>NC_080766.1:23017085-24267085 GCF_020826845.1 Diceros bicornis minor
AAAAATTTATTCCTATTAAATAGCACTTTAAATTGACCATCCTCATAAAAGTGAAATGAAGGATTGTTGCGAGTAACCAAAATCGATATTCATGAAAATTGAAAAGTGTTAAGTGATGTAATAGCATATGAGGCAGTAGTGAAGGGCAAAACAAACAATAAAAAAAAAAACAAATAAAGAAAAAACAACGTACAAGTGACATCATTGATGCCTAATATGACTATTGCAAAGTGATAACCAAGTGATCAAAATCGTGATGAGAATACATTGTACGTGATTTAAGTATCTCATTGCATAGAGTCTATGTAATATTAAAATACCAATCACTTTTTATTACCTAATATTATAAGCAATTAAGTATATGAAAAATTGCTAGAGGTAGGTTGCAAAATGAAGATACTTGCTTCCTTATCAAAGGAGTCTTAGAATTAAACTGAAAAAATTGCAGTTTTCTAGCATCCTGGAGTAATATGAATCAGCTTAGCGAATGTGGTGTACCAGTTGTTTCATTCTTTCTCTCTTCAATGTTTATATGCAATAGAAAGAACCATGTGTTAATGAAATCATGGAAAGAAACAAAATTACTTTTCATATAGGCTGAGAATAACACAATGTAAAACTAAAAGGGAACTTTAGTGTTAACCTGGCCCATCTATTCTCTTGGCCAGGGACTAAGTTTATATGCCTTTCCTTTTTTTATTTTTTACTGTGGTAAAATACACATAACACACAATTTACCATCTTAACAATTTTTAAGTGTACCGTTAAGTGATATTAAATACATTCATAATGTTGTGCAACATTCATCACCATCTATCTCCATAACTCTTTCATCTTGCAAAATTGAAACTCTATACTCATTTAACAATAACTCCTTATCCCCTCCTCCCATCAGCCCCTAGCAACCACCATTCCACTTTCTGTCTCTATAATTTTGACTACTCTAACTACATAATAATTAGAATCACAGAATATTTGTCTTGCTATAACTGGTTTATTTCACTTAGCATCATCTTCCTCAAGGTTCATCTATGTTGTAGCATATGTCAGAATTTCCTTTCTTTTTAAGGCTGAATAATATTCCATTTTATGCATACACCACATGTTGCTTATCCATTCATTCATCCATGGACATTTGGGTTGCTTCCACTTTTTAAATATTGTGAATAATGCTGCAATGGACATGGACGTTCAGATATCTCTTTGCGATCTTGCTTGCAATTTACCTTCCATATCTTCCCATGGGAGCTGCAAGCCTTCAATAGACTCCAGAGTTCTGATATCATTACATCAGACAGATTCTGCCAGTGCAATTGTTGTCTAGATGAGGAGACAGATGCCTGGTGCTTTCTGCTCTGCAGTCTTCCCCAAATCCTCCTTTATGTTAATTTCTAAGTGTCACACAGCCTTAAAGTAAAAACAAGGAAAAGTAAACAAGAAAGGACTTTGAATCTTAAGTTGAGCAGTCCTCTGCCAGATAGAGGATCTACATGTGAATTTATTTGATGATATATATTTAGATCAGATCTGAATAATCAATGAATTACAAAAGAGTAGCTTTCCTGACAATGGTAGAGGGGGCTTATTATCCTTATCCTGAATAAATTTGGAGGAATTATTGGTGCTGGTTAAACTGAACCACATGAGTATTCCATGGTTAGTACCATTTTCTTCATCTTCTGAGAAATATTTGAGGGGAAGTGGATGGAGGAAGACTGCAAGACACAGAAGACATATGGAATTGCTGGATCCCATTATTGATGAAAGAGAATTAAGCTGTCAAATTAGTGGTATCTTTGATACCCAAGATGCCAGTGAGGAAATTATAACGTAAAGGTGGAACAAAGCCTCCATGTAGGTGAGAGTTATGGAGTTAATTTTCTACACATCCTCATGTTTCTTAAAGCTAGAGAGTGAAAACAGAGAGCCAGCCCTAATGGCCTAGTGGTTAAAGTTTGGCGCTCTCACCGCTTCAGTGGCCCAGGCTTGATTCCCAGTCACAGAACCATACCACTTGTCTGTCAGTTGCCATGCCATGCTGGTGGCTCACATAGAAAAACTAGAAGGACTTACAACTAGGATATACAATCATGCACTGTGGCTTTGGGGAGGGGAAAAAAAGAGAGGAAAATTGGCAACAGATGTTAGCTCAGGGTGACTCTTTCCCTGCAAAAAAAAGAAAAAAAGAATGAAAACAGAAACTTACCAGAAAAACATTGACTACTTAGCATATGCAGAATATAAATCTTTGTAATGTTATTAAAACTAGATGTTTCAGATATAGTCAAATATGAAAAAAGTATTTTTAAAAAGTTAGAGTAGATGTGAGTCTTATGAGAGAAAAAGAAATTTGGATGAAATATAATTGTAATCCCTTTTAAAATTATTTAATCCAACTCAGTAGCTAATTCAGAACCAATAAAGTAATAAAAATGCTCTGTCGTCTAAAACTGTAGCTAACAAGCCCGCTTAACATCTTGGCATCTGAACTAGTGAACACCTCTGCAGATTTTGATGCTATTATTCTTCAGAATAGTTCTGGAATTATTCCACAAGGTATTAACTATGCAATATTAATATTGTTCTGCTAGTCTATACTGTAAGAACACATATTTCATTGAGTCAATGTATCATAAAACATAAAGATTTTTGCCAATTCTTAGAGATCATCCAGCATATTCAGTTCACTTTATAGAAAAGAAAATTACGTTAAAGAAAAAATAACTTTTTTGGGTTAGTAACGGTAACAAGATAAGAACTGGAGCATGTGGTTCTCCGTTTGGAAATGTTTCTATTTACACAAATACTTGTCTATAGAGAGAATTTTTATTAAAGAGTTCATTTTCAGTATAATTCTCTATTGGGTTAAAAACCTGTATTGTTGCAATAAAAAATAGTCATAGCGTTCTTGCAACTACATTTAAAATAACAAAAGGAAAACCAATAAATTTTGATTAAAATGTTATTTTCCATAATTATAAAAGAAGGAAACAGGATACAGAAAGTCAAATTTCATGGGCCGGCCCCGTGGCTTAGCGGTTAAGTGTGCGTGCTCCGCTACTGGTGGCCTGGGTTCAGATCCCGGGCGCGCACCGATGCACCGCTTCTCCAGCCATGCTGAGGCCATGTCCCACATACAGCAACTGGAAGGATGTGCAACTATGACGTGCAACTATCTACTGGGGCTTTGGGGAGAAAACAAAAAGGAGGAGGATTGGCAATGGATGTTGGCTCAGAGCCGGTCTTCCTCAGCAAAAAGAGAAGGATTAGCATGGATGTTAGCTCAGGGCTGATCTTCCTCACACACACAAAAAAATAAAAAAAAATAAAAAGTCAAATTTCAATATACTTAAAATGCAAAGTTAATAGGTGAAAAAAATCCATCCTATTATAATACTAGTAATTATTATGTTACTTTAGAGACAACATGTCAGATAATGCCCTTTGTATTTAAATTCATAAAGGCAGAAACTTGATTTATTGTGCTTAATTACTAAGATACATATCAGTTCCTTTCCCCACCGTCAATGGCGATAATGCAGCATCAACGCTGACCTGAATGTTATTGTAGAGATATTTAATTAAAATCACACTTCTAAATGCCTATCTAGTCATGTTGTTTAGAATATGTGACACATAAATATATTAATGTAATTAATTTTAGAAATATCATTTGTCATATTTAGTTGAAAATCATAAAAGTGTGCATTAAATCAAAATTTATGCTGTACTTTGAAATTTAGCTTCTGTTGTGGATGTTATTGATTTGTTTATTGCAAACAGTGCATTTCAGTAACAGTTTCAACATGTCCAAAGTGTGCAGCAGAGACAGTTTTTGCAGTGTAATTAGTTAGAAATTGGGGAAGCTTAATTTTAAAATTGAATTGTTTGTGGAAATCTCTTTCATACTCTCTAGGGCCTGAGCAGTTTCTCTTCATAAAATGTTCTATAGTTGTTTGAAGAAATTAAGTGCAGTTAATCAGAGAGAACATTATGGTGTGACACCTAATTTGAAAGCCCTGTCTAGAAACAGTGAATGATTGCTTATAGAATTACACATACGGATGAGAACCCAAATAGGAAGTCCATTTATGCTCCAAGTAGATCTCAGTATTGATGGAAGTCAGGGTGGTAATTGTCGTCTTTTCCTGAGAAATATTTCATAAAACTGTATATATTTTGCTAAAATGTCTAGTTTATCGTTTAGTCAAGTTTGATAGATTAAAAATAGTAAAATAGCATTATAGTGAATTATCTAATTATTGTACATTAGAAGGCAGATCAGTGATTTTAAAGTCATTTTATTATGCAACCAAATCAGTTCTATTGACATAAGTACAGAAGTGAACTATCAAGTTTTAAAGCTTAGCATTAAAAAAAGAAAAAATGTGATATTAAAAAAGTCCCAGTGTTGTTGGTGAAATGTTTTTCAAATCTATTTAGTCTATGTTCATCTCTTTTTCAGTGCCGCCTGCAATCACAATGTCTCAGAAATCCTTTAATGCCACAGCAGAGAGAGGAGAAGAGATGACATTATCCTGTAGGGCTTCTGGCTCTCCTGAGCCCACCATCTCCTGGTATAGGTAGGTTACGCACCCACATCCTTCAAGCTCCTGGAAAAACATTTGTGATCTTATAATTTTGTCAAGAAGGAAAGCATTGTTTCTGAATTTCATTAAAAGTTATAATGCTTTTGTTTTCAGATAGGTTGGTTAGATTAAATTGTTAAAGGGATCAACAGAGTGATTTAACTTAAGTCGCAGCCTCATCAATAGTCCTGGTCATGCTGTCTATAAGGTATGTTTCTGGCCAAAATTGGCCCAGAAGCCTTGTGACTGATTCAACAGTTTTATTGTTACTACTAGAGAGTATCCAGAAATAAGAATCCTAGTATTGATAGCACCACTATTATATGTGTACAAAATCATATTCATTAGAATATGTGTATTTTTTGTATACCATATTATTATAGAAAAAAAGCTAATTATGTAGAGTTAAATTTCCATAACTTTAATGTCATTTTTAAAAACTTTACTTCATCAAATGAATAAATTGTCTATTCTAAATCTATTGTTTGACAGTTCATTTTTATATTTTTTTAGAATTTTTAAATGTTATTTGATTTCCTTTAACATCAAACAAATATCAAAATATTCCATTCCTTTAGGTTATGTCTCAAACCATTAAAAGGGAGACAATGAAAGTTTAAAAATGGACAATCTTGTAAATATATATTTGTTATTAATTCAGGTTACTACTCAAACATAGCTACGAATATTTATAGAATCACTTCAACACTTCATAAACCATAAAGTATAAGAATAATCATAAGAAGACAATTACCAAAAATATACTCAAGTTGACAAAAGTGTCCATAGTGAGGATTAGGCTTTTTAAAAAAACTATATCAAGAAGAATATTTGAAATTCAGAACTATTTTTTTCTTACTTTCTGAGCATTTACTGATATTATCGTCCAGTTTCAAACCTTTATTTATCCATTTAATATAGCAGGTAGCAATAAATAAGGTATTTCTTCAAACAAAGGTTTTTAGATGTTCTTTGCAAACATTAATTCCTTTGTGACACACTGTTGGTATTTTTAAAGGGATTACACATCAAGAATTAACATATTCACTCCAAATAATTATCATGTATCTCAGAGACTTCTGGTTTCTAGTATATATCCTTAACAGTCAATATTAGATCTAATTGTTATATATATTATATATATAATGAGAGAATGAGAGCATGTTGTAGTGACATTAACAGAGGTAAAATTTGTATCAGAGGGAAGTTTCTACTTTGATATATTTATCTGTAGATATAGGCATGTTATCTTTGTGAAAAAAAAAATCTGTAAACATTAGGGAATGTAGGGCAGCAGCCCAGAGAGAAAGATCCAGACTACCTGTTGCATAGAGACAATATCTCCAAGGGATAAGAGTGAAGCTAGTAAAGAAGATAGTTGAGAGCCAGCCCCAGTGGCCTAGTAGTTAAATTTGGCGTGATCTGCTTTAGCGGCCTCAGTTCAGTTCCTGGGCACGGACCTATACACCACTTGTCTATCAGTGGCCATGCTGTGATGGTGGCTCACATACAAAATAGAGGAAGACTGGCAACAGATGTTAGCTCATGGCAAATCTTCCTCAGACCAAAAAAAAAAAAAAAAAAAGATAGTTAAGGACAAAACATCAAGGAAAAATAAGAAATTTTCACAAAGAGAACCAGGAACACGTGGTGACATGGAAGCCAAAGAGGGAGTAAAAACAGCAACTTTCTCTTCATTTCCATTCAAATGCTTCTTCTATGTCTATTGAGAATAACATGTGAATTTTTATTGTTAATCCATTAAATTGGTGAATTCCATTGCTTTTCAAATGTTAAAACAACCTTGCATTTCTTGGCTTAAACTCACTTTATCATATATTATTCTTTTTATGTTTTGTCAAAATCCATATGTTAATAATTTGTTAAAATAGTTGCATTCATGGTTACGAATGAGTTCTGTTGCCTTCTTGTTCTTGACTTGTTTGGGATTAGGGCAATACTGGTCTCATAGAATAAATAAGGAGGTGTTTCCTCCTCTTCTGTTTTCTGGTAGAGTTTGTATATAATACTTATTTCTTTCTTAAATGTTTGGAAAAATTTCCAGTGAAACAATTTGTGGCAGGACTATTCTTGTGTAAAGGTTTAACTACAAATTCAAGCTCCTTCATAGATATAGATCTATTCAGGCAATGTCTTTTTCTTTAGCGGTCTTTGGTGCTTTATATCATTCCAGGCATTTTTCCATTTCACTTAAGTTGTATTTACTGTCATAAAGTCATTTACGGTATTCTCTTGTTATACTTTTAATATTTGTGTTATCTATACTTATCTTCCCTCTTCCATCCTGATAACCTGATAACTAGTTATTTGTTCTACTTTTTCATTCTGATCAGTCTAGATGTAGGTTTATGAATATAATGATCTTTTCAATTACCAGCTTTTGGTTTCAATTATTTTCTCTTTTGTTTTTCTATTTCCTATTTCATTGACTTTCTGCTCTTATTTTTATTAGTGTCTTCTTTCTGCTTACTTTATATTTAATTTTCTGTTCTGTTTTGCTTAAAGTGGATACTTATGTCATTGATTTTAATAATTTATACTTTTCCAATATAATCATGTATTTTTTCTCGTTAAACATTGCTTTAATTGAACCTTACTAATTTTGATACATCGTGTTTTAATTATTGTTCAAACATTTTCTAAAATTTTTTCTTGTAATATTATTTTTGATATTATTTAGAAGTATGTTTATTTGTTTCCAAATATTTGGATATATTTCATATATATTTCTACTGATTTTTAACTAAATTCCTTAGTTGTGAAGAAACACTCCATAAAATATCAATTTGGTTAAATGCATTGAGTCTCATTTTATGGTCTATATTTTTAAATGTTCTGTGTGCATGTGAAAAGAATATGTGTTCCACTGTTGTGTGGAATATTCTCTAAATATCAAATAGATCAACTTGGTTAATAGTATTGTTCACATCATTTATATCTTTACGGATTTTCCAACTATCTTCTATTTCTAGGCTCAGTTCTCTCTTTTTTGTTTCGTATGTTTTGAAGCTTTTTGTTATGTGTTTAAACATTTATCTATATCAAATCAGTACTATAAGAGTTATTTAAGGACTTTGTTTACAAATAAAGAAAATGATACCAGATAGAACTTTCAGTCCTTTTCTCTCAGTTTTCAACTTGCAGTGTCTTCAAGTTCACTAATTTATATTGCAATGTCTTCAAATTCACTGATTTTTTATTCTGTAAAGTCTAATCTGATCTTAATCCCATCAGGGTATTTTTCATTATTCTATTTTTTATCTCTGCCAGTTTGATGGTGGCCTTTCTTATGTTTTCCATTCCTCTCTTACCATGCTCATATTTTACTTTCTTAAAAATGTAGAATGTATTCTAATAGCTATTTTAATGGTCTTGTCTGCTAATTCTGTCATCTGTATCATTTCTGGAGTTTTTATTTTTATTTTTTTAAACTTTTATTTATTTATTTATTTTTTCCCCCAAAGCCCCAGTAGATAGTTGCATGTCATAGCTGCACATCCTTCTCATTGCTGTATGTGGGACGCGGCCTCAGCATGGCTGGAGAAGCGGTGCGTCGGTGCGCGCCAGGGATCCGAACCTGGGCCGCCAGCAGCAGAGCGTGCCCACTTAACCGCTAAGCCATGGGGCCAGCCCTCTGGAGTTTTTTTGATCGATTTTTTTTTTCTGTGTTATAGGTCATATTTTCCTACTTATTTACTATCCTGGTAATTTTTTTATTGGATGCCAGGCATTGAGAATTTTATGTTTTTTGGGGTGCTGGATATTTTCATATTCTTTTCTTTTGTTTTTGGATGCAGTTAAATTACTTGGGGAAAGTTTAATCTTGTTGAGGTTGGCTTTTAGGCTTTTTTAGGTGGATCCAGGATAATCTTCAACCCAGGGATAACTTGGCTCCGTTACTGAAACAATATTCTTCTAAGGAGGTAACTCAATACTTTGTGTTTTAGGAGGTCTTTCTACTCAGGATGGTTGGGATGCAAATTATTCCTGGTACTTTGTGAGTTTCTAGGATTGTTATGCTTTATCTTTTTTGATGGTTCTTTCCCTAATCTGAGAAAGCCTTACTGGCATACACTCACTGATTAGTACTCAGTTAAAGATTGGTTAGGAAACCTCTGCAGATCTCTGCAGTCCTCTTTCTTATGCAGTTCTTTCTTGTCACATTTTTTGACCCACAAGTTCTAGCCACTTTAACCTCCCCCAACTGCAGACTCTGTGTTTCAATTCAGACCCACTGCCTGGCTCTGTTTGGGTTCTCCATCTCTGAGCTGCAGCCTGGAATCTCTCTTCAGATAGTAAGATATGGTGGTTCTCAGAGGTCACTCCATGCACTACTTGTTGACCAATGTTTGAAAACTCTCATTTAATCTGTGTCCAGGGTTTGTGTTATTTAAAATGAGAGGGTGAATATAGTCCCTGCTACTCCATTATGGTCAAAAGTGGAATTATCTTCCCTTCTTTATAGTTTCCATTAATTCTCTAATCCTAACTCCTATTTTCTTGTGCCTGGAAGAGGGGGACTTGGAGAAGTGGTTTGAGTTTCAAAGGATGGGCTCATGGAATTCCATCAGAATCTTGGGAGGCTTTTCAGACGTTGGCATTCCACAGAAATGTACTGTGAAAAACAATGAGTATATTCTATCTAACAGGTTTGTTGGGAGAGAGCTATTAAGAACTATTACCTTGGTTATTATCCTTTAATGATATTTTTAAATCGAACTCCTGTAGGGAACATAATCTTTACAGACTGATTTTCTTTAAATTCTTCAAGATCTACCTATCCAGTTCAAAGCCCAAATCATGGATTTTTTTCCCATGAAAATTCCCAGAGTATTCCAGCCATCTCCTTTTCTCTTCTCTCCTACTATAGCAGATCCCTCCTTGCCCACCTCCAAAAAAAACACCCACAAAAAAGTTATGAATCAATGCATTAATGGGATCTATATTACCCTCTATTACTGCCAATAAGATTATGAATTCTTCAAGATAAGTGACCATGTTTCACTCATTTGCTACACCTCAAATATTTAGCACAATATTTCACATGAAGTAGAGAAATAACTCTTTTTTTCATAAAGAAGACTAGTACTTAGTTAACCTACTACTTATATTACTATGTAAAACTAAGTCTCTTCATCTGTGAATTGAGAGGTGGGGAAATTATACTTAAATATTTAGTTCTCTGATCTGTGAATGAAGATGAAGAGAGAAAATGCACATCTATGGGCTAATTGTGAGTATGCAACCAGGTTAATGATATAGGGAAAGTGTTTTATAAGACACGAATTGCTGAAACCTCTGTTGAATGATGATGATGATGATGAAACAAGTGAATACTTTTTCATTGAATAGATTAAGAAATATATTGTATCACTAATTGTGATGAAAGCCCTACTATACATTGAATTATAGACAAAAATGCTGAAATGTTGTCATTATTTATAGTTCTTGTAAATATTTGATTAGTAAAAATATGAAAAAAACATAAAAGTACAGAGCACTATATATACATTTGCTATTAATATTTTATAAAG
This sequence comes from Diceros bicornis minor, assembly GCF_020826845.1. NCBI lineage: Eukaryota > Metazoa > Chordata > Mammalia > Perissodactyla > Rhinocerotidae > Diceros > Diceros bicornis. The sequence goes on from NC_080766.1 coordinate 23,027,230, forward strand.
CCTAATTTTGTACTCCACTCTCATGAAACTTTTGCACATTTCATGATATATTTAGAGATGTCAGTAGAAACTGTAAAAACAGATGTTACTGAGTCATAGAAGGATTAGGATTATATTAAGATATGTGCCAGTACTTTCTAGAAAGCAGAACCAGAATTCACTGGAAAGATCATGTAGAGTATTGGAGAATTACTGTTTTTCGTTCTAGGAAAGATTTTTAGTAATGCTTTTAGCGTTTTATTTTTTTAATTTAAACTCATATAGACAAGTAAATACTCCCACCCCTAAGTGCAGATTCTAACCTTTTTACATTAGTGGGTCTTAAAAATCAATCATCCAAAACACCATTATAAGAAAAGTAGAGAAGGAGAAGTAAAGGAGGAGAAAGCAAAGAAGGAAGAAGAGAAGATGAAAATAACATACAATGGAAAGAACATACAATATAAGAAGGTTTCACACATATTAAGGGGAATTGTAGAAATTATTTCAGATTTAAATGTATTTAAAATATTTCTTACTGTAAGCTATTGTAAAAACGTTTGAAAGACATTGTTTTAGTAGACAACAAAAATTAGAATTGGAAAAGAACGAAGACTATTTCAGTCCAGAAAGAACTTGGAAAGTACTAATAATTGTTTATGTCTAAGAAAAATGTTTTCATCTCCTCATTAATGAATTAAATCATCATATGAAGCATAATTTCAATAACTGCATTTTCGTATAATTCCTTCATCTTACCCTTTTATTAGCAGTACTTATATGCAATATAAATTATGTATATAAGTTGCATTTACTTTGAAACTTCTTTAAAGGATGTTTCCATAGAAATTCTTTTAAATGTGTCTCAGGAACCTAGTAAATAAACGTGTTAGTAAATATATATTGACTCACCAACATAAAAAGTGTGCATGGAATTAAAATCAGCAAATAAAACTTTTTTTGCTGATAATCAAAGTGCAAATTGAACCAATGTGCTTTTGTTGTCTAAGATTAGCGTCCAGATTTCAACATAGCTCAAATGTTATTCTTGTCTCTAAAGTCAAAACGGCTTTCAAGCATAATTCTAATATTTATGCATTGTTTTACTATGCTACTAAAAGTAAACTTTTGATTCGAATATAGCCTTGTCTAGCAATGACAGTGGCTGTGAAATGACTAACAAGTACAGATTAAATAGTTGAGTATGATCTGCTCCTGAGTTATGAAGTCAAATTTATGAAGATCAACCTCTGTTTTCTTCTTTAGGAATGGAAAGTTCATTGAAGAAAATGAAAAGTACATATTGAAAGCAAGCAATACAGAACTCACTGTCAGAAACATTATCAATAGTGATGGAGGCCCTTATGTCTGCAGGGCCACAAATAAGGCAGGAGAAGATGAAAAACAGGCATTCCTCCAAGTCTTTGGTAAGTATTATAGCATAGCGGTTAACACTGTGATGTCCAGAGGGAGCTCTGAGTCAAATTCTACTGTTTCACTCATATGACCTGTTTAACTTTTCAAAATTAAATCTCAGTTTTCTCAACTGTAAAATATATTTTACAATGACACTTACCAGATAGAATTATTTTAAGAATTACATGAAATTACACATGTAATTTCTTGTAAAATATTTGGTGACTCATAACAGAGGCTGGAAGAAAATTCATTTAAATTATACATCCTGGGATCTGTTATGTTTTTCATATATATGGTTGATCTTCATAAATCTTTAAATGACACATATTGGGATGAGTTTTACTTTCAGTACACTTCAAAAGGGCACATCTATAAGACTAGGAAACTGACCTTGTAACCATAATTAAATATTCCCTTTTAATTAAAAGGAAATACAAATATCTTCCATATTTACCAAGAGCCATATTGCTTTCTTTGGGGAACTTATAGAGAATAGAGAACTAATGATTTGTTTTTTTTAACATTATTGATTTAACTTCCATTATGTTTGCAAGAAGCAAAGCAATTTTCTGGTGGATATTTGGACTATGGTTATTCTCTTTAAAAAGTATAAGACTAAAAATTACATGCACTACTAAGATTTAGTATGTTTTCTCTATTTTTATAAGCATGGTTATCAAAAGGCTTTCACAACAAAGAGAGGGGAAAGGAAGGAGGGTGAACTCTATAAGAGAAGGCAGGACCAGTGGTTGCAGTTGGCAGATGCAGCAGTACTGCCTACACAGACCAAGAGATGAATGGTAATTCACATGTGGACACGCCCTTTTCCAGCTCGTCCTGTGGACACTGTAATAGAAATATTTTATGAACCAGAGAGATTTTCACTTAGCTTATATTCTAGTAGAGTGAGACAGACAATAAGGAATATGCAAAAATATATTAAAATAAAATTGGAATAGTAAGAGGTTCTAAGAAGAAAGTGAAACTGGATAAATCAGGTAGTGTTGGGTAAAGAGGGCTATTATTTTGGATAGCATGGTGTTGACAAGTTACTCAGAAGGGTAATGTTTAGCTATGTTTACACAGAAATCTTGAGCAATGAGAAGTCAGCAAAGCTAAGAGCCAGGAGAAAACTGTTTACATAGAGGGAAGAGTAAAGAAACAAAATTATTAGAAATTATAGAAAGCCCCTAACTTTTTCTAGCAGTATTCCCCACTTAAAAAAATTGTTCTCTTAAAAACCTACAACATTAAATAAGTATGACTCAGTATAAAAATAAATTAATTAACTAGAGATGATAGTGTCTGAGATAATTCCAAAGACTGGATATTCTCCATCTCCCTTAATGGGTTCATATGAAATACTGTTTAGTTACTTGTTTTTATCAGGGTGGCAGTGAGTGAGAACAAAGAGATTTATAAACCAAAGTTTCTGATATTTTCATCCTGTCAAATAGAAAATAATGCATGAGATACTACATTTTACGTCACTGTTGTAATTGCCGAAATAAGTGCTGACTTTTATCCCTTGTACGTTCAAACAAGTAAAATTTAAGAAATGTAGAAAGTACAGAATTTATAAACATAAAGTCCTGTAGTATTATGTAAATTTGTGGGTAGATATAATTTTTAATATTAAGATATGAGTAGACATAATTTTTTTAATAGAAGTCATAATTATAAAGATATAAGTAGCTATAATACCTAATAATATTATTAAGATACACTGAGGTCAAAATAAATCAACTGGAATAATACAAGTAAATAACATGTATATATATTTACTTTATAAATATTTTAAATACTGTACATAATTATTCTTACTAAATATTCAGGATAGAGTCATCGATTTCCCTCTTTGGTGAAATTATTTTTAAAGCTTAAGAGATAATCACTAAATAAGTGGATGCCACATACACACACATACATGTACACATGTGGCTTTAAAAGAGGAAATTTTAACTTTGTAGCTTTAAGAGAACAAAATAATAATAAGGTTGCTTTTAAATTGGCAAAATTTTGGAAGGAATTATAATTTGTATGTTGGTTTCTAAGCCACTTCAAATTATTTTTATAAGGATAATCAATGGTAATTATTTTCTAAAGTTTTTTCTCCGGGTCTTTGCAACTCTCTTTGCCCCTCACACCCATCAAGCTATAACTGATACGAAGTTAATAATTCCATACTATACTAAAATGGACTTAAATGCCCACCCATGGCTTTTAAGTCTAAATTGTAATATTTTCCTCCAATACAGATTGAGTAATGTATATATTCTTTACAGTACAGCCTCACATAATACAGCTTAAAAATGAGACCACGCATGAGAATGGTCAAGTCACACTCGTATGTGAAGCGGAAGGGGAACCTATTCCAGAAATCACTTGGAAAAGAGCAGTGGATGGCATCACGTTTTCCGAAGGAGATAAGGTAACAGCAACTCAATGTATAGTGGTTTCCAATATTATTGTATTTTCAGTGTTTTGCATATTATTAAATTTCACATTGGACTCCAACTTACCAAGTAACTTGTAGGAATCCAATAAATGTTTTAATTTTTAAAAAGGTTCTCTACTATAAAGGCAGCCTAAAAATAAATTCAGAGGAGAAAAAAGTCAAAGTGTAATATTTAAACATGTTTTTCTTAAATATTAAGTCGCAGTCTTAGGTTGTTAGTATAAAGTTTGCTTACGTGGACTTCTGGCATACATTGAATCTATAAAATACCTTCTTGCAATTTCAACCCTTGCACTCAGTGCTGTGAAAATGAAAAGTAATTCTCATTCACAGAAGTCTGGATGTCATTGAACTCTTTACTCTTTAGAATTGTCTTTGTGTAATAGAAGAGTTGGTTTTTGCTTTCATATAATTTAGAATCTAATAAATAGAAATAAGTACAAGCACAACAAAATACAGCATTTTGGCAGATGCCGCTCCCATGCAAATCGGTGCCCTTTCATTAGAATGTATTCAAGGTACTTAGAAATCAATTAAACTTGATCATGTGTGTCACTACACTCCATGGATTTTCATAGTTGTTATTTTTCATAACAATCCGTATAAAATTACAAGTAGTATAGACAAAAGTGAAACAGAAAGGAAAAAAGAGAATTAATGATATGATGGAATTGGCATTTTCACATGTGTAAAGACTTTAAGATTAACCTTATAGATTGCTTTTCTCTTCTTAATGATAAAGAGCAACTTCCTTTAATCCTCTTTCATTAATTTAAATCAATGTCTGCAAAAGTCAGTGATTTCTAAAATATAAGTACCTTTGACTTACCAATATAGGTAGCACAAAAATTTGAAATCAGTTTATCCAAAATACACTCTCTATCCTTCCAACTCATCATGTCATTTTTAACAATATGGTAAATCCATAAATTGACAAATCGGGCGTCTCCCCATCCATTTACTATTTATCTTTTGAAAGAATGTATTCCCATATATATCAGCCTTCTTTGCCCCATTTCTTCTTCATGATGACGTTTTTAAGAGAGTATATCTCTTTTGGTAATACTTAAACTATTTTGATATACTTACTTTATGTGTGCAAGTAGAAAATCAAGTTTTTAAAATGTGAATGACATTTATAGTCTTCTGGCAACCCAGAGAAATGATATAGAGTTAGCTTTAATATTTTCTTAACAGAAAATCATAGATATTACTATGGCACAGTTGCCAAATCTGAAAGAAGTTAATATTTCCATCAAATTGTTTAAAATTATCAAAAAAGCAATTAGATATATAAAACTGGAAGTAATTTTTTTCGTGTCAATTTAGCACATTTCTTTAGACGAGATTACTTGAGTAGTGATTTTCGTGTCTATAAGCCCTTATTGATTGGACTTTCATTTTCCTAACTCGTGCTTTTATTATTTTCCTCTCTACTGTAAAATTCCTAAAAGTTCTCTTCTCAAAGATAGCTTTTACTCTTCATTTAATAGATGTTTCCTTATGTGTATACCAAGAATGAGAGATCCATTTTGTTCAGTTATTTTATCAATAAAGTTATCAAATAACCAAAAGGCTATGAGATTTTATTCTATACTCTATGCCCCAGGTTACTGGAAACCACGTACAGAAATTTCTTCTATAGTAGTTGTGAAAATAATCAACTAGTTTTTGTTTGCTGAGGATTATCTCTATTAAAGTAGATATCTTTTAATTTTTTATTTGATTTATTTGTTACAAAACAATTATAGAAACCCAAATATGCTTTTGTTTTTCCAAATACAAGTTTTATCCAGTGAATAAAGAAATTAAGAAATTATTCATTTTCTATCATGACATTTCTCCAAAGTTATTTTAACATCTCCATCTTATCTTCTGGATTCCTAACCTTCCTAGTTTCTTCAACAGCTGAAATTCAGAAATTGAATAGTGGAGCTGATCTTTGAAGTAAGACAAATCTAGTTTTGAATCTCAGCTCTGCCATTTATGACCCTTCAGCTTTGGGAATATAATTTGAACTCTTTTCAGTATGCGTTTCTTCATCTTTAAAATGTGGAGAATACTTATTTCCCTTATTGGTGTAAGAAAGATAAGGAGTACATTGTAAAATGTATATCAAAGTCTTTAGCATGTTGTAAATATTCAATAAACTTAGTTTTTACCTTCATCATATTACATAATTTTTGGAACATAGTTTATCTTGTTTCTCTTATTCTGAGTAAACTCTGATTGTTAATAGACTCCATAAAGTCTGATCCCTAAGGTTCGATTAAACACTATCACAGAGTATATTGAGACCATATCTCTCTTGTCATGGAAGGTGACATGAGATTGTTTTTGCAAGAAAAATCGCTTGGAGAGCCTATTAAATGCAGATTCTAGAATCCTACTCCATAAGGTTGGTGTATTATGTTTAGTATGTCTAGCACAGGATCCAGGAAAGCATATTTAATAAACTCATCAGTTGGCATCATAGGATGGTCTTCAGGCCATACTTTGGAAAGCAGGTCTCTAAAAATCAAATGAAAGTTAACATCTAATCTTTTCAACAGAAAAATGCTCTTAACAGATTACTTGGCACCTGATAGGGGCTTGGGAAATACAGAACAAAACAAAACAAAACTTCCCATCATGCATACATTGTCAAAATTTTGATGAAATTCCTAAATGTGTAGGTTACAGATAATGAAATATCATCAATGTCATATGGTTCAAACTAATAATTTCATCCAAAAATATGACAATATATTTAGCAAATATGCTCATTATTGTGGATTTTAGAAGGGGGTCTCAATTGATAGTATGCCTTTTCCTTGCCTAAATTCTCAATCACCAGGTAAGACAAAAGAAATAAATGGGGATAAAATATCACGTGGCTTAAATCGACAGGTGAGTGAATGTCCTTATACTGAACTAAATAATTAGATGGACTTACCCAACATAGTTCCAAGTAGCATTAGACCTTGTAATCCTCCCCTGTGGGAGAAGGGACATCACTACTGAGGTTACAGCATCATCACTGAGAGCAATGGAGAATGTATGGTCTGTACAGGAAGGTCCTTTCTGAAAATAAAAAAGAGAGTGGGTAGGAAAAGCTTATCCAATATGCTGTTCCTATAGTTACCAATCAGACATCTTCATAGTTCTCATAGGGAGGAGTAAGCGAATTCAAAAGTCCAGGAGTGGTATGTTAAAAGAGCTCCCTCCCAGTTGAATAAATATTAAAGTCCATGAGAAGTATTCACTGCCCAACAAACATTATGCTAATAACATCTTAATAAGCACTGTATATACATTGTCACAGTTTTTCTTCTGCTATTCTCACTGCATAATAAATGACCTCAAAACATCATGGCATAAAACATCCATTTTCTTTTGTTCCTGATTTTGTGGATCAGGAATTTGGGCAGGAAGCTGTGAGGGTATCATAAGGAATATCTAATGTGTTGTACTTAGATGTTTTCTGTAGCTGTAGTCACAAGAAAACTCAACTTTGCTGAAAAGTCAAGATGGCTCACTTAAGTGGCTAGCAGTCAGTCGACGCTGGCTTTGGGCGGTGAGCTTGGTTGGAGCTGTAGATTGGAACCCCTACATGGAGTCTCTCCAGCACGGCTGTTTCAGGGTAGTCTGTCCTCTTATATGGCAGCTGGCTTCCTCCGAAGTGAACATCCCAAGAGAAACATGGCAGGTAGACACTAGCTGGTCTTTCTGAACTAGTCTTGGAAGCCATGCATTGTTGCTTCCTCCTCATTCTAAATTGTCACACTCAAATTCTAAGGCCAGCCCAAATTCCAGGTGAGAGGAATTAGATTCTCCCTCTTGATGGGGAAGGATTCAAGATCACATTGAAGAAGAGTAAGTGGGATGAACGATATTTTTAAGGCCAAATTCTTTGAAAGTACATCTGCAACAATTTTTCTCCAAAATATCTTCATGAGCTAGGTCCAATCACTTTTCCATGCTTGTGTGAAACTAAGGCACAGAGAAACTCAGCGGTTTTCCCAAGGTCACACACAGAGTAAGTGATCTTGCCAGGATTTGAACTCTGATCTCTCATTCTTCATAGCACTTGCCCATAGAAGCACTTCTGGATTCCTTGAAAGTTTATGACCGGCCTTCTCATATGAATCTGAATGTTATTTCCATTCAACTAAATAGAATTTAAAAGTTAGATAAAATCTTTATTTTCTTTCTGAAACTTATTTATAATCTGATACTTTTTATTTTACTTAAATATATGATGGACATCAAACACTAAAATTATTTCATGATTTTTATTAAAGTACATATATGTATTTAAAAAAAAATGTCTTATAATGGGTTCTACCAAAAATGTTTGAAAGCCAACAACCCAGAATCTTATACTATTTATTTATAGTATACTATTATACTATTATTATTCTTATACTAGTATTATACTAGTACAATACTAGTATAATACTAGTATTATACTACTAATTATTATACTACTAATAATAGTAGTATAATAATACTACTATTATTATACTAGTATAATCTTATACTATTATTAATAGTATACTATTATACTATGCATTTATTTTTATAAAATAAATGATTCAATTAAGATAATAAGTTAATATTTTCAGTCCATCTTCAATGAATATGGGTTAAAGCTTTAATGATAGTAACTTACTGACTACTATGTGCTCCTAATTGTTATTTTATTGTTAGGCACAATTTTATGCTACAGTCTAGACCAACTTCAATTAGAGATACAATCCTATTAATTTCATGCAGATGCTATTGAGGTCTCTTCCTTTTATGTGAAATTTCCCATATTTTACTGTTTCTGATGGTAATAATTTCTCCTTTGCTTTGTGGAAGATATTGAACTAATGAACTATGCATATTAATATACCATGAAATATCCCTGCATAACATAGTACCCTTCAGAAACAACAACAATAAATATGGTGTTTAAAAAAAGAGCTCTTTTAAACTCATGACTATTTTATCAATAATATACTTCAAAGCATCTTACCTACATTTAAAATAATATATGCAATTATAAAAACTTCAGAAAATTTCAAAAATATGTGTAATATGTAAGAAAGAGAGAATATCCACTTGCTTGAGAAATATTTTCCTAATATCCATTGTTATTTTATAATATTTTGTTATTTTATTTTTAAAGAAATTTCACAGTTTTCATTCACTAACGTTTAATTACTCATTTATTGAAAGTTTCTGGCAATTTATTGTAGTGAAAACTTGAGTAATATTGATGATTTTCCATTAAAATATCTATTTACTGGGGTTATGTAAAAATTCACTAAATTGATGGCTTAATTTTGGCACATTATTTTGGAGTCATCTTAAGATGCATTTGTTTATAAAAATTAGAAATCCCTGGCCTCTTCAGTTAATAGAAGCTATATACTTAATTATAGTAATATTTAAGTGTATACAATAAAGTTAAGACAGAACCAAAGCTATTATTGCAGAATATGAACTAGCCATGAATTAAAAGTTGTAAATTGTTTTGCAAAGTACATATTAAGCAGTCTATTTTTTTTACATTAAAAACCTGTCTTTTTAAAATAAAACTGTGATTGTTTCAGAGAGTTTATCTGAGGATTATGTGAGATTGTGTGTCTAAAGTGTTTTGACATGGGCCCTGACATTGACTCTTATCATATATTTTTGAACCAAAGTTTATTTATATCATCCCTTATTATCATTCTAATTGATCAATAAATATTAGTATATGTAAGATCATAGGTATTGATGAATTATGATGAGAAGTCATGCAAAGTATCACACAAGTCAAAGTTTGATCCTAACTTTGTTATTTTTGGTGTGTCATCCACCATGTTACTTCTCATATCTGCTATCAGTTTCTGTATGTCTAAATCAGAGTTTACCTGGGAAAATGTTCTGAAGATGAAGTGAGGGTACATATAGCAATATCCCAGATACAAACTGAATAACTTAAAAGTGCTACTTTCTCTTGTCCTTAGAAGTATCTAGTCTTTTAGATATTTTATAAAGGAGAAAATGATTGTGTTAACTCTGTGTCAGCCACTGCCACTACAAAAGGAACCAGATAAAAATGTGTATGAATATGATCATATGTATTCCATGAATAATATAATCCACAAGAACAATAGAATATTGTTATAGTTGTTATAGATTGTGTTCCTTTGACATAGCTATATATAGAAGTTTCCTATAAAATAATCTCTAGCAATATTAATCAATGAATCAGATATAAACTTGTCTTACCACACTAAATTCCACATCTTGTAACTACATATCACATTCCTCTTGGAAATTGACAATGTTGGGAATTTGTATTTGGGTCTCATCTTTCTTTTTTTTTCCCTCCCTGAGCTAACAACATCTGTTGCCAATCCTCCTCTCTCTTTCTTTTATTTTCCCTCTCCAAAGCCCCAGTACATAGTTGTATATAGTCTAGTTGTAAGTCCTTCTGGTTCTTCTATGTGAGCCACCATCACAGCATGGCTACAGTGGTGTGGTTCTGCACCTGGGAACAGAACCCGGGCTGCTGAAGCAGAGCACGCTGAACTTGAACCACTAGGCAATCAGGACTGGCCCTTGGGTCTCATCTTAATCACTGTTTGTGTCAGTCTCCATCCGGTAGGGAAGTGGAGAGGAGGGCTCTGGCTTTCTATCCTGGATGAGGATAGGTTCTCAGGTTACTCTTCAGTGATAAAGGCTGGTCTTTCTTTCTGTGAGACACATAATCAGACCAGAAATATCATAGAGTTCTTACTTCATCATCATCATCTTCTTTGCTATCTCCCAGATCTATCTTCCCTGCTACCCCCTTAATTTCTCCTCTCTAGGAAGTGAGTCAATTTGGCCTCCTTTTGGGCCCTTTTATACCGCCCATATTATACAACAATAAATATGGGTTCAGAATAGTCTCTTCCACATTCTAAGAAGTGCCCAAACAGGTCATTAAGTAGGAAGAAAAAGAACATGGTGCACTGTACAAAACAAGATAGCTAAGAATGCCTTATTTCTCATAAATTTTTCAAAACATGATTTCACATTCATGAGATAACACTGGTTTCTTTTAAACATTTTTTTAAAGGAGTAAAGGGAAGTAGAAAGATCTACAGGGAATACTTTTTACCTCTAGAATTCTTATAAAATGGTAAACAGAACAGTAAGCAGTCTCATTTATATGAATAGAATGTTTTATAAAATAAAGTCCTTATAATATTATCTGGTGGATGACATCTCACAGGTGTCATTTATCTACTCTTAAGATAAAGAATCTATAATTATTTTATTCCTTTTATACTTGTCCTACATAGTAAATTATTGGCCTACCTCTACTAGAAATTAATCCTACTCTACATTGAATGAGAAGTATTTGAAATATATGGCAATAAATTATAACTATCTTAAAGTAGAATTTCTCAAACTTCAATCATTTGACCACCAACTTCTCTTTCCTATGTTCATGTGCTGTCTGGACTGTTATGCACTTAATTTTTTCCTTTAAATTGGATTAGTTTTTGATTTAATTTAATCCTAACCAAAAATATCAGTGAAATCAAAAGTATGATTATACACCAGTTACAGTTTTAAATACACATTAAATATAAAATTATAAAATAAAAATTGTTTTTCAAAGTAATACCTAAACTCAACAAGTGCACCTTCACTGTACACAAACGATACTTTTAAAACACTGCTTTTGTGGGCCAGCCCAGTGGCGCAGCAGTTAAGTGCGCACGCTCCGCTTCGGCTGCCTGGGGTTTGCAGGTTCTGATCCAAGCTTGCACCGACGCACTGCTTGTCAAGCCATGCTGTGGCAGTGCCCCATATAAAGTAGAGGAAGATGGACACAGACATTAGCCCAGGGCCAATCTTCTTCAGCAAAAAAGAGGAGAATTGGCATTGGATATTAGCGCAGGGCCAGTCTTCCTCACCACCCCCCCCCAAAAAAAACATTGCTTTTGTGTTAAACATATTTCGAATTTACGTGATGAAAATTAGCTATGAAATTTTGAGGAGTGGAGCACATTTAAAGATATTTCAGTTGGAACAGAACCCATTCTCCATCCTCCTATTTATGGGGCCAAGCACTTCTCCAGTGAATAAATATGTTTCATTATTAATTAATGAGAAAAGAGTTCACAAATCATAGGAACAGAAAGCCATTTAATTTCAATCCTTAATGCCAAATGATTTCTTCAAAATGATGCAGGTAAACTCAATCAATAAAATAGAGTGTTTAACTTCAAAACAATTTCTTCCTATTTTTGCTGAAGTAAAATATGAAATGCTGATCTTGATCTGAGTTTAGATCAACTCAAAACTTTGTGTTTAAAATAAAAGACTTTTTGTTCTTTTACATTCCTTTAAAAAAATGTGTCTTTCTGTGTCAAAGAAAACAATCTTACTGATTCAACATTAACTTTAACCCTTTAAGTCCATTTTACCTTCTGTTCCTTCAAATAAATAGACGTAATTATACTGAAATTTAAGATTTTTCAAAAAACTTTAATACAAAATATGAATAGTCTTAGTTTTACACTTACATAGTCATAGTTGTACCAAAGTGTTTCTTTTTATTTTAATTGTGTAGAAAGGGTAAACATTTTTCTCCATGAATTTAGGCACTATGATATGGACGATACTTATGTAAAATGTTCTTGCAGAGTAAAATACCAAGTAAAAAGGGACTTCTAGCAATAAAGACAGATAGTTCTTTGATACAACTACCTGAACAAAATATGATGTTTTAAATTTTGTAACAATTTAAATATCTCAGCATACAAATATTTATTATTACACTACTGTACTCATTATATTTTTGTTTTATGCTCTAGGATATTATTCTTTATTGTGTAAGTATGGTTCTGGACCTAAGGAAACTTCATATTTTAAAAATGATTTATGTAAACCACTTTTAATGGAAGGCAGAAGATAATGGAGTGAATTTTTCACTTCACGTGAAGATCTCCACTGAAAATTCTTAGATCTTTTTAATATATAAACTGCGAAGATTACGTGAACCTTTTTTGTGTTTCCTTTTCTTTTATTTTAGAGAAAATAGGAGCTCTTGGAAGATAAATTTTATAAAGTGTAAGCAGTAAAATAACATTTAAAGTGAAAGAAATTTATGTGACTAATGTTTCCTTTATCATTTGCCCAAGTTCCTTTAACAAGTATCAAAAATTTTATTGAGGGCTGTCATGTTTGCATGTACTATTTTGTGCACAAAGAATACAGCAGTGAATGAAAAAGAATTTCCTGCTTCATGGTGCATACAATTTAGGAGGGGAGATGGAATCAAAGCATATTTAAAATAAGCAATCTTTTTTTATGAATATGCAATTTTCTTATTCAAAATATCAATTTTCAATATGTAAGTGGACTTTCTTAGGCTATACACATAGCTTTGGCATATTTTTCTGTGCTATCACAAACCCAGTTCAGCCTGTTCTTCTGACAGACCTCTGCACTGGTGCATGTTGGAAAGGAAGTCTACTCTCATCAGAATATCTCCTGTCTGTTTGCTCCAGGCTGATGAAAATTACTTAGACTCTGATTTTAAAAAAATACTTAAAAAAATATGTAATGATGTAATTGGCAGCACATTTACATGATAGGGGACAATTAAAGATTTCTAACTTCCTTTCCCACTTTAAATAGAAATTACAAAATGATGCCCACAAATCTACAGTTATTGATTTAAAAAAGAAACTGTAGAGTTTGAAATATCTGCACTTTATTATAAAAGCTCCAGTGAAATGAAATGAAAAACTAAAATATGACGGCATGTTTATAACATTGCTTTTAAGAATGAGGGACAGTATATAAGTATTTTTTTTATATCTTTGTAAGTAGTTATACTTCTGGGCAAATTTTTTACAGCTGTATTTTTATTACTTTTGTGAGGAATTTTATTTGTACCTCTCTACCAAACCCTGAAGTTGTGTTCTGGGATGTAATTATGGGCAATTTTTTGTGCCTGCTTCTAAAACCGATAAAACAACAACAACAACAAAAAAAAAAACCAGGAACAGAGGTCAAAGACAGAACTATAATATAAAAAAACAAATAAAATAAAGTGTTTTAGTAAATAATTGAAGGAATAGTAATGATATGTTTGTTCAAATATTTTAAAGACAGTCGTATGTGCAGTTGAACTAGACATATTGCTTACTGTGGATGATAGTATGAGAAAAAAGTGGAAGTTACAAAAATGCATAGACTTTCCAAGAATCAAGGATTATAGATAATGGAATGTGATAAATTCCAAATGAGAGAATGTCCAGTCTCTTGAATTTCTCTAGCATAATTAGCAAGATCATCAGTGTCTTAAAGAAAATAATTTCATTTGATGCGATGTTATATTAGAGGATCTTGAATAATCTTTGTTACTTTGATATTCTGCCTAGGCTATGAAATTAAATCTTTGAGTTAATATTTGGGGGTGGGGAAGGGGTGAAACTGAACCAAAGTTGTACATCAGAATCACATAAGGAGCTGTATACACATATACCTGACTGAGACTTACTCCCTGGAAGATGACTGAGCCTCACTCCCAAAGTTCTGACTGAGCCTTGCTCCTAGATATTCTTATCCAGTGAATCTTTGATAGGGATTAAAGAACTATATTTTGAAAATCCCCAGAAATAGTTCTTGTGTGTATGCCTTCTAGAAATTCTCAATCTTTGAAAATACTATGTTTCTTCCATTACAAACCCACCCACACACATATACACCAACACACATAACACACACAACATATTTTTTAGAAAACTTGGGGGGCTGGCCCAGTAGCATAGCCATTAAGTTCCTGCACTCCACTTCAGCGGCCCAGGGTTCACAGGTTCGGATTCCAGTTGCGGACCGACACATCACTTGTCAAGCCATCCTGTGGTGGCGTTCCATATAAAGTAGAGGAAGATGGGCACGAATGTCAGCCCAGGGCCAGTCTTCCTCAGCAAAAAGAGGAGGATTGGCATTGGATGTTAGCTCAGGGCTAATCTTCCTCACAAAAGAAAAAAAAAAAGAGAGAAAATTTGGTATGATCCTGATATCCAATATAGCTATACATAGAGTAAGATACATAAAAGGAATTCATTTGTATAACCCATGGATTCCTAATCATGTTAACTTGGGTAGTCCCAGTTCATATAAATTAGAGCTTAGTGAATTAATATTGTAGCATTGATTCTTTGTTTCAATTCCTGGATTTACCATTTACCTGCTATGTAATATCAGGTAAATTGATATATTTTTCAGACCTACAGTTCCATCATTTATAAAATTAGTCCCCTTCAAACTTTAACATTTTCTTATTCTATAAATCTCTCTGCTGACTCAGTAGATAATCATATATTTAAGACACAGTTTTTATTCTGATGCTAAGCCCTTTTAAATTCAGATATTTACTATTTTTCAGTTCATGATTTTCTAATAACTTAGTATAGTGAGGCAGTGTGTTTGCAATTTCCTTCTTTTATATAGCTTTTCCATATAACCCAATTATAAGAAAAGCTAAGATTGCTTTGGTAATATCTTCACATTGGAAAAAAAAAATGTCCATTTCTGATTGTAGAGAAGAATGCTCAAGAACATATTCCTGGCACCTGTAGATTTTAATGCCTGTATTTTTTTTCTTTCCAGAGATAATGGGCTTTTTTGAAGGATTTTGATTTTGAATGACATTTTTAAGGTCTACCTAATGCATTTTTTCATACTAGTATTCTGAGAGCCATATTATAGGTCCGTGCTGGGCAATAGGCAAAGTGGATGCTTCTGTTCCCCGTCTGATGGAGGTGGGGGAATATAATTGGCCATGTTGGAAGTCTTCCTAGATGCTTCTGAGCTTGCTGAGAGGTAGGCTTTCAATCATTTACAACTTTCTGAAATTTCTTTTCCAGCCCACAGCTCGAATAACAATTATCAAAGAAGTCTAGTCATAAGTTCGTGTACATTTAAAAACTAAAAATTTTGAGAAAATTCTAGGAAATATTTAAAAAATAAGAACATCATTGTTCCTTTGAAAAACATCATTTACTAATGAACACTTATTTTTAAATACCTCATGAGAATTTTCACTTGAAAGAAACTGTCATCAGGTTTGTAAGATGATATGATAGTAGTTCACAATTTTGCCATAATTGTTTTGGGGGGAAAAGTTATTTACATACTGAAAGTGATTTTTGTATGGCTTTGTAGCAGAAAATATTTTTTTTTCTTGTGTATACTGTATCCTACATGCAGACTTCAGTTGGTATTTATTTCTTCTTATGAAGTAATCTGCTGCTACCTCTGAGGAAAATGTAAAATGATATAACTATAAAGAAATACGGAGCTATCAGTGATTATTAATAGACAATAAATTTCCTGGTATATGTAATTTTGAATTATTTATGTGATATTTAGTGGATAATATTAACTAAATTAAGAAACAAGATGAAATAAATATGAATGAATTTCTATACAAATAGACACAGTATATCTATGAATATATCTCTATAAACATTCTAATAACTTGCAGAAAAATAATACATTTGATGGATTCCATTTTAAAGCTTAAACATGGAACAAAAGCAAGTACATAAAAGAATATTAGTTATACAATGATTAATAGGTAAAACTGAATATGTTTTAATGAAAATTACCTTAGCACAGTTATTGTAATGACTTCGTGACTCGTGGATTAACAGATAATAAATTTAAATAAAATATATTAAACAAAGATCTTCAATAATAACTCTGATCAGCCGTCTACTGAGTAGTTGTGTTTATTGAGGAAAATAAAAAAAACCCTTAGATGAGAATCTTCCTTGGCTATGATGTTGTATTGTCATGACCTGTATCTTGGAGCAGCATCATTGCTGTTGTTTTGTAATCCGCAAAAGTTCTTGTCCATCTTTCTAAGTCTTTCATTCTTGGATGCCAGATTATTTTTGGATGCATATTTAATAGCACATCTACTTAGAAGAAAAATGTATTAATACTCTATCAAATATATAGAAAAATATATAATTCTAATATTTGTGGATCCTGCCATCTTTCCCCTGGCCCAAACCAACCATCTTGCTCATTTCTTTTAATCTCTAGCTTAAATTTCATTGTCTTTTACTATAATTACTTTCAAGCTTTCTTTGCTTCATGAAATCTTTCTGGCAAAACACCAGTCATGGTTTAATAAACCGCCACACCCATTCTACACATGCGGTAGGACGCTGAATTTAGCTGGAGAATAACTACGATCATTCCGAATGGTCTCTCTTGAAAATTGTGATCCAGAGCCTCATGCGTGCTCTTTGTGTTGTGTTGCACTCTTCCCACACTTTCCTGGCCCATTTGCTTGCCCTGTTTTAGATAACTACCTCATATATTTCCTCTGTCCTCAAATTTACAAACCTCCTCTATCTCCCAAAATATTAGCTGATGATCTCTTTTCTCTGTTACTAAGAAAATAAAAACAATCTAAAGAAAACTTTAACAAATTCCTCCTACTACATCTACACTCATTTGTAGCTGAACCTATATGTTACCATGATTGAAATATCTGAGTTTTTATGTGGCTACTTATTCCCATCCTCTCTAACATATCATGGACATCAGTCCAATCATTCATCTCTCTATTCTCAACATTTCTTTTTACTCAGTAACTTATTTATCATTCCCATCAACCTTAAAAAATATTCTATTATTTCTCCTATGGTATAAATTATAATATAAATATATATATATACTATAATTCATATATAACATGTATTTTGTGTATATATGTTTTATGTATATAAAATATATACATACACACATATGCTTCATATATGTGTATATATTTATGTGTTTGCCTATAGACAAATGATAGATAGGTAGGTAGATAGATAGATAGATAGATAGGCAGATAGACAGATGATAGATAAATAGATGGATAGATAGATAGATGATAGATAGATAGGCAGATAGATAGGTAGCCACCACATTTAGCTTCCAAATCTCATCTGATCTCTATTCTCTCTTCATAGCAAAATTCCTTGAAAATGTTGTTTAAACTTGCTCTCTCTAATTTTCCTCCTCTGATTATCTCTTGAATATACTCAAAGCAGGCTTTGACCCATCACTCCGCTGAAATTGTCTTGCCAGTTTACCGGTAAACTTCCCTTCCTTAAACTTAAATTAGCAGTCCTCAGTTTTTTTTTTCTGCCTAGCAGCAGCAGCGCTGATCCAATTTAATAATAGCCTCTGCTTGAAGCATGTTCTGTACTGGTTTTTCTCTTACCATGCTTCTCACTCGTTTCAATCTCCTTTGATCAGTCTTTGTCTTCTAATGAACCTCTAAATGATCATGGGCCCTAGTTTGGATCCACACTTCAATTCCCTTCTCTAACTGCACTTATTTCCTTGGTGATATCATCTAGTCTAGTGGCTTTAATTGATTCCAACTGGATTCAGTAAACTCCAAATTTCAAACATGGACCTCTCCACTGAACCCTAGTCTCCTATATCCAGTGGTCTACCAGACAGCTCCATTTGGGTGTTAAATGAATATCTGAAAGTGAAAATATTCAATCTAATTTTGTACATTATCTCCACTTTTGCATGTCCTTCAGTCATCCCAGTCTCATTAAATGGTGACTCCTTCCTTCCAGTTATATAGGCTAAAATTTTTGGAGTTATCTTTGACTCTTGTCTATTATTATACCCACCTGCAATTTTAGCAAATCCTAATAGCTCTGTTTTTAATATATTAAAAATTTGATCATTTCTCAACACTCAACTGTTACTGCTCTGGTCCAAGCCATCATAATTACTTGCCTAGTTTATTGCAATAACTTTTTTTTTTTTTTTTTTTTTTTTTTTTTTTTTTGTGAGGAGATCAGCCCTGAGCTAACATCCGCCAATCCTCCTCTTTTTTTTTTTGCCGAGGAAGATGGCCCTGGGCTAACATCCGTGCCCATCCTCCTCCACTTTATATGGGACGCCGCCACAGCATGGCTTACCAAGCAGTACTTCGGTGCGCGCCCGGGATCCGAACCAGCGAACCCCGGGCCGCCGCAGCAGAGCGCGCGCACTTAACCGCCTGCGCCACCGGGCCGGCCCCTGCAATAACTTTTTAAGTGGTCTCGATGCATCCACCTTTGTGCGCCACCCCCATTATTCTCATTCAATAGCTAGATTGGTCTAATTGAAATAACCCAAATAATATCACTCTTTGTTCAGAAGCTTTCGATAGCTTCTTATATCATTTGGAAGTCACTTCTATTACCTACATGGCTCTACATGATAGGCCACTCTTCCAATACCTATTATCTCCTCTTTTTCCTCATATCGTACTATTAAGATCAATTAATTTTTGTCAAATAAGATTTCCCATTTCCTCCATCAATCTTTTGGCATTGCAAGCTTTTCAATAGTGTGTGTACTTGATCCATCTAGAACACTATCAGAAATCTTTGATATACTGATTGCAGTTTTCAATTACTTTTGAGTTTTTTGAGAAAGTCTTTGACTGCCAAACTGAAGTCTGTATGATAGACTATTAATTTTTTTGTGTGTGTGAGGAAGAGTGGCTCTGAGCTAACATCCATTGCCAATCCTCCTCTTTTTGCTGAGGAAGCTTAGCTCTGAGCTAACATCTGTGCCCTTCTTCCTCTATTTTGTACATGGGTTGCCGCCACAGCATGGCTTGATGAGTGGTGCATTAGTCTGTGCCCGGGATTCAAACCCGCACCACCAGAGTGGAGCGCACAAACTTAACCACTATGCCACTGGGCCTGCCCTGATAGACTGTTGATTTTTGACAGGTGTTAACTCTGAGTATGTTTAGGTTAATTGTTGAATTATTCTTTAGGTAAACTAAGGATAAACTGCAGACCACTTTCCTTCAATTACAAAGTTCAAAGCCAGTTAAGAGCTTAAACTATGTACAAAACACTAGAGATGATTTACTGTGTGGATATTTGCATTCAGTTCTGAAGTTCACTGGAAACTATCCAAGTCCATAGAAAGAACCACTGGAATACTGAGGAATGCTACTTTAGTAGTGTGGCCAAATTAGTTCTAAACTAAAGATTACTCTCAACTCCCCTAACAAAATTTAAAAGCCTCAGAAGAATAAAATGGTTTTCAAGTAATTTGACAGTGTCTCAGAGAAGAGACCAAACATATTTAAAGCAATAAAAAAATACAGGACTCAAAATGTGTAATTCACAAAGTCTGGCATCAATAAAAAATGATGAGGTATATGAGGTCCATGAAAATATAACCCATAATAAGGCAAAACAAATCAATGGATAGAAACAGATCCACTAATGACATAGATGATAGTATTAGTAGATAGGAACATTAACATATCTATTTTATTTACATACACTGTGTATGTACTACAAGATAGAAAAAAGGATGAGCATAATAAGGAGAGATGTGGAAGATATAAAACAGACTAATCAAAATTCTAGAGATTAAAAGAATGTCTGAAGTAAAAAACATTTTGGATGGTATTAGCAGCAGATTAGATACTGCAGAAGAAGAGATCAATGAAATCAAAAACAGAACAATATAACTTATCCAAATGAAACATAGATAGGAAAGAGTCTAATATATTCTTTGAGCAGTCCTGTATCTTTTTCATGCTCTGAGTAAGTGTTGACCAAGGAAGACTCAGAACAGGACCTTTATTTGTCCTGTTAGAGAGAGCAAAGAAAGAATCTTCCCCAAATACTTTGTATTTCTTCATGTTGTATTTTTTCCCTTATAGAACATCTTGCAGGGATTTATGTGAAGACATACTAAAGAAAAAGAATAATGACTATAGTTAAAATTTATTTAATATATACTATATGTCAGGCATTTTTAAGCATGTCATATAACATTATTGTACTACTTCCAGCTGGGTATTGTGTTCCTTGCTTTTAAAAAAAATCTTTAATTTGTCTATAATTTGAATTAGATTGACATATTGCTTAGACATTGGTTACTCTCTAACATCACTGATTGTAATAATATTTATCATGTACCCTTATCATTTGTCAAATACATTTATAATGTATTTAGCACTGTGCCTGGGTAAACTTATGCAATTCTGACCAGATGTGGGGAAAAGCAACAAACGTTATATGCTGTGTATGTCAACTTGTACTGTGATAACTCTGCCAAATAAACACATCAAAATCTCAGTGGCTTTCAATACAAAAATTTATGAGTTTGTAAGTAGGCTGCAACAGCATGCTTTAGACTTGAATTTGGGTTCTGATCTGTTCTATCTGTTCTAATAACTTGGATGTGCTGTTTAAACAATTCCATGGTAAAATGTAAGATGTAATTTTAAAACAAAGATGAGAATAGTATTGTGAAACCCCATGTATCTATCGCTGATCTTCAATACTTATAAATATTATGCCATTCCAATTCTAATATTTTTAATATTGCATTTCATCGGTTTTCCAATAGGCTATTTTTGTGTTAGATGGCAAAATATTTTTAATTTTGAATTAAAAAAACATTGAACCAAACATATGGCTTTTTCAAAGCCTCAAAACAATACAGTCAGCACTTAGTGATTACTCACATTACTTCCAGAGCTGTATGGTTTAATAACATGATATCAATGTTCACAAGGTAAATTCAATTCTGTGGCATAAATCATCGTAATACATCTGACCATCTTATAATAAATGTTGGATAAGAAGGACTTCAGAGTATAAGGTGCTTCATTCTTTCAAATCTTTTTTCTGTGTTCTCATTGTTGTGAGACTAAATTTTACCTCAAGATAGAAATATTTTTAGATTTGAGTATCTTCTTGGCTTCTTTATCTCTTATTGACTTTTTAATAAGAAGTTGTTCTTACTTTCCTTATTTTCCATTATTGAAGGATATACAGGAAAATTGGGAATCCAAAAACAATAGTGATGATCCTATTTTTCCTAGTTTCTTAACCTTGGAGAAAACAATGAAGTTTTACAAGGATTGATGGCTTGAATCAGTGGGATTTTCCATGTCCTGGCTATCTACTCTAGCCCAAACTTCTGGCTTGAATTCACATGTTCTGAATTTGCTGAAGATCCCTGCTACCAAATATTTTGTTTGGGGCCAGCCCAGTGGCATAGCGGTTAAGTTCGCGCATTCCGCTTCAGTGGCCCTGGGTTCACTGGTTCGGATCCTGGGCGCGTACCTACTCATAGCTCATCAAGCCATGCTGAGGCAGCATCCCACACAGAGGAACTAGAACGACCTACAGCTAGGATATACAACTATGTACTGGGCTTTGGGGAGAAAAAAGAAAAAAAAAGAGGAAGATTGGGAACAGATGTTAGCTCAGGGCCAATCTTCCTCAGAAAAAAAAATATTTTGTTTTATTATCTTCAGGGTTGATTAAAATTGTACACACACTCACACAACAAAAAAATATCTTATCAGAGTAGCTGACAGTTATGCCAAAATTATGGTCAACCATACTATAAGCATATTCGCCTTATTCTAATTTACTTTCTTAGAGTTCCAATCACAATGAATAAGCATAATAAGTAATAGTGATATCATAGACATGGAGTCAGGTTACTTTATATGGCTTTGACTAATATAAATTTTGGGGATGTGATGCATAATCATTAGAATCCTACAAATTTAAAACGACTGAATGGTAACACAGAGCTCACGTCCATGTAAAGCCGACAACACGGGTCTTTGATACCAAAGTTATGGCACTTGAGCAAGGACAGTCATTCTGAGGAAAAACAGGGTCAAGGATACATCCAATCCATTCACAAATGTCATGGCAATTACAGACAAATTCAATATCTAGGGTTTATTAGTAGTATTTTGGATGAAGTAAAGTATAAATTTCATTATTCCGTGATTTAATCATTTATATGTGAATTTTTGTTTATCAGCAGTAATTTTGCTTTTCTATAGTAATTCTTTGTCCTAATTTTAATTTTGTCCTTTACTGAAATCTTACCTATTTTTCATGGGCAAAATAGTATAAATAATTGACATGTGGTTCATGGGATCGTGAGACACGTCTAGCAGCAATAATGCACTGTTGATTAAGAAGAGGACAGGAGAGTTATTATTTCCCTTTGAGACAGAATATGTCTAGAATGCCTTTGGACATCACAATGAAATGGATGTTGTGCAAACTCATATATTTATCACTTAGATCTGGATATCAGGTGTGTTGTGCCAATTTGTTTATCTTAGTACTTAACAGGTACTAAGCTCTTTGTAAATATTCACTAATCTAATCTGCCCAGGAAAACTATGAAGTCTGTATTCATACCTATTACACAGAGAGAGAAACTGAGGTAGAGCTAAGGTAAGCAGTTAACTCCAGGTAACAAAGTTATAGGTGGCACAGCCAGGATGTAAACTTATCTAGTCTGGTTCTGCTGTCTATGGTCTTAACTACTAAGTTATGCTAAAGTAGGGAGTACACCCAGGCAGTAATATAAAATATTTAGGTGACATTCCACATGATCCACAAAACCAGGATCATGACACCTGTCATATGGAACCCATGTAGTCAATATTTTAAAAAAATATAAATCTCTGAAAGGTTTATTATACTTTTGATTTTATTATTATAACATTTTAATTTTAAATAGTTTCAAAGTAGTGAATATATAATATGGAATAGAATGCATGCAGATTATCAAAATATGTGTAATTATAGTAAAATATGAATATGTATAATTATACATATATATATACACACAACAATCTACTAATGATAGATAACATTTCCCATCCAGAGATCTGTTACAGAAAGCTGGAAATATTCTTTTCCTCCTTTCTTTCATCACCACCTCCCATCCAACCATTCACTAAACACTGGTGCTTCCTCTTTAATATATTTCTGGAATCCATTCACTTCCTTCTACTACCACTAGCTTTTCCCAGCAATCATAAATGCAGTATGTTTCCAGTGGGTCTCCCTTCCCCCTCTTAAATTCATACCCAAATAACAAATGCATTCATCCTACTCCTTGACCTGAAGCCTTTCATTTCCTTTTCCAGTTGCTCATAGAACACCCAAATCCCTTCCCTTGGCTTTAAGTTTTAGCAATTTTATTTACATATATTTCATATAGCATGTGATTCACCTATTAAGGTATACAACTAAATGCCTTTTAATATATTCACAGAGTTGTGCAGTCATCAACACTATCAATTTTGGAACATTTTCATCACCCCAAAAAGAAATCCTGCCCCTCTTGGCATGACTCCCAATCTCTTCACCACCACCTTCCATCCACCTGCCAGCCCTAGACAACTACTAATGTATTTTCTATATCTATATATGTGTCTATTCTGGAAATTTCATATAAATGGAATCATTCAATACGTGGCCTTTGTTACTAGATTTTTTCACTTAGCATAATGTTTTTAGGGTTCATTCTTGTTGTAGCCTGTATAAGTACTTCATTTCTTTTTATTGCCAAATAATATTCCATTGTATGGATATACCACGTTTTGTTTATCCATGCATCAATAGATGGACATTTGTGTTGCTTTCGCTTTTTGGCTTTATGAATAATGCTGCTATGGACATTCATCTACAGGTTTTTGTGTGGACACATATCTTTAATTCTCTTGGGAATGTAATTCCTGAGTAATATAATAAACTCTATGTTTAACGTTTTGAGTAACTGTCAGACTTTTTATCCAAAGCATCTGCGCCATTTTACGTTCCCACCAGCAATGCATGAGGGTTCCAATTTCTCCACATCCTTGCCAACACTTGTTATTATCTGTCTTTTTGGTTATAGCTATCCCAGAGGGTGTGAAGTGGTATTGTGGTTTTGATTTGCATTTTCACAATGGCTAATGATGTTGAGCATCTTTTCATGTTCTTTTTTTTTTTTTTTAATTTTTTGTTTATTGCAGTAAGATTGGTTTATAGCATTGTATAAATTTCAGGTGTACATCATTATACTTCTATTTCTGCATAGATTACATCATGTTCACCACCCAAATACTAATTACAACACATCACCACACACATGTGCCTGAATTATCCCTTTTGCCCTCCTCCCTCCCCCCTTCCCCTCTGGTAACCACCAATCCAATCTCTGTCTCTATGTGTTTGTTTATTTTTGTTATTATCTACTACTTAATGAAGGAAATCGTACGGTATTTGACCTTCTCCCTCTGACTTATTTCACTTTGCATAATACCCTCAGTGTCCATCCATGTTGTCACAAATGGCTGGATTTCATCGTTTCTTATGGCTGAGTAGTATTCCATTGTGTATATACCACATCTTCTTTACCCATTCGTCCCTTGATGGGCACTTAGGTTGCTTGCAAGTCTTGGCTATTGTGAATAATGCTGCAGTGAACACAAGGGTGCATGTATCTTTACGAATTGGTGTTTTCAGGTTCTTTGGATAAATACCCAGCAGTGAAATAGCTGGATCATATGGTAGTTCTATCCTTGATTTTTTGAGGAATCTTCATACTGTTTTCCATAGTGGCTGCACCAGTTTGCACTCCCACCAGCAGTGTGTGAGAGTTCCCTTCTCTCCACATCCTTTCCAACATATGCTGTTTCCTGTCTTGTTAATTATAGCCATTCTGACGGGCATGAGGTGATATCTCATTGTAGTTTTGATTTGCATTTCCCTGATAGTTAATGATTTTGAACATCTTTTCATGTGTCTGTTGGCCATCTGTATATCTTCTTTGGAGAAATGTCTGTTCAGGTCTTTTGCCCATTTTTTAATTGGGTTGGTAGTTTTTTTGTTGTTGACATGCATGAGTTCTTTATATATTTTGGAGATTAAGCCTTTATCAGATGTATGGTTTGCAAATATCTTCTCCCAATTGTTAGGTTGTCTTTTCGTTTTGTTGATGGTTTTCTTTGCTGTGCAGAAGCTTTTTAGTTTGATGTAGTTCCATTTGTTTATTTTTTCTACTGTTTCTCTTGCCCAGTCAGACATGGTGCCTGAAAATATGTTGCTAAGACCGATGTCGAAGAGCGTACTGCCTATGTTTTCTTCTAGAAGTTTCATAGTTTCAGATCTTACATTCAAGTCTTTAATCCATTTGGAGTTAATTTTTGTGTATAGTGTAAAGTAAGGGTCTACTTTCCTTTTTTTGCATATGGCCATCCAGTTTTCCCAACACCATTTGTTGAAGAGACTTTCTTTTCTCCATTGTATGTTCTTGACTCCTTTGTCAAAGATTAGCTGTCCATAGATGTGTGGGTTTATTTCTGGGCATTCGATTCTATTCCATTGATCTGTGTGTCTGTTTTTTTGCCAGTACCATGCTGTTTTGGTTACTATAGCTTTGTAGTGTATTTTGAAATCAAAGAGTGTGATTCTGTTGGTCTTCCCTTGACTTTTGAGACTCTTTGTGGCAGTGTCTTGTCTGTCTCTCCAGCTTTTCATCTCTCATCCTTCTTCACCTTATATTGGATATGCCAACTCCAGTGAGCTTCAGTTAACTCTGAACATGCCATTTTCCCCACTAGTCCAGTCCCAAGTAGTTCCCATTTCCTTCTTAACTTTTCCTCCTTCTTGCTTGGTCAGGGCAGACTCCATGGCTGTGTGATGTGCACAATTGCATAGAGCCTAATACTCAGAAGGGCCCTGTGTTTGGTTTAACATGATGCTGTGGTTGTCTTGACTTTCATAATAACTTTTGAAGATGAGGCCCCACATTTCGTTTTGCAGTGGGCCCTGCAAATTATGTAGCCAGTCTGGTGCCTTGCTTATCATTATTTCTTATCCTTCTAGTCTCAGTTTAGACAGAAATACCTACAAGAAATTGTTCCTCACCTCTGTAGACTGTATTAGATGTTCTATCTGAATTTCATCTATACTAGCCTGTATTATGATTTGTCCTTTTTCCCTCTAAGACTTTTGACCTATGAGACTAAGAGCTTTGTCTTTCTTATCCATATTCCTGTCCTCGGAACCCAGCATAGTGCCCGTCACTAGCTGTGGTACAATATGAAGTTTGACCACATAGTTATGGCTCAGGTGGTGATCCATATAACAAAGTAATTCAGAACATGAACTCCAGGGCCGGGCAGTGTGGATTTCCAGCTGCTATCAGTTATAAGCTGTGTGTGACCTGAGCAAGTTATCTAATGTTTCTGCACCTCAATTTACTCATCTTTAAAATGGGGATAATATTAGTCCCAATCGCATAGCAGTTTTATGGAGATTATACTAATAAATGTAAAACATTTAGAATAGTGTCTACCTACCATCTATTATTTATGTTAGCTTTTATCATTGTTATATTCAATTCCAATTTCTAGAATAAATTATTGACTATACAGGCAAAGCGTAAAAAAGGGCATTAGAACCTAGTGAAGAAACTATGTAAGTTAAGAAGTTTTATTGCACATATTACTCTTTATTACACCAATTTACACTGCAAGGGGGAAGGGTAATTGTACAAAAGTTCAGTTCATGAAATCAAAATAGGAAGAAAATTAGGAAGCTGGAATCAAGCCCAGAGGAAATAGAAATTAATGCTAAGAGCAAATATATGAATCTTATAAGGAGGGAAGAGAATATTTCTGTTTAAAATTCTTTGCGAAAATTTACAATCAACAAATCCACTTAACACGATGTTAACACAGTATTGAGAAGTTTGGGAAAATTAACGCTAATAACCTTTGGAGAGCATCTGTTTTCTTGTTTACATATTTAGAGGTTATGCCTTGATGCTACCTCTAAGTATTTGAAGATGAGTTTAATTTACATTCAATACGGATATAATGTCGTTACAAATAAGGGAAACAGAATGTATAATGGGGGGGTGCAATTTTTTTATGTGTCTGCATTTGCCTTGGGTTCTGCATGCATTCTCTCTTTAGCTGCCCAACATCGAGAGATCCCACGTGCCCTCTCTTCTATGTACCTGTTGGCTTCTCTCAGTTCTTTCGTATGCCTTCTGGGGGTGTATGCCTGGAATTTTCTCTACAACACTGTGCCTTCTTCATCACTTTTAGATCTCAAATTATTCTTCAGTTTATCAGGAAACATACCTCTGACTCCACCCCACTCCTCCACTGACCTACCTCCAACCTGAAACTATGATGTTCCTACCGTACTTTTCAGTTTATTTGTGTTATATTTAAAATGTAACATCTATCTTCTCTGTGAAACTTTAATTTGACTAAGGGTAGATATTATTCTGCTTTGCTCAGCATGTATCCCCAGTGCTTGGAAGCTTATTGTAGAAGAATTGCACGAAAAACAATTGTTGAATAACTAAGTGAGATGATTCACGATTCTCTCAAAATGCCAAAGGAGTCAATAACTTCAAAAAGGTTTAAAGATATCCATATAAAGAAGAAGAAAGATAAAGAATACTGACCACCTCAGATGTGGATTGGATACTACAATTGGGCTCTAACTTTGGTAATAATGTCTAGTCAGATAAGGTCACCATGATACGTTATATAATTTTAGATGTCCAACAATTAAAATTGACAACAAAATATTTATGTTGGAACTAAACTCAAGAAGGTAGTTACCACATAGATATTTGATTAAGGGATTATTGCAAGGACAGTAAACTGTAAATAATCATTTTATAAAAATATCAAAATACTATTCAAATAAGCAGTTCTTAAACTGACCTTCTGAAAAGGCAAAGAATATAACATCAAATCAAATTTCAGAGAGTGCCTTTCTGTAAAGGATAGGAATAATAATGTACAGTCAGGCACTTTACTTTCTCATCATCTTACTTAATGCAGTGATAGAACCTGAAAATACTAGATGGACAGCTAATATGTCCATTAACCTGTCTCAATCAAATATCAGATGTCTTAAATGAATCTTCAGTAGGTGGTGAATCACAGCCAAGATATAAATGAATTTTCTTTCAGAAATGTGTAATGTGTTTTTGTAGCACAGAGAGAGATGTCCTTTGGAATGTTAGATATGAGAAGGAATTACTTTGGTCTTCTAGTGTAAGTATTTGAGACAAACGCATAGTGTGCATTATTACAGAGCCAATGCCAAGTCTGAAAATGACTTATAATTTCCCAGGGAATCACACACCTTCCCAAAGAAATTCTGTTCTTCCAGAATTTCTGTTAATAATTTCAGATACATTGCAAGTAACTGTTAAATACCCACATTTTCACTAATAGCATGCTAATTTTATATACACCAATGGTTTTTTACAAGTCAAAAACCATATCATTTACAATAGATATTAACAAGAGGAACTGTTTAGTTTTTGAGGGAGGTAAATTTACCCTTCAATATTGCAAAAGAACAGTATTTTTTCTGAATGGAAAAATGAATAATTTGCATCATTAATTAGAGTATTTTGTTACATTCTAATAAAGATATTAAATGCAAGTTTTTAACCCATAGTAAATAATAGCTGAAGGATTATATTTCCTTTACTCAACTACATGTAAATTTCCACTATAATTTAATTTGCTTTGTAATACTATTAGAATATAATGGTCCCATCCTAAGTACTAGTTCAGGTGACTTTCACATGAAGTACTGTGAAAATGTTGTCACATTTGTTCAACTATAATATCACCCTACAGGACAAATTCTGAAGTTCCAAGAAGACCAGAAAAGACAATATGTCCTAAGAAAAGCATGCGATTCAAAGAATTAGTAATTATAAATAATTTACATAAGTATACACACTATATATATTAATTATGTATATAATTAATATAGTTAATATAATTAATATATGACTATATTAATAATATAATTAATATATGACTATAACATAGTCATAGTCAACCAGGAACTGTTTTAATGTAAATTGATATTTGGCCAAAATTTAAAGTAATTTAAATTCCATTTAAATATGGAAGAGATAAAGGGAGAAAGATGTGAGACAGGTCTGTGAAGGGTACTTACAGAAAGCACAAGATATGCATGAGAGTACAAGTAATTCAAATTAATTGGAATCTAAATTAAGGGTATCCAAATTGCCAAGTGTGCTTAGACAGAGAGGTGATGCCGTATGGAAATGGATACTATATGGAAATCCATAAACGTCAGGCTGAGGGACTGAGGTTTTCTCTGGGAGGCGATACAGTTTTATTTATGATTATGGAGCACAGGGGATGTGAAACCTTCATAAAGTTGTTATGAGAATTAAAAGTTTGCTTTTTAAAAAAGCTTATTCTTAGCTACACAAGAAATAATTTCTGCAGCTGGAATGATGTTTTGCTAGAGAAACATAGGAAATAACATAATGTTGATGGCTTTTGCAGAGTCAGGGAGTCTTTTTTGGTCACATTCAGCCTGACTGTGATTGTTCCTTCTGAAATCCAGAGACTCCTGTCAATATCCTTCCAACTCAGCAGCACAACCAAAACTGTGTATAGGAGAGATGGAGAGCAGATAGATCTACAGCAACACGGTTGCTGGAAATTGAAAATGATAACGTAGAGCAAGATGCTAAACTGAGATTTCTCATCATTTAGAATATAAATAGATAAATAAAGACTCAGAAACTAATCCAAGACCGAGGACAGGTATAGCAAGGGCATGAAAAGAATTAGTATCATTCATGGAAAGATACTACAAGATCTACATGAGATACATATTAAAGGGACGTGCCTTGCCAGTGAGATATCTGGTTCTGAAGCTCCAGGGGAAGAGGGATCCTGGCTGGAGAAAGTGACTAAAGATCAACAGTGTAGATATGGGTAGGGATGAGAGTGCCTAAGCGGAGTACACTGACTGAAAAGAGACTTGAATCCAGCAGAGAATTCAGGGGCCTCTAGGGAGAGAGAAGACTGCAGGCAAGACCAAAGAGTAGTCAGAGAGGGGAAACTGAGAAAAATCAAAGAGTATGGGTGTCTGGAAAGCCAAAGGAAGTCAGTGCGTATGGAAGGAAGGATAGTTCAATAAGATCCAATGATGAATGGAGGTGCAGTGAGGTAAGGACCAAAGAGTACGCTAGTAGTTATTGAAACGTAGTTAGTTACCTGTATAGCAAATGGGCCATTTTCCTTTTGGGTTTACTTATTCTGATTTTAACTTCTGTGAATTCTTGCATTTTTTTTTTTCTTTTCTCTCAATTAAGTGAATGGGTTTGGCAGCTGAACATCTTAAAAATTGGCAGAAGAGAATGCCCTTCTGCTTGAAAACCTCATCTTACTATTTTTTTTTTTTAGCAATACTTGGGAAATGGGGAACATATGTTTGGCCTAGAAATCCTGATCTAGGTTGCATAATACATCCCTAGCACATTTTTGTTTCTTTGTTTTTGAAGACCATTTTTAGTAGTAAATAAAATATGAGTGACTGATATGATTATATAGTAATAATGTCTATATAAAATTAAAAAGCAAAAAAGTAATTATATTTTGCCCCAATCAGCTTCATGTTTGAAAAAGAGGTTTAAAATAGTCTTATGATATTAATAAAGGAAAATAATTAAGCACTAAGTTTTAATAATATAAAGTGCACACGTATTGACATATATTTGAGTTTTAGTCATGTAGAAAATTAAACAACCATTACATTGTTACATAATAAAGTACATATTTCAAAATAAATGTATGGCATACAATATTTTTTTGAAGCACTAAAATCTCAGATATTGAAAAGAATCAATTCAGTAATAAAGTACATGTTTCAAAGGAATTATAAAATGCTAAAGTTTCACTATATTTCCTGACTGTACAAACTAAAATTCAGTGAGTAAACTATCTCTGTTTTAATATGTCTGCTATAACGGTATTTAAGTGATTTAAGAAAATAATTCTAGGTATGCTAGTTATTTTGCACGCAAGAATCCTTATTTGAAATATAATCAATAGACTATTACATTATAAGCAATTCCTTGATTTGAGTCAATGTTCATGGAGTAAGTGATTAATCATTTTCGTATTTTTTCCATTGACTTCTTAAGGATGAATTAGAGAGTGCTGTATTTTTAATAATTTATCTATGATGCATCTGATACCAAGTATGCTTATGAGCAGTGCTGTTGCATTCATTCAAAAATGAAAACTATAAATTACTTTTAAAGGCTTTAATTGTCATAAATCTTGACACATTTTCCTTACATGGTGAAATAGGAAACTAAAGTACAGCAGGAGTATCATTGTCATCGGTAGGTTTTAGCGAGAATTGAATAGGCCTTGTTGTTGTTTTGTTATGTTTGCAAAGAACATAATTGGAAGCCAACAAAACCCTTCCTGGAAGAACATGCAAGCTGTTTAAGAAGCGAAGAGCATACTAAATAAAAGAGGCAGATAAAACATGTGTTTAAGTTTTTACTACATGTCAGTGTCCTTGTAAGCAAGTAGGCAGGTAAAATAAGCCAAAAACAGTAAATCGTAAATACAGAAACACTGCTTTTTGGAAAAAAAATTTAATGCAGGTAAGAGTTTATTTTCATTTACTGTATGTATGTTAAACACCGTATGTTTGAACGTCATTTTACACAAAACAAGCGTAAAATCTTTCTTTTTCCTGAATCGATGTAAACAGAGCCCAGATGGCCGTATCGAAGTCAAAGGGCAGCATGGAAGCTCGTCACTGCACATTACAGATGTGAAGTTGTCAGATTCAGGGAGATATGACTGTGAAGCTGCAAGTCGAATTGGAGGGCACCAAAAGAGCATGTACCTTGATATTGAATGTAAGTTACTTTCATTTTGTATGTTTGTTAAAATAACTTTTTCTGCTTTGAAAAACATGAATTTTTGTAGGAAAATCACAATACATACATAGTTAGCGTTTCAGTATGTAATGCATAGCTTCAAAATGAATGTAGCCATTCAAAGTCGGTTATTAGAGACATCTAGTGGATGTTCTGGGACTTTTCACAGTGCTGTATATTTAATGGTCTTGAGGTTGCTTATCCTGAAAAATGTGACTGTTTTTTGCAACATTTAACTCAAAATACCAACTGAACTATATTAGTTACCAGTAATCGGTCAACATTTCCTTAGATTTTTATCTGTTTATTTATAATATTAATGGTCCTGTGTCTCATATATATAGCGAGAGTTTTCATTTCTTATTCAAGCTGTTTTCTTGAGTTATTTTAATCCTCATAAGATATGATATAATATTTGAAAAACAGTGGAATATGTCAGCACTTATATTTTATCCAAATGGTATTTATTGCCTACAAGTGGGGACTATGACAAGGAGAGTTGTTAAATAAATATAAAGATATTCATAACTATGTTAGTTTTGGAAGTTTGAGAGCTAGTTTAAATGGAACCTGCACATAAATCACCATAAGTCATTGCATTTTAGGGTAGTTTGGGATACGTGTTCATAAAAAAAGGAAGAAATTTAGCCTTATTCTCAATAAATATTCAGGAATTATCAATGTTAGAGGCTCTCTGATGCTTGAAAGGACATAGCTGCCTTAGTGGGAATGTATAAGATACTCTTATTGACAAAATGTTTCTACTGAAAAATTTCTAGTATATTAATATTGATAGAATGTGATGGTAACTTAAGCAAGATGTGCTTTCTTATTAAGAATGCCTTTAGAAAGCAAATATTTCTCAAGAACAGACACAAATAATCCATATTATTTTACATATTCATAAACCGTGCTTGTCAAGGAATTCATGGAGGGACCAGTTAAACAATTCTAAAAGAATGGATTACGAAAGATATTCAACAGTAGAAGGCACTTTGATTCTATCACAAAATACTGATTTTTCTTGCTAAAGTTAGGCAGTTTCCAAGAAGGTCATTTCATTACTGTCATACGTCTTAAAAAACATGCAGATAAACAAAATGCCTTGATATTATTCAGGACAGAGAAGGAAGTGATGCTAATAACTTATTTAACATGTTTTTTTTTCCTAATACTGTTTTCTACTATTTTCCTATTATCATATGTATGTTTCTTTTTCAGGTCAACAGCATTTGTAGCAAATTATAAACATTTCTCCAACTTTTGTTGTTTATAATCGGTAATTCAAAATATGTATTTTAAACTAAAATTTACTTTATAATTTTTTTTCTTTTCTTCAATGTGGATCTACATGAACAACAATTTAAAGGTGCCAAGATATGATATATGTTAGAACTGCCCAACCAGCTTAAAGGGGAAGTCCTTAAGAATACCCCAGCCTCTTCCCACTGTCCTAAAATAGTGCTAGGCATCATATTTTCTTAAACTTAATATTTAGGGCTTTTTCTTTTGCACTTTGTAAATATTTAAAAATGTATTTGACATATCATAGGATTATTACTAAATCTCTGTTGTAAGTACTCCGGAGAGTGGAGCTCATGAGAAATGAGCATTGTTGATATTTGCAAAACACAGGAAGGCAGAGGGGCTTGTACAGGGCAATATGATGCTAATATGCTAGTGCTAGGATCAGTGCTAATTAATTGTGTGACCTACATCCCTGGGACTTCAATTTCCCTGTGTATAAAATAAGAAAGTTGAAGGAAGAGATTCTTGGGACTTATTCATACTCAGCTACCTAAAAAGGCTTTTACTCAAGCATAGCCACATCCATCAAACGTGCCCTAGAACTTCTGAATTATCCTCCACACATGCCAACATAGATGTTTCAGTATGAAATAAAATAAAAGTTAAACTAAGATCTATAATTTTTATATATATATATTTTAGAATCTCATTGAAAAGAATTTAAAAAGCCATACTAGCTCAAACCTAGGGTCTTAAACTCTTAAGATAAAATGTGCTGAGTGACTGTGGCCACAGAGATGAATAAAACACAGCTCCTGCTTTATTAGGACGCTAAGATCAGCAGAGATTTAAATCAAACCTCAAGATGAATTCAAATTTCAAAGTGGTAGGTGGAGAAAAATATCAAGATAATGTGAAATGCTGATATAATGACATGAGATTTTTAGTTATCATTGATTTCAGCTAGGTAGAAAACAATGGGATGAACAAATGATTGTATATTGGGGTATGAATTATTTGCTCTTGTGATCTTTTAATAACATGAATACTTTAATACAGGAAAAAAACACTTAAGATACTCTGTTTTTCAATGACTGATTGCTAACAAAGTACAAAATTGCTTCTGCTCACAGATGCCATCCTCCTTTGCTTTAAAGGTTTAAATATTGGTCGGCCTGTTTAATTTTTCTGGAGTAAATATTTAGAATAAGGCTCACCAGCAAATTATATAGTATTTCTTATTTAGACAAGATTAAAAAAAACTTGTTTTGTAAAAGAATAGTTTGAGAATTCTTTGAACATTCCCTGAGATCATTGTTGCCACAGTGTCGATTAGAGGCTGAGTAGGTAAGTATGTTTCAAAAACAATAAAATCATTTTTTTCACTATTAAACCATTGTTTAAAAAATACTTTTTGTCTTGTTTTGTTGAAATTGAGTTCAATGGCTCTTAGAGCACTTGATCAATTTTTTTCAAAATTAAATGTGTAAATTTATTCTACTTTAGTGGGAATAATTAGAAAAATAAATATCCTCTGTTTTACAAGTCTAGTCTAGGTGTAGTTGGAATACAATACCCATAAATAATGTGTAAAATGTGATCGGTTTTGACATATGTGCACACTCATAAATCTGTCACAATAATCTAGATAAACATTTCCATCACCCCCAAGAGCTTTCTGAAGCCCCTTTGTGATGTATTCTTCCTTTTATCCTCATCTCCAGGCGACTGCTGAGCTACTTTCTATCACTATATTTTAGTTTGCGTTTCCAAAATTTTATATATGTGGAATCATACATATAATGTATGTATGTACATTATTTTTATTTTACATATTTGCGAAGCTCTTTTATTCAGCATACATTGATATACATATGTGCGAATCAATGATTTATAATAATTTCTTCCTGTTTTTGCATTGTATAGGTAAAATAGAGTGTGTGTATCTAGTCACCTGTTGATAGGCATTTAGTTGTTTTAAGTTTTTGGCTATTATGAAAAAACTTTTGGGAACATTTTTGAACATTGTGTGGACATATATATTCTTTACTCTGGAATAAATATTTTTCTTTGTTTTCTTAAAGTTTGTTTTTGAAGAGCAAAAGATTTTAATTTTGCTGAGGTCCAGTTTACCAAATTGGACTTATGTGTGATATTGTTCATGTTCCACCCACAAAATCATTATCTAACCCAAGGCCACAAAGATTTATGCCTATGCAATTTTTTTTTTTTCTGGTGAGGAAGATTCGCCCTGAGCTAACATCTGTTCCAATCTTCCTCTTTTTGCTTGACAAAGATTTGCACTGAGCTAACATCTACACCAGTCTTCTTCTATTTTGTATGTGGGTCACTGCCACAGCATGGCCGCTGATGAGTGGTGTAGGTCCACTCCTGGGAACTGAACTCCAGGCTGCTGCAGCAGAGTGCACGGAACCCAACCACCAACCCATGGGGCTGGCCCCTCTATGCTTTCTTTTTAATGTTTTGTCGATTTAGATTTTGCCTTAAGGTCCACAATCCATTTGCGTTCATTTTTGTGGAGTCAGTATATATTATTTTTCCATACATATATCCAAATTTCAGCACTATTTATTGAAAAGACTTTCCTTTTTCTACCTAAGGGTTTGCTAATATTGCTGATCTTTACAATGTATTAGCTTTTGGCTTCATTAATTTATTTTCTCTATCATATATCTTTTTTCTTGTTTGTTGATCTCTGTTTTATTTTCATTATTTCCATTCTTCTGTATATTTTGGATTTACTTTGTTCTTGGTTTGTAGATTCTTGAGGTGGAATATTAGGTCATTTATTTTAGATATTTCTTACTTTCTAACATAAACATATAAAACTCCAATCTCTCACTAAACAGCACTTTCATTGCATTGCACAAATTGTGATACCTTGTATATTTGTTGTCATTCAGTTGGAAATATTTTCTAATTTTTCTTGTAATTTCATCATTGGTTTGGAGTTACGTTTATAAGTATATTTTTAACTTCCAGATATTTAGCATTTCCCTAGATATTTTGCTGTTATTTATTTCTAATTTAATTCAATTGTGCTTAGAAAATACCCTCTGTTTGATTTTGATTCTTTTATATTTACTGTGATTTGTTTTATGTCCCAGCATATGATCTATCTTGGTGACTACACAATGTGTACTTGAAAAGCATATGTATTCTGCAGTCATAGGATGTTGTGTTCTATAAATATCAATTAGATCAAGGTGGGTGATAGTATTGTTTAAATCTTCTATGTCTTTACTGATTTTTTTTTTTTTAGGGAAGATTGGCCCTTAGCTAACATCTGTTGCCAATCTTCCTCTTTTTTTTTTCCTCCTCCAAGCCCCAGTACATAGTTGTATATCCTAGTTGTAGGTCCGTCTAATTCCTCTATGTGGGACACTACCTCAGCATGGCTTGATGAATGGTGAGTGCCCAGGATCCGAACCGGCAAACCCCGGGCCACCGAAGCAGAATGCACCAACTTAACCACTACGTCACCAGGCTGGCCCCTCTTTACTAATGTTTTTGTGTAGCTGTTCTATCAGAGTGAGGGTGTTAAAATCCTCTATCATGAATGTGAATGTCTTTATCCCCCTTTAATCCCCTTGGTTTTTGCATCATGTGTTTTGAGGCTCAGTGAGGCAATGCACATTTATAGTTTTTATGTGGTATTGTATGTATTGTGTGTTGTATGTTGCACATTGTGAGAAAGCAGGATTTTTTGGAAAAGACAATAATGCTGGGAAAAGTAGAAGGCAATAGGAAAAGAGGAAGATCAAATGTAAGATGGATTGACTCCTAAAAGAAGCCATAGGCATGAGTCTGCAGAAGCTGAGGAGGGCTGTTGAGGACAGGATGTTGTGGACATCACTCATTCATAGGGTTGCCAGGAGTCAGAGCTGACTTGACAGCATCTAACAACAACAATGTTGTATTAGTTTCCTATTGCTGCTATAACCAGTGATTACAACCTGAATTACTGTAAACAACACAAATATCTTACAGTTCTGGAGATCAGAGGTCCAAAACGATTCTTACTGCGTCAAAATCGAGTGTCGGTAGGGCTCTGTTCCTTTGTGGAGGCTCTAGGGGAGATTCCGTTTTCTAGAATCTGTCCACATTTCTTGGCTCATGGTCCCCTTCCATTTTCAAAGCCAGCAATGGCAGATCAAGTCTCTCACATGACATCACTCTGACTCTGCTTCCTTCCTCACATCCCTGTCTCTGACTCTCCTGTCATTACATTGGACCCACGTTGGATAATACAGGACAATCTTCTCAGCTCAACATCCTTAACTCAATCACAGATGCAAAGTCCTTTTCACCATGTAAAATAACATGCTTACATGTTCGGGAGATTATGATGTGAATATCTTTGGGGGTTCATTATTCTCTCTCCCATATGTGTCTTCCTCATGAATTATTTTATTTTATTTTCTCTACTAATCTCTTTAACTTGATGTATTTTATCTAATATCCAAATAGCTTCTCAAGCTCTCTTATGCTTACCGTTTGCGTACCTTTTTACATTCATTTACTTTCCTCCTTTTTGTATTTTTATCTGAAATTAAAATGTTCTTTTTAGGAAGCATATGATAGAATATTCCTTTTTCAGCAACTCTGTCAATCTCTACCTTACGATTAGAGTGTTTAAACCAGGAGTTGGAAGTAATTGAGTCAGGTAATAAATATTTTATATTTTGCTGGGCCTTATTATGGTCTCTGTCGCATTTTAAAGAAATGTACCATTTTTTTTCTCTTACAAACAAAGATATAAAAAAACATTTTTAACTGTAAGCCACATATATAAGAGGTTCTTGGACTATGTTTTTATGTTTTGCCCAAGGGCATAGTTTGCCAGCTGTTGGTTTAGACTCTTAAATTTAATGCAATTAGCGGTATGCTTTCATTTAGGTTACAATTTTATTTGTTTTCTACTTTTTCCCTCTGTTTTTTCATGTTCTGTTCCCATTTTCTTGTATTCTTTTGAGTTATTTGAAAATTTTAATATTTTATTTTAATTTATATATTGGCAATATCTCTTTGGTTTTTGTTTTGTTTTGCTTAAGTGAACCTCTAGGGATTATAATAATATACAAACCTAACTTTTCATAGTCTACATTGAGTTAATATTTTTCCACTTTACATTAAATACAGAAACCTTGCAACCATATAGGTCCCTTTATATCTGCTCCCCATTGATCTTTTTATTATTGATTTCATATGTATTACATCTACATTCATTGAAAATCTTATCAGAAATTATGATAATTTTCATTTTAAAAAGTCATAAATATTTTAAGGAACTATTTGTAGAGAAAAGAAAAACAAATTTTTATTTACTCATTACTTAACATTTCTTTCCTTCTTCCCTTCATCCTTAAGGATCAAATTTCCCTCTGATATTATTGTCCTTCAGCCTGAAGAAATTCCTTCTCCATGTCTTGTAGAACATATTTGTTTGGGATAAATTCCATTAATTTTTTTCATTTGAAAATGTTCTCTCTCTCCTTCATTCCTGAAGGATTTTTATCCTGGAAGGAATTCCAGATTCGTGAGACATTCATGATAACTTGAATTTTTGATGCCTGTGTGCCGCATGTCATTTTTCTCTAGTTGCTTTCAGTTATTTCAAGTTATTTTCTTCACTTCATTATTAACCACTTTGATTGGGACGTGTTTAGGTGTGGTTTTCTTTGAGTTTATCCCATTCAAGATGTACTGTACTTCTTGAATCTGTAAGTTTATATTAGTCAATATATTTGGGCAGTTTTTGACATTATTTCTTCAAATATTTGTCCTTTCCTAATCTTTTACTCATTTCTAGGACTTACACACAGTAGACCTTCTGAAATTATCTCAAAGATCACTGAGACACTATTCAGGGTACATATCTTATTTCTCACTGTTCTTCAGATTAGATAATTTCTACTGTTTCCTCTTCAAGTTACTGATTCTATATTCCTCCTCTCCTTTCTCCTACTAAGTCCATCCGGTGAGTTTTTTGTTTTAATATATTGCTTATTTTTAGCTATAAATTTATAATTTTTTTGTTTTATATTTTATGGTTCTCTGCTGGCATTTCTTATATTTTCATTCACTTTATGTATATTTTCATTTACCTCATGGACTATAGTTAAAATAGCTGCTCTAAAATTTATATCTGATAGACTCAATGTCTGGGTCATCTTGGGATGTTCATATGTTGATTGCTTTTTCCCTTTAAAATTGGTCTGATTCTCCTGGTTAATTGGATGTCAAGAAATTATTGGATTGTCTCCTGGATACTGTAAATATTATGTTTTGCAGACTTGGTCTTTAACTCTGAGTCTTTTGACAACTGTCCGGAAAAAGTGTTTTTAAGCAGGTAATCACCGCCAAATTCTGTGTTTCCTCCTTGAGCAGTGATTCAAATCTCAGTTGACTTCTTAAAGCTTTTGATATGCAAGTTTGTATCTGTCCTATGCATGGAAAGCTCAGGGATTAGGCTGAGATTTCTCTGGTCTTATACACAGAATTATGGCATCTCCTTTTCTGACTCCTATCTGGGATTACCTCCACACTATTCAATCTGTATTGGGTTCTTTCCAAGGTACAAGGTAAAATTTGTACTTCTGGACAAATTTTAGCTTCAGAATCACTTCAAAGCTCCTCAACTAGGGCCTCTAGACAAAACTATGAGAGAAAAAAAAGAAGAAAAGTGTGACGCTTGTTTTCGTTTTCCTCCCATAATCTCTCCGATTTTGTTTACTCTACAGAAGCCTTAGAGAGTTGTTTTTTGTTGTTGTGTTTGGTTTTTTGTTTGTGTTATTTGTGTTATTTCTAGAGCTTTTAATTAGTACCAGTAGGGAAGATGGACTATCACAGGCTTACACTGCCATTGTGGAAATAGAAATTTATATATATATATATGTATATGTATATGTATATATGTTTTATTTTTATTTATTTATTTTTTTGGTGAGGAAGATTAGCCCTGAGCTAACATCTGTTGCCAATCCTCCTCTTTTGCTGAGGAAATTTGGCCCTGGGCTAACATCCGTGCCCATCTTTCTCTGCTTTATATGTGGGACACCTGTCACAGCATGGCTTAATAAGCGATGTGTAGGTCTGCGCCCAGGATCCGAACTTGTGAACCCTGGGCCACCGAAGTGGAGCGTGTGAACTTAACCACTATGTCACTGGGCCAGCCCCTGTATTTTATTTTTAATGCATTAAATCATAAAAATATTTGTTTTCTCTAGTTCCTTGAACGAAGAACATGAATGTCTTAGTTTCAGTTTTCAGCAGTTTTTAATTTCTTTCCTTCACTTTTTTTTCAAATTTAATTTTTTAATTTTTATTTCTTATAAATCATATCTTCAAATAAAGCATTACACTGATCAAAAGACTGTTTAAATTACAAAGTCCTAAAAAGAAATTGAGTTTCTTTTTTCTCCTTTAGTGTATCAATCTTTTTGGCAGTCAATTTTATTTAATTTGATATTTTTATCTATACACAAACCTTAATATTCCTGGAAAGTATGTTAAGTTCTCCTTATATAAATCATTTCAAATTTTAAATTGAGAGAGAGGATAGCTTTAGCTGTGATTTATAGTTAGAAGTTCAAAGTTGTTAATAATATCCTTTAACTACAAAGGGTTAATTCTACTGATATAGGCTGAATTTCACTTAAAGCAAAAGAAAACCTTATATATTTTAACATTAACAAACACATTATCAAACTTTAATTATGCATTCCATTGACATATTTCCTCCTTCTTTTTAAATCTCCAACTGAAAGGAGTTTCTCTTGTGGATCTAACCTACACATGAATGTTATATTTAAGTTGTCTCCTCTTGTTTTCTCCCCATAATGAATCTCTTTTAAATATCCGTTACAAATTACTTGTAAGTCTCTAGAAGTCTAGCTTTATCTTTGATTAATCCAGATTCTTATAGTATTTCTTCATATACCTTAATGAGAATTCTCTATTTTTCAGAATTAAATTTACTCATGAATTCTAGGACAGTGCTAAATAACCTAGGAGCCTGGCTCACTTTTCCAACCTTATACTACCTTTAAGAATAAATTTTAGCTTTAGCATGAATTTGCCCATCTATGTACCTTCTCTATGATATGTATATGAGATTATGACCTTCTACAAAAATTCCCTAAAAATGTTTAAAGTTGGTGAATATAATGATGGAAAATTCACTTATGGTAAGTTATATAAATATGCTAGTGAAAAGTGAATTTATACTTCAGTAGCAAGTAACATAATTATTCATCTTAATTTCATTAATGGCTAA
Source organism: Diceros bicornis minor (assembly GCF_020826845.1). Taxonomy (NCBI): domain Eukaryota; kingdom Metazoa; phylum Chordata; class Mammalia; order Perissodactyla; family Rhinocerotidae; genus Diceros; species Diceros bicornis. The sequence goes on from NC_080766.1 coordinate 23,069,238, forward strand.
AGTTCAGATTTTATTCATGTGGTAGAAACAGAGAAAATGCCATGGTGTTATTATTTGTCTATAGTTAGTATTATTTGGGGATATGGGGTTAAGTAATCATTTGGAATATGTGACCATGGTCATAATTTAAAATATAGCCTACTCCTCTCTTTCAGTTATCTTCCTTGTAAATTAGTATAATTGTATTATGAAAGTTAGAACTTTTTTTGCATCTACAATACCACTATTTGTAATAAATCTTATATTCTTCTCATAAGAAGATTAGTAGCAATTTTGGTTGCATATTGTAACCTAATAACCACGATAAGTACTGAAGCTACCTAAATAAGCTTATTTTTTGGTAATTAAAGCCTGTGTTGCACAAGATAGCTATTCTTTTTATCGATGAATTTATAATAGCAATAAAACTTTCAGTACTTTACATGCAATGCCATGAAAAGTCATTGTTGTGAATAAATATTTGTGTATTAGATGGTAAGAATATTTTTATTCTGCGTCTTTGAATCAGAACAGTGTAGAAACTATGAAAATTACAAAGACATTACCCAATGTCACTATAAACTTGCCAGAACAGTCTTACTGCCTGATTCAGGCACCTACAGGATAATATTGCTAAGAATGAGTGAAAAAGAGTCAAGCCATTTACAATTTGACACCAACCAAATTTACTGTACTAGCACTAAGTTTAGGAGATTAATTCTTTTTTTTTTTTTTTGTTCAAAACCTCTTTTGTGTTTTAGCTTAAGAGGATTCCTTGGCATTCTGCCAGTTCATTTTCAACATTTCAGTGGCCTTACCCTTACTAAGAAGCACGAGTTGTACTAAAGTTCCAATTTATAAAACAAAGGAGGTAACAGGCATGTGATATGTAGTTTAATGCAATAAGCACCGATTACATAGCACGTTTGATTACAATTAGCATATCATTAAGTCTTGTGACTAGGTACTCATTACATATTACCTATTAATTAGACCTAATTATTTTATGTGATAAATTTAATTTAACAGTTACGTGGTAACAATGCATGTTAAGAAATATTGAATTTTTCATTTACATTTTTTTTCTCATTGAGCTCTCTGCACCTGCTTTTATTTCTTGTCAGACATAATAGCAATATTTAAATGCATTTTCTCCTGTGGTATAAAAATCGTTAGCAATATCATAAACATTTGGAGGATGTAGGGATATTAATTAATCTTATAACAAATTCATATTACTTCCATATTTATGTGCATTCCATAGAATTAATAAATTTTTGTCTTATCACATAATTTTTTTCCTCAAATTTTACAGTCTTTCAAGATAACAGTGAATCTAGAACTATGATTGGCTGCATGTACAGAGTGAGGTAGATAAGATGTGAACATGATTTTAACATTTAAAGAAAATTATCTCAATAAACACTTTGATATTAGAAAATCTCCTTGGTTATGGCAGACACACATTTTGTATTTATGATTAAAATCTTGTCTTATGACCCGGACTTTTACGCTCGCCATGATACATTTAAGCTGCTCAAACTTTAAAGAACATGGCTCGTTTGCAGAAATAAATTGGTTCCAATGCCAGAAACTATTTAGGTTTTATATCCAGTATGATAATTTCAAGGACAGCTTCTGAGAGAAATATGAAGCTTATCTCTACATCCAGAAGATAAGAAGGGCAGAACATTAAAAAAGAAAAGTGAAACGTGTTTTACTGCTCAGCTGTATTTTTTAACCCAAACTTTACATGAAGCCCCTGGGAAAATTTGAAATATCACATTCCTCACATGCACAGATACTATCAACTCTTCTAGTTTTATCACATTTCTTTTCTGTCTCTGAGAGACATCATTTGATTCAGATCAAGTCTTATTGTTAAAATGTACTTCGGAGATTATCATGATGAAATGTTGTTGGAGAATTTTAGGAAATATCCAACCCTTGAGAGGATAAACCGCAGAAGTAAACAAACAAATATCACATATAAATAAAAGCTGTCATTTTGTGTAAAACTACTGGCTTTATCACTGCCTCTTGGCACCTGCTTAACTTTAGTGGCCAGAAATACTGAACCCTACCTGCAATTTGCCAGTTTTCTGCCCTTCCTCTGGAATGAAGACCTTGCCCCCAGGCGCCCCGGTTCTCACTAGCGCAGTGAGTGTCTTAATTTGGGCTGCTGTAACGAAATACCATAGCCTGGTCATTTAAACCGAAGCATTTATTTCTCTTGGTGCTGGAGGCTGGAAGTCCACGGTCAGGATGCTGGCATGGTCACATTCCTGGTGAGGGCCCTTTTGCTGGTTTTGTCTTCACATGGCCTTTCCTTGGTGCGTGCACACAGAAAGAGAGACACCTCCTGTTTCTTCCTTTCTTTAAGTGCATTAATCCCACCATGGGGATTCCACTCTTATGACTTCATCTAAAACTAATTACCTCCCAAAGGCGCCACCTCCAAATACCATCACATTGAGGATTAGGGCTTCAACATATGAATTTGAGGAGGGCACAGACATTCAGTCCATAGTGGTGAGCTTTCTGGATTTGATAGAGAGAGCACCTCACAGATAGAACTAGTGCCGGGTTTCACAGAGTAAAGCTGCCCACTGTGATCACATCATACCAAGCCTTCGCTGACTTCACTCAGTTTTGTCATCTTGAAGATCCTGAAAGATACACTAAGACCTTATGGCAGACTGCTTACTGCCTCTTAGTCTGTTTAGGCTGCTATAACCAAGTACCATAGACTGGGTGGCTTATAAACAACAGAAATTTATTTCTGGCAGTTTTGGAGGCTGGAAGTCTGAGATCAGGGAGCCAGCATATCGGGTTCTGGTGAGAGCCTTTAGGATTAGATGAGGTCATCTCATCTAATCCTAATCACCTCCCAAAGACCACACCTCCTAATGCCATCACATTGGGGCATAGGGTTGCAACATGTGAATTTGGGGGGAACACAAACATTCAGTCCATAACAGTGCTCCTCCACCATCCTCTTCCTCCACCATCCTCCTCCTCCCTAGGATGTGGTGCCAGTAGATTTACCTTGTTAGATTTATTACCTTACGCCTCAGCCCAGAATAACATGGCCGCCAAAAGTTAAGGTACCTCATTCTTGAAAAAGACTAATCCAACAACTGAATCCAATCAGCCAGAACTCTGTGGCCATAAATCTTTAAATCCCCTGAATTCTGTTATCTAATTTCAGTGGAACAGAGGCAGGACAAGTTTTTCCTAGTATTGTTTATGTGTTGTTGATACCTATCCACTGACTTAAGCCAGCTCATAGTCTGTGATAATTTAAACTAGTTAGCAGTTTGCTAATATATTGGGCTTTACTAAAATAGTATTTAAATGTCATAATATTAGCAGCTATCCTTAGATTTTAATGAATCTGCTGGATCTAATCCTAGGACATTGGTCAGGTCATTTAATTATCCAAGCTTCAGTTTCCTGATTTGTAAAGAGAAAGAGATGAATCTAAACTCACTATTTTATGCAGTTAGTCACACAGAGGTTAGGATCTTAATTACATTATTTTCATTCAACAATATTTATCAGGCATGTACTACACACCAAGTACTTTTCCAGGTGTTGAGTATATAGAATTGAATAAAGCAAGTAAAAACACCTGAGTTTATGGAGCTTACATTCTAGCCAGGAAAACCAGTAGTAAACAAAACAAAGTAGCAAAATATATATGTTAACAGTGAAAAGGGCTATGGAGAAAAAAATAAAGCAGTGCAGTGAGATAAATCAACTAATGACACAATAACTATATATAATAAACACGCCAAAACTCAGTGAAATACAATAATAATTCATACAATAATAATTCATACAATAATAATTCAGCTGGGATCGGCTGACCCAGGGCGACCTTGAATAGGGAGATCTGCTTCAAGCAGCAATGCGTCATCATGCTATGGGTCCAGTAATGCTTGTAACAAGGTTGAAGAGGCAGCCACTACAGGGAGGAACCCACACATGGTGATGGCAGAAGCATAAGAGAGCAAGCCCAATAATGAAAGCAAATTTCAAGTGTTTGCTCATGTCATATCTAAAAAGTCATGTGGTTAAACCTACCATCAATCCAGTAGGGTAATGCTCTCCTCTTCTATTGGGAGGGCTTTTGGAGTGAATAATAACTGAATAAAATAAGCCATTTCAAAAGTATATGCCTGTCAGTGAAATTTCAGATGTTTAATTTTAAAATAACATTCAGCTTTGTGAAAATATGTATATTTACATTTTTCTCTAAGTTGCTTCAGCCTTGCTGTATAAATTATCACATATTGAGTGAAAAAAAACAACATAATTTCAATAAGTTGTTCTAAAGACGTTAAAGAAGTAAATGCTATTTTTGTTATAGTCATTTAAGAACCTTCATAATAACGACTCAGTTTAGTAAAATTTCTTGGATAACACTAGGAATAGTGTATTATTAGTGCTTTTCAAAGATGCAAAATGATTGAAGGGACATACAAATATCGCAGTATGTTTAGGAAGCTGGAATCTACTTATATGGAACAGCTTAGAAAGTATCATAAAATAACAGATAATTGAATGCACTTATAATTTAATACATGTCATAGAGACTATACAAATGAGCAGTAATGGAAAAAAAATCCTTTTAGAAATGTGATATCACATTATTTTAAAGAAGAGGAACCTAAGAACCAGATAATATTGACTATATCTATGCAATTTTAAAACCTATATAACTCATTTGACTTACTATATTTATTCACATAGATCTCTTTTTTTCATAAGCATAGTGTAATCCAGAATAAAGTGTCCTCTCTGCTCTAGTATTGCTGACAAGAGAAATTTGTTTCTGCCCCTGTGATGAAGAAAGCTTGATAAAAGCAATTTAGCTCTTTAAATAATTATTTTTAGCACTCCTGGTATCTCAAAATGCTTCATATGTTGCAAAATTGCAAATATTACTTGTTAGATACAAGTAATTCAGTGATACTCCTGTTTGTTTGTTTATCAAAATCTTTGACTTTTCTTGGGCCTCCTAAAATGTTTTCTAAGATTATAAGAACAATTATTAACGTAGTCAGCCCAATACCATAACAGATATCTTATTTTTTGATACTTTTATTTTTTTCTGTGATTTTCTTAGACTTCATAACATGATTAATTTTTGTTCCCAGTACTCTTGAGTCATCAATGCTAAAACAATTGATTTAAACATTTTTCTTGCCCTGAGCAACATTTCTCATTATGATTGCTTATTTTAATTATTTTTAAAAGATCTTTATTTTAGATCTTTAAACAATAAGAATAAGATATGTAAAATTTCCAGATTATAACCTAATATACCAAGATAATAATTGCATTTGAATATATGCACATTTATTTTAAAATTTTATTTAAAATCTTTTGAATTTGCACAATTAAATATTCTCTCCTAGAATGAGTAAAAACTTTTCCACTATAATGTAATATCCACAGAGACAAACTTAATTATTTTAACAACGATCAAATGAAAAAAAAAGAAAAAAGTGAAGTGAAAAAAAAAGAAACACATATTTGTGATTCCCAGGTCTCTAGGAAATTGCAAAGATATTTTTGCATGTAATAGATATAGAATCTTGGGTTTTTTTCTAAATTTAAAGTTTTATTTTGGGAAGACAAAATCAAAAGCACTTTCACAGAATTGTTCACTTGCCTGAATTAGAATTGTAGGTGACTGAGAAACTACTTGGTTACCTATTTAATGGAATTGACAATAGAACATTTTTAAATAAACATAAGTTTAAAAAAAATGCTTCCTTGATTAAATCTTTGTTATATATGGTGTTTTTCATACAGACTATGGTTTCCAATGATTTTCTTGCTTCTATATATTTTTAATTTAATTTCTCTGATTTTTAAATTCATTAATGTTATTATAAAACTATCAATTATTTGTAGTACAAATGTTGTACATAATAGTATACTACTGGCTGCTTTATATTTATTGCCATATTCATTCATTAAATTAATATTTATTAATGCTTAAAATATGGTAGGGGCGGTATATTCACCTAAGGAAACAGAAATAAAGAGTGCACGCTTTTTGGCTCAAAAAAAAAATCTGTCTAAAAGGAGAGATCCATGTCAATAAACTATTATTTTAGAAGAAGCTGTACACTTTTTTTTTTCTGTGATGTAGTGCTCTGAAAATGTATTGCATTTGATTCATTTCTAATCATAACTTGAATTGCTTCTTTTATTCTATCTGCCTCAAATTATTTTGCTCTATTATATAAAAAGAATTAAATTTTGATGATAGTTTATCACTTTTTTAAATAAAAAGGTGTTCTAATAAAGTGCACATTAAAAATATAAAATACAGATCAACGTAAACCGTAGTCAGAAAAAAATTGTGATCTAAGTCCAATTAAATAAAACTATGGTTATTTGAAAGTTATAAATATGTGACAATTTGTTATCAATTTTTGTTGCCAATTTTCATTCAAGAGACTTGAAGGAGGGTAGAAAAGGTTTATGTAATTCCCTACATTTCAGCCTTTCAATTAGAAGGTAATGAATATAAAAGTAAAATGATGATAATAATAATACTTAATGTAATATAATTGCAATTAAATTTGTTAATTACATAATATGCTTAGAATACTGACTGATAGGTCCTAAGCACCACGTTAGCTATTATCATCATCATTACTGTTTCTAATGTTGTTGTTGTTATTATTATTATTATTACTACTACTACTCTGCAGGCAATAATACTGAGAGTTTTTGTTGTTTGTTTTCCATTTCTGTGACTCAGACATCCCATTATGCATATAATAAGCAACATTCTAGAATGTACAACCATGCACTTTAAGATATAAAAGTGGAAACGTTTTAGTTTGCTTTTGATCTTTTTTTAGTCGTCAGGGTTTGATGGACCTGTGAGATTTAAGAAATGAAGCAAATATATGGAGCTATTTTTACCTTGTATAAAATTAATAATCTAGATATCAATTTAAATCACTATATTAAAAGTTTACTTTTTACTTGATAGAGATTTCTTTTCAATAGTAGTAGTGACAAACGCTAAAGTTGTTTGACCTCAATAAGCACAGATTACATATGATACAGAATGTGTTCCTGTAAAATCAGGTTCTGAAGAAACTAGCACTATTGTTATTTATAAAACAACTTTAACACTACTATATCTGTATCACTAATCATTCTTCTTTTGATCACTCAGAAATTTTTATGAAAGAGATTTATTTAAGCTTTGGTTCCTAAATTTATATGTGGAATTGTTCATAATAATAGTATCGTCTGTAAAAATACTCTAGCTATTTATGGAAAATTTGATTATATAAAGCAACAATACAGGACGAAATAGCCATAGGCGGTACAATACTTTTGTTCATATTTGTATATATGATTTAAGGAGGAGAGATATTAAGGCAAGAGAAAGGAGAATAACAGTAGAAAGAAGAATAATTCACTTATTTATAATCAAACTCCTCTTATGGTCAGCAACACATATATTAATAGCAGTCAAGTTAGAGAGAAATCCAGTGTCTGCTAAGAAGTCACATGTAGGCATATCTTAATATAAATGACTCTTATAACTGCAAGGTCATAAAATATGCTGAGATTTATGAATATCTTGGCTGTTCAAATTTAGTACAAAAAATGCGTATCCAGTGTTATGGTTAATTGGCAATAAGCACGCGTCTAATTTAGTATTCCATGTAGCCATTAGAATTCCCAGAGCACGTGGACTGATTCCAGTTAATTTCCATAGCTGATGCTGCATATGAGTGAACATGCAGTAGAACTGGATCTATGAAATTATTAATTGAATTATCCTCTAAATGTGCCAAAGGATATATTAGTTTTTATTCCCTTGATAGTTTCCCTCAGCATAAATCAAATGAGAAAATTCAATGTCTGTAAAAAGTGTCAAGATGTTTTAGATATTAAAAAAAATGTGCAATTAATTCTCAGCTAATTTAAGGGGCTGGCTTCTTCACAAAATAGGCAATGAGTCTATGAAAGACAATATATTGCTATAGAATTAACACTGGATTGGAGTTCCAAGTTCTGTGATTTTAGGAAAGTCAAACAAATGTTGGTACACATTTCCTCCTCTGTTAAAATGAGTGATGATCTCTAGAATACATACTTATCTTGAGTTTTTATTCATTCATTTAACAATTGTTTACTGAGTGTGTACCAAGTGTTGACTATAAATTCAGGTGCTGTACAGAACTGTGAGAAAGGCAACGTTGTCCTTGCTTTCATGGAACTTACTTTTTCATTAGGGAGATGGAGCACTCACAGCTACATCAAGATGAAATGTCTCAAAAAATGGTTAGACATGAGATAGCCAGTGCAAAGGGCTGAGAGCAGAAAAGGGTTGGAGGTGGTTGGGTTTAAGGAACAAAGTTAACCCAAATGGAGACAAGGACACAGAAACAGGCATAGGCCAGCTAATGTAGAACTTTATAAATCATCATAAAAGTTTTTAAGAAGCGTGAAGAGAATCTTTTAAAAAGTTTTAAGCAGGATAGTAACGTTATCTTAAAATAGAAACTGGTAGGCCAGTAAGCCAGTAAGGACGGGGCTTCTGAAATTGACCCAGTAATGATTATGGTCTTGACCAGGGGTGTAATAGTGATGAGAGATGTGAATGGTATTTTTATATAGTCATTTATTGGTGAGGAATGAATATCAAAGCTTTTAAAATAGAATGCTCTATTACACATTAAAATAATTGTTGCTATTATTTGTGGTTCTTAAAATCTAATTGTAAAGAAAAAAATTGAAAATTTTATACCACAGAATATGGCAACCGGAAGAGAGGGCAATATTTCATGGCAGTAAGTAAATTATTTGGAGAGTGTGCAAGACACATTTGTCATAATCCCAGTACTGGTTTACAAGGGCAATACATAGTATTATGTTATCAATATGATTTCAAAAGATTTAAATTTATTTTTCATTGATTGTGAATCTTTCCCTAATAATACTTTTCAATTCAATTCACAAAATGGATGGTATACAGTGGGTTTGTTTAGTGAGTTTCCTGATTCTGTTATTCATGAACCTGTGGAAATGCCAGTCAAAGGTTTTTATATTTCAGTTCCCAGAGCCTGTGTTGTGTTTTGTGATTAGCTTCTGCCTCCTCATGAGCAGGCAGAATTCCGGGGTCCAGGCCAGCGCTCAGCAAGAAGTAAGACTTTACTCAGGTCCCAAGTACTAACCACAGATAAACCAGATCCAGAAGAAAAAGACTACAGAGTCTGAGAGGAAATGACAAGAGAAACTGAAAAGCTCATATTAAGCAAGTCATCAAGTCAGGAGTCTCGTAGAGTGACAATGCTGGGTGACGGGTGCTAGCTGCAAGTTCATTTCTAATAAGGCAAAAAATAAAATAAATAAAATAAAATAAGGGCATTTATCAAAACAGGTAACTTGGTACCAGGTCTGAAGGCAGTCTTAAAAGTTTCTTTGATGTCTCCTGGTATGGACCGGATTGGACCTGGAATCTGCTTTTCCTAACCCGACCTTGAGGAAGTGACAGATTCAAATCCTGGCCACACTTTGCTGTTTCTTCTTGTGCTGGTGACTTCAAGTCAAAGATTCAGTCAAGGGCACAGATGTGAGACCTGTACAAATGTTCCAGCTCAGGCTTCTGCCTGTACAGCTGCCATTTAATTAAATCTAAATAATTTCTCTTAAGGGATATTTCCATTGTTTTGTTTTGTTTGTTTCTTTGTTTGTTTTTCAAATCAGTATGTTTTATTTGTTCTTTTCTTTTCATAAAAGAAATGACTGGATTAAGTAGATTGCTGAGTGATTGCAAGATAATCAAGGTAGCAGTAAGAACATCGGCCACCTTAACGCTAAGTTCATTTTTTGTTGCATGGCGGACATCACCCAGTTCTGGATGCCTAAGTGTAGCCAACACGACATTATGATGATATCAAAGAGAAAACAATTTCTTGATTTTTAAAGTCTGTATTCATTTTACATCCAGTTTTACATATTCCCCTTCCTACAGTCTAGGCAGTAATACATACATTTTTATAAATCATATAATCGTTAAGTAGAAGATGTGGGAGCCTAAAGGTAATCTACTACCCAATATTTTCACTACCAAGGATCTTTTATATTATTTTCTTTCCTGGAGTCTCTGTTTTTAAATATATTAACTTAATAAATAGTATTTATTAAAGAAGAATAATTTTTAATTTTCATTATTATACATATACATACATTATTATACACTATTCTTACATGTATGTGTATACGGTAAACTGCCAACCAGAGGCTTTTATAAACAGGAAATAATTAGAATTACCTTCAGGAGTTTATATAATTCTAGCCAACAGCAAATGTCACCTTTTTTTTGGTCCTGTGCTTCTTTATATTTGGTAAATATTACAACCCTCTCCATATCTTTTTAGTTTGGCCCAGACTCATATTGTCTTTGTTAGTGGACTCCTAAAAGTTAAGGAAACTAGTTCAACTAATTAATTTTATAAAGAAAAAAAGAAAAAACCTGAAGCCCAAACTCATAAACAGAAAATCAAGGTCACATCATTGCTATCTGGCAGAGTTGGGACTTCAATTCAATGGTAGGCCTGATGCTATTTCCAATATAATGTTTTGCTTATAAACAACAACTGCAGAATTCTGTTTTCCATTGTGTTTCTACCCATATCGTGTGTGTGTGCATGTGTGTGTGTGTCCAGATTCTTATTGTAAGACTAATGGCAATCTATGAGAAGCACTTAACACTGTGCTCAACACATTTTATGTGCTCAAAAAATATTAGAGGGTAAAGTCCATGTTCTTTTGGGAAGCTTTCCCTGAGCCTTCCCTGCATATCCTAGTTAGGGTTAGTGCTAATACCTTCTGAGATAGGAATCTCACCCATTCCACTTACATTGTACTACGCATTGCCTTGCAGTGTAGTTATTTATTTTTTCATCTGCCTGATCCAGTAGGATGGATTGCCTGTTGAGATGAATTCCTCGCACTGAAATAGTGCTTAGCGTAAAATAGACACACAATGATAATTCTGGGTATTTAGTACAGTAGCTGCCCTTCCCGGAGTTGCACATTCAGAATCTTTAAGAGGAGGCCTTAGACGTGTGAGTTTTTCCTCCACAAGTTCAAAATATGGTGTCGATGAATATCCAGGGTGGAGAAACTTTTATACCTAAACAATTATGTCCAGCATCTGCTGATGGCTTAGTGTCAACAGATAAACATTGATGTTATTTTGACTAGAGATGTGCAATCAATTCAATCATTTTGATTTAGAGGATTTTAATATTTTGTTTGGCAAGGCAACTTATGATGGAAGTATTTGGAATGGATGATGGAATAAATGTATAAATAGATAAATAGTTAAAATATCAAACCAAATATGATTAAAATGTAAACAAAATGTTATTCACAGTATTTTGTAGAGCATACTTATTCTTAAACAAGTTATTGTAGGAGTGAAATATGTAGAGGAAATAGAATGTATCACCTTTTTCATTGTAGCATGGATTCAATTTAGAAACTCAAATAAAAATAAGACCACTAAGGAGTCAAGTGCAATATATGATACCACAATATTGTCAGAATTGAAGATGAACTTTGCCCTCTTTATACATAAGAAAAAAAATGTAATGCTGTTTCTTTTAACTCTCAAGTGTATTATCTCATATGCAGAAACTTAAAATTTACAAAAATAATAAAGTTTCTTTTTGACATGCTGGCAAATCTAAAAAAAAAAAAGAAAAATTAATAGATAAGTTTTAAAAAATAAAAATAAAGCGCTTACAATTTAATTGCAAATAGTTAAAGTGTCTCAACAAATAAAACAGATAAATGTAAATGTTCACTCTAGACTGAATATAGGCAGTATATACTCAAGGAAAATGCATATGAATGTCCAACAAAATATCTATAAATTGCGATTATCAGGTTCAAATATGAAGATATACTCAAAGTGGTGGTTGCCTAGCACATGTTAGAATTGACAATGATAGAAGGAATGTAATGTATTTTCAACTCTTAAAGTTTCAACAGTGATTTGAAAACAGATGACAACCTAATTTCTTCATAAATGTCCTAATAGGAAGTTGAATATTAAACTCAGGAAATTCCTATGAATCTTTTAGATGGAAAAATTACATAGTAAATACATTTTTAAATAAAAAATATAAATTAAAAGTGTTTTAAAAAGCAATTATTATATATTAAGACATTAGTAAATATGCCCATTTGGAGATTAAATTTATTCTTTCTTCAGATTTTGAATGATATCTTCCATTAACTGTATGCAAATTTTTTTTAATGCAGGAATTTACTTGTCACGATCAAGAATAAAAGTTCTATTAGTTAGCTAATTTATAATTTCTTAATCATAATAGGGCTAGCAGCATAATTTTGAAATTCACCTTTGAAATACAAATCTTATAAATAAGCAGTAACCAAACAAATTTTATACACTACTTTAACATTTCTTATTAATTCAAAATGGAAGGTGCCCAAACTGGAAGCTAGTGGATTGTCTTTGACTTTCTGATAGTGAATCAATGGGTTAACTTATCTCTCTGTTCACAGTCTTAATTTTAGTTTATTATTTTAGTTTTTGTATATCTTGATTCTGAAAATCATGTAAGTGTGTCTGTGAGTTGTCTCAAGTTACTTTCAATTATAAAGTAATTAAACGAGAGAACATATGTAATAGAATAAAAACTGCAAGGTGGTGGGAGGACCTTGTCTTCTGTGTTCAACATTCGATCCCCAATACCCAGAAGAGAACACAGGATGAAATTAGGAAATATTTGTAATATGTAAATTCTAGAACAAAGCAAAATATACTTTAGTTGTCTTCTTGTTCTTGTTTTTCTCCTCTCCTTTTCCCTCTCGCTTTTCCTCTCCTTCTCTCTTTCTCTCTCCCCCTTCCAATTTCAGTACTTTTTTCGTATCTAAGATAAATTTTTATTTAAGCACTGTTTATTCAAGGATGTGTTGCGAAAGCATGGTTTGAGCCATAAAATCCTTAGTGGGGAAAATGACTGGTAAGCCCCAGCATACATTTCTTCTTATAGCTTAGCTTCTCATAAATCAGCATGGAAATTGGAAAAGTGGTGATGATTTTATTATCTCATTTTATTGGCATCGCCTGGAAATAAATGAATGTACAAATATACACTCGTTTTCACCAAAATCCTTCTAAGCTGTATTATATACTTTCTTTATTGCTTAAATACAATATGAAAGATACAATAAGATATGATCTGTATGTATATAATGACCTATAGAAACAACTCTCTGAGAATGTATTTGTAGTTATTAATAGAATAACTGGCATAGCAGTGTGGTTTCATGAAACGAACACATATAGCCAAAAGATTGTGGTCTTGGCTCCACAACCACATTCCCAAATATCCCAGAGCAATGTTTCTCATATGTAGAATAAATATTTGTAGATTATTTCCATGTTTCTTTCTAGCTATGAGATGCTGTGAGATCTGTCAAATTCTTCAGAACTTAAAATTACCATGTGCACAAAAGTGTTCCTGGTTTAACTTTGTTCATGGGTAAATACTATAAATACAAAGATCACTTCTTCACGCAATGACAACTTGGTAAATTCACACAGTTGAGTGTAAATATCCTATCTTTCTCTCTCTGGAAGTCTTCCATCTTTCCCTGTCTGAAAGTCTAAATGTCTTTTTTGTATGATTAATTTAAAAAAATTTTTAATTTTAATTCTAACATTTCAAATATACAAAAATTACAGAAAATAATCCCATAGCTCTCACTGCCATATTTACTTCAGATCTGTCTCTGCAGTCATGTGGTCATTCTCTCTTGAAGAAAGGGAAGCAAGTTTTCCTTTTAATTACCTCTTTGGGGAGTACCCTTTCTTTTGTCAAAGAGATACTATTCTGACACTTGTTAAAAATAGTAAGGAAGACTTTACTTAAGACTAGTGCAATAAGGGAGAGAGATTGAACTTAACTCCAAATACAAAGACGAGTGGGGATTTATCGCCAATGAGTAGAGTGATGGGGGTCAGTGGATGGAAAATTATGAAGAACTTGATTAAATTTCAAAGATAATATGATTCTTGCTCAACTAGCCTAACAGGATTCTTGTTAAAAGCAGGCCATGGATATAGACACTAAGGGTGGGTAATGAGTAACTTGGTCAGATATCAAAGGTGATCAGGTATCAAAAGTGGGAAGATTCTCACTAAACTGACTTAGCAGAATTCTTTGCTAAAGGCAGGCCAGGGTCAGGGCCTGAAGACAAGGCCTAGCCAAAAAAAAAAGGCTTAGAGAAAGCTGACTGAACTTTTGTTAAGTAGGGTGTTTTCATCAACTTCCTTGATTCTCATTGGTCCCAGACACTTTCTGAAAGGATAACTCTACCTCCCCATGCAGTGGATGAGTGAATGATATGTTTCCATCTTGTCACTATTCAAGTTTCTCTAATTTTTCTTCGGTTCTCTGCTCAGATAAAAATTTGTTCTTCTAATAAAGTTATTTCTGTTCATTTTAATTTGTAGACTATTTTAATTTGGATGTTAATAGGATGTGGGGGACACAATAATGCCTTAAGAGATGTTTCCATCACTTTATATTGCATGTAGTCAGGAACTAATTTTCCCCATACATGGATATGGGACACAAAACCTAGGCGAAGAATGCAACTTCAAGGTGAAAATTTGTCCACGCCTATTTTTTTGCTTTTATATATATATCATTGATTCTGGTCTTTCCACAGTTCTGCATATTCTTTCTTCCTCCTTTCCCCTGCTATTTTTTTTTAACTGCCCAAGTTAATTTCCTCTGCACAGTGTTTGAACTTTCATGACGTGAAAGGCCTACTTTTCTTAAAAGGCCTAATTTTTTTAAAATTACAGTTTTTGATTTATCAACATGAAATATGGCTATACTTTTTTAGCCTGAAGTCTTCACGTGTTGCGTCTTCCTGTGTCACATCTTTCTTCACACAGTGGCCCAATACTAATGATTTCATTAACATGCCAGACTTGTGCCAGTGAATATCGCTGCCTTCCTACTGTTTTGATATTTACAAAGCATATAATGTATAGGAATTTAGTTTCCATTTTATCCTAGATGGGAGTTATCAATATTTTTTTGCCTCATGCCATAAATACATTTTTTTTATTTTTTTTGTGAGGAAGATCAGCCCTGAGCTAACATCCGATGCCAATCCTCCTCTTTTTGCCGAGGAAGATTGGCCCTGGCCTAACATCTGTGCCAATCCTCCTCTACTTTACATGGGACGCCACCACAGCATGGCTTGACAAGCGGTACAGTGGTGTTCCCTGAGATCCAAACCTGTGAACCCCAGGCCCCCAAAGTGGAGCGCGCACACTTAACTGCTGCGCCTCTGGGCTGGCCCCTAAATACATTTTTTAATGTGGCTTTCCATGTAGCATGTACTGCCTGTAGCCCGTTTGCATTCAACATCAGTAATTCTGAATTAAATTCCCACTGAGATCATCAGGCAAGTAATCAGCGGCAATTGCTGCTTTTATAGAAAAACTAAATCTTACCCTAAGTTTATGGTTAAATTATAATAATATAATACACACACACAGATGCCATATTGTGGACAGAGTAGACTGTGAGTCATTTATTAATAGTTCCGTTAGCATGTAGGATTTTTATATTAGGCTATATTTATATGCAAATAAATTATCTCTAAACCTCTCCCTATAATTTTATAATGCTAAAGAGATTATATTTCGTATGCTTTAAGCAATAATAAAATATTTTATCAAAGATATAGATATTAGATTAGATTTTGACTTTGAATATCAGAAAGTGTGGCTTCTCTGACAGTTGTACCCCTAATTAATTATATGTTCTTAGATTTTTCACTTAATCTCCCTGGCCTTGAAAGTTTTTTTTTTTTTTCTTTTCTCCTTGAAAATATCTTCTGTTCAATTTAACTGAACTCTTGAATTGAAATTAATGGACTGTTTAATTTCCAGTCAATTTGATGTACAGTTTGTGAGAACCAAGTAAACATCTTATACAATGTAAGCCAATAGGTATGTAACTGTGGCCAAGACACATCTTAATTCATAGAGTTCAGATTGTTTGGTGGAGAAACAATCAAATAGATCCTTCCAATGCCTTAATATCAAGCTGAGAGAGGGCATAGAAGGCCATGGGAGCACAAGGTAGGGAACCTCACTCAAAATTGAAGTGTGTGGAAAGGCTGTATTTAGGAAGCATGGAGCTTAGTTTTGAAGGCAGCCAGGTGAAGGGAAGGGCGGGCAAGCTGAGGGAAAACCACAGGCAGATATGTCTGTGTAATATTTAGCACACCTACATGCCAAGACATGCCACCATTTGATTAGCCAATCCTCTGTTGTGGGACATTAAGTCGTTTTGAGTTTTTGTTAAAATAATCATGCATTAAAAGTCCTTTATATAAACCTTTGATAATATTTCTAATGATTTTCACTGGAGGGGTGCCTAAGACTGGACTGCAGAATCAAGATTATGAAGCTTTTTAAGGTGCTTTATCTTTCTGAGGAATTGTTCCAATTATATTCCCCTCAATAGTGTATGATAAGTTCCGTATCACCTAAACATGGCTAGCACTGAATATTATAATTTTGTTCCTGGGTTTAATGGGAATATAGTGGGTCCTGGTTAAAATCACCCTAGGGTCACATTCTAGCCCCATAACTTGGCAGCTTTTACCCCAGATCCTTCATGCTTAGAACAGGATAACACCTTCCTCACAATGATATTAAAAAGATTAAATAGAATAAAATGTATAAACTTACTGTCATATGGAAAACCTTCAACAAACATTTCCTACTTTTGTGTGAGTTTGGCATTAAAAATACACTGTAAAACATACATAGGATAAGGATTTTTAAATTATTACTTGTGCATTTGTACTACAGATTATAATTCTTGTATATCTGATATATAATCTATTGATATAACAAAATTAGAAGTAGGTCATTTTTAGGTAATTAGGGTAGTAAAACAAAAAGTTTGTTAGACAACTGAAATTGATAATTTATGAAGGGATATTAAATTCTAAATAGTTAATATTAGTAACAATAATAATTGTTAACCACTTAATTTAGGTTTATGTTGTTATGTAAAAATAAAAAAATGAATCCTCTCAAATAATTGCACAATTAAGATATTGAGACTCAAAATGGTTATGATTGACTGGCATTTGGGCTACAGTTCTAAGCGAAGCAAGACTAAAAACCGTGTTTCTGTGTCTTCACAATTAGGTCATTTCAATAAAATGATATAATATATTGTCTGTTTTCTCTTAACTATCATTATAGATGTCTGGTGTAGGGGCCTGAAAATTGACAGTGTGTTATAGGAACTGCTTAATTTTCAAATGAACTATTGTTGATGAAATTAAATTAAATCATCTCTGGTTTAATAAGTACTGGAAATAATATTTCAGGAAAAGAAATTGTTTAGTTGTGATATTGCCATTTCAATTTAGATTTCATATCTGCTTTAAAATATTTTATAGAAGAAATTATGTGACTAAGACAAGATTAAAACATGAGACAAGACTGCTGATTTTTGTTAAGTTTTGTTCTAAATTCTTACTTTATGATGTGGGTTGTAGAAACACATTCCACATATGTAGATAGCCATTAATTTACTGAATGAATATTTTTGTCAGATTATTAAAAGCAAATTTAACTTTGTGTTAATGTTTCATATTTTAATAATTGGCCAACTTTGAATGTTTTTGTATTAATATTAAAATTATTTGATGAAACAGCAAATGATATATATTTTCCTGAGTTCTGATGTCACATATTAAATATATGAAATTAGAATTGCTGTGGCTTCTTTTTGTAGTCCAGTAATAATTACTATGGTTTATACTAATTAAATGACTATTTATCTTAAAGAAAAGGTCTATAAATGTTCTACTGTGTTGCTTTACAGATGCTCCCAAGTTCATATCAAACCAAACAATTTATTACTCTTGGGAAGGAAATCCAATCAACATAAGCTGTGATGTGAACTCTAATCCACCAGCGTCAGTCCATTGGAGAAGAGAGAAATTAGTCTTGCCAGCCAAAAACACCACTAATTTAAAGACATATAGTGCAGGGAGAAAGATGATATTAGAGGTAAGTTTTCATGTATATGTAAATAAACTGTATTATTTTAGCAATTATCTACTATTTTATAATGTGTTTAAATATCTTAATTTATAAATATAATACATTTATATTATATAATATATATTTATGTATATATAAATTCTACTGTGTATATTTTGTGTTTATTTATTTAAAGGGAAATTTTATACATTTGGATCATGTTAATGATCCATTAATGATTAACATTTCACTATTTACTTATATAGAAATATGGGTGTATAGCAAAAGCCATTATTTTTCATAAATTATTTTTGGAAAAAAAAAAACAATTATATCTGGAAGAAAAATAGGGAGAAGGAATGAGTAATTTGTCAGTTATTGAGGGCCAGAAGTTCAGTTTCAGTGTTGATACTAGCCATCAATTCTACAGTTATACCTTCCTTCTTCTTAGCCTGGCATATATAAATGCTATCTGCTAGCTACATATTTACAAATTCCTAAATAAACCAGATTTACTTATCAAAGCTTCATTTCATTTTATTTTTTAAGTTAAGATAGTATATAATTGTTTTTATACTACCAAGTGCCTGGCCTTTAAATTCTGTTTGAATACAATACCTTTTATTTATTAATTTCAGATTATGTGTGTGTATATATCAATTCCCAGAGTTTACATAAGTCTATAACAGTGATCATCAGCCCTTCCAATTTATGATGCTTTCAGAACAATTGGAAATCTTCCTCAGTCTTATTTAGTTGAGAAGATGCTACATTTTCCCCACCAATCAATTTATATAAAGTTAAAAAATGTGTTTTTCAGAGTAAAATCTGATATCTGTATTGCATTAACTTAAAGGTATTCTCACTGGTACCGTATTACCTCTTCTACCTGGTAATTGGAGTTAGTAAACCGTTTGGTTGATAGCAAGATTTAGCTATCACTTCCCCCAAATGTTTGGATAACTGTTTGGTAATTAAGCCACTTTGTCTAAATCTATTTCAGTTTAAATTGGTTTCTTTGTTAACTATATTGGAGGAACTAACTATTGGTAAATTGACACAGAGGTCAATTTCACAAAGACATTTGGGCAGATTTAACCTAAATTTTAGATATTTAACCATAGTTAAAACTGAGGTTATATGTAACTTCAATTTTGGGTAGTGTATTAGTGTACTTGGGCTGCCATAACAAAATACCAGCGATTGTGTGCCTTAAACAACAGAAACCTTTTTTTTCCCACGCATTTCTGGAGACTAGAAGTCCAAGATCAAGGTGCCAGAAAGGTTGGTTTCTGGTGAAACCTCTCTCTTTGGTTTGCAAATGATGCTCTCTCACTGTGTACTCACATGGGCTTTCTTCTGTGCGCACAGAGAGAGAGAGCTCTGGTGTCTCTTCTTATAAGGACATCAGGCCCCACTCTTATGACCGCATTTAACCTTAATTACCTCTTTAAAGACCCTGTCTCCATTAGACATTAGGACTTCAATACAGAATTTTGATGGCAGACATAATTCAGCCCATAACAGGTAGATTTAAATTTATGTTTAAATGACAGGCTAATCTATAATTTCTGCTTTACTTCATCTCGCCACTTGTTGTTTCTGGGATAGCTCATAATTCTCCATAGTCAATGTCAAGCAACATTGTGTAAATCTGAAATTTAAATATTTTATTCATATAAAGCTGTCATGCTGTTTAATCTTCTGCCTAAATGGCGTTCTTCTCCATCCCAAGGTGATAACTAAACAATTTTTGTTTACTTTACACATAGGTGATTTGTTGATTAAAGCATTGACCTTGAGCATACACTTTTTATGTGTATGCTACTTTCAAAAATTAAACTTAAATACTGAATAGTTAATATAGATGTGTAACTAACACAGCTTAAAGACAAAATAAAACAGAATAACAATAAAAAAACAAAAAGAAAAAGCAGTAATGAGCATTACTAATTTTGAATTAGTAGCAGACATAGTTTCTTGGGATAGTACATTAGCTTTTTTTTAGTAATTATTCTAATAGTCACATAATTGCTAGTTCTTAAGAACATATAATAAAATATAGAAAAAAATCAAGTTTAAAATTGATAACAAGTTGGTCAATAACAGATTTCTTGGGTTGATTTGTAAAGTTTTTCTTTTTCTTGGATTAAATATGTATATTCAATCTTTTAAATTTATGAATTTTTAAGTATAACAAAATATGCTATAATTTTTTGTGTGTGTGTGTGAGGAAGATCAGCCCTGAGCTAACATCCATGCTAATCCTCCTCTTTTTGCTGAGGAAGACGGGCTCTGAGCTAACATCTATTGCCAATCCTCCTCCTTTTTTTCCCCCAAAGCCGAGTAGATAGTTGTATGTCGTAGTTGCACATCCTTCCAGTTGTGTATGTGGGATGTGGCCTCAGCATGACCAGAGAAGCGGTGCGTCCGTGCGTGCCCAGGATCCGAACTCCGGCCGCCGGTAGCGGAGCGCGCGCACTTCACCGCTAATCACAGGGTCGGCCCTAAATTTTTTGAGTTACTGCCAAAATGCATCTATAAAGGTCATCCAAATTTTTTTTTTTTTTCCTGAGCGCTCCCCTGAGGTAATAAGACAACTTTTCAATATATGGGCAAAAATTAATGCAGGAAGTTTCTAATAGGTTGATTGGAATAATATTCTGCTTTCCATCATTTGTATCGTTGTTCCTTGTCCTAAGTAATGATGCTAACTGTTAAATAAATTATATTTTCATGGTGGAATACATAAAAAAAGGAAATCAAGTCTTTGAAGGTTTAGGAAAAAGACTAGCAAACTCTTTTATTAACAGTGTGCTTTCAGTTATATTTTGATTTTCAAAACAATATTTGTTGACCTATTATATTCTATCAAAGCCTAAATTCTTAAGTAATCTTGAATTATTTTAACTGCATATTAAAATATGCAGAGATGATGTCCAAAGTAGATGTTCCTAGCACTTCCTGGATAAATATCAGCAACAATTTGCATATTTTAAGCATTTAAATATTTTTAAATTAATGCTTTATAAAATACTTTTGTTGTGTATTATTTATATTTCAGTAAAATTATCTGTTATTTCATTGTGCTGGGATTGAGTGCAAAACCACTACTGGACTTGACTTTCATATTACTTTCCTAGAATACACAAAATATTCTGAAGGGCCCATGATTTGGCCAGGTTTTTCTCAATCTGTCTTTTTAATCATTTGGGCTACTAGAGGTATTTTCTGTATTTGTTAGTCATACAACATGATAAAAGAATTGTTTTTTTCAGATGGAATTGTAAAGCTTTTATCTTTTGATAGGTGAACTCCCAGGAACAGGAGAAAAAAAAAGTCAACTGAGCCTTTTAAAAATCATTTCAATGAAAATGGCTATATTTAAATTACTTTATTAATGTTGAAGAGCTGTGTAACAGTCTCGATTCTTTGTCATGGCCATCCTCTCTCTGCATTGTATTCATTCAGTACATATTCTTCCCTACAGGATATACAAATAACTTTCTCATATGCCTATAGAATAAGGATTTTTTTGTCACTAACATTATTTTAGTGTTAAATTAGCCTGGTTTATTAAAGCAGAATGTAAGAAAAATGAATATTTTAATCACGTAAGAGTACTTATGTAAAAGCTGTTAAAGCTCCTAATCCTTAAACCTATGATCTGTTCCTAGATGGACAGCTGACTAGAGAATGAATGACACAGCTTTTTTGTGCTCTTTCAGAATTACCATCTTCAATGAACCTCAAAATTGCACTTTTAGTTAATAGCCTCTCATTACCACAAATCATTTTCCCCCTTTTGGGACAGAGTTGAAATTAACAGCAACTCTTGTTGTAAGTGTATTCTCTCTTAATAATAGTTACTGAGATTGAAAATTATATCTATTACTATCATCAAATCTCTTTTCTGAATTGATACTTCAGAATTTTGGTACATTAGAATGACAGGGTTGGTTCCAACGTTCAGCAATAGAATCCCGGAAGATTAACTTAATTATGGATCTCA
The DNA here is from genome assembly GCF_020826845.1 of Diceros bicornis minor. Lineage (NCBI taxonomy): Eukaryota > Metazoa > Chordata > Mammalia > Perissodactyla > Rhinocerotidae > Diceros > Diceros bicornis. The sequence goes on from NC_080766.1 coordinate 23,091,356, forward strand.
AATGTGTAAGGATTGAGGTCAGCTATTTTCCACCTAAACTGAAAGAGAATGATAGGAATTGAACAGAAATGGAGGCAACATACTGTTATTAGATATCAAGATAATGTGCCTGTCTACAGGGATTGCTACAGAAGGGCAACATTTTCTTGCAGAATACCTTCATGGAACGTTTCTTTTTAGAATGAGTCCTCATCTTTTGTTAATATTTCATGTTCAATAAAATCATAAGAGAGAGAGAAAACTGACACATTTCAAGCCTTTCTTGAACTTTAAATTTTATTTATTTATTTTTTTCCCCCAAAGCCCCAGTAGATAGTTGTATGTCATAGCTGCACATCCTTCTAGTTGCTGTATGTGGGACACGGCCTCAGCATGGCTGGAGAAGCAGTGCGTCGGGGCGCGCCCGGGATCCAAACCTGGGCCGCCAGTAGCGGAGCGCGCGCACTTACCACTAAGCCAAGGGGCCGGCCCTTAAACTTTAAATCTGCCTGATCGTAGGCTAAAACATAGAAAGCAAAGAGTTAACATGTTTTTGGTACAAGTTACCTGTTTGCAAGTTCACATCTGCAGAGATTGCAGAATATATATTTTTCAAGCTGTGTACTAATTTCTGAGCTTTACATATATAAATATCTAATGATTTTTCTATTCAAAAGATGTAACAAAAACGTGGCATTTATCTACTTATAAATTCATGGATTAACTATATTTCACCTAGTCCTGTGGGTAGTATAGGTCCATGGATTACATCTTAAAAGGATTTGTATTACTTAGTAATGCTCAGTTGATATAAAACAAGAATTATGGCAAGGCGTTGTGAATAATGGAACGTGTGTAAAGACAGTAGGCATACTAGAATCTATTTTAAAACTTCTGTGACATTGTTTTAAAATTATAAAACTTTTATTGTTATAATTATTTTAGATTGCACCTACATCTGACAATGACTTTGGACGATATAATTGCACAGCCACTAACCGTATAGGAACAAGATTTCAAGAATATATTCTTGCTTTGGCTGGTAAGTGTAGCACAAGAATTTCTGAGATCTCATGAAATATTTCTGTAAGCAAATAGCTTTTACATTTTAATAAGTCATGATACAGGTTATTATTAGAAAGAAGGAACAGGTGCCTAAAAACTTGGAACAGTTGTATCTGACATATAGTGTCAGACTTAGAATATGTTTACTAATCAATATTGATTGTAAACCCTGATTCTAATTCCCCCAACTTTATAAGTAAGATATTGATGAAAGAAGTAGGAAGCCTGTGTCTTAAGAAATCAAATTAGATTTCATGTAAAGTAAGAATCCTGTCAAAAAAATTAAAAATAAAAGACATCTTGAGAGAAAATAAACTAAAATTAATCTATTGGAAAATTCTAAACGTGAAAGTACAAATAGTAAACTGATTTTTAGGGCAAATAGAAAATTAAGGATTATGTAATTTTTGTTGAAGATTGTTTCAATTTGTGTCTATAAAAATATTCTAGTTCCTCCCTTAAAGCTTAAAGATATAGAAATAATAACATGTGGAGTAAAATTTATTTTAATTAGAAATCCAGCCATATTTTTAGTTATATATATATATGTGTGTATATATATATATGCACAAATACATATATATTTACAGAATTTGCTGTTATGTTTTACAAAACTGATTAGAAATCTGGAAATGTACATTTTTTTATATTTTGTATAACTCAGATGATGCAAAAACATGATTTATTGTCTTCTAAGACTAGGTGGAGGAATATCAGAAAATTACTGTAATATTATGTTTTGATAGAAGAAATGGCTTCTGTGAAAATATTTTTAAGCATTTGCTAAGTAGAGTTCTAATATATAACTGTAATCTTATATCAAGTTGTTAAAGATATTTATTTCTATTGATATGTAAATATATCTCAAAAGTAACGTCATTAGTTGTAAAGCCCAAAAGGGAGATTAACAAGTTTACAAAGCTAATAATACTCAAATTATTATGTAACTGGAAAACCTGTTATTCTCCAATTCAAGTTTTACTACACTGAGGGAGAAAGGAGAGAAGTGATGGTGTGAAAGGGTTTTAGGGAAGGAAGCAGGAAGGAAAATATTTAGATGAGAGGGAGTTAAGACAGGAGGGAAAGGAGGGAGGGAGAGATGAAGGAAGGAAGGAAATAAATGAATATTATTGTCAACCATGAAGTCATTAGAAAATTAATCTCAATGAAAATCATGGGAAGTAGACTCTACTTTGAGGCATATGAAGGAACCATTGTATGAGCAAATTAAACTTCAGGCAAGTGAAATGTACTAAGTCATATCAAAATTCATTGATTATAAATTGAAGTGTCACCTGTACTGATAAGAATCATTCACTACTCATATTAATTCCAAAGCTTAGGAAATGAGGCACATTTCCTTATAATTAGTATGAACTTTTTATAAATGATAACTAGATATATAATTAATATATGTGTATATATATAATTATATTAATGCTGATACACTGTTATACACTGGCTTTTTTTACAAATCATGCAGTTTTGTATCTATTGGGTAAAACTTGATAAATGACCAGACTTTTTTTTTTTTTTAGTTTTTAGGAGTTTTTAATTGTGGAAAAAATATGAAAAATAGAACATAATATTGATGAGATTTAAAGAATCTTATTAAATCACAGGAAATATTTAATGTCTATGCACCTTCCTATCTCACATTTCTTACTGTAACATTTTTCATTTAAAAATATATTTGAAACCTATCCTTCTAATGAAGATGTGAAAATAGTAGGTTTCCCTCTGCCCAACCATAATAAAAAATAGAAAATGTGTGTTCAAGCTAAGAGTTAGAATGTTGTTGGAAATATCTTGTGAATACTGCAATTCTCTTAGTATTCCAAAATTTTGTGACAAATACACACCTAAAATTCATTTCAGGAAAAGATAGATTCAACTGAATTTGTAATGAAGATATAAAAATGAATTAGACACCGAGCCTTAGATGGGAAACATGCATTTAAATATCAACATTTATAGATATTATTCCTTTGATGAGACCCCTTTATTTAATGCTTACAAAATTTAGTCTTTCTGGGAAAATTCGAACCCTGAAAGTGCAATGTGATTTTAAATAAAATATAAGAGAAACATTATATAGAAATTTAAATATTTCAAAATATGCGTACATATCACTGCTCAATATTTCATTGGGCTATTTGACTAGTAAAAAGTCAAGATAATTTGGCGTATGGTATTTTATATTGTAACAGATTACTTTGATTTCAAAGGGCAATAAATTAAAACAGCCAAAATTTAGCATGAAATCATGTGCTGTACGTTCAGTGAAAAATATAAGAAAAAGCTACCTTTTTAACTTCCTTTGTTTCAAAGATCTTTTCTTCCCTCCTCTTTTCCTTCCTTCTGTTCTTCCTATTTTACTTTCTGAATAATTAAGTCCTACATCTGATCCAGGTAGGCATCTGTGTGCAGGTGAGATGGGGCACAGCAACTTGGCATGGGTGTCAGATCCTAAGCAGAGTGAGTGGAGTGAAGGGGGGATCTAGTGGTCCAGTGTGTGGTGTTAGAGCCCAGGCACAGTGAAAAGGATGTCCATGTGCCAAGACAGAAACAGCAACCCAGAGAGGAGTGTTGGAATCTGTTCACTATAAGGAGTTCAAATAAGGGGCAGGGTGTCAGGGGAGGGCGGTGATGGATGATTCATTTCTACAGGGGCATAGATAACATTAGTAAATATGTAAAGTATAATATTAGATAACGATTTCACCTTTGGAGAAGTACAGATAGAGCAAGTGTAAAACCTAGAAGGACCCTGTGGTAATAGTTGGGTATTGGAGGTATCAGTGTGAACTCTGATTTTAATGTATGTAGATGGGTATAGAAAGGAGAAAAGAAGTAAAGATATGTGTGTGTGTGTGTGTGTGTGTTCAGCCATTTCTACACGGAGCTTCCTTTAACGAGGAATGTTAGAAAACAGTTTCTGAGCTAGTTCTAACCACTGAGAGGACTTGGGAGCTGCAAAGAGCGTAGAACATACCTGACAGCCAGATCTTGGATTCTAAAGACCATTCTGCACTAAAAGTAACCAGTGCTCTTTGTAAAAATGGCTAATTCTAGGAGTGGGACAGAAAAACTGCAAGATAAACCTGGGTCAGTGTGTTGTGCCATAAAAAAAGGAAATTAAAAGAAAGGATAGGGATATGTCAAAAACATCCATAAACCAACTTTAACAAACATCATAATACAAATTATTTCAGCAAAAGAGCATCAATGGTTGCTAAAGCCGGTATGTAAAAGTTAGATGAGTAAAAAAATAGAAATAGCCTGAAAGTACCTATCCCCAAATTATTAGTTAATTCCAAAAAGAAAAATAGTAACTTTACAGTTGATAAACCAAGCAAATCCCACTTTAATTAAGTGATCAAAATTAACATCATTAGTAATAAGAAAATTAAACTTAGGTACTAACAGCAAGAGGCAACAAGAAGAACACGGAGTAACTGTTGTGTTATTCCTGCCAAAAATGCATAATCAGGATCTAGTGTGAGGAAATACAAGACAAATCCAAATTGAGGTACCATCTGCAAAATAACTAGCCTTCAAAGTGTCAAAGCCTTGCAAACCAAGGCAACTGTCTAGACTAAAGGGCAGTAAAGATAAATAACAGATAAATATCATGCATGCATCTTTTGTTATAAGGGACATTATTGGATGGTAGGTAAATTTTGATTGTGGTTTTTGGATTACATAGCAATTTAATTGTTTTATAGAGCCTTTGTAGTAAAATATTTTGTTGTAGTAAGTAAATGCTAAAGTTGGCATCATGTCACCTTACTGTTAGTGATTCAGATTAAAAAGAAAAGCTCTATGCACTATTCTTGCAAATTTTCTGTAAATATGAAATTATGTTAAAAGAAAAAAGAATAAAAAGGAAGGAAACTAAGGGGAATAAACAAATATGCATAAGATAGAGCATCTTTGGTAAGCCACGTAACTTGTGAACATAAGTAGCGTTCTTGATAAAAATCATCTGTATCTTTTTTGTGTGTGCATACGTAGTTTGATATGTGATCCTATAAGTGGTTTTAAAATATTAAAAAGACATTTTTGCCTATTAATTAATCATTTATTCACAGACAACTAGTGTTTTCAAATATGCATATATAATTTTACTCTAAAATATAGCAAGTTATTTAGACATCTCTTAAATCTCTTAATAATTGTGATGCCATTATTCTTAACAATGGAGATATGGTCTTTAGTAACAGTGTAATTATAACAGGGTACAGAAATAAGCATATAGATGCCACTTATAAGCTGGATATTACACCTCCATGCCTCCCACTTCTTTTGCCATTATCTCTGCTGGGAAAGAACAGCTTGATAAAGTTCTAGTAAGAAAACAGATAGGAGTGATGAGCTAAGTTGAATCCTGAGTAATCGTCGCCATAATTCTCGCAGTAGCTCAAGGAAGTACATGGGATATATTTATACCTATTTTACAGAAGAAAGTTATGTTTACAAATTAGGAAACAATACATAAAACAGTTTGTTATTATTATATCTATTATTATGATGATGATTTAAACAATGAGTAGCATAAAATATTGGCTGCATCAAAGGGCTCCTATGAGTAAAGGGTCAACCTGAGGGCAGAATCCCTTTTTGTGGTACCATTTCCTACATGCTATCTTTAATGGTTCAAGTCCTTTTTTTCAAACTCTATTTTTTTTTACATTCTCACACCTAATATCAAGGAATCTATGATTATTCATTTCTCAAATGATTTTTTAAAAATAAAAGATATTTAACTGTGCTTTGATTAAAGCAGAAAAACCCTGAACAAAGTCTTTCTATTAAACCCTGGCTTCATTTTCATGAGCAAGGATTGGTTAAGTTCTCTTTGACCTATTTTTCATCTTTAGAAAATTGAAATAAATACTTTTTTATGTAATTGTATGGAAAATATAAGATATTTCACATATGTGTTTGATAACTGATTTTGTTATATTAACTTTTTACCAAAATGTCAAATACAAAAACGATTAGTGGGGCCAGCTCAGTGGTGTAGTGGTTAAGTTCACGTGCTCCGCTTAGGCAGCCCTGGGTTTGCCAGTTCAGATCCCAGGTGTGGACCTACACACTGCTCCTCAAGCCATGCTGTGGTGGCGTCCCATATACAAAATAGAGGAAGACTGGCACAGATGTTAGCTCAGTGACAATATTCCTCAAGCAAAAAGAGGAAGACTGACAATGGATGTTAGCTCAGGGACAATCTTCCTCACCAAAAAAAAAAAGAAAAAATACAATTAGAGAGAGACAGAGACATTATTATATTTAACTTTTAACTGTAAACTTTTCATATTAAACTTCAATACAATGATTTCATCTTTGCTTCATTAATTAACACGCTTTTCTGATAAAGTCACCTTCTCCTGGGCAGTTTTAGGGGAGGGACTCTGCTGTAAGCTGTCATCAGGTGACACTTCCAGCACTAGGAATGGGTGCTTCAGTCCTAAAAGGGGTTTCAGTGTCCCATAGCAGCCATTCCAAGATATACCTGATGAGACTGTGTGAGGACTAAGTGATGAAATGCGTTCAACGCACCAGCACATGGCATGTAATCAACACATGTTAGCTAGCTACTGTTACGGCCAAATTATAGTTCATATAGGTCACTTGTCTTTTGGGTAGAAGTCAGTTTGTTGATGTCTCTTTAGACATAATGCAAGATCTAAACATTGTAGACCAATGCATATTAAAATTGGATAATGGGATAATGACCTCACTTGTTCTGGACACTGTATTTCTATTAAATAATACAAAATCTCATTTGATTTTCCTGCATTTTTCCTTCAAGTGTCTTGTCCTACATCTTTCTCACAAAAACTACTATTAAGTGAGGTCTCCTGTGCTGTGTTTCACAATTTTTTTTTTTTAACCTTAGTTCAGGACTCTATACTTACCCCTATTAAATCTCATCTTGTCAGTTTTGGCTCATCTTTTTAACCTACTGAGACTCTGTCAAAATCCGATGTTTTAGCCCTCTTTCCAAGATTAATTTAATTCACAGATATCATGAAGTGATCATCTGTATTTTCACCTCAGTCATGGATAAGCCTAGACAAGTCATTTTTCAGAATGGAGACCTACTTACAGGTTAAGCTGGATCAATTGAACAGAATTCTGTAGATATGGAATTACAGTCAATCTACTTGTCCTTGTACTCAGACAGCATTTTATCCAGACCCTTGTTCTGTAACACTTGAAAGCAGGTTAAAATTAGTTCATCTGGAAACACACTTTCTTCAACTAAATATAAAGCCAGTTTTCTCTTACATGATCAGTTTTATGATATAGCCTGGAAAAGTCTACGTCTTGCTCTTTTTTTCAGAAACTTTTGTTTGTCTTCAGAAACTCTTTATGGCATCCTCTTAATTTTCTAATTGCCTAAATTCTCTAAAAAATGAAATTAGGATAGATAGATATTATTTTTAGGGAATCCATGCTTGCATCAATTCCTAATCATTTGTTAGTTCACTCACTCAACAAGCATATAGTGAGCTTCTAGTAGGTGCCAGATACTGTTCTACATCTTGGGAATCTGAAGATGAATAATATATGGCACCTCATCTTTACAAATAACTTAGGGTATAAAAGATAAGGATTTCAATAGAAGTGTGAATGAAATGGTTGGGAACATAAAATGGAATTCTGACTGGAATTCTTGGGGGAGGCTTCAAATAAGTGTCAACTTTTGAGTTGAGTCTGAAAGAGTGAGTAGAAACAGGTCCAGTGAAGAAGAAAGGGAAAGATGGACAGAATCAAGGTGAGTGTGCAAAGGTATAATGCTGTGAAAAGGTATAGACTGTAAAGAGATGAGCATTTAATGGAGGACTGGAGGGCATACCATGTGAGGGGATCAATGGTGGTGATATGAATGGAAAGGTGGTGAGAGACCAAATTATGGACCTCCTTAAAAACATTCATCATATTTACATTCTGTTACATCAGGTACACAGCAAGGGAAATTTGGAGTTTTTAGTCGTAAAGCAACATGATTCATTTATCATGGAACAACTATCTTGGTAGCATTGTAGATGCTGAGTTCAACATAGCATAGAATATGGGCAATTGCCAATTTCCATGTTGTGAATAAAGTTCACAAAAGAATTGACTATATTTGCTGTACCTAATTACTTTCATCTCATTCTGTCACAAACTCTTCCAGTCAGATTTTTACCTTCACTGATCTGTAAAACCTGATATTAACAAGGTATCCATTGACCTTCTCATGCTCATTTCAGTAGTCAATTCTCAGTCCTCATACTTCTTGATTTAGCAGCAGAATATTACACAGTTCATCATTTCTTTCTCTTTCAATCATCTTCCCAGCCCCCAACTGAGCTAGCGTGTCATATGCTTTCCTGGTTTTCATCTTACCTCACTGACCACTCCTTCTCTGTCTCCTTTGCTAGTTGTTCCACATCTTTCTGACCACTTATAATCACTGTGCCTCAGTTTTTTGGATATCTTTTTATTTTATCAACACTCACACCATTGCTATTCTTCTAAATTTTTATGGATTTAAACACCACCTATACTCTAAGAACTCCAGAATATATCTTCACCTTAGATCTTTTCCCTAAATGCTATACTTTTATATCCAACCACTTGATTCCTTCTCCCCTTAGATGTTCGATAGCCAATGCAAAGGTCCAAATGTCCAGCTATCCAAACCTGATTTCCTATATTCTCCTCTACATATCTTCCTTTGGCATTCTTTCCTATCTTAGTAAATGACAACTGTCTCTTTCCAGGTGTTCAGATCAAGAAACTCACCGTCATCCTTGAATTGACTTGTTTACTTCAACCATACACCCAACCCTTCAACAAGTCTTGTTGACTCTACCAGCAGGATGTTTCCGGTTCTCATTGTTTGCATGATATCAAGCTCTAGATTCTAGTTGTTTTTGTTTGTTGGTTTGGTTTGGTTTTGCTTTTAATGTGGATTGTTGCATACATTTCTAGTCTACCTTCCTGCTTTGGCCTAGAGTGTAGTTTAAATAAAAGGTGAGCAGGGCTTCTTATTATTAAAAATAAATAAATAAATAAAGCATAATTCTCTTCTGCTCAAAGCATTTCAGTGGCTTACTATTTTGGTCAGAGATGAAGCTAAAGTGGTTATAAAGGCTTTCAGGCTTCACAAGGTCCCCTTCCCATCCCCCCCTACTGGCCTTCTCTGAACTCCATCTCCTTTCCCCTACCTTGGGCGTGCTGCTCTCCACAGATTGCTCCCTTCTTTAAACATCCAAAGCATATTTCATCTTTGTACTTACTATTTTCTCTCTTTAGCATTTTCATATAAATCGTTTTCTTCTCCTTTAAGTCCTTGGTCAAAAATTCCTTTTTTTAGTGAAGCTATTCTTGTCTACCCAGTTTAAAATTATAACACTGCAACTCTCCTCCCTGTCCCCACCTAAACTGTCTCCCTTCCCTGATTAATTTTTGACCACAGCATTTATAATAAATAATTTATATGTTACAATTACTTTTATGTAATTGGAATGTAACCTCTACAGGAGAAGTGATTGCTGTCTCATATTTACTCCAGAACATAGAAAATTGCCTGGCTCGTAGTAGATTTAGATGACTTATTGAATGTATAAAGGATTCAGTGTGTTTTATTTGATTTGCTTATGAGTCATAGTTGATATGCTCAATTAATAATGGGATATGGGAGGCCATGACTGGTGAGAAGGGTCAAGACTTGGGTGTGTTTGAGGAAATAATTTCCATTGATACTTCAGGAGCCAATGAAGACTTCAATGGAGAAAGTTAGAGGTAAAAATGATATAATCAAGGACAGATTCCCCAGAGTACTTCAGTTTAAATGATGGACTTACGAACAATTAAAATTAAAAACAATTATTCAGAGAGTTAGTATAATTACTTGTGAGGAGAAAATTTTAAACATATGTGACCAAATGCTGTGAAAAGATCAATATAATAATGATTTGTATTTGGCAATTGGAGAAAACCAGATGGGTAGTGAAATGAGAAGGAATTTGCAGAGTTGCAGATGTGCTGCTGATTGGCTATAATGTTAGATTAAGCTCACGATTGAAATAGGAAAAATATATATAAAATCTCGTCAGAAATAAGGTGGCCACTCAGAGATGAAGTAAATGGAACTCCACTCAGCCTAGCCCTGAGGTGCATGCAGTTGATAATAATACTCTGCATATTAGGGTCTTCCTAAACCTAGGAAGTGCAAGTCTTTATGTGACAATTCCTTTAGTAGTTGAGACTCTCATCAGATGGAGATTAATGAAGAAACCAAGCATAAAGGAATTTAATAGAGACAGTTGGGTGGTCATAAAAGAATTGGAAAAGCAGAGGAAAGGGAAGGAGGAATACCACAAGTGAGGTCCAGGACCAAGTCTGCAGCTGCTAACCAGAGGTCAGGAGGCTGTGCTGCCAAGCTCCCCCTCTGCTGACATCACAGCACCCTCCAGGAGAAACTGTGTGACTGGACTGTGGAGGAAGGAGATCAGCTGCTGCTATCATTCACCTCTGTAGGTCCTCTTGTCCACAGGCACCTTTTCAGAAAAGTGGGAATGGCATTCACACTCTTTCAGTGTCTCCGTGGCACTTAGAACCGTAGCAGCAAGTGCATCTTGGAAATGAAGATTTTTAGCCTTCCACTCCTTATGATAAAGGGGAATAGCTTAGATGATAGAAATTGATGTGAAATAGAAATAGATAATATCTAGGATAGGGTTTAAAACAACAATTTTGGGAGAATATTCACTTAAATACTTCCACTTAAAGGAAGGTTTACAAATATCAAGGTCTTCTGATTGATCTAAATTTAGCCATACCAACAACAATAAACAAACACATAGAGACAGAGATTGGATTGGTGGTTACCAGAGGGGAAGGGGGGAGGGAGGAGGGTGAAAGGGATGGTTCGGCTCATGTGTGTGGTGATGGGTTGTGGTTGGTGTTTGGGTGGTGGGCGCGGTGCAGTCTGTGCAGAGATAGAAGTGTGGTGATGTACACCTGAAATTTATACAATGTTATAAACCAATGTTACTGCAATAAACAAAAAATTAAAAAAAAAAAGAACAAGCAGAAAACAGAGGAAAGATAGAGACAAAGAACAAAGTATTATAAGCTGTTGGGAGCAAAACTAAAAAGAAAGCATAAAATAAAAACAAAATGATCTCTGACAACAACAAAAAAATAAATAAAAAAAATAAATTTAGCCATACCACATCCTCATCTGTGGGGAAAGAGCTGAGTCAGTGACTCTGAACTATACTTTAGTTGCCAGCTTCCCAGCTTTCTATGGGAAACCAAATTCCCAGAAGAAGTAAGGACGTCAGGGCAGAAATTAGCAACAACCTATTCAAACAGTGTGATAGGGAAACAAAAGAAATTTGTTGCCTAAGAAGAAAGTAGGACTGAAGAAAGTTTATCGTTTGGGAGACCTGTGTAGCTCATGGTAATAGGAGAGAGAAGAAAGAGAGACTAAAAATCCAAAAGATAAAAAAAGAGAAGAGCTGTCTGATGATGTTGTATTCTGCAGGAAAATTAAAGAAATGCCCTTCAGAGATGGAGGGCTTAGCCTTGGAAGCGAGGGGGGCAGACTTCATTACAGGCTCATCCAGAGGTGACAGGGTACGATTTGAGTGAACTTGCTTGATGACTTCTATTTTCTCTTTCACGTTGAGGCTATTTGCTGAGAATTGAGGATGCAATTGAGGAAGAGACCATGAAGAGCTAGAACACGTGCACACTCACATATACAACTCATCCTTTTTTGTTGTTGTTGTCGTCTTCAGCGTATTATACTCTTAGCTTATTCCAAAGCCGGAGGAAATATTGTTTTGTAATTCTGTGATTCATCTTCATTTTGAAATGTTATTAAAAATTTTACTCATCCAAGATCTCCTTTGCAGGCACATTATATTTATTAGCACCTTTCCTTTTCTTCCACATCAGTCTCTTTGGACATATACTTTCAGAATTTTGCTTTACAGGGGCTATCTTCACTTTGGGATGCTTTTTTGTTAGACAGAGGAACATAATATTTGATGTACTATTTTGAATCTGTTTCTAAACATCTATGTATATATCTGATTATTGCCCTCTTCCTTTTTCATAAGGCTGCACATACTTCCGTTTCACTGGAACTAGTTCCTCTTTATCTAATTGTATTCCTTTATTTTATCAGAATTAAAGTCAGAGGAGCAGCTCCTATCATTGTTCCTCTACCTGTTACAAGATAAAATTATCACCAAGGCAGACTTTTTATGTTTTAATATTTATACGTTGATTGAACTATAACTTTAGGCATATGTATAAATATCAAAATGTTTATCAATATCGGTTATACACTGCCAGTCTTTTTAAAGAAAGGGTAAGTGAAAATAATATTTGTGAATGTCCAGTGATTTATATCCATCAACTTATCCTCAGAGCAGCAAATTTAATGTTGGTGTTGTTGTGACCATTTTGCTTATGAGGAAACTAATACCCAACACATTTAATTTGCTGAGGGTCATACAGTAACTTGAGATTGTTGTTATCTGACTCCTTGATCATGCCACCAACTCTTTGCTATTATACACAGCATACATTTCTAAGAAAAACCTCAACATTGTATCTATTACTTTCCATTTGACTAAAATATTGATAGATGTCAATGGATACACAATAAGGTAATAGAAGGAATGTGATTATCAGGGAGGGATAGCAAAATTACAATGACTAACATTTACTAAGTGCTTAATGTATTTCAGGTATGTGCTCTACATTACTTGATACTCATAGCAGCCATAGCCGTGGGTATTATTCTAATGTCCATTTTAGAGAGAAAAATACTTATGGTTGAAGAGATGAAGAGACTTGTCTAAGATTGCAGTTGACAAAAGTAGCAAGGCCAGACTTTGGATCCATAGATTCTGACGATATATATCGAGGCTCTTAATCCAACACTATACTGGTACTAGTGAAGGTGAAAAGAAAGGGTAAGAAACAAATATGTGTTTGCACAATTGCTGTTCTATTTATTCATTCAGTGATGGGTGGCATTCATTAATTATTGAGATAGAAGGTACTAGGAATGAGTTTAGAAAAATATGCTAAACATGAGGGGAGCATTGTTTATGGAAGTCAGTATCCACAGGCCCCGTTTGAAATGTTGAACTGTGCTTGATGGTCTTTCACAATGTGGTCCTCTGTTTACATACACCCAGTGAGGTTAGATAACTCAAGATCTTGAAAGGCTGATTAAAAAGTCTAAGCTTGATGCTGCAAAGAGGAGGAAGCTCCTGAACATCCTCCTCAGGGAAGTGATGTGATCAGAGTGGTGCTTTAGAAAAATTGATTTTGCATTTATTTGCCATATGGATTGAAATTTGGTGGGATGTCCAATAGAAAAAGAAGCGGAGAGCCACTAATGGCATTGCAGGCAGAGGCAGATGGAGCCTGGGCTTGGGAATTAACAGTGGAAACAGGAAGGAAGGAATGGATATGATAATTATAATAAATAACTTCATGACTAATGATGATGTATATAAGAGATAGTCTCAAGGATGAATGCGATTATAAAACAGTTGAGGGAGTGGAGAGAAGAATTAGCAATGTTGGTCTAGGCATATCAGATGCCTTTCACCTGGACATGTTCTGTATCTTTGTATACTTTTTTAATTACTGAAATATTTAATTCATCATGTATTTCCTGAGGACTGAGTACATTCCAGGCACTTTTCTCAATGTTACATGTACGTATGTATGTATGCATGTATAAGCATGTAATAATTTAGTAGTCAGCAGGTGGTTGAATATATAAAATCAGAATGTAAACAAAAATGTTTAGGAAGATACTAGAGCTGCAAGTCATAAATATGCTTTTCTTCCTAGTCAGGTAACAGAAAGAGGAAGCCAACAGAATACAAATATAAACAAAAAACCAGGATAAGAGTCAGCAGGTCTGAAAATAGACCAAATGGCTAGAAAAAGATACCCACCAGCCTATGTTTTGGTGATACCTTTGTGCTAAGAAAAAAAAAGGCCCTTATTTCTCAGTAGGTGTACCATGTCAGGGTGCACAGCTCAGCCAGTGGTGCCTAGCTCTAGGCATGGGGTAAGAACCAAGCACCATTCCGTGCCCTGTCGTCAAAGGTGAGAGCCCATGAGGAATCACATTTCTCTCTCCTCCTCCAATACTTAGTACCTTTCCTTTTGAAACGTATTCTCAAACTGAAGATTATAATTGCTGTGATGTCCGACTTAGTCCTAGTTGACATTAGAGAGTCACTCAGCATGGGGTGGAGAATTGACAATCTTATTAAGAACAATCAATGTGTGTGTGTATGTTTCTTTTATCCTCCTCTGCAAACTTTAGATCAAACCTACAGTTGAAAAGAACCTACAGTTACAATCTAGGCATTATAGAAACATGAAAACTATGATAATGTTTATGTATGACAGCTTAAATAGATTACTTAGATAATTTAAAATTTTTATTTCCAGATAAGATTTTAATAGCAATATGACTTTGGGATGCATAAGTATTCTGCACATTTATTTCCAAACCGTAGAGCTATAACATAATGCATTTTATAGGATCTCCGAATAATTTACAGTCACTAATTAGAGCTGAAATGCAAGTGTTGCATTTCCTTACCCTATTCACATCCAAAAGGCCGTAAACCTGCCCTCCTGGCTTTGCCCAGTACCATTTATAAGGCATATTTTTATATGATCTACATTGTTCTCCTTTAACTCTAGAAAATAAGGCACATTTGACTTCTGACAGCCATTAGAGATATTTATATGAATGTTTGTATCAAAACAGACATTTACATTTACTGCATTATTTTTAATCAAGTTTTATGTTTGTTTTTGTAAAGTTAAGTCCAGAGGTTAAATTATATATTTATTCATATATTTGTAGAATATATAATATATGCAAAAAAAATTTTCTTTCTCTCTCTCTCACACACACACACACGCAAACATACACACACACACATATACACAAGCTTGGTTTCCTTGAATGCAAATAAAATGTTTATATTGTGTAGAAAAGACAGAAGTAAAATTATTCCCTCAATAAATAAAATTTGATATTGAATATTTTACTCTTTATTTGCTGTGATAATAAAGATTTACTAGCTTATACTTCTTTGCAATTGGAAGTGATCAATCAGCAATTATGCCAATTTTGTAATTGAAATATATTAAGTGATATAGGCAGTGATTTTCTTTTATTCCTAATTCTCAGAGCACCATAAGTCTTAATAATGGCCATCCACATTACTTGGATTATATTTCCTTTGTTTTTGATCCTTCGTAGATGTGCCATCCAGTCCCTATGGAGTGAAGATTATAGAGCTGTCACAGACCACAGCCAAGATTTCTTTCAACAAGCCGGACTCCCATGGGGGTGTGCCTATCCATCACTATCAAGTGGATGTCAAAGAAGTGGCATCAGAAACCTGGAAAATAGTACGCTCCCATGGAGTTCAAAGTGAGTCAATGATTTCAAAGTGCATTGGTTCTTTCAAGCTGATCTTCAATATACCTGTGTCAATAGCTTTTTACTTCCCTTCAACATGTATTTTTTTTTCTTTTAATAAGGTAGGGTTGGGAAGACATTTGCACTGCCCTATTCTTCTTGACAATAACTTTAATAAATATTGGAAAAGTTTCCATCTTTAGTAAAGATGGAAGAGTTTAGCAAAATCACCAAAGTTCAATTTGGGGGAAAAAATTTAATATTTAAAATTTTGGTGGTGGAAAAACAATTGCTGACATGTTAGATTTGATGGCTGAATATTCTGAAATATGTGTTTGTTTTTCATTTACTGATAATATTTCTTCCATAAATAGATGTGAAAGTCATACTATAATATGTAGATGTCTTATATACATATTCAGGAAGCCATCTATAAAAATTAATCTTGTCTACTAAAATTTATTTCAAAATTGTGTTTTGAAAATTTTTACTACCAATCATGGCATTTTGAGTAATGGAATTAGCTAATTCTGAGAAGTTAAAACAATTTACAACGCTTCTTTCACTTATGTAGAATTTCATCATTGTGAAAATATGTTTTCCCATTAAAAGGAGAACAAACTAAAGTAGGAAATAATGATAAATTACCAGTTGGACTCTGTTGGTTGGAACATAAAATTACATTGAGTGGCCCAAAAGAATAGCATAAGATTCTGAGGAAATTATTGCTCTGTATTGTCCTCCTCTGCTGGCCTTGCCTTGACCCCAACACACATGGTATGAGGGTTCTGAAAAAGGCATGAACCTTCCTGTGATGAATTATCCTAGTGGACAATGGAGACAGAGCAGATAAAATCATTCTAGGCTCACCAATCTTAGCACCTGCTTGTTCAAGTTTTTCTGAGAGTAACTACGGGTTTTTGACAGAAGTGTCAGAAATATTATCAATCATTAATTATTTACCACATGCTACAGATAATGCCCCCAAACAGTTCAGCTCTTATAATTTCTTTTAACGATGAGAGATTTGAGATAGATAATGTTCTTTGTGCACGTGCTCTGTAGTTTGGGAGAGAAGATTTATGAAGATGGTCCCAGAAAGAATGACTGAGTTCAAGGATTCTAGTAAAAGAAACCATTACCCTAGATGCAGGAATGATATATTTTTTTGTGTGTGTGGGGAAGATCAGCCCTGAGCTAACATCCGTCACCAATCCTCCTCTTTTTGCTGTGGAAAATTGGCCCTGGGCAAACATCCATGCCCATCTTCCTCTACTTTATATGGGACGCCGCCACAGCGTGGCTTGACAAGTGGCACATCAATGTGCGCCAGTGATCCAAACCTGTGAACCCTGGGCCACCACAGCAGAGAGCGAGAACTTAACTGCTATGCCACCGGCTGGCCCCAGGAATAATATTTTTTTAAGAGAGAGAAAACAAGGGAGGTGAAAAGTGAGAGACAGAAAGGGAAAATGAATTATTTCTGATACTACAGAACACTCCAAGTGGGTGCTAAAGCACAGCCATGAAGAAAGTAATGTTAATTCTGAACATTATAGAAATTAAATTTAGCAGAATCATACTGCCTCATCCCACCCCTCCACCCTGGGGGCAAAGGTTCGTAGATCCCCCCGAGACTTCTTACAAAGTTGCAACACCATGGAGAATTTATAATGACTTTAATCTAGCCAAGTTGATCAGGTTCAAAAACCTGACTTTGTACCCCATGTATCCATCTCTCAGAAGCCGATTTCCATGCTTATAAGATTAATATATAATAACAATAACAAAGAACATTTGTCACTTTGCAATGAGAAATCACTGTCCCAGAAATTAGGCATTTCAGAGTGTATATGATAGGTATATTCTTTACCTGTGGGTATGTTATGTAGGAAAGAGAACACGAGTCAGAAACTTGTTTGGTGAGTCATGAAGATCAGTAGGGGAAATTACATGCACGGAATATTTAACGCCCTCAGACTGGGACAGCTTGAAGCTTGTCAATGAGACTGAAATATTCAAAGTCCTGTGGCTGGAACTTTCTCATTTTCATGTGAGGAAAATTTCTCCATTGATACATTTTTTCTGTTTCCCTGGCTTACTCTTCTTTCATATATACATTAATGGTACCTTAAATCAGGTTACTGTCCTGTAACCCAACCATTGCATGATCTCAACTCATTGTAGTACAAATGTGATTGTTAAAATCCAAATACTGCCTTCGCCCATTCTTTTTGAATCCCACTTTCTGTTCTTTAACACCTTTGGCAGACGCTGTAGACTTATGGTCATTTTCAAGTACAAATACATACAGTTGAGTCCCGCACAGTTTAAAATTTAGAAAGTCCAGTATAGCATTCACATTTTCTCTGACACCCATGACAGCTGGACTTCATCCTGGGGAGGTGAGAGTGGGGAGATGACATGAAATACACATGTTCTTTTGGGAAGAGAAAAGTAGTCAAATACCTTGTATTTTGCTGGTTCTGTAGTTCTGTTTGGGCTGTCTCTGCCGCCTGTGTTCTTGATGGGACGGAGATGTAAGGACCTGCCCCCTGAGGATAAATGTGTGGGGGCAAACACAGCAGAAAGCTTTCTGGAGACACAGTTGCCGCAGATGGGCCACTGCTCAGCCTGACCTCCTTAAATACGTCCTCACCCTTGTAATCAGCAAGTTTGTTTTGAGTGTAACTGTAGCCCACCAATTTTATGCAATGTCTACTTGTCCTGGAGAAAAGTTCTGTATCCTTAGTAAGCTAAAATGTAAGAACCTAGACTTGCCTCATGGCTTTCCTATTTCAGAAGACAGATTAATCTTCTGTGAAAGCAGAAGTCCAAATGAGGATGGAAATGCCAGACTCCCCCACTCCCACCTCGTGCTGACAAATCCAATGGATCCGTTCATCCCTTTGAGCAATCTTCACTTGCCCGCAGGGAAGGAGGCACCTCTGCACCTTCTCCTAGGTGGAAGACACACTGCTCCAATGATAGGATTTTCTTCTTCCCTGTAGTCTTCAGCTTATATGGAGTGTGGGGCAATGGGTTTGGAGGTGGGAGTGTCGTGGCTGAGACTGCAGAGCCAGTTCAGTCTCTTCTCATTCTTCGCTGTAGGAGGTGCCTGGCCTCTTCTCAGTTGTGCAGTATTTGCTGTCTCTTTTTCCTCTTTTTGAATTATCCCAGTTAAAAATTTCAGGACAACGTGTCCACTCCGTTTTCCATACAACTTCCTCTTGCTTGGCTAGTGCCATTCTTTCTCTTAAGATTAAGTGCACCTTTGTAATCTGATTTATTTAATGCTTATTTTGTACTTTTTATCTCAGATAGCAATGTGATCTCATTTTATGTTTAAAATCCAAGTCTTTAATTGTTCTGTTGTGTAGCCCCTCTATTTGGATAACAGGCGTGAATGTAAATACGTGACTAAGAAGAAAACATAAATGCAAAAGGTAGTCAGGAGATAAGTGAGGTAACCCTATTGGGACCCCCCCTAACATTCTAGGATATGTGTGTCTGGCATTTGCTCTTCCTTTAGCAAAGAGATGTACCATTTTTGTAAAGATATTCATTGGAATAACAAATGCTTTATGCTTATAGAAATGTGAAATATAAGGTGCTTAATCATAGTTTATGTTTACCATAAAATTTACATCAATAATTTGATTGTTGGAATATGTAACATAGTTTTGACCTAAACTTTCTACCTTAAGCACACATTTTCATTGAGGCTCTATGATTTTCTTTAAAAGTGACACTTCAACCTTACTCACATTTTCCCATCAGACAGACTTAAGTCCTTTTATCGCTGCTCAGCATTACTCTGTGACCTCAGCCATCCTACAATGGGCTCTCACAATCATTCTTTCTTGAAGTGCTCTCACGCTAAAATTCTCTTTTCCCCCGGAATGAGTGGCCAGCAAGCAACAACATGTTTCTTACATTATATTGTATTACATATTTTTAAATATATTATATCATATTATATTTCTTATATTATAATTGTGTGATCTATCTTCTCTCCCATCTTGTAAACTCTGTGAGTGGACCTAATATGCCTTGTTCATCTCAGTATTTCAAGTGCCAAAAGCATATGAGAGTAGAGGAAATGGTAAAATTTAGTAGAGGTGGGAGAATGGAAAGGATTGTTTTATAGCACCTTATGATTGAGTCTTTATAATATGAATCCATTACTTAGCCCCATTTCAATAACATGTATCTACAGAAGAAGCTTTGAAATGGAGACTGAGGTTCAAGGTGTTTATTAGGGATCAACACCTTTAAAAGGAGGAGAAGGAAGCAGACTGGGAAAATGGAGTAATTGAAGTGCAATACAGGCTTCACAAAGCCTCAGCCAATAGGATGAGGAGCTCTCAAGGGAGCGTTGTCCATTCTATCTTGGATGGACCACTTCACTTATAGTAAATTGTTATTAAGCAACATGACCTTATGATATAATGGATCAGTAGCCAGGTCATGATGGGCAGTTCCACTTACATGGCCACATGGTCCAGTTATGAGCCTTGGTCAGTCATTTCTTCTTGCTCAGTATGCCAGGAGTTATTTTTTTAAAGGGTGTATAATTCTACACTGCGTATGGCATGACTTTGCTCACAAAACCAAGAGATTTCATTGTAATTCTCCCGCTGAAGCTGACCACAAATTCCACACAGCATTTCTTCCCATCCCTAATATATTAAACAGCATTAGGCTCGTTGGATCAATCATATGGCCCAAGAGTCAAGACTCTTTGACCCACTGCTTGGACCTGCTGCAGTGCCCTTTCCTGCTGCCCTCCCAGTTCAAAGCTGGTATGGTAGCCTTTTGCACCACTTAGTAAATAGGCCACTCTTTCCTCTATACATCTCAAAAACCTTGTCAATCTCACTCAATGATGCATACCCTATCTTTTCACCTGCTCCATCAGATACCTCTACTTCTGGTATCAACTATTCCATGTTTTATTATCCAGTAGCAGACACAGAGATGGAGTTTGGGCTGCAAGATGTCTTGTAAAAGGACGCAGGTCATAGATTAGTAGAAGGGAAGTTGGACTGTACTGGAGGCCTGATAATCCTCAGCCAACCTATCCAGGAACTCTGGAGTTACCCTACAGAATGTTCACCTTGGGCTAATATGGCCAGTCCTTTATATCCCTGCTTCCTTGTTTACTTAGATGCAGGCTTCTCTGGGAATAGTACAGCTGTGTTGGAGACAATTATCTGCACCTGAGGCAGACCCTAACTGTCTGCTGACTGAACTACCTCCAGCTAGGCAGCAAATGGGATCTTAGCTGAAACCTCCATATTTACCATGATATCTTTTTTAGTACATAGTTATTCTAAATAAAATCCAAAAAGCTGATCCAATTTCATAGACCTCAAAATCTTGTTGAAATTTGAATTATGAAATGTAATAAACTTTAATGCATGTGTCTGTGTATAGTTATGAACATGTGTATATGTAAACCTCAGAATTTATGGTCTTCATTTATATAGTGCTATTACTCAAATTTTTCTATTGCAAAATATTTCTGTCTATTAAATAAAGCATCCATACACATTTAAATATATTACTCTTTTCTCCTCAAAATGTTTTCTAGAGTCATCTATTAGCTGATCCAAAAAAACAAAATTAACATATATTAGTAAGTAAGCAAATTCTCATTTAGCATATGAAGATTTGCTGATTATGTATTATGTTTTGAGTGAAATTATTCTTAAAATGTATTAATTCCACCCCATATACTATAGTGATGATAGTCTTCTAAAATAACAATGTTCTTCCCTGCTGAGGAAAAATATCAATGATCAGAAAATTAATATAACATTAAAGATAGTTAACATTTCTATCTGAGCTCAGGCTGCTATAACAAAATTTATTAGATTTGGTGGCTTAAATAATAGGCATTTATCTCCTTGAGTTCCAGAGACTGGAAAGTCCAAGATCAAAGTGCTGTCTGATTTGGTTCCTATGAGGACCCTCTTTCCAGCTTGCAGATGGCCTCCTTCTCACCCTGTCCTCACGTGGCGGAAAGAGAGAAAGAGAGGGAGAGAATGTCCTGGTTTCTCTTCCTCTTTTCATAAGAACACTAATCACGGGGGCTCCACCCTCATGACCTCATCTAAACCTAATTACCTCCCAAAGGCCCGACCTCCTAATGATCACATTAGGGGTTAGGGCTTCAACATATGAATTTGGTGTGGGGGGGCACAATTCAATCCACAGCAATTTCTTAAGTATTCATTCTATCTCAGTCACTGTGTTCAGAACTGAAAATAAGTTGTCAATAGATTTTGACCACAAACTGAAGAATTTGTTAGTATCAACATTCTCTGTTTTGCAGAGGATGAAGCTGAGGGCAATCCATATAAAGCAGAAAACTGAGACTATAAAGTTTAACGTCTTAAGGTTATATGGATAAATAATAGTGAAACTAAAAATCCAAACCCAGACAGGAAATCTGATTGCAAAGCCTGTACTATTGGCTATTATGCACTGTTTACCCTCTATTCAGTTAAGAGTTGAGAAAGTGGAACACAAATTATTGCCCTGTAGAGTGTGAGTGTGACCCAGACATATATATCTTATATATATATATATAAAATGTATATATGTAGATATAATGTGTAATGTGTAGTGTGTGTGTGTGTGTGTGTGTGTGTGACTATTGTGATGTGTTAGCTAGTGGGAGGTAGGTGTATAGAGAATTTAGGAGGTAATTTGCATAAGCCAGTTAAATATGAGTTAGAAAGTTGCAATATCACTGTTATTTGGAAGTTTCTTATTGGAAAGGAAGAGAACGGAAGGGAGGGAGGAAGGAATAACAAGGCAGATATGTTAAACATGTTTATTCACTCCACTCCATATATGGATGGTTGATTAGACTATAAGTTGACTGTAAAGCCCTGAACATGTGTGATAAGTATTTGTGTGTATATGAGTTGTGAGATTATGTGTCTGTGGTTTCAAAAGGATCACAATTGAGAGAAAAGTAATTATATGGTCACTTCTTTCGCTTGTGCTTTAATGCAATACAAAAATATAAGAATTAGTTAAAGCATTATTATAAGTGATCTAAAGAATGAGACCCAAGTACACAGCTCTCCAATGTAGCTTCACTTAAGGGTGAAAGTTAGATGATCTGGAGCAAAGGACAGACTTCAGCAATAGTGAGAATCTCAAAAATTGTATTCAACTTTGTAATTGTCTGTGGTACATATCCTGACGAGGAGATCCATTGTTTTCATTCATTTCTCAAAAGATTTATCTTAAAAATGTTTTTATTTCAAACTTTGTTTTCAAATTATAGTTTAGCTGAGTATATAATTCAGGCTTGATAGTTACTTTCCTTTGGTAATCTAAACAGAATATTTTACTCTCTTCTGGTTTGCATTGTTACTGCTTTGAGGTCTGCTGTTAGTTGTCGTTTCTTTGTAAACATTTTGACTTTTTTCTTTGGCTGTTTTTATGATATATACTTGAACCTGTTGTCTTGAGGTTTAATTGCATGTCTTAATGTGGATTTCTGTTATTTGCTCTGCTTGCGGTTTGGTGTGATTCCTGAATCTGAAGATCTAAGTCTTTCATTAATTCTGGAAAATGTTATATCATTACCTTCTTGAATGTTAACTCTTCCCCCATTCTCTGTATTTCTTTATTCTAAAAATCCAATTTATATGCTAATTGTAATTTGAGAACTTAGAATATTATATCTCTTTACATGTATTTTATTGTTTCATTCTTTTATTATGTTATTATTTAGATCCATCTACTAGTTCACTAATTCTTTGTTCACTTATGTTTAATCTGCTGTTCAACCTCTCTATTAAGTTTTTAATTTAATCATCACATTTTTAATTTATATAAGTTCTATTAGTTCATTGGCTTCTTTCAGCAGAATCTCACTCATGGTGACTTGTTTACTAGTATATTTTATGATTTTAGATTGTGATCTCATATTTTGCTTATCTTATTACTGTGAGTCATGCAAGGCCCGGGATTTGGGTGCATTCTTTCACAGGAGATACTCCTTTGGTTCTGGTAGTTACCGTGGAGCACTACAAAGCTAGAAGCACAGAGCACCCTAAATTAATTTCTTGATTTGAGATTTTCTGTACTATGAGAGCAGGTTTATAGTTATTAATTTTCAAAAAAATATTTATCCAATCCCCTTGCCAAACTGTGATTTGATTCAAGGCCAAGCCAGACAAATTTTAGTTCCCAGCAGTCTTCTTTCTGTGTGTGTGTGTCTCTGTGTGTGTATGTGCATATGTTCTAGCCACACTTTTACTTCCTTCCAAGAACTTTGAGGTTCCTGGCTCCAGGCAGGGGTCCCAGCCTCAAGTCTCCCACTTGTATCTTCTTCGCCCAGTGAGGACATTCAAACCAAATCTTTTATATCAGAGATCTGTGCAAACGCTCTCAGTTGGCTGAGTACCAGTGATGTTCTCAACAGGACTGCAATAACTGACAGAAAAACAATTATGTGGCTGATCCTCTAGCTTCAGGTCTTTCTGTCTACTTCATTTTTGATGTTTCAGTGTTTGCGTTCCTTTTCTGTGAGATAATATGTGCATTAAAAAAGATTTTTGAAAGTGACGTGTAATTTTAAGTGTACTTAGAAGACTTGTTTTTCTGGCTATGTAGGTGACCTATTGCTAAAAATCTGAAGACTTTATTTTAAAACACGTATATATTTTTGAATAGTGAAGAAATTCTTCTTTTGTGCTTTTGTTTTATAGTTTGTGCTAATCATTCATCTTAAAGTTTAAGAGATTTTTGTAAACATAATTATACTCGTTGCCTTTGAGGCATTTTTAGAAGATAGATTTAGGTTTATCTATCAGAAGACAGGTGCATATGGTCATGAACATTTCAGCCACTACTTTTTTTTTTTGCCTTCAGAGTGGCTTTATTTATTTATTCTAATTTACATGAGTTTAACTGATGTTCGGTTACTTTTCCTTGTTCATAAATATAATTTATTATACCCTATTCATGTATCTACTTCCAGTTGCTGGTTTCACCATCTAGAAATAAGTATCAACTCTTGCTTGATTGTAATGTCATTTAGCATAAAATTTTTTCTGTTAGTAGGTTCTGATCCTAAGTAACTCGTTAATTAATTTTCTTTGAATTTCACCTACTCATTCTGAACTTAGTCCTAGGTTTCGGGTGCAATTAAGGCTTGGGCTTATTATTATATTCTTCTTCAAGGTTTAATTGAAGCCTTACTGATCAGCGCAATCACTGATGTGTCACAAAACTAATTTTCAAAACATGGAGAACTCTGAACAAGTCAAATATCAACAACTTGAACTATTCAAATATAGAATGTAAGTCATCCTGACATTTAATTTTGAGTGAAAAACATGTATCACAGGTGTAGCAAGATTTTTTGGTTGGGAGGTCTACCTGACATATTTATTACCATATCATTTAACACTTTGTGTGTTCTATACACCTCATTGGGCACAAATGAAGAGAAACTAATAATCTTGCAAAACAGCTCACTTTCTGGTCTTCAAAATAAAGATGAAAAATTAGTATTTTAGAATATCAGGTTCTTTTTAACAGAGCATAAACCAGTTCTAGCAAACAGCAAAATCTATTTCTTTTGACTTGTGAAATGTGTAGCCAGTAGAATCACACATAAAAGTTCTTTCAATTTCAACCAAAATTAGTATGTGCTCTGCTTTATTTGTCTAAGGATATAGTAGAATTTCTCATTGTTTCTGAAATAAGGGAGAAAATTTTTATTTGAAAATAATAGCATTTTTTAAATGGAACTTTCACTGGAAACTTACTTTTTCAAATTGTTGCCATTTTCACTAATCAAAGGATGTAATAACTGACTACAATTTGGAAATAACTACACAGTTAGATTTTTTTCCATTCATTGCATAGTTCCACTAAACCTTCAATGTGGCTTTGCAGGATGTAATTACAGTAAGTATAGTTTAATCTATAGATGGTAATTTTCACATTATAGTATTTAGTTTGTAAACACTATAATTAAGGTTATGCACATGCTTCATTATTACATATAATTCCCAACTTTTCCTCCAGGTTTTAGTTTTAGCAAAAGTTCTATTTTAATTAAAATCTGAAGGAAAAATCAATTTATACACTAGAGAAGACCATTTCAGTTTTGTGGAGAAGTAGCATTTAATAAGCATTTTTTCCAAGGTTTTTTTTTTTTTAATGAAGAAGATTAGCCCTGAGCTAACATCTGTTGCCAATCCTCTGCTTTTTTTTTTTTTTTTTGCTGAGGAAGATTGGCCCTGTGCTAACATCCATGCCCATCTTCTTCTACTTTATATGGGATGCCACCACAGCATGGCTTGATAAGCAGTGCCTTAGTCTGAGCCTGGGATCTGAACCTGCGAACCCTGGGCCGCCAAAGCGGAGCACGTGAACTTAACTACTATGACACTGGGCCGGCCCCCCAAGATTGTTTTGAATTATAGATTTGGACATATAAAATATATGCCTGTGCCTGATAGGTCAGCAAACTGATTTCAAATAGAATCTGAAATTGGAGTAGAGTGAAGATTAGTAGATCAAATACTGAGAAACATTTTGATGCAACTAAAGAGATGCTAATTTCCAGTACCTTCCTTTGTCCCTAGAAGGGTGCCCTAAATTCAGTGGCATTGACAGCCCTCTTGGCATGAAGAATCTTTCTGGCCTGAATACTCCAAAACTGCAAGTTTGCTATCTTACATATAGATTTAGAGGGAGGGCTCCACATCAACAATGAAAAGTTTATTACATGTATGGAATTTCCTACCGCTGTTACAGGACCTAGTTCCTTCCATGCTTTAGTTTTTCTCTAGGAATCGTCTCCATAATGCACCCCCCGTCACCACCACTCACTTTATCCCAGTGCAGCAGGCTTGGGTATGGCCTACTAAGGGTTCTTTTACATTATGTGCATTGAAGAATTGTTTAGCTTTTAATACTAGACATTAATGGCCTTTAGAGGTAAGATAAATTTTGTTACAATTTATTTTGTAATTTATCCCATTGTTTTACATTAGAATTTCTTAATCAAATATTGGCTTTCCTTGATTAATCATCCATTTTTCCTGTTTTCTCTCTCTGTCTCTACTTTTATCTTTTGCTTTACTCTAAATTTTTCTTTTCAACATTTATATTTTTCAATTTGTCTATAAATTTCTTTTAAATTTCTAAATCTTTTGTTCTCTGATGATTCCTTGTTTTATGTATGCAGTATATTCTCTTGTCTCTGTGATCATTGTAATGATAGTCTGTTTTCAAAGTTGTTTTTTGCTCCCTGATTTGGTTTTCTTTTCCTAGACTTATTATTTTATTGTTTTTATTTGTTTTATTCTCTATCATTTACATTGGAAACTTTCCTCAAGTATTTGGTGATCCTTGTCTGGATATCTGGATGTGTATATTTCAAAGTGAGAGGAAAACACAACCAGGCTCTGTTTGCAAAGGCAGAGCTTTTCAAGCTTTGTGATCAGATGGGTTTCTAACTGCCCCATCAGCAAAGGTCCTCCAACTGTTAGCTATTTGTAGATAGCTTTTTTTTTTTTTTTGGCTGTTTGGTTATTATGGACATTCTTGGCTACCAGGGCTCTCTGTGGAAAAGCAGCTTGTGTCAGATGTTGTCAGATGGTTCCCACATTTTTAATCTAGGACATCAACTCCACACTCGCTTATGTTTAGAAACCCAGAGACCAAAGGTTCTTTGGTCCAACTTCTCCAGATAATAGACCTTTCATCTTCTGTTGAGATGAGAGAGAGAAATTCGTCTTCCCTTATAACTGAGACGAGCACATGAGAGTAAAATTGTTCAAATGTGTGATGATCATCTAGTGTTCAGCTTCCATTTTTTTGGACTTATAATTCCTAAGACTTTCCTGAATTCTCTAGGTCTAAGCAGTTTGCCTCTCCTTGGCATCTCATCACTGTATAAAGATATTTATTATTTTTGATGTAATATTTTATTTTTATATTTGGGCTTTTTCAATTTTTAAAGCACAGACAATATTAAATTAAATTAATTTGTTAAAATATTCATGACTAAAATAATGACAATTGTACTTCTAGAAAAATGAGCATAGCAATATTTCTTACTGAATAATGATTAGTACCTATAATTAGCGATATTCCCTGCTTTATTGTATGACTTGTGGGGAAAAATTTTCCCATTTATCTTGGAAACTAGCTAGTTTTATATGCACACTCAGTGGAAATTTTAAATATAAATTTAAGCTTCAAAACATGGCCATTTTTCCCAGTAAGACCCAGAATAACAAAGGTCATCGGATATGGACACAGTGTAGGGTTGCATATATTGTATAATATACAACTATAAAAATAGCTATTTTCATAGACTATGAGATGAGTAGTGCCCACTGAAATTATTCAATATGGCATCTCTGCCTATTGGTGGATATTTTTACATTGCATAAAAGAACCTATTTGAATTTACAGGATAATTTGATACAGCCAGTTCTTTATTGGGAAACATGCTATTTGGTATTCACCTCAAAATTTTATTGTTCAAAAACCCACTAATTATGCAATATATTTAGTTTGTAAACACTGTAATTAAGGTTTATTCAGCAGTTCCTGGATTCATTATTGGTAATTCAGGAAAATATTGTGTATGTACTGTGCCATGTCTATAAACAGAGTATATAATCATGTAATAGGGCAGATTTCTTTCTATTAAATTGTCAATTAGTTTTTGTAATGAAAATATACAAGAGTAGGCTTCTTTTAATCTGAATTATAAATCTCAAAAAGAAGGTAAATAATTGTCAGTGGAAACATTTTATTAAAGTTATTACCTATAAATGTTTCTTCCATGAACATTGTTGACTATGAAACCTTTTTCCTTTGGTTAGTACTTAAAAGAGGCTGGTGATTATTTAAAATAGAGAGTAAAAACAATGATAATGAGCGTTATAATTCAATTAAAGTTAGAGTAAGCCCATACGAATATTTCTTTGAAGAGTTTTGCCATATAATAATGTTACCTAAGTTGTGACTTTCCTAAATTTGTGGGGAATTTTCTGTGTTGTGTTATGGTGCCATTAAGAATAATGAAAGATATAATTGATATGTCTTTATGTTACTTAAAAACTTCTTTTTTTTTTTTTTTGGAAATGCACCTCAGAAGATGTCCCTGCAGACATATGACGTGATCATACTTTTAGATCTTTCTCTTTCCCCATTCCCCCAACCACAAACACAGTGGTTCATTTTAACTATAGAAAGGAATTTCCTTTTTGCTTTTTCTCTAATTTTGGTATTTTTTTCCCTGTGTTCTTGAAACATGTATTACTACACATTTTCTTTTGTTTTATGAAATAGCAGCAGACATCCCTTATAAACAATGAGTAAAGGATTCATCTGATCCAATGACATGAACCTATGATAACTGAATGTTTGAAATGCTGTAATATACTAGTTCTCAACAAACTTCTTTGGCTACCAATTGTGATGAAATGGGTTTAAAGGAGCTTTTTTGCTTGTTTTTTAAGTAATCAATGATACATAGCCCTTGCCTATTTAGCTTGGTTCCCTAAAAAATGAACCAAGCTAAATTAGAATTTTATGTGTAATTGTGATCTTAATGAATTTAAACTTTGTTCTGTAGGAGAAGCTGTAGTTTTTCTGTAGTTCCCAATAGCTAAAAGTTATTGTAACATCATTTCAAGTTACATGTTAAGATTTTTAGTTCAGTGTTCCTTTTAATCCACGTTATTTACAATTGCCTGGGTGGCACTGGATTTCCTATGCAATTTCACTATTTTAGAAAGAATTTAAAATAATCATTGTTTAGTGTTAGTTCTAAACCACTACAGATTTTAAAATCTTAATAAGTTCCAATGCTTTTTTAAAATTTTTTATAAGGAATATTTTCTATGATTGCACTACTTCCAACATAAATGTGCCTGAAGATAAAATGGTTGTCATGTCTAAATGTCTATATTTCACATGGTAAAAGAGAAATTGTCTGTAAAAATTTCTGTCTATGTTAAATACAAGTGAAATAAACTCTTATGAATTGCAAAGAAAGGGAGAAAAAAGTAATCCACACTAATTCCGTATTTTCAGTGAAAGCAAATTTTCTAATTTGCATATAGTAGAAAGAGTTCTGTGTGTTAAAATTCAAAACAAGACTATCTTGGACTGTTTTCATTGTGCCCATAAAATGAACAATGCTAAATTAGAATTTTATGTATAATTGTGATCTTAATGAATTTAAACTATGTAGATCAAAGTATACAGAGAACTGAACTAAGAGGAAAATTGAGTGAAATAATAGTCCTAAGAAAAATTACTTGTCATCTGGAAACTTCCCCACATATCTCGAGTTGAAGACAGAAATTCTTACATAATTCTATACTCATCCTGGCCTCTGCTGTAATGATAAAGAGAGCAAATAGTTTTTAAAATTTAAAATTAATGAACTTTTCTATGTGTGTATAATTTTATGAATCAGAAAAATAAGTGATATGAAAAAAATGAAATTAATTTACATAGGAAAGATGTTTGTGAGTGGTGAGACAGGAAACATGAATATTTCATGAATGTTTCGTAGGAATTTAATCCACAGGAGAACGAAAGTATTCATAGTTCCTAGAAACTTAAAAAAAATAGAGCCCATCTCACTGCTCAAACATACACTCTTCTGGACTTTTTAATATTCCATGTAAATATTATCTTTGCTAGAATATAGTTTACAAATTCTTCTTAATTATAGTGAAGAATTCTAGTGAAGAATGGCCTGACCATCATGGTTATTTTGATAGTGAATTTAACTGATAAGGAATTTTAGAAGACATGTTCAAATTTTATACCCCTAAAAATTTTTAAATCATGCTCAACATATTTCACTATATCAAACATTATTTGATGTTTTTTATTATTAAAGCTCGTTGTTATGACCACTATTTTCTCTATTGTAGTATATAAATATTCTCAAACTTCAAGGATGAGTATAGAGCTTTTGCTATATACACTAAATAGCTCAAGAGTCTTTCATTGGGAAGGTTCTAATGCCTTCTTAGGTAGTGCCATCCTATGGGGGGAGATGAACACCATGGACTGGCGTGATCTGAAATCGCTTCAGAGACTTGCACCACTGTTTCTCAGCTCGTTCACATCATGTGTTGATCATGGAGATAGTGTTGTTACTTTTTCTTACTGTTGCCATCTCATGTCTTCCTTTTTCTACATATCAGGATCTGATTAACATTTTAAACTAATAATGTACTGCTTTGATTTTTGTCACTGCCCCTTTAAAAAAAAACTATTGCCTATAGCAGTGATATCTAAAATAGGATTCTCAAATCCTAGGATATGTGAAAAATCAGTCATTAGGGTGCATGAAGGCAAAGGAAACTATTTCCATGTGTCTAGTCAAATGATATAAATTATGATTCAAATAATCACATTTAATAAATGATTGACAGTACTAAATATGTGTATGTATATGCGTGCACATGTATGTATTATGTATTTGTGTGTATGTATATAGTATGTGCATGTGTGTGTTTCATGTGTCTAAATGTCCTAGCCTTTCTTTTCTCCCTCATCTCATAACATTCCCCTAAGTAAACACTTGGCGCATCAAAGCTGGTCCACTCACTGTGCCCAACATGCATTCTACTTTCTTATGGCCACGCTTGAGTTTATGTGACTCCTTCCATGCTTTTTTACCCATCTTTCCACGCTTTTTTTACCCCCAGTGTAAATTTGAGCTTCTTTGTAAGGATTTATTTGATTATTTTTAGTAGAAATATTTTTATATTCATTTTCAACTCTACAGTAAATATTGCTTATATGTACTAGTATTTGCCAGCCTCTCACCTCATAATATAAGTATTAAGACATAAGTCACATCTCTCCATCTTGACTGCACATCTGAGAGCCTGTGTACCATATCTTATAGACTTTTGAATCTTCGACATCACCTGAAATTGATGAATGGATTACTTAGTTACTAGGTTTGCTTATATGCAAATGAAATTATATGGTTATTAACTATTTCCAAACATCTGTAAATGATTACCACATCCAGGCTAAATTTGATAAAGCTATCTAAGCAAGTGGTTAGTTTTCTTCTCTGTTTGGAGTTTCCAGAGATTCCACAACCTTTACTGGGAACTATTGTTATGTAATTAGCTGTTCTTTAAAACCTAATTCTAATTGTATATGAATAAAACTTCATTCCACCTACTAAGATTAAAAAAAAATCTATTGTAGCATTTTTTAATATTTTAAGTCTAGACATAAGTAGACTATTGAGAAAATGAAGATAGCAGTTTCTCTTCCTCTAAAAAGCAGTCTTAATTATTCCCACTTCCTTTCCCCACTCTTCAGACCAAAAGACAGCATCCAACCACTGTCTGACCCATGCTGCTGCTACTGGCTCACCTAACGTTAGAGAAGGAGGGAGATCTCCTTACGTGATAGAACATGCCTGGGCAGCACTGGCGACTTGGACGTGTCAATGGATAGTTAGGGTATTTCTCACTTTGCAGAAAGATGAGTGTGCTCCATAAAGCTGCTTCAATTTGGAGTATTTTTGCCAGAGGTCTTCATCCCCACAATTGGGTATTGCTATGACACAGAGACACATAGCAAGAATTTTGGATTTAGGGTTCAAGGCAGGTGATCTTCTGTCCAGGATAGCATTGTTTTATCCTACCATCCATTGGAGGGGCCACACATCCTACATTCTGTATATTTAGCTCCTTGCCTCAACCAATGATTCTCAATCCTGCAAATATTTGTTCGGTATTCTCTATTTCTTGATGCTCAAATTATAAATAGTTTTCCTGAATGTGCCTCTTCCTTCATCTTACGAAGTAGTTTAGTAGTGAGTTCATCCCTTATGACTATGTTATTTGGGACACGTTATTTATCCCCTCTGACACACACATACACACACATAAAAATACACATATATCCACACATATATGTATATGTGTATACATACACATCGTGCCTAGCATAAATGACTCCCTACTTGATCATTTTAATTGAAATAATGCATGCTCATTCATTTAGTTTGACAAAAACTTTGGAAGTACCCGCAATATCTAGGTAGACTTTAGGATTTTAGGTGCTAGAGGTACAACAATGAACAACACAATGAAGTCTTTGCGGTCATTGAGTTTACATTCTAGTGGGAGAAGGTATATATATTTAAAAACCAGGTAGTGATATGAAGTATGAAGAAAAATGGAGCAGAGCAAGAAGATGGAGTGTGACTAGAGGTGGGAGTCAAAGGCAGTTTTAGAGAGTGGTCAGGGCAGGATTCTGTGAGGAGGTGACATTTGATCAGGGCCCTGAAGGAAATGAGGGAGCAATGACACAAAGATCTGGGGAAGCCTGGCCAGGGCAGAGGTCAATAAGAAGGCCATCTTGGCTGGAATGTCATGATCAGAGGGTAGAATTAAATGAAGCAAGAATAGAGAGATAGCCAAGGCCCAAGTTTAAGGGGGCATTGCAGACCTTGGAGATGACTTTGCATTTTATTCTTAATGTCATTGAAAGTCTCAAAACTAATCTTTTTTTTTTTTTTAGGTTTTATTTATTTTTTAATTTTTTGTTTATTGCAGTAACATTGGTTTATAACATTGTATAAATTTCAGGTGTACATCATTATACTTCTATTTCTGCATAGATTGCATCATGTTCACCACCCAAATACTAATTACAACCCATCACCCCACCCATGTGCCGAATTATCCCTTTCACCCTCCTCCCTCCCCCCTTCCCCTCTGGTAACCACCAATCCAATCTTTTTAAAACAGTATAGGTGAGGTTATTTTCACATGCTGGCATTACTAAAAGGGGTCCTTGTGACTAGGGAAGAACATTTCTCACATTCCCCTTTATTACATGAAACAAAATTCTGGTGATAGAAAAGTAGAATTTGTTTCCTTTTGTTATTTGTTTTGTAAAGATAGAGAACATTTTGTGTATTGTATCACTTTATATAAATCTTGTTTTATTTTTCTAGAGTAATTGAATGCTTCTGTGCTATTTTTGAAATCCTCAGTTTTCACTAGCTCTTAAAATATTAACAATTGTCTTTCCCCTCTTCTTCTTGAATTAGTCTTGGAAATATAAAGAGATGTTTATTGTTAGATTTCCTTTTTTTGGTAGAATGTTTTGATTCTCACAATATAGAGGTCTATGAAAATTCGGCATGCTGTGGGATGTTCTTTTTGAGTTTTTAAATGGTATGATGAAGGTAAGTTATGATTTACCAGGCCTAAGATTCCTACATTGTGGAAAATCACTGCTCTGATTTTATGGAAATAGGACCACATACCCTTTTCTAAACACAGACATACAAACAGAAATCATACTTTCTATGTGTTAATCAAAAAACTATAGAGTGATGTTGAATTTTTCATACCTTAAGCAGCTAGTGGCTACAATGTGCCAAGCATTGTTCAAGAGAGTGAGAGGATAATAACAAAAATAATCCCTGCCAGTCTTTCGGGTTAAACTGTAAAGTCTGTGTGTGTGTGTATGTGTGCGTGTGTGTGTTTACACAATGGGATTTTATTTTCTCCAGTTTTCTGCCAGTTGGGCTAAACTGGATAAATTCAATCAAGATTTTTTGGATCCCACTTTTCATCAGCTATTTCCTTGATTTGCTTTTATTATTCTTTACAATGGCTTTAAGATATTTCATTCTTCAAGGTGTTATTATCCCCACCTTATATATGGTGCAGCTAATTAATATGAACACCTGTCATGCAGCGTATGTATGACAGTGTTCAAAAGAACATATATTACACTTTGAAATTAAAAAAAAAATAACTGCTTAAATTTGTCCCTTTCTCAAAAGATAGCAATCTCATTAAAGTTGAATGTTTGTGATTCTGAGTTAAAAAACGTGTTCAAGGGTAATCATTTCACAGTATATAAGCATATCAAATCATCACCCTGCATATTTTAAATTTATACAAATTTATTTGCCAGTTATATCTCAATAAAGCTGGAAAACAAATTAATTAATTAAAAACTCAAGGAAAAAAACTGTTCAAGAGAGCCTCGAAAATTTTGGCATACAAATGGACCTGGCTCAATATAAGTGTTAGCCTATTCATTCATCTAAACACTGGCAGCTTTAAAATCTTCAATGCTTTAAGGAGAAAACATCTGTGGTTTTGTAGCAAACATCAAGTATTTAAATTTCTTAATAAATAGAAAAGAAATTATATAACAGAAAAAGGTTGCACTTGCCTTTGTCATTACGCAGGTGGTTGGTACCTTTATTTGCATTTTCATAGGCTTGATATACATTTTCTATCTCTGGATACGTAGGGAAATTATCACAAATTGTCCTAGGGATATCAATTAAGATTAGCAATTTGTTCTCTTTTGCAATTTATTAAGCTTTACTAAACACAAATGAATTTCATAAAGGAAGATTATAATTTTTTTACTTCTAAAATTATACATTCATACAGCAAATTAGATCACATTACTTCTTCCCCAAGTTCCAACCTGATCTTCCTCTAGATCAATGTCTTTTTAAAGGATACATATTCACTTTTTAAAAGAAATATTTTATTTTATTTTTCCTATTTGCAGACTGAATCCAGCCAGAATGTCCTAAATCAAGTTTTTGGAACAGGATCATTTCATTATTTTCACATTTTCTATCTGAAAATCTTTTTTGCAACTTTTTTTATTGTAGCAAAATATACATAACATAAAATATACCATCTTATAACCATTTTTAAGTGTACAGTTCACTGGTATTAAATACATTCATAATGTTGTGCAACCATCACCACTATCCATCTCCATAACTCTTTTCAAATTGTAAAACTGAAACTCTGTGTCTATTAAACAATAACTTCCCATTATCCCTTCTCCCCAGCCCCTGCAATCAGCATTCTGCTTTCCATCTCTAAGACTTTGAGACCCTAAGTACCTCATATAAGTGGAATCAGACAGTATTTGTCTTTTTTCACTTAGCTTCACTTTTTTCACTGGCTTATTTCACTTGGCGTAACGTCCTCAAGGTTCATCTATGTTGTAGCATATTGCAGAATTTCCTTCCTTTTTGAGGATGAATAATTTTCTATTGTTTGTGTATACCACATTTTGCTTATCCATTCATCCATTGATGGACACTTGGGTTGCTTCCGCTTCCATGTTTTAGCTACTGTGAATAATGCTGCTGTAAACACTAGTGTACAAATATTTCTTTGAGACCCTACTTTCAATTCTTTTGGGTGTAAACCTAGAAGTGGAATTGCTGGGTCATATGGCAATCTATTTTTAATTTTTTGAGAAACCGTCATACTGTTTTCCATAGAGGCTGTACCATTTTATATTCCTATCAACAGAGCACAAGGAATCCAATTTCTCCACATCCTCGCCAACACTTGTTGATTTATCTTTTTTTTTTTTTTTTTTTGGTATTAGCCATCCTAACGGGTATGAGGTGGTATTTCATTGTAGTTTTGACTCAAATTTCTCTAATGAGTAGTGATGTTGAGCATCTTTTCATGTACTTATTGGCTATTTATATATCTTCTTTGGAGAAATGTCTACACGAGTCCTTCACTCATTTTTGAATTGGGTTGTTTTTGGTTTATGAGTCTTAGGAGTTCTCTATATATTGTATATTAATCCCTTACCAGATATATTATTTGCAAATATTTTCTCCCATTCTGTGGGTTGCCTTTTTATTCTATTGATAGTGTCTTTTTATGCACAAAATTTAAAATTTTCTTGAATTCCAAATTGTCTAATTTTCTTTTGTTACTTGTGCCGTTGGTCTCATATCCTAGAAATCATTGCCAAATCCAGTGTCATAAAGCTTTTATCCTAAGTTTTATTCTAAGAGTTTTATAGTTTTAGGTCTTATGTTTAGATCTTTGATCAATTTTGCATTAATTTTTGCATATGCTGTTAGGTAAGCGTCCCATTTTATTCTTTTGCATAAGGATATCCGGTTTTTACAACACGATTTGTTGAAAAGATTTTCCTTCCCCCATTGAATGGTCTTGGCACCCTTGTCAAAACTCATTTCACCATATTGGTGAAGGTTTATTTCTGGGATTTCTATTCCATTCCATTGGTCTATATGTCTGACTTTATGCTAATATCACATTATTTTGATTACTGTAGCTTTGTAGTATGTTTTAAAAATAGGAAGTGTAAATCTTCTAGCTTTGTTCTTCTTTGACATTGTTTTGGCTATTTGAGGTCCCTTGAGATTCCATATGAATTTTAGGATAGGTTTTTCTGTTTCTGCAAAAAACATCATTTTGATTTTGATAGAGATTGTATTATATTTGTAGATCAGTTTGGGTACTATTGACATTTTAACAACATTAAGTATTCCCATCCATGAACACAGGATGTGTTTCCATTTGTCTGTCTCCTTTAATTTCTTTCAGCAATGTTTTATAGTTTTCATTGTGCAAGTCTTTAATTTCCTTGGTTAAGTTAATTCCTAAATATTTAATTCTTTTTAATGCTATTACAATGGAATTGTTTTTGAATTTTCCTTTTCAGATTGTTCTTTGTTAGTGTATAGAAATACAATTGATTTTTGGGTGTTGACTTTGTATCTTCTAACTTCGATGAATTCATTTTTTAGTTCTAAAAGTTTTTTTGTGGAATCTTTAGAGTCTTCTAAGTATAAGACCATACCATCTGTGAACAGATAATTTTACTTCTTTCTTTCAAATTAGAAAGATTTTGATTGGATACCTTTTGTATTTTTCTTGCCTAATTGCTCTGGCTAGAATTCCTAGTACTGTGTTAATAGAAGTGGTGAAAGCAGGCATCCTTGCCTTGTTCCTGATCCTAGAGGAAAGATTTCAATCTTTCACCATTGAGTATGATTCATTGTGGGTTTTTAATATATGGCTTTTATTATGTTGAGGTAGTTTCTTTCTACTCCTAGATTTTTTTCATGTTTTTATCATGAAAGGTCATTGCATTTTGTCAAGTATTTTTCTGCATCAATTGAGATGATCATGTGTTTTTTTTCCTTCATTCTATAATTGTGGTATATGACATTGATTAATTTTTGTATGTTGAAACATCCTTGCATTCCAGAAATTTCCTTCATTTTGTAATTGTGCTGTATTACATTGAGTAATTTTTGTATGTTGAAACATCCTTGCATTCTAGAAATAAATTCTGCTTGGCCATTTTGTATAATCCTTTTAATATGCTGCTGAATTTGGTTTGCTAGTATTTTTTTGAGGATTTTTTGCATCAGTGTTCATAAAGGATACCTATCTGTTGTTTTTTTGTTTTGACTTTTATTTTTTGCTGAGGAAGATTCACCCTGAGGTTTTTCAATTTTGTTGGTCTTTTTGAAGAACCAACTAGTTCCTTGAGTTGTAAAGCTAGGTTGTTGATGTGAGATCTTTCTTGTTTTTTAGTATAAGCATTTATAGCTATAAATTCCCCCAACGCCCTGCTTTTGCTCTATTCCATAAGTTTTTGGTATATGGTGTTTTCATTTTCCTTCATCTCTAAGTATTTTCTAACTACCCTTGTGATTTCTTCTTTGACTCAACTCAGAAGACTGGTTGTGTAAGAATGTGATGTTTAATTTCCGCTATTTTGTGAATTTCTGAGTTTTCCTTCTGTTATTGATTTCTAACTTCATCCTGCTGTGGTCATAAAAGGTACTGTGTATGATATCTGTCTTTTTAAATCTGTTGAGACTTAATCTGTGGCCTAACATATGGTCGATCCTGGAAAATGTCCCATGTGCACTTGAGAATAATGTCTTTGCTGTTCTTTTTAGATAGTGTTCTGCATATGTCTGTAAGACCTAGTTGGTTTATTTTGTTGTTTAAGCCTTCTATTTCCTTACTCATTTTTGTCTGATTGTTCTATCTATTATTGAGAGTGAGGTATTGAAGTCTTCAACTATTATTGTAGAACTCTTTCTCCCTTCATTTCTGTCAGTTTTTGCTTCACATATTTTGATGGTCTGTCAGTAGTGTATAAATGTTTATAATTGTTATATCTTCTTGCTGTACTGAAACTTTTATTAATGTATGATGTCCTTCTTTGTCTCATGTAACATTTTTTGATTTAAAGTCTATTTTGTCTGATATTAGTATAATATATATATAATACCTCTGCTCTCTTTTGGTTATTATTTGCATGGATGATCTTTTTCCACCCTTTCACTTTCAATCTATTTGTGTCTTTGGATCTAAAATGAGTCTATTGTAGACAGCATATAGTTGGATAATGTAATTTTAGTCTTTCTACCAATCTCTGTCTTTTGATTGGGAAGTTTAATCCATTTACATTTAAAGCAATTACCAATAAGGAGGGACTTCTGTCATTTTGCTGTTTTCTGTATGTTTTCTAGCTTTTTTATTCCTCATTTTCTGCATTACTGTCTTCTTTTGTGTTTAGTCATTTTTTTTTTGTGGTGAAAATTTTAATTCCTTTCTTATTTCATTTTGTGTATATTCTATAATTATTTTCTTTATGGTTACTATGGGATTTCTTAAAGTTATAACACTCTAATTTGAATTTATACCAGCTTAACTTCAACAATATACAAAAACTCTGCTTCTTTACAGCTCCATCTTTACTCCTTTTGTTGTTGATATCAGAAAATTACATCTTTATACATTGCGTGCCCAAAAACAGAAACTAAAAATTCTTTTAAATATATTAGTCTTCTAAATTATGTAGAAAACAAATTAGGAGTTACAAACTAAAGTTACAATAATACTAGCTTTTAGAATAGTAACTTTTTCAAATGTATTCATCTCTTATCATGTCGAAAGTAACCAGTTACAAACCATTGTTATGGTAGTACTAGCTTTTATAATTGCCTATGTATTTACCTTCATTGAGATCTTTATTTCTTCATATGGCTGTGAGTTACTGTCTAGTGTCCTTTCATTTCACCATGTAGAACTCCCTTGAATGTTTCTTGCAGGGTAAGTCTAGTGGTAACAAAATTCCTCAGCTTTTGTTTATCTGGAATGTCTTAATTTCTCCATAATTTTTGACAATTTTTCCAGATATAGGACAGTTTTTTCCTTTTAGTGCTTTGAATAAATTGTACCACTGCCTTTTGGCCTCCAAAGATTCTGATGAGAAATCTGATGATAAATGTTATTGAGGGTCCCTTGTACGTGATAAGTCACTTCTCTCTTGCTGCTTTCAAGATCCTCTCTTTGACTTTGTCTTTTGAAACTTTGATTATGGTGTGTCTTGATGTGGGCCTCTTTGAGTTCATTTACCTTGAAATTCATTGAATTTCTTGGATGTTTATATTAATGGCTGAAGTTTTCAGGTATTATTTCTTCAAATCTTCTCTCTGTCCTTTTCTCTCTCTCTTCTCTTTCTGGGAGTCCCACAATGTGATTGTTGGTCCACTGTAATCATGTCTAACTGGTCCGTTAGGCTCTGTTCACTTTTCTTCAATCTTTTTTCTTTCTCTTCCTCAGATTCAAGAATTTCCATTGTCCTATCTTCAAGTTCATTGCTTCTTTCTTCTGCTTTCTCGGATATGCCTGTGAATCCCTCTAATGAATTTTTTTATTTCAGTTATTGGATTTAAATGTCCAGAATTTAATTCTGGTTTCTTTTTAGATTTTTTTCTCTTTATTGAAATTTCCATTTTGGTCATACATTGTCTTCTTGACTTTGTCCAAAGTTTAGTTTAGTTCTTTGAGCATCTTTTTTTTTTTTTATTTGAGGAAAATCAGCCCTGAGCTAACATCCTTGGCAATCCTCCTCTTTTTGCTGAGGAAGTCTGGCCCTGAGCTAACATCTATTGCCAGCCTTCCTCCTTTTATTTCCCTTTTCCTCCCCAAAGCCCCAGTAGATAGTTGTACATCATAGTTGCACATCCTTCTTGTTGCTGTATGTGGGACGCCGCCTCAGCGTGGCCGGACAAGTGGTGCGTCAGTGTGCACCAGGGATCCAAACCTGGGCTGCCAGTAGCAGAGCACGTGCACTTAGCTGCTAAGCCACAGGGCCGGCTCCTCTTTGAGCATCTTTAAGAGAGTTGTTTCAAAGTCTTTGTCTAGTATATTTGCCATGAGGTCTTTTCCAGGGACAGTTTCTGTTAATTTAATTTTTTCCTTTGAATGGGTCATACTTTTCTGTTTCTTTGCATGCCTTGTGATTTTATGTTGAAAACTGGACGTTTGAATCTAATAATATAGTAACTCTGGAAATCAGATTCTCCCTCTTCCCCAGTATTAATTCTTTTTTGTTATTGTGCTTGTCTATTTTTTTTTTAATTGTTGTAGGCTGTGTCTGTGCCAAGGATCAGACTGAGATGTAAACTTAAGGTCTTATCAGAGCACCCACTCTTTAAATTCCCAGCAAGTCACTTCAGCCAGAGAAGGAGGAGCATGCAACAATGAGGGGAGGTGCAACAACAATGGCTGCCCACCTCACTGTCTGCACCTCTGTGATTGAAAGCAACAATTGAAGATTAGAGCAAGATCCCCAATATTTGGAGGACAGGATCTTTTTTACCCACCCTGGTTCCCACAAGCTATGTTCAAGCTGCTCCAGGAACGTGCACACAGCTGCCTACTACTTGACTGGAGTGGGGATGGGTAGCAGCTACTGTGCTAACAGCTGAAATTGACCAAAATTTACAACAATTTACTATCCATATCTTCCTCTGAAAGTTGCAAGCATTTAATAGACTCCAGAGTTCTAAAATATTTACGTTAGACAGATTCTTCCAGTACAATTGTTGTCTAGGTGGGAAGAGGTTCCTGGTGCTTCCTTCTCCACCACCTTCCTAGAATCTTCCTTTTCCATTTGCAATTCTTTGTATTCATCGAAACTTTAATTTATAGATTTTCATTCTTTCAGCTTTAAAATTCAAGATTCTGAGGATTTTTAAACATTTTTTATGAAGGATTCCAGTGGAATTGTTCAGATGAGCATCTTCAGTTTGTATGAAGTGTTCAAAAGAAAATGAATTGTGCACACAGATATTTAGCTGTAGAATTATCCACCTCACAATTTACATTCTCCAAAAAACATATTTTAAAATGCTCCAAGTCAAAATAACATAATACCTTTCAAAATAGCTGTATAGAAATATCATGTAATATTTTCATAAAATTCTCAAAATATTATTTTACAAATAAATTTTTTGTCAGAAGGTTATTAGGGATATGATAATCCCTAAAATATGAATGGGAAGCACTCATATTAATTTAAAAGTTAGATGAAAAATGAAATAAATCCATATTAAACAACATGATATAGAAAGGAACATACATGTTACCAAACATCTAGAAAAAGTAGAATGTTACTATCTCCTGAAATTTATTAAAAGATAGCAAGCAATTGATTAGAACTAATGGAGATTTCTGGGTTAACTATAGAAAAGCATGAACTCTCTAGGAGAAATTTTAAGTACTATTGTGAGTTTAAAAAAAAAATAGTATATAACTTCTTTGAAAATAGAGAAAGAAAACT
Source organism: Diceros bicornis minor (assembly GCF_020826845.1). NCBI lineage: Eukaryota > Metazoa > Chordata > Mammalia > Perissodactyla > Rhinocerotidae > Diceros > Diceros bicornis. Next base: position 23,133,372 of record NC_080766.1, read on the forward strand.
TTATTTAAAGAAACTAGGATGAGAAAAAACTGCCAAAGTTGCTCTTGGTGCACTGGTTCCAAACCTTTCTCACATTCCTTTTTTTTTTTTTTTTCTGAGTAAGATTGGCCCTGAGCTAACATCCATGCCAATATTCCTCTTTTTTTTTTTTTTTTTTTGCTGAGGGAGACCAGCTCTGAGCTAACATCTACTGCTAATCCTCCTCTTTTTCCCTTTTTCACCCCAAAGCCCCAGTAGACAGTTGTATGTTGTAGTTGCACATCCTGCTAGTTGCTGTATGTGGGATGCCGCCTCAGCATGGCCAGACAAGTGGTGCATTGGTACGCGTCCAGATCTGAACCCAGGCCACCAGTAGCAGAGCATGCACACTTGACCGCTGAGCCACTGGGCTGGCCCCAACCTTTCTCACGTTCTAAGGGAATCTCTGGGCCTTCTGTATGGTTTGGTGTGTTGCATAATAGAGAACATAAATGATAGAGCAAGACTGATTCTTTCCTCATTATTTGGAAATGTGGGTAGGAACCTTGAATGGGATACATGAGATAAACTGTTTGATTTAGTCTTAAAAAAATTTCAAAGAATGACAGAATAAATTGGCCAAAATATACTCTATAGGCAGAAGCAGCTGGTAAATATCTCTCCTACAATAAGAGGCCTAAGCGTAAGAACTCTTAATAATCAGATAGTCTGATCTGACTTTGCTCTGAATCTCTCCTCATTTCATTTTTACTATGATTATATTGCGCTTCTGTGAACTATAAGAAAAATCACTGAATTGTGTCCATCTTATAGTGCTGGAAATTTATGAAGATCATCAGCATGGGTTTAACTGTTCATTCTAATGAGTATCCACAAACACACAACTAAGTAAAATATTCTGAGAAAGAGATTGTATCTTCTAATAGCTTAAATTAAGTCTTAAAAAGCATATACAGTGTTACCATTTTTGTTAATCATTTTTGTTTGTATATGTAATTAATGCCTTTAGGAAAAAAGAATAATTTTTTTTGTTACATTCAGGTTTATGAGTATTTTTAGATTTCTCTTTTACAAAGAATTTTCCATACTCTGGTTTTATAAGCCAGCATACAGTTGTGGGAAGACGCAAAGCTTTAACTCTAAGACCGAATCTTGTTCAAATCCAAGCTTTGCTATTTATTGGCTGGTTGAACTTTTTGGGCCTCTGTTTATTTGTCTAGGAAATCGAGAATGCAACCAAACTGTGCTAGTCTAAGTATTAAGTGAAATACCATCAAATAGGATTTGAATAGTGGATTTTTCCCACAAACAGAAAATTTTAGTTGGAGAGGTAAAATGTGCTTTAAATGTTTAGCAACACAAGAGTAGAGTAAATAAATGATAAAAGATAACTATAGATTTAGCAAGTGTCCTCTTTGGGTCAATTTCTTTAAAAGTGATGTTTTGTTTGGCATATTTTTTTAAAATGTCAGTTCAAAAACTCTTTATTGAATTCTTACTTTGCATTCAAAATGTGTAGGCTCTGTGAGAGCTGGAGACAATATATATGATTTGTTGTATGATATGTGACCTGCTCACAAGATCCTTACAATGAAAAGCTTCTCATAATAATACATCCAAATGTAAAACTAGGGGGCATAATCAATAACTGAGAAAAAATATATAAAAATTTTATTAGGAGGTTAAATAGCTAAAATGAGGCTTAGAGTTCTTATAGGCCTGGTAGAGAGAGAGGCATTTAATTACAAAAGCTTAACTTATGCTCCCAACTCCTATCAAAAAAAAAAAAAGAAGCTTATAGCATAAAAGAGTTTTGTGGCTATAGACATTTTGGGAAATTAGCATATTTGTGAGTGAAAAATAATATTCTGATTATTTTTAATCATGAAGAGATTTCATGAGTATTTTATAAAAACCTATTGTTTTAGACTATGGAAGGAAATGTTTGGTAATTATGCATCTATCTTATTTTACATGCTAAGTGGGTCCTGAAAAAAAGAACAATTGAACTCTTTTTGGATGAATAATTTTTATGTACTCAGAAATATTATATTTGAAATGAAAAAAATAGGAATTGTTTATGAAAAATATTTTTTGATGGAACCGACCTGTTTTTAAATCAAAGTTTTCATAGGGAGAGTATATTTCAAGGGGAAACCATTTGATTTCAAGAGAAGATATGTACTTTTTGTGTAAAATCTCATCTCAGTTAAAACTGATTGTTAAATTGTTTATTTTTATCCATAGTTGATACCTATGATGAAAAAGAACATAAAAAGCAGTACAGTAAAGAGAAAATTATAAAAATTCCAAAATGATGAGCTATGATCTTAAAATAGTGCCATCAACATATTGTTCTGAATAAAAGCCCCACAAAAATAATGCATAATCATTTGATTAATTTTTCTTTCTAACGTTCATCAAAATATATACCCATATGAATTATTTATTACAAAGAATCCATAAGTAATATTTATATTAAAGCTTATATCCATACAATTTATATATTATTATATATAAAAGTCTCTAAGGTACTTTTAAAAGGTGAGATCATATTCTTTTGCAACTAATGGAATCTTGAAACAATATAATTTGTACAAAAATGCAAATTTAAATTTTCAAAAGTAAATGAAAATATAATTGAACTGAGATGATGACTTACATAAACTTCTTAAGAAAACTGAAAGACACTTTGCATTAGTAATGGAATTATTCCTCAAGTCATTCTTATCTATGTAAAGAATAACTGAAGTCAAGGTATTAAAAAATTCTACATTGTGAGTAAAAAAGGTAAGAAATTACTTTTATGTTTATTCAAGCCTGTTGCAAACTCCTGCAGAAGGGAGTCAGAGAATTCTCTCTCCAGAAAAAAAAAAAAGCTTTTTTTGGCTTGTTTTAATTGTTTAGAGAACAAAAGCTGAATCTTAGGTGAGAAACTTCAGGGATTTCATTATATTTTCGGATTTGTCTGAGGAGATTAACAGCAAGTGTAATTTTGAATGATCGGTTCTATCCTAGCTAAGCTTTGTGATTTCTCGTAGCTATCTGACATGTTTCCCACTTCTTGACAGCCTGAACAGTCCAATTTGAGGTGGATGATACAGCAGTTCTACAACAAGGGAGTCCTTATCTGCTTACAGTGAATGGCAGGAAAACCCCACGGAGAGTTCTGGGATTTGAGAGAGCTGAGAGAGCTGAGAGAGCTAAGAGAGCATGGCCAAATTGAATCTCACTTCAGAATTTTGCTCAGCCTAATTAGTTTGCAAACTCATAATTTATTTTGCTCCAAGGGTCATAAATATTCTGTAGACTCTGCTTCTCTTGACAGCCGAAGGGAAGGGACCTACAGTACATTCTCTGAACAAACAAAAACTTATTTTGTTCAATTTCCTTTAATAAAGTCTGAGTCCCTTCTTAAAGGGAGAATACAACTTCCAGTTTTTCTCTCTCGAAATATCGTTTCCGTATTTGTAAAAATAATGTAAAATAGTTGCTATTTTCCTGTCATTCATCAGTGTAAATGCCATTGTTTTCATGTATTTCAATACTTTGCTGTACTTTTTGCATTTATAGCCAGGTGACAAAATTGTCACTTACGAAACTCAATTATATTTAAATCCAGCAGAAACGTTCAATTAGTGAGAGAAAACAGATTCTTTCAAGAACTTACCCCTGTTAGCATGTCTAAGAAAAATTCATGATTGTTTATAATTTTCAGAAGAATAGCATTATGATTTCCAAATCATGATGACTGAATATAACTATAAAATACCCTAATGGATGCCATTTGTCCTTAAAAAACTTTTTGTAGTTTGTAATGTAGATCTACTTTCACCTAATTTTTGAGTTTGAATTTCTAATAAATTATAGGGAGAGAACCCATCCCACACCTCAGTTTGTGGTTCTTTTCTTCCATTGTATGGGCACATTTGGGGAAAGAAAGGCTTCCATTAACTAACTTCATAATTTGAGGTATGACTCTATTACAGAGTACACAGCCTTTCTGTTTTCAAGTGGTGGTTTGCTTTCAGGCTCTACCTTGGGTATTCAAAAACCCTATGTTTGGTAATATGCCAGTAATTTATGGATGGTTTAATGTATATATCCTCTCCTTTAAGAAAGGCAAGTCAAATTACAGATCCAGGCTTTGCCTCCCCCGAATCTTTTCCTTTCCTTCTCTTTAAATTGGTCCCAATTTATGGAGTTCTTTATATTTCACACAATAATCTTTATGTTCACACAATGTTAATAAGCCTCATAATAAGGGTTATTGTACCAAAACCTTTGGAGTCAGAGCTGAAAAACAGACTGACTTCGTCCTGTATGTAAACTTTGTAAAACTTGCATCAATAGGTTTACTTCCATGCCTCTCCCCTATAATCTGGAAGGTCCTCTATAAGACCTCCCCTCATCCACTCTGCTTTTGAGTGTTTTAACCCAGCATTGTAATAACAGTTCAGCCATCATTTACCCTCGCTGCTCCTCTCCTCCACTAACTGCTCTGCTCTGAAGCTCAGTCACTAAAGGGCAGAGTCTTGACACTGAAAATAGAAAAATGTGAAGAAACATGGAGAAAATCGATTCTGAGTTGATCATATGTAATTAAAGAAATAGGTTTCCCCTTGGCAGAGGTAGAGGGACACTCAAAGCTCCTCATCATTCCTACGAAATGTTAGAGGAAGAAGAATGCTGACAATCCATGCGAGAAAGAGTTTTTACTAGAAATACTCAGATAATTCAAGTAAAATGTAGAATTGCTTTTTTAGGGGAGAAGGAGAGATAGGCTGTTGTTTTAATTGTTTAATCAAAGTAATAACCTCAATTTTCCCTGATTTGATATGCTCTGATACTTCGCTAGCTCTATTGTTATCTATTTTTAACCTAAAAAGATAGAGTGTGATCTCTACACTTCTGACTTATAAAGAATTTTACTTACAATTAAAATTGTGTGCTTTAAATTCTATTGCTTTTCTTGTTTAATTGTATCGAGACAAACAATTGAATATAAGTATTACCAGTTGTTGTTATCTACACAGCTGAGTTACAGTCCACCACACGATCTTAAAATGACGGTAGCAGTTGCATCTTTACATCATAGAAGTATGGACAGGCATATCTCGTACCGAAGTTGTCTACAGCAGTGAAGGCATCTATAGCAAGCTCTCATATATTCTTGCGTGGCATACTCTTTCTATAGATTATCTGTGTATATATTAATATTTGTAAGTAAATATCACTAAGACTATTTTTGCCAGTAAACATAAAAGATTTTGCCATTAAATATAGAGTCAAAGATGTTGGACTTTTGGACTATAACTTTTGGACTATCCATTATTTTTGTTATCTCACAGTCTGCAGAAAATGTCCCCATTTGTGTAGATAATTGATGCTTAGTGGTGATTATTTCACAGATCACAAATTTTTTATCTATACCTTCAATCAACTTATTTTTATACTTTTGTTTCTATGACATTTAATAAAAGTGTCTTTAGTTAGAAGTTGAGAGATCAACTCAGCCCTAACACTTGGTTGGATCTCAGTCATTGGTGGAATCAGGCCCAGAGCCATGTGACTTCTTTCGTGAGTCTAAAGCATTCATCACTACTGGGTCTTAATTACGAAGTTTATTGTAGTCAGCCTAGATCCTGTGTGAGTCTCTCGTATGTCCCCATGCTCCATCACATCATTCTCCATTAGGGTAAAGGACAGGATAATCAAACACCAACTGCTCCGTGACATCATATTGAACATTGACTGCTCTGTGACAATGTTGATTGTCCCAGGGCCTAAGCATTTTTGTTATAAGCCCTGAAGATTAAACAGACTTTTATAAAGCTTTAATCTCTGCAGAACAGTAGGTCTAGTTCACTTGGTTTTAAATTTGTTGTATTTATTAAATAACTAAATTGATAAAATATAATGAATTTTAAACCCTTGAATTCCTTGATAACGCTGACCTTGAGCAGAAACTGTCTCTCTTAAGGATAGTAGAACTCCAACTTCTTAGCATTGTGTCTGCCTAACTCCTAGTTTGATTCCCTCCTCCTTTTGCATGATCTGCATGACCAGATCCATCTAGGCACGAACCTTCTCTCCATTATAGCTATATTCTTTTACTTGGGCTGGTGTTATATATACCCTGACACAGGTCACCAACCAACTGGGTCTGGGTTTCCTGGAAACGCTCACAGGTTATTAGCCTGTCAGAAAGAGTTGAATTCAAGCCTTGGTTTTCCCATTCATCCTTGTAGCTTCTAATCAGTTGATTTCCCTGCCAGTCAGTCTGCAATCTGTCCCCGGTTTTCCTCCCTTAACTCTGACACCATGTGTTTTCATCTGAAGCATTGACAAGGCCATGCACTCTCAAAAGCAAGTTAAGTTTTCTTACAAGGTAGAGAAACTGAGAAATACAAATTTTGCCAATTGGAAATTTATCCTTTCTGCTGACTTTAGAACATCTGTACTGCAGTAAATAAGGTATGGTTGATATCTGGACTATGTGTTTTTGCCGTTAATATTTATCTGGTGTGTACAATAATATATACCAGATGCGTGTAAAAATATTTATATAATTTTCATATATTTTAAATTCTGCATTTTAGACAAAGAAAACCTCTCTAGAGTGCATCCAGCAATTTTTTTCTTTTCTATAGTTTACTAAGTAATTCATTGAAGATTAAATAATTATAATAAAAAAGCTCAACAGAGACGATAATAATGAATATTGGTGAAAGGAATGGAACACAAGGAAGTATCAAAATTGAAGTATATTCACACAGTGTAGAATGAAAAATGTTTTCTAGTGAATCTATATTACAACATAATTGATTATTAGACATATGTTAATAAATTATATTGGAATTTTATTGAATGTATACAATCTTCAGTCATGGTTCATGTAAAACAATAGCCCTACAGAGGCTGGCCCAGTGGCATAGTGGTTAAGTTCGTGTGCTCTGCTTCTGCGGGGGCCTGGGGTTCTCAGGTTTGGATCCTGGGCGTGGACATACATACTGCTCATCAAGCCATGCTGTGGCGGCATCCCACATACAAAAAATAGAGGAGGATTGGCACAGATGTTAGCTCAGCGACAGTCTTCCTCAAGCAAAAATAGGAAGATTGGCAACAGATGTTAGCTCAGGGCCAATCTTCCTCACCAGGAAAAAAAAAATAGCCCTACAAATATGATCCTCGTTACCTATGGTTTAATGTTTTATTTTATGATTGATTATATCTTCATCTATTATGAATTGATCATTTGACTTGGAGTTATTACATAAACCAGACATAACTTCCTTTTGATCGTTCGCCAAGACTACCATTTCCACTAGTTAATTTTTGCTCTGTTTAGGAAAAGCAGTAAAGATACAGGCACCAATGGATCTTTGTTAGCTGCATCAGAGGAATTTGTAAAAATGTAATTTTTTGACATCTGCAATTGTATCCAAAATTCTCTGGCAAATTAAAGGAGTTGACATGACCCAGGAGATGTTTCTAATAAGCTTTACCTCCCTGGACTTTTTCAGCTTCTTTCTTCTCCTTTGTGTTCTGCTGAATCCAGGTCTGATACAGTACATAACTGAGAAGAAATTCAGAGAGAAAATATAAGAGATGACAACCTTGAAGCTAGCATTAAGAATAATTTGATTTGATTTGAGATTATCGAATAAATTATCCATTTTTGCTGTAGAGTCAGCTGTGACACTTATTTAACATGACTGAAACACCTTACATTGGAGGCCAGAGTTCTGTATATTGAATTATATTGAATTTTATATCCCCATTAAATTCTATGGAAATGATGCATTTAGAGTAGACAAAATATTTGGATGTACATAGTAAAGATGTTTTATTTAAATCATTCTCATTTCTTGAATGTTAAAAAAGGAAGGAAGACATGTTACTCTCTACTTTGTGAGTGTAAGTATCACAGATGAAACTATTAATTTTCTTCTTTGAAAGTTACTGCATGGGGTTAGAAAGCTAAAATAGAGGTGAAGAAAAGGACTGTTCACGAATCATTGTTCTTATATGTATTTTCTAGTTTTTTAGGTATCTCATGGAAAGACTTAACAGTGAAATGGTTCACTCTGCGTTGTAATAGCTTGATTTGTTTTACTTATTAAATCGCATTAAACATAGGCATATAAATTTTTTTCTTATAGCAATGGTTGTTTTGAGCAACCTGGAACCAAATACAACTTATGAAATCAGGGTTGCAGCTGTAAATGGAAAAGGGCAAGGAGACTACAGTAAAATCGAAATCTTCCAAACATTACCAGTTCGTAAGTAATCCTCTCTGTTTTTCTCTCTGTTGCCATTCTCTTTACTCGCAAATTTACATGGGATTTTAAAATGCGGGGAGATATTTCAACACATTGGGGAAGTGAATTATGTCTTTGTTGAAGTGTTTCTGAAGATGGTGGCATCTCAGATTTATAAAAAGAACTTCGCTCTGAGCAAGGCAAAAAAGAAAAGGTACACTGCAGTATATACAGTCAAATTGCACTGAGGAAACTGTCCTGATCAGGAAGGTGTCCTACTTATTCATAGTCTGATTAATTGGATTCTGGTGCTCGGACTGTATTCCATGCAAGAGTAGAAAAGTGTCCATGTAGCATGTCCAATATTCTATTCTTTTGATGAGGCATAACTCTTGCCTTTATCCCATAAATTATGTAGGTCCTAAGTGTGAGAAAAAGGCACCACTAAATTAATCCATTACAATCGTGACTGCAGAAAAAGAATAACTATTGTAGCCTTGTTCTCATTACTATCCTGTTTTGGAGTGTTGTAAGCCAATTGTTTACAAGAAGCTAAGAAATTTAAAAAGACTAACGTTTCCTTTATGTTGAATAAATTGTTTAAAAACGTCAGAAAACTTGACTGTGACTAAACAAGTGGTGTTATAAAATCTATGCATAACACTGCCTATTATATACACATATTAAGACAGTCAAATTGGCCACAATAAATTATTTTACCCTAATTTGTGACCGGTTCTTTTCTGTTGGTTCTTATCAAATATCAGATGAGTTCCCTTTTCTCTGTTCCTGATGCCACTGTCTTTTCCAGTCCTTTATTTTTTCAACAGGAGAACTGCAAGTACATCTCGATTCATAATCTACCTCCAGACTAAAATGATTCTAGAGTGACTTTATAAAAATTTAAAGAGACTTATCCCTTCTCTGCTTCTAATCCTCAGCAACCACACCCTTCATCTTCCCGATTTCCGTCACATACACATTTGCCACCCTCACACCTCCTCCCTCAGCTCTCTGCCTCAGTAGGGTGAACTAAAGTTTGGTAATGTTGTTTTCTTTCCTCAAAGTACAGTGCATTCCGTCTTGATTTCTCTCCTCTTTGTAATCTCCAGGGTCACTGCACATCAGCCCCCAGTGAAGGCATCGTCTCTTCAATAAGACCTTAGTTAACCCCTCCAACTTCATTTCCCCTTTCATGTAGGCAGATTTTCTTTTATTCATTCATAGACCCCACTCTAGGTGTTTCAACCATAAAATATCTGTCTCTAACTATTTCTTTTTTTCTCTTTCCTGTTTAAATTATAACACTTTCAATTGCTTATTGTACTGTTGTTGCCTTGCAAACCTCTGTCCTAGACAGTGAGCACTTAGAAAGTTGAGACATTGGGTTTTTTAGTAATAAATATGTATTTTAGAAGCTTCTCAGGATTTTTTGAAGTTTAAGGAGATAATATATACAAAGTACTTAATATGTCATAAATATCCCTTACCACTGTTTGATTATATTATTACTTTTGCATAAACATTCTGTTGTAATTGCTAATAGAAACCATTATTTTATTCACTTTCTCTCTGATAGAATCTACATTTGTTCTGAGCTTTATTTTGTTTTCAAAGGAGGTAGCAATTGTAGTGGAATCACAAATTTGGTATATTAGAAAGTTGAATATAGGCTTAAATATTTTAAATATGTATGTTAAAACATTTGTTGCTGAAAATATGGTTTCTGGTTTATAATTATCTCAAAATGCTATTATTAAAAACAATGTGATTACAATATTATGAAATGAATTTATACTGTACAACATATAAATTCTAAAATTCACTTTAGAAATGATACAAAATCACCTGAATATAAAATGCATTTTAGATTTTCCCTTAATCGCTTATTAAATCCTTTTAAGAAATTATTCTACTGGTTTTTAGAGAAGTTTTAATTCATTTCTCAAAAATATAATATGTTGCATATAGATCATGGTATGTCATAATATCTGCATGCTAATTTAATTAACTTTAATGAATAAGTGATCACTCTACAATTCTATTTACTTTGTTTCCATATGGCAGTACCCTACAAGGCTATTTTACTATTTGTTTTCATTCCAACACAACCGATTGTCATATTTCTTTAGTGACTTGCCTTTTCTCAAATAAACTACTCACTTGCTTCAAGTTATAAACACTATATTAGAAATAAAGACAACTTGCTGAGAAAAACCCTAGGTTCTCCAGATGTGGAGGCATGCGATCCTCTGCACTCTATTCTGTTTAGTTTGTCTGTCTTGGCATTTCTCTGAGTAGACCAGGTACTGGAGTCTGAGTTTCTGGAATCTTGCAAACCAAAGTGTGTCCGCTGAGAGTTCCTTAGTGTTACCATATCCATGTTCATATCCACATTCATGGGGAGTTGGAGAAAACGGAGCCAGAGGATGCCAGTACACGCCCAAGAACATCGCATAAATGATACACAGCAGGGAGCTCCCACTCCAAGTTGCCAAGCAGTGACGGTATCCTTCTGCTAGAAAACCCCTACACTTCAGTGGGTCCCTGTCCATATTAAACGTATTATAAGCATCTGTGCTGTAAGACCACCTCCATGTGAAGAATAACATCAAAGGCAAATACGGTCATGGAGCTAGAAGAAGAAAAAGATATTGAAACACGTCTATAGATTGGATAATAAAATTTCTCTATTCAAATCTGCATCTAGTTAAAAAAATGTTCGTTAAAATGGACAACTAATTGCTAAGCTGTTATCTTTCCTGGTAGGTATATATTCCATAGTTTGATGCCTTAATATGTTTATATTAATACATATTTACAAAATGTTTACAAAATGAATTTACCTTAATAAAATAAGATTGCACACTATTAATAAGAGAAATAAAGTTTTACACTTGTATATTGTAGTATTATTCTCAGAGCATTTGCACATCAATATAAATAATATAATTGGTCCTGAGGTTTCACAATTTTGGCCTGATATTTCTGGATTTATGAATGCTGCTGTTTCTTGGGTGGGGAAAATGATCAGAGGTATTATCCCAACAAAGGGCAAATAGCAAACAGTAAGTCTAGAATAACATCATATATTTTGATTACATGGCAGTGTTGTTCTTGTCAAAACGCAGTTTCTCTGGGTATCTGAGGTGTGTGCAAATATCAAGAATGTTGTATTGCTTATCTAGGTGAACCGAGTCCTCCATCCATACATGGGCAGCCAAGCAGTGGGAAGAGCTTTAAACTCAGTATTACCAAACAGGATGATGGAGGGGCCCCTATTTTGGAATATATTGTGAAATATAGAAGTGTAAGTACTCCGTTTATTATCATTTTGTACAAAGTGTTTTCAAATTGCATTAAATTTGCATTGAGTTCATAGACATATCAGGAGTGAATGCATGTTAAATAACAACCATGATAAATGGTACTCATAGGAATTCAAATGCTAATTTTCCATTGTTGAAATTTATCATTATAAATTCTAAATGCTTACTTTCTTTTTTTGTAAAATCTAAGCATAGATCATCAAAATAATCCCATGGTTTTCATCTTGTGATTTCTAAGTGTGAAATAGGACGTAGCAACATTTCAGAAATGACGAACCATTTTCTCTGTTTTTCTGACAAGTTTAGCAGGATATTTTCACTTTCTATTCTGCTTGATATTAATAACTTCAAGCTAAGCCCTATTCTCAATTTGAGTTACTGTAGGTAGGATTCTTGGCAAATCACACCTCAAGTAAATTACTTTAATTAACATTTAACAAAGAATGGCTACATCAAACTTGAGGAAGAGGCAATAGTTTTTTCCAAGTTTAATTAGCACTAGCTAATATAGGACTTTGGACAGTTAAGAGCTGCATTGGAGCCGGCCCTGATAGCCTAGTGGTTAAAGTTTGGCACTGTCACTGGTTTGGCAGCCCAGGTTCGTTTCCCAGTCTCGGAACCACACCATTCATCTGTCAGTTGCCGTGCTGTTGCAGTGGCTCACATAGAAGAACTAGAAGAACTTACAACTAGGATACACAACCATGCACTGGGGCTTTGGGTAGACAAAAATAAAAAAGAGCTGCTTTGGAACTTTTCATGGGTAGAAGGTGAAGGGTGTCCTCTTGTTGCAGACTGATAAAGAAAGTGGCCTGATGGACTTTGCCTTTAGCTGAAAATGAGGCGAAAGGCCCCTGAAAATGATTTCTCCTAACAACTTTGCCATAAATACCATTAAGTATTTGTGTCTACTGAGGAATATGTTAAATGTGACACACAATTTTAAATTCAATTTTGTAAGGTTTATTTACTAATGTTTATTATTGTCCTCATAATACAGTGTCATTTTTATGTTTATGTTTACTGAACATTTAATAATACTTTCAAGGATTATCATATTTTAGCAAATAATGTTTTAAGTAATTGACCCTTAATAGCATGTAGATGTTTTAACTAATTTCCCACAAATCCACAATTTTCTAAATTATGATATTGTTGCTTTTAAATTCAAATATCTAAGTTTTGAGGGGCAGTATAAAAGGGCATTTGATATTGAATAGCCTACTTCAATAATTAATTTTAGATATCAGTTCAGTCTTTTAAATTTAAGATTAATGCTCACTTCCCAAGACGCTTCTTTGTCACAGGTTTCATGCTGGTGATGATGAGCATCTGTGTGTGTCTTTTGGATACTCTGCTCTGGAGATTTCATGCCTCTACCCCAAATAACTCTGAAAGCCTCCCTGGTCTCTCTGTGAATCTATAGTGTCATGCTACTCAAACCAGGTTTCTTGGCCATTTTTATTTGCCCATCTGGGAGCTCTTTGGAAGGGAAAGAGTCTGTTTCCACGGGTCATTGGCCTGAACTGAATTCACGAATTTGCCTTGGAGAACAGACCTTCCATGCATATGGTAACCTATAGTTGCATCCGGAAAGATTTATGGTACAAAATGCAGGTGGATGGTAAGAATTTGTAGGGAACCCCCCAAAAATCCCATGGTGAACACTGAAACGCAATGACTAGTTATAAAAATATGTTTAAAGGGGCCGGCCCGGTGGCGCAAGCGGTTAAGTGCGTGCGCTCCGCTGCGGCGGCCCGGGGTTCGCTGGTTCGGATCCCGGGCGCGCACCGACGCACTGCTTGGTAAGCCATGCTGTGGCGGCGTCCCATATAAAGTGGAGGAAGATGGGCACCGATGTTAGCCCAGGGCCAGTCTTCCTCAGCAAAAAAAAAAAAAAAGAGGAGGATTGGTGGATGTTAGCTCAGGGCTGATCTCCTCACAAAAAAAAAAAAAAAAAAAATATGTTTAAAATATCCCCTGTATGTGTAATTTCTACCTAAAACTAAAAGCTATGCTTGACTTGTCCTTTTTAAAGAGCTGATATTGGAAATAGCTCAAATGCTATATTTGGTTCAGCCAGAATCATTGATTTCAATTGACGATAACACATATTTATTATTTCCTGTTTTTGCTTTCTTTATCTCTTTTATTAGTGGCTTTTATTAATACAGCGTGTATATTTTAGGAATGCTGTGACTCTTTTCAGCTATGTTTCTATTTCCGATTATCCAAAAGTAAAGTTCAGAGACTAATAAGAGCGTGACTGCCCACAGCATGCACCTTTCTCCAAACATTTAATACAAATTCAAGAGATAACATCACACATTTACTTAAAAAGCCATTAATATCTTATTTCCTGAAAATGATCAGTAATTTTTACATCGGTTTTATTTATAAAATCAATATAAACTCTGTATCTGTTGTGGAGTACTTTTGGACTGCGGGTAACACAAAGCATGATTAGAGGGCCTTAAACGGAGATTTTTTTTTTTCTCACATTAAAAAAATTGATGTGTTAGACAGTCCAGGGCTGGCGAAGCTTCTCAACAATATAATCAGGCATCCACATTATTTTTCTCTATGTTCTTTTGTTCTTGGCATGTTGGCTTTTGTCCTCATATAGATTATCTTGTGTTCCTAAGATGATGGCTTCACGTCCATATTCAGAATGTGAAGAAAATAAAAAGAACAAAAGGGACAATGTTTAAGCTGAATTTGTCTTTTTTCAGTACAAGTTTTCTAAAAACCCCACCAAGCAGAATTAAATTATGTCTCATTAGGTAAAATTGTGTCTCATGACCACGAGTAAATGGAAGGTGGTTACATATGGGAGTTGGGTCAGCTAAACAACAGGGTCTGTCACAATTGTTAATGCAATTATCTTATTATAATGGCTGTGTTAGTTGCTAGCGCTTCCATAATAAAATACCACAGACTAGGTGGCTTAAACAATAGAAATTTATTTTATCACAGTTCTGTAGGCTGGAATTCCAAGATCAAGGTGCCAGGAGGTTTGGTTTATCATAATGAAAATGATTGGTTGCATAGTTCAAACATAGCTATAATTGACTGATAATCAGTTTACTCTCAGAGTTCATAGCATTTTAACAGAGCACAGTTTTAATGGCAGAATTTTGCACTCGTATGGTGAGATTTGTAAAAGTAATTCCTTTCCACCCTTTGTACTGCAAGGAAGGCATTGCTCACTCTTGAAGACATTTAAAAAATTATAATTAATCAAACATAAAGTGATACTTTTTCACATCTTTTTTGGGAGTAGTGAGGAAGATTGACCCTGAGCCAACATCCGTTGCCAATCCTCCTTTTTTTACTTGAGGAAGACTGTCCCCGAGCCAATATCCATGCCAATCTTGCTCCATTTTTTGTATGTAGGACACTGCCACAGCATGGCTCAATGAGTAATGTGTAAGTCCAAACCCTGGACCCGAACCTGCAAACCCCAGGCTGCTGAAGCAGAGTGCATGAACCTAACCAGTACACCACTGGGCCAGCCCCTGTTTCACATTTTTAATGGGTGCACTGAACCTTAGAGAATTTGGGTCACTTGATGGGAATGGAGAATAGATACCACAGTGTAAGACTTTATAGTCTAAACACAGTTTTACAGCAGTAAGGGCTGAATTGAAGTCTACCTGTGGAGATTATATTGACCCCTCAACTACTCTCCCTTCTCCCCTCAACTGCCTAGCTCCTGTACCTCCAAATGCAGCCATTCTGATCCACTTCATATTTACCATATTATTTAATGCCTTCTATTCCAACACACTAAAATAGTCTCCATATCCCTATCTTTTTTTTTTCTTCCCCTCCCTTTTCTTCCATCCTGCAGACATCATCCTCTGCAGGTCCAATTGGAAATTCCATGATTCAATATGAAGTTATATTAATGTGTCAAACAGTAGCTGATCTTGGGAAGGAATAATTTTCTCTCTCAACATATTACTTCTTCACTTTTTTAAAAACTTGCATGTTCAAGATTTGGTAGCTAAATATTTATAGCAGCATTTGCCTTGATATTTGCACTTGTATTAAAATAGTAACTATTTCAAAAACGTTCTTGATCGTCTATTCTCTGTGTATGGTTTCAAGCCACTATATCTATTAGTTTCTCAAACTGCATAAATTCCACAGTGGAGTAAAGTATAACTGAATAACTTGAAAAAATTATTTATCCATATGCAATGCATTTTTTAATTGGATAACCTCTCCAGAAAGAAAATGGATAGGGAATCCAGAAGGTAAGAAATATCCTTATGATTTTCACTTGATTGCTTCTTTGACCCTGTCTTTCAACATCCCTGTGCACAGGACTATATGTTTTATAACGTAGGAACAACAAAATTGAGACAATATATTCCTTTTGAGTGTTGATTTCTAGTAGGCACTGAATCTAACTGCTTAAACCTGCATTTCACTGGGAAAAGGATGAGACTAATCATATCCTAACATAGAGAATGTATAACTTCCTGTGGATTATGAACCAGGAAAGACACATTATTCTGTGTTGTCTTGTAGTAGATAGAGCAGACAACTTTGTTCAGTCACCCGTTAAGAAGACAGAATTTATTAGAACAAAACTAGAGTAATAAAAGCAGAATTAGATGTCTCTATGGACCTGTTGTGAAAATTAACATCTCTAACAATAAATCAGTAAGATTAAAACATATATTTAGAGAGTAAAGACACCCTTATTAATCTCATAATGTATATGGAACAATGAAAAAAGTTATTTTATATGCAGAATATTTTACATCTACTTTGTGTTGTGGTGTCAATATAACTCCGTATAATTTAATAAACAGTTTTTTACACACTTCCATGAGTTTTTCACTGTTTTCTTTCTAATTTGATGATAGCTATGGGATCGTAACTATCACTTAGTGTTGGCACATTAAATAAGTTTCCTGAGCGAGAAAGGACTAAAGAAAACTTGTAGCTTAAAATTAATTGTGAGGAAGGTACTTTAAGGGACTAGCAACAGGGCTCTAGCATCTGTTTCTAAGTCTTGATTGACTGACCTTCTTAAGCTATTTGGAGTCCAAGAGGTTGTATCTCAATGGCCATAGGAAAAGAAAAGGTCGTTTTGAAAAAGGTATTAAAATAATAAGTAAGTAAAATTGAGATTTTGTAGTTGAGAGAACTTATTTTCTAGTTAATTATGTTTAAGTGTGTAAATTGAAATTTATTTAAAGCCATCAGTTTAAGTTTTGAAATATTTTCAAACAATGAATAGCTATGGACATTAAAGAGTCCTAAGGTTTTTGGTACTTTTACTTTGCTGCTAGTGAAGAGGATGAGTTTTATTCATCCTTGTATTGATGGTATCAAATAGATTGTTTGTTGTCTGAATGAATAAATGCATCAATGAATCAATGGTTAAATAAGTTAGTCTATGTTATGCAATTATAAATAGTCCTATAACTGGATTAATAAATACAAGAAATAATGAATACAAGGCAAAAAAACTTGGACTGTGTGAATTTTTATGGGTTGTGAGAACACAGAAGCTGATGAATAGGAAAAATTCGACTTTATTTTTCCCTAAAGAAGTATGTGGGTGATGGAGCCTAGGAATAGATTAAGAAGGGCGCAGTTGACAAAATTTTACCAAGCTTCAGAACATGGAACAAAGGCAACTGGAACCAGTTATGATAATGGAAAAAAGAGATTAGAATTTGAAACTCTGCTATAAACCTCCAAACCTTACATTTTTCCAAATCACATGGAATGTGTGAGTTTATATGTGCGTGTGTGTGTATATATATATATATATATATATAATTGCTACATATGCTCTCTCTCATATTCAGAATAGCAATCAGAGCTTTAGAGAATTCTGGAGCATTCTGTAGGTTCATACAAGTAGTGAATAGCTGAACCATGCTACCAAGAAATCCAGGAACCAGGAACTGCCTTACAAGGAAACACAAAATTTTAAATCATAACACATACAAGTCACAAGAATCTTAAAATTCGTCTAGTTGGTATGAGCTCAACTCTATTGTTCTCTCTTTTTGTAATTATTCTGCTTTCATTTAAAATGATATTGACCATACATTCCCTGAGATTTGGGAAAAAAGTTAGTGGATTACTTCTTATTGTGAATGAAACAATCAAGGAGCCCTCTACAAATAGGAAAATCAAGACCCTTTCCATCTTTCCTCTGCTTTCCTCCCTAAGCAGATGATAGCGAATATTTCCCTATATGCTGATACTCTGATTTTAGAATAACTGTTAAGGAGTGCTCTTAACTGTCATATGGCCCTGCTATCTATTTTCTGACAAAAAGGATTGCCTAAGAGGAGCTATATCAAAGCAAAATGACCATTTTTCTTTCAGTAGCTGCCCTTCAATATTTAATTGGCTTATTAATTATAGCCTTATTCAGCAAATCATCTCATTAAGTTACCTAGGGGAGCATTTTGCAACTAGATTATCTTAAATTGTTCCCTAGGCATTTAAAATCTGTAAATTAGGTACTCTACAAGTGCGTAATTGCAATTTTGATGCCTAGGGGAGTAACACCCACTTTAATTTTTTGGTAACACCCACTCTTAATTTTTTTATTATTCCCTAGGAATAGCAATTAGAGGATTAAAAAGCCTCCTTGTGTAATGTTGAATGGAAAATGAAGTTGATTTAAATTGGGTAAAATATTAGAACTCCTTTTGGTTCCCTGTGCCATCAGTCCAACTATCTAAAATGATGGAGGGGCTTTTATTTTATTATGCTAGTACTTCAAAAATTAAGTGTTAAATGATTGGTAATTCAGAAGAGACTATCTCCATGTCTTGTGCTTGTCAGAAAGTTTCACCTCAAATGCTCAATTCCCAGAAATAGAATATTTTTGAAGGATTACCTGAAGGACATGAATTCTACCCATCCCTCTGAGAATAAATTGTATCCTGGGGTAGTCCAGATCTCAACTGTTGGCTTATTTTCTGCCTCTTTCACCCACATCT
The DNA here is from genome assembly GCF_020826845.1 of Diceros bicornis minor. NCBI lineage: Eukaryota > Metazoa > Chordata > Mammalia > Perissodactyla > Rhinocerotidae > Diceros > Diceros bicornis. The sequence continues at coordinate 23,151,930 of NC_080766.1, forward strand.
TCACTCAGATACAAAGCAAAACTCAACTCCTGATTTCCACAAAAATTTTCACTCTCACCAACCACTTAATAGTTACATTGAACTTTTTGAATTGTTAGGGTAAAGGGACGGCTATAGGGGCAACTCTCTACTGCTTTGTGTAGCCGTGTCCTTATCTAACCCTTCAGTGCTCCTCACCCCTTCCTTCCTGTATATGTGTGTGTGTACACAATATATAACATATGCAATACTTATATGTTATATGAATTTTATTGTCTATATATGTATTTGTGTGTATGTATACACACATATATTATATCACATCATATTTCACCTAAAATTACTTTTGAATAGAGATTTTTTTTAAGCTTTATTTTCTTGGTCAATAACTTTGAAGTGTTTTTACATTTACTTACAATAAGCCCACAGCATCTGATTTTAGGTTTCTCAGTGGTTGTTCATCTTTCTGAGGTTTACAGTCATTGTGCTTATTTTGGGATCTAAACCTCTGTGAAAGAATCACACCTTCTCTTCATTAACTAGTTTAGGACAAACGAAAAGAGAAATGGCACTGCAGTTTATTATTTCCAGTAAGAGTGACATCACTCCCACCCAGGAGACCTTCATGGCCCATGGACTCTATTAGGTCTCTCTGTTACATGCTCCCAAAGCACTCTCTGGTTTTTCAAACAACTCGTGTCTTTCTTCTGTGCTGGTTTGTAGACTCCAGGTTGAGTGTATTGCACCTGTCTTGTTCACTATTGTGTTCGTAGTTCCAGAACAGCCTCACTACCCAATAAAGACAGAGCGAATAATTGATGAAGAAAGGGAGACTTGGGAAAATCATGGCTGTTTGGTACAGCTGACCTAAGCATTTCAAAAGCACACCTAGGTTCCTTTCTTAGCTCTACTAGTCATTTAATGAGTTAGACAAGTTACAAACTCCCTGGTTGAAATTGTTCAGTTTTCCAATGGCCTTTTCCGTCCACCTCCTAACACCTTAAATAGTATTGGACAACAGTTAACAATTAACAAATTAATCTATTGGTAAGTTTCAAAAAGCAAGGGAAATACCTCTTGTTTATGTGATGACTTTAAGTGCTCATCCAAAACCCACGGCTTCATTAGGCTTGCTAATATCTTCTGTTTTAGATGCAAAAAAAAGCAGGCCTGGGCCAGCCCGGTGGTGCAGTGGTTAAGTTCACGTGCTCTGCATCGGCAACCTGGGTTCATGGGCTCGGAACCTGGGCATAGACCGATACCACTCATCAAGCCATGCTGTTGCAGCGACCCACATACAAAATAGAGGAAGATTAGCACAGATGTTAGCTCAGGGACAATCTTCCTCAAGCAAAAAGAGGAAGATTGGCAACAGATGTTAGCTCAGGGCCAATCTTCCTCACCAGAGAAAAAACAACAACAAAAAACAGGCCAACCAGTTTCCTTTGTAATAAAAGTTCTATGTAGGAAAAGAGAATAACAGTATGGTATCAAACTATAATGTCTTCTTGTCTCCTGAAGGATACTTCATGTTTGTAGTACCATCAATGTAATACAATCATGAATTTAACTTCGACAATTTGATTTTAGAGAATAAATCCTCAATTTCCCCATAAATGCAGAAAACATTGCTATTCTCTATAGTCAAAGAAACATTGTAAAATATTGGCTCACCATAAGCTAATATTGAGCCGAGGACTGAAGTTAAAAAAGGTTGATCTATCATCTGTCTATCTGTCATTATGACCAGTTTGCAATCTGTTTATAATTACACCTCTGGGAAATTGAGATTGCAATCGCAATGACAGATTAGTAGAAACGTAATTCCAGATAGTATATCATCGCATTGTTTCTCATCTCAGAAATCTCTTCTCATCTCAGAAATAGTTTCTCCTTAATAAGAGCTGTTGTTTGTTAAGTGGTTTTGATTTCCAAGGCCCTGGAATACACAGTTTACTCGGTTTTCCTCATTGCTCCCTCATGGAAGCTGACAAAGGCACCTTCTACCGTCTTTTCTGTGCCAGAGCTGAAGGAAACCAGGCAGAGAGGTTAAGGAACTTACCTGTGTTGAAATGGTTAATGGATGGCACAGCTGAATGTTCACATTGTTTAGGATCGTTTAATTCATAATATTATATCAATTTATTTTTCTGTGTTAATTGCAGTCATAGTATTTTTTTCAAATATCACGTGGTTCAAAATATCTATTTCAGAATAAGAATCAGATAGAATTTAAGTGTAGAATGTTCAAGGATAGGATAACGTTCTATTTTCTTATGCTAATGGCCCATTTAACAGGTAGTATTTTTTTTTGTATGTTGTGTCATTATGAGTCTAAAACATCATAGTAATAAAAAATGCTGGGGCCCACCCGTGGCTTAGCGGTTAAGTGCACGTGCTCCACTGCTGGCGGCCCGGGTTCGGATCCCGGGTGCGCACCAACGCACCGCTTCTCTGGCAATGCTGAGGCCGTGCTGAGGCCGAGTCCCACATACAGCAGCAGCTATAAGGATGTGCAACTATGACATACAACTATCTACTGGGGCTTTGGGGGAAAAAAGGAGGAGGATTGGCAATGGATGCTAGCTCAGAGCCGGTCTTCCTCAGCAAAAAGAGGAGGATTAGCACGGATGTTAGCTCAGGGCTGATCTTCCTCACACACACAAAAAAATGCTAGTGGTAATTTAAATCTATAAAAAATATCCAGACTTTATTTGCAAGACACTTTATCTTTTTTTTTTCCTCCCTCAAACCTTAAATGATTGTCTCTGGCAATTATTTTAATGAATGTATTAGGCTTTTTCTATATACCATGTTTCATTTTTCCTGTTCACATGATTATTAATAATCAACAAAGTGGCGAAATGCAAATCAATATATATGAAATTAAAAAAATGTTAATGGAGGTGAATCATCAAATGCTGAATCATCAAGAAATAATTATGAAATCATTACTCTTTGGCTAATATAAAAAACTACATTTTTTATAGAAAAGTTTTAGAAGTGACTTCATTGATATAGCAACTTCATTTCTTCCCGTGGATGAGAAAATATACTTTTTTGATATTAATAAAACCACTTGTTCCATCTCAAGATAAGTTAAATTTTTTAAAAATCACAACTTTAGTGTATGGATATTTACAAAATATATATTTATTGCCTTTACAGAAAGATAAAGAAGACCAGTGGCTAGAGAAAAAAGTACAGGGAAATAAAGACCACATTATTTTGGAGCATCTACAGTGGACAATGGGATATGAAGTTCAAATTACAGCTGCCAACAGATTGGGATATTCAGAACCAACAGTTTATGAGTTCAGCATGCCACCAAAGCCCAACATTATTAAAGGTAAGCAAAACTATATGCTTTCTTAGCATGAAAATAAATATGACATCATCTTTTTATAACCCCTCTGGATTTTTTCTTAATATTGAAAACAGAATTTTATAGAAAGAAATGTAAATTCTAGGTTCTAATCATGATTATTGTGACATATCTTACTCAAGATTTCTCAATTGCTGTTGCCATGGGGTTTTGGTTAACTGTAAATACATTCTGACAACTTTAGCAGTTGAAGTGGTGGGGAGAGGATGAGCAGAGGGAGAAGATGGAAAGTAAGAGTGACTGTTGAAAATCACATGAGCAATTTCTGTTGAGATTAGAAAAAACTTTGTAAAGAAGACAACTTCTCTGCCAAACACATGGGAGCTAGTCCTTCCACTTCTTGGAAAATGTGGCCACAGATAATGATGAGCCCATCCATGCATGACCAAGCAAGTTGATTTTGGAAAGATAAAATCAATTACTCAGTGAGGAAGAAACAGCCAGAGATGTAGCCCGAAGAACTATAACTAGAGTTTCAAGGAGGTTCACAATGTTGCAGGACAGTCTACATCGGTATTCACAGTACATTGGTGGATTCCACCTTTGTTAGGTAACAGTGCTTATATCATTACATGCTAGTGATATTATCAAAGTCCACAGGAGGGATATTAAAATTTTTTTCAGATACATGCTATAGAAGTAAAGATGCAAGAATTTATCCTAATTCATAGTCATATTTAACTCTGTTAGTGAGTTGTCATATTGGTCATATTTTAACACTTATTGTTCCTTTAAATATCATATTTAGCATTTACTGGTGAATTTTATACATATATATCTATATATGTCTACATATACATTTATATATATAGATATATATACTCTTTATATCTATATATGTATAGAGAGAGGTGAGAATAGCATATTTATAAGCATGACATATTTAAGTCATATTATAATAGAGTATCAGTATTGTTGCATAACATTTTTGAGGCTAGAAAAAAAATTTGTCATTTCAGTCATGCTCTTTAACCCTCTTGTAATTTCAAATTGATATTAATCTCATTATTATGCTTTTGTTATACATCATTTTTTTAATTGACAGCAGCTTCATACAATTAATCTTTCTATTAAAAAGTAGTTACTATTGGTTATATGGTTTAAAAGTGATATTATGGCTTTGTATTGCTAATATTAATTGATAAGTGATTTCAATTATAATTTGAAATTAGGAAGTTGGGAGAATCTAGAAATAATATGGATATCTTATACTATGATGGCATTTTTTAAAATTTACAAGTACTTCTGCATTTATTATCTCATTTTGTTCTTGAATCTGAGTTGAAAAAGGAAGAATTGTCCTCATTTTACAGATATGATTTTGAGAGGTTGAAGGATCTGTTCAAAGTTAGAGCTACTTTAAGTCAAATGACAAATCTGATGCCCTTACAAGAGGATACACCTAAAGAAGAATGGTTGAACGTACTATCAAGTTCATTGCCCCTCTGAGTTTGAAACATCAATAACTGGCTGTATGATTATAATGTATTATGTTTGTAGTAGTTATCCTCTATGCAAATATCAGGAACATTATATAAATATGATTCTTTATCTGAGTCAGAATCTTCAAAGGAGGATTGTAACAGTATACTCCATCCTCATAAATCTTTAATGTAGCTCATATGTTTGGAGGAAATAATTATTTTTATCAAGATAAAAATTAATATTTTATGAAGTAGAAGGCAACATTTTAATAACATTTTATAGATAAAACACAAAGTGTTAAAAAAATAGATTTCAGGCAGGTTACTTTATGTTATACTCCCAGAGTCCCTGCTATTTTTATTAGAAATTATTTATAATAAAAATGAATGATAAGTATAAACAAAATGGTAAATAAATAAATAAGACAGAGTATGTATAAAGGCACAAAAATAGCTAAGATGTGCTATGATGCGTTTACTCTAAAAATATGGTTTTTTTCAATTTCAGAGAATCAGCTTCTAGGCAGGACCTAGAAGGGAAATGGACAGAACTCTGGTTTACAGTTTCAGCTTTGATCTTGTCACTTAGCTCCTCTTGATATCCGTTTCCTCATCTCTAAGCTAGGTTCTTCTTGTTCTGCAATGTTATGATTCATTCATTCATTCATTCCAGTTATTTATTGGGGTCTTGCTTTGTGAAAGTACTGAGAGGAGTACAGAGGAGTTATCTGTGAAAAGTACAGAACTGGCCCCTGTTCTCAAAGACTTTACAGTCTAGTAGGGAAGATAGACATTAGACAAGAGTTAGAATAACCACCAAATAATTACAACTAAGAGCTGTACTGGTGTGGTATGCTGCCATGAGGGGGTTTGGCAAGGGTACCTAACTAATGGAGGAAGGGTGGGGATTAGGGAAGAGTTCCCTTAGCAAGTGACTTTCCAAAAGAAACTTGTAGGGAATGAACCTTTCAGGGAAAGTGTCTTATATGGAAGAAGTCTCTGAGAGAAGAAGGAAATTGATCTGCTTTAGGAACTGGAAAAAGCATGGCTGGAAGAGACCCTACAGATATGAGAACAAAGATAAGATAGAGAGAGACCTGTGACCCAGACAATCCAAGGTCTTCTAAAAACCATGTAAATAATTTTAAAACAGATCCTAAAAGCAGGGAGAAATCAGTGGAAGCAGGAAAGTTAAATGAATAGATAGGGATTTAGAGAGATTATTCTTGCTCATATGGGTAAAAGACAGAGGTGGATGACCAGGAATGCTTGAAAAAAGTGATAGCCATAGAAAAAGAAAACAATGAATAAATTCCAGAAACATTGTAGATGTAGCCTAACCCTGCCTGAGTAATGGATTGGATTCAGTAGATATTGATGACTTTTAGGCTTCCTGCTTGGGCAACGGGAACATTGTTGGCATCATTTCTCAAGATGAAGAATCTTATAGAAGGAGCAGGATTTGGAGAATGAGGATCAAACTTAAGATCAGTTTGGTATTTGTTAAGTTTGAAATGTCAAATAGTAGTTAGATGTGTGTGTATGGAGATGAGAATATAGCTATGGCTTGGAAACATACATTATGATGTTGTCAGCCTTACCATATGTTTGGTATTTGAAGCCTGGATGAAGATAAAACCACACAATGAGTAATGCCTAAGCTCTGCAGAAAGGAGTTGACCTCTGCGATACTCATAGCTGTTCTACCAGTACCTATAAGGGTGACTGGCACAGCATAGATGTTCAAGGAGTGCTTCTTGAGGTTACTAAAGAGTAGAGGGTTAAGAACTACCCTATGGAACTGTAATGTTATAAAAGAAGAGGAAACCACACCACCACCCCCAATGAGACTAAACTGTTGTAGAGTTCCTGGAACCACACAAGACTGTAGTATCTTGGAAGTTAAGAGAGAGCTAGATTTAAGAAGAAAGGGTGTAAATGGCATTTGACACTTCAGATGATGCTGAGAAGTGAACAGAACTCAATCGAAAAAGATGTGAAGGTTCTTCTTACCTATAGCTTTGCTGAAGTGGTTGGAAGAGAAATTAACGTAGGAATGGGCTGAGGATTTTATGTGAGGTTAGGAAGTTTAGATTCCATGTTTATTTAATGCTTTCAAGAAGCTTTGCTGTGAAGGTGAGCAGAGAAAAAACAAAACCAGTCAGGACTTTTATGATGTGAAAAGCCAGAGTGTGTTTCACAGCTGATGAAACAGATCATGCAGTTAAAGAGAAGTTAGACATACAGATGTGCAGACAAAGCTATCTGAGAAGGTAAGAGAGAGAATGCATCCCCTCTAAACTGTGCAGCTGATACAAAGCCAGAGCAGCTTACTGGAAAAGGGGAAAAAAATAAAACATTTTATCTATTAAAATGTCACAAAATAATATCTAATTTACAGTGACCGAATCCGCTGACTGCTACAGCCTAGTGGAAAACTGCATCAAAGACATGACCTTATAATTCAAGAATTGCTCGATTTAACTTTAGAAGGTTTCTTGGAGCAATTTTAAAGGGTGTAATGGATGATGGTGAATTCGGGAGACTTTAAACCCACAATATCCTATAGAATTAAAATTACGTATTGGCAAAATAAGGAAAAATGATCGTCATATGCTTTCATCATAATTTTTCTTATATAATTTCTTGTTCCATTTTTAAATAAATATTATAAATTCAAACTCATATCTGAAATGTTATCTGTAATAAACTAGCAGATCTTGTCTTTTATTTAATTTGGAGAAATAGGGAGTTTAAAAGTTAATTCAGTTTTAATTTTTTTTGTATAACATGCATTGTAAACTGTCCAAATAAAGTTTATGGACTTTTGAATTAAAAAATCATTACTTATGTGCATTCAGATATATTTAACATTTTGTAAGCAATAGGCTAAATGCAGAGTACATGTATTTGTTGCGCTTAAGAACTGTTTTTTAACAATATGCTCATCTATATATAATATGTCCTACTGATAATAATGGCTTTCTACGTATGTATCTTAGTGGATACCACATTTCTCTATAATTTATGATCTGATTCTCTCATTTTCACTTATTAAAGATGTGTTTATTATGAAAGATGTTTCTTGATTTACATAGAAATAGTGTGCAAAATTACATTTACATTCCATTTTGGAATAGTCCTACAGCATAATTCCATCTAATTTTATTTTATGAACAATGAGAATATAAGGTAGTTATGACAAATTAATTTTTATAAAAATAACTTAAAAATTATCTATGGAACTAGAGGATAATAAAATGACGTTTATTGATTTGTTCAGCATTTTAATGACTAAAATTACTGCTAACTTGGTGGATTGAATATAGTCTAATGTTTTTAAAAAAATTCTTGGGGATTAAAACAATTATTTTGAAGACATTTCTCACCATTTCTTTTGGCTTACAACATGTTTAATATTGTTTGTTTTACCCAAGAAAGACCTTAGTATCTGTTAGTAATTGCTTCCTTTTTCTCCTCTTGTTACTATGAATTAGAGACATGTCTAATTTTAACATTGACTCTCAATATAATTTGGTGACAAATAATGCCATTCATATAGCCTTCATATCCATTGGTAAAATAATTCTGCCATCTGAAATCAAACATATAATACATCCATGAGAGTTCTTCAAATTTAACAAGCTAACAAAGAAATGTTGTAAATCACCACCATTAAATATATTGCTAAGGTTTTTCAGTTAATTTGTATTTTCAGGGGCTTTTAGATTATACTTATAATGAACTGTAGAGTACAATTATTTTGATGCCATTCTCTCTAGTTCCAAGCAACACTAGTATACCCTTTCATCTCTGAATAACTCAACACAAACAGAAAACACATATTCAAGTGCGTGGCAAATACTAAAATGTTTTCTTAAGGTTAAATTTATGATCTTTTTATAATATGAATTAGAGAAATTCTAAAACAATGGTGAAATTGAAGTTCAATTAATTGGGGAGAACTTTATTTGAACTATCTGGAAATCTCAGTCAAATATAAATATTAATAATACGTGCAAAACAATATTTCTTTAGGTTAGCACATAATGAAAAAGTAAGTATATAAATTATTTTCACGATCTTTGGTTCTTAAAATTATTTTAAATGAGGTATAGTGACATGTGGCTAGAATGTGCCTGTCGCCTGTTGAATTAATGCTCCTTGCTTCTATTCTTATTGCAAATTTTCCTTGTTGGAATATGTAATTTTCACTTACATTTCTTGGTAGTTCATTCATTATTAAAAATATAACTAACTTATAAAGTATACCTTCTAAGAAGTTATGGTAGCAAAAAAACTATCAGTAAACATTGCAGAATATGATGAGCTCATATTTAAAGTAGCAGGGTGAATTTACCAATAGCACAGTAGAATGAGTGGTAACTTTTGAGTTGTATCTTCATTAAAGAATAATTAAGATGTTCACATTTAAAGAATCAATGATAGAACTAAGATCTGAGTTATATGAAATAAACATTATTAATATTGAGCCTCAGTTATGTTTTTAATATGTGACAACTATTTAGAAATGTTTTATACAAGATTTTTGCCATTCTTTGTCTTGTGTCAAAGTAATTTTTTGTAGGTAATTGGTCGTGGCTTTGTGTAACTCTTGCATTAATTATTTTCTCTTTTTTTTTCCTTTCCTACTGTCACTTTTTTCTTTTCCTTTATTTTCATATTTCTAATTCTACTCTTTTTTCCTGAATTATTTTATTTTTATTCTATTTTCAAAAACAATTTTCATCATGCAGATAAATGCTGTGAAGCGAATAAAGGCGAGAATGGAAGCCAGTCATGGCAGCTGAATGCTGCTGGGTTTTCTTTCATTATAGCCATAAGCTTGTCTTGCATGTTTTAATGTTGTTATATCATGTGATATTTCCTTTTATGTCTTGCAAATTTACAAATCTAATCAAAAATTATAATAAAAGATTTTCTAAGGTCCAACTAATTATGCATGTATCTTCACCCATGAATAATTAGCCTTTTTACCCTTTCCCCAAACTGTCAAACTCTAAAGTCAATAATTTGTCAGGAAATCACTGAAGGAAATTGAATCAGGGTTGTTTCTTCCAGGTACCAGTTCACTGCATAACATGCTTCATTCTAAAGTTTCCTTTAATTTCTAAAGTTGACCTCGTAAAATATCATGTCATTTTCTTTTGGAACTTAAGCATTTGCTACATCTAATCTTCTTTCATTTGATTACTTGGCAAATATAACTCAATATCCATGGCCATCCTTATACAAATAGTAATTTTATTATGTAGAATTGTGAGTCTTTTATAGTGGTTTTGTTTTTTTTTTTAATTTAAGTTTCCAACTTTAGGAAAATTTATAATATTTCATGGTGTCTACCATTTATATAAAACATTAACCTGTTAACTTTTATTATATTAGATGTATATCCCCATTCTGCTACCTATTTTCCTTTTATTGACCTAAAATGTCATAAGGAATAAAAGTGAAACAGAGTTTCTTCTTTTAAATTTGAACACCAATTAAGAAAAATCCAGACTTTTTTTTTTCTTTAAGTGAAAATAGCTCTCTGCAATTGCCCCAAAGTAAATAATAAATTAAATTTGAATATATTTTAAAAAGTAGCACCCTGTTCATTGGACTTGGATTGTGTTTTGAGTTGGCATCAAGCATTGATGTTCTCACAATATATACACTTATTTATTACATTTTCCTGGACATCTAAGAGTCGGTTTCTTTACAATGATCAGAAAGAGAAGTAAATGTTTGAGCTACTACTTTCAAGAAGATGAGTTTGAGATGAAAAGGAAGTGTTACTAGTTTCCAGCTTTCAAGGGAATCTGGATTTGAGGGAGTAACATGGGTAATGATTTTTGTTTTCCCACTTTCATTCATATAAAATGAGAAAAGAGGGTTTTGTGATTTTCACTCCCAACCCCAACCTAACAAGTGATTCTTACTGTGCATCCAGGACAATTAGGAAGCCGTCAGATTGACATATATTCTCAAGAGTGACCATAACGTACATGGTAAATCAAATTATCGGGTTCTGGGCTTTGATATTCATTCATCAAAACCAATTTATTTTGTTACCTAAAAGTATTCTCTGTTTCTTTTTAAAGAAATACCTACAGGGGTCCTATCCTGTAAGGTCTGAGGCCAGACCTGTCTTTAGTAGTCTGTTTATTTTAATTTATCTTTTCCAAACTCTTTGCTGTCCACTGTTATCCTTCTTTCTTCTGACCTAGCAACAGACCTGTAGAATGCAGAATTGAGCCATCCTCAGATTAAACACACTTCTGCTTCCCTCCTTTCTCCCCTGTTGAGACAAAGGAATTTCCCAATTCATGCATTATAGGAATATAATCTATTTATTGGGAATGTTCTGTTTTTAAAATCACCATTGCCAATATTCTGTTTATTAAAGGATTAATTATAGTTGTGTATTATATTCCATGACGACTGAGTTTGGAAAAGATATGTAGATATGTTGATTACTAATATGTGGAAAGTGCTGGGAAAGAAAGGAATTCCAATAACACTTCCAGGAACAATTTTTCCCATTAATTATAACCTGACTGGATCTTTCCAATAAATTATGAATATTTCCATGAGAAAGTCATGTAGAAATTATCTTGATTTAGTATATAATTACAAAATACTTTTGTAGAGAATATGAAATATGTCTTCAGTAAGATAACAGAGTTGATTTTTTTTCTAAGTTTTATATTCTGTAACTCAAGGTCACCAACAGCGATATAAAGAACACTTCAAGTCAGGTTTACATGATACCTAGACTGACATTTTGACAGTTCAGAAAAGAACCTAAGATTAAAATTCTATTATCTTAGCAGAATTATTTACATTTAATGAGTTGTTTATTTAGATTTTTTAAATATCTAAGTATGGATCAAGTTATTAATCCTGAAATTAATAAGCAATCTGTCATTTGACCAAATATTTATTATTAAATGAACAATTATTTTAGCACTCTGAGATATGTGTAAATTCTTTAAAAAATATTCTCAAACATCTTAAAATAGTAGACTCTGTGCTTTGCCTTACTTCTATAAGAAATTGGAAAGCACAAAACTGTAAACAATACAGTTATTGCATTTCAATAAATGAGACCTTAGTGATTGTAAATTACCATCCGATTTTTAAAAAAATCTTAATATGTAAGTGTTGCTGAATTATCTTTTTTATTACGTAAGCTTTACTTTCACCATATGCAACCATAAAATCTAACTGACAGTACTTTTTTGTCTAATTAATATCTATCTATAGGTCTAAATAAATGTGATTATTGGTAAGCAAGACATAAAAATTCAACTTATTTTAAGTTTATCCTGTGTATCATCTAATGATTTTTTTTCATCCAATGGACTTTTAAATAAAATTGTTTGTGTGAAATGTATAAATATGAACTTGTGTGTAAGGTGAGTTTTGTATTAATAATTATATAATTATGTGCCTATGTCTGTTGATGTGTATATCATATCTCCAAATGTTAAATGATTTCAAAAGTTTGTTTTGACCATATTTTACTAGTTATAACACTAGGTTGATTTGCTTATGCATGATTGCCCTTATCTGCATGTGGAGTATCAGGATTAATATTTTATGTAAACCTGGATATCTCCTTTTTTCTCCCCCAACCCTTTCCAAGTTGATCCTCTTTTCTCCTCTTATTCTTCAGTCTTATTGGTCTCTCTACCCCAATCCAAACTCAAAAATTATTTATCAAATAACAATAAGGCCCACCAGCACCATGTTTCAGATATGGTAACAGAGTATACCTAGAAAGTAGCGGGAAATTCTTCTTTCCTATGAAATTTCTTCTTAATTGGGAGAACTTTAGGTAAATTGTCATTTTTTATCCTCTATCTCCTAATACTATTATTTTTTGGGAATAAGTATTTTATGTTATTATATTTTAATATTTTATATTATTATATTGTAATATTTTATAAACTATACACTCATGTCCTTCCAAAAGCGTTATGCAAGAGCACATATATGCATTCATTACTGGTAGACATGGACAAGATTGAAATGTTTAATGGCTTAGCTCATTTTTAAAAAAATTTCTTTCCTTTTTTTTCTTAGCCTAAAGTATTTCAAGAGTTTAAAAAATTTTAAATAAATAAATATAAATATATATTCTTGACATTGGATTAACATTTTGTATATATAACTTCAGTTATATATACGTAAACAATTACACAAATAATTTCACTGCAAATAATTTTGACTTTTTAAGTATTCAGCAATTCTTCTAAAATTAATAATTAAAATTAAAAGTATGCACAGTAGTTCATAGGTTATACAATTTGGGTCAATTTAGAAACCATTATAATTTAATTCAAATATTTTCTATATGACAATGCCCATTTATTATATTTAATTTAAATTAAAACTAAAATAAGGAAAATTCAACAATAGTTTCAACTCTAGACAGTTGGTTTTATGATTATTCATTTATTTTCAACAAAGTATAGTGTGCAAGGGAGAATTAAGCCATGTACTTTTGGATCGGGATGAACTCTTTGAGATACATGAAAAGTATTTTATTTATTATATGGTATATCTATACTAAGAATGGAGAAATAAAATTTTAAAATTACAAATAACTTTAGTAATTCAAGATGGATATTTATATCCCCAATACAATAATTAAGTATACTTGGGTCTAGCTTTCAAGATTAGTTAGCCAATATTATGTACAGTATTTTCAGTTTATAGTAGTTAACTACGAAATATTTCTAGTCATGTAAAATTACCTGAAAATTTCCACCTGTTTGTTTTTGGTTATGATATTAGCAGCATTAAGAGCTTTAAATCAATAATCTGTTATGGTACTACCTAAATTAAATATTATTATTTGTAATTTTCTTTAGCTCATGTATTATGATTCCACTCAAGAATGAAGGTATAGGATTATGAAGGTCATCCCTAAATGTTTCATTTTATGTATTTTATTATGGTTCAAATCTACGAGGCATAATGTAATATTCTTTGAATAAGTACAAATTAAGTAGGCTTTCTCTTAATTTGTACTTATTCAAAGAATATTACATTATTCCGGTTTATTTCCTTTCATTCTTCCTCCCAATTCTTTCTAATACTCTCTCTGTCTCTCACTTTCTTTCTCTCTCCCTTCCACTCTTCCTTCCTCCTTCCCTCTCAATTTCTGGCCATGAATAAATAGGATGTATTTCTTCTGTTTGTTTTCTGTTAATGACTGGTAAATTTTAAAATCTCAGCAATTGTAATATGGATATATGTCATAAAACCTTCACCAAGGCTAATGCATTGAATGAGTAGCTCAAATTTATATATTTCAAATGATTGGAGATACAAATATTCTACAAATAGCCCCTGAAATGATTTCAGTGTAAATTGAAATTGGTAAAATGTACATTTCCAAATCATCTGATTATGTCATTAAAAAATAAAGAATATTATTTAATCATTATTAATACTTGATAGTTAGTCTTAGAATTCAGAATATATTACCAGACTAAATTTTAGGTCTTAAATAAAGGAAAAAAAATCTTTCTAATATCTAATTAACATGCTATCTTCCAAATTACCGTCTAAATTGAAGTATTATCCTAGAGTTAGCATTTTTAACTTTTAGATATTAAATTGTAGTACTATCTCCTGTTATTTATTGTACTTCAAAACTTGATAAAATACATAAAGATTGCAAAAGTATATAAGTGGCATTGCAATTGTTATTAAGGCAAAGGATTCAGTAAGTTTAAATCTAATTTAATTGTTCTGAAATAAAATAAAGATGGGAGTTTAATATAAATGCTTTGTTTTCCAAATACCTTTGGTTTTGTCATCTTATCTAAGATTACGAACCAGATAAAGATCTCTGGTAGTAATCTTCCCCTCCCCTATGGCTATTAACTAATTTCAAAGCCTAAAATATCTATCCCTAAATTCTACCAAAATAGTGGAATATTCTAGAATATCAGTTTTAGCTACTATTTAGCAAAATTGAAAAAAAACACAATATCTAAGGAAAACACATGTGCTAAAGAGTTCTGTTAGTATATCTGAGATGATCTGAACTGCAACTGATGTCCTTGAGTCAACATTGGTAGACTATTATTTTACCTACTTTTTAAGATCTCGCATTCAGATGGAATTAAATTTCATTTTAAGTGTGAACTAATCTAATATTGGTTGTGTTAAGACTAGATATACTGCAAAATTTCTTAATTTGTGTATGTTCAAGTTAAATTCAGTTATTCTTTATCATCCATTTTAAGTAATAAGAATGTAATTATACATTTCAAATGTTGCATAATATTAAGAGGTAGCATCATTTCAAAAAATTATATCACATTTATTTTTGTTCTATGTGTGTACTAAATGGGCACTATGAGATAAATCTCTTAGCTAATCTTTTTTTTCCCTAAAAGCAAGTAATTAAAAATTGCTGTTTTAAATAACAACCACAATTCATGAACTTCTTTAAGAATATTTTTATCTCACATCTTACATTGATTTTATGTATAACACTTCCGTTTTAAAGTGACTATTTCTGATCATTTTAATTGCATTTGTTTTCATCATAGCTTATTTTCTTGAAAAAAAAATGTACTTTTTTTAAATGTATTGTCGTCAGTATCATCTCTTATTTAAAACCCCCAACATAATATCTGGCACTGTGTGTAATCCTGTGCATGTGTTTCATAGTATATTAAATGTCATTTTATTTTCTGTACCTCTGTGTCTCCATTGTTGTAATAAAGAAAACTGAGGAAAAACTTTGTTATATGTGTTTTCTTTATTACTGGTACAAACCTTTTCTGTCCTTGTTGTGTGTTTTCATTTCTAATTTGATCAAATCCAATATGTCAATGTAATAAACATATAATCATTGAGTGATTTCTCTTTTGGGATACATCGTCAACAGACTCATACTGTAAAAATAATTTATAAACAATACCAAATACTGTTACTTTCATAGTAAGCTAGTTCTAGGGTCTTCTTAGAAACTTTTATTACTAGTGGGAGAACAAAATATTCTGATGATATCTTAATAAAACACATGAATATGGTTAGTAATTTCAATTGTGTAAGGACTGTTGTGTAGTCTCCATTGCTAGCAAAAGTTTATAAAAGCAGACACAAATGCTTAAAGTGATTTTTCTCCAATTCCTTTGGTTTATATGTTACTATAATTCACTTTGAGTACCATAAGAATAAAGTTATAGGGGCTGGCCCAGTGGCGTAGAGGTTAAGTGTGCCTGCTCTGCTTCAGCAGCCCCGGGTTTGCCAGTTCGGATCCTAGATGCGGGCTGACGCACCTCTTGTCAAGCCATGCTGTGGCGGTGTCCCATATAAAGTAGAGGATGATGGGCATGGATGTTGCCCAGGGCCAATCTTCCTCAGCAAAAAGAGGAGGCTTGGCAATGGATGTTAGCTCAGGGCTAATCTTCCTCACAAAACAAAAAAAGAAAAGAATAAAGTTGTAGAAAATCATTAAAGTTCTCTGCTCATCCACAGCCAAGGTAGGAAATAAAAATGGCTTGGGAAATTTACAAATAATAACAATAATACAAAAACAGACCACCTTCTTCTTTTTACCATGTACTGTATCACAGACTGTGCAGAATGCCTTCAGTGCAATATTTCATTCACTCCTCATAAAATCCCTCTGGAGTATCATTTCTCCCATATTTTAGAGAAGAATAACAGGGCCTAAAGAAGTTGAATAATGTACATGTGAAGAGTCACAATTAGAACCCAGATCCAGTGCTCTTAACAAAACATTATATTACTTCTTCATTTTAGAACTAGACCTGGATTCACATGATAATTCTTTAATACGTAAATTATTCAGTTAGTTTTTATAAAGTGAAAAAGATGAGAATTTCTGGCTAGACATGAATATATATTTCTCTTATACAAAGACGGTCAAGTGTTGCATTGCCAGGTAAAAATGAAATAATATAGAAATTACAAAAGAAAAAAAATGTTCATTTTCGAGATTGGCATTATTTTAAGGCACATTTAATCTGTCTTATTCCAGAACGGCCCACTCCAAAACGTATATCTTAGTATATATATATATACCACCCAGTAAACAGTGTATACATTTCAAAAGGAAAACTTTAATATAATACCTATATTTTGTTGTAATATTTGAACTTCTTTCAGTTGACACAATAGTTACAGAAGTGTTGTACATTGGCAGAGAGAGAGTGAAGTTACCTTTCTTTGTTGTTCTTATTTTTATCTTTCCTGAAGCCCCTTAACAATGAGAGGATATCAAATGAGAAGTATCTGGGAATTGTTGGACGTTTTTATATTGATTGTCACATTAACTTTATATTACTTTATTAGCTTTGTGTTACTTTATCGTTTTTGGCCACTGTGAAGAAACTAAAGAGATTTGAGGAAATCTATTCTAATATTCTAGTCTAACACCATTATTTTATTAAATCAATAAACCGGGGATTAGAGAAGCCAAATAACTAGTCATTGACATAGTCAAGCAACTTAAACTCTCAGTGTTCCTCCTATCTTTGATTTATGAAATTACACTGAATCAAAGATGGCATAACTAAATCTCTAGTCTTATGATCTTAGGTCTTTGACCTCTATGGTCTTATGTCTTTGACCTAGTACCTTTGATTTCTTCTTGATTGGCCCATAGAAAAATATGTGGCAAAGGAAAGTCCATGTATTAATCAACCACAGTTCCTTCCAGTAATCATGTTACTTCTATTAGCCAGCTGTTATCTTTCTCACTTCAACTTGTACATGATCAATGTAATAAACTCACACTGATTTTATAGTCTTAAAAGAATATCAAATTAAATTTTACCACTTTCTGACTTTTACACATTTTCTGAAAACATCTTATAAAATGACTTATTTATATTGTTGGCAGAAATAGATCATTTTTTATTAATATAAAATAATATTTTTACTTACTGTCTAATAAAAACTAAAATAGAGATTTTCATCTCAGCATCTATCCTTTTCATTTTAAGTCAAAATAAACAGCTTCAACACATAATTTGATAGTGGCTGTATGCTTGCTTCTCTACTGATTTCTCATTTTTTAATATGAAGAAAAATATTAAAATATTTAAAAATTCATATTAAAATGTAAACTCTTTTTTCTGTTTAAATATGAAAAACAAAAGTAAAAATTTTACCTTTAAAACAAAAGTAAAAATCATCTCTTCAAACTAACATTTGTGTGTTGAAGAATCCATGAACTACAAGCTTCAATTTGATATTGTTTCTATATAATATCACAAAGGCTAAACTGGATATGTACATTACATGGAAGGTTAAATACTAAACTTCCTGATGCTCTTGAAAAATGACAAGAAAATTCTGCTTCTCAGTATTTATTGGTGGAAAACAGAAAAAAATTGTGGGGTTTTCATATAGTAGCCTGAGACTTATTGTTCCACCAAATGGCTCAGACATGAAGGAAAGTTTATTTAAGAGCATACGAGAAATATTTCTCTACAGCAAGGTCTGGTATGGTTCATTGGTGGTTTCCATCATACAAAAACAGAAAATACAGAAAGCTGAAAATATTTAAGAATTTCCTGGGTGTTATCCATCCCTTAATATGTCATCTTTTTTTAGTTGTGAAAGGATATAAAAGATTGAATATTGTATTTATAGACATTCTCAGTCAATCCAGGCATGTTAGCTATTCCCATGAAGATTTTAAAGATATCAACATTGTATTTTTTCTGTTTTTAAATAGACTTTATTTTTTAGAACAGTTTCATGTTCACACCAAAATTGAGAAGAATGTACAGTGTTCCCATATATCCCCTGCCCCAACACATGCATAGCCTCCCCATTATCAACATGCAAAGTGGTACATTTGTTATAATTGATGAACTTATACTGACATCATTTTTACCCAGAGCCTACAGATTGCATTAGGGTTCACTCTTGGTGTTGTACATTCTATGCGTTTTGATGAATGTACCATGAAATGTATTCACCAGTATAGTATCATACAAAATAGATTCACTGCCCTAAAAATCCTCTGTGCTCTGCCTATTCATCCCTTCCTCTCTCTTAACCCCTGGCAACTACTGATCCTTTTTACTGTCTTTATAGTTTTGCCTTTTCCATAAGGTCATATAGTTGGAATCAATAAGTATATAACGTTTTTAGATTAGCTTCTTTCACTTAGTAATATGCATTTAAGGTTCCTCCAAGTCTTTTCATGACATGATGGCTCATTTCTTTTTAGCATTGAATAATATCCCATTGTCTGGATATACCACAGTTTATTTAGCCATTCACTGAGTGAAGGATATCCTGGTTGTATTTGTTAAATAAATTGAAATTCTACATTTCTATTTTATAGCTGATAATATAAAACATATTAATTCAGGTGCACTGTGTAATAATATACATTATAAGTGGGCCTACATGTTTAAAATGTTTAGTTTTAATAAGGTAACTTGATTTTTTTTTTATATTAACCTAATGCAGAAATTGAAATCTCTTAAGACACAATACAGCGAGTATCTAAAACTGGAAATTTTGCAAAACTTAATATGTTATAAATTCCTTCGAAAATAATAATACCACACGTCTTTGTTCTCATTTTTTGTCTTATACATTTAGAAAATTCAAAGGTATGTATATTTAAGAATTTTATAATAAATAGATTAAACAGTTTGGAATTTCAACAAGCAATTTGTCAAATATCGGTTATAGTTTAATCATATATGGATGTGATTCAATTTTGTGATATAGTCTTTAAGAAAAAAAGTATTTTCTGTTTGTGTAAAGAAATTTTATTTTCCGTTTTCTATATATGGAACAGCCTTTTAATATTGACAGAAAAACGAAATTGGCCAGGTAATGGTTGAACAGAGAAACTAAAATTTAAATTATTCAGTTCTTTAACACTGACCAATATCTATTTTGATCATATTCATTCCAATCTAAGAAGCTCCTTTTCCTACTAATCAATAAAAACCTTCATTATCTTATAAGAAATAGCTAAATTACCTCCACCAAAGCTGAACACATATTGTAAGATTTAAACTGCATATGGAGAAAGTATAGAGTTAGTGAGGTAAGAATAAGTTTCAAAAGTAGCAATTTGAATTGATAATCATAACATGAAAAATATTTTTTATCTCTTTATCCCATTTTTTTTTAGTGTTTTGTGGCAAATGGTCTCCATTCCAACATTCCTAACAATTTGAAATGTCGTTGAAGATAAGAGCATAGATATTCTGTGTGCAAGGCTTTTAGATATTTCACAATTTCTCACGGTTTATAGTTGCACCAGATTTGAAACAACATCACTTAAAAATAATTTCTAAAGTTTCCCATTATCGTCAGCATTTATCAGAAAACCACTGTTATCTACTATTTGTTGTTAGCCAACATTTATTTTTCAAAATTAACACACCTTATTTTCTTTAATTCCCTTTCGTATGTTAAAATATTTTAATTTAAATCATACTATTTGACAAGTTTCTGTCAACATCCCCATAGAAGAATAATACTTTGTATTTTCGATTGATCAATTTTTACAGGGAATTGTTTTAAAAAGATAGATACTAAAATCATAAGGGAGATTGAGTAAATATTTAAAAAACAGGATGAAAGTGATGGACCACTTGAAATCTCATTCCATTTAAAAGTATATAGAATAATTACACATAATTATAAATATATATTATCTAAATTTATAGTATTTTTATTATATAGCGCCTATTTTAAAAATATATTAATAGACATTAATTATCTAATGTTAATTCAGTCACTAGTCACATGTAAGAGGCTAAATCTAACTATTTCCTCACTTCTTCAGTCTTAACATTAAGCAAGGGTTAACATGCCTGTATGCACTACGGAACTGGGCATGGAATAGAGGTGAAGGATGACTGGACAGATGTTCTGCAGCCATAGCCCACACCTCCACTAGCTCCCTCTCAACCATTGCAACAAGTTCTCCTTTCCTGTCTGTGTATCTCTAACATCTCCCTACAATCTTTGCTGGAAAAGGTCACACTTAGGTTTAGTTGGTGGTGGTGTTTGTCAATCTTGTTTTGGTTGATTTATTTGGTTGTTTATTCAGTTGCAAAGTCCATTCTCTTTAACCTCATCGTTTATCACTTACCCCCAACCGCCACCAATCACCCCCAGTATGTTGTCTCTAATATCCATATGTATTTGCTAATTTCAGAATATACCATATATTTTCATCCCTCTCCATGTTTGCTCATGCCATGTTCTGACTGAAATGGACTCCTCTCATCACATGGAAAGCTTCTTCTTATTCTTCAACACCATATCAAACGTTTTCTTCTCTATCATGCCTTCCTTGAACATTAACCACTAACTTATGCATTTCTCTCACCTCTCTGCTCAGGTCACATTATTTTTTACCACTAGGAAAACAATCAATTGTATTGCATTGCAGTTTCTAAGTTATGTGTCTTACTCACCCCTCCCAATACATTATGAGCCCCCAGAGAAGAGAGTCCTTTGCCTTTTTCTTATTTTGCCCTCACAACTGCTTAATAGAGTTGTTTAATAGCATTGTGTCAAATTAAAAGATGATTGCATGGGGCTGGCCCGGTGGCGCAAGCGGTTAAGTGCGCGCGCTCCGCTGCGGCGGCCCGGGGTTCGCTGGTTCGGATCCCGGGCGCACACCGAAGTACTGCTTGGTAAGCCATGCTGTGGCGGCGTCCCATATAAAGTGGAGGAAGATGGGCACCGATGTTAGCCCAGGGCCGTCTTCCTCAGCAAAAAAAGAGGAGGATTGGCGGATGTTAGCTCAGGGCTGATCTCCTCACAAAAAAAAAAAAAAAAAAAAGATGATTGCATATTTTTGACCAGTTTATTCTTGGGCAAAAATATCATTTTTGTAATATCAAAGGACTAGAAGATATTTTGAAAAGATATTTAATTTATAATCCAGCCTTTGTAAACAAACATATATAGGCAAAGACATTCTTAGAAAAAAGTGGAGTTTTACAATTGTAAATACCATTTATATAATATACATGTTTACAATTCCTTTCCGATTACTAAACCAAATACCCTCAATTAGCACTTTTTCTTGCCACAAATCTTATTTAGTGAAAAAAGAAACAAAAAAATCTGGTTTATCAGTGCTGCCTCCTTATCCCACCTTTTCCCAACTAATACCTTATAGTAGAGAGAAGTGATTTGAAGGAAAATTTTGGACTGCCGTTGAGTTTATATAAAAAAAAATTAGTTATACATGCAACAGATTGTTTTAATAGAAGAATCAAAATGACTAGAGAACAGAGACACAGTAGTAAGGAATAGGTGATGTAAAATACAATCTTCACTACCCAAAAAGGAGGGTTGTTTGAAAAGAAATTTGGTAGCAAGCAATAAATTGTCTACATCACTACTTAACTGAGTACAAACAGAAAAGACATGACGACCTTATGAAAATGTAGTGAAAATAGCCTGAGGGTTTAAAATATGTATAAATAATAACACTAGTCTTCACTGATATATATATATGAGTAATGTTGAAATATTATTGGTGAATTTTACTTATAATTTTTAAAATCTGGAATTTTCAAATTCCTAAATTAATATGTGGATGCTACAAATAGTGTTATCAAGGAACAAGAAGCTAGAAAATCATATAAAATGAACTTCCACATAAGTATTAATCTCCTACATGGACTTTATAATTTATTTCTGGATATATAAAGAGCTCCAATGAATTCAATACATGTTCATTGAAAACACAGCAAATTACTTTTGTGTGATCCTAAGAACTAAAAGTCCCTCCAAAACTGGTCACAAAGTACTTATAAACTGGTGTAATTTCATACACTTATGTACTTTTCTAGTGATTATAACTCAATTTTGATTTTTAATATATTTTTAAAGATTTTTAATTTTAAAGTTCCAAGATTCCTTTCCCCAAATGCAATCCCTTATAAAAGAAAGACTCTGCAGTTTTCTCTTTACTGATAACAACACTCTTTTCACAGCTATCACAGTTATTCCTAGCAGTACATACTTTTTCTTTTAAATTGTTCACTGAAAAATGCATGAGATTACATGTTGTATCCACACAGTTCTCATTCAGCTAGTTCAGTAAGCAGTTAAATATCTGAATAACATGAACTTGAGTGAACCTAAATGTTGCTAATAAGTGCATTTTGCCAGGAAGCTGAATGACGTAAATGCTTTCTTTATCTCATGAATACCGTGAGCGGTCCAAAAGGAAATTAAGATATGACTGAGAAAAAGATCAGAACACAAAAGAAGTACAGACTTTATTTTAAGAAGAAGACTTTGATCCACTTTGTAATAATCTTTTAAAAGTTTTAATCTTACTTTTTATTTCAATGAAGATGAATTAGTCTAAAATACTATGCAAAATAACCTTAACAATAAAGGTAACATAATGATAACAAAAAAAAACTAATGGTGTACTAACGAGGATAAATGAATTACAGAAGAAGAGAATACCAAAAAAGAGAATATATTTTTGTTCCCAAGTAGACCTACCTCTGTTGGGGGAGGATATCATGGCTAGTAATGTCATGATGAACACCAAAAAGGGTTTTGAATGTTTTCTTCTTGTCCTTCACACACTTAAAGTGCTTACTTACTTTAATTAGCAATATCTCTCATAAAAATAGCTAGAACTATTCTTGGATCAACAACAAAATGTCCATTTTGGGACTATTTAAATTAAAAAAAGAAATTTTTTCCTTCATATTTGTTTTTAATTTTTTTTTATTGCAGTAACATTGGTTTATAACATTGTATAAATTTCAGTTGTACATCATTATACTTCTATTTCTGCATAGATTGCATCACGTTCACCACCCAAATACTAGTTACAACCCATCACCACACACATGTGCTGACTTATCCCTTTCGCCCTCCTCCCTTCCTGCCTTCCCCTCTGGTAACCACCAATCCAATCTCTATCTCTATGTGTTTGTTTATTGTTGTTATTATCTACTACTTAATGAAGGAAATCATATGGTATTTGACCTTCTCCCTCTGACTTATTTCACTTTGCATAATACCCTCAATGTCCATCCATGTTGTCACAAATGGCTGGATTTCATCGTTTCTTATGGCTGAGTAGTATTCCATTGTGTGTATATACCACATCTTTATCCATTCATCCCTTGAGGGGCACTTAGGTTGCTCCCAAGTCTTGGCTATTGTGAATAACGCTGCAATGAACACAGGGGTGCATGTATCTTTACGAATTGGTATTTTCAAGTTCTTTGGATAAATACCCAGCAGTGGAATAGCTGGATCATATCGTAGTTCTATCCTTGATTTTTTGAGGAATCTCCATACTGTTTTCCATAGCGGCTGCACCAGTTTGCACTCCCACCAGCCGTGTATGAGAGTTCCCTTCTCTCCACATCCTCTCCAACACATGTTGTTTCCTGTCTTGTTAATTATAGCCATTCTGATGGGCGTGAGGTGATATCTCATTGTAGTTTTGATTTGCATTTCCCTGATAGTTAATGATTTTGAACATCTTTTCATGTGCCTGTTGGCCATCTGTATATCTTCTTTGGAGAAATGTCTGTTCAGGTCTTTTGCCCATTTTTTAATTGGGTTGGTAGTTTTTTTTGTTGTTGACATGCATGAATTCTTTATATACTTTGGAGATTAAGCCCTTATCAGCTGTATGGTTTGCAAATATCTTCTCCCAATTGTTAGGTTGTCTTTTTGTTTTGTTGATGGTTTCCTTTGCTGTGCAGAAGCTTTGTAGTTTGATGTAGTCCCATTTGTTTATTTTTTCTATTGTTTCTCTTGCCCAGTCAGACATGGTGCCTGAAAATATGTTGCTAAGACCAATGTCGAAGAGCATACTGCCTATGTTTTCTTCTAGAAGTTTCATAGTTTCAGGTCTTACGTTCAAGTCATTAATCCATTTGGAGTTAATTTTTGTGTATGGTGTAAGGTAAGGGTCTACTTTCATTTTTTTGCATGTGGCTATCCAGTTTTCCCAACACCATTTGTTGAAGAGACTTTCTTTTCTCCAGTGTATGTTCTTGGCTCCTTTGTCAAAGATTAACTGTCCATAGATGTGTGGGTTTATTTCTGGGCTTTCGATTCTATTCCTTTGATCTGTGTGTCTGTTTTTGTGCCAGTACCATGCTGTTTTGGTTACTATAGCTTTGTAGTATATTTGAAATCAGGGAGTGTGATACCTCCAGCTTTGTTCTTTTTTCTCAGGATTCCTTTAGCGATTCGGGGTCTTTTGTTGTTCCATATAAATTTTAGGATTCTTTGTTCTATTTCTGTGAAAAATGTTGTTGGAACTTTGATAGGGATGGCATTGAACCTATAGATGGCTTTAGGAAGTATGGACATCTTAACTATGTTAATTCTTCCAATCCAAGAGCATGGAATATCTTTCCATTTCTTTGTGTCTTCTTCAATTTCTTTCAGCAATGTTTTATAGTTTTCCGTGTACAGCTCTTTCACCTCTTTGGTTAAGTTTATTCCTAGGTATTTTATTCTTTTTGTTGCAATTGTAAATGGAATGGTATTCCTAATTTCTCTTTCTGCTGCTTCGTTGTTAGTGTATAGAAATACAACTGATTTTTGTATGTTGATTTTGTATCCTGCAACTTTACCATATTCGTTTATTACTTCTAAAAGTTTTCTGGTGGATTCTTTAGGGTTTTCTATATATAAAATCATGTCATCTGCAAATAGTGACAGTTTCACTTCTTCCTTTCCAATTTGGATCCCTTTTATTTCTTTTTCTTGCCTGATTGCTCTGGCTAGGACTTCCAGTACTATGTTAAATAGGAGTGGTGACAGTGGGCATCCTTGTCTGGTTCCTGTTCTTAGAGGGATAGCTTTCAGTTTTTCACCATTGAGCATGATATTAGCTGTGGGTTTCTCATGTATGGTCTTTATTATGTTGAGGTACTTTCCTTCTATACTCATTTTATTCAGAGTCTTTATCATAAATGGATGCTATATCTTGTCAAATGCTTTCTCTGCATCTATTGAGATGATCATGTGATTTTTATTCTTCATTTTATTAATATGGTGTATCACGTTGATTGATTTGCGAATGTTGAACCATCCCTGCATACCTGGAATAATCCCACTTGATCATGGTGTATAATCTTTTTAACATATTGTTGTATGCGATTTGCTAGTATTTCGTTGAGGATTTTTGCATCGATGTTCATCAATGATATTGGCCTGTAATTTTCTTTTTTTGTGTTGTCCTTGTCTGGTTTTGGTATCAGGGTAATATCAGCTTCGTAGAAAGAGTTAGGGAGCTTCCCCCACCTCCTCAAATTTTTGGAAGAGTTTGAGAAGGATAGGTATTAAGTCTTCTTTGAATGTTTGGTAGAATTCACCAGGGAAGCTGTCTGGTCCTGGACTTTTATTTTGGGGGAGTTTTTGATTACTGTTTCAATCTCCTTACTGGTGATTGGTCTATTCAAATTCTCTACTTCTTCTTGATCCAGTTTTGGAAGGTTGTATGATTCTAAGAATTTATCCATTTCTTCCAGATTTTCAAATTGGTTGGCATATAGCTTTTCATAGTATTCGCTTATAATCTTTTGTATTTCTGAGGTGTCTGTTGTAATGTCTCTTCTTTCATTTCTGATTTTACTTATTTGTGCCTTCTCTCTTTTTTTCTTGGTGAGTCTAGCTAAAGGTTTGTCAATTTTGTTTATCTTTTCAAAGAACCAGCTCTTGGTTTTATTAATTTTTTCTATTGTTTTTTTAGTCTCTATTTCATTTATTTCTGCTCTGATTTTTATTATTTCCCTTCTTCTACTGATTTTGGGCTTTGTTTGTTCTTCTTTTTCCAGTTCCTTTAGGTGCATTGTTAGATTGTTTATTTGAGATTTTTCTTGTTTGTTGATATAGGCCTGTATTGCTATACACTCCCCTCTTAGAACCGCTTTTGCTGTATCCCATAAATTCTGGCATGTCGTATTTTCATTTTCGTTTGTCTCCAGGTATTTTTTGATTTCTTCTTTGATTTCTACATTGACTCAGTCGTTGTTCAGTAGCATTTTGTTTAATCTCCACTATGTAAGTGATGCCTTAGGAGGTCTGCAGTGTGCTTTCCTCCGTTCTCAATGTTCCGGGGGTGACCCCTATGTGGGCTACGTGTGTCCTTCTGTTATGGCCTGTTTGCTCTCCCTGTAGGCACCCAGGGAGGCTGAGTTATGCTCCTGGCCAGCTGTTGTAATGCTCAGCTGCTTGTAGTTGTTGTGGGCCCTTCAGCCTCTTTATCAGGTGTGGGGAGCCCCAGCACAGTTGGCTGCAAGTTCTAATACCACATTTGTGTTGCAGTATTTCTTTTAAGTGAGTAGGCCCCCAGCGTAGCAGGTTGTTAGGCTCAGGGCCTTACAATTGCTATAAGCCTCCAGCCTTTGGGTCTCTTGTCAGCTCTCTGAGGTTTGCAGCTGGGTGGGGCTGGCCCTCAGGCACAGGAGCACCCAATTGTTTCAGACTTTGGAAGGTAGGGCAATCCCTCTATGTGGGTCTTTGGAAAGCACAAGTCTTCTGCAACTGACAAGCCCTGCCGCCCACAGGTCCACACACACAGTCAACATAGTCCTGCCTCATGTGCGTGCCCCGACCTCCTGAAGCAGACCCAGTCTCTCCACAGCGGGAGCCCCACACACTCCACCACTGCCCTACACTATCCACCCTCACCTTGTGTACGCCCTGCCCCACTGAAATTGGCTCAGTTGCCCGGCTGCAGGGAATCCAGTCACCAATCTGTGCAGACCCACAAGTTGCCTCTTGCCCACAAGAGGGCTTGTTGTTTGTTGGGTGGGGCCAGTCTTTAGGGTGGGCTGCCTGCATTGGCTGAGCTGGATTAAATAGATGCTCTAGTGGGTGGGGCAGACCCTGGGCTACCAGGCCCCAGGGAGAACTCCAATGGTGTCTGTGTCAGCACGCCCACACCAGGCCACAACAATGGCCGCCACCAATGTCCCAGTCCCTGGAGAGGTCTCACTCCTCACTGAGATGCACACAGGGCCTATTAGGTGAGTCTCTTTTCACCACAGCACTGTGCACCTTTCTTTCTGGTGATTTTAGGTTGCTTTCTGAAATGGGTGAGTTTGTGTGTGGGCCCTTTAAGAGCCAGTTTTAATTTTTTTGTGAACTGGGTTTTCTGGGGGTACTCCCCAATGTTTTAGTAGCAGCAAAGTCAGATATTCTGCCACTCGTCTCGATTGTGCTGGGTCCACAAAATGCCCACAGCGGGGGCGCTCCCGGCTCAGGGCCCCGCTCCTCCAGGGAGGCTGCGGACCCTTGGGTTGCACCCGGGCGGCTGTGAGGCACTGTGGCTTGTGAAGGTGCCATTTTTCCTCTCCAGAAGGGAGTCTCTGCCTCTTCCACCTCTATTAGGATTGTCCTTTGTTGCAGGAGTTCCTCTTATCCAGTTTTCAGTTTTGTCTCAGGGGTAATTTTTCCACGAGTAGTTGTAAATTGGCTGCGTCCGTGGGAGGAGGTGAGTTCAGAGTCTGCCTACGCCACCATCTTCGATATATATATCTGTATAGGGCTTATTAAAACAGATTGCTGGACCCCACTTCCAGAATTTCTGCTTCAGTAGCTCTGGAGTGCCAAATTACGGTTCTTTTACACAAATAGCACAATGGAGAAAACACTCTTTCATGTGCTTTTCTTCTCATTCCCCAGTGTAGTTGTTGCTCAGCCAGCCTTTAGGTTTTTTCCAGAGGAAATGGTTCCATATGTCGACTCAGTGTGTCCATGGGAGGAGATGCGTTCAGGATCTTCCTACTTTGCCACCTTGAACCTTAAGAAACATTCCTGGTGATATAGTGCTTGAGTTTGCACGCTCCGCTTCAGCAGTACAGGGTTGGCGGGTTTGGATGCCGGGCATGCACCTACGCACCACTCATCTAGCCATGCTTTTTATTTCGTCTTGTGCTGTTATGTAAAATTTGCCCTAGCATTTTGTTCAGCAAGATGGCAATTATTAACAATATATTTCTCTAAACTGTTGCCGCAAAGCTATTATTCACGCAGCGTTACAACCGAGTTCTTTTTTTGTTTGTTTCTTTTTGAGGAAGATCAGCCCTGAGCTACAATCTGTGCTAATCCTCCTCGTTTTTGCTGAGGAAGACTGGCTCTGAGCTAACATCTATTGCCAATCCTCCTCCTTTTTTTTTTCCCCAAAACCCCAGTGGATAGTTGTATGTCATTGTTGCACATTCTTCTAGTTGCTGTATGTAGGACGCGCGGCCTCAGCGTTGCTGGAGAAGCGGTGCGATGGTGCGCGCACGGGATCCGAACCCGGGCCGCCAGTAGCAGAGCACGCACGTTCAACCGCTAAGCCATGGGGCTGGCCCGCCTCCATATTTTTATCACAACATTCCAAGTCTCAAAGTAATTCTCAATCTGTTTTGAGGTTATATGTACATGTAGAAAAAGAGTTAAATATAATATTGAAATATTTAAGGAGTCAGAAAACAAGGCTAGTTTTATGAATATAGTGAAAAAGTGAATATTTTACTTTTTATGAAAAACTAGTATTATCAAACAGAATAAATTTTATGGAAAATTAATTCAGTGTTTCAGTAGTGCATTAGATTCTACAACAGAGACATGAAAAGATATGCATATGACAAATTTGAAATGAAGTTGGTTTTTCTATGTTAATGCTTTGATTTTATGTTTTCATGACAATTAGAATGCAAATACATAAAGATCTGGGCAAAACTATTGATTTAGTCAGTTTCTAAATTTGGGAGGTGGGAGGTGCATCTAGGAGGGAGATTATAAAATCTCAGTCTCATATTCACTTTCAGTAATAACATATGTACCAAAAAAATAAATGTTTGGACTTTTTGATTCTTAAATTGTTTATTCTTATCCAATTCTAATATAAAATCCCCCTTCTTAAAAGAGCAATACAAAGTGATTGCTAAAAAGGAAGCTAAAAGCAAGAATATATAGATAAGTAATTTACGTTACCACACCTCTTTTAAATAGTTGTTCCTCCACTAGTAGTGTAGGGAAAAAGTGGATATTGACATTTTTCTGAAGGAAATTACACATTTAATTTATTCACTATATTTTATTCCTGTCTTGATTATGTGGTGCTGAATATCCAATATAAAATATTGACTCTAATACAGGT
The DNA here is from genome assembly GCF_020826845.1 of Diceros bicornis minor. NCBI lineage: Eukaryota > Metazoa > Chordata > Mammalia > Perissodactyla > Rhinocerotidae > Diceros > Diceros bicornis. Next base: position 23,181,874 of record NC_080766.1, read on the forward strand.
ATAAACAATAAAAAACCTGAAGCGAAATAGCCTTCATTTGTACAGATCTGATATCAAGGGCTACTGTGTGTCTTAGGTCACTGTCCTCTCTGGACCTCAGTTTTCTTATCTGTAAAATAGACCTGATAATATTGTTTTGTATGTAATGGAGTTGTTATAAAAGTTATATCATAAAGCACATGTATAAGTATTCTGGAAAGCTAAAAAACAAAAGATGAATTTAAAATCCTTTAAATAATTATTATGCTCAGTTTCAATTTGTTAAATAATTAAAACCATGATTAACTTACTTATAAAGAAAGAATTTTCTCTACATTATTGAGAAAATAAATCATCACTAGTCCCCAAATCCTAGTGATGTAATTTACATATGGTTATACTTTCATTTGTGAAAAATTCCAAGACAAATAAGTAAACGTTGCACTCTAGAGTAAATTGACAGCAGGAGAAAAAATAAAAACATTAAGAAATTTAACTTGCTTAATTATTGTAGCCTAACCGCATGGGACATGAGAGAGTATAAGCATTTAAATGCATTCTTAAGCTGAAATTTTTTAAAAGACATAACTTTCAAGAGACAACTTAATTGAATATTTATAACATAAATCTATATGATGTCCATGCCTATCCTCTGCAATGACAAAAATATATTTGGTTTTTCATAAAAATAAATTCAAGTAAACTTCAAAAATTTTATTCATAAGTTAAAAAGGTATAATTTTGTTTTTCTAGAAAAAAGTAATAGCTATTTTAGCACCAATATTCCTTCACGATAAGGAGCTTTACAAATATAATGTTTCTAAGAGCTTTTTCTAAAGATGGAAATGAAGCAGATCAATATACTGGTTTAATGCTAAAAAAGTCACAAATAAAATATTTATCATTTAAAAGCTAACTAGCTAAACCTAAGTCATTAAAAAAAAGTGATTATATTCTCAAGAGAATAATCAATGCTACATAAGAGATACTGTAGGTTGCTGATGAAAGAAATATTATTTACAGACTAATTTAAGTTTAGATGGTCTATTTTTTTCACCGAAACCACATTTCTCTAGAATTTTATAATAGTAAAAGAATAATAATGACAATAATTTCCAATACTTCTTAAATTTTTACATAGTGCTGGGCAGTAAGTGCTAGAGGTGTTAAATACATTATTATATTCACAACAATCTTCCCAACGCCCCATGACATCGTTTGTGGTGGTTATTGTTTTCGTAACTGTCGGCATTTTAATAAAGAGGCATCTCAGCCTTACAGAAGTTAGCTGACTCCTTCAAGGACATTCAGCAGTAAGTCCTGGAACCAGAATTTTCTGAACCAGGTCAGTGCATTTAGGTAGAAAGCAAGACTCTTCATATTTAAAAAAAGTAGATGCCGGTTTGTATAATGGACCAGGCTTATTATCATTGATCTGGGGGATTTATTGCCTAGAACTATGTCCGCATGTAAAAGGAACCTCAATGAAGTAGGAGAGGAGTGAGCAGTTTAGAGCACAGAGGTTGTTGAGTCAATACATCCACAGGGCTAAAGCCCAGTTGGATATGTATTTTTCTACTATTCTTTTCTGAGCTTTGGTTGTTGATTCATGTGCGTTATATCAAAAATGATACCTATGAGTTTTGAAAAAAAATTTTGTTTTTATATATAATCAAAGATGTTTCATAGATGAGTTGTCTTCCTTATATTGTAATAGTGGATTCAGAAGAGAACCATTTGTATTTGAAAGTGAATAATGGAAGAAAATGTATAAAATGATTTTTTTAAATTGCTAGAGAAAATTCTAGTTTGCTCGATATATTATTTTTCTAGCACACAGCTTTAGTTGTTTTTTTTATGTTGCATATAGACATATCTTTGAAAATTGATAAGTAATATTTGGAATCTCATTCTCCATTTGTATACCAGAGCTTTGCAAAAAAGAAAGATACTAAATTCTCATGGCTAAAAAATACTTATGTTTCTCCCATCTTTCCCCAAAGTGGATTCATGTAATACAAGACTAGTTCTGTGAAAACTAATAATTTCTCTGGGTATTAGCTAAGCAATTTTCTTAGCCTATCACCATCTAAGTAGCATGTCAAAATTTGGTAGGGGAAGGAGATTCTGAAAATGGCATGAAAAAATTATTTTTCCTCTCATGCTACTGTGTGTTTATTACCTGTTTCTCTTTATCAGAAACAAAAGAATTATAGTCAAAATTATACTTTACTTGGGCATATGACTTCCAAGTTTGTTGATTCAGTGTGTAAGGAATTCTCATTTGCAACATTATGGAGACTCTATAGAAGTACATCTGTGTTCTAGCACAGGTGAACCATAAAGTTGCCTGGGTACAGTGCCAGGCCACCACGTCACAAATAGAATGATTTTTACCCATCTGTCTGCAAGCTCTGAGAGTGCTAAGAAACATAAATAACATATTTTTGTTGGAAAAAATAAAATAAATGTAGACAGTCATTTTGTAGTAAAATAAACTCGGATTCAGACAGATGTGGCATATTCAAGACCGGCCTGTTAGTGGTAGATTCAAAATAAGAATGGTTATAAGAATTCCTTTGGATCACCATTTCTTCAAGTCATTATTAAAATATTAGATCTAATTTGAAAAATATGACTTAGAAAAACTTTGTTTTACATATATAATTTTTTCAGAAACGGTATTCTCGAAACCTAAATTTGCCTCTGTCCCTGTGTCTGTCTTTTGTATTCCACATCAGTTACATATGTACCATGCCTCCATGATGCTGAGTAATAAATATATCTTATCATTAAAAAGGATAATTATAATTTTATACTATTTTGTAAGCAAATTTTAACATAATTGTGCTAAGAATCATTTTGAATAATTCTATTAAATTGTCTTATATAATCCTCTTTTTTCCCTCTAGATAACACAGCATCACCAATTTAATCTAGTTTCTTTCTATTGTGCTTCTTTTCCTATCTATCCTGTTATAGTTGTGAAGTTTACCCTCATTTCTACTACTAGCATATAAGTCTTGATTCATTTTTGTCATCACTAGCGACTCTTGCTATTTCTACTTTGTCAGTCAGCATATTCCATCCTATTTCTAATCACCTCTTTCATTGATACTTTCGGCATGATTTTTGGGAATTCCTAGAAAAGTGGCTCCCATCTTCCCACACCTTCTCATGGCACGCTTCAGAAAGGTCATCATTACCGTAACTCTGTAAAAGTTTGCCTCTAGTCCCGTATGACTTATACTAACTGAAAAAATACAAGCAAGCCATTTTATTCTAAAATGATAATTTTTAAAATAGTCATAGACAGATATTTTAAAATGTATTTCCTGTCAAAGCAAAGCGCTTGGAGCCATCATTTGCAAGTTTAAGTCTTAAAACTAAAATGATTCCATATAGAACATTTATTTAGCACTTCTCTCACAGGAGTTTTGACTATGTTTTCTTTTTAACAATGTGATGATCTGTTAATGGCTGTGACTTTCTGATACAGTACAGTTAGGAATATGATAATATTCATTATCTTCCCCACAGGGAATCAAGAAGTATATTGGAAAGAAGAGTTACTAAAGAGTTTTTTTCTAAAGAAACTTTGTACAAAATATTTCAAATTATTAACATGTCAGTTGCTTAAAGTATTGTTTGCAAACCAGAGAATGGCTTTCAAGAATCATGAAATTCAAGTCAGCCAATGACGATCACTTCTGTCCTGTCGCTAACGTTAAGATTTATTATTAAAGTTACTGTCTAGTCTTTTCTAATTTGGGGTTTAATGGAATTATTCTCGTTTCTTTTTTAAGACACACTTTTCAATGGTCTTGGGCTCGGCGCTGTCATTGGCCTGGGAGTAGCCGCGCTCTTGTTAATCCTCGTGGTCACGGACGTCAGCTGCTTCTTTATTCGACAATGTGGGTTATTGATGTGCATCACCAGGAGAATGTGCGGGAAGAAGAGTGGCTCCAGCGGCAAAAGCAAAGAACTGGAAGAAGGAAAGGCTGCGTACCTGTGAGTATCGGGCAGCCGCATCACGTTACACCAAACAAGGGCCCCAGTCAAGCTTTCGAGCTTTATTCAGGGGCTTTCTTTTCTGAGCAGGTTAAAGATTTCAGCTATAAGAATGTTGGACACAGCACTTCCTGCTTTCTGGTCGTAGGTCTATATGACCAGAAATGCAACATCTTATAAAGCCAAATGACTTTGAAAATAAACTATTAAAAAATAAACCTTAAAATGGGATCCACACTAAAAACAATTACTGTTAGTTATGATTTAAAGTTGGATAGATAGATAGATGATAGATAGATAATCATATAAATTGATTTATTATTTCTCCCCCCATTATTTCAGTTTATATTGAATAAAAAAAGGGCATCAATAGTAATCTGAGTTAAAAGTTCAGTTAAACTGAGTTAAAAAACATAAATTAAGTCAACTCTTACAAGTGTAAGAAGTGGCTACATATAGGTTTCAAGACTGTACGGAAAATGTTGGGTGTGTTATGCAATACATTATTACAGATTCTGAATTTACTTTTTGAAATTTTGATCAAAAGATGAGTATATATTAGAATTTCTAGCTCTTTGTGGCATTTCTTTTAATTAGACAAAGTATGAATTCCAAGAAAATATGCAGAATTAAATCTTGAGGATAATTCCCTTGTCTTGTAAAATAGTAACTAAGAGATTTTAATACTTCTTTTTTGTTTTGTTCATCTTTACATAGATTTCTATGTAATCTCACAAGTACAATAGGCTCAATGAAAAAAAATTAGAAAGCACAGAAGAGCATACACACACATATACACACACAATATTTGTATGTGTATGTATGTGTTTGTATACATAGACATATGTATGTATATTAAACCCTGCAATCAAAAATAAACATTATTAAGAGTTAAGGACATCTCCTTTATTATTTTTTTAAATCTTATAGTTTTTCTATTACATAATTTTCCTAACATTTCAGGGCGAAAATTTTTAAACGTAGAAAAGAGGTGAAAACACTTAATAGCAAAGACTCATTTACCAACTACTTGGGTTCTGCAATAAATATTTTATTTCCTTTATCATATATTTATCCATCCCTCAATTCATCACACTTTTTTTACATTTAAAAAAAATTAGTACACTTAATTCCTACACAATTCAACTTGCATATCATTGCATAGAGTTCAAAATTTCTTTATGTTTTCTTTAGGTAAAACGGAGAGTGAAATGAACAAAATGTCCCATTTGATCAGTTTTGACAAATGTTTATATCCGTGTAACCCATCTCCTATCAAAATTCGGAACCTTAGCATCATCCCTGAACGTTCTCTCATGCCCCTACCCAGTCATTCCCCACCTCCTCCCCCTGCCCCAGGCAATTGCTATGCTAATTTTTTTCACCATAGATAATTCTTTGCTGTTATAGAACTTGATATCAATGGATTCTTACATGTGTCCTCTTTCATGTCTGGCTACTTTCACTCAGCATAATGTTTTAGGATTCATTCACGGTGTTCTTAGTATCGGTAACTCATTCCTTTTTATTGTTGAGTCATTTCTATTCATTTTTCTTTGTATACATTTAGGCACGTAAGGTCTCATACATTATTTTCTTGTCATGAGGATATAGGAGAATCCAATCTGCATGGCTGCATTGTTTTTGATCTCCAAGCCTATTTCAATCCTCCGAGGCAATTTGTCTGTAACCATTTCTTATAGACACTCTGTAAGGGATATTTTCACTTCGTGGGACACTAAACATCCAAGATAGCATACGTTTTTAATTTAAAAAAATAGATTCAATTGTCAATCAAAATGCCACCTGCTTACTTGTTGGACACAGAGCATAGCAAAGAGCAAACAGGAATTAGGCTCTACTTCACACTTGAATGGAGTATTAATGTGTGACATAGTAAATATAGTGGGATCAGTTTACTGTCCAATATCTCTTGCTTTCTTCATAAGGACATGTTCTACTTCCTAATAATTTGCTGTGCTTTTACACTGTCTTATTAACTAAATAAATGTATCACCAAACCTCATTTTGGTTTCTTTTTCACATATTGAGAAAACAATGTATTATATAACATAATTACACATATAAACATATGATACATGTATACATATATATATGCATACCTAACTCAAAGCTGAATTTTATACATCTTCATTCTTGCTCAAGCATTGAACAAATATTTACGGAATAAGTACTAAGTAATAAGTACTGCTATACAGCTTAGCCATAAAGTGGTGACCAAAACAAATAAGAATTTCATTCACATGGAACTCATTCTAATGCAAGAAGACGGATAATAAACACTAACTAAACATGAAAATGTCTGGTAGTGATAAGCACCAAAAATAATGATAAACAGAATGATAACTTGTTACTAAAGATTGGGTCATAAAGACCTCTCAGAGGAGGTGAAATTTCAGCTGAAGAGTGACTGATAAGGGGCCAGCAATATAACGATCAGTGAGGAACATTCTATGCTGATATAACAATTAATATGAAGGCCATTAAGGCAGGAATAAATTTACTGTGTTGAAGTCCCAATAAATATGAGTGGTGTGAAACAGAGAGAGACTGGCACAAGTATCAGGTTGGAGAATTATCTAGGGAACAAAATATTAAATTTTCTTGGGTCAAAATAAAAAACTTTACTTTTTTTGGATATGGAAAGCTACTGCAAGTTTTTTAAGAAGACTACTTTAGCTACTTGTGAAGACTGGAATGTTGGTGAAATACTCAAAGTGAAAAATGATGGTCTTTGGGAAAAGGTCATAGTACTATAGACAAATAAAAGTGTATAGATTCTAGACATACTTGAGGCAGAGTCAACTACTATTGATTGATTGGACTCTGGGCTGAAAGAAAGAGAGAAATCAAAAAGGACCTTCATGTTTTTGCCTTAACCAACTGGAGGGATGTTGGTGACCGTGTGAAAAACAATGAGGTGCATTCAAGTTCTGCTGTTTATTTTCATTTGACTCTATTATTTGTTAATTTATCCATCAGCACTTCTGTTTATAAATCCTGCTGAGTTTAATTAACCTTAAAGACTTGGAAGATGAAAGCACACGGTTCATTCCATACTTATTATCCATCATAACTTTTTATATCACTATTTCTCCTACCTTGGGAAAACAATTTTCAAAAATTTATTGTTCAAATTGGAAAAAGATTAGATATACTTTTTTTTAAAGATTATGTAAAATCTCGTTGAGAAGTAGGCTATAACTGATTGATTAATTGAATTAATACTAGCTTCTAAACATGACCCCAAGCATACTGAGACTAGTCCTTTCACGTTATCACAAGTTACAAGACTAGGTAGATTTATCATGAAACACAATAATTACACAATTAGAGCATTCTTGTTTAAAGAGCATCATGTTGCAGGAAAAAGAGAAATTTTAAAGTCAGTGGCATTTAGGATGGCATTAGTGTAAAGTTCTAAAATAGTCCATTATTATTTGGCTCTTACCAATTTAAATTTATATTTATCTTGCATTCTCATAGTTTATCTTATAAAAATAGCTAATGAGTCCTAATTTATCAAACTATATTTTACTCTTATTTACCCAAGCATTTATTTATACTAACAAATGTTTATTGAACACCTATGTAACCAGGCACTATTCTACACCCCAGAGATACAACTGTGAGGAAAAGAAAACTAGTCTCTGCCAAGATCTAGCTTTTATTCAGATGGGAAACACATTTCAATTAAAAAGCAATCAAATGGGGCCAGCCCGGTGGTGTAGTAGTTAAGTTCATGCGCACCAGCTTCAGTGGCCCCAGGGCCAACAGGTTCGGATCCTGGATGTGGACCTACACACTGCTCATCAAGCCATGCTGTGGCGGCATCCCACATACAACATAGTGGAAGATTGGCATAGATGTTAGCTCTGTTAGGTTAGGGACAATCTTCCTCACCAAAAAAAAACACAAAAAACCAATCAAATGGGTCAATAAATAAATAATTTCTGTTATAAATGCTATGTAAAAAAAGAAAGAATTAGACTCTTCAGACTTATCTTGGCAAGTTGTAAAAGAACTAAAATATAAAGGAATGAGAACAAGTAACTAGCTAAAGTGTGTGTGTGTGTGTGTGTGTGTGTGTGTGTGTGTAAATGGTTTTTTGTGGAGAAAGAGAACTACCCAACTCTAGCCTCCTCTAGATTTCCACATAGGTGAAGGGAAATATTCAACTCCTCTTCACTCTTGTCATCCTGTCCCATTTAAGGGGTGAAAAACAAAACTAAGAAGCAGTTGTGAAGTTCACAACAGTTCGGGGGCACAGACTTTCTAAAAGACTGAGACCCATTAATAGGACTATAGAATGCATCTCCTGGGCCGGCCCCATGGCTTAGTGGTTAAGTGCGCGCGCTCCGCTACTGGTGGCCCGGGTTCGGATCCCCGGCGCATACCGACACACTGTTTCTCCGGCCATGCTGAGGCCGCATCCCACATACAGCAACTAGAAGGATGTGCAACTATCACATACAACTATCTACTGGGGCTTTGGGGGAAAAAAATAAAAAATAAATAAATAAAAAAACAGAATGCATCTCCTCCCCTCCACACTACACCTTACCACCACATTACTGAAGGCCTACATTTAGCAGTTCCTTTTAAACAGTACATCGTGTCCCACTATCAGGAAAAAATTACAAGGCATACTAAAGACAAAAGTCAGTTTGGGGAGGCAGAGCAAGCGTCAGAACCAGATTCAGATAAACCAGGGATGTTGGAATTATTAGACTAAGAATTTTAAAAAATATCCGATTAATGTGGTAAGAACTCTAATGGATAAAACAGACATGCAAGAAGAGATGAGCAATGTAAGCAGAGACAGAAACTCTAAGAAAGAATCCAAAAAGAAATGCTAGAGATCAAAGACACCGTAACAGAAATGAAGGATACCCTTGGTGAGTTTATTAGCAGACTGGACACAGCTGAGGAAAGAATCTCTGAGCTTGAGGAGATCTTAACAAAAAATTCCAAAACTTAAAAGCAAACACACAAAAAAAGGTTGAAAAAGAGCCCCAGAATATCTAAAAACTGTGGGACAACTCCAGCAGACAAAACACACGTGTAGTAGGAATACCAGAAGAAGAAAGAGAGAAAAGAGAAGCAAAGGTAAGAATTATATATGACTTTACACACACACACACAGACACTGATCTGTATATATATGTATATCTATTATTACAATTTTTTCTCACATAGCAATGCAACTTCAATAATGTTCCATTTCAGGACATAAATTTCTGACTCATTTTTTTAATAAATAAGTAGTATTCTACAGTATTAGATACCATAATGTATTTATCCCTTTCTCTATTGTCACAATTTAGATGAAAATTTCAATATTTTTATAATATTCAAGTATAATATGCTGTTTTGAACTTCCTTTTTACATCAATCCTTTTGTAAATGTACACTAACCTCCTAGATGTGGAATGGGAGTGAAAACCAAAGAATACTGGAAAATTGCTCACAAAAGTCTATACCAATTCTCACTCCCAATAAAATCAGAGAATGTATATTTCTCTATAGCTTCTCAAACATTGAATATTATCAATTTATTTTTAATTTTTGCCAATATAATATGTGAAAAATATCATTTAAAATTTGCACTTTTCTGATCTGGGTTGAATCTTAACTTATTTGTTTTACAATTTTGTTTTGATCACTTTATTTTTTCTTGAAATTTTCTGTTCATATTCATTACACGTTTTCATAGAGTTATTTAACTTTTCTCTTACTTGTTGATTATGTAATGTAGCCCTTAATCACTTGATGTTGTATCTGTTGCAAATATTTTTCCCGGTCTATCCCAAAGTTGACATTTTTGTTTATGATGCCATTAATTATATGAATCTTTACATTTTTATTCAAGAATTGATCGATTTTTAAAAATATTTTTTCTCAGTGTGCGTCAAGATATTTTCTTAATCTTTTTTTATAATTTGTTGAAGTTGCAAGTTTTAGTAACATATTTCCTAATATAAATCCTCCTTGACATCCTAGGATACTGGTGACAGAACTGATTGAGTGCTGTATATATGTCAGACACCGTTTTAAGCACTCTGCAGAAATTAGTGTGGTCTCATTATCATCTCTGTTTTCCTAATCGAGCAACAGAGGACAGAAATGCTTATGCAGTGAGTTGGTGGGAGAGCCAGCTAGTTTGGTTCCAGGGCACGTCCTCTAAACTGCTCTGCTACACTTGCCATCATTTTCTGCTTAATAATCAGTTCTGGAAATCTGGCCAGAATTTATATAAGGTTCACCAGTCTATATAATTGTGAAATTGCCTATAAATTGTGGCATACATTTTTATGCCAATTTCAACAATATATTACCCTGTCACTCTATAGCTCCACAGAAAATATTGGTAATGATTCTGATATCACTTCAAGTATAATTTATATATATATATATATATAATTTATACATGATAGGAATTAGACTCATGTAAATTTTATGTGTGCTTCAAATATATTTACCTAAGGGTAAGTAAAATATTTGCTTGATATTCTTTAGAGTATTTATTGTAATAGAAAAGATTGGAAACAACCTAAATGTCTGTTAATTGGAGCCTGGGCAAACGTATGGTTGTATATACATACAAAGGGATAGTATGTACTGTGAAAAAGAGAGAGGAAGCTCTAAATGTCCTTGTATGGGCTCCAGCTCATACGAAATGCTCATTGAAAAGGCAAAATTACACGCAGTTAGTATGTTACCATTTGTGTAAAAATAGCTATATGCATTTTCACACATGTATGCTGGTACATGCATAAAATATCTCTGGAAAACAAAATTTAAAAACATAATGGATTGTCTCTCTAATAAATAATTAAATATCGTAGAAACGGGAATTGTAGGGAGATTTACCTTTCCCTCTCTACCCTTTGTAGTGTTTTTACTATATAAATGTGCTAGCTAGTTAAAAATTAAAAAGATCTTTAAGAACAAAACTAAGGATTTTAGAGCAACTTACTATTTTATCTTGTTATCCTTTCATTTCCTTTCAGTAAAGTTTATTTTATCCTTTCTAGTTTAAAGTTGTTTGCTTACATGCTTATTTTCAGTAAGGAAGATGCAATTAAAATCAAATTCACTATCTTTTCTTTATGCCCAGCCCTCCCTCATTAATCTCTTTACTCCCTCACCCTGAACCCCTGGTAACCAATGGTCTACTATCTCTATAGTTTTGCCATTTCCACAATGTCATATACTTGGGTTTACACAGTATGTAGCCCTTTCAGACTGCCTTATTTTCCTTAGCAGTATGCATTTAAAGTTCTTCTGTATCTTTTTGTGGCTTGAAAGCTCATTTCTCTTTATCGCTGAGTAATATACAATTGTGTGGATGTACCACAGTTTGTTTATCCATTCACCTGTTGAAAGACATCTTGATTGGTTCCAATTTGGCAATTAGAGGAGAGCTTCTATAAACATTCATGTACATGTTTTCAGGTGGACACAAGTCTTCAACTCATTTGTATAAATACATGAAAGCACAATTGAGGGATTGTGTGGTAAGACTATGTTCCTAGGGAGGTGAAGACTCCCACTTATTTTTTGTGTGTGCCAAAAACACACAAAGTTTTAATCTGTATTATAAGTGCATCATTCCCAACCCTTATACCTCACTTCACTCTTTATCCTCACCAAGTGGCTTCCTTATTTTTCTTATTTTCATTCATTTTTTGAGGTATGAAACTTTGCAGTAAACTTTCTACTTTTCATAATTGTGATAAATTACACTTACTCTCATATTTTAGAAATCTGATAAAGATTACATGGATATGAAACTATAAACAAAAGTATCATGCATACATGTTACATTATTGTTTTTATTTAAATTTCCTTGAAAACATGAATATGTTAAAAGTCAATGATCGCACTATAGTTAACATCATTCATAAAAATTCATAGAGACATTTAAAACAATGAAATGTATATAAATATTATCTTCCAAATTTTGAAATAGAAGCAATATTTCTGATGCTGTTTTTCAAATTTTTAAAAAAATGTCTTTAAAAGGATATGGCTAGTTCAGGGGAAAGAAAGCCATTTCATGCCATAAGTTTCATTCAATAAAAATAGTTTTCATTTATTTCTCAAAAGAAATGGCACAATAGAATTTAAAATTTGAACTACTTTTGCAAAATAATTAACACAATTTTAATGAGAAAAATCATTCTAGACAAAATGGAATATATTTCTGTTTTTTCTGAGTGAAAAATATATGGTTAGATGAATTTAAATGGAAAAAAAAAATTCTTAATGGTATTCTTAATATGACCCTGTTGGATTTATTTGGAGGGAGATGGGGTTAGGTGGAGATTTTAAACTATGTTCCATAATTCACCCATTTTTACATTACATAGGTAAGATTTTTTTTCTTTACTTTTCTAGGAAAGATGGATCAAAAGAACCAATAGTGGAGATGAGGACAGAAGATGAAAGAATTACTAACCACGAAGATGGGAGCCCCGTAAATGAGCCAAATGAAACCACGCCACTAACAGAACCTGAGTATGTAGCTTGAAATTCTTAATTATTTCTAGATACGTATTTCTAAAGTGATAACACATTAGCATTATTTGTAGCATATGTTACAAATAACATCATTTATAGAAAAATGTTGTTTCTTCTTCAATGAAAGTGCATGTGAATATGTAAAATCTATTTTCTATTGAGATATTCCACATGAACATTTTGTATCAATGTCAGAGATAATCTACTGTTCAAACATATATTTATAATTTTATGCAAAAATATCAAAAAGACAGAAGCATGTTACAGAGTTGGATTTTCCTACACTAATATTACTCCTTAAGAAAGTGATACTTTCAAAATGTGACTGATTTTCACTGAAATAAAGAGATGTCAGGAAATTAGTCATCACTTCCGGTATGAATATGACAGTCTAAAATAGAAATAAATAGGGTGAAATATACACAAGTCTATTTAAAAAAGAAATAATATTTGTTAGGAAGAGGAAGAAATACTGTTCAACTACCATTTTAATGTCTATGTGGTAAATGGTGCTTGGTCTCCATTCAAGATTATGTTATTACTTTCTGCATCCATCAGCGCTCCATTAAAAATGTAGTAGTTATTTCAACTAAACCTGCAAAGATGATGAACATATGCAAAGATGATGTTCATGCACATGAAAGTTAAAACGATTAAAGCCAAAGGCATTATTAAGAAGTAGAAATAGCAGTATTGTATTGAATATATTTGATACTAACAAAACCATGGCTATCACATTATTCTTTATATACTGCTCACCAAAATGACTTGTAAATTTTATTGTTTTTCAAAATAAATATCCCTTTTTTCTTTACCAGCTAGCATTTCCTTGCAGGTAAATTTGATTTTGGCTTCTCATGCTAAACCAAAGGCTGAGCGTTGTCACAGGTAAAGACAGTAATCTGTCTCACACATACTCTATCTGCTCTCAAGGAGCTGAAATGATTAATATTTAGACAAATACAAAGTACTACTCTGTAGCTAAAATTTCAGTATAAATCCTAAGGCTGTTTTTAGTAACTGCATTTAGTGATTATTACACTCTAAATTGAAGTTAACTTTTGTAGAGGCAGCTTTTACAAGGTAGATTCCATGTCTCCCCCTCAGAAATCAGAAGTCTTTTTATTGAACCAAAATATTACACAACAAAACAAATTCCTGTCTATTAACTAACAGTTATAATGATACATTGGTGTGTATGAAAACTAGTTAAGAAAATACAAATATGACAGGGCTATGTTTTGAACAAAACAAAACAGAACCAAACAAAATAACTACTCTGGGTCTCGATTATAGAAAAGAAATATTCAACATACAAATAATACAATTAATAATAATCTTTTAAAAAACAAAAAACATAAGTAGTGAAAAATTATATATGCAAAAATACACCATCCACAAATTAGGTGAAAACACTGGTTAATTACAAACTCAATACATAGTTCTTTGAATAAGAGATATATTAAGCATTATGCTAACTTCCCATCCAAGCTCTAAATTTCTCTACATTTTGATGCTAGAAGTGAACCATTGTTTTTATAATCTCTTTTATTCTGAATCAGCTTTTTTTCCAATTATTTTATTGAAATCATAATGGTTTATAACGTTGTGTAATTTGGGGTATACATTATTATTTATCAATTTCTGAATTGTCAGTGTTTTCAGTACTCTGGAATGAGAGAAAGGAAGAACTGTGAATGCACTATTTATAACATGCATAAAAGACCCTGACCTAGTAGGTACAAATTAGATGGTACTTCATTTCCAGAAATGGATCTTAGTAGTTTTTGCCTATGACTTAGTTTTGATTGGTTAGTTTTCACATAATAGCTTTGATCTTCAGCATACAATGCCTTACTTTATTCTTCTCATTCAAAAATATAAAATAGATTATAAATAAATCTCAGAGGAACTAGTATAGTAGCATTCACTGCCCCATACAATGGTGAGGTTAAAGTCACAGAGGTGAATGGAATTTTATTTATAACTTAATTCTTTTGATGTAGAAAAATTATTTTGTCAAGGGAGGAAATATTACCCTCCAAACCAAGTACACAAGATGTAGTAGCAAACCACTGAATTTAAGACTGGTGAGAAAAACTAGAAATCTTGATTCATTGTCATCGTAGTGTCGAGAAATAGTCTGGGTGATATTAGTGAAGGAGTTTATTCAATAACCAGTGTGAGGCGTTCGAACCCCGGGAAACAGTTCAGCAGATGCTCTGATGGGACTGCTCCCAGGTGTGTGAGGTTAAGTGCAGCTTATCTCTCTTTCACAAACAGGGCACGACCAAGGAAGAGGGAAAGAAAAAAACTCATCACTAGATTTTAGATATATCAAAAAAAAAAAAAAAGAGATAGAGTATATCTGGGCTTTTCTCTAGATTCTACATTGAAGGTGACATAAACAAGAATTTCTTGGTTATTCATCAAATGAGTTCAGAGATTCTGAGGTTATCTGTGTGTGGAGGGAGGCAAGGACCAGCGTCGTTAATTATTCCCTCAATCTCTAGGAAATGAAACTGGGAAAAGTGAGAGCGAGCTGCCCTTTATCTTTTCCTGTTGTGGGTCTGTCCAGCTGGTGTCTTCAGTCATGAGGTGTGGGGGTGCAAGGTCATTTGACACAGGCTGAAGATGGCCCGCTTCACAGGACAGCATGGATTTTACTGTACTGACTTAAAGCCCATGCAGTGTGCTGGCTGGATTCTCCTCTTAGACCGGGAAGAGGGGTCCCAAAAGTCTGTCCACACTAGCACGATTTGTGAAGCTGTCTTAATGTTAAGAAATAAAGGTTGGGGTGGCCCAGTGGCGCAAGCGGCTGGGTGCACGCGCTCCGCTGCCGTGGCCCTGAGGTTCGCAGGTTTGGATCCTGGGCGTGCACATAAGCACTGCTTGTTAAGCCATGCTGTGGCGGAGTCCCATATAAAGTAGAGGAAGATGGCCGCATATGTTAGCCCAGGGCCAGTCTTCCTCAGCAAAAAGAGGAGGATTGGCATTGGATGTTAGGTCAGGACCGGTCTTCCTCACAAAAAAAAAGAAAGAAAGAAAGGTTGCTATTGCTTCATAGGTTACAATTGGAAACAACTCTCAAAAAAAGTGCTCATAGATGATACAAAAGTAACAAGAAAACAAAATTGTGAAAAGAGACCAATGAAAGAAAACATAGACAGTGAATATAAAAAGTGAGAAAGTCCTGAAATATATTTGCTTTAAATTCCAAAGAATGTTGCTAATTCACCCAGCTTCTGAAGTTTTTGTAACAGAATGTGCCAGCAAATATTGATTGTGTTTTACTTGAAAAACTTGAGTACTAGTAAATTATCTAGTTGACAGATAAAAATGTTTTGGCTTTTTTACATTCCAAAACAATTATATTTTTAATATCAACAACTGATTATCAAACCTAAGCCACCCTACAGTGAATGATCTAGTGCATCTAAATCTTCAAATATATTTTGTGTGCATGTGTGAGGAAGATTAGCCCTGAGCTAACATCTGTGCCCATCTTCCTCTACTTTATATGGGATGCCACCAGAATATGGCTTGACAAGCAGTGTATAGGTCCACGCCCAAGATCAGAACCTGTGAACCCCCAGGCCACTGAAGCGGAGCTCGAGAAGTTAACTGCTACGCCACTGGGCTGGCCCCTACGAATATATTTTTTCATTCATGATTGGGCATTACATCATTTTGACAACACACAATATTAATTATTTTATTCTCTTTTAGATTATTTTTATGTCAATTTAATATTACTTTAACAAATCTGATTTTTTTATTCTAATAATTGTAGCATATTTCCTTCTACAAAACAGTTATCTTAAGTATTAAGGAATATCACTTAAGGTGCCTTAGCAAATGAAGATTATTATTTTTGTATTTCCTTCCAGAAAATTGCCTTTAAAAGAAGAAAATGGGAAAGAAGTCCTAAATCCGGAAACTATAGAAATTAAAGTTTCTAATGACATCATCCAATCAAAAGAAGATGACAGCAAAGCATAACACCAAGATGACAGAGGCTTGAACAACACTACAGAGAGCATTTGGATTGCAGTGACCCTATGACCAAAACTATTCCATTGACCTTAATTTCTTGGGAAACTTCTAGCTTGGAATAGCTTGTACACATATACATATGATCAAATACTCCTGCCCATGGTCCATCTCCTTTTGTTGTTGTTGTTGTTATTGCTGTTGTTTATTTTGTTATGAATTTCAATATAGAGACCTGACTGGCACCAACTCTTGGGTATCGATTTGACTCTATGACTAAAATACTGCAATTTATTCTATGGCTAAGTGCTCTGTTTCTTAAGAACTATATTTCATACTACAACCTCTCCAACAAATAGGGGTTTAAAAAAGACAAAACAAAAGCTTTGTGAGCTAAATGTATGAGAAAGCCCTGCATGTTTTTTAGTCCTATCTTGGGCAAACAGATTATTAAAGTGGATTTCAGTTTAAGATGAAAACACTTAATAAAGGTTACACTTTTTAGCAGGAGAATTTCAGGGAACCTGGGCTTAAAGGAACCAGTTATCTTTAGCAGATATTAAAAATTGAGAGAAACTTTGGAAAACTTTTTTTAAGTTATAATTACAATGCTATTTCAATGTTGACTTTTGATAGATTGAAGTGCCACATCAAAATTGTTACCCATTTGAACGAGTATCATTTGTGTGTAAAATTAGATTAGAAAGACTCCGTAAATCTCTCTTAAATACGTCATATTCATTCACAATGAATTACACAAACTGTATTGCAAGTGAAAATAATATTGATTTTTGCCCTCAGCTTCAAATAAAGTAAGTTGAAATGGGAACAATATCAATGTTGTCTTGATATATTTATAAATATGTGATTATCTTTTACTTTTTAAATAATTTTATCAAAAAGCAAATCTTTAGTGTTCAAATACTTCAAACCATATCCTCAGACGCATTTTCTGCCCATTGTTTTAGATAATCTTTGCTTAAAAATTTATTTTTCCAGTGTCATAGATCAATCATTAAATGTAATTGGCTAATGGAAATTGAAATCCTTACTGGTTAAATTAAGGAGAAATTAACATTTAAACATGCCATAAAACTGTCAGTGATAAACAATTGAATTGCCACTATCTGTTTTTGTTCTGGATGTTGTAGCTAGAAGTCATTTTAAGATTTTGATAAACAATTTTGGTTGAAGAAATTCCTTAACTGTTCAACACAAACTTGCTAATATTACTAGGTGTTAGGGCCTATACCAGAATAAAATCCTTATTAACTTCCAAGCTATGCAAGCTCCCAGAGGTAAAAGACTGAAACATGATTTTCACTTATATGTAAGGTAAAAAAAATGTATTTATGATTATAAATATACATACCAGTTGGGAGCAGGTTTTAGATTATTTCTTACCCTAGAGAGCCAAAGGTTTCTTTAGGCCTCGACATGTTCATAACCTTTAGTGTTTCAGGTGGTATAACAGCTCGAACATTGGTTGGGGAACGTGTGCCAATAGAACATTGGAGGAAAGTTAACAGTGCAGAGCGACCTGCCTTAGGGTGTCTCTCTATAGAGATAATATGATGAATATTAAATATAATATTAATGCCATTCATGAACACTTTTATTTACAAAGTGCTTGAAAGCATCAGCCAAGGAGAGATAACTATTTTACAAAATTTTGGTTGTTAGCAGCACAGAGTGTGCCCATGTACATGTTCAAGCACTGAATCTCCACAGTGTCATTGCCCTAATTTACAGGATTATAATGCAGAAATCTCTCCTTGTTATCCTTTCTGGCATATTCAGAAGAAGAATTCCTGTGCCTACCTAGAAATTTGAGCAGGATTTATCCAACTGGTCTTTTGACAGATTTTGACTGTTGCTATTTAGGTTATGGTTGTCTGATCATCTGTTGCTTTATTTTAGTTTTTTTCTCTTTTGTACCAATGTGCTAAAACGAGTTAAAATACTTGAATTAGTTTGTGCAAAGTAAATGGGCTTAGTGAAGTGTCCATGAAGCAATATTCGTGAATGTTAATTTTTCCTGGACAGGGCTACATGGTTTTAAACCAATGATGGTAAAAGAGTTAGGAAAACTGAGAAGGCAATTCAGCATGTTTACTACTATTATATTCGTGCTATACATCAAGAGTAGAGAAATCATAATAAAAAACAAACATTTTTGTGTTTTCTCAATTTGAAAGTTCTGTTTCTCTCATTGTTTGGATTTTCCATGTAAAGCAATTTACTTAAATATTTCTTTTTTATATATATGCTGTTAAATTTCTTGCCACTAATGTGGAGCAATGATCTGAAGTTAACAGATAATCTGGAACTAATTGTAGACAGACTGTTTCAAGTGCACTGTTTCAATTGTGCAAGTGATCTTGATCTCTCCTCCTTAAAATCTATGCCATGCAGGAGCAAGGTGATACTGTGATAAACTTTTTCTTTTAACATTTCAATGGAATGCTCCAAATTACTCTATTTGTAAAAGTTTCCAAATAAGAGATGGCTTGTAGTAAATTGTAAAATATGAGTAGAACTGAAATAATCTGCTTCTTATTTTTTATTCTTATTCTAGACTATAACATATCCATATAACTGTATACATATTTTTACTGTCTGAGAGTACTCTTAAATGTTAGTATAAAAAGTCAAAAGAGTTGACTGAATATATGTAGGGTTAAATAATCAGAACTCTATACTACTTTAAACAAAGAAGCAAATATATCACTGAAAATATTGGCATTTCTTGATAGGTTATGTGCAATTAGGCAATGACAATCTATATCCAACAACATATAAGAGGGAATAGGAATATCAGCGTGTTAGCACATTTTTTTTTTAATTAGCACAAATTAATGTGTCAACATATTTTACAATGATCTGCAAAGGAATTTAAGAATTGTGATTTCTAAAGATTTATTTATTTTTACGAGTTGATTTATTGCCATTCTATTGGTACTAATGTCTAACATAAGTAATGTTTTTCAAGTTTTCCTTTATTTTTAACATTAATATCTATAAAAGCATTTTTCAAAGACTATTTGATCCAGCAAAGTTTATGTGAGTCTTAGTCTTTGAATTAAACTTTTATATAAATAGAAGGATTTTATTAATCAAATTATTTATTTGAGTGCCAACAATTAATTATAACTTTATAATCATACCTTTATTTTATGCTTCTTATTTTAAATAATTAAGATGTATTTGTGCCTTTGGATTAGCATGACTTTCTGCTTTATTAAAAGAAAAAAAAATGCAACTGCAATCTTTATTGATATATTTTGCTTATATCTGTAACACTTGAATGATGCTCTTATTTACATTCAGTGAATAAGCTCAATTCAAACTACTTTACCTTGAATACAAAATCTAAATATAACAAATTATACTATGTAACTTATTTCCACTCATGACAAAACAATTCTTTTGATGCATACGTAAAAGATACTTAATTTGTTCTGTATTGTTGTTCTAGACAATAAATATATTCTAGATATTGTTGAAATTGAGTTTTACCAGTTGTAAGACAAAGACAACAGATGACTTTTTAAGATAGGGTAAATTATTATGGTGTCACTTGGGTCTACATTATTCTTGTTATATATTTGATTTGGGATCATAAATCATCTTTTATGGTTGATGATAAGATAATCGCTGATGAAAATATCTACAGCTAAAGTGACAGGAAAAATAATCTCCATTTCTTAATTTAAGAAATGTCAGAATAGCATATTACAATTACTTGTTAAATTTACAAGGTTGTTTTTCATGGAGAATAATGTAAATGCTCAATTTCAATCCCTTATGTAGTTCTTTTTCATAATCATATCCAGAGTGCTCATTCAACAAACTTTATGAGTAGGTGAAGATATTTTTTTGAATAAGATTGTTTGCATTATTGATCTTTCGAGAGAAAAGATTTGCATCTTCTTATTAACCCTTTGAACCATTATTACCTTGTCTCTCAAATTGCAATTGCAAATAGAAGTATTAGCATATGCTAAAATTAGACTGTGGAACGTCACAGAAATGAAGTACTTCAATCCTAAAATGAAAATCTTTCAAGAAAGTATTCTACTCATGGGCTTAATAATGTTCTGAGCTAAAACAATTATATGTGTAAATGACACAGTTATACAAAGGCCTAGATGTGGTATTTGCTGAACAAAGGAAATTTCCTTCCAGATCCCACCTCTCCTTTCTTAAAATTTGCATTTACCCAAAGAGATGCAGCTATTGAACAACGTTATACAAGAATGCTAATAGATTAATTATTTCCCCTCATAGAAATGTCAAATTATATATAATGCTTAATATTTATTTAATAACATATTTAATATTCTTAGGAAAATAGTTCAGTATTCACTATAGGATTTTATCAATAACTTAAATACATTAGTTGGTTCCACCTCTTTAATTCTTCTTTACAATTTTGAGGATTTTGGCCACATGATGTATAATTATTAATATAAAAATTGTCCATATAAATTTATTATTGCCATTTCTTTTTATTGCTTTTTCCTAAAATAAAAACACATATCCTTTAGCATCTAGTTTTAGCCTTCCTTGGAAAAGAGTAAGCAAAACAATGACGGTTGGAGCATATTTCAAATCACAACCAGACATAGGGGAATAGAGGAGCAAGGAACTGGAAGAATCCAGAAAGGCAATCTGAACTACATTTCAAATAGGTAAGAAGGACCTTAGTGTGAGACGTGCTGACCAGGGGTTAGGTACATCCCTTAGTTGAAAAGTAAGGCCAATTATATTGATGCAAAGGAGAAAACTTTGCAAAATCCAGAGAAGAAAGTTAACAAATAGAACCTATGATTCAATTTTGCAAATAGGATATTTTTAGAGAACAACATGCATTATATAAAATAAAAGGTACTGTTAAGAGCAAACATATTTGTCCCAAGTCTTAAAGGAATGTTCATGGTTTAGCATTTGCCTCTAAACTCTGTTAGGAATATATAAACTTAGAAATAAAGTTTAAAAAAACCTTTTTTTGGTATGTGAATTCTATGCTGTGTTCAGTATGCATTAAAACATACTATCTTTTATTTTCTTCAACTTGTATATTCCATACAATTTCTATATTCTTAAGTTAGCTACCACAAAGTTTTCTTATTGTTTCAATATGGTATGTCCCTAGGAAATGCTGTATATATATGTCTAAACTGTAAAAATTATACTGCAAATGTTGAAGTTTTGTATTTATGAGAGACATTGAAAGTATGGCTTACAGTATATCAAAATTGTCACTCTTCACCATTTGTATATTAATAGTAAAGATACTTTTACTTTAATAAAGTGTTGCATTTTATGTTTATTTTGAATAATATCTCTGCAATGAGTGAGCTTATGACTTGACAAATATTTTCAGTTTTTAAAATTTTCCAAACATATCTCTATATATTTAAAGGAAGAGAATGCTTTCTGCCATCTTGCCTCATGCTGAGTCACAATCTTTTGGCTTCTACACTGTGCCCAATATATTTAATGAATTTACAGTTTACATTTACATTAGAGTTTAATTAATAAACAGTTGGTAAGAACAATGGTTTTCAAAATGTGGTAGCATCAGCACCACCTGGGAACTTGTTAGAAATGTAAATTTCTGGACCCCACCACAGACCTACCAAATCAGAAGAATCTGGGAGAGGGACCCAGGAATCAGTGTTTTAACAAGCCTTTCTATTAATTCTGATGCATACAGAAATTTAAGCTCTACTGGGTTGGAGACACATTTTGAGCGACATGCTAGTATTAACTTCTAGTTCATGTTAGAATTTTATTTCTCATTATTATATAGATTCCCTTCTTGTAGGATGTGGTGAGTTATAAAAAAAGAGAAGCTAATCATTCCTCACAAGCTTTTATAAGGCGTTTTCATTTTTTTTAAACCAGTGTAAACTTTAACTCGTTCTTAAAATGAAAAAAAAAGTAATAGTAAATACCAAATTTTCACAAGGGCGCAATTTTCAATATAAGCCTTACAAATTCTACAAAGTACATACACATATAGAGTAAAAACAACCTTAAATAGGCTTTGAAGGGGGAAAGAAAAGGCATTTATACATTGTTTTTTCTCTCAATATCCTCTAGTTAATTAAAAGATCAGTTATAATGAAATACAAAATATACTAGGAGAAAGAGGCTAAAACCAAGTCTCTGATATTGATGGAAATGAGCTACATAACCCTGTTAATATTTTAGAGAATTTCTTCCATTTCTTTCTAACCCAAGCCATTGTCTACAATAAATTCTCTTTACTTGTAAATAGGTAATGAATGTATGTCCCCTAAGATTCATGTTATATATGGAGTCAGCACTTTAAATTTCTTTTTAAATTTAATATTTTGAATGAATTTTCAATACACAAGTTAGAATGTTCTCAACACTTAAATAACACTTTCTATTTTGTGTGAAGTGTCTTATATATACACTTATCCTTCGCATAACTTTGCTCTCCAAAACAAAATGTATACATTTGGGTATTTTAATTTTTCTCGATAACTTATTTCCATAGACAGATTTTTCTTTGGGGAGACATGGGGGAGGCAACTGTACTACTGTACTAGAATAATATAAAATTCAATCAATATTTAATTTACTCTGACTTTCTTTTAATCCAGCAGGCTGAAAAGACAGATGTTTCTGGTATTAAAATGTCTTAGTATTTGCGAAAAAAGATTAACTTGATGATTCAGTTTATATCAATATCTCCTCTTCCACCTCCAATTTCCACTTCCCTCGTAGGATCACCTTATTTTCCTATCACCTGTAACAAGCATAATCTCTGTCTGGAACTGACCTGGGAAAATTGAGATATATAGACGAAAGAATGATTACCAAAATCAGTCCAAAACATTTGTATACTATCACATCTGGATATAAAGCAATTGGAAATTCTCTTGGAAGACTTGTATAAAAGGAGAGTTTTAGAAGGAAGTTGCAACTTTGTGCTTGGAAGCATGGGCTGGAGAAGGAAATAGGCATCTTTTTGTAAGCAAGGACCGAAATCTTGTAAAAGGGGATGGAATATATACTTAAGATCACTCAATGCGGGTTGCGAAGCTTCATCACCAACTTTGACTGTATGAAGCTCCCCTACCAATTCTAATGGAAACACTCTCCTAAAAGTATAAATGAAATTTTTACTAACTCAGAAACCAAGAAATCTACATCTTTACTCACTAGAAAAAAAAGATGAGAGAAGAATTTCCCACAAAATTGCAGTGAGGATAGAACTGGGATGACTGACAGAATATTAAGAAATAGATAAGAACCCAGATATTGGAATTAGAATAGACCTGGGTTCACATCCCAATTTACCACCTATTACTAGCTCTGAAATTGAGCAATTTATATAAAATTTAAAACTTGGCTTCCTCTTCTATAAAACAGTGGTTATAAAGTGAATAACATTCATCTCCAAGAGTTGATGTAAGGACTCATTGAGATAATGTTTATGAAACTCTTTATGTAGTGTTTACCACACAGGAAATACCAATAAATAGTAGCCATGATTATCCCTACATCCACCATATTTCAACACGGATTCTGAAGAGTTATGTTAGACAGCTACTTCATGTTCTCTAGAGGCAAACCATAAATAAAGTCGATGGTTTCATAATTAATTAAATTATTTGTTAATAGGATAAAAAGAAGTCCTTGAAAAATTTTAAAGAATGGCTTTCCATTTCATTATTTCCTCTATTTCTGTTTCAGTTATCTATTGCTGAATGACAAATCAAACCAAAATTTAGTGGCTTAAAACATCAACACTATATTATTTATTTTTCATGACTACGTGTGCTAACTTGACTCAGCTTGGCAGTTATTTTACTCCATATGGTCTAACTGAGCTCACTTATGTGGCTGCTGGCTTCTAAGAGGAAACTTTACAAATGGAATCCCTAATGTGCACATGCTTACCAAGATTCTGTCTGCATCACACCTGCAATGTCCAACTACTTAAATAAAGTCGTATAAATAAACACATAGTCAGGGGTTGGCCCAGTGGTGCAAGCAGTTAAGTGTGCGTGCTCTGCTGCGGCGGCCCGGGGATCGCTGGTTTGGATCCCGGGCACGCACTGACGCACTGCTTGTCGAGCCATGCTGTAGCAGCGTCCCATCTAAAGTAGAGGAAGATGGGCATGGATGTTAGCTCAGGGCCAGTCTTCTTCCTCAGAAAAAAGAGGAGGATTGGCATCAGATGTTAGCTCAGGGCTCATCTTCCTCACAAAAAATAAATAAATGTAAATAAATAAATAAACACATAGTCAATGTGTGTGCAGAGGGGATAGGAACAAGAGCATGATTTGCTGAGTACCACCAATTTTATAGTATGGCACCATCCTCCTCCTGTCTACTACTGTTTCACATGCTTTCCACATGCAAAATTCACTCACCCCCTTCCCAAGACTTCTAAAGTCTTAGCTCATTATGTTATCAGAACCAAGCTTAAATTTCATAATTTATTCAACTAAATCAGTGTGTCCTCAGGTATTATACCTTGGGTGTAGTTCTTCAGTACAGATGCTTGAGCACTAAAAATTTCAATTTAACTGCCCCCAGAAAACCCTACAGACAATTGTGAGACAGGAGCAGTACAACAACTACAGTTATTGCCATTCAAAAAACAAGAAGAGAGAAAACGGAGGCATGCAACAGTTACTTCTCTGTAGAAATTTTGAAATTCAAACAATCAAAAGTTACTAGTCCCGTTTGCCTCCAACATAGAGGATTTTTCTTGATTGGGATCTCATTCTACTCCCTGGCAGTGGTTATCAAATCCATTGCTCTCAGCAGAGCACCCTCAGTTAGGGTGACTCTTTGAGATATTCTTATTTTTCTGCAGGAAACGGTATGTGATTGTAGCTGTGTAAATTTCTTATCCTGTTCTTGGCCAGATATAATTAGTACCTAGAATTCTATTTTCATTTAAACTGTCTAAGTCCTATTAAGTTCAAGCTGATACAGCTCTTTTAAAAACAGTGTGAGTTTCTTATGTATCAAATTAGAATCATTACATTAGACAAAATCCACACTCTCAGAACTCTTCAAGATAGTTCCCTCTCTATATTGTGCTGCAAAATGAGGTTCTATTGAATAATACCCTTATGGTCCTTAGAAGCCCATTTGTCCAACTGGGAAAGTCTATAAGGCACTTCCTTAAGTTTCTATGTTATCTAAACAAAGGACACACACAGTTTTATTTTTAATCTTAAGACTATGTTTTACAAGCAATATCCTACTTTGATATTTATCCTTATACCATTTACATCTTTGAGAAACTTTTGACAACTGCAAAGTGTGGGAAGGAGAGAACAATTTTTGGGTAAAAAATAATTCCTCTAGGGCCAGCCCCGTGGCTTAGCGGTTAAGTGCATGTGCTCTGTTACTGGCGGCCCAGGTTCGGATCCCAGGTGCGCACTGACCCATCGCTTCTCTGGCCATGCTGAGGCTGTATCCCACATACAGCAACTGGAAGGATGTGCAACTATGACATACAACTATCTACTTGGGCTTTGGGGAAAAAAAAAAAAGGAGGAGGATTGGCAATAGATGTTAGCTCAGAGCCTGTCTTCCTCAGCAAAAAGAGGAGGATTAGCATGGATGTTAGCTCAGGGCTGATCTTCCTCACAAATAAATAAATAAATAAATAAATAAATAATTTATCTAAATTCTGCTTCAAAATTGAGCATACATCTTGTTAGTGCATCTCTCTCTTGTAGCACCTTATCATACCTCAGAAGAAATAAAGGCAATTACCACTTTCATTATGCTGCCTGGAAATCTCCTTAGTCAAATTCACAAACTCATTTGTTATATTTTAAGTTTTTCAATTATTAGAGGCAATAATTTCCCTAATTGTTCTACCAGTACAAAACATGGTTTTCTTTGTCCCCAGTCTGTAACAGTAATTTCTTCACAGTTCTAGTGAACTTCATCAACAGTCTCCTCACCTACATTCAAGCCTCCGTCTCCTACCTAGTAACAAAGCCAATGACAGAAGTTTTAGATTTTTGTTACAACAGTAGCCCACTTGCAGTTATCAGTTTCTATTTGTCTTACCAGTGTCATTGTATTACTTTCCTATTGATGTTGTAAGAAAGTGCAATGAAGTTGGTGACATAAAAAACACAAATTTATTATTTTACAGTTCTAGAAGCCATAATTTGACTTTGACTTCATTGGGCTGAAATCAAGATATCAGTGAGATTGTGTTAGTTTGGAGGCTTTTAGAATGTCTTAGTCAGTTCAGGCTGCTATAACAAATTACTATAGATGGGTGGCTTAAACAACAAACATTTATGCCTCACAGTTCCAGAGGCTGAAAGTCTGAGATCAGGTGGTAGCATGGTTGGGTTCTTGGTGAGGGGCCTCTTCCTGGCTATGTCCTCATATAGCCTTTCCTTGGTGCATGCTTGGAAAGACAGAGAGAGAAAGAGAGAGATTGAAGCTCATTTCTCAACCTCTTTTTATGAGGGCACTAATTCTTTCAAGAGGGCCCCACTATCACGACCTAATCTAAATCTAATTACCTCCCAAAGGCCCCACCTCCAAATATCATCATGTTGTGGATTAGAGTTTCAACATACAAATTCACAGGGGATACATTCAGTTCACAGCATAAAAGCTCCTCACCTTTGTTGACTCATGGTCCTCTTCCATCTGCAAAGCCAACAGTTGCATCACTGGAACCTTTGCTTCTATCAACAAACTTCCTTCTTTGATTCACACCATCTGCCTCCCTATTTCCCTTTAAGAAGCTTGTGATCACACTGGTTCCACCTGGATAGTTCAATGTGATCTCCTCTTCTAATGTTTCTTAACTTAATCAAATCTGCAGTCTTAATTTTTTTCCATGTAAGGCAATATTTATGCAAGTTTTAGGAATTAGGATCTGGACATCATTTGGGGGCCATAATAATAGGTACATAGACTGTGCACCAGTCTATGTAACAAATCTCTGCAAAATATAATAATGCCACACTTTATTACAGTCATGCATCACTTAGCAATGGGGATATGTGCTGAGAAGTGCGTCATTAGGGGATTTCCTCGTTGTGCAAACATCATAGAATGTACTGAAGGGGAACAAAATTTGCCACCCCAAAATGTGTCTCTTTAACATGAAGATTATTTTAGGCTGATTATTTTTAAGAAAAAAAAGACTCAAAGTTTTTCTTGTTACCTCCCCCTTAACTGCCTGAAAGAATTCAGATAAAAACACCTGTCTCAGGAAGCGAGCTATCACGTTAGCACAACATGAACTAGGTGATATTCAGAGAAGAACCTAAAAAGCCTGTTTGTTGGGCTGTCCTCTGTGTTCTTCTGTTTCTATGTGGCCAAACACTTGTTTTCCAAATATTTTCTCCTTTTCACCTACCTGTGAATTGCCTTCCTTCCCTTAGAAGTCCCTGACTCTCCTCACCCCCAACATATTTTTTTGTCTTTGGCTGAAGATGGTATTTAAAGTGAGGGCTTCAGCCATTTTGATGAGTTTCTCAGTTTTCCTGGATTTCTCCCATGTATACATGTTATTAAACTTCTATTTTTCTCCTGTTAATCTGTCTCATGCCAATTTAATTCTTAGACCAGCCAGAAGAAACTGGAAGGGTAAAGGAAAATTTCTTTTTCCCCTAAAGTACTTACACAAACCTAGATGGTATAGTCTACTACACACCTAGGCTATATCATACCAATCTTATGGGAACACCATCATACATGTGGTTTGTTGTTGACTAAAATGTCTTACATGACACATGACTGTATATCATGATTTTGTGTGTTGATTTTTCTCAATTTGATGTTTTTTTGCCCCACTGATGTATGGATGGGGAAGCTCAGGAGAAACTAGAATGTGGAAGATGGCTTCTCATCTTCTAGGTCTTTCTCCATATGGCCTCAAGTCATTCTGTAGTCCAATACAAAGATCTTCAGAGTATGGTGAATGGCTTTCAAACGGAGTTCTCAGGAGCACAAGTTCCGCTGTGCAATCACTTCCCAAGCCTCTGCTTGCATCAAACTTGTTAATGTGACAGCTGCTTCCAAACTTTGGAGCCATCTAGTCATTGTAAAACAAGACTTTCCCAAGAGGCATGATTTACTAGCAGCAACAAATAAAACATACCCTCAAAATGAAGCAGTGAAATGGCTCAAAATATTAAAATTGCAATAGATAAATGAGGTTCTATACTTAGGAAATCATGAAATAGAATAAAATAAATAACAGAGCTTATGTAGGTAATAGATACCTCATCATTTAACTCCCATAATTTTTATAACAAAAATTCTGATAAGCAGAAAGATGTAATGATTTTTCTTTGTTTATACATCTGGAAAGTAACAGAAACAAGATTCAAATTCAGGTCAATCAACTCCTATTTAGATTGTTTTTCCATTGAGTGTCACATATCAAGAGACAATATATATTAATAATGTATTTAATCTCAGAATATAGTTGGTTTAATAACTCAAAATCTTTAGTTATATTCTCCATATATACTTTAGACTTAGCAGTAAAGCAGTATCATTAGAATCAGCTACATGATTTTGAAAATATACTTGATTATTATATATTAAGTGTAAAATAAAACAGGTATAGTCTAAAAAATATAAGGAAAAACATTATAGAACATATATTAAAGTATTGTTATTTGAATCTGAGAAAGAATTATCAACCTCAAACAAAACTGATTTGGATAATCACCTACCTTGTTTTCACTCCAGAGTAGTAAGGAACCTTCAAAGTCTAATTTTTCAGTCAAAGAATGTATGAAAAACTGCTTTTAAATAGAAAATCAGTAATTTTTTTTTGTGTGTGGGGAAGATTGGCCCTGAGCTAACATCTGTTGCCAATCCTCCTCTTTTTGCTTGAGGAAGATTGTCCCTGAGCTAACATCTGTGTTAATCTTCCTCTATTTTGTATGTGGGATGCTGCCACAGCATGGCTTGATGAGCAGTGTGTAGGTCTACGCCTGGGATCCAAACCCATGAACACTGTGGGCTGTCAAAGAGGAGCATGTGAACTGAACCACTATGCCACTGGGCAGGCCCAGTAATTTTTTAAAGGAGAGAACTGGCTACTTTTTTTTTTACAATCTCTGTTCTACCCCCTCCCATTGACAAGAAGTTATTCATAGGTCACTGATTGAAATACATATATTTATAATAATCTATGTTACCTGGGGATTTCAAATTAGACATTTTATATTTATCAAGATCTTAAAATATCCTAAATCTTATAAATTGAGAAATATTTGTGATTTTCACGTCTACAGCAACAAGTGACTGAATAAACAAATTATGTTCAAAAACCACACTTTGTAGGACTTGAATACTTTTAAATTTATTGAGACTTATTTTATGACCCAGAATATCATCTATCTTGGAAAATATTCCATCTCTACTTGAAAAGAATGTGTTTGCTACTGCAATTTTGTGGAGTGTTCTATGAATGTCAATTATGTGAATTTGGTTGATAATGTTATTTAAGTGTTCTATATCCTTACTGATTTTCTGTCTCCTGATTCTACCAATTATTCGTACAGTAGTGTTAAAAACTGCAAGCATAGTTTTGAATGTCTCTATTTCTCCTTGCAGTTCTATCAGTTTTTGCTGCCTTTGTTTTGAAGCTCATTATTAGATATAAAAATGTTTAGGATTATTATGTCATTTTGATGAATTGGTCCTTTTATCATTATGAAAAGATCCTACTTATCTCTGGTAAAATTCTCTGGTCTGAAATCTACTTTGATATTAAGACAGCCACTATACTAGCTGCCAATAAAAGGAGTGAATTATTGTGAATAATGCTGCAATAAACATGGAGTGCAGGTATCTTTTGATATTCTGTTTTCACTTCCTTTGGTTATATACCCAGAAGTGGAATTGCTGGATTATATGGTAGTTCTATTTTGAATTTTTTGAGAAATCTCTATTGTGTTTTCTGTAGTGGCTGTATCAATTTATATTCCCACCAACAGTGCAGAAGGGCTCCCTTTTCTCCATATCCTTGCCAACATTTGTTATCTCTTGTCTTCTTGGTGATATCAATTCTAACAGGCATGAAGTGATATTTTTTTGTGGTTTTGATTTGCATTTCCTTAATGATTAAAGATATTGAGTACCTTTTCATGTCCCTGTTGGCCATTTGTATGTCTTCTTTGGAGAAATGTCTATTCAGTTCCTCTGTCCATTTTTTAATCAGATTGTTTGCTTATTGTTATTGAGTGTATGAGCCAAGATATGGAAACAACCTAAGTATCCATCAATGGATGAATGGAAAAAGATGAGGTATATATATCTTCTTTATCTGCTCTGAAATCTACTACAGCTTCCAAACATTGTGGCCATCCACAGCAATTGCACTCCTGGGAGAAAATGCACCCAAGAGAAATGAAAACATATGTCCACAAAAAGACTTGTACAAGCTAGTGACGTCAGCGTCATGGCAGAGTGAGCTTTTCCATAAACTCTTCCCCTGATAAGACACAACAAAAGGGACATTCACAGACCAACAGTGGACTCCTAGACAGCAAAAAGGAAGATAGGAAAGATCCACACTGCTGCACCTCTGAGAGTGGACATGCTGGGGCCTCCGGGGGAAGCAGGGAGAGGTAAGGAGAAATCCTCTTTCTCCCCATCAGATCAGTGAGCCATGTCCACACGGCTCTCAGAGAGGCGGGAGGGACGGCCCCCTGTCGGGAAACTGTATCTCTTTGGGCTCTCTCAGCCAATGGGAAACTCCCACACAGAGGACTCAAAACTGCTGCAGGGGTGCCATCAACATCTGAGCACCCCCGGAGAGCAAATAACAAAGGGTGAGTGAGAAGCCCTCCACACCAGGGACTCAGTGGGCAAAAGAGAGAGCCCCCCCATCTCCACATGCCCGACACTGCAGCTCAGCTGACCAGACCAGACAGAGTGGCCGGCCAATCACAGCCAATCACAGCGAGTAGCCAGGGCAGAGCGCAGGGGGCTCAGATTACACTGCCTTTAACCCCAACTCGGTGGCGGCAGGTGGAACTGCAACCAGATATTTCCAAGATGAGGAAAAACAAAGCGAATAGAGGAACCAAAATGCAAAGGCACAGGAAATCACCAGACCAGAAGGAAAATGACAAGTACCCAGAAACCAACCCTGAAAGCACCTAAATGACAGAGATTTCAAAATAGCTATCATAAAAAAACTCAATGAAATACAAGATAACACAGGCAAACAATTCAATGAGATAAGGAGTTTCTTCACAGAAGAGATTGAAATCATAAAGAAAAACCAATCAGTGCTGATGGAGATGATCAACACAATGGAGGAGATAAAGGAGAATCTGGAATGTTTAAAAAACAGAGCTGACAATATGGAGGAAACAATTAGCATTATAGAGGACAGGAATACAGATATGCTCCAGATGGAGGGGGAAAGAGAACTAAGACTAAAAAGAAATGAAGAAAGTCTCCAAGAAATATCTGATTCTATTAGGAAATGTAACATAAAAATTATAGCTATTCCTGAGAGAGAAGAGAGGGAAAGAGGAACAGAGAGCCTATTCAAGGAAATAACAGCTGAGAACTCCCCAAATCTGGAGAAGGAGCAGGAAATACCAGTAAGTGAAGCCAATAGGTCTCCTAAATATGTCAACAGGCAAAGGCCCACTCCACAGCATATAGTGGTCAGGCTGGCTAAAGTCAATGACAAAGAAAGAATATTAAGGGCAGCTAGACAAAAACAAAAAATAACGTACAAAGGAACTCCCATCAGGATCTCAGTGGATTTCTCAACAGAAACTTTACAGGCTAGGAGAGACTGGAATGATATATTCAAAATACTGAAAGACAAAAACTTTCAGCCAAGAATACTCTATCCAGCAAAAATATCCTTCAAGTATGATGGAGAAATAGTAACTTTCCCAGATAAACAAAAGCTAAGGGAGTTCATGGCCACGAGACCCCCACAACAAGAAATACTCAAGAAGGCTCTCAGGCCTGAATAAAAGAAGAGAAAGGGAATACAAAGCTTGAAGCAAGGAGAAAAATAGGTAGACAAAGTCAGAATAATAGTAGATCTTTACTGGAATAGGTTAACAACCACTTAAATACCAAAATCAAAGATCAAAGGAAGGAAATCACCAAAAATAAATATAACCACATCACTGTAAATACACACCCACAACACAAGATAGAATAAGTTGTAACAAGAATGACTTAGAAAGGGAAGAGGAAAGATATTGAATTGACTTAGTATAAGGAAATAAGAGGCCATCAGATAATGGACTATCTCATACACAAGATTTTTTATATAAACCTCAAGGTAACCACTAAACAAATAATCAAAACAGAATCACGTAAGATAAACAAAGAGAAAAATAGAAGAGTCACAAGACAGAACAACCAAACTGAATTGGCAGTCCAAAACAAATGGGACAAGAAACAAAGGAAATGCAAAAGAACCAGAAAATAAGTGACAAAACAGCAACATTAAGCCCTCATATATCAATAATTACTCTAAATGTAAATGGATTGAACTCTCCAATCAAAAGAAGATACAGAGTGGCAGGATGGATTAAAAAGCAAGACCCAACAATATGCTGCCTTCAGGAAACACATCTCAGCTCTAAAGAGAAGCACAGGCTCAGAGTGAAAGGATGAAAGACAATACTTCAAGATAACGGCAAACAAAAGAAAGCAGGTGTTGCCATACTCATATCAGACAAAGTAGACTTCAAGATAAAACAGGTTAAGAGAGATGAAGAAGGGCAATGTATAATGAGAAAAGGAACACTCCACCAAGAAGACATATCAGTTATAAATATATATGCACCCAACATAGGAGCACCAAAGTACATAAAGCAACTATTAACAAACCTAAAAGGAGATAATAACAACAGCACAATAATAGTAGGGGATCTTAATA
This sequence comes from Diceros bicornis minor, assembly GCF_020826845.1. Classification (NCBI taxonomy): domain Eukaryota; kingdom Metazoa; phylum Chordata; class Mammalia; order Perissodactyla; family Rhinocerotidae; genus Diceros; species Diceros bicornis. The sequence continues at coordinate 23,215,334 of NC_080766.1, forward strand.
CCCCACTTACACCAATGAGTAGATCATCCAGACAAAAAGTCAATAAAGAAACAGTGGACTTAAATGAAAAACTGGATGAGATGGACCTAGTAGACATACATAAAGCACTCCATGCCAAAACAGCTGACTGTACATTCTTCTCAAGCATGCATGGAACTTTCTCAAGGATAGACCATATGTTGGGAAACAAAGCAAGCCTCAATAAATTTAAGAAGATTGAAATCATAACAAGCATCTTTTCAGACCATAATACTATGAAACTGGAAATCAACCAGAAAAAAAAACTGGGAAAGTGACAAAGATGTGGAGATTAAACAACATGCTACTTAACATGCAATGGATCATTGATGAAATTAAAGGAGAGATCAAAGAATATCTGGAAACAAACGAAAATCAAAATATGTCATAAAAAATCATATGAAATGCAGAAAAGCCATCCTGAGAGGGAAACTCATAGCGATAAAAGCCCACCTTAACAAACAAGAAAAAACCCAAATAAGCAACCTTAAATTACACCTAACAGAACTAGAAAAAGAAGAACAAACAAAGCCCCAAGTCAGCAGAAGGAGAGAAATAATGAAAATCAGAGCAGAAATAAATGAAATTGAGACCAAAAAAACAGTAGAAAGGATTAATGAAACAATGAATTGGTTCTTTGAGAAGATAAACAAAATTGACAAACCCTTAACCAGACTTACTAAGAAAAAAAGAGAAAAGGCTCAGATAAGTATAATTAGAAATGAAAGAGGAGAAATTACAATGGATATCACGGAAATACAAAGGATTATAAGAGAATACTATGAGAAATTATATGCCAACAAACTGGACAATCTAGAGGAAATGGATAAATTCTTAGACTCATACAACCTCCCAAAACTGAACCAAGAAGAAATGGAGAATCTGAATAGACCAATCACAAGTAAAGAGACTGAAACAGTAATCCAGAACCTCCCAAAAAATAAAAGTCCAGGACCAGATGGCTTCTCTGGTGAATTTTACCAAACATTCAAAGATTTAGTACCCATTCTTCTCAAACTATCCCCAAAATAGAGGAAGATGGAACACTTCCTAACTCATGGTACGAGGCCAACGTCACCCTGATACCAAAGCCAGACAAAGACAATACAAAGAAGGAAGAAACAGGCCAATATCATTGATGAACATAGATGCAAAAATCCTCAAAAAATATTGGCAAACTGAATACAGCAATGCATTAAAAAGATCATACACCATGACCAAGTGGAATTTATACCAGGGACGCAGGGCTGGTTCAACCACGGCAAATCAATCAACGTGATACACCACATCAACAAAACAACGAATAAAAACCACATGGACATCTCAATAGATGCAGAGAAGGCATTTGACAAGATACAACATGCATTTATGATAAAAACTCTCAACAAAATGGATATAGAAAGAAATGACCTCAACATAATAAAGGCTATTTATGACAAACCCACAGCCAACATCATACTCAACGGGGAAAGGCTGAAAGCCATTCCTCTGAGAACAGGAACGAGACAAGGCTGCCCACTCTCACCACTCTTATTCAGCATAGTACTGGAGGTTTTGGCCAGAGCTATTAGGCAATAAAAATGAATAAAAGGAATCCATATAGACAACGAAGAAGTGAACCTCTCACTATTTGCAGATGACATGATTTTATATATAGAAAACACTAAAGAATCCATTGGAAAACTATTAGATATAATCAACAACTACAACAAAGTCACAGGGTACAAAATCAATCTACAAAAATCAGTTGCATTTCTGTATGCTAATAAACTAACAGAAAGAGAGCTCAAAAAGATAATACAATTTACAATTGCATCAAAAAGAATAAAATATCTAGGAATAAATTTTACCAAGGAGGTGAAAGACCTATACAATGAAGACTACAAGACATTATTGAAAGAAACTGATGATGACATAAAGAAATGGAAAGACATCCCATGCACATGGATTGGAAGAATAGACATAGTTAAAATGTCTATATTACCTAAAGCAATCTACAGATTTAATGCAATCTCAATCAGAATCCCTATGACATTCTTCATGGAAATAGAAAATGGAATACTAAAAATCATATGGGACAACAAAAGACCCCAAATAGCTAAAGCAATCCTAAGAAAAAAGAACAAAGCTGGAGGCATCACAATCTCTGACTTGAAAACATACTGCAAAGCAATAGTAATCAAAATAGCATGGTACTGCTACAAAAACAGACACACAGATCAATGGAACAGAATTGAAAGCCCAGAAATAAAACCACACATATACGGACAGCTAATTTTTGACAAAGGAGCTAAGAACATACAATGGAGAAAGGAAAGTCTCTTCAATAAATGGTGTTGGGAAAACTGGACAGCCACATGCAAAAGAATGAAAGTGGACCATCTTCTATCGCCGTTCACAAAAGTAACTCAAAATGGATCAAAGACGTGAAGGTGAGACCTCAAACTATAAAACTCATAGAAGAAAATATAGGAAACACACTATTTGACGTTGATCATAAAGGAATATTTTCAGATGCCATGCTGACCCAGACTAGGGAAACTAAAGAAAAATTAAGCAAGTGGGACTTTATCAGATTAAAGAGCTTCTACAAGACAAATGAAACCAGAATCAAAATGAACAGACAACCCACCAGCTGGGAGAAAATATTTGCAAAACATATATCTGACAAGTGGTTAATCTTCATAATATATAAATAACTCACACAACTGAACAACAAATAAACAAACAACCCAGTCAAAAAATGGGCAGAGGAAATGAACAGACACTTCTCCAAAGAAGATATACAGATGGTCAATCAGCACATGAAAAGATGTTCAACATCATTAATCATCAGGGAAATGCAAATCAAAACAACCCTAAGATATCACCTCATGCCCGTTAGAATGACTATAATCACCAAGACAAAAAACAACAAATGTTGGAGAGGATATACAGCTGGTGGGAATGCAAACTGGTGCAGCCTCTATGGAAAATGGTATGGAGATTCCTCAAAAAATTAAAAATAGAAATACCCTATGATCCAGCTATCCCACTACTGGGAATCTATCCAACGAACCTGAAATCAACAATCCAAAGAGGCTTATGCACCCCTATGTTCATTGCAGCATTATTCGCTATAGCCAAAAAGTGGAAGCAACCCAAGAGTCCCTTGACTGATGACTGCATCAAGAAGATGTGGTATATATATACAATGGAATACTACTCAGCCATAAAAAAAGACAAAATCATCCCATTTGCAACAACATGGATGGACCTGGAAGGTATTATGTTAAGTGAAATAAGCCAGAAAGAGAAAGACAAACACCACATGATCTCACTCATATGTGGAATATAAACCAACACATGGACAGAGAAAACTGTAGCTTGGTTACCAGGGACAATGGGGGTAGGGGGTGAGCACAAGGGGTGAAGGGAGACATGTATATGGTGATGGACAAACAAAAATGTACAACCAAATATTTCACAATATTATAAACTATTAAAACATCAATTAGAAAAAAGACTTGTACAAGAGTCTTCATAGCATGTAAAAATAACTCAAATGTCCATCAATATGAAGGATAAAGTAATCATGTTATATTCAAATAGTGGAATATTACTCAGCAATACAAAAGAATGAACTGCTGGGGTACATGACTATATGGATGAATCTCACAGTCATTATACTGAACAGAAAAATGTAGACACAAATGAATATCTAGTGCATGACTTAATTTACATGACATTCAAGAACAGGGAAAACATATATAGTGACAGAAATGAAGACAGGTTGCCTATTGGATTGACTGAAAGGAGGCGTAAGGGATCTTTCTAATATGATACAAATATTTTCTGGGGTTATATCACACTTGTCAACACTCATTGAATTTTACACTTAAGAAATATGTGTTGCTCTGTGTATAAATTTGACCTCAATAAAACTGAAAAAAATATAGGATTTGAAATTTAAAAAAAGAAGGAAAGAAAGAACTCAACCAAAAAATCTTATTAATTATCAAATATTATTAATACAACAGATTAATTTGAGTCTTAATGTTCAAGGTTAAAATATGATGGCTGAGAGGTAACAGTTGTTTGAGAAATGACTACAACAATAAAAGTTAAATCTCCAAAATTTAGAAAGGCCCATTCTTAAAATAAATGATGACTTGCCTTATTGATCATTTGTCATTTTCCTTATATGTTTATGTACATATCATCCTCCAGTTTCAAATGTCCATATCCAAATCAATATATATAATTCTTTAACAAGAGGTGATTGAAGTTTGTAAGCACTTGGATCACTGGTTTTTGAACTTGGATGCATGTTAGAACCATCTGGGTAAATTTAAAAAGAGTAATCCCTGAATCTCATCTGAATCTCACTCCCAGAAATTCTGATTTATTAAGTAAAGGGGTTTTTGGCCTTATCAAATTAAAAGAAAGATTTGGGGGTCATTGAGAGCTGTAGCATACATTAGGGAAAGAAACCATTAGAGCCCTGAATGCTTTATCCTTGAGAAAGGTGTGTTTTCATCAATGAACACTATGGACTCTGTAATGGGACCTCGGGGTTTAAAAAATTGATGTCAGGGCTGGCCCGGTGGTGCAAGCGGTTAAATGCGCGTGCTCCACTGCGGCGGCCCAGGGTTTGCTGGTTCAGATCCCGGGCGCACACCAATGCACCGCTTGTCAAGCCACGCTGTGGTGGCGTCCCATACAAAGTGGAGGAAGATGGGCATGGATGTTAGCCCAGGGCTAGTCTTCCTCAGCAAAAAGAGGAGGGTTGGCAGATGTTAGCTCAGGGCCGATCTTCATCACAAAAAAATAAATAAATAAAATAAAATAAACCTACAAAAAAAAAAATTGATGTCAAGGGCCAGCCCTGTGGTGCAGCAGTTAAGTCTGGCGTGCTCTGTTTTTGTGGCTCAGTTTTGCAGGTTCAGATCCTGGGTGTGGACCTACACCAGTCATCAGCCATGCTGTGGTGGCGACCCACATACAAAATAGAGGAAGATTGGCAACAGATGTTAGCTCAGAGCAAATCTTCCTTGCCAAAAAAAAAACAAAAAAAACTGATGTCAAAATATGTGTGGGATGGTAAACAAGAGGGAGGGAGAGTCAAAATTAAGAAAAAATATTTTAATCAGAGTACTTTGAAAGTATCTTTAAGTTCTCATTTATTTTACAGTGTTTTTTGGATGTATCTTTTTATATAGTTTTCTACTAGTTGCTCTGGGAAGTATAAAGCATGTATGTGATTATGACAATCTATTAGTATCAACATTTTCCCATTTAGTTTGAAATATGGAAACCTCATATCTGTTTAGTTTCCTTTACCTTTAGCTTTCCAAAATTTAATTAGAATATTTCTGTTTTGGAATTTTTGGGTTTATACTCTTAGCGATCCACTCAGCTTCTTGGATCTTTAGGTTTGTATATTTTGCCAATTTTGGAAAGTTTTCAGCCATTATTTATTCAAATACTCTTCTAGCCCCACTCTCTTTCTCCTCTCCTTCTGGGACTCTGAAGACACATGGGATCTTTCATTACTGTTCTAAAGGACCCCATGGCTCTGTTCAACATTTTTCAGCTATTTTTTCCTCTGTTATTCATACTAGGTGAATTTTTTTACTTTGTCTTCAAGTTTATTGATTCTATCTTTTGTTTTCTCAACTCCACCATTTAGACCATCGAGTGAGTTTTTAAAAATTTCTTTCATTCTATGTTTCAGTTGTATAGTATCAATTTCCTCTATTTTTCTGTTCTATAATGTCCATTTGATTCTTTTTATAACTCAATTCTTTGCTGGAATTTTCTTTTCTCAAATTTGTTTCAAGAGAATCTGTGCTGATAATTGAAGTGTTTTTATGATAGCGACTTTAAGATCCTTGTGAGATAATTCAAGCATCTGGTTCATTTCAGTGTTGGCATCAGTTGATTGTCTTTTCTCATTCAAACCATGATTTTCTTGGTTCTTAGTATGGTGGGTAATTTTCATTTGAATCCTGGACATTTTGTCTATGACGTTAGTATTGGGTCTTTAAGGCCTACCTTTAATAATTTTATCCTGAATTCATGTGCAACGTGTTCTGAATCAGAGCCAGATTTCTTATTAAATACCTCACAGTAAATAGCAAGTGGTCAGTCCCTCTAGGGGAGTTTATCCTGCTCCTAAGGTGGCCGGATGAAAGCTGATGGGAATTTTTCCTGCATGAGTGGCTGGACAGGTCATAGTGAGGGAGAAAGAAAAAATTTTCTCTGCTTATAAAAAGGGGGAAAGGCTGATGTGCCCACCCTCTTGAAAGGGTCTCTTTATTCCAGCCATTTTGCATGTAAATAAAATTTTTGATGGGCACCAGACAGCCCCATGTCTCAGATACCATAACCAAGGACTCTTTCCAAAGATCAGGTCTTCATTCTTTCTTGAAATGTGAATATGGAGGAAGACAGCCCCAGTCTTCTGGGCTCCTCAGTGGCTTAATCTAGGAACCCGGCGGAAGTGTGGGGATTTCCACCCCTCAGAAAGAGAGAGGGAATTTTACTATCACTTCAGATCAGAGCAATCAAGTAGACAAAGGGTTACAGATCTAAGTTTCAGGGCGTGTAAAGAGTCTTAGGAAACTATGATCTTTTCATGGGAATACTAAGAAATCCAGGGAAGCTTTGTTTCCCCACAGTTAAGAGACTCTGGGCCTATTTGATTATTTTTCTTTTTATTTATATTTTAGCAGGCAGGCACCTTGTTTAGGTTTAGCCTGCAGGTCTTGGCCTATTTTGTAGGGTGTCAGTGGACTTTCAGAGTCTTTGCAGTTCTATTTTGGTCTACTTGGTGTATCTGTTGCAGCTGGTGCTCTCCTTTCCCCGCGGGGTGCTACCTGAGGGGGCAAATGGGTTTCCCCAGACTGGGAGATGAGGGGAAGGGCGTGGTGGGCTCTCACTGGTAACCCCCACTCCCTCCTACCCCAAACTAGCCAGGGTCTCTGGGCAGAGAAATGGCGGATCAGGCCCACATGGGCAAAGGGGCTGCCAGGCTGTCTCGCATTTGGCAGGAAAGGAGAATGCTCCTCCTGCTGGCTGCTCGTTGTTTATGGGGTTCTCAATTGACCCCCCTACGTCTGATGTTGTCAGAGAGATTCTCTTGATTCAGGAGGGTAATGAACATATCTGGGCTGCCTTCTGTTGCTAGGCTTGAGGTTGGAAGACAATGGGTCTCCGTGGCCTTTTTTTGTGTGTAGGGGGAGGGGAGCGCAGCCATCCTACCTCTGTGTTGTTTCTCAGGTCTTGGCATCTCTAACCCATTCACTTTCTTACTATCTGTCACTGCTCCTTTTTGGTTGTCTCTTGGGATATTTACAGGATATGTAGTTGTACTTAGTGGAGAGGAACAGGAAAGAACAAGGAACAATGAGTCTGCACTATCTTGTCTGGACTGGAAGTCCCTCACTGCACTTTCAAAGAAGCAAAAATGGAAATCTAAGGATATGTACTTTGGGTGTGTTTTAGGAAAAGAAGAAAACCTGTAACACCATGCCCTATGAATGCCTTAAAAAATCAGTGTTGACACACTGTATGGGAGACAAGTGTAAAATTAAAGGAAAAATTGTCAGAAGCAAGAATTTTGCTATCATATTATTTTATAAGTATGTTTAAATACTTCCTTTAAAAAAGCAAAAACGGACATTAGAGTATGTATCATAGGTGTGTTTCAGGTAAGAAAGATACTCTTGAGCACACCATGCTTTAAGTTGCCTTGGGCCTGCTTCAAAATATTAGCGAAAAGATTTTTAAAAGTATTAGCCTTAATTGACTTGGATGACTAAACTATCCACTACTGATGTCAATCACATCAGGGTTATTTTTTAACCGCATTTTATGATTGTTGTGATAATTTATTGCTTTAGCTAACTCTGGTCTCTTTTCCATTTTCTCTTCTTTTAGCACATATGCACTGTGTGAATCAGGAGTAAAACCAGCAGTTTTCACACTATCTAGAACACTGCTCTGTGTTCTGGGCTGGATGTGAGATACAATCCCACTCAAAGAGACGTACTCGAATTCTGTCAGGGAATGTCAGGGTAAATACTCTTTCCTATTAAATGTAGATGTAACCCCAAGATTTGAGCAGCAATCTTGCAACCACGTGGAGTTTTCTGTCTGAAAATGAAGTAACCTAGAGAAACAGAGTCAAGTGATGGAGAGAAACAAAATTTAATGACATTATTTGAACTCTACATGAAGCCATTCTTTTCTCTGGAATTTTCAATTACAGAAGTTAACACGCTCCCTAGCTTAAGCCAGTTTGAGTAAGGTCTTTTTAATCATTTGTATCCTACATGTTCGTAAGTGATGCAACAATTACAGTGTGCTTTTACATTTATTTAACTCATTATCTTTATCTGCATCTTTCCTGGTAGGCTAAAGATTAAAGAGTTTGGGTCCAATTTAACTGCACAGGTTTCTTTGTGAGATGTGTTCAATGGGTAATAATTCTTCAAATATAATTTCTCTTTCCACTAACTATTTACTCACACATAGGGTACCCCAGGAGGATCCATAAAAATAATGATCACTCTTCGTTGAGAGGATCAGAAGGAAATTGGGCCATCTGTGATGTTCCCAATGGTAAATAATAAGTGGATGTCAAGCAAATAACAACAAGTAGCCCTGGCAGGGTCTTTAACGTTCTGTAATAACAGAAGCTGTGAGTGACCTATGCCGTTATGCTTATAAATGACCATGAACATGAATGAGTCATTAAGCTTTCGCTATTTAAAATTTTACTCTAAATAAAGGACATCCTAAGATGGGAATGGGGTTGAGGGAGAATATACTTGAATTATGAATCATAAAAATTTTTGCCTCAACAACATACATTATATCAAAATTGAAGCATTTAAAAGATGATTATGCTATTTAAATTCTTAGCCTTTCCAGATTTGCCATTCTGAAATAACTAAAAGATGTTTTAAAAACTATCATATAGCTGTTTTCTGGCTCCAGTTATATGATTTCAAATGGATATTGCTTGTAGATTATTAGATAGGTCACCAATAAAACCAAATACCTGATGTATATTCTCACACTTTATGTGTCTCCATACTGTCACACAGCCAGAGCAGCGTCTAATCCAGTGACAGGCTTTTATTCCACGGAGGAACTAAATGATCACATTTACATTTTCCATAGTGGTTATCCTGCAGATGTGCTAAATAGCAAATCAAGTGCATTCTTTCTATTGCCAGCAATGAGCTCATTTGGAAGAGATTCAACTTCATGCCAAGGACAATAACCTTCTCTGTTCAGCCTGCCCATTTCAGTCCTATTTTGTGGTGGCCTCCATGATCACTTCCATACACCACAGGCTGATACATACAAAGCTGTTTAAACCTACCCTCCTAACCTCTTCTCTATCCATTGTCCTAATCTCTATTAGTTCCACTCATAAAGGAATCCATATTCTCATTGCCTTCAGCACAGACCGTCTCATGACCTTGCCTGTGGTGGTTCTTCTGGCCAAAAAGTTCTTCCTCTCTTCTCTATCTGTAAAGTTCCTTTCCATTCTTTATGATCTGGCTCAGATTTAGGCTTCTGTGTACTCTCTTTCCTGACTCAGTCACTCCTTCCCCTCTTGTCCCGCAGTAACCCATCCATGCCTTTATTTTATTTATTTGGTTCTGATTCCTCCACAAACTGAGCTGGGCAAGAAGAGGAGTTGTTGTTCATTTTGAATAGTGTAGGTTTTTTGTTTGTCAGTTTGATTATTTATTTTATTTTTCACAAGAAATTTTTCTTTAATAATTTAATGAATTGAAAATGGTTCTGAGATTATTCTAAGGGGCAAATGCTTTTTAAGGCTCAAAGATAGACTAAAGGATATCTATGAAACCTAGGAAATTATTCAAAATATTGTGTATATTTTCTTATGTGCACAGAGAAGCCATCATTTAATTGGAGAGATTCTCAAATGCATCCCGTACACAACAGAGGTTGAGGACCATGGCTCTAAGAGATTAGGAAAGAAAGCTGAAGATCAAGGAACAGTAGGGAGCTCTTCTCTGTTATTTTTTCACATATTTCTTAGGTTTCCTTTTTTTTTCTTTTTTTATATTGTTGTAAAATATATGCAACACTAAATTTATCATTTTAACCATTTGAAGTGTACAGTTCTATGGCATGAAATACATGAAATACGTTCATATTGTTTTGCATCTTAAGGTTTTCATTGGATAACATTTTCACAAAGATCAAACTGGATGATAATGCTTTATTTAATTTGATAAGAACATGACCATAAAAATTAAATTATTACTCGGGGCCGGCCCGGTGGCGCAAGCGGTTAAGTGCACGCGCTCCACTGCGGCGGCCCGGGGTTCACTGGTTCGGATCCCGGGTGCGCACAGACGCGCTGCTTAGTAAGCCATGCTGTGGCGGCGTCCCATATAAAGTGGAGGAAGATAGGCACAGATGTTAGCCCAGGGCCGTCTTCCTCAGCAAAAAAAAGAGGAGGATTGGCGGATGTTAGCTCAGGGCTGATCTCCTCACAAAAAAAAAAAATAAAATAAATTAAATTATTACTAATCCCAAATGTGATTTTCAGAAATGTTAGCATGAATTAGCAGTCTCAAAGAAAAAACATAAAATTATAGGTCAACTATGGACTTAGCAATTTAAAATAAATGCAGTTCATCTACACTCTTTGCATATCAGAGCTCTTTGCTCTGTTTTGCAATTAATTAATAACTCACAAGACAATTCAAGGGAATATCAACATGTGAAATACAGTTTATCTCCAATTAAATCATTAACCCACCTGTTTCTGCCCCAAACTGAAAACACTTCAGTTTGAATCACTGAAACACTAAAAAAAAATTAAAAAATAATTTATCTATCTATCATCTATCTATCTATCCACCCATCCATCTATCTCAGGTTGTGATTATAAAGAATAATAAACCGCTCTACTTGTGTGGTTACAGAATAAACTCAGAACTCAAAAGAATAGTTAGTTGTCTATACTTTCTTTTCTTGTCTGATGACACAAACATGTCTTTAGTGAGCAGAAGTTACAAGAGAGTAGACAGCCCCTGTTTTTCTGTTTTCTTTCATAGCGAATAAAATTAATGATATATTTAAATTTGTTTATTAATTTGGCTGATTACTCTTCTACTAGACTGTAAACGGTGTTCATTTTATTCCCTACTGCATACTCAACATCTAACTCAGAGCCTGGCACATAATCAGAGCTCAATATGTTCTTTGTAAACGAATGTATCGTTGGCTGCATGAATGACTGAATGAAGGAAGACTGAATGAATGAATGACTCTTCTCCTCTCCCTCCGGCCCCTCCTGTGTTCCTTCCTCCAGTATGTCTCTCTTTCTAATTTCTTCTTACTCAGTAAGTCTTATCCCATCATCTGTTCTCTGTCCTCTATTTCCAACATCTTTCTTTTTTTCTTTACCTTAGAATCTTCTTTTCTTCCTGTCAACAGGAACCTTGCCGAAAGTGTAAGTGTACTTCATACTATAATTGTAAAAGAGGCCACACTGCTTTCTCTTCTTCTACAAACAAAATACGCAATAAACATCTTGTTGTTATGCCATATCATTTTGTCCCTCTTCTGAATTATCAAAAGGAAAGATAAATCTCATAAAATGTTTATTTTTTATTCCAAAAAAGGGAAAAATTATGCTTCCTTTTTCTTGTTTATTTTACTTGACTCTAGATTTCTTATCCTGAGGGTTTGGAAATCTCTGACATAAAAACAGTCTCCATGCCACAGAAATGTAGGGTGAGAAAAACATTACTGACAGGAAGATGAATCTTACAAACCTAAGCAAAAAATAACAAACATGCACTCTTAAAATCTTTACATTACATATTTTTTATAGTTTTTCAATGTGCTAAAAATCAAATATGATGTTATATACTTTCTTCAATTATTCGTTATTATCAAGCGATTTTTCTGTATCCCAAAATCTTGACAATTATTGTTAATATTTGTATACATTATTTAAATAACCACAAAATAAAAAGAATAAGAATTTCTTAGGTTTAAGGCTCTTATCCACATATAAAACCAAACAAATGCATTAATTACAAGCAAAATCATACTTCCAATAAAACTTGAATTAGCAACATTGCACTCATGTAATGGATATTGTTGATTTATTGAAACTGTAATGTTGATGGTTCACTTGGCAATAGAGCACAGGGTTTGCATTTCACTTTTTCCCTGATCCTTGCTATTCGGAACATAATATATTCTCTTTTGAGGGTCTTTATTATTGCTGTAATTACATATCCTTCAAATACCGTATGATTTCCTCCATTAAGTAGTAGATAATAACAACAATAAACAAACACATATAGACAGAGATTGGATTGGTTTTTTACCAGAGGGGAAAGGGGGAGGGAGGAGGGCGAAAGGGATAATTCAGCACATGTGTGTGGTGATGGGCTGTAATTAGTATTTGGGTGGTGAACATGATGTAATCTATGCAGAAATAGAAGTATAATGATGTACACCTGAAATTTATACAATGTTATAAACCAATGTTACTGCAATAAACAAAAATTTAAAAATAAACAGCATTATGAAAGATAAAAAAATAAATAAACTAAAACACAAATTGTTAAAAAAATAATAAAACAACTAGTTAATATTTTTTATCACTTCATAATATTTTAAGGGACCAATCAATCCAATAATGCACCCAGCAAATACAATGATTTTATATTACTTACTACTTCTAAAGAACAGTGACAAGTTAGTGAATAAACGGCCCACAGGTAATGTTCTACTTGAAGTGGAAATGTTTGGTGACCTGCATTTTTGTTTGTCCCGTTTTGGTTTAGTTCAGTCTATGCTAGTTTACATTTTAGGATCACTTAAATCTCCTACCTATTCCACGTTTTTTCTGAATTTAAACCACAGTGAAATCTTGAGTGAAACTCTGAACTGTCATATGATTTTACTCTTACTTACTTCAGACAGGCTCATATACAACAGACAATAAATACGAAAATCACGTGGCCATGTTTGTTTATGAAGTTTACATCTAGTTGATGCAGAATATTTTGACACTGATTTTTTTCCGGATTCCCGTACAATTCAAAACCCATGACTAAAAATATGCTAGAAGTCTTTAGACCCCTAAAATGCTTTAGAAACCTGTAAGAAGCACTTGGTGTACATTAATAAGCTAAGTCTCCAGGGGAATCCTATGGGACATGTAGTGACATCCTCATTTTTTAGATTCTGAAATAAAGTTTTGGATAAATTAAATATGTAACAACATCACACAGCAAAAATCTGCAAAGCTAGGATTCAAAGTCAAGTCTATCTGATACCATGGCCTTTTATTATTCTCTCGATAACTATGAATTTTTTTTAGGAATATTGGCCCTATGCTAACATCTGTTGCCAATCTTCCTCTTTTTTTCCTTTTTCTCTCCAAAGCCCCAGTACATAGTTGTATATCATAGTTGTAGAGTTGTAACTCTTCTGTATGGGACGCTGCCTCAGCATGTCTTGCTGAGCAGTGAGTAGGTCTACTCCCAGGATCCGAACTTGCGAACCCCAGGTCACTGAAGTGGAACATGTGAACTTAACCACTACGCTGCGGATCTGGCCCCTGGATCACTATGTTCTGCTGATCGTTTTCTCCTGTTATCTATTTTGATATATACTCAGTAATGCTTATTTCAGTACTTTAATAAATGCACCTCAGCATTATGCACAAGCCACAAACATTTGCAAATAGTGTATTCAATTCCTAAGATAAAACTGATCAAAATCCTTTCAAGTGCCACTGATTACGTCTGAAGTAACCTCTCAAAATTAAAAAAAAATTATTTCAGCAATGCTGTCTATCTCAGTCATTTACTTCTTCTTTAGACCCAGAGTATTCTAGTACATAGCTCTTTCGAGTTGAATCCCAAAGAAAGGCCTGACATACAGAAAAAAGGTCATTGAAATCTCTACTCTTTATAGATGTGCTGTGATTAATAGGATTGTGAATTCCTGACAGAGAGCAGAAAGAAAAAGGAAGGAAAACCTGAAATTGGGAAGAAGATGATTGTTTATCACAAACTTTTGTGTATTCATCTTCCCATATTGGTTTCCCCATGGTTAATCATTGCACTCATCTTTTCCATTTTCAAAGAATGCAACATGATCTTTGAGTTATTCTCCTTCATTCAATGAGTTTATCAGTCAGTCAGTCTCTACTTCCATCTGTGTCTCTATTTTGACTACACTTTTTGTGTTAGAACCATTAGATCAGGAACTACAACGGTGAAGATGGTGAATCTAAAATAGTGTGGATGCAGTTAGAAAGCTCTTGTAAAGGCAGAAGAAAATTATGAAATATTGCTTGATCTCATCAATCAATTTGATGTCTTGTATTTTAATGGAAGATAACTGAACATTTTGTACATCTGCCCTTTTAAAGTGAATTTCTATGTATTTTCCATCATTAGTTTTTCCTCTACTATATTTTTTCTCATAGAAAAATAATTGAATTCATTAAAATCTTGTCTTTTCTGAATCTGAGCATACATTCTGTTGGAATATGGGTCTTATTAACTATTTTTTTTCCTACCTCTGTCTAGAAGGTGTTTTAAAATAGCCTCAGGGTAAATGTTAGGGTTTCAAAGGTTGTAGTTTAGTTTTGTTTTTATTTCACTCTTAGCCTGCTGTGAGCTATTTTTCTAAAAGTTAGAAAATCCATTCCTTTAAAATTAATAGGCACTGACTCATAAAATAATGTATCCTTACTTTTGCTGGCATGATTTAGACCAACGATGTCTTAAAGAATATTAGAATAATTCAAAGCTACAAAACAAATGACTAAGGAAGTATTGAATAGACATAATAAGGGAAAATATTTCATAGTGTATTTGAGACTAAATCAAGAGTCAATTAAAAATGGAAAGAAGTTATTCCAAAATGCATAATTTGAGAAAGGAGGAGTCATTACAATAGAATAATGCTGCTGAATTTTCATAGGATTATGGATCTGCTATAGAAAAAGTAAATATTTGACCTCCTCCACACTGTAGACCAGACACAGTCCCAGATTCACGTCACCAGCAGGTCCATGTGACCAGTTTGAGAGGCTGCCAAGGTGTGGGTGGGTCAGTGAGTGATCTGTCTGTGCTGTAGGCAATTAGGGGACACATTTACCATGGAGAACAAAAACCCAAGAAAGTAACTAACATTTGTTCTGCTTTTTATTATCTTGATATACTGACAATTCCCAACAATGTCAGTAATAAAATGCTCCTCGGGACAGGGCAGATTCCTCATGGCCTCTCTCCCTTGGTGTGTCACGATCAACGGTCAAGAATGAATCCTGTCATGTGTGGTACCAGTAGAGCATTTGATCTTAAGACAAAAGTGGAATCCAGTGGCCCCTGTGGTCATTTTTTTCTCTCTTCTATTCTCATGGGTTGAGGAGGAAAGGGCTGCTGGTGTTTCCCCAGGTATGACTTAAATGGATTTCATAGTAGTCCACTTTTTCTTGATAAGGATGGATGGGGTAAAAGTTGAAGCAAAACCGGAACACTGAAAAATTTGCTGCTGGAAATCTCTTAAGGTACTAATTTCTTAAAGTTTATTTCCTGATTTGTTACTGAAATGAAGAGTTGGGTAAAAAAGAAAAGAAAAAAAATGCTTGAATCTTTGCTGAGATAGCTTCTCAAGCTGCTACAATGTTTTGCCTTCATTGGCTTTGGCTTTGGTTCAGAATTTTCTCATTCTCCATTTATGTTCACTCCTTTCACGTGTTCAATTTATTTTTTCCTTTTCTTTCACATGAGAAAAAAGAGTCACACACTTAGATTTAGGAGCAGTAATAAATAAATATTTTGAGATTTTACTTTAACTAAAAAGATCTATGTCTGCTTACAATCTTTCTTTCTACACGCAGTGACATTCTACTACCCTGGATGCTAATGGGCAGAGAGGTGGAGTGTGTGCATTTGAGCATGCATGCACAAACAAGAACAAATATTAATTTAGCAGTTTTGTATTACTTGGGAGGCTCTATAAATTCTAATATTTTCCAGCACAGTTAGATATCACATAGACATATTCAATTTTTTAAATATATTTATATTTCCAAAAAGGCAAAGAAATTTTTGAAGAGAAAACCCATGAAGGTCTTTCTTATTTTTTTTCCAAACAACTTTATTTTTTGCAACTGTATAGTATTTTCTCAAAGAATTCATGACTTAAAAGAATCTCAGAAGCCATTTGCTGTAATGTCTGCTTAATATTGGAGTCATTGCCTATATCTAGAATTCATAAAGAAGGAATCAGCCCCTCATAATAGTTGATATCATCTATGATATTAGAAATATTTCTGTTCTGTCCAGTGTGGGAACCACTAGCAAAATGTAACTATTGACCACTTGTGATGTGATGTAATTCATATGCCTAAGTAAAATTTAAAGTTTGTAATTTTAATTAATTCAAACTTACGTTGCCATTTAAGCTAGTTGCTACCCTATTGTTCAGTGCAGTAGGTGCTGTTGCATTTTAAATATGCTTGCTCTGTAAGATTATCATTCTCCTTGCTATTTAATAATACCAGGAAAAAGAACTACTTTCCTTTTCATATTTTAGTCAAGATAGATCAGGCTGTTCACTTATCCAGTATACTCTGAAGTTCCAGTGGCTTAACAACGCTAGTATTTGATCTCTTATTCTAAGTCCAGTGCTACTTGGTGGGTGTCCACGGCTGCCTGTTATGACTCAAGGATAGAGGCCACTTCAATCTTACTGCTCTGCTGTGTCATCTCCTGGCTTCAATGGCTGAAAGAGAAAATGTGGATAACTCCCATGGGCTCCTAACTGACTCCCACCAGAAGTGACACAAGCCACTTCCCCTCACAACCCATTAGTCACAATAGCCACATGGCCCCAGTGAACCTCAAGGAAGGCTTGGCAGTCTTCCCAGAGCCCATGAAGCAGATGGAGCAGATATGGTGAGCAGAAATAATCATCATTGCTCTGTATTTTAGCTGTGTGATCATGAACACCTCAGTCAGGCTTTCCAAGTTTCAGTTTCTTCATCTTCTTAAAACAGAGGTATTAGAGCTGATCTCATAGAAGTACCGCAAGGATTAAATAGGATAATCTTACGGAAATTGCATAGCACAGAATCTGGCTCATAGTAAATGCTCAATAGAAGTTAGTTCTATAGCTTTTTGAGGTCGTTGTTCACTTTTGATGCTGAGTTTTTTCCTTCGGCTAACAGTTTCAATACATAAACCATAATATTTATCCACTTTCAATATTACTTGGTGACGTTTGTGAATTTTTCCTAATAAGGTGGAAAGATTATTCAGTGGCAAAAAAATTAAAGGAAAATGAAATATAGTAAGTCTCTTAGAATACCTGTTGACACAAAACATTTATTACCTAGTCATGGCATATATACTTGGTAACTGAATTAATATAGAAATGCATACGAAAAATGAAAAATACAAAAGTTCAATCTCCTAGTAAAATAATTTTTTCTTCTTATTCTCTTTCAGGAGTAAAAATTTCATAAATCTGAAACACCCTGCAAAATAGAACCATGCAATGTTTTCAAGCATGGTGTGGGTAATTTTAGGGGGAATTAAATGAGGGATTAACCGTGTATAATGAATAGTTGAGTAAATATTAGAATGAAAATATGTTTGTATAGCTGGAGGGCAAGTTCCAGCTGCTCCCAGGCAGATTTAAATTACGCATTCTTATTTTAGAGGGTATGTGACCTTTATATTTGCATTATTTTGGAAATGGCTTCTTTTCATGATTTTAGTAAGAAAATGCTATGTGCGTTTTTATTTAATTGTGTATAATCAGATTCAAACTGGTATTCAACGTAATAAGGCTGCTTGATTAGTGTCCTTCATTTTAATGATGGTTCAACTGCAAGCTGGTTACATTCCTTCATATGAATATGCCAGAAAGACAAAAATAGAGAAGCTTATCTTTGTTTTTAAGACCAAGACTGCTTGACCAATGTTATGTCTCATTAATGCTCTGTGGGAGCTGAGAAGAGTTGTTATGTTGAGGATATGCAGTGCCTTCTGGTGAGTGTTTGAGTGCAGTAGCATATTACGGAGTCACCCTGACATTCCTCCCTTTTCCACCCCCCTTACACACACACACACACACACACACACACACACACACACACACAAACACCAGTACCTACTCCTTTCTGTATTTTTTCTTTTTACATTTCTCTGATGTAGTTCTTAGGATGGAGACAGTTGCGATCCTGGTTTGGATACAGTTGTGTTCCAGAAGATCCTATGTTATAATGACATATGAGTTCAGCCACCATCCCTTCATTCATAACTAGTTTGAGGCTGAGACAGTGCAAAGAATAAGCAAAGTCTAATGTAGAAAGATCACCTTTTAATGGAAGGTGATCCTTTCCATCATTAGCAATCCCATTTCCAATAAACTGCTATCTCCAGCTCTCTTACCCCACATTTAATAACTCTTACCATATGCAAACTTGAGAAAGAAATAAACTTTAAAAATGTTAAATGTGCGGCCGGCCCAGTGGCATAGCGGTTGTTAGTGTATTCTGCTTTGGCAGCCTGGGGTTTGCCAGTTCAGATCCTGGGCGCAGACTTACTCACTACTCATCAAGCCATGCTGAGGCGGTATCCCACACAGAAGAGCTACAACTCTACACCTGTGATATACAAGTTTGTACTGGGGCTATGGGGAGAAAGAAGAAAAAAAGAGGAAGATCGGCAACAGATGGTAGCTCAGGGCCAATCTTCCTCAAAAAAACAAAAACAAAACAAAACAACAAAATAAAACGAAACAAAAAATGTTAAATGCTGGGCCAGCCCGAGCAGCCTAGTGGTTAAGTTCAGCACGTTCAGTTTCTGTTGCTTGGGTTTGGTTCCCGGGCGTGGACCTATACTGCTCTGTTAGAGGCCATGCTGTGCTGTTGACCCACATACTCAAAAATAGAGGAAGTGTGGCACAGATATTAGCTCAGGGTGAATATTCCTTAGCAAAAAATTTAAAAAAAAACAACTGTTAAATGTGGGGCTAGTTATCTGACACAGACTTTATAATGTCTTTACCTACTAAGTTTAGTATCCTTTTGCTTATAAGTATTCTTTTTTGAAGCAATATTTTTCTAACTTATAATTAGAAATTAGAATTTCATAAAACTTAATGAATGTAATTTTAATATAAAGGACTTAATTTTTATTTAGATAGAAAATTGAGCCTCCTAGCCGGTACTTTATTTTCTGTGTGTGTTTGTATGTGTGTGCACATGTGTTTCATTAACTTACCAGCCCTATTTAATCACCTTGTTGTGCTAAACTTTGCATCTGCAGCACTGGGCATGACAGACAGTCATTAAGAAGAATTATCTTGTATTCTAAGTCCTTGTAAAATCCATTATTATGTCCCCAATTTTCTTGTTACTATTGCTAAAACTCACTAGGAAATGTTTTTATGTTTACCTCAAAATTAATATTAAATGTGAAGTTATGTACAACTCAAAGAATCTCTCATTTGCTTTTTTTTTTTCAGGTAGCAAGATTATCTGATTGAGCTATATTCTCTAAACCTGAATTTTATGTTGGCAAAAGCAAGGAAAAATAAATAAATAAATATACTATAAAGTGGACAATCTTTTTGTAAGAATGGCATTGATAGTATCCAATGAAATATTTCAGCAAAGTACGCCTTTCAAATCAGTCTGTTCTGATACAAGTTTCTAGGCAAAATTACTCATTAGCATTTAATCAAGACAGTCCTGGGCCTTGCATATGACTCCACCAACTGTCAAGATGGTATATTCAAATGATAAATAAAGTGACAATGGAAACATAGGTTCCTCATTGTCTGAAGTGTCAAATTTAGAACAGAGTGTAAACCATTAGTCTCAGACTGTGTATATGAGGTCAATAATCCCTGTCAAATTCTGGCACAATTTTAACATCTATTTCATAGTAAGAAATATATAGAATATAGATTTAAAAAAAGAAATATGTAAATTCATATCATGAAAAGGATTCATAAAAGTAAAGTATAACTATTCTTAATAATATGCATACTTCTAGCTGAAAATGTTATACAGTTATTAATAAAAAACACAGAGATTTATAGATCAGATATCAGGCTGAGTACAAATATCTGCTTGCTCTACTTCTCAAAGTCTTATTAAATGTCAGAATTTGTCAAGTTTCATAGAGATAACAAGATTTACACCGAATATATTTAAAAATATATTTTAAAAATAAATTTATATATTTATATAAATATATTTATATATTCTTACTTTATTAAAAAAAAGGAATGCATGTCAGGCAAATGTTATTTGCAGGTAACAAAAGTCATGTTCCACACTTTAAGCAGAAAGTATTTAATACAGGGAATTTGATAAACACAAAAATGTTGGAAGGTCTAGAAAAGCAGGCTTTAGGTGGGCCTCCAGTAAAGACTCCAAACTGTCATTGAATCCAGCAAAACAACTATTGCATGTTGATCCCAGGCGCACACTTCCTTGCTATGGTCCAAGGATTTGGAGACCACCACCACCAGAACTGTGGGCTTCAGAGCAAGTTTCTCTATGCCTTAATTCTCAAAATGAATGGCTTGAGCTCCCAGCCTATCTCGCCCCATTAACTCACTTTTGAATATGATTTGTAGAACCCAAATTGCAAGGGAATTTAGGCTTTTGTTGGTTTTTTTTTTTTTTTTAAACTTTCCAGCCTCTGCAGCACAGGAAGGTTCAGTGGAAGAGTGTTGGCGTCCATGCTTAGTGAGCCAATCTTACACGTCTGTCACAGGATACTGAACCGGATATTTGGAAAACTTGGGGAAAATAGAGATTAAAAGGGGCCAGACTGATAGATCAACAATGGCACAGGACACCAAAAGATAGAGTAGTTCTTTTCCAGGCAGAACTAGAAAACATATCAATGCAGAATAAATATTAAAAAGCAGGAGGGTGACATGAGAAAATAATAAAAGTAATTAATCAAAAGTTGAATTAACAATTAAGATTTGTGTTACCCTTCCCTAACTCGTAAAATGAAGCTGGCTCTATTTTAAGTACGTCTGTACTATTTTCCTCTAAGTGACTCAGATGTAGGTTCAAAGTTTACATTTCCTTTACTATGAATCTAATTCTACAGTTTGATTCTAAAGTAAGAAATATTTATATAATCTTAGGATTGTAAATGTGTTTTTAATATTAGAAACAACCTATAGATTAGAACAGAAGCTTAATTATAGTTTTAGAACAGGATATAAATGCTTTACTCTTTGAGAACATAAAGTATAAAAATTGGAAGTATAAAAATGGAAAAAAGATATGAAAGAAAGACCCAGGTGCTAATTTAATCATCTTTTAAAGGGGGATGTTAGTACATCCTGACTAAAGGTTATATATTAACCTTTAAGAAATAGAATAGTCATAAAACTGTCCACCAGAATTAATAAAAACCAATTCTATTAACATAAATCACTTCTATGAGTTGGGATTAAAGATAGAATGGAGGAAGAGACTTTAATTTTCATGTATATGATATGTATTACCTATAAATATGATAATCTCAAACTCTTCCATTACCACTGAACTCTCAATTTTTCCATATTTTTTTACCAAAAGTTTGAGACCTGGCTTTCCCCTTTATGCTGACTCCATTCATAAGGAGGTGCAGCATGAATATTTCAAGATTCCCTGGATCCTCTACTGGATCGTTGCTGTTTTTGTCTACTTATTTATGCTGGGTGACTGTATCCATTGCTTTAATTTAGTAACTGCTGCTGTGTGGATGAGCCCCAAGTCTCCATGTCTAGCTCAATAGTGTCCCCTACACTTCAGACTCGGATACAGAACCTCTTGCTGGTGGTTCTCTCTACCTGGGCAACCCGCCGGCATCTCAAACTCATCATATCTAGTACTGGCTCTCTCACTCGTTGGAATCACTACTGAGCTAATAGAACAGGTCGTGTTACTTGATACTTCTCCCACACAAGCAATCCTTCATCATGTCCTTTGGACTGTTTTTTACATGCAAATATTTAATCTTTTTTTTTCTCTATCCCTCTATTCATTGTGTTATTTTGGACTTTTCACATTTTCTGGTCTAGAACTCTCATCCTCTGCTATTGGTCTCCCCTGTCTCAGAGCCATTTGTGACATGGCCACCAGAGAGACCTATCTAAAAATCAAATCAAACTATGTTTTTCCTGCTGCAATGCTTTCAGTGGCTCCCCCCAGCCAGGAAATATGGGCTAAGAGCTACAATATAACAACTATGTAACCCTACACATTATCTCTATCTTCAGGGACTTTTTAAACTTCCTCCTTTGTATTTTCTATTTCCATGATCTCAAATAAATTTCCATATCCTACATATATCCAGATATCAAATTGCTTCTCTTCTCCATGCCTTGCTTACCCTCTCACTGCCCTGTCTTTTAGGTTCCTGACCTGCTCTAAACAATCTTCATGGCTGCTCCTTCTCCGTGCATGGTAATGTATACGTTCTAAATCCCCACATCCACAAATTACCCAGTATACTTAGCAATCATCGCACTTTCCAGGTTATCTTAGAATGATCTTTTTGGCACTTCTGTTTTCCAACTAGATTGCTAGATTCTTGGGGTCAGCATCTGTGTCTTAATTACCTCTTATCCTGTTAGTACATCAAATCAATGCTTGCCAAATAAATTAATTAGTGAACAAACGACCCATTGGTGATTATTTTGTCAGTGGGCGTACACACCTCTTACATGTCAGAAGAGAGCAGTACACCAGTACCGTTAAGCACTTAAATGAAAATTTTTTTTAAAATTATAGTTAAGTATATTCCAAAGAAACAATTTCATAAAAATTGAAAATGTTAACTGCTAGATTTAATGCAGAGGAAGGAAAACATGAAACTTTTCTCTCATTTTGAGTGTTATTCCAGTCCTAAGAAAGATGTTTCTTTGAGCAGGTGCCTCCAGGTGTCAGCCTGTAGGAAGTCGTTTAAAGCTGGGACACACCAGGGTAGTTTCCATGGAAGCAGAAATTAACCCCCAGGAACCTCATATGTTTTAAGAACCCTTGGGAGCACATCTGGTACAGCCTCCATCAGAGACAACAATTGAGGCAAATCCTTATTATAAAAGAGAAGTAGGAGAAAGGGCAGTTACCTTAATAATAATATCCTGTCCTATTATAAATCTTCCTCTGAAGTGATATATGTTTTATATAAATATTCAGCATAAAGAGCCACAATTTAATTTGATTTTTAAAGTGTTCTCTTCCCAAATCATGAATTATTTTGATTTAAACTATTATATGATAGTAATAGATATTTAAAGGTTGATAAACACATTTTGCCAAATACTTTATCCAAGCTTTTGCTTTTTGCACAAGTTTTTTTTTTAATATTTGTAAAAGTCTTTATTCATATTTTCTCAGGAAAGGTTTCAACAGTTTGGAAAAAGATTAGACAAACATTGTACACACATCATGAAGAAAAATACCGTGGTCTAATAATTCTTATTGTTAGAATTCTTTAAGGATCATGTTGGATTTATTTAACAATCTGTGCCAGGCACTGATGTCTTTTCTAAATATTAACTCATTTAATATTATATATTTGTGAACATTAACTCGTTCATAGCAATTCTTTGAAGTAAGAACAATTATCATCTGCCCTCTTTCACATATAAAGGAAACTCTGGCAAAGATTGCTTAAGAAATTTGCCCAGACCACCCAGTTAAATAGTAGCAAAGCCAAAGATTGGTCTTGGTCTGCCTAGAACCAGAGTTCAAGGCTCTAACTGCTGCATCATGTTATCTTTCTCTTGCTTCTATTAAAGACAGAATAGATAGAGATCCCAGTAAGCAAAGGCTTAAGGAGGTCCATATGGATCTCATTTCATGCAAAGATTCAAGATTTGGAAAGAATGAAAAGAACACGTATGAAATTATTATAACAAATTCTTTTACCTGTATTTATTCCTTGCTTTCATCTAAAACTTGCAACTGCTTAAGTTCCTCTTTCAGCTTTAAAGCTGACTTTCTGTGACTTTCACTGAGATAATATCGGATAGTGAACCTCTACAACATGAAGAAATAATTTCTCTTCATAAGCAGATCCAGAGCAAAAGCTGCCTCTTGCTTTCCCACATCTATTTTAAAATTGACTCTGAGGAAAAGTACAGTTAATGAGTCAAGAATTTAAGTAAAGCCATGTCCTTGTACCTGTATTGTAAATGTCAATGTGATATTACAAAATAAAATTAAATTCAAAATAATATGTTTTTAGTTATGGCCATGAAAATATTCTAGGGGCAATTTCAAACCCATGATTCATCCAAGCACCCAGACTCTTGTTTTTCAATACTATTTTTCCACTAATTGGAATCACAGCCCCTTGGGGAAACGAATTCATCATGTTTGGAGTTGAAAGGCACAAAGTAAGCTTGGAATACATTGCTATGTTAGAAAGCAAGACAGCTTTCAAGTTTAATTGCTTTATGTTGAAAACCCAGAGACTAAATTAACAGAGGATCACATCGGCCAAGTGAAGACAATTTTAGATCAAAAGAATATTGATTGAGTTTGTCTAACTTACAGTGAATATCAAAAACTCATGAGTCCATAATGAAACACACCTGAAAAAATGTTAACCAAGACTATTGATGGAGATGAAGAGGATAGAATGCATTCCTCTGTCTTTTTAATTATTAATTAATTATATTATAATTGGTTAATTTATTATACCAACAAAGAACACAAAAATTAGTAAATGTATATAAAGCAGAAAGCGTTGGGTAACTCTACTGATTTAGAATGACCCTCTAGATCATCTTTTTGGACCATAAAAAATGCATGTAAGGTATCTAGAATTCAATTGGACATAATTTCAAGTATCTTTGAGAGTTTTATGCTCCTAAGATTATGAAAGAATGGTGAATTTTTATCAGGTTTAAATGTATTTAAATTTATATTTTTTTTAGGAGCCAGAACTTCCAGAATGGTGGTGTGAGGAGCTCAGTTGATGCTCTCTCAGTGAAACAAACATTTAACAGATGAAAATTATAAACAACCATTTGCAGTCTCTGGAAATGGTGCTAAGGGCATGCATCAAATGGAAAAACACTTTTTAAGAAAATCTACTCTATCATAGTAAAAACAGAGTATCTGTGACATTTGACCACAACCTGCCTCCTCCACCCACAGCTTAGTGCCATGGAAGTTCTGCACCACACTTGAATAACCAAGAATACAGGGCTCCTTCTCCACATATCTCTCAGTCTTAGGGCTACAGTTTCACCCTGGGAGGGATAGGACACCAGAAATTCTTATACCGCATAGCTCTGTGTTGCAGAAGCTCTGTTCTAGAAAATGCATTCAAGAGTACTGGGGCTCACTTCCCCCACAATGCCTAAAATAATAGGGCAGGCCAACCATACCAGACTCCAATCACCCTGACACAGCTTATACTTAGGGTGAAGTTTTCTAAGACTGATTATTTCCCCCCTAAGATGAGGAACAAGACAAGGATGTCTGCTCTCATCAATTTTATTCAACATTGTACTGGAAGATCTACAGAGTAAGATTAGGCGAGATAGTGAAATAAGACGCATTCAAATTGGAAAGGAAGCATTAAAACTGTTTCTACTTGTATATGACATGATATCATACCTAGAAAATTCTAAAGAATACACACATGCAAGCACACACTCATATACACACGCACATAAATTAGAACTAATAAATGATTTCAATAAAGTTACAGGATACAAGACCAATGCACAAAAATCAATGCATTACTATAGACTGGCAATAAAATATACGAAAATGAAATTGACAACAATGCCACTTACAATAGTATAAAGAAGAAGAAATTAAATAAAATATTTGCAAAACAAGCTCAAGACTTGTACATTGAAAAATACAAATCATTATTGAAAGAAATTATAGAAGATCTAAGTCAATGGAAATACATCCTGTGTTTTGGATCAGAAAACAATATTGTTAAGATGAAAATGGTATGCGTTCAACACAATCCATATCAAAATCCCAAGTGCCTTTTAGTTTTATGACAAATTGATCCTAAAATTCATATGGTTATGCAAGTGTTATGGGATGACTCATGTCCCCCCAAAATTCATATGTTGAAATCCTAACCCTCAGTGCCTCAGAATGTAACTGCATTTAAAGGTAGGATCTTTAAAGGTAATTAAATAAAAATGAGGTCATTAGGGTGGTGAATGGTGTCCTTATAAACAGAAGACATTTGGACACAGGTAGACATAGAGTGAAGACCATGTGAAGACACAGGGAGAGGATGTCTAACTGCAAGAAGGAAAGAGTGTCAGAATAAACTAATCCTGCTCACCCCTTGATCTCTGACTTCTAGTCTCCAGAATTGTGAGAAAATAAATTTCTGTTGTTTGTCACCCACTTGACTTTGTTATGGTGACACGAGCAAACTAATACAGCAAAGGACATAGAACAGCCTAAACAGCCTTGAAAAAGAAGAAAAAAGTTGGAAGACTCACACTCCAGGTTTCATGACTTACTACAGAGCTACAGTAACCAAGATAGTGTGATACTAGCATAGAATAGACATGTAGATTGATGAAATCGAATTGAAAGTACAGAAATAAGCCCTTATATTTATGGCCAGTTGATTTTTCAACAAAGGTGTCAAAACCAACTCAATAGGGAAAAAATAGTCTTTTCAAGAAATGATGCTGGGCCAACTGGTTATACACATGCAAAAGAATAACTTTGAAGTCCTTTTTTCACACCATTCACCAAATATAACTAAAAGTATTTTGTTGACTTAAACGTAAGAGCTAAAATGATAGAACTCTTAGAAAAAAACTTGAGTAAATATTCCTGACTTTGAGTTAAGCAAGTTTGTTAGATACGACACCAAAAGCACAAGAGACAAGAGAAAAGAAAAAAGATAAATTCTACTTCATCATAGTCATAAACTTTTGTGCTCCAAATGATGCTATCAAGGAAAAAGCAACCCACAAAACAGGAGTAAATATTTGAAATTCGTGTATTTGATAAGGGAATTGTATCCAGAATATAAAGAACACTTACAACTCAACAGTAGAAACATAAATAATCCAATTAAAAATGGACAAATGACTTGAATAGAAATTTCTTCAAAGAAGGCATACAAATAGCCAATACGCACCTGAAAAACCACTCGACATTATTAGTCAGTAGGGAAATGTAAATCAAAACCACTTTGAGATGGCATTTCATGCCTTTTGAGGTGTCTATAATCAAAGACAGATAATAACAAGTGCTGGTGAGGATGTGGAGAAATCGTTATCCTCGTTCATTTCTGGTGGGAATGTAAAAGAGCTTTGGGAAGCAAAGGGTTTTGGAAAACATTTTGGCAGTTCCTCAAATAGTAAAACATAGAATTACCATATTCCTCAGCAATTCCATTCCTAGGTAAATCCAAGAGGCGTGAAAACATGTCCACACAAAAACTTGTGCATGAATATTCATAGTATCATTATTCATGATAATGCAAAAGTTGAAACAACACAAATGTCCATCAATATATAAATGGATAAATAAAATGTGGTATACCCATACGATGGGTATCATTTATCAATAAAAAGAAATAAAGTACTAATACAGACTATAACATGGATGAACCTTGAAAACATCATGCTAAGTAAAAGAATGCAGTCACAAAAGACCACATATTATATGATTCCATTTATCTGAAACATCCAGAATAGGCAAATCTAGAGAGAGAGAAAGCAGATTGGTGATTTCCTAGGGCTGGCTAGGAGTTTGCAGAGTGTGGGGCGGGGAGAAGATAGGGAGCAACTGCTAATGAGTATGAGGTTTCGTGTTGGGGTGACAAATATACTCTCAAATTAGATTATTGTAATGGTTGAACATCTCTATGAATATACTAAAAAACATTGAATTATATCCTTTAAACAGGTGAATTCTATGTTATATGAAATATAGCTCATTAAAACTATTTAAAAATTACATTTTTAGGACCCATTTAAGCGGAAATTTTTGGAGTTAAAAGGAGTAAACATTAAATTATTAACCTAGGAGCTTCAGTCTTCCATTAGAAGAATTAGATGGAATAACCTTAATACATGGTAGCATAATGCTCACTCCCTGTATTAGTCTGGGGTCTCTAGAGAAATAGAACAAATAGGATATACATATATTAGAAGAGATTTATTATAAGAAATCGGCTGACACAATCATGAAGGCCGAGAAATCCCACTATCAGCCATCTACATGCTGGAGACCCAGGAGAGATGATGCTAAAAGTGTAATTCAGTTCAAGTCTGATATTATTATAGCCTAAAGAATATGTGCTATAAATGTGTGTTTCATATATCCACAAAGGGGAGAAGGATGGGTAATATTTGCACTCTTCCACAGTCAGTAGAAGGTTATGTCACAGATTCTAACAGTTTAAATTTCCACTAGCAAACACTTGAATGTTTTTCTCCCTCAATGTCAAACTCTCCTTTATTCTTCTGAACAGATATTGTGAATCTCCTTCTTTTCACACATATATGAATCTTCTTTTTTTTTAACAAATGTAAGCTTTACAATATTAAACTACCTTGTTTTCAAAATGTGTCTTTAAATATATTTTCAAATGTGTATTTGACCTTGTTTATTCTGCCTCCTGTTTGCAAAATAAATATTTAAATATCTTTTAAAAATCTATATGTATTTAACTCCATTTCCTGGTGCTTCTCATGGTGACAATCTGTATACCTAGTCACTTTTAAAATATATATTATTAGCTAATCCTTTTAAGTTTGTGTTTTTGTCAGTAAAAGTGCCTCCTTTCTCTGTGGATTGCAAAATTACTTGACAAAGTAGGAGGTGATTGAAGGTATCTTAGCTTTTATCTATGTATAAAATCGGGGCCAGTCTGGCGGCATAGTGGTTAAGTTCGCATGCTCCGCTTTGGCGGCCCAGGGTTCGTGGGTTCACATCCCAGGTGCAGACTTACCTACCGCTCATCAAGCCATGCTGTGGTGGCATCCCACATACAAAATAGAGGAAGATTGGCACAGATGTTAGCTCAGGGCCAATCTCCATCACCAGGAAAAAAGAAAAGAAAGAAATGGAGTGAAGTGGCCTCCTGCCTTCTGGTCCTCTGGCTTTTTAATGTATACCTTGCCTCTTCCTGCATACAGGGATTTTTTTTTAGTTATCGGCAAAAGTCTTACATATATATGTAATGTATATATGTGTGTGTATTATATGTAAATATTATATGTATATGTATATATATGACACTCTGAGCATTTACCTTTCTTGGAGAATTTTAAAGTAATTTACTTTTAAAAAGCTAGAGAATGGGGCAGGCCCTGTGATCTAGTGGTTAAATTCAGTAAGCTCAGCCCGGGTTCACAGGTTCAGATCCCAGGTATGGACTTACACCACTTGTCAGCCACACTGTGGTGGTGACCCACATATAAAAAGTAGGGGAAGATTGGCATAGATGTTAGCTAAGGGCCAATCTTCCTCAGCAAAACAAAAAGCTAGGGAGGTAGCATTACAGTGGAGCAATCAGATATAGTGATGCTGTGTCATTTCAACAAGTTAGATGCCTTCTCTCTCCCTGCCATATGGTACACAATATCCCAATCTATTTATTCATTCATTCCTTTATTCATTTGTGAATATATTCAAAAGCATTCATTGACAATCAGTGCATAATAATCACTCTGTCAACTTAAAGCTAAGGAGTCATCTTCTTGAAGTGAATGCCCAGTAGAGGCGGCAGACAGGCCAAACTTTAAGCTTGTGTTTTCTAAGTGTACAGTGGGGCTTGAGAATAACTCCAGAAACTAATTAGTTTAACCTTAAAGATGATCCAGTGAAGCCATTAAAATGTGCTTTGTAATGTAATACCAAAATTGCTTCTATAAATTCTGTATTTTTGTCAGATACAAATATGTATAAAGATTATGTCTAATTTACATACAAAAAAAATTTCTAGGTTTATGTGTTAGTGAGCTCAAAAAATCCTTGATAAGGGATCATGTTTAGCTTTCTATTATTTGATGATGTTAGCAAAACAAAGTCATTTTATTGTTTTCACTTGTTTCGGTTATGGTACCTCCCAATTTATGTTTAAATACCTCATTCACTATTCTCACAGGTGTGTTATATAGACCTGGCCCTATTCAATACTACTGCTCGGTCATTTTTATTGTTATTCAGCACATTTATTACCCGGAAGTATGAAATATATTTGCTTCTCCAACTAGAAAATAAACTTCCCGAGAATAGTTCATGGGCTGCAACATAATAGATATTCAAGAAACATTTATTTAATAAATCATTGATTTAGCTGGTTGTGCATTCTGATGGTAGTTTTCTATTCTCTTACTGAGCCTAATTAAGCTTCTTTCCAGATACTTATACATTCAAATACTGATTTATGCTAATCATACTTCTTGTTTAATTTGTCCCCTTCCCACTGAAATTATACTTCACTTTCTTAAGTTACCAGTAGTCAATTCTTCTAGTTTTTAATTGCTTTCTTTGCCCCAAAATGAAAGTCTTACTTTTGAAAGTGATGTATTATGCTGGAATATGCTATCAATGTATGTAAGTTTAATTAAAGTAGAGAATTCTAGAGAAGTTTTTGTCAAAACAAATTTGTAAAGTGCAATGACATTGGATCCACTGAAAAGCAAATTATGCATCGGAATCCTTGATTCCAAGGATTCTATTGTGTTTTTATTTCATTTTGTTTTTAAGTCAGTTTATTTATTTATTTTTAAAGCCCAGTTTGACTTAACATTGATGTAACATTAAACTAAAACAATCATAAATCTCTAGGACATTTTAACTATATAATTTTAAATTTGTGATAATCATATTACCCATCGTAATTCTAATAATATTGTATCTATTTTAAGAATATAAAATATTATAAACTATATTGCTTTGTGATATTAAAAGAAATCTTATGCATGTTTGTTTTAGTTAAAAAATATTTCCCTGGTTTATAAACTATATAATACAATCTCTGAAGTTTTGCATATAAGAACATTTATTGACTGCTGTGGATCAAAGTGTAGGAATCATTCTTATTCATTCATCAAATTTAAATTGACTAATTATAACCTCACAACATTGTGGTAGGCAGATTAATCAGGATTTCTTAAGAAATTACAATATCAAACTGTATCTTTGTTAAGATGATGCAATTAGATGTTTAGTTTGATCCTTAATTGTAGAAAATAAATATATGAAACACAAAATCATAGGCAGTAAATAAGACCGTTATGTCACACCAGGTAGAAATTTTATTTGAATAGTAATCTATATAATGACAAATAGTTTTTCTGGGATGTAAATCATGAATCTAAGCTTTGCTGTCTTCTTACATTTGATCTAAAATAGTCAAGGGAATATAACATGGAAAGTTTTGATTTGATATAACAGATTTTGATACATATAAAGTGAGCTAAGGCATACATATGGGTTGTTTTATTTTTACATGGTTCTTTCATTTTATAAGAGACCAATAACAAACACTTATCCAATCTCTTCCCTTATTTCTGTCTTCACTGCTATATTTTTCTTCCTGATCATCTGATCTTAGACTTGGATATCATCTACACTCTAGAAGATATTCTTCAACATCTCCAGTTATATTTTTAAACAAACTGACAGCTCTCCAATTCTATAACATAGCTTTTTTTTCCTGATTTTCTAAAGATTATAAATTTTATTCCATTGTCAGATCACAGTTCCTCTTTGTATTCACATTAATGGTAATAATGTTAAACTCTCTTTCAGAAAGAAGTCAAAATTCTTTAGAATGTTAAGCAAGGCCCTGCACAAGTTAGCTTGATTTTACTTCACCAACCCAATCTCCTTCAATGCCCCATCCTAACTTTCCAATTCCTCTCTAATGCTAATACTATAGTATATTGAGCTCTGTATTGTGTCTTGAAAAATCAACTCTAGGCTATGTAAGAGGTTGAATTTATAGGAAGAGCTTGCATGGCTTATCAAAGCCTTGAATAAGATAAACAAAAAGCAATAACCCCAAATAAATTTGGATCAGTAATCAACTAAACAGGAGGAGTCAAGTTTTTCATACAGGAATAACTCGAACCAAAACAAAAGAGGATGGGGCCAGCCCAGTGGCATAGTGATTAACTTTGCGTGCTCCATTTCAGTGGCCCGGGGTTCAGATCCCTGGGGCAGACCTACACACCGCTTATCAAGCCATGGTGTGGTGGTGTCCCACATACAAAGTAGAGGAAGACTGGCACAGATGTTAGCTCAGGGACAGTTTTCCTCAAGCAAAAAGAGGAAGATTGGCAATGGATGTTAGCTCAGCACCAATCTTTATTACAAAAAAAAGAAAAAAAAAAGAGGATTGTGATGGTCGAGGTACGGAATAGGAGATGGTACAATGCACATTACAAGATCTAGGTCAGTGGATCTTAACTTTTGCTGCAAGTAATAACAAATAAATAGCAACAACAACAACAAAACTGGCCTAAATAATTTTTATAAAAACATTATATCTTATAATGGAAATCTAGAAGTAGAGTGAAAGTGAGATCAATTACTCAGTAATATCATAAAGGATCAGATTATTTTTTTAATTTTTCTCCAACATTTTATTATGAAAAATTTCAAACAGATAACAAAGTTTAAAGCATTTTAGTGTACACCTCTATATCTACCACCCACTTTCCACCGTTAACATTTTACTATACTTGCTTTATCCCGTGTTTATTCCAAGGATCAGACTATTTTCATCCCTCTGCTCATCCTATAAATGACCAATTATCTATGTCTAGTTTTCTTTCTTGTTATAAAATGAATTTTGTTCCAATCATAACTACATGTTTCATTGTCCCTATTCCACAGGCAAAGTTCATGCCTTCAGCCTGATTTGTTCAATTTAGGTTACGTGACTGCCTGCGGACTAAGAAGAGTCATCATCAGAATATCGTGCGTTAATCGGCTGAGAATAAGCAGGATAGAGCTCTGTAGCTAGGGATGGAGGCCCTGAGTCATATGGGCCAGGGGGTCAGTAAATGAACAAATTACAGTTTCCTTCAGGAAGGAAGAAGAAAAAAGATTCTAGGTGAGGCAATCAACATTTTCTAATATAAGAAATATATATGCCATGTGGAAATAATAAACAAATATATAAAGTGAACAACAAATAATCCATGACTAAAAAGTGGATGAATGATTAAAAATAAACGATAAGAAGGAAATTAGTAAAGAAGCTCAGAATGTTCAGAACAAACTACATGGACCATATTACATTTTGGGAGATTTCCTGTATTGTTTATAAACAGATGGGGCAGTAAAACTGAAATAGTATCACCTTTGGAGTCAAACCAACTTGGGTCAATTTACTAGTCACCGTTTACTATCTGTACAGCTTTTCTTGAGTAACTTATTCTTTCTCTGAGTTTCAGTTTCCTTAGCTGTAAAATCTTAATTTTGTATGAACGGTGTTTGTGTAAGGATGAAATGAAAGAATGTTATTAAACTCAGAATCATCCCTGTCCTTAGTATTGTTAAGGAAAGTCCTTCCTTCCTCTAATTTACTGGCAAACTTCAAGACACAGGTCAAAGTCACTAGTTTTTTATTGTCTGCAGATTGTTTGCAAAATGGCAATAATTATTCCCTTCCCTGTATCTACTCCCATTTGCAATATGTCTTTGCAGCTCTTTCCATCAAGACATAGACTTCATTTTCCTACTCCTTGAATCTGAGCTGGACCTGAAACTTGCTTTGACTAACAGGATGCTGTGGACATGACAAAATGTGAGTTCCTTGTCTAGGTTTCAAGAGTCCTTTCACATGTCTGCATTCTCTGTCTCCTGTAACTTCCACGTAAAAAAGTCTGGGCTGACACACTGAAAGATGGATGAGTGACCACACGGGCCAGAATTGAATCAGCTCACTTTCTCAGCTGAGGTCCCAAATATTTGATAGTCTGGTCAAGATCAGTATATTCAACATAGACACGCGAGCAAGGTTAGTTGCTAGCTGTTTTGCAAACTTGAGAGCTAAATAAATGCTTGTTTTAAGCCACTAAATTTTGGATTAGTTTCACAGCAGTAACTAACTAGTCCACATGACCTAATTCCCTAACACAGATTTATTTCCTCTGGTGTGCCAACAGTATATTGCCCTTCATTTTCCACTTACATCATTCTTTGACTTGATATTGTCTTCCTTCCTCTGTGGACCATATATCCCACAGGGACAGAGGCTATTTCTTGCTCATCTTTGTAACCTTATAACTAGGTTAAGTGCCTGACACATAACTGGTAAATTCAAAGTGCTCAGGCTATTTGTAGCATGTTGGTAAAATTTAAGGTTCCTCTTGTTTCCTTAGCTCATCCAAGATAATGCAGCTATGACTTGCTTTATGTTTTCTCATAGCTGCAGAGGCTTGAAACATCCTGAGAGATTCAGTGACATTTGCTATTCAAACATTTTTGTTCCAATTAATAGTGGTGTCTCTCAAGGGGAGTTCAGCACAAACGACTCGTCTCAGAGATATTCTCTCACTGGGAACACTCAAGAAGAAAATCAAAATATGCCATGGTTTTAATGAAAAACAGTCTGCAAAACTCTCACTAGAAGTGAAAACCTGGGAATTATATTGTGAAATAGAGCATGTCAAACACAATGTAGCCATTGCTTTCAGCTGCTACCTCTGGGATAATTCAATGGTAGAATCAATGAATTGACCTATTTATCTCTTTAACAAACCTGTAAGGATTCCATTATTTGACAATGTTACTCTTTTAAAAATCAAAATGTATGCATTCTTTCTTTAAGTTTTCTAGCCGTTAGCCATAAAGCAATTATAATTTAAATACACTGTAAGTTACATTTATTACCATCCTATTGGAACTCAGCGTTTAACCACATCCACACAGACATATTAGCATAATATATTTATAAAGCACTTTAAAGTACGTAAAATGTCATTTTTGTTTCAATGATGTAAATAGTCTAGGGAGGGAGCTCCAGGAAGTATTAGCAATTTCATCTAATAGAGTCAGCAAAAATCACAAAACATTAATGTATTAAATTTCACAGAATAGTTAAGATTCCGAATTAGAAACAAATTTTTACTTCACAATTATTTTCCTTTTTTTGAGCAAAAAAGTTGGACTTTTCCTGATTTTTTAAAAAAAATATGAATCTTTTTATTATCTTCTTTCTTCTTCCTTCTACCATTGAATACTAGGTTACTTATTTGACTACACAATTTTACATTATGGCACCAAGGAGAGTCTTGGAAACTTCTAAACCTGATTTCCAATGGTAGCAACAGTAACAAAATCATTACCCATGACTGTAAACAACTCTAAGGCAAGAATATGAGGAATGCATACCACTCAGCTTCTCAACTAAGTTTAAAGGGGTTTTTGCAGCCTGAGGTGATTCTGGAAGAGTCAGTAACTATACGGGATTTTACTCACTCATTGTCAGATATATGTGTGAGAGAAAAATTATTCTTCAACTTCATAGTATGAACATCACTCATTCATCTATTTAATCAATATTGACAGATTGCCTGCTATCTTCCAGGTGCCATGCAAAGTCCTGGCTTTCTGGTAGTAAACAAAACTGACATGGTGCCTGGCCTCATGGAGGTTACACTCCAGTGGGAGATACATATTTTTAACAAATAAACACACAAGTATGAAATCTGAAATTGTAGCAAATGTTATGGTGGAAAAGAACAACCAGATGCTCTGTAAGGAAACAAAGAGGGATGTGGATTTAGGCAGAATCAAAGGATGAGCCCGCCAAGGAAATTGAAGAGCAAAGTCTGACTGATGGGTGAGGGTTTGGAGCCCTGAGGGGCTGCTGGAGGGGAGTGACTCCAAGAGTACCAAGAGATAAATATGGGGAGAGTGAGAGAAGCTATGTCATATAGAGCTTTGAAGACCAAGGGAAGGAGCTCAGTTTTATTCTAAGAGCATTGAGAATCACTTTGATTTATTTGTTTTTAAAAGATTACCATGGCTGCTATGTGGAGATGATTGAGGAGAGTGGAAATGGGGAAATGAGGTAGAAAAGTTATCATAGCAGCATAGGCAACAGATTTTGTTGACTAGTACTAATGTGGGACCAATGGAGACGGAGGAAGTATGCCTAGCTTTTAGTTATTTGGCGGGTAGAATAACACCAGATTATGATTGCATATGCAAGTTCAAAAAACATATATGTCAAGCATGACTTGCAGCTTTCTACGTAGAAAATAAAGTATATCTTTTATTTTGAATATTTCCAGGATTCCTGGGAAATGTGGCATGGATGTATTTAGTGAGAATTCAACTCAGGACACATGCTACAACATGGATGAAACTTGAAGGTGAAGACATTATGCTAAACGAAAGGAGCCAGTCACAATGACAACTATTGTATGATTCCTTTTTTATGAAGTATCTAGAGTAGTCAAGTTCATAGAGATGGAAAGTAGAATGGTGGTTGCCAGGGGCTGGGGGGCGGAGGGAATAGGGAGTTAGTGTTTAATGGGTACAGAGTTTCAGTTGGAGAAGGTAAAAATGTTCTGGAGATGGATAGTGGGGATAATTGCTTAACAATGTGAATGTACTTAATGCCACTGAGATTTACATTTAAAAATGGTTACAATGGTAAATCTTATGTTATATGTATTTTACCACAATAAAAATTTCAGAAAAAATACTGAACTCAGCAAGACAATGAATCTCCTTACCTGGATAAATTCATGGAAACTGGCATGTATATTTAGGAATGTCTGCTAAATCAATTTAATGTATAACATATCAATGTGTATGTGGACTAAAATATAATGTAAGAAAACGTGCATCGTTGCTGTGGCTGCATTTTGAATTTTATTCAGAAATGCTCTGAGAATGTTTTGCATGATCTGTGTGTCAGGTTTTAGGCATTTTTCTTGTCCTTGTTAAGATCTGGTATTCCACTTTTCCTCATTTTAAATAACTTTCACCTGACTTTCATTTCCATACCAATAAGTTCATTCTAGCAATAAAATTTTATTGTCAGTCTTTCCAAGTTTTTATTTTCACCTTTTTATGAATACTATCAGGAGACAAGAAAGAGCTTTACTCTTATATACCAATGTGCCACTCAAATTTATTTCCTAAAGTTAATCAAAAAGTTGTGGAGGATTTATTTTCTCTTATGATTATCCAAATGTGTCAATTCAGTAACGTATAGGTGTTCTAAAAATCCAGCACCACAAAGACCACATTAAAGCCATTGTATTTATTGAAGCGAGTGGATCCGGGGCTTTTTGAATGTAAAGAGCATTCTCTCCACCCTTCCTAGTCTAGTTCAATGACGTACACACAATAGGTGCAGAAAAAGACTCGACTAGAATAGCGGATGTGTATCATCTGCCTATTATCTCTTGATTGGCCTTCTTATATTTCGCTAAGCTCTCATGTTATTCAACATAGGGGAGAAATAACTCAAAATCCCAGCCGTCCTTACAGTCAGGACGTGGGCATGCACCCTATGTTAGACTTTGATTTAAGTGAGCAACATGGGAACCCAGATCTGCATCAAGCCGTCCTTTTGTTGGGGGAAGCAATGGTAAAAAGTGTCTCGTGTTGGAGGACAGCAGTCGTTAAAGGTTAAGTTCTTGACTCAGAGGTAGCATCTGTTTGGGGCAGTAGTGGTTGCAAAGCAATCAAGTTCCTTGCATCATGTTCTAGGTGGTAGCAGTAACAACATCAACAGTGTTTCCAGAGAATTTGGGAGTGGGGGGCATTCCTTCACATCTTTTTCCTAGAAGTAGAGACTCAATCTTGTTTTTCTAGGCCTCATAATGATTCTATATGCCATCTGGTCTGCTTTTAATTGATTATGTTTCTGCTTCAACCAGTAAGACTTGATTCTATTGTTAACAACAAAGAACCTGACTGATAAAATTGATAAAAACATTCATTCAGTCAGCCCGTCATTTATCAACAGCATTTGTAAATGGCGTTTATCATTCAATCAGTCAGTCATTCAGACAAACATTTATTCAGCATCTACTATATCCCAAGAACTAAGTTGGGTGCAGGGTGAGCAAAACGCACAACGCAATCAAGAATCATGCCTCAGGGCCAGCCTGGCGGCACAGCAGTTAAGTGCGTGCGCTCCGCTTTGGCGGCCCGGGGTCCACAGGTTCTGATCCGGCCATGCACTGTCGCACCGCTTGTCAAGCCATGCTGTGGTGGGGTCCCATATAAAGTAGAGGAAGATGGGCATGGATGTTAGCCCAGGGCCAATCTTCCTCAGCAAAAAGAGGAGGACTGGCATCGGATGTTAGCTCAGGGCTAATCTTCATCACCAAAAAATAAAAAAAACAAAAAAGAATCATGCCTCAAGAACATTTAAATCTAGCTAAGAGGTCTGATAAACAAATGGGCAATCACAGTATTAGTGTGATGAGTATTATACAGAAATAGAGAGTGATATGTAAGAATTACAAGAGGGATACCTTTGCTAGGCTTGAGAGATCAAAGAAGACTTCTGAGAAAAAGCAGTGTTTTCCAACGTTTAATTCACAGGTCCCGTGTGTTAGAGTCACCTACTGGGGCTTGAATTTGCTAAATTGCTTGTCTGTTCTATATCTCCTGTATGAAAATTTTTGGCTTTTTACTCAGGAATCTGCATGTGGGACCAACATCCCAGGAATATAAGTTGAGTAACGGAAGAGAGTGTATCTGGGAAGCTGCTGTTCAAAGTCCCAGAGGAAAGAGGAAACAGTTCAACAATTAGCATCCAAGGCTAAAGGACTGAACGGTACAGGTAGCTTTGAGCATCTCCAGATTGATATATTCTGACCTTGATGTAAAGTGCCAACATTTTAAGTTAAAGAGATCTGGATGTGACTCCTCTACTAACTACACTGGCTGTATTGTTACAGTTTAGCAAGCTGCGGATTCTCCACCTTGGCAAAAAGGAGAGTAACACCCAACACGGTAGAAGATGATGAGGATTCAATTTGATTAATTGTGGAAAGACACCAACTTTCAACAAAGATTAGCTTCATTATCTTTACATATCCTTTTGTTAAAAAGAGTTGGCTCTTTTTTGTTTCTTTGTCTTTTTACAGTTATAGGTCTTAAATTGTTAGATATCAGATGGCAAAGGTGTGTGCTGCCAGTTCACTACATGCAGTGCACAGGAGAGCAGCTGTTCAGATTGAAGCTTAATAAACAATTTTAACAATAACCATGATAGTGGTCTATACCTTCTTGAGTCATGTTTAATATTATTGAGTTCACATTACATTCTTTTCAAAAAACTTAGCCCCTTGGAAAGCGTATGGGAATGCATTTGTTGATTATATGCATATTGGCTCTAATCTAGCTTGCAAAAAATAGCAAATGAGAGAAAGACATATTTGGCTAAATGTCAAGGAAAATATTTTAAAACGTATTGGGAATACGTTAGCAGATGCTTCCCAGTGTTTAATATTGTTTTTGGTGAAGCTTAGTGTTGGCATAATATTCTCATTCAGATCTAAACTACTTTGTTCCGAAGAAAATAAAAACTGTATCCACCTCTCTGATTATGAACTTTTTGTTATTTATTTGAATAAAAGAGAGAGGACTAGAACAATTATGCTTGAAATCACTCTT
This sequence comes from Diceros bicornis minor, assembly GCF_020826845.1. Classification (NCBI taxonomy): domain Eukaryota; kingdom Metazoa; phylum Chordata; class Mammalia; order Perissodactyla; family Rhinocerotidae; genus Diceros; species Diceros bicornis. The sequence continues at coordinate 23,255,031 of NC_080766.1, forward strand.
TATTGAGGCTTTCCAGTTTGGTATTTCATGCTGCCCTTGTTTTCTTGATTTCCCATGAAATCAAATATTATTTTCTAATTATGGCAGCACAATAACAGCTGAGCTACAGCAGGCTTTTCTTGTTACTGGGTTTGGTAAACAAGGTATTCATGATTTCAGCAGATGCCTCCGATTTAAGACCCTTTACTTCTTTCTGAGCAAGAGACGAGCAAGCCAGAGACACAAGTCCATCACACCAGGAACAATGTGCTAATCACACTGTTGGCAGCCCCAGTATTTTAGCCACTACTCTCTGAGACCTCATCTGCTCGTCAACCACACGGGCCGTGTGCTCCTTTAAAATTATTTTCATTTCTTCTACTTTATAGGTCACTGCATAAAACTTGCAATACAATTTCGTTGTTACTTAACACTAGTTTCTTCTTGATTTTTATATTTATTGCTCTTAATGTGACTCTACATTGCACATCTACTTCACTAATATTTGTTATGGCTCTTCTTGCTTTAAGATGTGAATATATATGTCTTCTTCAAAACTCATATGTCTGTGAGTTTTGTGGGACTCAGTGTTTTTATTATCCACTGTTCATAGGCAAAAGTATGTACCTCTTTACAAATCTCATATTCTAGCTGACGTGGATTCTTTCCAACACATGCCTGCATTTTCCTAGCTTTATGCCTTTTCTAACTCTGTTTCTTCTCCCTGTGATAAATACCCTTTGCCCATATTTCTATAAGTTTCATCTTTAAGGCCATTGTAAATGGAATCTTCTGTCAATGGACATTTAGGAGAGTTCTAATAGTACCGTAACAAACAAGCTGAGCTGGAAAATCTTGTCTATGTCTTCAAGTGCCAGAGTTTCATTGGGAATATATATATGTATATATACACATACACAGTGTATATATACACATATGTGTGTATATATATTGCTCTGCCGCTTCCTAGCCCCATCTGGCTTCCTGGAGGCCTTGATGGAAGGTGTGATGGCCCCCAGCAGGTCCGTCCTGTGCCAGGGTGAGGAGGTGGCTATCCCCTTAATCTTGCTGCTCTCTGCTTGCACTCTGCAGAGCTGCGCAGCACCAGCAGAAGCACGCCATCCACCGCAAACACATCAAGCCCTGTCATGTGGGCGCCACCTTCAGGGAGCTGTTGGGTGACTTCTGTCCTGGCGGGAGGCAGCAAGAACTGGGGCAGCGACTCTTGCAAATCTCTCTCTTCTTTCAAGGGAGACCATCTCTATATAGTCTACTTTATTTTGAAAATTGCCATTAGTTCTTCAAATATTTAAGTCAGATTATGTCATTTTTCTGCTCAAAAGCTTGGAATTAATTCCCATTTCAGTCAGAGCAACAACTAAATTTCATACACGGACCATAAGATGCCCTGCTAATCCTCTGACCTCATCTCTTACTAATCTACTGATCAGAAATGCAGAAGAATACCTCAGGGCGCTTGTTCTAGATATCCATCCTGCTTGGAACATGATTTCCAGACATGTGATTAGCTAATTTCCTTACCTCTTTCATGTCTTTTCTCAGATCATACTTTCTCAAAGGAGTTTACCCAAACCACTAATTTAGTGCTGCAACTGCTCTCCAGCTACACCACCATGCTACTGATCCCCCCTCGTTCTGCTCCTCTTCTCCCATCTTCAATAGCACTTGAAAATTTTAACATGCTACATAATTTACTGACTTATTAGGTTTGCTATTTATTGTGTGTCTCCCTCCACTAGGACATCAGCTCCCTGAGCAGGGAATCTTGATTCAGTTCAGCAATGATCACAAGAAGCTAGAATAAATGGCACTCAATAAATATTTGTGGAATGAGTGCATTAATAAATAACTGAGAGAAGAAATTCCCGTATTCTATTCCATACACACTCTGGAAAATGTTCACGGATGACAAAAGCAAGCAGAGTTGGTGGTACTATATAAATATTTTCTCTCTCTCTGTTAGTATGTTCGTGTATTTTTCTGACTTCATATAGCTAAATTTGCCAAGCGTCAATATGTGCATGATGCTGCAAATTCATTGAGGTATTTCCAGGCACTGTACTAGAGATCTGAGGTCCAAGAATTCTGAACTTGCATAAGAAATGTTCCTTCTCTAGAGAATCCATAGTTACTATATATGATAATGACAACAGGAAGTATTAACCTTGGCTTGTCACCTAGTTTCTGATTAGAATTAAAAAGAATATTGAATCCTAAAATTTCAGCCCAGAAAACACACACACACCATTTCTGATTATATTGTCTAAAACAAATCATATGGCCCTACTTAATTTCATGAGGGTATAAAAATGCAATCTTATTATGCTCCAGAAGGAGAACCAGAAATATTTGGAACCATAATAATGACCACCTAATTGGCTTCACATAAGTCCAGGCATTCTTTTCTTCCATCTCCCCCACCTTAAATGTTTCTTCTATAAACAGCAGGAAAGGGAAAAAGGATCAAGTTATGAGCGTCTGATGTTAGCCCAGTTCAACCATTGAGAGCTCTATCTCGGAGAGCTTCACCCTTAGTTACTAAAGACAAATGCCACTCCAAAATATCATAGCATTGAGTACTCTGGAAATTACCTTGTTGCCATGACTATAACTAGGAAGACATCCAACCCAGTGGTTTCCATTCCCAACTTCCTTTTGGAACCACTTGGAGAGTTTGTTAAAGATAAACCTTCAGGTATCACTTTAGGAGATCAAGATTGAGTAGATCTGAGGTGAATATCATGAATACATGTTTAAAGTGGGCATCTCTTCCAATGGGATTCTGATGTCACTATGTGGAGATGAGAGTTTGTATCCATAAAAAGTTGAGTGTCCTACGCTTTCCTAATTCCAGAAGACTGATTCAAATCCAGCCTGGGTCAAAGAAGGAGTATTTCTAACTAGTACCCCAAGTGATCATGGTGATCTAACAGGCTTGATAACTATTAACTTAACCCTTTATTATAGAGGGAGAAACTGACATCTAAAGTGAGTTAATCCCTTGTCTCTGAGGCTACACATTAGGAAGCGGTAGTGTTGGCACTAGAACTGACGGCTGATAGAGAATGTTCAAATTCAAAAAATGTAGAGATGATCTAGTTTGTGTACATTTAAAATGAGAAAACTGAGTTACAAAAAAATGAAGTGGCTTACCCTCAAGACAAGGAGTTTGCAACACTTGAGTCCCAACACATCGTCAAGCCACAAGACATTTGTGACTCATTATGACATTGGTGTTTCCTTCCTTCCTTCCTTCCTGCCTCTCTTCCTCTTTCCTTCCCTCCCTCCCTTCCTTTCTTCCTCTTTCCGTCTCGCTCTCTTTCCCTTCACTCTCTCTCTCTCCCCTTCCCATCCTTCCTTCTTTCCTGTATGAGTTTTCTGTACTATAAAACGCTTCTTGATCATTTGCTTGCTAGATATGGAGAGGACGGGGTTGAGTCCTAGTGTGTGAAACGCACCCAGCATGAGTGGCAGAGGCAGTTCACAGGACACTGTCTGCTCCTCATGGCCAGAGGCCGTCTTGGGCTCAAGCTGGTGCCTGTCTATTTGCTTTGTCTTTGCAACAGGCTACTAAGTCTCAGTTGTTTTCCATTCCCCCTTGAGAGCTACTGTTGCCGGATTTTCAGTGTTCGTTTAGGCCCAAGATTTCCAGCTGCTGTTTGCCGCTATTAAAGAAAGGAAGTCTCTAGATTGATTTAGAGTGCTTCTGTTAATCATTATGAAAAAGTAGAAAATGAAAAAAAATTGACATGATAAAATTTAAAACATAAGAAATTTTATAAAGTTGTTAAAGTCATCTTTTCTGGTCCATAATTACTGATCTATATCCTAAAGAAATAACTTGGAATCTCTTTAAGATCTTACGCCAAACTGTTATTCACAATGAAGCGACTCACAACCTCCACCACCACATCTTGAGTTCTCCAGCAAGACTAGAAGGCACCATATGCTTGACAATATGTATCTCCTCCTTTCTTATCACCGTGCATTTGTGAAGATGTCTCTTTTAATTTGCATTTACATTAAGTTAGTCACATCTGTCACATCCTAAAAACTACCCATTGTCCTACAACAAAATAGTAGCAAAATCTCCAGAATGCTAAATTTCAGTGCATTGTCCAGTTTTTTATGCCCTAGAAGCCAAATGAAAACACTACAGTGAATACTAATGTGTCTTTTCAAAAATTAAATTGCAGACAAAGGAAAGAGATATTTGAAATGTTAATCAACTTCTTTAGTTACATCTCAAATTGTCTTTACTCACTATTTCTCACTTTTAGCTTCCATAGAATAAGCAAAATATAAGTGAAACCAAATTTCCAGGTCATTGAGTCCTTTCTGAAGGATCAGAGCTGTGCTGTAAACTTAAACCCATTCCCTGGAATCTTTTCCCTTTGTTTCCGCACTTCACTGGCAATCACACAAGAGTGTTCCAGAATTTCAGCAGACGCAGGCTCAGGAGAGGAGGGACTTCAGCTAAGGGAAAAGGAAGTTACTGAGGAGAGATAGAGTAAATGTTCATTCACATATCCATCAGTCTATTACAATTCATACCAGGAGGTAGCCCCTTTAATGTTATATACATTATTTGACAGGGATTAACGTGAGTATTCCTTTTTACAAATGTATAAATCTTTTAGTTGCTGTTTCTAATAGAAAGTGATTCAAACATGCACACATAATGTCCACAGTGCAACGATATTAGCAGACTTAAAAAAACATTCATAATAAAACTTTAATATCACATCTGACAATTATTAAAGATTTTGCTGTAGCAATTTTTGCTGTTTCAAGTGGAAAAGAAAATAAGAAGAATAATTATGAGGGAAAGGATTACGCTTTTTTTTTTTTTTTTGTGAGGGAGATCAGCCCTGAGCTAACATCCGTGCTAATCCTCCTCTTTTTGCTGAGGAAGACTGGCTCTGAGCTAACATCTATTGCCAATCCTCCTCCTTTATTTTTTTTCTCCCCAAAGCCCCAGCAGACAGTTGTATGTCACAGTTGCACATCCTTCTAGTTGCTGTATGTGGGACGCAGCCTCAGCATGGCCGGAGAAGTGGTGCGTCGGTGCGCGCCTGAGATCCGAACCCAGGCGGCCAGTAGCGGAGCGCGCGCACTTAACCGCTAAGCCATGGGGCCGGCCCGGGAAAGGATTACTCTTGATTTTCTTCTGAAAAGATGGTGAAAACGAAAATTGATGGTCATGTTTCACTGTAATTAACCAAAAAGCAGAAATCATTATTCATAGTTGCCCCCAAGGCCAGATGGTAGGTTAAACCCATTTTCTTAAGATTTTCTTTATACAATTGTTCTTAATCATTTTTCCATTATTATGGAAATGACTAATCTGTGTGTCCTAAATGGAAAAAGTATTAGCACAATTACCTAACTAAATTTTTAATCTTACCTGCTGTTCCAAATCAGAGAGTCGAACACCTGATATCTCTCTGAACTAACATTATAATTTTACATTTAAAAAACAGAGGTGCCTATTTAATTACTGAAAATTAGCAAGTTTTCTTTCCCTTTTTGATATAGACATATTTTATCTATAAAATATAAAAATATTCAGATAAAAAGAGTATTTTTTCCTTACAGATTTCTTAACTTCTTTATATTTTGGCCCAAATTGGACTAGCTGCTCTCAACTACAACAAAACTCCTTCCAAATGACTGACAGCTTTTGTAGACACAGCTGCAGTGTATTATGATGGTAGAATTGATTACTTAATTCTCATTTTATTTCTATTACAATTATAAACATATTTGAGGAAAGGTAATTTTCATAACGATAAATCATTATGCATTCTTTCCTTGATTTAATCAGCATTAGTTTTATTTTGAAACACCAATGATGCATTTATTTCAGCCAGCAAATATGTAGTATTAACCAAAAACACTTTGCATTATACAGCTTCCAGAGCCTTCTAACATTAATGTAATTAAAAGTCACCACAGTGCTCAGGAAAATGAAGAATCCCGGTCCCCACCGTTAGAATTCCCTCTTCAGTAGGTTGGAGAACAAACTGGGCAGCTGCACTTTTAACAAACTGATAGTTTTAGGAATTGCATTTAGAGAAATACAGGTTTGAAACCCAGTGAATTGAAATGAAATTTTATCTTTCAAAACCTTAAAAAGTAACTCTTCTTTTACTTGAAACAGATGCCACATTTTTCCATGCTAAATAAATTTGTTACCTATAGTTTCTGAATAATTCTAATTGAAAGTGTTTATTACTTCACACTTCCAAATACAAAGATTGAATTTCATATACTTGTGAAAAATTGCTAATTGTTGAGTACCATTTATGTAAATAAAATATTTAAATACATTTAAAATAGAGGAACTTTTTAAATGGGACATTTAAAATACAGTGATCTTTTTCATATGTTCAAAGACTGTGTCCCTACGTGAAATCTGTGTATAATATATAAAGTTGACTCTCAGAATGCAATCAATACTTGTTCCCCCTTGGAAGGATTTTAATGAAAAATATATTTCCAGTGTGTAAACTTGGGAGTGATCCTTACAATGGTCGTATTGGGAAGTATTTATTTTGATGGCAAAAATCTCATTATTTCTTTATTTCCAAAAGTGGGGATTGGTTATAATGGAATAGGGTAGTTTATTTTTCAATTTTTATTTATGTTCTAATTTTCAGTGCTCATATTCCCATAACAATTGCCCATATAAGACATGATGATCTCTTCTATAGTCAAAGAGATATAACGATAGATGGGAGGGAACAAAAGATCAGAAATTTAGCATTAAAAGAGTCTATCAGATCCAGTCATTTGTTCCTGTCACTTCTACTCTCGTCTCTTCCCTACTCCCACTTTCTCCATCTCCCTAGCTTTTCTGTATATCTTTGCTCTTCTGCACCTCTGCATCATCATGAAAAGAGCATGGGCGGCTAACCTGCTGGTTCCAGGAGGAAGAAGGACCTGGGAACTGAGTTGCACCATGCACTGCAGGCAGAATCTCTGCCTCCTCACAGAGCTGCAGTGAGAAGCAGAGACCAGTTAAGTTCCCCTGAGCTCCCAGCCAACTTGCCAGATATTGGAATGATGACAAATGATTGCTGCTTTAAACCCCTGAGTTCTGTGTTAGTTATGCAACAATAGCAACACATACAGGGGAAGAGGTACAGACTCTAGAAGCAGAGTTGATACAGGAGAGGTTGCCACTAGAGGACACAAAGAAAGAGTTATCAGAAAAAGATACAAGAGAAGAAAGGGATGGACTTCTGGCTTAAGCAATTATGGAGAGAAAAAGTTAGAGAATAACCAGTAGAGTTCCATAAACTTTTATGCGAACCCTTAGGACCAGATGTATATGGAATATAGAATTTTTCAGATCTTATGAAGTTATTAGAGAGCATATATGGTATATTTCATAGCATTCATCAGCAGGTTGTAGGACAATGCCTCACAAAACATTATTCTGAAGCAAAACAAATAAATATTTATATTAAGTACAACAAGTAAAGATTATAAAATTCATGTCGGTTCAGGCCAGGTTTTGCTTCCAAATGAGTTACTAAAAATATTTTAATTTTTAGAGCTTTATGAATTTCAGTACTGCAGGTGAAGGCCCTATAATATCAACACTGCATAAAAGTACAAGAGTATGAAAAATTAGAAGAATTGTTGAATGAGATGTTAAAGCTAAAACCTGTTGTACTAGCTAAGGTAAGAAAATAAAACTAAGGGGGCCCGCCGGTGGCACAAGCAGTTAATTGCGTGCGCTCTGCTGCGGCAGCCTGGGGTTCGCCGGTTCGGATCCCGGGCTCGCACCGACGCACTGCTTGGCAAGCCATGCTGTGGCGGCGTCCCATATAAAGTGGAGGAAGATGGGCACGGATGTTAGCCCAGTATTCCTCAGCAAAAAAAAAAAAAACAGAGGAGGATTGGCAGATGTTAGGACAGGGCTATCTCCTCACAAAAAAAAAAAAAAAGAAAGAAAAAAGAAAAGAAAACTAAGAAACAGATACATTTAGTGAAAACGTCAAGCTATTGAAGAAATAGTTAAGAAAGGATATCACCCACTCCTCTGTCAGTAGGAATTTACCCTTGGCCCTATTACACTCCTCCCACTATTATCACTTTAGAAAATTAGATGGAGGGACCAGCCCAGAGGCATGGTGGTGAAGTTCACATACTCTACTTTGGCAGCCCAGGGTTGGTGGGTTCAGATCCCGGGCGGGGACCTATACACTGCTCATCAAACCATGCCGTGGCAGTGTCCCACATACAAAATAGAGGAATATTGGCACAGATATTAGCTCAGGACCAATCTTCCTCACCAAAAGAAGAAAAAAATTAGATGGGAACAGTAATTGACTATGTTTCCTCTGCATGTAATAAAACAGGTCTGCAAAGCCTGAGCAGAGTGTAAAGCAGAGTAGAGAAGGCAGTATGAAAGCCAGCCTGAGTAATTCCACTTCAAGCTCAATTGTATGACCGTAGTCCCCAAGTGGCTTTTCAGCGTGTGTTTTAAAGTAGTCTCTAGCTCATGAAAGACACAAAAGTGTCATTATCTCCAGAAAGGTACCTAGAACTGGCAGAAAACAGAATTTTGTGGCAATCACAGGTTCAAAATAAAGACTCTTATTCCAGCCCAATTCAAATAAATCTAATAATTTAACAGCGTTTTACAAGCTTAAGTCACATCTTCACTGGTGATTTGTATGCCGACAAGAGTGGTTCAGAACTAGTTACTAGGCCCACATTTCATGGTCTCTAAAATTGTATTTTAAAAATCCTGTAGATTTAATACCCATCTTATTATAAAATGTATTATCATTATTATTGCTACATCATTAGAAAATTTAAAATTCTATAAAGTTATTTTGGAAAGACATTACATGGGAGAGCATATAATGTTAAGAATGTTCAGGTGCTGCAAATGGTAACTATTTTTCAGTAAATAAATGAACATGGAAAATTGAGTCTCATCTTACTATTACTCATTTATTGGAGTTTAATCATGACATATTTGTTGACTAGATAAATGAAGGAAGAATATGTTTTTAACCACCTACTAATACTGGATAATTGAAAATGTTTTCTTTATTATTTAAACAAGCTACATGTATTTGAATGCCCATGCATTTCTGTTCTTAATTTTCAGTTTGGTTCTTTAATATTTTTGTTGATATAGTTGGATTATCAAACTTTTATGGATTAGTAAAATTTCCATGGAAATTTTTCCATCCATACTTTGTGTTTATTATTAAGTTGGTTTTCATCAAACTAGTGTGAACACTTAAAACTGTGTTATATTTCCATGCTTACTTGGCTTAAATGTAATGTTTTCTGACAATTCATTTCTATGTAGGATTTTTTTAAAAAAATACTTTACTGAGTTATTATTGATAAACAAAAAGGTGTACATATTTAATGTATATATCTTGATGAGTTGTGGGATAAATATATACCTGTGAACCGCCACCATAATCAATGATCTTAACATATCCATCGCCTACAAAAGTTTCCTCTTGCCCTCTTTATTTTATGTATTTATATTTTTGTGATAAAAACACTTAACATAAGATATACCTTCTTAGCAAATTTATGAGTATAGAATACTATATTGTTAACTATAGGCATTATGCTGTACAGTAGATTTCTAGGACTTATTCGTCTATATACAATGATTTTAAAGTCATGTTTATTTAGAATTTTGACTATATTAGAATCCAAAATAAATGTGGTATCAGGCACATTGTTCATATATTAAAGCACTCAAAACACATTTTATATTAAAATGTGAACACTGCATATTGACTCTCATAAAGCAGCTAGTCTTCCATATTACCATTTTCCCCAAAGTTATTAATGAATGAAAAGGCTCCCACCATTTCTTTTTGGTAAAAGTTTGAGAATATCTTTGGGATTCCTTCAAAATACGAAGAGCTTTAATCAGTTAGCTGTCCTGAAACTGTTTTCTAAATGTCATTATTCAGAGAGATGAATATATTCTAAGAGTCTGTTAGAAATGAATCTACTTCAGAAGAGCATGGAAGCGTTTCAGCTGTAGAATAGAGAGTGGAGAGAGAAAGCAAAAGAAAAAATACAGTAAACATCCCTTTCAAGGGAAAGGCACAGAATAAATAGATCAATAGAATTGTTACCATCTCAGAATGAAGTCTGTAGTTCATACCAGTCTATGCTTGATTCCTTCCATAACCTCTATAACTTCTGAGAATTCTGAACTCTATAACTTTCCCAAGTTTGTGTTTTATCCATAAACTGTTTAGCTGTAGTGATTCAAAATAAAATCTTTTGCTTCTACAGCAAAATAAAAAGATGAATGGTTTGGGTCCGTCTCTTCAGTTGTGCTTAGGTTGGACAGGAAACATGGTGAAAGATTAGGTAAAGGAATGTATATAGATGTGTATATACAGCCATGCATCACTTAATGGTGTTCTGAGATGTGCATCATTAGGCAATTTTGTCATTGCGCGAACATCATAGAATGTACTTACACAAACCTAGATGACATAGCTACTATACATCTATGCTATATGGTATAGCCTATGGCTCCTAGGCTATAAACCTGTACAGCATGTTACCGTACTGAATACCATAGGCAATTGGAACACAATAGTAAGTATTTGTGTATCTAAACATATATAAATATAGAAAAGGTACATAAAAATACAGTATAAAAGATAAAATATGGTACACTGTATAGGGCACTTACCATGAATGGAGATTGCAGAACTGGCAGTTGCTCTGGGAGAGTCAGCGAGTGAGTGGTGAGTGAATGTGAAGGCCTACAATATGACGGTACACTACTGGAGACTTTATAAACACCATATACTTAGGCTACCAAATTTATAAAAAAAATTGTTCTTTCTTCAATAATAAATTAACTTTAGCTTACTGTAACCTTTTTACTTTATAAACTTTTAAATTTTTTTAACTTTTTGACTCTTGTAATAACACTTAGCTTAAAACACGAACACATCGTATAGGTGTACAAAAATATTTTCTTTACATCCTTATTCTATAAGCTTTTATCTACTTTTTAAAGTTTTTATTTTTTTACTTTTTAAACTTTTTTGTTAAAAACTAAGACACAAACACATGCATTAGCCTAGGTCTACACAGGGTGAGGATCATCAATATCACTGTCTTCCTTCTCCACATCTTGTCCCACTGGAAGGTCTTCAGGGGCTATAACACGCCAGGCGCTGTCATCTCCTATGATAACAGTGCCTTTGTCTGGAATACCTCCTGAAAGATCTGTCAGAGGCTCTTCTTGAGGAGGTGTCACTCTTTCCAGAAATGTATCCATCGGTGGTGACGGTTTGCTGGGTTTGTTTCTTTTTTTCGTCATCGATTTGCTCATAAGCATATAAAGCACCATGAACATTCCTCTCTATTGATAAAAACCTACGACATCATGGTGGCTACAGCATCACAAGGCAATAGGAATTTTTCAGCTCCTTTTTAATCTTATGGGACCACCATCATATATGTGGTCTGTCATTGACTGAACCTTCGTTATTCGGCACATGACTGTGTATATATGTGTGTGTGTGTGTGTGTGTGTGTGTGTGTGTGTGTGTGTATGTACATGTATATATTGAGAGAGACAGAGACAGAAAGAGGGAAAAGAAAGAGGAGACAGAGGAGGAGAAGAGGAAGAATGAAAAGAAGTAACAGGAAAAGGAAGAAGAGAAGGGGGGAGGGCAGGGGTGAGAGCCAGCTGGGGCTTGGAACAAAACCTGGAATTCAACAACAGAAAAGCCAGAGTTCTTTTGATGTGGCACAGAATAGATACATGCTTATACCTGAGATCACAGCCTCAGGTACATCTGAAGATGGAGGAAAGTAGGAAGAATGTCAAAACCTGTGCCCTTTGAATCATGGATTTAAGTTATAAGAATCATAATAATGTTTACAAAATTACATGTGTGCTACTGCTGCTCAGTTTATGGTTTCAAACCTCAGTTGAATAAATCCTGTTTTTTCTTTTCCTTCTGTTCTGTCCTAACTTTTATGAATGTGTGTTCAAATCTTTTTTAAGTCCTTAAAACCATTTTCTTCACTCTTAGCCCCTTATAGCAAATAATCTTAGAGACTACTTCACTAAGAAAAAAAACTCTGGGTTATGAAATAGCTTAACTCCAACCATCCCACCACCACTAGCTGTTAAAATATCTGGCCTCTTCTGTACCTACCAGCTCCAGGAGAAGTAGTAGAAACTAAATTTGTAGAAAGCAATTTGGTTGAAAACAAATTGATCAATATAATGAATTAGTCAGAATAGAATACTCTCAATATCTCAGTTTCCATGTAATGGTACCTTTTAATTGACAGAGAATATTTGTGTACTTTAATTTATGAGAAGCTTTTTAAGCCATTTTTTCTAATATATTCAAATTTATCATTTAAAAAATTTAAATGTATTTTTAGTCAATTATGTCTACTCTATATTATGGCACTATTTTTGTGACCTTTTAAATACTACTTTCAGCTCTAAGTAATCTTTCAAAACACGTTTGCTGAAATGAATGTTCTAATCATCAAAATTTGTTTAAATAAATTTTGAGCAACCCAGGGTAATACAAAATTTTAAAAGACTAATAACTACCTAGGTTACTACTTAATTGTATATTTTTTGTTTCACGTAATCATATGAGGCCCATGTCCCTATTTGGCCATGGCTGTACTCTTAAAATTACATTAAAATATTTGAACAGTTTTTCAATTAGCATACTTCGCTTCAGTTGATACAATTATTATTTGCTGTTATATTAAGAATTGAATTTCCATTGTTAAGAAAATGTATCCAAGATTTGGAAATGGGCAAAAGGTTAAAACATGCCAAGTTTATAAACAGAATAATATTTCTAAGCTGAACTTAGAAATCTTTAGAATGAACTAAGCTTTTGTGTTTGGATATTTAATAAATAAATATTAATTTATAAAGCAAAAGGATAACATCTGAATAATAGTTTCTACATCCAAAACTACGCTCAAGGGCGTTAAAAATAAAATAACACATATTGATACATTCCCATACCTTTTTTCTCTAACGGAATATAGTGGGAAATGATCATCCATCATTCAAAATGATTGATGACTTTTTTCCTCCGGTTATTAATGGGGCTACAAGAATAGCTCCTGCAGTTTTATGAGGGACCACTAACACTTTAAAAGAAAAGTATGCTAGAAAGATTATTTTATGGGGATAAAATATACATAACATAAAATTTACCATTTTGAGCATTTCAAGTGCACAATTCAGTCTCATTAAGTGCATTTGCATTGTGCATTTACATCACCAATATCCATCTCCAGAAATTTTTTATTATCCCGAACTGAAATTCTGTACCTATTAAATAATAACTCCTAACTCCTTTCTCCCTTGAGGCGATGGTAACCTCTGTTGTACTTTTGGTCTCTATGAATTTGACTATTCTTGGTATCTCATGTAAGTAGAATCATATGATATTTGTCACTTTGTTGTCTTGTTTATTTCACTTAGCGTAATGTTTTCAAGGTTCATCCATGTTGTAGCATGCATCAGAATTTCATTCCTTTTTGAGGCTAAATGTTCCATTTTATATATATTCCACACTGGTTTGTACTTTCCTTTGTTGATGAATGTTAGGGTTGTTTCTACTTTTTGTTATTGTGAATAATGCTACTATGGACATTGGTGTGCAAATATCTGTGGGGGAAAGAGTGAGTAAAAGTGCCACAGAATTGCCTACTGTTTTGAAGGTGGCTTTATCCTGAATAAGCACTTGCTTGATGGCTGTAGACCTTTCACTGGTTTCCAGAGATCCTATAAGGTTAGTATGGCCAGTCTCTGGTTGCTTTTTGATGTTTCTGTGGGAGAATAGGGCTTGAAGTTTTGTAGTGCATCATTTTGTTCTGCAAGGGAAACTTTTAACCAGAATTGTCTCAAAGATTTTTTTTTGGCCTAAAAGCGGAAATCTCATGATATTGTGATATGGAAAATAACTCACCTTGCATTTAAAAAGTACATTAAACTTTTATGATATTCATGGTACACAGATATAAATTTAACAGGCTGTTCCTACACCAGCGAAGTTCCCAGTATACTGAAATAATGCCACACATTTTGTTTTTCAGCAACTGTGCAAGGTAAGTGGGGAAAATACTATTACCATTGTATCACAAATAAGGGAATTTAGGCTTGCAGACAAAATGTGGTCTATATAACTCCTAAATGGTGAACTGACAACTTGAACACATACTGTGTGACTTCTCCTTGTCAGAACATTTTCCGCTGCCTTCTGTAACTGGATATGTCTATTTGAATTTATAAACTCAAATGTTTGGTCAAAACTATTCTGGCAATTCTCATGACAGCAGCCATATTCAAGGACCATAACCATTAATTATAAAATCTTCTTGGTCTTCCTGGGCCCTTAATAAGTTATGGAACCATGAATATCAGCGGTTACCTATAGTTGCCTACATCTACTCAAAGTTAAGCACTTCTCCAAGCCTCTGCTCATTTCTAGCTAAAAGTCAGCCCTCAGATTTGGACCAGGACCTGGACCACAGACAGCTGGAGGAATGGGTTAGGTTTGGCTTGGGCAAAGGTAGATGTGGATGGAGCAAGGGATGATTAGATCAAATCTAGTAAATAAAAGCTGCAATCAAGCAATATGATGTAGCGTATCCTTTTTTTTTTTTTTTTTAATTTTTGCTGAGGAAGAGTCACCTCAAGCTAACATCTGTTGCCAATCTTCCTCTTTTTGCTTGAGGAAGACTCACCCTGAGCTAACACCTGTGCCAAGCTTCCTCTATTTTGTATGTAGGTCACCGCCACAACATAGCTGCTGATGGGTGGTGTACATCTGCGCCGGGGAACTGAACCCCAGCAGCTGAAGTGGAGCATGCCAAACTACCCACTAGGCCACAGGGCTGGCCCTGCATATCTTTTTTTTCACCACACGACATAAATATGCATAAGCATGCCTCAACATAAAATGACTTTTTATTTCCAATATTTTCAGGCTGAGATCAATCATATATCTTATGAGGGCCAAACTCAGTGGCCTTTATATTCTCATTTTATTTGACACCTCTTGGTTTTTGAACCAGTCTTTGCTTTGATTCTCCTTCTTTCTTTCTAGCTACCCATTCTCAGGATCAATCATTGACTCTTCTTCCTCTCATACACCAGAATTTCTTGCTATTCTTCAGGCTTAATTTCATTAGGCTTTTCATCTCTCTTTTCACCATCTGCCTGATGATCTAGTCCCATACTCTCCACTGTGGTCGTCATACTGAAGTTTATCAAGTCTTTTCTGAGATCTAAAACTGTAGTTATTCATTCACACATTTGTTCATATTATATACTTATTTAAAAAGTATTCATCAAGCATCCTTTTCAACCACATCTCTTTAGTATCTCCATTGTGATGCCCCCAAGAAACTTTAATTCAGAGTGTCCCATTGTGACCTCATTCTCTGGACTTCCAATCTGCTCCCACTTCAGTTTTCCTTATCTCTATTACTAATATCTTCATGAGTGCTCAACCTAAAATCTTAAATTCCTTCTTTCTTCTCACCCTAACTGAATCACTATTGATATAATTCAAGTCTCCTTCTCCAGGAACTTCATTCATAACTGGCTTTACTAGTTAAAAGAAAAAGAAGTAACCATTTGCTTTGTAGAAAAGATTTACTTACCATAAACGATTATTAAACTGAATTTGAATCACTAAGGCACAAAAAAACTGAATTGTGAGGATGTAACGAAAAATGTGTAAAACTTGAGTCCAAAATTCCACATGAATAATTAGAAGTTGATTAGTGTTCAAAAGTTTCATTAAGCTTTTCAAATATCTTGGATCTTAGAGCTTTTATTCAGAAGTTCTTATAAAACATATCAGGATAGCTAAGTACAAACAAATTAAACAAAAATCTATCTATCTGCTGGCAATGTGCTTGAACTTCTGGAACCAATTCTTAAGTGATTTTTCCTGAGGTCTCATTACATTGTTTTAAAATGACACTGGAGAATGAATAAATGGAAACAATAAGATTTTACAAGAGTGAAAGCATTTATGAAACCATATAACTGCCAAAGAACATATTTTAAAGCATCTTAAATGGTTTGATTAATGAATAATTTAAAAAGTCTTTGTAGCTAACTACTTCATGTTAAATGACCTTTACCCCTTGGGCATCCGATAAAGAGAGGTTCAGCTTTAAACAATGTAAGTTGAATTAAAAATTCACATGCTTATCCCGAAGCCATTCGTTTTATGAACTGATTACCATTTTTTCTCTCTTTAGACTTCTTTATGTCTTTTCACACAAAATGAATCATATGATGACTATGAGAAATTAAAAAAGGAGTAATAAAGGAGATTCTTGCAATAACCCTTACATGTCTTTAGCAAAACTGTCTGGATCCTTGAAGCTGTGTGTATAATTTCTACGTGTGTCAAACTCTTTTGTATCTGTGCCTTTTTTCAGCTAGTTTCTATGTTTAGAATTTGCTTTCCTCTTTCTATATCTAAATTCTTCTTACCTTTCAACACCTAACTCATAGGTTATCAACATTGTAAAACTTACCCTGATTCTCTTATTCACGACTAATACTTCCTCACTTCCATATGTTCCCTCCTGTAACACTTTACTTATGATGCTACTATACGTATCAATATTAATATGCACTACAAGTGGTTATATTCTCTGATACAAACCCCATATATTCACTAATATTTCCTTCTTCACCCAATAAAGTGTTAGTTCCTTGAGGTCAGTGACCATAACTTTAGCAGTTTTGCATCTTCTTGGAAATAGTAAAATGCCTTGAACATAATAGTTGCTTAATATTGTTGACTTAATTAAATGTAATATTCCATAATATTAATTTACTGCTCAGAGAAACCGTCCTGGGAATCCAAAACTTGCATGATCTGATCTCAGCTTAGTTATAGCTCTACTTTGACGTTAGCTTATATAGGTATTCTTTGATTTAATTTAAAAATAACAGTTTAAGATAAAGTCTATTATACTTAAGCTTATTATATTTTCTATTTATTTCATAAAACTGTATATATATATGGAGATTTTCTTATTTATTATGACCACTATATTAGTCACAAGAACAGAGAAAATAAATGTATAAAAAGTACCTATCAGAAACACAGGAAAAGCTTTCTTTCACACTTCCTGGGTATTAAACACATTCAGAGTCTTCCTGTGGTGATAATCTCTCCAGCTGGACATCAATTGAAATAGAAATGACTTTAGTTTAATTAAAGTCTCTATTGACACAGTTGCTTCCAAGACAGAAGGTGATCCTTATGACACAAGCAGTGGCCATCCTACTTATTTTAATAGCCAGGATTTTACTCCTGATAGGGCTATCTACTGTTCTCCTTACTTTCAACAAAGAAATCACCTCCAGTGGACTACAACTCTCTTTTACAGTTCTAGAGATTGGAAACATGGATATTTATTGCAGTTAAAGAACTAAGAATTTTAAAGAGGCAATTTACCAAAGCTGGCTGATACATAACCTCCTTCTCCTTCAAGTTTATTGTCAACACCGTGCTGTGCTGGCGCTCCAAGATGCATGATGTGCTTCATGTCTTTCTGCATGAGTTTCAGGGGCACGGCTCTCAATAGATAAGTGTGCTTGAACAGCTAATTTTATTTGTTTACCAAAGATAGCTCTTTTATAATTCTTCAAGGTAGGAAAAGACTATTTTATTTTATTTTTAATTTTATTTATTTATTTTTCCCCCAAAGCCCCAGTAGATAGTTATATGTCATAGTTGCACATCCTTCTAGTTGCTGTATGTGGGATGCAGCCTCAGCATGGCCGGAGAAGCGGTGTGTCGGTGCGCGCCCGGGATCCGAACCCGGGCCGCCAGCAGCGGAGCATGCGCACCCAACCGCTAAGCCACGGGGCAGGACCTGGAAAAGACTATTTTAAACAGTTTCAAATAATCAGAATTTAAAATACCGATACCTAGACTTTCTTTCTCTGGTGGGTTTTGCAACCTGTGCAATTGCACTTAGAAGGGCCCTGTGCCTGGTCTTATGGTCTGTTCTCACTGTCTTGAAATTCTTAGTAATTTTTGAACAAAGGATCCTAATTTTTATTTTATAATGCCTGTAGTTTCATGGTTTAGGATGAGTCAAGATCTGGCTCCTGAAGGCGACAGATACAAACCAATTAGGTCAAATTTCTTTATTTCTACCCTGATTAGCAGTTTATATACTGTGATCAAGAAAACTGTGTTGCCAACTTTTATTTTAGCAGTAGAACTCTACATCCCTTTTTTTTCTTCTAATGAAATGATATACGGAAGCTGAACTTCCGAAACATGAAAAGTGGAGCTGATCTTATTCAAGTGTGAGTTGAAAGAAGAAGGTGGTCTACTTCCCTCTGGTCGTAGAGAAGGGGAGGGTGGTTGGGGGACAGGCAGAGCACAGCTTGAAAATCACAATGAAGGCCAAAGCTATTGGAACAATTGTAGATAAGTGAAAGCCTCTTAATATTCAGAATCAAAGTATTTTATTTAAAGAACTAAATAAACACCTGAATTGACCAGGGCTTAAAAACTGTACTGTTCTTAGATGCTTGACATAAAAAGATAAAACACAGAAAGCTTTCCAGAGGCTTACAATCTACTGTTAGAATTTTCAGTCTCAGATAACCTTTGTCTTTACAGCTGAATATAGAATAGAGCAGATTATAAAGTTTACAATTATGGGATGTACAAACTCTAAAATATTGTTATGGTAGTTTTGAATTTATTAAAGAAATATGACACATTTCTGAATATCAGCTTTCAGGCTTTTCCTGTGACCTCGTGTGTGGTTGTGTAAAATTGCATGATCAGAACTGGTTGTATAATACAAACCTGTTACGCTTTATTGGAACTAGAAATGGCTCAGACACAATGCCATTAACAGAAGCTCAATGAACTATTCCATCATGAAGGGTGTTAGAATATTGGTAAACATTGCTCAGCATCCAAATTGAGCTTTAGATTCACTATCTCATTATACAAGCGCAAGGCATGGATTTTATGTGCTGAAACCACGTCAAACACTATTAAACTGACAAGGGTAGAGAAGGAACAATACAGACCTCTTGGAAACTCTCATTATTGCTTTCACTCAGGAAGCTAGAGGTGTGTAGTTTTAACAGAGACATGGAGAAATTTTTGAAAGCTGTCACTGATCAATATTCTAAATGCACGTTTTTAGGAGATCCTTTTTTAGTGATCCTTTTCCAACATGCTTATCACCTTGGTTATCAGTCATATTTCAACTTTGCCTGTGCTCATTAAAATTGTACTTGAATATAAATGTCTGAATATGCATTTTTATGTGGAAAAAAATCTTCAAAAGAATCTAAAGTGGATTCAAGGACACACTTTACAGTTGATGATTTACTAACTAGAAATACGACAATTTGGTGATGCCTCAAATCCGTTTCTCCAGAGATCCATTGCCCTTTTGAAGTGGTGATGTGTCTAATGCCTTAGTCATACCTGGACCTACTGGCTGGGTTTTTCCAGTGATAGAAATGATGTGGATTATATCACTTTCCCTAAAAGCCAACTTAGGAACTTTGAAGGTCTTGGAATCAGTGGAAGCAATACTAACCAACAATACTGACCACAGAAAAATTGTATCTGATTGAAGCATTTAGAAAAACACCATTTGACAACTAATGAGGTGGTTAGGCTTCTGATCTTGTTCTGAGAGTTATTGGATCTTCTTTTATCCTTTGACAGTAAGGAATCTATTCATTCTAGTGTTATGTCAATGATATACTCCAATGGTCGATATTTATTTTCCTTTTTCTTTAAATAAATAAATATTGGGAATGGAAGGATATCGGGCTGCCTGAAAGTGGCTGGGATGAGCCACTAGCAGAGACCTGAATCTCAGAAAGGTACACAGGAGGCATAGGTATCTGTAGACACATTCAAAGAAGAATGAAGGCCACCAGGAGGCAAAGTTTGGTATCAAAGTGTACCTTGAAGGAAGGAGGGCAATATAGTGTAGAAGCAACATCCAGAAGAGCAGGGCAACCTGAGTTATGGTCATGACCCTGACAGTTACACACAGCTCATGACAAATAAGTGCATGTTGCTGAGCCTCACTTTACTCCTTTGGAACAGAAGGGTGACAACATCTTCTAGATAATAGGATGGAGATTAAAGTACATCATGTAGTTAAAGCAGCTGGTAGAGAGACTGGTACATTGTAATTACACCTAAGTGTTTATTTTCACGGAAAAATATTCAGTATATGTCAAAATTAATAATTGCTCATAAAATACATTATTACAAAAACCTATTTTAGAAAAATGTTATTATCAATTCAATTTTGTCTCGTTCTGGGCTGAAACACTTTGTTTCATTTCTTTTCTTTTCTGTGACAGGCATTTTGGTATAGTCAGTAATAGCATGGGTTCTGGTCCTAGTTTGTCTGTGTTCAAATCTTGAGTCTAGCACTTTCTAGCTGTGTGACCTTGGGTAAGTTGTTCAACCTTTCTGTGTCTTGGTTTCCTTGTACTCGAGTAATATTAGAGATTGAAATCTAGGATTGTTGTGAGGGCTAAATAAGTTAATCTTTAAATAATTTATACTACTACTTACAGAAAATGCTATATGAATAATAATTATAATTTTTCAATAAAAATATTTTGGCGGCATTTTGAGATTTTCATCTACACTTAATGTTGTAACTTCTATTGCATACATTTTTTTGTGCAGACTTTTCAGTATTAAAAATATTTAGATAAACTATGTAAATTAATTTGCTAAAATATTGTTGTTATGATGGCTTTAAATTTTAGTATCAATTTCTGAATTAATGTAACTGTTAGATTTCTTTAGTTCAGAAAACATTGCTTCCTAAAGTCAGTGCATATGTACATACATGCATATTTTTATTTTTATAGTTTATATTACTTAAAAACATTTTATATTTAAATTTATATGTAAGCAAAGTATATATTTTATTTCTTAAATATATATTTTAGATATGTATTTAATTCATTTACAAAGGCTAATTTCTTAGATATTTTTGGACTAAGAATTCCCAGAGTCAATTAATCTCACTCTCTGTATATAAAATTTTTGAGATCATTGTTCATCTAGACCCCTTTAGGTCATTTTCTCTGACTCTGTCACTTTCTCTGCATTTTGTGTCTATGATAAAAAAACATAAATTCAATATTCAACAGAAATTTATATCACGAATTGTAAAGTTTAAATACAACTAATTTAAAAATATTGTTTTATTCCTTTGAAAAACTGTATTCCCTCATTGTTTTTTTGAAGGTTTGCTCTGTCTTTTCATACATATATGAATGAGGCTGTCTAGACCATCTAACTGAGCCATATCACCAGCTGACAGAACCTGTATAAGCACGTCTCAAAGAGATTAGCTAAACCAGCCTAAAACAGAATCTCAAGCTAAACACAATAATCATTGGTTTAAACCACTGTGTTCTGGAGGTGGCTTGTTATTATACAGCAGAAGCTAACTGATATGTGGCTATTCTCTGTAGATCATTGTGTTTTCAGTTGAGAAAAGTTGTATCTGAAGTTGCTGATGTAATGGGTAAGTTCAGAGCAAATTCTACTAAAAAGTGGATATTATGAAATTTTTGTCTCTGGTATTAAAATGTGTAAATATTTCATCCCACATA
Organism: Diceros bicornis minor; assembly: GCF_020826845.1. Classification (NCBI taxonomy): domain Eukaryota; kingdom Metazoa; phylum Chordata; class Mammalia; order Perissodactyla; family Rhinocerotidae; genus Diceros; species Diceros bicornis. The sequence goes on from NC_080766.1 coordinate 23,276,728, forward strand.
TTTTCAAAAGTATTGTTTTTTTCTTCCAATTAGAATACTTTTTTTGATAAAGTATTTGCAGGTCAAAATTTGGCATGTTACTTCTTTTTATTTACATTTCTTTTGAGTTTTTAAATGAAATTAGATGATATAAAGTTATAAGTATCAAATGTATATTATGGCAGAATAAAGTATAAATGTATCCAATTAAAAATGGACACTTCATCTTCACTCTTCATACATGTTTAAGAAAATTTGGAATTGGGCCTAAGTGGAATTACTTTAAAAGAATAGGCATTTGATTAAAACAAAAAGTCAGGCTTCACAAAATGATGTGTAAATGCACTGTCTGTAGTGGTACGTAAACATCTTTAGCCATAACTTCTCAGAATAGTCACTAATTTTTGAAGAGATGTTGATGATTCTCCAGCAAATTTCTACCTTCTATTTTTTTAAATGGTCCATGATATTATTACCTGCCTTTGGTAGACGGAAAATGTTGACACATATTCTGCAAATTACGAATTTGTCATGAACTTCTTTTGAGATATGGAAATTGAGAAATCAAATTTTCATTGAAGATTAACAATTGTTTGTTGGTTTGTTTTTAGCTAGGGAATGATAGAGCTTTTGCCAAAAAAAAAAAAAAAATAGTGCTGCTAAACAATAAAATAAATATAGATTTTTACCCTCAAACAAACAACACAATTATACTAAGAATATATCAATTATTTCCTATATGCTCTATAGCAGGACTACCCTGCCATATTTGCCACATATTTCCCATCTGGCTTAGCTATCATTTCTCATGTTTCTCATTGACCACACTGATTGCTGGCCTGGCAACTTGGTGCATTTCAATCTCTGGGCTACTGAGCAGCAGCACTACTAGCTCCTATACCAAGTAGCCGGCAGGGGAGGGAACAATGCACAGTTGTCCTTCCACCACCACCGACCAAAGGGCATTCACTGTTTCTAGCCAAGTACACCTTAATTTTGACAAAGATGGCCTTAATATTCCCCTCAGTTTGAATAAACTTTAGACAGGTTTTTTCCTTGACTGGAAGCCTCTGACCTACCTTTTCTTAGAGCATTTACTTTAGAAAACTTTCCATTACAGTTCTATCCCTGCCCCTTTGAAGTGTAAATTTCCTCCCAGTGTCCTGCCAGTTTTACAACCCAGGAATATTTTTCTCGAGGACCTGGGAGCCATCCTTTTGAAACGTAATGATCAAGAAAGATAGTTTCTTTATCCCCTGTCTCTGTGGGAGAGTAGGAGCCTAACTTCCAATAAGGGACAATTAGCAGACACAGATGCCCTAATCACACTGAGCCACCTGCTCACTGGTGTCCTCCAGCACTTTTCCATGAGCTCATGCTAGTGCTTAGAAATGCTCCTGCCTTTTGTTTCAGTGGAATTGAGCTCAACCTCTCCCCCTATCGCAATAGTCTTGAATAAAGTCTTCTTTGCTTAAATCTGCCTGGTGCAATTTTTCTTAGACAATTTATAAGCAATTGTGTTCCTTGCCACCTTAAAAAGGAGGCCTTAGACATGCTGCCGCCAGAAAGTGTTGGGAAAAAAGTGGTAGGTTTCTGCTGAGGTTGAAATACTGGTTAGTTTTGTCCACTGTCCATACGCCGCACATATCACTAAAGGAGACCTTGGCAGGGACTGGAATACAATTGGAGTTCTAGAAAAATCTTCTTGCCTTATTTTAATGCAGCCACTAATAATACTGCTTCATTAAAAAGTGAAAAATCTAAGATAAATGCTGGGGCAAAATGTATAAAACAGAAGTGACCCAAGGAAGCTACTTAGGGTGGCAAAGAAATCTTGTGGATGAGGCATTGTCCTTTATCTCCCAATTCTTGCAGAGAGAACAGCTGGCATAGAACTCAATCATCTAGCACAACCTAGAAAAAGCTGTTAGACACCAACAACCATATTGCATTAAGTCAGCTGCCAAAGAGTCCTCCAAACTTAGCGCATTTTCTGTGTTGGAGTGGAGGGTGATTGATGAGAGGGGGTGGGGACTGAGAGGCTGCGTTAGAAATTTATTGTTTGTTTCCTCAGACATCACAACAGAAATATGTGGGGTTTTTTTGGTAAGGAAGATTTGCCCTGAGCTAACATCTGTTGCCAATCTTCCTCTTTTTGCTTGAGGAAGATTGTCACTGAGCTAACATCTGTGCCCATCTTCCTCTATTTTATATGTGGGACACTGCCACAGCATGGCTTGATGAGTGGTGCATGGGTCCACGCCCTGGATCCAAACCCACATACCCCAGGCCGCCGCAGTGGAGAGCGCAAACTTAATCCCTACACCACCGGGCCAGCGCCAGAAATTTTTTTGTTTTTAATTTTTCTTTTGCAGGTTCTCCTATATATGTACAATTTGGGAAAGAGACAAGAAGAAGGAAGGAGAGAAGACAGGCACCATTTTTATAGTTCTTTCTCAATTTTCATGAAATATGTTACTGACAAGTTGAAAGCATAAAAATACAAAATGAAAAAATGAGAGTGAGCAAAAGACTCTATAAAATACTTATGTATGGTATATCTGATCAAAAATACTTTGTGGCATCTTAGTTTTTACTTCATAGACCAAAGAAAGATCCATTTGAATGTTTCTACTCACTCTTATTCTTTCCAATCTGTTTTTGCATCAAAGTCATGAATCACTGTTAGATATTGGAAGCTCTCTTTTTAAGTTACTTTATGTCATCCTGTCCCTTGATTAACAACAAAATCATGTTTTAGAAGCCCTATTTTATGTCATTAGTGGAGGTTTGGAGCTGTAATGTTATTTCCTAGGTATTTGCAAATGTATTGTATGTGAAACTGCAGGGATTGGTTTAGTGGCATTTTGTAGGCAATATTCTTTTATCCTGTTCCTGGGATACAATTATAGAATGTTCTGGGCTATTCCAATGAGGCAAGACAGCAGTCTCCCAAATTGCCTGGAAGCTCTGAGTGTGAGTCACTTTTACATATATGTATATGTATTGGGGGTGGGGTGGGAGGTTAAAGGTGTATAGATTGCTTTGCCTGTTTTTCTTTTAAAGGATCTTGAACTCTGAAGCCAGTCAACATACTACTGGATTCAAATCCTGCATCAGCTGCTTATTGGCTGTGTAACTTTGGGCAATTTGGAAAGTTGCATAACAACAAGGACCTCTCATTCGTTGCTAGTGGAAATACAAAATGGCACAGCCACTTTGGAAGACATTTTGGCAGTTTCTTACAAAGCTAAGCCTACTCTTATCATAAGATTTTGCAATTGTGTTCCTTGATATCTAACTACTCAAATGAATTGAAAACTTTTGTCTGCACAAAAACCTGAACACGGATGTTTAGAGAAGCTTTATTCATAATTGCCAAAACTTGGAAGCAGCTAAGATGATCTTCAGTAGGTGGGTGGATAAGTAAACTGTAGTACATCCAGACAAGGAGATTTTATTCAGTGCTAAAAAGAAATGAACTATTGGGCCAGCCCTGGTGGCCTAGTGGTTAAGTTTGGCATGCTCCACTTCGGTGGCCTGGGTTCGGTTCCCAGGTGCAGACCTACACCATTCATCTGTCAGTGTCCATGCTGTGGCGCAGCTCACATACAAAAAGGGGAAGATTGGCAGCAGATGTTAGCTTGAGGTGATCCTTCCTCGGCAAAAAAATAAAAGAAATGAACTATCACGCCATGAAAAGACATGGAGGAAACTTAAATGCATATTACTAAGTGAAAGAAGCCAATCTGAAAAGGCTACATACTGTATCGTTCCAGCTATATGACATTCTGGAAAAGGCAAAACTATGGACAGGGTAAAAATATTAATGGTTGCTAGGAGTTAGAGAGGAGGGAAGGATGGATAGGCAGAGCACAGAGGATTTTTAGTGAAGTGAAACTATTCTATATGATACTACAATGGTGGACACATGTCATTACACATTAGTCAAAACCCATAGAACATAGAACAACAAGAGTGAACCCAAATGTGAACTATAGACTTTAGGTGATAATGATGCAACAATGTAGGTTCATTTTTGTCCATTTTTGTACTACTCTGGTGGGGGATGGTGACACTCTGGTGGGTGAGGCTATGCATGTGTGGGGGCAGAGGGCATATGGCAACTCTGTAATTTCTGCTCAATTTTTGTGTAAATAATACTTATCTAAAAAGGTAAAGTTTATTAATTAAAAAAAGTTACTTAACCTCTCTCAACCTCAGTTTCATCAAATGTAAAATTTGAGTAATAATCATATCTATTTCATAAATTAGTTATAAGGCTAAATCAGCAGACATCAGTTGCTTAGAATATTACTTGTCAAACAAGGAGTACCCATATGTTAGTTGTTACTGGTGGTAGTGTGTCACTAAGATTTACCATTACTAAATTTTTTTCCCATTTCCATGATCTTAATAGATCACCAAACACCCACAATTAACCTATGAGGTAGACTGAACAGAGATTCTTAGCCCGTCTTTACATCAGGAAACAAAAGGTAAGTGTTCAAATAAATTCTGTAGGATCATATAGTCAGAACTGGAAATAGACCTTCTGTCTCATAGAACAATCTTTTTTCCATTACACACTTTGTCTAAGGACACCTTTCCAGTCTCAAAATAACAGGCAACACTCTTTACACAGTATAGTGTTAATGGAAAACTCATGCATATCAGAACCATGCATAGCAAAGAATGCCTGTATGGGGAACCCAAAGAGCTTTTGTTTATGTAGTTTATATCTTTGTATGTTTATTGTGTTAGATATTTAAACTGAGAAATTTTTAAAATCCAAAACACATAAGCACACAATCCACTACTCTTCAAACTGAAGACATTATCATGTCATGAGTCTCAAAAACTACACTGTATGTTCCTGAGAGAATAAGAGTGACAAAGACAAATAACATCTTAGTATTATTATGAAAATAGATACGTTTGACTTCTTAGATGCCAGTGAAGGAGTTTTGGAACATGCAGGAGTCTCTGGACCACACTTTGAGAACATCTGCAGTATACCGTACACCATGAGACCACCTCATACGCGGTTGCCTCTGTCTTTTTACACGGCTACCTCACAATCTCCCTACTCTTGAGCAGTAGCTTTTCCACATTCTCCCAACTGTCTTCCAGCTTGATCATTAAGGTCACACTAAACAGCTTCAGAGTCTCTGTCTCTTCCATGTCCATCGATACCTTTTCTGCAGGCGTATCCTCCCTCGGATTTAAATGGGAGAGAACAGGCCATAGCATATAAGAGCATTCTGCGTGTACCAAACTCAGCTCAATTCATGCACAGGAGAGCCTGAGATGAGAAGCAGCTCGGGTCTCAGCTGAAGGCAGAACCAGGGAACCCTGAGCTCTGAGCAGCCTTCAGAAGTCACAATGGTGGCACAGGCCAAGCTGGAGGATGAGTTGGCTGCTTTGATGTGACTGAGCGAGAGGAGGCCATAGAGCAGGGTATAGAGTTGAGCAGGCCAGGGCACTGTAGGAGCCAGCTAAGGCACATCCAGAAGCTTCATGAATAGTCAACAATGTTGGAGAAACACTGGTTGGCTATTTAATGCAGTTTATACAATGTAATTTCCCTTGTTCTTACAACATCATGAATGTTGATGAAATGCCCTTTCATTTCACATTTAAGCTATAAAATGTCACCACCATTTCCAGTTTATTAGATGATGTATTTCTTTAAAACTTTTAGTTTCACAAATACCATGCTCTGTTGCTGCATAAGGTCAGAATTATTTTCTGTCTGTTTATATGCAGTTTGACAAACTAAATCAATTTTTGGTCTTTAGGAGAGAAGAGCCACAGCTGATAGGTTAGACTTTCTGTACATAACATTTCTTCATAATGGATCCTTGTATTGAGAGATGTGATATGTATTCAAAAATCTCCCTATCATAGGCTTTCATACATAAGTTGGCATAAGAGATGCTGGTTAATTACTAGACATCCTTCCCTGTAATTCATTATCCACAAATGTTTATGAACTCGTATTATGCACAGATCACTGGACTGGTTGCTGGGTATAAAAAATAGCTATAAAATGTAGCCTCCTAAAAAGGTTTATGGTCTATATGAGAAAACACATATGCATTCACAAACATATGTGGGTGGACACAGTGTACTTACAATGATATAAGATAAATGCTACATGTCGGGTGTAATAGACGAGAAATATAAGAGGATAGAAGAGGACTCGCTGGTGGAAATCTGTTTTTATCAGCTCAGTTTTCCTTTGGAAATGTACCTCTTCCCATCTGAGACCATGTGATTTAATAAGAGCACAATGAACTCCTAAGTCCAGTGGTGTGTACACGACTCCTGCCTGGTTAATTAGCATATTCTTCTCCCTAGCCACACTGGCTCAAGCTGGACCAATGAAAATCGGTTTCCTGATTTACTGGAACAATGTAGATGGACTATTTCTGTGCGCGTTATAGGCTGGTAGGATGAAGCTATGGAAGTCTCCGTGTCCATATTTGCCACTCAATTAGAAGAGCCTTCTGAGCATATAGCTAAGACTGAAGAAAGCAAGACTGAGAGATGCAGAGAGAGGTATTCCTGGATCCAGCTATGCCTAGAGTCTCTTCCAAGGGTGCTGGTAGATGAATCCCTTTTATTTGTAAACCAGTTTGAATTGGATTCACGACGTTAGTCACTAAAAGAGTCCTGATTCACACAGGAGGAACAGTCACTTGAGGACCAAAATGGTCTGAGAGGTCTTCTTGGAATGATATGAACAGAGTCCTGAGTGATGTTTAAGATTTTCAATTTCAGACATCATCTATTGTCTTCGTGTCAAGCTAGTTGAGAATAGCTTCTTACCACCTACTTCCACTTCTCCTCAAATCGATTCTTGATTTTTGGTCAAGTTACAAGTCAATATTTAATTGGGCTATGTAAATATTTAGACTATGTCACTACTATTCATCACTGAGTCACATAGGGCTATAATTATGATTCTTTTTTTAATCAAATAGGTTTCACCTATCTGTTCCATCAAACTTGTCAAATAATTTTAAGAAATATTTTCCAAAAGCTCAAATATATCAGATAATCTATCAATGCTGGTTTTCTTTCATGATCTTTCTGGAGCCCTCTGTCTTCTCTTTTCAATCTCAATTCCAAGCTCCCTGGCTTTTTCTTTTTCTTTTTTTTTTTTTTTTTTGAGGAAGATTAGCCTTGAGCTAACATCTGTGCCAGTCTTCCTCTATTTTATATGTGGGTTGCTACAGCATGGCTGACAGGTGTAGGTCTCCACCTGGGGTCCAAACCCAAGAATCCAGGCCACTGAAGAAGAGCGTGCCAAACTTAACCACTAGGTCACAGGCCAGCCCCTCAAGCTCCCTGTCTTTAGTCCTGTTTTCAAGTTACTCCATGCCCCCAAGTACTGAACCTCTCTGGGCTTTGATGGGGTCAATTTGATCTTAGGTTGTTCCTTCTCTGCTAAGTCAGCTACTGCGTCTCTATCTTCTGACTCTTCCAAAAAACATGTTGAAATTCTATTAGGGTTTGTACATAATGACTTCCACTTTTTTAAAACTTCTTTTCTATATTTTAGTTTTGAATAGGAGAGGAGATAACCACATGTGGTCAAACTACCTTGATTATCTGGAAATTCCCTCATTCACTTTAATCTCTTTTGTTCCTGCTGCCATATCTCTGAATTTTATATTCCATATTCTCTTTGGAATATAAAAAAGTCTTTTTTTCAGAGAATCTTTGAAAATTTTTAAAAGGTTCTTTTATCTTTTAAAGTCACTTCTTGGTATTTAGTGTTATCCCCAAATGGACTCATTTTTGTCCCTTAACTTCACCATTTACATTCCCCAGAGTCCCTGCATTTCCTAAATTTTTATTAAGGATCATAAATAACACAGAAATGATTTTTAGGTCCCCAAGCTTCTGCTAACAGATTTTAGTAATGTCCCTGACTTGCTTTATAGTCACATATTAAGGGTACATCAATCACTTTGAAAACCAATTATAGAATGATGCCGATACTTTAAGAATCTCCTTAAAATTAGTAGCCTGCAAATATATGTAAGTATCTTAATAAGTTAATCAGCATTTACACTTAGCAAATATTCACCCCTGAATACTGTGGCATATTATAACTTTAACCATTGGCAGTTTGAAACATGAAAATTTGAGCAATAATAGATTCCAAAGTATTTTTGCAGTCTCCCTGAGACTCCAACTCTAACAAATAGGTTCACTGTCAATCTGATGCTAGAGATGGCAGCCCCAGTTCAACACACAGATATTGATTTCGCCCACACCCCTGCTATGGGCCAGAAACACAAGTTTTAGATCAATCCTTCCATACATTCTCCCCTCCACTCCAGCAAAAACAAAACAAAAACAAAAATAAAACAAAACACCTCAAATCTAATTTAAATAGGAAAAAAGTTTATAGATGTGTTAACACAAATAATCCATAATCAATCTACAAATCAAAATTGGGGTGAGTTTATTATGAGCCAGATCTGAGGATTAGCCCGGGGCCTTCCTTTCCCAAGGAAAGAAGGGCACCAAAGAAGTAGGGTGTACAGAGTGGTTATATACTGTTTTGGAACAAAGAACCTACATCACATATGACAGGAATTTCCCTTTTACAGTAGTCACGAGATGCTTTTGCTGGCAGAGCAGATCAGTGAACACAGCAGGTCGGTGGTCACAAGGTGAGTGGTCACTAGGTGAGCACAGCAGGTCAGTCATAAATCCTTAGTTTAAGGAGAGATGCTTATCCTTAAAGAAATGCTGATATGGGGGGAAGCTACATTCCTATCTTGAAGGACATCATTCTTGTCTTTGGGACATGGTAAATATTTAAAGCAGATGTACAATGCATGCTCAACAGGCCACATGAGGTCCTTTTGGAAAAAAGAAGGTCAGGCTGAATTAGTTTTACACCAAATGGCTTCCTCATATCCTCCAATATATACTATTGCTTGTCATTTATTTATCAGATGTGAGCTTATTTTTAGTTACTAATTATGGTCTTGTATGTCTTTATTAAATGATATAGCTCTGAGTAACTTATTCTTAACTTGTATGTATTTTTTTGAAGTCTTTTAAATGTTTTTGACAACTATGTAAATTCTAGCTGGCCATGCCCATGGGACTCTATTATCAGGGACTGATAGCATAGAGAAAGAGATACAGTCAATCCTCACTATTTATAGATATTGTATTTGGAAATTCGCTTACTTCTTAAAATTTATGTGTAACCCCAAAATCAATACTCCCAGCATTTTCAAAGTCATTCACAGACATGCCCAGAGCAGTAAAAAATTTGAAAAGGCCACGTTCTGGTTTCCAGTTTCAAACTGTAAACAACTGTCTTTTTTGTAGTCTCTTTAGTGCCATGTTTTCTGGAATTTGGGTTTTTTTTTTTTTTATTGTTGATTTAGCTGTTTAAAATGGCCGCCTAGCATAGTGCTAAAGTGTAGTCTAATTTTCCTAAATGAGAAGACTGTGTTATACCTTACTGATAAAATACATGTGTTAGATAAGCTTCATTCAAGCATGAGATATACTGTTGTTGCCGATGTGTTCCACGCTAATGAATCAGCAGTATATAGTAAATAAAGTGGCTTTAAACGGAAACATACATAAAACAAGGTTAGGTACAAGGTTGATGAAAATGTTGTAACCAGAGTCTCTCAGAAGCTTAACTCTGTATTTTCCCTTGGAGCAAAATCAGTGTTCACAGAGACTTTATAAAACACAACTACCAAGAATAATGAGAATATATTGTATTCACATATTAAGGCCATGGATGCCTGTTCTAATTTGAAAATCTTGGAGTAAAAGCTATTGTGTAGATTTACCACTTCAAGTCAAGGATGGATATATAGGTTGGATATATAACTAATTTTTATTATTATGTTAAGATTCAAGATAACTAAATTAATTGTTTTATCTTCATTTATATTTGTTCACTTTTGTTAAAAAAATGATTAATGAAGACAATTTAGGTGAAGTAAACAAACTTTATTTAAACCTTCATGAAGCTGACAGTCTCCAGATAATGGCAAAATGGGGTGGAAAGCAGGAAGCTTTTATAGGATAAAGAATAGAGAACAAGGAAGAGACAAATAGAAAATATCTGATTGGCTGGGGTCACATAGTCAACTGTGTTTGGGGTGAGAAGGAACAAGGAAATAAGTACAGAGCCCTGAATTGGCTTGGTGTTTGGGGGCTTGCTGAGTGGATATTCAGCGTATCTGGTTAAAGAAGTGAAGCATTTATAGAGACAAGAAATTTATCCGAGTTTCAGTTTGCTGACATGGCACCCAGGGCAGGAGCAGCTCCATTTTGAACCTGGAAATTTATTTCAACACTTTCTTGGACCATAAAAAAGGGGGAAATGACTCTAGTTTCTTTGTTAAAGCTGTGTTTTGTTTTTATTTATGGTATGAATGTGTACCTAATCTTAAAACAGTCTTTATTAATTTACTTTAGAACTTTATTTCTCCTGTTTTCTTAATACTTGGTAATTATAGCAATATCTGAACTCCCAAACCTAAAATACTATGTCGTTTATCTGCCTCAGTGAGAGATTCTGAGTTATTTGCCTGGTAAAACCAACTGAACTCATAACATTTCTGTCCTTTTGTGGAAATATTCTAAAATCTTAATTTTAAGGGCTATAGAAGAACATGTTGAATGCAAAATACGTTATTAATTGGTGCTAGACCTTCACAAACCTGAATGCATTTCACCTATCATAATTCATCTGCAATATCCAAGTGATCATTTCAGTTAAAATAAAACAGGCTATAACTGAATGTTTCAAATTATTTTGCCTAGCTCTGATTTTTTCCTAAGAATTACAGCTTCTGCAAAATAAACTAGAGGCTAATATACAGACAAATTTAGTGATTTATACAGTTCTGTGAATTTTTTTATGTTTGACTTTAATTATGTACTTGGATACATTCAAATCAAAGTCTCTTTTTTTAAATTTATATGCAAATATTTGATTAAATGACTCTTGTCAACTACATAGACCTTTGAAAGTTAGCGTGTCTCAGGTCCATTATCAATAATTAAAATAAGACTGACCCTGTCTTGTCTCCCCATTTCTACTTCGGTTGCAAAAATTATTCTTTTCCCCTTAAAAAAAATCTTCCCAGTTGCTGAAGCAGAAAAATTACCTTATTTCTACCTCACTGGAGCTTCTTTTTTGGAGGTTGAAACACCTGCTGTGCATTCATTATATAAAGAGCATACCAATCATTTAGAATGAAAGTCTGAATATAAATGTCAGACATTACTAAAACCTATTTCATAATGTGCTTACGTATCACTTTCATTGTTTTACTATCTTATTGCTGTGGAAGCACGCAGGCTGTGTGTGTGTGTGTCTGCGTGCACACGATTAATGGGCAAGAGTAAAAACGAGTGGTGAACATAAATAAATAACCTCAATTATTTACCTGTGGTAACACCATTTGACAACAATTCTATAAAAATGATGCAAAAAGTTTCCAGTCCCTGTGTTTCTGCTACATTCTGTTTTCCCTGGGGTACCTGCGTTTACTCACTGATGCTTTTCAAATTGTCTTTCCCTCTTATAACACGAGGCAGAGAGTTCTTTACACATTTTAAGGACATGCAGATGTATTCCATCAAACTTGAACTCAAAGAGAAAGGTGGGACTAGAAAGAAGTAAAAGGTAGAGAAAGTGAAATTTGACCCACTGCCCAAAGCTTGTTAATTACTTCTTTTATTTCAGTTTTGATCATGAGGTCCCAAGCAATTTGTCCATCCTAAACAGTTCTTTACAATTGATACTTATATATGTCTGATCTTTCTCATCTTCTTTATCTCTTCATATTTTTTTTAAATCTAACACTTGTGAGGGTATATATATGTTTGCGTTATCACCATTCTAAACAGTGTTTCAGGCTGGATCACATTCTCACTGCTCTGCTGAAAGTACTATCACAACTGTTAGCAAACGTTGAAGATAGGGTCCCGTTTCTGATGTTTGTGCAAGTCCAAAAAGGAGGCTTTTTGAAACACTCTTTTTCCTTGTCTTTTGTGACAACATATTTCTGCCAGTTTTCTTCCCAGTTCTCCATCTTATCAAGTCTCATACCTCGCTACCTGGACTTCAAATGTTCATGTTTCTTAAAGCTTATCCTTTAATCTGTTAATTTTGCAATATTTTCAAAGCAATTTTTCCACATCAGCTGTTTCCTTTTCTTCCTCTATTCCTATGACTTCCAGTGCTGACTTTTCCTTGACTATCTATATTCATATGTCCAAATGCCCACTTCACATCTCCATGTCTTTTTCCAAAGGCACCTTGAATTAAACCCATCCAAAAGTGAACCCGTAAACCCTCATCTGCAGTTTTCATAGCCCAGATTTTAAATGTCACCATTGACCTTCCAATGATCTGGTTCAGAAAAACTAGACTTTTCTAGCTGTCCTATTCCTTACTCTTTTTATCTAATTGATTATCAAGCCCTATTTATTTTACTCATAATTTATCTTTAGAATATAGCATTTTCTCTATGTTTCACTCCTTTCTTTGTTCATGTTATTATCACTTCTTACCTTGATTATAATAGTAACCCATTAACTGGTTTCCCTAAACCCACTTTTGCTTCCTTCCTCTAAATTAATATTTTATGCTCCCATGTGTAGTTAATATTATACAGTGTGATGCCAAAGGCTATGAACCTCAGTAAAAGATGCAAAGTTGAATGTTATTATCAGATCTATGCTAGAAAGATATCTGGCAGTAGTAAAGAGTCTGGGTTAAAGGGAGACTTGGGGTTGAGGGATGTTGAGCTAATGTTAAGGGCCTGAGACTAGAAAATGGTAATAAAAATGGAAAAGGGAGTTAGATAAGTAAATAATTTTCTGTATGGTGTTTGGTGGCTAATAGGATATGATGTTGAGTAGGAGGCCAGGCAGTCTGAGCAAGTGGAAAGAGCAGCTGTCTCTTAGATTTAATGCATTGTTTTATAGTGATGCCTAAGAAAATTATAGTACCCTCTTTGTCATAAATTAGCCATTGTGTGTGTATGAAGGTATATGTGTGTATATGTATATACACACATATACCTTCATACACACATATATACATATACACATGCACATATACACACATGCACATGCGTGCATATACACATATGCCTCATATATAGATTATGACAGGAAAACTTGTTCCTCTTGGCCTTCTTCAGTGATCTAGTGATTTCTAGGAATATATTGAATCTGGGAAATATAGTTCAGAGAAAATCAGTCCATAATTTTTGAGCAGATCAAACACCATTATCTAGAAATTATTTTTAACTGTCTATGAGATGTTAAATCTAACCAAAATTTATTAATTTCTTCATACCTTTTTGTGTCTGATGAAAGCTGAAGTTATAGATGGTAAGTCAGAAATTGTTCGCCTAATTTATTTTCTACATTCAAAAATTGCCAAGTTATCTTTAGTAAGTTATTTGGCCCAAATTAGCACTCTGAACACCCACATTTGTAAAATAAAAATGTTTGAATATCCGACATTAATGAAACAAAATGCAAACACACTAAAATTCTACAACATAGTAATTGTTAAGATAAAGACTGAAAATCACAGACATTTTGAACCTTCTGTTACCTGTTTTTTTAATATTGTTACTCTCTTAGTTCTGACTGCTATACCAAAGTCCCATAGAGTAGGCTTATAAATAACAGAAATTCATTTCTCACAGTACTAGAGGCTGGAAGTCCAGCATCAGTGTTCCAGCATGGTCAGGTTCTGGTGAGGGCTATCTTCTGGGTAGCAGACTGCCATCTTCTTGAATCCTCACATGGTGGAAAGAGGGCAAGAGAACTCTCTGCTTCCCTTTTATAAGGGTATTAATCCGATTTATAAGGGCTACATCCTCATGACCAGATCACCTCCTCAAGGTCCTACCTCTTAATATGATAACATTGGAGGCTAGGATTTCAACATATGAATTTGGGGGAGACACATTCAGTCTTTTGCAGTTACAATTTGTAATATTCCAAACTTGTTAATGTCTGTGTGAACTCCTTTCAAATTTTCATCATTCGTCAACAGGTGAGCGATAAATTCGAGCAACTTAATTTACATAACTCATTGTATTGGTATTTGTCTTCGGCAAACAATTTTGTACAAAATAAGATCTTTGCAATGTAATAAATATTCCATAGTAATTTAATAAAATTTCTTAATTCCAACAATTATTTTGAATACTGTTTTTTTTTTTTTTCTTTTTGTGAGGAAGATCAACCCTGAGCTAACATCTGCCAATCCTCCTCTTTCTTTGTTGAGGAAGACTGGCCCTGGGCTAACATCCGTGCCCATCTTCCTCCACTTTATATGGGATGCCGCCACAGCATGGCTTGACAAACGGTGTGTTGGTGCATGCCCTGGATCCGAACCTGTGAACCTAGGGCCACCACAGCGGAGCGCGTGCACTTAACCGCTTGCGCCACCAGGCTGGCCCCTTGAATACTCTTTTTGAAAGAAATTAAGTAAAAAAGAGAATCGATTTCTTTTCTTATTTAACACATAGTTTCACTAGTTTTTCACTCTAAATTCTTTTTTCTATGTTGTCCTTACTTACTGGAGATATATGTAATCTGCAGTCATCATATAAGAACATATTTATATTATTTTCATTTGGAAAATAATTATTTTCCAATATATCTAGGTACAAAATAATTGAGCATAATTTTCAGCTAGACCATAGTTTTTCTTAAACGTGTGGGAAAGTTATTGGTGGCATAGCGGCCGTGTGGCCAAATCTGGCTTTTAGTTGCATAACCATTCTATTATACACGGAAAGTAGAGGGAAATCAGTTGAAGTCAGATGGGGTAGATTTTTTTTTTGTTTTTCCATTTCCCTGTCTTGGAAATTGAGAAATGCCAAGACATAAAGGACTAAAGGATAAGAGTATAATCCATGGTGGCAGAGTTTTTGATTTGAATTTCAGCTCCTCCACTTGTAGATAGATGATCATAGAAAATTCTGTTCCTCATTTAAATATTAGTGTCTCCATCTCTAAACCAGAGATGAGTATAATGCTGTCACAGGGCTATTGAGAGTTTAAATGAGATACTCCAAGGAAAATATCTGTTACTCAATATTTTTTTTAAAAACTAGCTATTATAAAAATGTACAACATTTTAATGTCTTTAAAGATTTTACTGAAAGATACAGTGTAAATAAGGATACTGAGCCAATGAAATTCTGCCTCATTACGGGAAATAGGTATTTTCAATGCTGCCCCCTTCCTAGCCCTCAAATTTCCATAGGTACCTACCAGACACCCCTAATCAATAATCTGACTGTTTAATTTATATAAGAATTTATATAAATGATACACACTAGATATATTCTTAAGCAGACAGCTACAATTTCTATCATAAGTTTTAATAGTTACAACGAGTTCAATTTCCAGAGTAAGGTGGATATTTTAAAATAAAGTGGTTACATCACTCCTTTAAATATTTTCAATGGACTCAAAATACTATAATGATTTGATATTCACTCATCCATTTTTAAAAAATGTATCACCATTGTTTTAACACTCAGAAATTTTACATTTTTCTTTTCATTCCTCAAATCAATTCCATTCAACTCCTCAAACTTAACTTTTATCATAATGTGGTATATTTTATGGTAGAAAGATGTTTTATTGATTTAATTTGTTTTGTGGCCATAAGCCTCTCTAAATATTGAAAAATTCCTTAGGAGTAAGTTATTATTAGTAGTTATTAGTACCTAATTGATGTAGACAATGTAAATTTATTACACATTTTCATAAACAGCTTTAAAACATTAAAGTGATTTTATGGAAAATACATGTCTTTATGAGATATGCTGGACTTTTCTTATTATACTGAATCTAATATCTGTGAATGAATTATTTATTGTTAGAATTAAACATTTCACCATAAATTTTATTCTTGTTTTTTGGTTCATCTTTATATATGTAAGTTTTGAAATACCTTGTTTACATAAATAGGAAGGTGGGAATAAGAGTGTTATTCTAGCAATGTCACTGAATTATTTGACCTTCTTTCAGGGTGTATGCAAAAGTCTGGTTCTAATTCTTTGACAAACATCCTTTTAAAATTACCTATCAGCTCGCAATTTAAGTAGGTACTTCTTAATTTTGTTGAAAACAGAGAGTGGAAAACCACTGGTCTTTCAAATTTATTTTTATCTTGTTATTAGAATTTTTTATCTTCTCAAAACCAATAACAGTATTTTCATCGGTCCCTCTAGTAATGCCTCGTAGATTTGTAATATTCTGGGACAATCACCACGATAAGTTTAATGCTGGGTGAGAGCTATTTTATTTTTAAAAGTTGGAGAAGTTTATTATAGGGTGGTGGGAAATTAGGGCCTGAAGCTCCATCAAAGACTCTTAGGGAAAATTTAATACAAAAGATGTAATTCTTCAACTTGAAAATTAATTCCCTTAAACTATCTGCACTTATATACCCTTGAAGGCCTCCAAATACCTCAGTGGCACCCCAAAGCCAGGCGGCAGACCAGTGATCTGAGAAACAACAATACATATGTTAGGCAAACAGCTTCACAATGGATCTTTTGGCTGCTTCTTGCAGATTTCCATTCCTACGCTCCTTCCTAAATAGAAACTCAGGAGACTCACAGAGAAACTTAAAAAAAGAAAAAAGAGAAGTCTTTAAAAGCAGCTGCTATATAACATTTTTTAAAGCTTATCTAAAATTTGTTTAGGGCTGTGCTTTATCAAGGCTGGATATTCTCTTGGGGCATAGTCTCTTTTGTGTACAGAACAGTTTCTTATTTTAATTTCCTACATAATTTAAAACTTGATGAATTGATTTCATTAGCACATTAAATCTGCATAGCACTTACATTGCCCATTTCTCTTAACACAAACTAAAGTAAAAAAATATCATTTGTTGTTGTTTGAGACTTCATTTGGGTAGATTGGGTTCTGACTGATTGCCTGCTCTTCATTACCTCATCACAAGTTGCATTGATTAAGATTAAAGCAGCTATACTTCTTACATCTTCTCAACGTCTTATTTAAAGCTTATTTCAAACTTTTATGCATTTTGGAAATTGTGCATTATACATACTTGGAAATAGTTTCCAAAAATTCTTTCAGCCTATAATGTATTCACAAGCTCTTGATTTTCACCTTGCCCACCCTAACGCCTTTCAACTAGGGCAATTTTTTTCTTTTTTTTTGAGGAAGATGAGCCCTGAGCTAACATCCATGCCAATCCTCCTCCCTTTTTATCCCCCAAAGCCCCAGTAGATAGTTGTATGTCATAGGTGCACATCCTCCTAGTTGCTGTATGTGGGATGTCGCCTCTGCATGGCAGGACAAGCGGTGCGTCTGGTGCGCGCCGGGGATCTGAAGCCCGGCCGCCAGTAGCGGATTGCATGCACTTAACCGCTAAGCCACAGGGCCAACCCAAGGCAATATTTAAACATCAGCTGCGTTCTTTACCATCGAGTGATGGTTGCATAGAACTGATAAAAGCAAAGATCCAAAGTCCCTCTCTAAAAGAAAGAAGTAGTTTCTCTGTCCAACGACTTGTACTGTACTCATAGGCAGATTAGGTCTCCATTCAAATGGGTATCCATCAACAGGGGCAGGTAGTAGCTGAATTACTACAGTCTAAGATCTCCTCTAAAAATAAAACTCAAAGGGTGCCATACTGATTTGGCAGACTAGATTCTGATGCATTTCACATATATTGTGTTTTAAATATCTAAGGGAGATGTGATTTTTATTATTGTTATTGAAAAGGAAAGGAAAAACTTTAAGCAATCATATCATATTCAGCTTAAAATCGTAATATATTTATTATGAAAAAGTCCAGGTCATAATATTACATCATAGAGAAAATATTCATATCAGTGGCAATCTGAATAATTGAATTTAAAATTTTCATATGTATTGTGGAATAATAATTAATGAGTAGTATTTACCTAGCATTTATTAAATATTGGGGTCTGAACTAAGAACTTTACCTACACTATAGCATTTAATTGTCACAACTCCATGAGGCATGTATTTTTCTTTCTTTTTTTTTTTTTTTGTGAGGAAGATCAACCCTGAACTAACATCCATGCTAATCCTCCTCTTTTTTTTTTGCTGAGGAAGACCAGCTCTCAGCTAACATCTATTGCCAATCCTCCTCTTTTTTTTTTCCCCAAAGCCCCAGTAGACAGTTGTATGTCACAGCTGCACATCCCTCTAGTTGCTGTATGTGGGACGTGGCCTCAGCATGGCCGGAGAAGCGGTGCTTCGGTGCGCGCCCGGGATCCGAACCCAGGCGGCCAGTAGCGGAGCGCGTGCACTTAACCGCTAAGCCAGGGGGCCAGCCCAAGGCATGTATTTTTCATTGACATTTGCCAAAGGTGTAAAATGAGGCCTGGAAGATAGAGATAAATTCGGGATTGAAATCTTTGACTTACATAACTCTGAGATCTGAGCTCAAACTACTTCACTATCTCTCTGAAAAGGAGGCAATGTTTATTCTCTTTAGATTGGCTACTGTTCAAAAGAAATATAAATAGAAAGAAGTAGAGGTAAAATGGTAGAAGTAATTAAAATGAGTATGCTCATAATTTTTTCATTTCATGTTTTTTTGACGGAAACAACAGTTCCATTCTGAGCTGACTTTATCTATTCCTTGAGAACCACCCCCCCGCCCTTTGCCCCCAATGCTCTGTTGATTTGCCGCAGTGACAATTTCTCTTAGATATTTTTCTTGAGGGTCAGTCAAATTTACCCACTTGGTTGGATTAGGTTTCGAGGCAGCTTCTCTTATATTCAAGAAACCATAATATTACCTGGTTAGGATAAAGGTGTTGGGTCAGTAGAATCATGATGGCTGAAAGTTCAAGATTACATGCATGTGAGAGAAGATTTGGGCACAGGAAAGAGGAAATTTTAAGACTTTAACACAGGTATTATGCCTGATGATAAAAAAGACTAACAGAGACAGATACTGTGGAAACTCATTAATACTAAAAGCACAATCAGAAAACCATTATGCCAGAACCCCTTCCTCATCAAAAGCATCTATCTCTGTTTTAGCTCTTGAACCAGAGAGTCAATCCCACAATCAACATTTGCTGAGTATCACGCAAGGCAAAAATATAAGCAAAGCCTATGCCCTCTTAAATGTATAATCTGCTTACTCTATTTACAAAGATATCTTTTTACACACAGCTATTTTATTGTCCTTCAAAATCTTTAAAATAAAATTCTCTGCACAACAATATTTAATACAAGTAGTGAGATAAGGGTTTCTCATGAAAGGATAACCAACGTTTCTTTCTCAAAACACGCTCTTTGTTCCTTACCCCATTTCAGAGATGGTCTGATAAAATATGAACCACTGTTTCATTGTGAGCCTTGGTGCCAAAGATCAAGTCCCGTTCATATTTAATTCAAGTCCAGACACACAGTAGGGACCACTGGAGTCCAGGATCAGACTGTACATATGTGTAATTCAAAACCAGATACTCAGTAGGACTTTACAACTGATTTTTAAGTGAGTCATTAGTACAGATGCTTTATTGGTAACTGACAATTGTTATTCATCAAATGAAGGTTTAGCAGGAAAGAAACATTATACTGAAAACTTACCCTGTTGTCCAAGATGTATGTGAGTTATATATTTTTTTGTGGGCTTTTTTTTGTGTGTGTGTGAGGAAGATTGGCCCTGGGCTAACATCTATTGCCAGTCTTCCTCTTTTTCTTGAGCAAGATTAACCCTGAGCTAATGTCTGTGCCCATCTTCCTCTATTTTTGTATATGGGACGCTGCCACAGCATGGCTTGATGAGCTGTGCATAGATCCGCACCTGGGATCCAAACCTGTGAACCTCGGGCCACAGAAGTGGAGCCTGTAAACTTAACCACTATGCCACTGGGCCAGCCCTGTGAGTTATGTTATAACTCCACTTTTAACAGTTTAGTTCAAAGACGCTTAAGAATTTACATAAAATGCTAATATTGATGAATCCAGTAATCACACCCATGTTTGACGTGAAAACCCATTCTTTTCCACCGACCTGTAGTTTATTGTGTTATTAATTCATCTTTAATAGAGAAACATGGGACATTGGGAGTATTATTATACAAATATTCTCTCCTTATACTGATAAATCGCAACATATATCCAAATAGCTGTGCTTCTACCTGATTCCTATGCCTAATAGTTTCACCATGCAACCATTATATAAAATCTACATTCTCTCATCTCATCTTCCAATTTTTAAAAATGACCACATATGTATCAAGATATTATTGAACAAAAAGTTATTTTAATTCAAAACACTGCATTAACACAGCATGTCATGATGTCCCCTGTAATCCTTTTTTGTGAACTCATAGGTGTTTTCTGAACTTTGAGTATCCTTTGAAGTTAAAGGGCGTTTCATGCATATGAGATGGATGGCTCTGTGGAGAAGTTAAAAATTGGGATGATTATTAATTTTGGCCCAAATTTTCACACTATGTTTCTAGGAGAAATCTGAGCCAATACCATAGTTGTCACAAGGTTGAAGTTCAACCAGAGCAAGAAATTGATCATATACATGTTCAATCATGAAACCTACATCTTGACAGAATAATGATTTAGATTTCACATTTCCAAAATGGTATTGCATGCCAAGTATACTTCTAAAATTTACTCCAGAAACCTTGAGCTCAATAACTTAATAGCAATGTTACCTAGTAATTGAAACTAAAAAGATTTAACGTGCTACCTTTTAGTTTTAGTTATGCAGAGTAAATTATTTACATCACTTGTCCCCACTTATGTAGGCTGATTTGTAAGGGCAGAGTGGTTTTTCAGGAGCTGCCTCTGGGAAAAGAGAACAAACTAAAAGATAAATTCACTCTAGAAACTCTATCTTGTAGAACCACACTGGCTAATAAAAAAATTAAAACCTGACTTTAGGGGGCCAGCCCCGTGGCGTAGCGGTTAAGTACGAACATTCCGCTCCTGGCAGCCAGGGTTCGGATCCCAGGCATGCACCAACGTACCGCTTGTCAAGCCATGCTGTGGCGGCGTCCCATATAACGCAGAGGAAGATGGGCACGGATGTTAGCTCAGGGCCAATCTTCCTCAGCAAAAAGAGGAAGATTGGCATGGATGTTAGCTCAGGGCTGATCTTCCTCACAAAATAAAATAAAATAAAACCTGACTTTAATAAATATTTGATGTTATTAAGAAAAACAAGGATTTTGTGATATCAACACTCTTAGTAAGATCTAAAAATCTTATGTTTTATAGTCCACTATCATCTTGAACTTGTAAAAATCTGAAGATTAAACATGTCTTACATAGCTGTAAAACAGAATCCTTCAGGGTTGTTCTACCCTTGAAGTCAAAAGCTGATTTTTCAAAACAGTGGTATGAAGAAATTAAACATGACCTGAAACAGGAGAGAACAATACTATAATGATAAACAAAATCCTTTCTGCTGTACCAATTTTGCTATGAGTGATTCAAAGGAGAAGAGTTGCAGAGCAGAACGTGGTTGGCATGAAATTGCAGATCATTCTAGCAAGGGAGAAATGCTGTGAGTTTATAACTGTATTTGAAGAGACTTAACTTGATTTTTGTTCCAGAATGTTTTTCTTTTAACTGATGTACTTAAATTTTTACTTAATTTTGAATGATGATAGTGTGATTTTTTTCCCTGAAAAAAATCTAAGTGTGTGAATTACTAAGCATTTACTAATTGTATAAGAAATTTAAGCACCTATTCAGTGATGATTTATTAAAGAATGGAGTTTTCTGAAGTTTTTACGTATTCATACAATTACCATTTTTGTCCAATTGATGTAGCTACTGATACTGCAAACACAGCTGGATTGAAAAAGAAATGAGATGAAACAAAGGTGTTGGCACACTCAGATAAATGTTTTTTGGTGAAGAAGATGATAAAAATAAAATGTGATTATATGAAATTTGTGAAAAGATATTCATTTCAGACGGTTACAAATAGTTCTAAAATATCTGCTTTCCACAGTGCGTATGTGCTTTCAGTGTCCAATAAAGCTAAAATTCAAATCTTTCTAATAATTTTCCTCATCCATATCACATAAAATACGAATCACATAAAATATTTTATACAAATATTTTTCGTATAATTCTTAAATAATTCCAACACCTTCTTAAGGAATTCAGGATAAATTTGAAGCCACCACTCTACTCTCTTTGCTATTTCCTGTGTCTGTGTGTCAGGGGGAAAGTTCTAGTCTGACTAAAGCTTACTGGATAGTAGCAGAAATATGTTATATAATAAAGTGGGGATGGGAATCCCAAGGCATTGACATCTAGGTAGAAATAGCTTGACAGTGAAAGTGTGGAATGGTCAGGAATGGATAGTGATGAAAGCAGTGTTACAGGAAGACTAGAGTTGGGCATTAGTGGACTGTATAAGGCAAATAATGAATGCTCTGTTTCATGCTGTTTCCCTTTTAGTTTATTTTAGAGTATACCTGTCTATACTCTTGTTTTGATTGGTTATATGCAAATTACCAAACCCTACTTTGTCAGTATTGGATGTGATAGGTGGAATGTTGGTCCTACTAGTTTAATCATCTATTTAGATTTTTACTGATAGGAAAATTATGCAACAGTATAGTTTATTGTAGATGTGGTAGCTCACCCTGGGATTAGTGGTAGCCAGAACTGGGATTTAAGAGTCATTAACCATATATTCACACAGTCCCTGGACCGGGAGGGAATCAAGAAAGGAAACAAAAAAACAAAATTGAGGGGCCAGCCTGGTGGTGTAGTAATTTAGTGTGCATGCTCCACTTTGGCATCCCTGGGTTTGCAGGTTTGGATCCCGGGTGCGGACCTACACACCACTTATCAAACCATGCTGTGGTGCCGTCCCATATAAAGTAAAGGAAGATGGGCACAGATGTTAGCCCAGAGCCAATCTTCCTCAGCAAAAAGAGGAGGATTGGGAACAGATGTTAGCTCAGGGCTAATCTTCTACACACACAGAAACAAACAAACAAACAAAAAATGGAAAAAACAGAATCCACAGAATGGGAGTTTATTGTACTACTAATTGTGCTGTTCTTTCCAGTTGGTGTATACTTAAATGTTTCCATCATATAAGGTAATTTACAAAAGAATATGTGAAGACTCTTATCTGAAAAAAAATGAGATAAGGGATGACAAAATATTATTCAAGTGCTTTGTCTCTAATTTTAATTATATAGCCTTGTTTCAAAGAAAGAAACAAAATTAGCCAAGAAGTCAGAGTTGAAGACTGAAGAAGTTTATGTTCTCTCCTGCACTAAACGTAGAGAGAAATGAACAGAAAGCCAAGGACTGAGCCTTATTTTAGGCCTCAACATGTGTTTCTCTTACTCTATGCAAGTTTCCAAAGCCCATATTCTTTTTCACTTTTCACTAAGTCAGTCTAAAGTGGGCATTATTGTGAGGGCTTTCTGCATCTCTGAAGTAATGCATTGGCTATAAATAGAACCAGAACATTAAAGAAGTATACGGAAGAACAGACAGAAGAGCTCTGATGTTGCGCTTTCAGTTTCTGTAACAACTACAGCTGATCAAACTCCTAATATTACACAGGACAGGAAGAGAAGTAGGTCTTGGATCTGACGCATTTATGAGTCTTCAACATTTAGCATTCCATATTACACATCTTAACGACAAAAAACACATGGAAAAACACCTCTCCTTAGCAAATCTATAATCTAGTTTGGAAGAACAAGCATATATGATTCTGAAAATATGACATATACACAAAAATATGTAACTTACACTAAGGGCTTAAGAATTATAGGAGTTCAGGGGAGAGATATTTAATTGTGTATTGAAACAATTGAGGGAGGCTCTACAGAAAAAGGAGAATTAAATGGGCCTTAAAGAATAGAGTTTATAAGAAGAGATTACGATAGAGATGAGCTAAGAAAGCATCGAAAACAAAGTTTCAGAGTTCAGCATAAGCTTGTGATTTGATCAAGGTGTCAAATACTCGCCTCCTGAAATTCTGAGAGAGAAAAATAAGCCATATTCTACATTCACATGTTTCTCTGTCATTGCCCTTATATCTGACTTCTCCTCTCCTTCTCGTGGATTCCAGTTGGCTTCTCATTCAGTTTTAGCATTTCAGCTTAACGTGGGTCCAGGTGTCCAGAATCACTAGTATATTGTTTCTAAGTTTGCAAACAATCTCTATTTAATGTTTCCAAAGTGTTAAGATGGCAGCTCACTGCTGGCTGGGTCTGTTGTGAATTTCCACAGATGAAATTTCCACAGGCTCTCTCTCAGCTATTTGAATATTACATAGTTAAGTCAGAGGTTTCATGGAATATTTCTGGAATGTAAAAGTGGTTTGTAAATATAAGTTTCTTGCTTTTTTTCCTGTATACTAGGGCAGGAGGGATAAATGGTATCATTTTGAGGGCCAATTCTGATACATTTGTGATGGCTTTCTGTAACAGTTGTGTTGAAAACCATGAGTGCCAGTCTCTGAGAATGATCAGCAGTCTCCAAGTCCAGGGGGGAGGAGACTCAAATAGTATCAAAGTAGATCTGAACACTATTTTTAAAGATATGCAATTTTATTGCTTTCGAGTGGATACTATCACTGTAGATAGGCAAAGTGTGGCCTCGTAGGGACCTTCTTCAATAGCTAGATGAGCTATGTGCATTTATCAGCTCAGCAAGGCTGGTCTTTGCATAAATGGTCACTAGATTGTGTAGAAGTGGGTGTTTGTCTGTTTTCTGGAGTACTTAAGCACTCTCTTGGGAACCTTGTTCGAACAATCACTACACAGATATTTCTTCTGTACAGAGTGGAAAGGTCCATGCTAGCCCAGCTCTGACTTGAATTATGGCACATTCTCAGTGAATGAAGTCAGAACTAATGGGGTTTATTGTATGTCAGTTATTTACAGAATTTTGTGTCCTTTTGATTTGTTGAGCAGTTGTCTCTGTGCTCGGTGTTTGTTTTCTGTGTGAACGACTGTGTTGGTGTCACCTGCTTTGGAATGAAAACTACAAGGGTCGCAGACATCATCATTTTAACTTCATTGACTGCCACGGGAGGCAACTGAGCAACAGACAACCATGTGGTTCTAGAGTAAAGCTAGAAGACGTGGAACTCTGCTCTACTCTTTATCACTTTGGGCAACTCTTTTAATCTCTAAACCTCAGTGTTTTCATCTGCAAAATAGAAAAGGAGTTAATACAGATGATTAAGCAAGATCAGATATACATGGGGCTTTTTCTTTTTTGAAAAAAATCATAATGCCTGGCATATAGTAAATATTAGCTACATTTGTAGTAGTAGCATTGGAGCAACCCATTATAATAGCTCACATAATATACACTTGATAAGTATTACATGGTTATTATGAAATAATAGTAAAATAGCCATTCTCACCTGGGGTTGACTTTGCCTGCCAGGGAACATTTGTCAATGTGGAGAAATTTTGGTTGAACTAACCGGAGAGGAGGTGTTACTGGAATCTACCAGGGATGTCGCTAAACATCCTACAATGTACAGGATGACCCCCGACAACAAAGAATTATCCTGCCCTAAATGTCAACAGTGTCAAGGCTGAGACACTCTGTAGTAAGAGAGTAAGATTGCTTACAGGAGGCACTATAAGAATCTTGAAATATGCAAATGTATCTAAAACTAAGGTGTTTCATTTTTCTTGATTAATATTAAAGGCTAACAGATTATTACTTCCTCTATACGACTATTTCTTGCTAGTAGGTGCTATCTGAGGCAACATCAGTTTCCTAATAACAAAACCAACTAGAAATACAAGGAAAGAGTCTATTTTAAAGGACTCTCCTATATCAATAATTAAAGCTTATCCAGAAAGTAGCCAGCCCAGGTAGTCTAGTGGTTAAGACCTGGTGCTCTCACTGCTGTGGCCCAGGTTCATTTCCCCATCAGGGACCCACACCACCCATTTGTCCGTTGTCATACCGTGGCAGCTGTGTGTTGCTGTGATGCTGAAAGCCATGCCACTGGTATTTCAAATACCAGCAGGGTCACCCATGGTGGACAGGTTTCAGTGGAGCTTCTAGACTAAGACAGACTAGGAAGAAGCACCTGGCTATCCATTTCTGAAAAAACTGGCCATGAAAACCCTGTGAATACAATAGCCAAGACTTGGAAGCAACCTAAGTGCCCATCAAGGGACGAATGGATAAAGAAGATGTGGTATATATACACAATGGAATACTACTCAGCCATAAGAAACGATGAAATCCAGCCATTTGTGACAACATGGATGGACATTGAGGGTATTATGCAAAGTGAAATAAGTCAGAGGGAGAAGGTCAAATACCGTATGATTTCCTTCATTAAGTAGTAGACAATAACAACAACAAACACACACATAGAGACAGAGATTGGATTGGTGGTTACCAGAGGGGAAGGGGGGAGGGAGGAGGGTGAAAGGGATAATTCGGCACATGTGTGTGGTGATGGGTTGTAATTAGTATTTGAGTGGTGAACATGATGTAATCTATGCAGAAATAGAAGCATAATGATGTACACCTGAAATTTATACAATGTTACAAACCAATGTTACTGCAATAAACAAAAATTAAAAAAAACAAAATAGCAGCAGAGCATTGTCTGATACAGCAACGGAAAGCGAGAGGATGGCGCAAAAAGACAGGGCAGGGTTCCGCTCTGCTGTACACGGGGTCACTAGGAGTCGGAATCCACTCCACAACACTAACAACAAAAGTCCGGAATGTGGTTACTGTCTGCACATAGTGAGATGATCACAAGTAAGAAATGCTATCGACTTTAAAATGTAAGCAACGGAGGCAGGGTATAAGCTAGATTAGCTATAAATGTTCTTAACTGGAAGCAGCCAGTTGGCTTGGTCTTCAACAGGTCTCTGATTAGGGCACACTGGGATAGAGGCGGCAGAAATAGTGAACACATCCTATCAACATAGCTCTTTCCATTTGGTTTGATATTAAACCTCCAAAAAATTGCCAACAGATTATATATTGGAGAAAGCAGTGGAGGATATGACTGTATGTATTTAGATAATATTTGGCTGATCAGATAGGATAAAAATAATCTGTATTTGGTGATTTCCAAGTTTGAGAAGTGTTATTTGAGGCTCCAGGACAAGCCTCGTCTTGTCTTGTTTTGTTTTAATTCAGTACTTGCTTAGAGTCCTCTTCCTGGAAATAATGGTGTGCTCCCTCTCAGATGGCATAGCAAAGCAAGGAGGAGCTGGACATGTGTCTGTTATGGAATCTTTCTAGGCGGTTGTGATAGGACCTGCCTTTCATTGAGTATCACTGCAGAGTATCAAATTGTGGAATTCTGGGCCCAATAAAAACATCAGTCAGTTTTTCATTTATTTCTAAATCCTCAAATAGCTAAGTCAGGATGTTGCACTAAAAAAATGCGTTCATCTCTTCTTTTTGAGATTTATTAAAATGACAGCAAAGGAATAAGTAAAATAGAACAAGTAAGTCACTATATGGCACAAGGAATATCACATGAAAGATTTTAAACAAATCAATGGAACTAAGAGAGGATAGAAGAACGTTGACTGAAAATGAAGATGTAAGAGAAAATGAAGCCATAGCTTGAATACGCACAGAGATGGGAGGTCTGTCCAGAGGAGGGAGACAATCCTGCCAACAAAATCCTGAGGAAGCTCTGGATGAAGTGGAAGCTAATGCCCTGTACGGCAGTAGTGAGAAGTGAGGCCAAAATCATAGGAATTAACGGAAAAAATGTGAATAGAGTATTTATCTTCTTCTACTTTATTTCCTACTTTAACTTTCCAGAAAAAAAGAATAAAGGTCCCTCAGCAAATTGGCTGATTCTCTATCCACTCATGTAACCTGCCACCAAAAGAGTATGAACGCACAGACCTTCTATAACCTGACTTTAAAATGTAGGTTGGCAAGCAAAAACATGAATATTTTAGAATGTAAAAGAGAAAAACTGGAAAGAAAAAAGAGGACTTTTCCTTTAGTGTTATTAGGAGGAATTGAGGGACAAAATAGGAAACTAGGAACTAGAAAACTAGGAAACAAAAACTGCTTCTATCCTTGGAAAGACTGAAGGAGATATCGCATCCACGAAACAAGCAAAGACCATTTTGAATTCACTAAAATTGACAATAACAATAGGGTTGGAAGAGAAAGTCAAGAAAAATCCTGAGATTCAGAAACAGAAAAAAGAAATGAGGGATAGACAATAAAAGAGCAGAGACATAAGTTGAAGAGAGTGGAGCAAAACCTCTCAAGATCTCTGAAAAAATAACTATTTATCTAACTTTCCATATTCTTCCAAACAATCAATTCAGCGTGAGGAGAGAAAAAATTAATAGGTGAGGACTGAACGTTTTATGAAGAAAGTGGAAATAATGAATACAGGAAAACAAGGACCCACCAGGAAGGTAGAGAAGAAAGTTCCTGAGAAAAGTTTGCTCAGGAGAGGAAGTGTTTTGTGGTAAATTGAGGTATTGATGGAACAGATATATGGCTGAGCACTCTGAAAATCTTGAGGATACGTTAAAGGCACATGTCGGATATTAAAAGCAGAGATATAACTTTAAAGTGGTGTCATCGGGGCCAGCCTGGTGGCATGGTGGTTAAGTTCCCATGCTCCACTTTGGCGGCCTGGGGTTCATGGGTTCGGATCTTGGGTGCAGATCTACACTGCTCATCAAGCCATGTTACGGTGGCAATGCACAGGCAAAGTAGAGGAAGATCGGCACAGGTGTTAGCTCAGGGCCATCTTCTTCACCAAAAAAAAAAAAAAAAGTGATGTCATCAACATTTTCCATGAGTGGCTCAGGAGCTGTGACATTGGACCCAAAGTGTAACAAGCAAAATCCTTGCTCACCCTCTGTTTAACTCTGAAGACTATTCATAATCATAGGAAAAGTGAGTGTTTTCTGTTGGTGTGCATTTTTTAGAATCACATGGATGCATTCTAGTAAACATAACTTTAGTTTTAGTTCAGAATATGAACCTTACCAAACTTGATGGGATAGAAATGAGAGCACAGCCAGCTGAGTGTGAGGGCCTTAATTGGGGGAACGTTGCAGGGGAGACGGACAGAAACACTAATGTCTTCTTTTTAGAAAATAAGAGTTCGAGAGGTACTACCTGTGCTAGAGCGGACAAGATTGGGGCTATAATCTCGAGGGATGTCAATGGGGCAATCGAGTATAGTGACATAAACACAGGAAAGTTTTCTGTGCAGATGAGCAGTTGAAGTGCAGGGAGTTAGGGAAGTGGAAAAGACCTGAAATCTCTTGAGAACTTTTTTTTTGGGTCCAATCTTTTAGAAAGTTTTCCTGGTTAAGATGCCGAGCACTGATGTGCATAAAACAGCAATCACATTTTTACAGAAAAATAACCAAGGTTTGAGGAGATTAAGTATCCTGCCAAGTTTATACAGCTCTAAAGAGATAAGACTTGGGCGTGAATGCATTTCTCCTGCCTCCGAAGCCCGTGATCAGTCCACGGTACCATACTCTTCTCCCCAGAGGCCACTTTAGTAAAAACTCCTGGGACACCAATCAAGACCTTCTGATTCCAAACCTGGTTTACTTGCCGCTTCACAGTTCGAGCTCTGAATCAAGTGCTGTTGTGGTAGATGAGTAAAAGAAGAAAAGAATGATCAAGATTAAAAAAAGAAACTCCCTTCTTGTTATCAAGACTCCGGAGTGTAGCCTGAAAAACTATCATTGCTTTCACAACTATAGGAAATCACAAAAGCCAAAGTTAACTACAGTAAAACCTTGACTTATATAATGAATTTCCCAAGCTTCAGGATAACATAGATATCAGATTGGTCCAGAGAAAGAAACAAGAGACAATATTTCCTTTTATAAATGTTTGTGGCATTCACCTGAATTTGTGGGATAAAAATTATATCTTTGTGTTCAAACAAAAATTGGATGAAAACAAAATACATTTTATATTAACTCCTATAACCTCGTATATTTTCTGTTATTTGTCAAAATATATTGAAATGAATTTTTTAATAATTTCCAGTCTTACTATCTTTAAATTATCTTTTAAATGTAAATTTTTTTAAATCACTGCTTATTATTTCCATATTACATAATATTAAGAAAAATTTTAAAAATAGAATTGCTTACCCTGTGATACCTGGTATTGCATAAGTTATGACTAAACTCTACATGGGAACTCTCTGTTAACATTTAAATATCAGAATTTCTATTTTATTTCAACAATGAAAATTATTGCATCCATATTTTTTAAAGTAAGTACCATTCAAAGGAGTTCATGTGTTGTTTTGACTGTGGCTGTTGTGCTTCAAGTACTTTTAAATCTTTATAAATCAGTTCCAGAATGCAGTTTGCCTTGTTAATAGTGCTCGTCAGTATGTTACCTGCAGGTAATAGATATGCGATTTTGCAGAACTTCCTTCTAGAATATCTATATTCAGATAAGAATTGATGGGGATAAAGTGCCAAGATATAGTCAATTTTATCATACTAAATCACTACAAAATAATATCTATAATGGCCATTTTAATTTTGTGATCTACTTTGCCTTTGAATATATAATAAAAATCAGGAGAAAAAAGTGAAAGTTTAATGTTTAATCTACAAAACTTCACCTTTATGTATACTTTTAAATATTAAGAGAAGTAGATTTTATACTAAAATAAAGTCACATGGAAATTTTTGGTATTGTATGAATTAAACTGAATTTGGAGTGGACACAATTTATTATTACATTAATTTATTATTATTACACAGAATATGTTTATTATTATTACATATTATTATTACATGTTATCTAATTCTGAGCCTCAATTAGAATAGGAAGTATTAAAAAAGAAAATACTATTGTAGGAAAATCAAAATGCCGTTGAGGAGATTTGAAATAACATCTCAGGTTTAGCTAATAGGCTCCGAGAACTATGGAAATAGTTCCTTGATCAATATTTTTGGAATGAATGGAGTGATTTTGTGGCGAAAGTGTTGTTAGTGAATCAAGAATTCTGTTTGAGACATTTGAGTTTAAAATACCTATTAGATCATCACATGGCAATGTCTATGTATTTCAGACAAGACGTTAAGGAGGAAGTTGAGAATCAGCTTGCCCCTGCATCTCAATGTGGAGGTAGGAAGAAACTGTAACCATGGCAGTGGAGGGCATTTAAAGACAAATACATTCCAGGGGACATATGTTTATTATTTTTAGTTTGAAACATAATACATATTGGACATTAAAGGTCCAATAATTGCATTTGAATCTACAATTATTGCAATAAAAATTTCAATTAAAATGCCTTATAGGTATATAAAACATGTCTAATCTCACTTATAGAGAAATGCAAATTAAAATAGTAAGACACTAGATTATACATAATAGATTGACAAAATAACAAAGTTTGAAACCTACAGTTGGTGAGGGTGTATTATTTCATGGTTTCCTGTGCCAGTAGCCCAGGCATGACGTAGCTGAATCCTCTGCTCAGGGTCTCAAGAGGCTACGATCAAGGCATCAATAAGGCTCAATTCCTTTCTGGAGCTTGGGCTCCTATGCCAAGCTCATATGATTATTGGTAGAATTCATCCTTTGCTCTGTATGAGTACGGTCCTCATTTTCTTGCTGGTATCAGCTGGAAGCTGCTCTTAGCTCACACGGATGCCCATGGTTTCCTTTTAGGGGGGCCACCTTCCGCCCCTCTCACAGACCCTTAACATCATGACAGTTTACTTCTTCAAGGCTACCAGACTCTCTGGCTCTACTCTGCTAAGATGAGGTCTTATACAACACAACGTAGTCATAAGAGAGACTACCTCATCATTTTTGTCCTATTCTATTGGTAGAATCAAGTCAGAGGTTCCACCACACTCAAGGTGGGGGGATATTTCAAGGGCATAACACATAGGGGGTCACTTTGTGTATGTCCACCACAACGCGTTACTCTATATTTCCTTGTTTCAACATTTCACTAGCCTTGCTTTTAAAATAACCAAACAAGGGGATGGGGTTAACAAAGTCCAATTTATTCATGTTAGGTTCAGTCTTGATTTGACCAAGCTAATCACAGTAAACAAATTAAATATATTCGGGTCATTTGAACATGTCATTGTGGAAACACACACGGGAAATTCAATTTATTGTAAAATACTAAATTTAGAGCGTGGTCAAAAGTGTGAACCATCTTAATCAGACAATATTAACTTTACAGAATCCTCCCTAAAGTGGAAAAAAAGTCTCCTGAATTGTTCAGAAAATACTTGAATGTGTAATAAATGTCCTTCAAAAAAAGAAATTTTGAGGTATTTTTAGAAGTAAATTTAAAATAGACAAGATTCAATCAATCTAACTTGAGGCTAAAGGGAGATTTTGGTTAAAATAATACAGGATATTCATATCCATTCTATATTTATATTTCCCTGAGCTAAAAATCAATTCAGCGAAAATAATCATGTTTATTTATATATGAAGAAGGATATGACATAGAGACAAATATAATTCCTAACCTCATGTTTCACTTTTTCAAAGAGTAAGCATAAAATATACAAATAGAGCATAAATTTGAAAGTTAATATTTAATAAGTATAAAAATGTTTAAAGCAGATATTCTGCCTTAAGAACTTTTTGTGTAAAATATAAAACCTAGACTATTGAGATCCAGCTGAAAATGCGATAAAGTAAGGATAGCTTAAGCTATACTCAAAAAAAAAATGAAGTTTTGATGAATCAATTTTAGTGCCTATAATTCCTCTCATCACAATTTTATTTGGCAGCTTTAGCAAAAACAACGTGACTTTGGAATCGTCTTTACACAGCTACCGTTGTTTTTAAATGGAAAAATTCTGACAGTACATACTTGTGGAGCTTACTTTTATATTTTTATTTGTTTTATTTAGATTATACAGCTTAAAGTCAGCAATTTGACATGTCAATTATTCCAATTTGTGATTTTTCCCCTGAATTTTATTTCAATATGGAAACATGTAAACTTTTTAATCAGTATATTTATCATTTTCACGCTAAGGATGCATTTAGAAATATCAAGTAATTTTGCCTTACAATGTGTGTGTGTGTTTTCCCCTGAAAATTCTGCAGTTAAGCTAGTTAATTTTTTTGCCTTTTTAAGTAAGTTAACAGGAAAATTTTAATAGAAAATGTGAAGAATGACCTTATTGAGGGGAGCACTCAATGGTATAGATAGCTGGAAATAGTTGCTTCTATGATTTTATGTTGTTCATTATAGAAAATGGTTTTTTGAGGACAAATTGTTTGAATACAAATGAATAAGTACTTATATTTAAGATAAACTACAATAAGAATTTAGTCACGAAGAAATGAAACAGATGCTACATTCACATTATACTGTACAAATATTCCATACATATGTATACTAAGACTGAATTTTGATTTTCTTTCAGAGCATGTAAAAACAATTCACAAATGTATGAACCAGGATTCAACGCAATATGAAGGGATATTGCTTCTTAGTTTAATTGAGATGTTGTATGTGGAAACGCCCAACTTAGTACACTTATAGTCAAGTTTCAGTAACAGTTGCAATGCATAACGGCTGATGAAAAGTGTGTCAACGACGACACTGAGCATCCTGCAGGGACACAAAATGTATTTGGTGAAAGTTTTAGTTAGGTTCCAGGCACCTACATGAAAATACTTGAAGAAACAGAAGTTCAACACGCAAATGACCATTGTTCAGGAAGTTGAGGCAAAAATTGTACGAATGATTCTGGAAGAAACTATTTGCACAGGAATTTACAGGGAATTTAAAAGGTACAATTCCAAAAAGCATCTCTTGTATATTCTATATGGTTTCAGCTTCATTTAGGAAGACATTTGGTCAACCCAAATGTCTCTGTTTGTCCAATCTTGAGGGCTTTCCAGGACAGGACTTAGAGTACTCAAACCAGGAAAATCCATGGCCAAGACAGGACTTGCTGGTCACCCTAGCCACGGTGACTCTTACCATTTATAGAAACTCTCTGGGGATTTTTGCAAGAAAAGAAACATATGCCCAAGCTCCTACCAACAGCTTCTATTTGAATTGATCTGGGATGGGACTCCGGTATTGTTTTGTTTGTTTGTGTATTACTTTTCTGTTGCTACCATAACAGATGACCACAAACTTAGTGGTTTAAAACAATACAAATCTATTATCACACAGTTCTGTAGGTCAGAAGTGCCGGCACAGCGTGACTTGGCTGGTCCCTCTGGTTAGAGTCTCACAAGGCTGAAAGCAAGGTATCAGCAGGTACATCTTCATATTTAGAGGCTTTGGGGACAAATTCCTTGCTCATTCAATTTGTTGGCAGAGTTCAGTTCCTTGCAGAGTTTGGACTGAGGTCCTTGTGTCGTGCTGGCTGTAAACTGTGAACTATCCCCAAAACCTAGAGTCCACCCGCATTCCCTGGCTCATGACCCACTTACTCCATCTTTAAAGCTCACAACACTGGATTGAGTCCTTCTCATGCATCAGATCTCTCTGACTTGCCCTCTGCCTCATCTCTCCTGCCTCTTCCTCTATATCAATGTGAGTCATCTCCTTCCTCTTCTAATCAGAAGGCCCGTGTGATTACATTGGACCCACCTGGATAATCCAAGGCCATCTTCCTATTTTAAGGTGAGCTAATTAGTAACCTTACTTTCACCTGTAACATCCCTTCACACCAATACCTAGATTTGTGTTTGATTGAATAACCCAGGGATGAGAATTTTGAGGATATCTTTAGAATTCTGGCTACTACATTTTTTAGGCTCTCTGAGTAATTCTAATGTGCAGTCAGGGTTGAGAAACATTTGTATTAATGCATCTCACCTACCCTCCTGCCTGATCCCAAATACTTCCATCCTTTTCCAAGAGCCAAGTATACCCGATATGGAGAGAAATAAAAACTCTCTCTGGGACTTCTGGTTTCAGCTCTGACATATAAAGAGCTTCGAAGTTGTATTACATTCCTATTGCTGCTGT
The DNA here is from genome assembly GCF_020826845.1 of Diceros bicornis minor. Lineage (NCBI taxonomy): Eukaryota > Metazoa > Chordata > Mammalia > Perissodactyla > Rhinocerotidae > Diceros > Diceros bicornis. The sequence continues at coordinate 23,311,742 of NC_080766.1, forward strand.
AACAAGTTTCCACAAACCACAAATGTAGTGGCTTACAACAACACAAATTTATTGTCTTACATTTCTGGAAGTCAGAAGCCCAAAATCAGTCTCACTGAGCTAAAGGCAAGGTGCATGAATTATCTATTTGGTCCAGAAATTTTTACCTAGGAAAATAAAGCCGTAACCCAATAAAAATTTTTACTTTTATTCAGGAAATTCTTACAAGCCATTTGTTTTCCAGGCAAAGAGTTAGCTCATTTGGGCAAACAAGTCTCCCCTCAGACAATAGATTGCTAACTGTTGCTAAACACCTTGCATATTAAACAACAGTTTACTTATCAAGACTCTCATATTTCTGTGTCCATTAGTTTTGAATTATTATGTCACAATCTTTGTCCAAACCCAATTAATTTTCCTTTTTGAAAGATCTGAAATAATCTGCTTTGTCTCAGACTCCAACATCCTATAAATATCCTCCTCTGACCATTTCCTTCTGAGACATTGCCAAGACTCTCTTATTGCAATGGGACAAGTAAACTTATCTTTACTTGATTAACAGATTATTCTGTTGCTCTATTGATGGTGTCAGCAGTCAACACTTATTTTATAGCTTGACAGCTTTCACCTATTTTATACGTTGTAAAAGTATGAATGTTCAATTTCACTATTTAACGAAGAAATGGAGTCTCAGAGAAGACGAGTGATTTGTGCCATAGCACACAGATAAAAGATGGAGAGCCAGGTTGTGATCCATGGATTGACTCAAAGTTCTTGAATGTCTTCAATCTCAATCCTCCACTATTTATTTCTAAATATAGATGAGCTTTTTTAAAAACCCACCCACTTCTATGAGATAGAATAATTCATCTTTATCTCTCATTTTCACCATTCTCTGAGCATCAGTCCTGCATTTTCAACCATATGCAGGACTTTTCCACGTGAATGTATTTCCATCTGACACCATTTAACTGACACCATTTAAACTAAAGTCATCTACACCAAAAATGCAATTCTCTGGACTTCCTTATTGTAAAGAAATTTGACAGTGGTTTAAAAAATCTTAAGCATACGTTTCTCATCTCCCTATTAACATTGTAAATGTCCCGAGGAAAAGGATCTCATATGATACTTCTAAATATTGTCCTTCTCTCTGCTACGCACTGGCAGTGTATGAGGCATTTAGTAAAAGGCAGAGCAAGGGAGGGCATCTAAATTGAATGGTGAAAAATGATTGAGCTATAAGTCATTTTAATTACTGCATTAAATTAGGTTCAGTGTGACATTTAAAATTACAATTCAATTTGATTCAATGGTCATGAGCTAGCATCACGAGGAGTGCTCAGAAAAAAACCCAGGGGTACATATAAAGGATAATTATTATACCCTGACCCCTAGGCAAGCTGCTTTTAGGCTGCTGGTACCATGAAATGAGTCCTTGAAGGGGATATGTGGGAAGAACGGAAAAAAGGAGAGAGAAAGGTAGAAACTTCTTTTTATTCTTTTTGCTTTCTCTCAACTGAAATACTCTAAAGAAGAGAGGCATTTTAATTTTCAAGGAGATTTGGAGAGGAAGTACCTTTTAAAGAGGGAAGAGAAAGTTGAGTGATAGAAAAGGCTGGGAAAATTGAGACCAGCGGTACAATCACAAGAAGAAGCCTCTGAAAGGAAGCCCTGGATAAGTTGCTAAGTTTTCTTTTCTAGAATCACCTCAGTTGACTCCCATGCAGATGATCTGAGCAAAGACAGTCCTCCATTACTCTGAGCTTGCAAATCCCACTCAGAGAATGAGCAGCAACAATACAACAAAAATCACGTACGAGAAAGTGCAACGTTATCAAACATCAGGGCTCTTAATCTAAGTCCTAGCATTAGTGGTGAAGGGGAATCAAGGAATCAAATGTAAAGATTTTGTCCCTGTGATAGCATCGTAGATAAGCTTGAGACATCATATATCAGGTCAGGGATAAGTCATAACGATGCAGCGTTCATTTTCATTCAACTTTACTCAACTAAATCTCAGTCAATGTTATGTGCTAGACACTCTACCAATATTGTGGGTACGCAAAGGGAGTAACTGCATAACCTATGTCCTCAGGGAGGTGCATTTGTAGATATAAGCTCCCAGTGCTATGTGGGAATGCTTCATTTCCCTGTTCTGTTTGCTGTTCCATGCTCTTGGATAATTTCATATTTTGCGCCATCTTCTCAAACTTCCCAAAGCTCCTCTACCTACTTACTCACAGAAAGTGATCCTGCTCCCTATTTCACTGAGAGAGTTGAATAGACTGAAGAGAACTTCCACATGCTCTGGCTACCGAGTTCACCCACCTGCTTGCAGGGTGAGTACACCAGGTTTGAATACCGCCTGTTCACTGAGCCCGCCCCAAATACTTAACACTAATGCTGAACTTTCCTCTGAACTCCAGACTAATCTGTCTGGAAGCCTTGCTGCCATACCCACTAGAATGTCTAAGAGGCATCTAAATATTAGTGTGTCCAACACAACCGTCTACTCTCCCTCTTTTTTAAAAAAGGAGAGGTGGCAATTTTATTCTTCCAACTTCTTACCTTACAAATTTGGCATCCATCCTCTTTTTATCTCATGTCACATATCTTATCCATCAGCAAATCCTATCTAATCTACCTTTGAAATGTATCCAGAACCATCTCACATCTTACTCTCCATCAATATAACCTAGGCCTATAACACCATCGCCTCACGTGGATTAGTGCAGTAGATTCTAACTGGTCTCTCTAGCAGGTTCTCTCTGTGTCACTGCATTCCTGTGGTAACACTAAAGAGTCCAAGATTTCTAAATTCAAACGGGCTTCTCGATTGTGAGGAAAGTGGATTAGTCAATGCAGGAAGTTAGAATGTATTTTATTTAGGAGTTGGCTAGACTGATTTATACATCTTGTGTATTTAGACCTGAAATTCCTGAGCCCCGTTAGTATTCTTGCTCTAGGTCTCATGATACCAGATGCAAGCCTTCCTCTCTCCTCTGACGCTTTCCCTTACCCACTGTGCTCTGTGTTGCTGGCCTCTCTGCTTTTCCTCAAACATGCCAAACTTGTTCCTACCCCAGGATCTTTGCACTTGCTTTACCCTCTGCCTTGAATTAACTTGCATACCTACTATATTGACGTCTCTTCCAAGCTTGATTTTCACCTTGTTAAAAAGGCTTTCTCTCACACCCATATCAGATAGTTAACAATGCACATTTCCTCTCTATTCCTGTATTCTCTTTTCTCCTATGCTATTTAATTTTTGTTCTCTACAAAACCTTCACCAGCTAACTTTTATAGATTTGGCTGTGTTTATTATGTGTCTCATCCCACTTAAATGTGAGCTCTATCCAAGCAGGGAGTTGATCTCACTGATAATATTTAGCACCTGGAATCAGTGTCTGCCATGGAGAGGAGCCTCGATAGGTATCTGTTGAATAAACAAAGACTATTTCAAAGTTGTGCATTTCCTCTATGCCTAGAATTTCTGTTTTTTCCTTAATATAAATCTGCCCTATCAACCAACAGACCACCAAATATGGCCAATTTTTCTTGAGTTAAATAGATGGCCAGCAAAGGTTTAGGAGCAGTAAACGAAGTGAAATTTTATGGTAGGATAAGGCTCTCTGATGTTTTTAATTGAAGGCCTTCAGTTAGATACTGGGTGAGTTTTAATCTCAGAGCCATGTGCAAATAAAAAACACACACATACATCCAGAACATTAGAAATTCATCTTAATCTCCTGAATCTCAAATTCATTTACCTGACTTTTAAGTATGAGTGACTTATTTTTGCCACAACAGATATTTCATTTAAATAGCCCACAATCCTGGGACTCTTTCCGCTCAAGTGTGTGAACATAAGCACATTGTAAAGAACCCTAAAGGACAGTCCTACCAGTGCCTGTGCTAATGTGGCACTCATTCTCTCCCCTTCTCTTCTCCTTTGTACAGAATTTTTAATTTTTAAACATATTTAATGCATACTCTAGGTATTAATTTTTAGCCATTTTAAATGTGAAATATTATCTTTTGGTTTATATCACTAGTGGAATAAATTAATCTATTTTAAAGTACGATTTACAAGTGCAAATCACTTCTCAAAAGCCATCATGTATTATGGGACAGTATTTTGCGGTATTAACCAGTATTGTGTTTCATACATTTATTTTTCCTTTTTCCCCAATCCCCATTCATTCAACAGCATTGTTAGTTTCCTTGAAAATCTCAAATGGAGGATTTATGCTCATATATGCTATGAGTTTGGAAATTAAGCTTCCATGGTATAGTGTGGAACAAATGCCTCTATAATATTATAATAGTGTTGACATTTGTAGTTTTGCAAATTGGATTAACTTTTGGCATTTCTATCATTAGAGGAAGCCACTTTATTCTTAGAAATGTTGCAGAGTAAGATTAATTTTAATTTTCCCAATGACTACTTGATATTCATTCCTTAGTGATGTGAATAGTGAACATATTTTCCAAGGTCCAGCGGGGTTGTAACATTATTGACATACAGACAGATTTTAAGACACTTATCTTGTTCAATTTACGTTGACAGTTTCTTCAAATAGCAGGATATATATCTTTTCAAGATTCCTGATTTTCCTTCCTATTCTCATCTTTAATAAGGACTAAATCAGGTAATCTAGACTGTGACTTAATTCCACCCCTAAATTAGAGATCAATTTTGGCCATCTATCTAATCTCGCAGAATACTGAATTCCTCCCAATTAGGTTTAATAAACTCTTCCTTTTTGTGTGTAAGTGTATGTGTGTGCCTCCAAGCTCAATATGACATTTAATATAATTTTTAGATTAAAAGAGACCTTTTGGTAAAATCATTTTGTCATAATAAATAATTTTTTGCTCTCAACTACCATGAGGAATGCCAGTTAAGCTTATTTGTAAATGGTAAATGTACAGTCTTATGTCACTTAGCGAGGAAATATGTTCTGAGAAATGTGTCATTAGGCAATTGTGTCATTGTCTGAACATCAGAGTGTTCTTACACAAACCTAGATGGCATACCCTACTATACACCTGGGCTATATGTTACTAATCTTATGGGACCACTGTCATATATGTGGTCCGTCATTGACTGAAACATTGTTATACGGCGCGTGACATATGTGTTTATGTACCTATAGTATCTATACTATCTATAGGCGAGTATCTCGAGCATGAGTGTCACATATGAAAATATGGCAAGACCACCCTCTGTTAGAAGATCACAGGCTTTGAGGTTTCTTTCCCCTGCAGGTTGGACAGTTGGCATGAAATCATTCTTATTATCTGGCCCAGCCTCTGAGAATCAACAAACACTTATTCATAAAACGTCTGGTTGCCATTAGTCTTGCAGTTGGAGGACAGGCTGGAGTGATGCTAATTGACCATATGAGAATTGGACTTCTGAACCTAGTTGCCAAGGTGTCACTTAATTAACTAGCTATTCTGTCGACGTTATTCAAAATCCGCATGCATATCACAACTCGAATGCTGCCTCACCCACCGTGGGCCTTCAGCAGGAACAAGTCCTCAAAATATATCTGGCTATTTTTATAATGTGTGCTATACAAACAAATGTAAAATTATAAATATCTCTAGATAAATACTTTAAGTAAATAGCCCAAGTACGTTTTCAAAGGATAACTTATATGGTGAGAGCCCCAGAAGAAGCCTAATTTGCAGAACTTCTGTGATTTCAGACATGTAGTCTTGGTCCATTAAAATCATTGATTTCTTTGAGAGGCTGACAAAGCTCACGGGAAACATGTAACTGGACTTGTTGAGACTGGCTGTCAACACTTAAGGCCTAGAATTCCAGGAAGACATGGACAACAAGGACCTTCTCTTAACTCTCTGTTCAGTGTATTGAATTTGGAAGGAATCCCCCTCCTCTTTCCACCCACAAACCTGGAAGAAAGCATTGGGGTGAACTGGGATAGAGGCTGCTTATGAACACTGATGAAGGATTTTGAGTGCAACACTGAGGAATATTACTTAAATGATCTTTCGATCCAGCCTACCAAGATAACTGTTAACAAGTTCCTAAGGGGGAGAATATGTAATGAACTGAACAACGGTGAATGAAATAAAATAATTGCAATGTTTGCAGGTAATGTAAAAAATAGCAGGAATAAACATCTTTTATTTTGTTTTTTACGTACTTTATTTTTGGTAAATAACTGTTATATTCATTACTTATTTTTATAGAAATATTGCCATAATTCTAGTTTCTCCTTCACATTAACTATCATAGAAGATAAGTAAATGAAAAAGCCTTTCTAGCAACAAATGTGAATTTGAGACTATAATGCATTTTAATGTAATGCTCTTTTTTAACATTTTGATTATAGGGCAGGGCTTTAGTGTTGATTATGCATAATTATACATATACGTAGTTACACACATATAGAAGTATTACATATAACAGACATTTAATAAACTATACAGAAAACGGAATTACAAGCAAATGAACGTTATTGAAATGCATTATTAATAAAACTGATAAAGAATCCCTGGGCCACTAACAATCTTAGGTAAAATTAATTAAAATAAGTTAGTAATGAAGTAACTAGTAACTAGATCACGACAGGTGGTCTAGTTAGTTGGTGCTATAATTTGCTTTTGCTTGTTAAAACCCTGCTATAGATATTTTGGTCAAAGATATTTTTTGTAAAAGATCTTATATAGCATAAGTTTAATCATATTTCTTTTTTTAATTTATGGATTAATTTAATAGTTATTTGAAAAATTGTTAGTTTGTGTCTTTATAACTATCAGCAACTTAACTTCTCCTCTAAGTGTGCTTACTGATATGAATGTAAGTAACCTTTATAGGATCACACAATATTTTTTAAAGTGAAAATTATGACTGGGAGAGGCTGGCCCGGTGGCATAGTGGTTAAGTGCACGGGCTCCACTTCCGTGGCCCAGGGTTCACAGGTTCGGATCCTGGGCATGGACATATGCACCACATATCAAGGCATGCTGTGGCAGGTGTCCCACATAAAATAGAGGAAGATGGGCACAAATGTTAGCCCAGAGCCAATCTTCCTCAGCAAAAAGAGGAAGATTGACAATGGATGTTAGCTCAGGGCTAGTCTTCCTTACCAAAAAAGATAAATAAATTATGATTTGGAGCTTAACAACTAAATCTTGTCAGCTTTCACTGTATCTATTGGTAGTAGCAGTAATTCTTGTCTTCCTTTTTCTTTGTTTTTACTTTAATTAACAATAGATTACTTTTGCCATGCTATGATAGCCGTAAGATCAGTTCAGGTTTTGCCTGGCTTCTCTTATTGCACTGGTATATAGTTGTCTTTACTGAATGCACCGGTGCAAATATTTTGTCCCTGACAAGGTAGCTGATCTAAAAAGTGCTGCTTGTGGTGAGCTCTGCAGACCATGTTTAGTGGAGTGGTTTAGGAGATCTATCAATTTTGGAGGATTTTGCCTTGATAGATTACCAGTATCTATTTTTCTTTTCATAATGAAATAGTCAATAATAGCTCTATTCAAAACTTTGAATTGCTCATGTAAATGTATCTTGATTAAAGAAGAACAGATAGGTTATCATCAGCCATTCAGTTAGGGTTAAGAGCAGCTATTAGGTGTTCCAATTATTTAATGAAGTATAACAAACTACCTAGAACTTAATGGCTTATATAACCTATATCCAGAATTAGGACCAAACACAGAGGGAAAGGGTTGTTTCTAGCCATTCTAGAATAGTCCAATGACTGGGAAAAATTGAATATCTGGAGGCTTCTTTACTCATGTGTCTAATGCCTGAGTGGAATGATTCAAAGGCTGAGATCAGCAAGGAATATAACCAAATACCTATAGATGTTTGTCTTTGAGGCTTGACCTTCTCCCAGCATGAAATTTGTATTATGAGAGAATGTGTTTCTCAAGAGACTTTGTCCAGAGAGCAAGTGATACAAGGTAACCAGGTAGTGGATGCATGACTTGTTATAAACTAGCCACAAAAGCATTATAGCATCACTTCTTTCATACATTGGGAGAGGCTGACACAAGCCCAGGTAGATTTTAACATACGGCTACTTGATAGAATAAGTAGTATTTGATGGCACAAAGATACTACTCTTGATGGCATGAATATCAAATAATTTGGAGCCAGCTTTTAAAACTGCCATCTTGGTCTGGTGAACGTAGTGAGAGTAGGGGAACGCAGCCAGAGGTAGCTCCTGACATAGACCAGAGAAGAGTCTGGAGTAGTCTCCAAGCCAGCATATTTAATATAGATAGCCCATACCTAGAATACAAGTCATATCCTAGGGCTGAGATGTGATAAAAAGGATGTATAAGAGAGAGATAATGAAGTTATAGGTAAATTCTCCATTTTTGGCTTTATTTGGATCCACATAGCATATTGGAAATAATACTAGAATTATTTATTTTACTATTTATAATAGCATCATGTGATACTTTTTTACTCCAATACATAAGTTTTTCTAGCAATTTATTTAATAATTTATTTTTATTCTGAAGCTTCTCAGGCAAATGCTAAGTGAATATAGAATTGAAGTACATATCTACATATTTAATGTGAGAAACAAGGTAAATGAATAAATAAATGAATGATGGGTCTTTAACTTCAATTATTTAATACTTTGAGAAAATTTTTTATTCTGAATAATTTAGGAAAATTTTTAGTTCCTTATTCACTTAGAATAATTCAAAATCATCATCATGAAATCATTCAAAATCAATCCTTATAGAAATAATATCAATGTAGTACTCCCTTATATACCTTGGATAAAGTAAAAATCTACAACATAGATATTACATGGTTATCATTTTAGAAAAAACAGATTCAAATATGCTGATTAGTCAGCTTTTAAGTGGACTAGGCTAATGTGCTGGTAAATGTCACTTACAAATAGGTAGGAAATAAAAGTTCTGGACAATAAAAATCGAAGTTGATTTTTGTACCTAATAATATTAAACACTTTTACCATTAAACTTAAAATTTACAAGTGATAACTTTACTGCATATGAATCCTTATTTTCAATTGCAGGAATTTCAGGAACATTTAGAAGATGATATACCTCACTGATTGCTCATCAGAGAAATTGATTATACTCAATTATTTTCTATAAATGCATGATTCAAGTTCAGGAGCATGAAATTAGGAGATTGGCCTCCTATACTGAACCCTTCTTTGAGATTACTTATACAATATAAAGAAAATTTGAGTAACTTTCTGTTTGTTTTTTTGTGACTTTGTGGATTAATTGTGGGTTATATGATTTAAGTAGTAAAATGGTTATTCTCTTCTAGAATATTAATATGTCTTAATCCTCTGGATTATTATGATGATTCATTCATTCATTCATTAAAAATTTTCTTAATCATCTATTAGGTGCTTGGAATACATCACTGAACAAAATAAAAATTTCTTTCCTTGTGGAACAACAAACACAAAATAATTAATTACATGATATGTTTCTATGAGGTAAGTGTTACGAGATAAAAAAAGGAAAAAATAGATCAAGTAAAAAGGAATTTAGAGCCCTAGGGATTTGTATCATGGTTTATAACTGTAAATAGGTTGATCAGGATCAGTATAGGCCTCATTAGGAAGACGACATTTGAGCAACAACTTGAAGGAAGAGCTACACTAATCCTTGCAGGTATTTTCAAGATCATAAAGGAGAAGTGTGACTTCTCTGAGAACATCTCAGATGTCAGTAAAGCTGGAATGGACTGAGCAGGGGGAAATACGTCGGGAGAGAGAGGACGGTACAGTGTGCATATTATGTAGGGACTTGTGGACTACTGTGAGGACTTTGATTTTACTCTCAGTGAAATATGGAGCCATTCCTAGACTTTGACATGATCTCACAGGATGCCTCTGACTACTGGGTTGACTGCAGGTTTATAAGAGTGGAATTAGGGAAACCAATTAGGAGACCACTGTGGAAATCCAAACAGGAAATGACAGTGTCTGGGAGCAGTGTGTTATAATGGAGGTGTTGAGCAGTGGTCATTTTCTGTACATATTCGCAAAGCAAATGCAACAGAATTTCCTGGATATGGGATTGGATATGGGATGTGTTAAAAAAAAATGAAAGAGGAGAGTGACGTCAGCATCATGGCGGAGTGAGCTTTCCCGTGAATTCTTCCCCCACAAAATACAACAAAAGTAACAGCCACAGACAAACAACGGAATCCCAGACAGTCAAAAGCTGGAGCGGAGGGATCCACACTGCCGCACATCTGAGAGCGGAACGTGCTGGGCCCCCGGAGGAAGTGGGGAGAGGTAAGGAGAACTCCGCTCCCTCCCCATCAGATCAGCGATCCGGTCCGCGCGGCTCCCAGAGAGGGGGGAGGGGCGGCCCTCGGCGGGAAACTGCAGCTCTTCGGGCGCTCTCAGCCAGTGGGAAACTCCCGCACAGAGGGCTCAGAGGAGCCACAGGGCTACCATCAACATCTGAGCAACCCAGAGAGCGGATAAAGAGGGGCAAACGAGAAGCCTCCCACGTCAGGGACCCAGAGGGCAAAAGAGAGAGCTCCCCCCTCCCCACAACCCGGAGTCTGCAGCTCGACCAGATCTAGCGGTCCGAGGCAGACCTGAATAAATTGGACTGGACCCGTGGATCGCAGTGGGGAAAAGAAACAAAACAAAACCGCGGATCGCAGCAGAAAAACTGGGGCAGAGCGCAGGGGGCTTAGACTACACAGCCCTTCACCACCACACAGTGGCGGCAGGTGGAAAGTGCAACCAGAGACTTCCAGGATGAGGAAAACCAAAACCAACACAGGAACCACAATGCAAAAATATATGAAATCACCAGACCAGAAACAAAATGACAAGCAACCAGAAATCAACCCCGAAGACACAGAAATCCATAAACTAAATGACAGAGATTTCAAAATAGCTATCATAAAAACACTCAACGAAATACGAGACAACACAGACAAACAATTCAATGAGATTAGGAGTTTCTTCACAAAAGAGATTGAAATCATAAAGAAAAACCTATCAGGGCTGATGGAGATGAAGAACACAATGGAGGAGATAAAGGAGAATCTGGAATCTTTAAAGAACAGAGCTGACAATATGGAGGAAAGAATTAGTACTTTAGAGGATAGGAATACAGATATACTCCAGATGGAAGAAGAGAGAGAACTAAGACTAAAAAGAAATGAAGAAAGACTCCGAGAAATATCGGACTCTATTAGAAAATGTAACATAAGAATTATAGGTATTCCTGAGGGAGAGGAGAGGGAAAGAGGAACAGAGAGCCTATTCAAGGAAATAATAGCTGAAAATTTCCCAAATCTGGGGAAGGAGCAGGAAATACCAGTAAGCGAAGCCAACAGGACCCCTATATATATTAACAGACAAAGGCCTTCACCACGACACCTAGTGGTAAGGCTAGCCAGGGTCAACGACAAAGAAACAATATTAAGGGCAGCTAGACAAAAACAAAAAATAACGTACAAAGGAACTCCCATCAGGCTCTCAGCGGATTTCTCAACAGAAACTTTTCAGGCTAGAAGAGACTGGAATGATATATTCAAAATACTAAAAGACAAAAACTTTCAGCCAAGAATACTCTATCCAGCAAAAATATCCTTCAAATATGATGGAGAAATAGTAACTCTCCCAGATAAACAAAAGCTAAGGGAGTTCATGGCCACGAGACCGCCACTACAAGAAATACTCAAGAAGGCCCTCAGGCCTGAAAACAAGAAGAGAAAGGGAACACAAAGCTTGGAGTAAGGAGAAAAGTAGGCAGACAAAATCAGAGAAATAGTAGATCTTTACCGGAATAGGTTAGCAACCACTTAAATACTAAACTCAAAGATCAAAGGAAGAAATTCACCAAAAATAAATTTAACCTCATCACTGTAAACACACAGCCACAACACAAGATAGAATAAGGTATAACAAGAGCAACTTAGAAGGGGAAGAGGAAAGTGACTGAATTGACTTAGTATAAGGAAATAGGAGGCTATCAGATAATGGACTATCTCATACAGAAGATTTTTTGCCCAAACCTCAAGGTAACCACTAAACAAATAATCAAATTAAAACCACATATGATAAACAAAGAGAAAACTAGAAGAATCATAAGACAGAACAACCAAACTGAATTGGCAGTCCAAAACAAATGGGACAAGAAACAAAGGAAATGCAAAAGAACCAGAAAATAAGTGACAAATCAGCAACATTCAACCCTCATATTTCAATAATTACCCTAAATGTAAATGGATTGAACTCTCCAATCAAAAGATACAGAGTGGCAGGATGGATTAAAAAGCAAGACCCAACAATATGCTGCCTTCAGGAAACACATCTTAGCACTAAAGACAAGCACAGGCTCAGAGTGAAAGGATGGAAGACAATACTCCAAGCTAATGGCAAACAAAAGAAAGCAGGTGTTGCCATACTCATATCAGACAAAGTAGACTTCAAGATAAAACAGGTTAAGAAAGACAAAGAAGGGAAATATATAATGATAAAAGGGACACTCCATCAAGAAGACATATCACTTATAAATATATATGCACCCAACATAGGAGCACCAATGTACATAAAACAACTATTAACAAACCTAAAAGGAGAAATCAACAACAACACAATAATAGTAGGGGATCTTAACACCCCACTTACAGCAATGGATAGATCATCCAGACAAAAAGTTAATAAAGAAATATTAGACTTAAATGAAAAACTGGACGAGATGGACCTAGTAGACATATACAGAGCACTCCACCCAAAAACAGCTGACTACACATTCTTCTCAAGCGCGCATGGAACATTCTCTAGGATAGACCATATGTTGGGAAACAAAGCAAGCCTCAATAAATTTAAGAGGATTGAAATCATAACAAGCATCTTTTCAGACCATAAGGCTATGAAACTGGAAATGAACCAGGGAAAAAAAACTGGGAAAGTGACAAAAATGTGGAGATTAAACAACATGCTACTGAACAACCAATGGATCATTGATGAAATTAAAGGAGAAATCAAAAACTATCTGGAAACAAACGAAAATGATAACATGCCATATCAAACCATATGGGACGCAGCAAAAGCGGTCCTGAGAGGGAAACTCATAGCGATACAAGCCCACCTTAACAAACAAGAAAAAGCCCTAATAGGCAACCTTAAATTACACCTAACAGAACTAGAAAAAGAAGAACAAACAAAGCCCAAAGCCAGCAGAAGGAGAGAAATAATAAAAATCAGAGCAGAAATAAATGATATTGAGACCAAAAAAACAGTAGAAAGGATTAATGAAACAAAGAGTTGGTTCTTCGAGAAGATAAACAAAATAGACAAACCCTTAGCCAGGCTAACTAAGAAAAAAAGAGAAAAGGCTCAAGTAAATAAAATTAGAAATGAAAGAGGAGAAATTACAACGGATACCATGGAAATACAGAGGATTATAAGAGAATACTATGAGAAATTATATGCCAACAAATTGGACAATCTAGAAGAAATGGATAAATTCTTAGACTTATACAACCTCCCAAAATTGAACCAAGAAGAAATGGAGAATCTGAATAGACCAATCACAAGTAAAGAGATTGAAATAGTAATCAAAAACCTCCCAAAAAATAAAAGTCCAGGACCAGATGGCTTCTCCAGTGAATTTTACCAAACATTCAAAGAAGATTTAATACCCATCCTCCTCAAACTATTCCAAAAAATAGAGGAAGATGGAACACTTCCTGAATCATTCTACGAGGCCAACATCACCCTGATACCGAAACCAGACAAAGACAATACAAAGAAAGAAAATTACAGGCCAATATCGCTGATGAACATTGATGCAAAAATCCTCAACAAAATATTGGCAAACCGAATACAACAATATATTAAAAAGATCATACACCATGATCAAGTGGGATTTATACAAGAGACGCAGGGATGGTTCAACATCCGCAAATCAATCAACGTGATACATCACATCAACAAAACAAAGAATAAAAACCACATGATCGTCTCAATAGACGCAGAGAAGGCATTTGACAAGATACAACATCCATTTATGATAAAAACTCTCAATAAAATGGGAATAGAAGGAAAGTACCTCAACATAATAAAGGCCATATATGACAAACCCACAGCTAACATCATACTCAACGGGGAAAGACTGAAAGCCATTCCTCTGAGAACAGGAACGAGGCAGGGCTGCCCACTCTCACCACTCCTGTTCAACATAGTACTGGAGGTTTTGGCCAGAGCAATTAGGCAAGAAAAAGGAATAAAAGGAATCCAAATAGGTAACGAAGAAGTGAAACTCTCACTATTTGCAGATGACATGATTGTATATATAGAAAACCCTAAAGAATCTGTTGGAAAACTGTTAGAAACAATCAACAACTACAGCAAAGTTGCAGGGTACAAAATCAATCTACAAAAATCAGTTGCATTTCTATATGCTAATAATGAACTAACAGAAAGAGAGCTCAAAAAGATAATACCATTTACAATTGCATCAAAAAGAATAAAATACCTAGGAATAAATCTTACCAAGGAGGTGAAGGACCTATACAATGAGAACTACAAGACACTATTGAGGGAAATCCACGATGACATAAAGAAATGGAAAGATATCCCATGCACGTGGATTGGAAGAATAAACATAGTTAAAATGTCTATATTACCTAAAGCAATCTACAGATTCAATGCAATCCCAATCAGAATCCCAATGACATTCTTCACAGAAATAGAAAAAAGAATACTAAAATTTATATGGGGCAACAAAAGACCCCGAATAGCTAAAGAAATCCTAAAGAAAAAGAACAAAGCAGGAGGCATCACAATTCCTGACTTCAAAACATACTACAAAGCAATAGTAATCAAAACAGCATGGTACTGGTACAAAAACAGACACACAGATCAATGGAACAGAATTGAAAGCCCAGAAATAAAACCACACATATACGGACAGCTAATTTTCGACAAAGGTGCTAAGGACATGCAATGGAGAAAGGAAAGTCTCTTCAATAAATGGTGTTGGGAAAACTGGACATCCACATGCAAAAGAATGAAAGTGGACCATGTGCTATCGCCATACACAAAAATTAACTCAAAATGGATCAAAGACCTGAAGGTGAGACCTGAAACTATAAAACTCATAGAAGAAAATATAGGCAACACACTATTTGACATTGGGTTTAAAGGAATCTTTTCGGATGACATGCCTACCCAGACTAGGGAAACTAAAGAAAAAATAAACAAGTGGGACTTTATCAGACTAAAGAGCTTTTATAAGACAAATGAAATCAGAATCAAGATGAACAAACAACCAACCAGCTGGGAGAGAATATTTGCAAAACATACATCTGACAAGGGGTTGATCTCCATAATATATAAAGAACTCACACAATTGAACAACAAAAAAACAAACAACCCGATCAAAAAATGGGCAGAGGAAATGAACAGACACTTCTCCAAGGAAGATATACAGATGGCCAATAGGCACATGAAAAGATGCTCAACATCACTAATCATCAGGGAAATGCAAATCAAAACAACACTAAGATACCACCTCACGCCCGTTAGAATGGCTATAATCACCAAGACAAAAAACAACAAATGTTGGAGAGGATGTGGAGAAACAGGAACCCTCATACACAGCTGGTGGGAATGCAAATTGGTGCAGCCTCTATGGAAAACGGTATGGAGATTCCTCAAAGAATTAAAAATAGAGATGCCCTATGATCCAGCCATCCCACTACTGGGAATCTATCCAACGCACCTGAAATCAACAATCCAAAGAGGCTTATGCACCCCTATGTTCATTGCAGCATTATTCACCATAGCCAAGAAGTGGAAGCAACCTAAGTGTCCCTCGACTGACGATTGGATTAAGAAAATGTGGTATATATATACAATGGAATACTACTCAGCCATAAAAAAAGACAAAATCGTCCCATTTGCAACAACATGGATGGGCCTGGAGCGTATTATGTTAAGTGAAATAAGCCAGAAAGAGAAAGACAAACACTGTATGATCTCACTCATATGTGGAATATAAACCAACACATGGACAGAGAAAACTGGACTGTGGTTACCCGGGAAGTGGGGGTGGGGGGTGGGCACAAGGGGTGAAGGGAGTCATATATGGGGTGAAGGACAAACAAAAATGTACAACCCAAAATCTCACAATGTTAGAAACCATTAAAATATCAATAAAAATGTAAAAAAAAAAAAAAAAAAAAAAAAAAAAAAAAAATGAAAGAGGAGAGTCAAAAAGAAGCCAATGTTTTGCCTAAATAATTGCAGGAGTGGTCTTGCCATCAGTTGGAAATATAGAAGACTGCTGGTGGAGGGGGGGCAGGCTTGGGAGAGAAGATCAGGAATTCCATTTCGATTAATTATGAAAGTCGCTACTTATTTGAAGGCTTCTATTCATTTAAACAAGAAACTCTTTTTGTTTTGTTTTGCTTTTAAACAAATCTTCTTAAATAGTCATAGGATCAATTCAGTTTATACCAGAGTATTGTACTGAGCACAGAACTAGAGGGAAAACCAACCCCTGATTCCTCTCCTTCATCTGCTACAAAATAACTGTGTGACTTTAGCCCATTAAAACTTGATATTTCCCAGATTTTCTTTTGTTCAATGGGGAAATAATTCTCTACTGTCCCTGCTTTATTACATGATTATTATGAGGATTAAATGATACATTTGAACATTAATTAAATACCATGAAACCCAAACATATGTCAAATGTGATATTCATTATGTTAAATATGTAATTTCTTCTATTTTAAACAAACTCACATATTGAATCTCAACCCAGGCAGAGTTGGAGGTTTGGTGGTTGTCTTCCCTTTTCTCCGGTTATAAAGCAAGCAAAACAACAACAACAAAAAAAGATAGATAAGTCTTAGGTAGGTTGAAATTAAAAATAAAAAAGGCTACAATATTCTGCATTGCTTCTCATCAAGAGATGGAGTCTATTTCTTCACCATTTGAATCTCAGCTTGGCTCTGTGACTTGCTTTGGCTAGCGGAAGCACAGGTAGAGTAACCCAAGGCTTGAAAAGGGCTTGCCCTTTGGAACTTGCCCACTCTTCTCCCTGGAACCCTTTTGTCATTTTGTGAACAAGCTCAGGCTAGCATTTTAGATCACAAGAGGTCACATGGAGAGAGAGCCTGAGTGTCCCAGTCCCAGCTGATGCCCCAACATGAGAGTGAGGCCATCCTAGGCCAGCCAGCCCAGACTAAACAAACCACATGGCCAAACAACAGAATCAAGGGGAATCAAATGGTATTTTGAGCCACTAATTTTTGAGGGGGGCACATTGTAACGTAGCAAAAGTTAACTGATATAAATTCCAACCAGGTTGATTTACTTAACAACATTGATAACATAATCTGAATGATTATTAAATCTCCATTTAATTGGAAAAAACAAGCTTTGAAACCAGCAAGACCTGGCTTTGCATCTGGACCCTGACACATTCTGCTTATGTGATCCTCAGTCTCTTAACTTAAATTTGCTGCGCCTTGGTTTGGCCATAAGAAAAAATGTGAACACCACCTTGCCCGATTTTGGAGATGATTAAACTTGATGAATCAAGTATACTCAGCACATAGTAGATGACACTACATCTCATAATTTAGGCTTAATGTATTTCATTTATATTTTTCCTTAAATTTATATTATTCTCATCTTTAATGTTTTGGCGTCAAAACTTTTGAGCTTGTAATTGACCTTCTCAACTATCATTATTCTGTCTTTGAGGATTTTACCAATATTTTATGAAATTCAAATCAGCATTACAATTCTTTGAAAACTTGATATTCTTACTACCCTCCCTTTATGTTTACTCATAATTGACCTTTTTTTCTTGACAGCATTTTGGGGACATTGAGTGACATTTAAGGCACTTATGACAGCATCTGTAAAAGATTTACAGCACTTAACCTGTCAGAGATTCGTCCTTAAAATTAAAGAGGAGCAGAATATCTTTAGACCTCAGCTCTCATGCTTAGTTACATTCAAAATATCTTGTAAAATTAGTTTCAATGTCGGCATACTAATGCCTGTGTCAGCTTTTTTAAAAAAGTGGCAATGATATATAGCCACCCAACTTTGACTGGAGACTATAAAATAGATGGAGTGGTCAGGTTTAGTCCTAAGTAACCTTTTATCCAATGACAGTAATTACTTATTTGAACCTTTAATTCATTTAAATTTGCTTGAACTTTCAAGTGACTACCCACATATTTTCCGTTTTGACGGATAAAATTAAATGACTAATATGTAGAACAATCTACCTAATGCTGGGGTGTGATTGACAGTTAAAAAATCATAAAGCACCTTTTACTTTTCCAACTTTGAAAAGCTAAATCTTTAATAGGATCAATTTATATTTGTCACTTTATTGAACTATTTTTATAGAAACATCCTCTAAAATGAAACTTCAGGATCCATGAATGAAATTCTAAGAGGTTCTGGAAAACATAGACATTTCCTGTATTTGTGCAGTTTGCTTGTGAGAAGTCTGAAATTTTCATCACATATTCAAGTTTGTTGGTGACCTCAGTAAAGTTACAGTCACTACTTTAAATGACACTTAAAACATTGTGAAATGACAAAGTGACCATACCAAAAAGATATTGCAAGTGTATTGCTCCAATGAAAGAATCTAGTAGGAATATTCTTATTTTTTTCCTAAAAAAATACCATTCTCCAACTCACGTGTATGTCTTAACATTGCGTTTATTGACATGAAATCATTTGGAATGGTTTGCTTTAAGTGGGCTGCTGAACAAAACTTGTGATAAGTTTTAAGTTTTGCACCTGTACTTGTGTCATTTCTGCTTAAGGGGATAGTAAGTCACCACTTCATTCGGCTCACTGTGGAACATTTGGGAATATCTGCTTTGTCCTTTAATATCTTCTTTCAAAGTATGGTGGAGCAGCCACGTTACCCCCCATAGTCAATACTCAGAAAGTCAGTATAATGGCACTGTCTTTGAGAGCTTTTCATCAGTTGCTAAGGGAGTGACTATAATTTGTGAATCTTCCTTACGGTCCCTGTGAACTACTTGAACATATTTCCCACCCACCTTCTCTGCCATGAATGTGCTAAAATCTAGCTCTATATATCCTGGAAATCTCTCATTAACATCACTCCAATGATATTACTGCTACATTCTTTCTAAGGTTATCAATTCATATTCCTGTAACTTGGAACCAGTGGTCATCCAGATACAGAATGGAGAACTCATCGCAGATTTCTTAAAAAAATAAATTAAACCAGATATGATGAAGTCTGCAACTAACCTGCTACTCCTATTTTGTAGTCATTACTGGCAACCATTTTTCCCTAATTCTAATTCTAGGTGATTCTCAGATGTTATCGGTCAGAATAACTGGAGCAACTTATAGATGACAATTGTGGGAATCCACCTCGAGTTTCTCCTTCAGTAGATCTTGGGTGCAGTCCAGTGATTTGCATGTTTAATAAACTCCCCCCTAATTATTCTGCTTCTGTCTTTCCAAAGACCTCACTTTGAGAAAAACTATTTGAGAGTTTAAGTTGGGTCCCTCAAATGAAAGATTATCTCTTTCCCTTATCCTTCATGTGAATTGCAATCAGCAGGTATCCAATATACATAACAGATGGATACAACAACTACAATAGTGAAGAGTCATGAAAGTATGAAACTGGAGACATCATAGCATGTTTGTTTCCTCACCAAGCATCAATTAGACATAAAAATCAAGCATCTATTATATATGTGTTTGTGAGTGTGTGTTTGATATAACAATCTGAAAGTCAACATGCTCCTTGCTTAAAAGCATAGATTTTTTAATAAGATAGTCTTAGATTCTAATATAAATTCTACCACTTTCTAATCGTATAACTTTGGGTGATATAAATAAAGATGTTTTCTGCAAAGTTTATGTTGCAAAAGTTGCCAGCGTGGGGACTAAATCACCCATTTTATTGATAAACCCAATCATCAGAATGTATTTATTCCCAATTTATTTACTCTTAGGACATGTGCTTCTGAGAACTGAGAACTGTTCATTCATTTTTGCCTCACCACCCTTCCCCACCAACTCAATTTCTTGCAGAAAAGTCTAGTTTCTCATGACCAACCTGAACGTGTGTAATATAAAAACTGTCTACTCACACCCAGAAAGTAGATATAGTTTTACTTTCAGAAGAATCTTTCTGCTGGCAGTAATTAAAGCTTTCTTTTTATCCTCATATGTTTCCTTTCATCTTATTCTAGAATACTTGATAGAAACTTACTAAACCTCTTAAAAGCTTAATTTTCCTTTGTTTAGAAGTGTGGGAAATAACAAAACTGAGAACTAATACTGCCTGCAGACATATAGCATGACTGTTAGGACTAAGAATTAAAGCTGCCTACATTTTTACTATTTGTTCCAGGAAATTCTTTCCCTGGAAGAAAAATATGTAAATCAGTGAATAATTTCATCGTTTACTCCTGGAACTTCCCAGAAATCAATTTATCTGAAGACTAACCTGCTCAAGTAACCCCCTTCTCAGGACCGTAGTTTGTTCCTCTGAGCCAAAAGTCCCCATTTCAGGACAATAACTTGTTCAAAGAAGAAAACTCTCAATTCTGGAACAACTCTTTATTTATTTACCCTCATTTTCAAGATTCTCACTATGTTCATGGATCTTAAAAAAGTTATTTCATGAAATTTGCTTATTCCAATCAGCTCCCTACATTGAAAGGCCCACCTTAAACTCCCCACACCCAGACATTGAAAACCTACTGGTTTTTGCTCCTTGGCTGCACCACTATCACTTTATCAAATTGATATCTTGCAGCAGTAGACAATGAATTCAACTTTTCCTGATCAACTCTGATGATCTTTTGGAGATCTACAGCCAACAGTCCTAGAAGTCCCAGCAAGATAGAATTGGGATCCTTTTACCACTGCTGTTCATACTTCCATTTCAGAAATGAAAACTCGCTCCTCTGAGGTCTCTTCACATTCCGCTCAGAAGACTATCTAAACATAATGTTGACTTAAGATTTTCATTGAGTTGAGTTCTAATTTCCTTTCATCCATTTCTCAAATTCTAAGCCTATTTTTTCTGCTAGCAATGAGAGACCCTGTCTATTAATCCTTTGATTATTTAATAAGATTTGCACATTTTTATCCTTGGTAGAAATATGTCCTAATACTGATGACACTACTATTTGTCTCTATTTGTCCTTTTCCTTGACAGAACTATACCTCTGTCAGATTGATACTTTCCCTTAAAGCAACAGGTAATAAACTCAACTTTGATTGGTCAACAGGCTGTTCTGATGGTCTTTTGGGGAGTCGAAAATCTATATTGTCTATGTCATGGACTTACTATAAATGTTAAAAAAAAATAAAAACCCTCAAACCTTTGTAAGTCAAATAATAAGCATTCTTAAATTCAATTTTTCCCTGGTCGTGATCCAGTCTTTCACCAGGCTATAGTGTTCTCCTTTTCATTGTCTAAGATTTCTTCTTTTGGTCTCATTTTTACTAATGCAAACTATTTCTTAGCCAAATATTATTCACAATAGTCCACAACTGAACAGTAATTTCTTTGTATCGGTGTTGAAACAGTAATTAAAGAGAGTTTATGGAAATCTTCTGAAGTTTCCAAATCTCGCTTCATAAACTATATTTTCCTTCTACTACAATATACAAGTAATTTTTTTTAATTTCGTGTTTTGGCTCTTAGGTTATTAATTTCTAATTGCACAATCTACACAAATAGTTGAAGTTCAGATCTTCTCCCTAATGAATGCTGTGTTAATGCCTTGACAAATGTAATTGCTTTACCTTTTCGTCAATACCTTTCACGGCTTTCAACACGACGACTTCTTTTTAAGTTATTTTTTGGCTAAGCGTAAGAAAGATCATCTGTATGTTGACTAAAGCCTAATTTTGTGAGGCAGACTTCAAGAGAGCCCCCAATGACCCCTGTTCCTGATATTCACAGCCTTGAGTAATAGCCTCGCCTAAGTTACTTGCTTCTAACCAAAAGAACACAGAGAAATTGATATGTCACTTCCCAGATTAACTTACAAAAGATTGTGATTTCTGTACTGCTCGCACACTCTTCTAATTACCTTCTCAACTTGCATGCTTTGGTGAAGCAAAGTGCCATGTGAGAGAGGGCCACAAGGCTGTGAACTTCAAGCAGCCTCAGGCCAACAGCCAGCAAAGAATTGAGGCCCTCAATCTAATATCATGCAAGGAACCGAAGGCTGCAACAACCACTGGGTGAGCTTGAAAATGGTTTCTTCCTGAATTGAGAATTCCAGTGAGACCACACACCCTGCACCTTGATTACAGCCCCCAGAGAGACTGTGAAACAGAGGGCCCAGCTATGCCATACCTGGATTGTCGACCCACAGAAACTGTACTATAATAAATATGTGTTGTGTTAACTGCAAAATCTTGGAGTAATGTGTTATTCAGCCATCAATAACTAGTACACATATTCTAATAACATATCAATTAGAATTTCTTTCTTTCTTTTTTTTTTTTGGTGAGGAAGATTGTCCCTAAGCTAACATCTGTTGCCAATCTTCCTCTTTTTGCTTGAAGAAGATTGTCCATGAGCTAACATCTGTGCCAATCTTCCTCTATTTTGTATGTGGGATGCCGCCACAGCATGGCTTGATGAGTGGTATAGATCTGTGCCTGGGATCTGAACCTGCGAACCTCAGGCCGCCAAAGCAGAGCATGCACACTTAACCACTATGCCACCAGGCCGGCCCCAAGAACTTCTTTCTTTTGTGGTTTCTTCTTGATACCCCTCAACTTATGCTTCTCTGTGTGCAAGATGGTATGAAAAATAGGTTTGCTATGTCACGGAGGTTGTATGATTTAACCATTTAGAGCAGATAATAATCAATTTTGTTTGTAGCAGATATAATTCATACTGATTGAAAAGAACAGAGGTTTTTGTTTTGATGGTCTGTGGAGCTGCTTGAGAGGATTGGAGAGCCAGGCTTGAAACAAAGCTCCCTTAAATACAGAGCAAGCTATTAAGGACACCACTCCAGCTCCTGCTGTGCCCAGTAAGCTCTAGAGGAAGTTTCCATAGCCACAGAAACTGATACAGGAGAAGACTCAACCTTAGAGTCACTACCACTTCTGAAAGTGGACATGTGCTGCTTTTTTCCAAGTGGTCCCTGATGAGCAAACTGTCGGGGGAAGAGGGCTAATCTCCCTCTGCCCTTTCCCTTAAGGTTCTTCTGGCTGGCCAAATAATCAACAAGACAAGTTAGCAGGAGAAAATAATACCAAGTTTAATAACATGTATACATGGGAGAAAGCAGGGACACTGCGTTTCTCAACACAATAGCAGAAATTCTCGTCTTAACTATCATTTTCAGCCAATGACAAAGGAGGATTTTGGGGGTGGGGGAGTCAATTACAGGAGATTACCACTAAAGCACAGTAAACAAGAGTAAGGTTTATTATACAGCCCCAAGGCCTTATCTTCCACATTGATAAGTTACTAGAAATGAGCTCACCCCCCCTCTCTTCTCCAAACAGAGAGGGAGATACCTTTACAAATGGAGATTTCCCTTATAAATGTAAATGATTGTCTGGCAACTCCTGCAGGGCCATCCAAAGAATGTGGCCAGAGAGACAGGACTCCGGATAAGATGGGCTTGTTGGTGCCTTTTCTATTGTAACCTCTATCCTAAATTATCTTTTATAGCAGTCATGATAATAACCCCTTCCTAAAACAGATTTTTTTTGGTTTTAAATTCTTTAGGCAGTTTGGGAGGGGAAATTCAAATATTTTTCCTGAGCTCTCTGAGTCCTTATTGTCTTCAGCTCGAAATAATCCGCATACCAGAGTGGTGCTTCCTGGGGCAGCTTGCCCTGAGCACCATCAGTTCCCTCCTCTGAAACTTCCCTAGAAGTTTCACATATTAAAAGCTGAGCTGGTGACTGTGGAGAGAGAAATCGTGTTAGTACCCGAGTGATAAGAAGTCTGCAAAGAGAGAAAAGAACATAGATTAGAATGAGGATGAACAAGCAGAAAAGAACAAATCGGAGCACATTTCCCCACACTCCATTAAACCAGTCCCCCAATCCTGGAAACAAGTCAGTCCAATAAAATGTGTGAGCTTCGTTTATCTGATGAAAAATGTCAATCTTCTCTTTTAATAGATTTAAGTTAGATATTACTTGACCTGTTTGATTCACATAAAAACAACATTTTTCTCCAATGATTGCGCATGCTCCTCCTTGCTGGGCAGTGAGTACGTTCAGAGCACGCCGATTTTGGAGCACCACAGATGCTAGGCTGTTAATCTCTGACTGGAGTATGTTTAAGGTTTGCATGGTGGTGTTGAACTCTTGTTCCATTACCATAGAGAGATTTAATATTGCTTTCTCTAACTCATAATCTCCAAAGCCGGGGAATAGGACTCTCAAGGCTGAAAAGAACTTGGAGTTGTGATACACAAGTGGATTTTCCACGATTTCTCGACTGGCACGTTTATGTGGCACAATCTTATGAACAAACGAACCCAAGTTTGTAATTTGGCTAGCATTTAAGGTGGAGTGTTTGGTGACAGAAGGAGCCAGGTATCCAAGTCCGCATCGTCCTGACCAATTAGGTGGGAATCCTTTATACACTTTGTTGCCGCATAAAATGAAAAGACCAGTGTAGTTTAAAGACAAGGTTAGAATTGAGTCTGTAGTTCCCAGGATCTGGACTATTTCATGATCTGTGCCACTTGCACTGTTACTACCTAAACATCTCCATTTTCCATGAACTCCAGTCAGTCTGCGAGAACAGAACAGATTGCGGAATAGCTGGTACAGGAGGCCTGCAGTCTGATTCTGACAGCTTTATAGCTGTCAGATGAGCTGGACCAGGTGAGTCCAGATTTTTGATCCACCCATATATAGTCTGTGGCATTGGGCAGCTTAACCATGCGGATAGCTGCTATACCCCAAGTTGCACACGGGTGGCTCGTAGGCCATCCAGAGCACTTGGTGATTTGGCAAATGTTTGTGCCAGAGGGAGTAGTGATAGAGTCACTTACAATTCCCTTGAGAGTTCTGAAGATGCCACCTGCGGAATCAAACCACAGAGTTTGACGGCAATATTGTCTCGGTATATCACCCAGGAAAGGTCCAGTGCCATGTTTACTTTCAATGCAGAGGGAAAAACTTTCACTGATTGTTTGTGCTTGGGCAAGGGACAGTCCTTGACCTTCTAAGTAATCTTTCTGGGGCCCAAGTGACTCACCAGGAGAAGAAGCAGAGTGAAGTTTCCCTTCTTGCGGATACCATACTCTGTTACTCGTCCATGTTCCGTACTTAGTCCACCAGGTGTTCATATCAGCAGGAACAAAGACTAGTTCAGGTTCTTTTGCACTATCTAGCTGTTGACATAACCAACAGTCAGATTGATTAGTTAGCGTGGCTAGGGCTTGGTAAACTGGCATAAGGGGGTGTTTGGTCTGTGCCCGACCTGTTGAAAAGGAGAGGGTTAGTAAAAGCAAGACACGGATGGGAAAAGAGCCCTTAGCGGAGACTTAGAGAGGGGAAGAGGGACAGATAGAGACTAGCACTCTCCAGTCAGCTTTCTATTAAATGATTAAAAAAAAATATATATATATATATATATCCACTAATAGTTTGTGTGTGTGAGTGTGTATATATATAGGGAGTTTTGAAGCAAGGGGGAGGAAATGGGTCAAAGTAGGTTTTCTTGATCCGTGATCTTGGGAAAAGCTGTCTACTTCGTGATGTCGGCTGCTTCTGGGGCCTGGGTTTTGGCCCTCGAAATCCTTAGTTTAAGGTCTCCTGTGGGGATTATCTCCCAGTTGTCTTGAGAGCGATGTTCTGGGTCTATTTTGGTGTGGCTCGCATGGATCCAGGAAGATTTTTCCTTTATTTTGATGGCAGTGCAGGTCGTCAGTAAAACTTCATAAGGTCCTTCCCAGCGAGGTGACAGTGCGTGTTTTCTTCTAAAGACCTTGATGTACACCCGGTCTCCTGGTCGAAAGGGATGGCAAGGCTTGTCAGAAGGTGGTGGCCATGCCTCTTCTACCTGTTGATGATATGCTTCAAGTATACTAGTTAATTTTTGTATATAACAAGTCATAGCATCAAATTGTTCACTTAAGTTCCCATAATATTCATTTAATCCAGGAATTGAAGGTTTAGAGACGCCAGTAGGCATCGGACGTCCAAAAACTATTTCAAAAGGAGTCAGTCCATGCCTTCTATTTGGAGTATTTTGAATCTTCATAAGGGCCAAGGGCAGAGCTTCTGGCCATTTAAGTCCAGTTTCTTGACAGATTTTTCCTAGAGTTCTTTTTATATCTAGATTTTTACGTTCCACTTGCCCTGATGACTGAGGGTGATATGGGGTATGAAATTTTAATGAATACCCCAGAGTTTTTGCAAGCAAGTGGTTTATCTCTGCTGTAAAATGAGTTCTTTGGTCTGATTCAATCCATAAAGGAATGTCAAAGCGAGGAATAACTTCAGTTATTAATTTCTTTACCACTGTTGTGGCATCTGCATGTCTGGTCGGATAGCATTCAGTCCATCCACTAAACATGCAGACAATA
Organism: Diceros bicornis minor; assembly: GCF_020826845.1. Taxonomy (NCBI): domain Eukaryota; kingdom Metazoa; phylum Chordata; class Mammalia; order Perissodactyla; family Rhinocerotidae; genus Diceros; species Diceros bicornis. Next base: position 23,338,332 of record NC_080766.1, read on the forward strand.
ACCAAACAGTGAGAGTAACCTAAAGCTGAAGGGAAGTCTATAAAATCCATTTGGAGTGCCGCAAAAGGCAACGTGGGCCTGGGAGGACTTCCTGGATCACACTGATTTCTCCCAGAGACTTGGTAAGATTTGCAAGTTGTGCACTGGGAGGTGATTTGGTCAGAAATTTTATGGATGCCAGGGCAAAACCAATTGTCTTTCAGTTCCTTAACTATCCCCCGTTTGCACATATGTCCCATTTGGTGGGAGATAAGTGCAAGCCAAAAAGTCAAAAGAAAAGGAGCTATTGGAAGTCCATTTGGTCCAATGTATAATCCATCTGATAATTGTTTGGCACCCTTTTGTATCTAATTGTCTTTTTCAGATTGTGGGGCATTTGCCTGATAGTTAATAACATCAGTCAGGGATAAAGGCAGGTTTAAGAACTGGGTGGAAAACGGATAAGGGGGTCCATAGTGAGCTGCATATTTAGCAGCTCTGTCAGCCCTGTCATTCTCTAAAGATATGACATCAGTCTCTTTAGTATGGGCTGAACAATGAACAATGGCAATTTTTGAAGGAAGGTGAATAGCTTGTAATAAGGCTGCAATTAAGTGTCTATTAGCAATAGGAGTTCCTGCAGAAGTTAAGAATCCACAGGATTTCCAAATTGTGCCAACAGCATGGCAGACTCTAAAAGCATATTTGTGTAAACGAAAGAAAAACAAGGTTAATGGTTAGAGCAAATTGTAAACCAGTTTTTGAGTTCAGAGGACTGCCAGTGAAGAAGAATTTTAGATGTCAGCGTCAAAGTATCTTTTGCAGTTTAAAATGTCTCTGATGGTGTCGTCAGGTCATCTCTTAAGTTTATATCAAGTTCATCAGCTTCAGTTTGTAAGGCTTCAGGAAAAAGGGCAGGTTCAGTTCTCAGTGATTTCAAATGAAAATGATGGAAAAAATCAAAAACGTTAGTTTGGACATCTGTAGCCAGATATTTTAGGAGACTAGAAGAAATCAGGATCCAGTCCAGTCAACAGATATAAAACAAAAACCTCAAAAGGCAACAAAACTAGGATCTAATATCCGCAAATTTATACAGAAATAGTTTTTACTGAAATATAATTTTTTTCTCTAAAATCACCCTCATTTTTATTAAGATAGCAAAATTAAAACTAGTTTGTAAAATAAGTCTAGTTCCAATAGAGTTGGCTCAATTATTTACATAAGTACAGCAAGAATAGCAGTTGATCACATAGGCTCTTTTAAATCTGCTTTGCTGGAACTTTTTAAGGAATCTCACATTGAACTTTAAAGGTCTCTCGAGGCCAGGAAAGCCAAGCCAAGGATTTTGTCATCAGACTTTGTCTGCAATATCTATAAATTTGGGTGAATTCTTCTATTCCGAGGTTTCCCCAAAATATTTCAAGGTTCCTTGTACCTGCCAGATAAGTGACATTCTTCACTTATCCTGGTAAGTGCTGCTTGGAACATAAGGTACCAGGCCAATATTCTTACGTGGCTTTATTCTATAAAGTCTAATCTTCATTCCTCAAAAGCTGTATGGTTATATTGTAAATATGATGTTCTAGTCACAACCTTGGTAATAGAACCAGTGTTTCCAATTGTGTCCTGTTATAAGGAGAACAGATTCTTATTGAACTTATGCAAATAACTATATTGCCATGAAAACAACAATATTTACTCACTAAGAGTTTCTAAATTCGAGGGATCAGGTAGAGAGAAAAAGATAAATATTTCAATTTTACTTATAAAAGTATCATTTACCAAATTGCTATAAGTCATAGCTAGCTCAGGAGAAAAGAGAAAAAGTTTTTCTTAAATCTGAAAAAACATTAAAAATTCAGCAATACTTCAAACGAAAAATCATAAAAATTATAATCATCTTTATCAGTTGGTTCAGTCCTGTGTAATCCATTCTTGATCCCAATCTTTTTGTTAGCAGCTTTATGAAGTTATCAGTCTCTCCATCAGATTTCTATAATTTTTTTACCCAGTTCAGTTTTATCATCAGAAAGTTTGTCAGAAACCTGTACTCCAGTGTAAATGTCAGAGTCCTTTCCATGAATTTTTCTGAAGTCGAAACATTTTGCAAAAGTATTAGAGCAAAGAAATAAGTCTGTAAACAATAAGACCTCAAAATGGCAATTGGCAAGGAAATTTGGTTAATTTTGTGACATACAACACTTTAAAATAATAATAACCAGAATTATGACTGATAACCAGGACAGATCAGAATTTTAGTAATGTTATACAATTTTAAAACACCTATGTCAATAACATTTGCCCACATAGTAGCACCTAAGCAGGCTTATTATCACTGGTCTGACAATGCTTTCCATATAATTGAACATATTGAATAAGCCTAATAAGTTTAGTATCTTTCCCCTTATAGGAAGAGAGCAAATTTCTTTGAGAAGTTCCAGGGCCCTTTGAAAATTCTCAAAGAAAAAGTAAAAAAAAGACTTTATTTAAGATATGAATTTTGGTGGAGCTTGTCAAAAATATAAACAATCAAAGCAAACAGAGCATTAACAGTCCAAAAGCCTTAATAGAGAGACCTCAGTCTTTTGAACGTAGTAAGTTATTTTAACAGTTTTTTTTTTTTTTTCTGTCTTTTAGGTAGACTTACTCAAAGGTAAAGAAAAATCTTTTGTAACCTCTTTATCAAGTTTAAGAAAATTATCATTTTAAGAGACAGAAGACCAAATTTTAATTTTGCACCAGCTTATTTCTGCTATTAAAACTCATTTACTTAATTAAATTCATTTCAATCTTAGCCAACTTGACCATGCATAAAACTCCTTTTCCAGAATTCTTCTTCCACAAACCTTTTATAACTTTCCTTTTACATTCAGAATTTGTCCCATGTCTTTCTTTTCCCTCCTAGTACTTGAGGACAAATTTATCTTTCTTAACCAAACAAAATATTTCTATTCTTTGTACCTTTATACATCTTACTTTCCTTGTACACAGACATATTTTTCTTAATTTTTAGTAGCTTCAATCACATATACTAATTAGGAATTTTACCCCTTAGAAACCTTAATTTGTAAGTAAAAACTAAGTAAACAATTGTAAACTTTTTTTTTACATTAGTATCTTGTGGCTTGGAAAATTTATAAACACTTCATAACTTCTAGAAACATGTTACTTTATAGTACAATCTTTTAATAAAACACATGTTTACCAATAGAGCCAAAACACCTTTTAGTTTTCCTGTAATGAAAAGCCAAAAGTAGACAAACGTACATTTAGCAATCAATGTCTAATATCTTATGTTATTTGGAAATGACGATACTCAGTGAATTTTTATCATAAAACTTAGCAAAACTCTCAAGTTTTAAGTCACCAAAAAGAGTTTGGAAGCTGTAACCACAATAACACATAATTATTGTTTAAAGTTCATCCAACATTTATCTTTTTTACAACTATTTAGTTACTTATTCCCAATAACTATTTAGATTGCCTATAAGACTTCATAAGACATTAGATAAAATTAGCCATCATTTAAATTACTATTTTTGTTAACCAGTTCTGTAATAGAAATAACATCAGTTTTTTCCTACAAAATTTCATGCAATTTTCATCACTTCTTATACCTTTAAACATAATTATCATTAAGATTTTTATCAATAGGTCTTGGTCTTCTAATTTTGGACAAGAGAAGCATTCCCAGTCAGACATTTTAAAACATACTCAGGCAAAGTTGATGTAACCTCTTTGTATAAAATTAGCTCAAACATTCCAACCTTTATAATCTTATCAACACTTACACTTTTACATGTTCTTAATTTAATTGTAACCTGAGTCAAGGTCTTAAGACTAGTCAAATTTTTTTCCTTCCTTTTTCTGGCCTTAATTCTTAGGTACCAATTAAGCAATTATGTGAGAGCTCTCAAAAAATTTTTTTCCCCAGTTTAGAAGTTTTTCCAATTCAAAGGATCCGTCGTCTGGCCATTGACGAGTAGGATCTTCACTTGTATATTTATTCCAATAGTGACTCGAACCAATAAGCCTTTTTAAGGAAAGACCCGGAGGTAACTTTCCACGCTTAGAATAAATCTACCATGGACGCAAGAGGCGTCCCTGGTGAGGGCGCAGATGATGTAGCCCCCATGATCCACAGAATTCACTCCCAAAGATATTCAGAGAAAGTAAAGACCTTCGTTGCACAGGCGGTAAGGATAAAAGGGTGTCTCCGGTCTCCCACAATAGTGTGGGACGCCTCCAGTCACAGACCCGCTAATCTGTGACACCGGGCGGGCGATACTGGAATGGGATTTTTCCAGCACTAACAAGCAACGAAGGTAAAGACGACAAAAGCCCTTATGGACTGGGCCTTTTATGACAAACTCCCCTGAGAACTTGGCACAGCCGGACAAAGAGACAGTTCGGAACCCCAGTCTACTCGACTGGCCACCAAGGTGCACCCCGGTAAATGCACCTTCCGTATGGTGGAGACCAAGGAGAATATTCTCACTGGTCACAAAGCCAAGTTTTTTCAGGACACAGAATAAGACAGAAGGAAAAACCTCATCCGTTTTTTTTTTTTTTTTTTTTTTTTCTGTGCACAATGACAGCTTTAGTCACGCCTTAGGTCTCTTGGAGCCAGAATAATACCTGGGGGGGAGGTGCCGCGGGGTTGGGGACTGTGTGCTTTTACAGAGTACTTCGTCGTTGCACGGACATTTTTTTGCAGTTGGCGGGGGACCTGTGTCATCTACCCCGTTCCGTGACCCAACTTATCCTGTCACGGGAGTCTTCTGAAAGTGGCGAGCGCCCTAATGGCTCTTAACCGCTCGACCCGCGCCCACTTAAATTTGCGGCCTTTTTGGCTTCCAAGATGCCCTCGGCAATGACCTTCACTTCATGTGCATAATAACCCACAGCAAAGTTTGTAGACGCCAGTCTGGTGAGACCCGCAAACTCACCAGTCTGTGGGGCCGGCCCGGACAGCAGGCTTATAGGGCCTATGCCTGCGTCCTACCCTATGGTATTTCCTTCTTACGACAAAAGACACAGACAAAAGAGAAAAACAGAGACTATCTCTGGGAGGAAAAGGGATCAAGATCAAAAACCAAGAGTACTCTACCAAATTTAAACCAAGAGTCACTAAAAGCCCAAGAAACTAGTTTCCCAAATATTTTCTCCTGCCAATCTAAATTTAGAAAGAGAAAAAATTCTCACCACTTCCTTCCGCCGGACTCCGCAGATAGAGATTCCGGAAGGCTGACGTGGTAAGAAGTCTTACCTTTTGCCGGCTTTCGTCAGGCGTTCCCGTATCTCATCATCTGCAGTAGTCCAGGGAGAAGGCAGGTCTTCCAGCCAGAGAAGACAACTTACCAGCCAGTGCTTCTCCTGGCTGGCTCGCCAAAACTGTCGGGGGAAGAGGGCTAATCTCCCTCTGCCCTTTCCCTTAAGGTTCTTCTGGCTGGCCAAATAATCAACAAGACAGGTTAGCAGGAGAAAATAATACCAAGTTTAATAACATGTATACATGGGAGAAAGCAGGGACACTGCGTTTCTCAACACAATAGCAGAAATTCTCGTCTTAAATATCATTTTCAGCCAATGACAAAGGAGGATTTTGGGGGTGGGGGAGTCAATTACAGGAGATTACCACTAAAGCACAGTAAACAAGAGTAAGGTTTATTATACAGCCCCAAGGCCTTATCTTCCACATTGATAAGTTACTAGAAATGAGCTCACCCCCCCTCTCTTCTCCAAACAGAGAGGGAGATACCTTTACAAATGGAGATTTCCCTTATAAATGTAAATGATTGTCTGGCAACTCCTGCAGGGCCATCCAAAGAATGTGGCCAGAGAGACAGGACTCCGGATAAGATGGGCTTGTTGGTGCCTTTTCTATTGTAACCTCTATCCTAAATTATCTTTTATAGCAGTCATGATAATAACCCCTTCCTAAAACAGATTTTTTTTGGTTTTAAATTCTTTAGGCAGTTTGGGAGGGGAAACTCAAATATTTTTCCTGAGCTCTCTGAGTCCTTATTGTCTTCAGCTCGAAATAATCCGCATACCAGAGTGGTGCTTCCTGGGGCAGCTTGCCCTGAGCACCATCAAAACCAATGTTATATCTGATTCTTGACTCCCACAGAGGCTGATATTCTCAGTTTTTTCGAGATCGGTCTTGAGTTGATGGGACTGAGGAGGCCGAAAATTTCCCCATTATAGCCAGGATTTTAAGAAATAAAAGCACAAGCTTTAAAGAAATGTGAGCACATGCATTTTGTTGTTGAATGAGATTCTGCTGTGGGAAGACTATTAGCCAGAAGCGAGATTATCACACCAGTTATAACACATCAGTGCTATGAGTGCAATTCAAAACTGTCCCACATTTCCAATTATTATTTTTGAGATTGGAAAGAAGAGAAAAAGGCCTTGCACTCAACAGTAAAGGAAATTGCAATGCCTAATAATATGTATTTGTAAAATGATTTGACTATACCTTTTGGAAAGAGAGGAGGAAGAAAGCAACATGGTAAATCTACACCTGAAAAAATATTTGAATATTAAAAAGGAGAAGTTCAATAAAGGCAAAGTATTCATTTGAGAGATTTAAATACATATTTGAAAACAAAGTGAGTCACAGTAATTGTTAAGAAGAAAAAAAGAAATATAACGTTGAAGAAATAAAAATTGAAAAAGATATATTTTGATGGTTTAATTACAGATATTATAGCGTTCTGTTGATTATGGATGGGAGGTTTTCCCTCATTACTGGACAGCCAGAAAACATTGCAGTTGTCAACTACATGATCTCTGATATGATACAAAATATTCAAACCATGTCTAGTTTTCTAGTAATTTTTAAGGAGGGTTCTACCCTATGTCTCCAAGCCTTGGATAGGTATTCCTCTTCCCGTTCCAAATATCCATTTTAACTGTTACAGTTAGTAAATTGTATTACATTTTACTGTTTACTTTTTTGGAATTGCATTTGAGTATAAATTATGTTAGGGCACAGAATGAGGGTCTTTCATCTTCACCTCCACACTGGTTACCAAAACTTGAAGCTAAAAATCATGGATGCTACACAGCTTTCTGTGGGCAAAAGTGGACCCCAAATTTCACACACATTTGACAGACTAACCATGTCAAACTATAAAGTAGGAATACTAGAACTTTTTTTAAATTAGAGTCTATTGGGGGAAAAATTAGTATTGAAGAAGTGATATTTTGAATGCTCTACATTTTAAGATGTTAATTAACATGATATCAAAATGGAAAGATGAACTTTAGAAATCAGTTCTTAAAATAGCTTCAAAGAAGAGAGATCAGTATTCGAAATCATTTGGTATGCATAATAAGGGCCTATTTTTTCTTATTATGAAGTAAAATTTTTTTTTAAAACTTCAATATACACGTTTTGTGTATACACATTTTCTGCGGTTGTTTACCAATAAAATTTTTAGAGTACTTCTTGACTTGTAACAGTATTATTTTTACATTTAGGTTATGGAGATAGAACGCACATAGGATACATCTTTCCTATAAATGCTATCTGTAGAATACAAAGACCCTTCATTAACTCACTTATGGTAGTCAGTCTCTAATAAACATTGTAAAATACAGTTTAAAATATATCATTATTCTATGTTTTAAAATTGTCTTTTTTCAAAGAGGATAAATATTTCCTGATCTATTCATTCCCATATTTGTTCAAGAGCTTTGTGAATGTAGTCAACAGCAAACTTCCCAAAGACATCACCAAAATCACTTCAAGTTGGGGCTGGCCCTGTGGCGTGGCAGTTAAGTGTGTACGCTCCACTGCTGGCGGCCCGGGTCCAGATCCCAGGCGTGCAATGACATACCACTTGTCAGGCCATGCTGTGGCGGCATCCCACATAAAGTGGAGGAAGATGGGCACGGATGTTAGCTCAGGGCCAGTCTTCCTCAGCAAAAAGAGGAGGATTGGCACGGATGTTAGCTCAGGGTTGATCTTCCTCACAAAAAAAAATTAAAAAAAAGAAAAATCACTTCAAGTTTATTGCTTACTGCAGTAAGAAACACTGCTAACTTGGTAGAGTCTTGAGAGTATACAAGGAGGAGAGGTCAAAGGCAGGATATAGAGGACTATTACCCTGACTACTTGAGTGGTCTAGTGTTTGGATAAACAGATATTCAGAAAGTTCCTAAAATAAATAATAATGTTATTTTAACTTCATCTCTCTGGGTAAGAAATTTCTTGGAGCAGTAAAATTAATTTGACATAGGTTTTTTCTTGTTGTTTTTTTTTTTTTTTTGTGAGGAGGACCAGCCCTGAGATAACATCCAATGCCAATCCTCCTCTTTTTGCTGAGGAAGACTGGCCCTGGGCTAACATCCATGCCCATCTTCCTCTACTTTATATGGGACGCTGCCACAGCATGGCCTAACAAGTGGTGCGTCGGTGCGCACCCGGGATCCGAACCGGCGAACCCCGGGCCGCCGCAGCTGAACGTGCGCACTTAACCGCTTGCGCCACCGGGCTGGCCCCTTGACATAGGTTTTTAATTGGTAAATTCAATTTAATGCAAACAGTGACCTTTGTGGCTGTAGATGGTTCTAGTTTGAACTTGCTATCTTAATATTTAACCTTATGAAGCCAACTGTCTATAAAGGTAGAAGACCAGACCTGTGACTAGGTCAAGACCACATATAAAATGTACAGGGCCAGGCAAATATTTGCTGGGCCCTATCTCTGTAAACCATTTGACTATAAAATCTATTACAAAATTCATGGCCAATGTGAGTTATAGTGATTTATCAATGAAGATTTAAAATAATGAATAGAGACGAGGCGTTGGCATATTTGTTTATTATTCAGTCGGTGCCTGTGAAGATTTTTCCAGTGTCCAGACACTGCCTTTTCCTATGCTGGTATAGGGACTATCTGTGTGTGTATGTGCATGTATGTGTGTGTGTGTTTTATTGTTAAATGTGCAGTTGTTGGTTAATTTCATATCATCCACATTGAAAAAGGGCAGCGCAAAGTGATGGCTCTTCAGAATCAGTTTGTATTAAAACTACATAGGCGAAAGCAATAATTAGGCACATGTGTGTGCTGATGGACTGTAATTAGTATTTGGGTGGTGAACATGAGAACATGATGTAATCCGTGCAGAAATAGAAGTATAACAATGTACACCTGAAATTTGTACAATGTTATAATCCAATGTTACTGCAATAAACAACAACAACAAAAAAAGTATAATCTTCTTTCTTCACAGTTCCTTGACACCATTTATTTAATGCTGGTTACAGCAGTACTCATAGTACTGCATCATCCATTGTGCCACCTGTGAGTATTGGCTTCTAATGACTCACTCAGTGATTATTACTATGCTTCCTTGATGACAATGAACAATGCAAGTCTTACTCATTGTATGAAAGATGTGTACAAGGCAATTTGTTCTCTACTCCAGTTTTCCTGGGACTAAGTGTGATACTGAACCCAGTCCTTTGCATACTACTGTTATAGACATTTGGAAGCTCAGTTTGAGTATAGAATTTCTTCATCTTCATTGTCCTTGGGGCTATATTTTCCTTTTATTCGAGTCCACAGATTTAGTAGATAGACTGCTTGAAAGTCAGATCAAATCAAACACGAGCCATTTTGTTTCATTTATTAGACTCTTACAGATTCCCTTAAACTGGGTATAACGCTTGGGCAGAAATTGGAATCAGTACCATTTTCCTGGTTCAAGAGTGGGAAGAGATCTCTCTTGAAACTACTGGTCTTACATTTTATTAGTTTTACACGGTTAGAGATTACAAGCTTTCTTTCTTTCTTCTCTTGCTGTCTTCCTTTCTTTCTTCCTATGTGACTAATGCTGTGATAAAATGTGTCTACAAGACAAAGAACGTTGTTTGAAGATGGCAACACAATATCATTTGTCAAAAGAAAGTATTGTTAAGAAAAATTATCCAAAATTTGGAAAAAGGTAAAATTGCCTATTGACTATAATGTTCTTTTAATGTCATAATTGAGCACATTTTAACAGGTCCATCTAAGGTTTATTTGATTCTCTGTGATGGTGGTTCTCAAAGTACAGTCTGGGGTCCCCAAAACCTCTACAAAACTCTTTCAAGCATCTATGAGACCTTACATTTTCCTATTACATAGTTGTGTGAGGCTGAATTTTCTTTGTATACTTCAAATTGAACAATATATTGCATCATATTGAATGCAGAAACAGAAAAGAAAATCCTGCAGTTTTATGTCATGTGTCAAAGAGATTTGCAAACAAATATAAGATGATGTCATACTTTCCACTAGGTTTTATTTTTTATTATGGAAATATATTTATTTTTCAGAAACTATATGCTATCTGTGTTCATGTTCAATGGATTTATTATTTTTTAAATGAAATAATAAACACATTTTTAAAGATTTGTTAGGTTTAATTTCTAATATGGTAAATTTCAGTAGATATAACCTACAAAAACAAAAACTCATTATTGTCTTGAATTTTTTCTTTCCATAAGTTTTTAATAATTATTAATATCATAATGGGTTACTGAGAACAAAATTTTAAGAACCTCAGCTGTAGGAGAATACACCTAGTTTGACTGTTATTTACATAAAGCCTGTGAGATTACACTCTAAGTTACATATTTTTGCCTGTAAGAAAAAGTAATTCAAAAGATATGGTTTAATTGCCCACTATGACACACATTAACCAATTTTGTATTTATTTATTTATTTTTTTTAAGGAATACTTTTTTTTTAATTTTATTTATTTATTTATTTATTTTTCCCCCAAAGTCCCAGTAGATAGTTGTATGTCATAGCTGCACAGCCTTCTAGTTGCTGCATGTGGGACGCGGCCCCAGCGTGGCAGGAGAAGTGATGTGTCGGTGCGCGCCTGGGATCCGAACCCAGGCCGCCAGCAGCGGAGCACACGCACTTAACCACTAAGCCATGGGGCCAGCCCCAATTTTGTATTTTAATTAGCAATACTATCCAAAAAATTTTTTGTCTGTGTATAACGAGTTCCTCAAGAGCTCTTGAAAGCAGCTTCAGCATCTTACTACTTCCCTCAGTTATGAAAGTCTATAAATATTTGACGTGTTAAATCTGTACTTGGATGAGAGCTATTTCGTTAACTTTTTGAAAATATACTTTGACAGTGGAATAACTGGATTTACCTTTTATGCAAGTAAGGAAGATCTTACACACACACACACACACACACACACACAAATGCACACACAGCCTCAGTTTTGGCCCATAAAGCAAATTAAAGCATGACATTTTAACAAGAATGTGTGGGTCTCTGGTAGTATACTATGATACCATTTTTACAAAATTCAACCCAGGAGGTCTTGATTTCTATTTGAATTTACTAAACAAGATTTCTGGGACAGGATTGGTTAAAAGTATTAAAATACATTTAAAGCTAAATGTATTTTCAACAATTGGTACAGTTCAAAAAATGAACATAGAGTGAGACAGGCTACAGATTTAATTTGTCTCTCAGTAACATTCATACTGCTTAAATTTACAAATAATACAGTATAATGCTTTGAACATTTGAGAAACAAACAACAAGAAAAACACCCAAAAAATCCCACATGAATAAATTTGACCATTCCTAGAAATTACTGTTGTAACAAGAAATCTTAAAAATTCTAATATTCGTATTCGATCAAACTTTTTTTTGCCAGGTTAGTCAAAGTCTATTTATATTGCTCAGGCAGGTATCATATATTTTGTAAAAACCAGTACAAAGAAAATTTGTGTAACAAATTGGAAAATATCTTATTTTCTTTAAATATACAATTAATTATGTAATGAACACAGACTATGTGCCAGGTACTAGAGGTACTAAATAAGTATATCATCAAAAGTATTTATGTAATATCTAGAAACTAATATTGCTATGAGAAATTCCAATACTTTCATATTTATAATTGGTCAAACCATTAGTCTACTTAGGTCAGGTTAAATCTACTGATATGTCTTTCTGCACATTCTTCAAATTTTTAAAACAATTACATAGCTAAATAAATTGTAACAGATAGCAAGAAGAAAGATTTTCCTTAATTTTCCAATTATTCAAATATTTAATGAGGGTGGGAAGTTTCATCTTGTCCCATTCACTACACTGGAACAGAGAAAAGAAGGATGGAATTTGTTTCTGCTTTTGATTGATTCATTCTAGGCCCGATACAATATGATATGTGGTTAACATATTTAAATATGTTTTAGAACTGGAAGGGAAATTAAATACTACCAACTTACATTATCATTTCACAACTGAGAACACTAAAGCCCAAAGAGTTTTAATGACTTGCCTAAAAGTAGACACAAACCTATTCAGTGGCAGAACTGGGATTAAAACTCAATTTTTATAACTTCAAGTCCAATTCTTGGTTTACTACACAATATTTTGCTACAGGAAAAAGAAAACAATGGAAAACAGAAAAAGCGTATGCAAAATCAACATTTAGCAAAATGAGTTGTTGGCAATAACATCTAAAGAGAAATAATCTCTTCAGTCTGGTTTGTGTGTAATTCTCCATTATAAGCAATAGAGTAATTTATGAAAGATATTAACAACGTTTCTAGATTCTACTGGAAGGAGTTGTCATTCATTTGCCATTCATGGAAGCAAGCACAAATGGTTAAGAGAATTAATGCAGTATTGGGTGAACATGAGAAGAAAACTTGAAAACAAATTAGGAAAATAATAACAAATAAATAGAAGACTGTATGCAGCATGAACCTGAGGAAATTTTCTCTCTGAGTTACTAGTTGGAGAAGCAACTTATATATATATATATATATATATATATATATATATATATATATATATATATATATATATGTTATTTTGGGTTAAAGCAAACACACTTTAAATTCCCAGATGTGTATTCATAACGTGAAAATCATGATTTCTACTAAGTTTGTTTCCAGGCATTTGAGGCCTGGAAACTGTCATTGGAGAGGGTAAGTAAACACCTGACAAAATTGGATAGAACATAGGGATACAACAGAGAGCTGCATGACAGGATCAGTGGGGATGATGGCAAATACAATGTTTAAAGCTTGATTGAAAAATCAGGAAGATGGCAGTGATGGTGAAAAGAAATAATTCTAACTAAAAGAGTAAATGAGAGATCCACAAAATGAGAGGTGAAAATTGTGAAGGTGCTAGAAATGCAAAATATTGCTAAAACTCCTTTTTCCCTCCTTGGTTTTTGTTAAAAAAGAGTAACTGTTTTACAAAAGGTCTTAGGAATTCAAATCTCGTCTAAGGAGGATCCATATGTGCTTGAGCCATCTGAAGAATCTGAAAGATCTAGGGCGGTATCTTAAAGATAGAGATCCCTTAAGAAGCACAATTACTTCAGCAATATGTTCAGTTGGACAGTCACAGATTTTTTTTATTTTGTAGCACAAGACAATTTTTTCATGACATTTTTCAGCATAAATTTTGCAAGGAAATATTGAAGTTATTTTTTAAAGTTACTTCTAACATGTGCATTTTTATCATTCTGTGGTAAATGTCTCTATTTTAGGTTTCACGTTTCCCCAAGTGCTAACATAGGATGGCAATGGTGGGAAGAGATTAACAATGCCTATAACCCAAGCAACTAGCGTATCTGGTATGTTCAGGAAAAAAGACAATCCCAAAGGTATAATAGCAATGGCAGGACTACCGGGCATTGTAGGGAAATTGGGAAGAAAAGCAAAAATTAAGAACTTATTTTTGAGACATTAGTGGGACATCTATAAGGAGACATCTGATAGAGTTGGATATATGAGATTAAAAAAAACCCAGTTGAGAAGACAGGACTGAGGTACAGGTTTGTTTATTATGAGTTTAAAGGCCATTGCTGATGTCACTAGAGGGGAGGAGTGAAATGCCTGAGGAATAAATAGACGTGAAAAAAATGAGCTACAGTTAATCCCAGGATGCTCAACGCCAGGAGGCAACAATGGAATGAGAAGTTGTGTCCATATATCTTTTAAGGCATTCACTTTTTATTAAGCCTGGTCCTCACATACTGTACCAGGAGACTGTGGTACAAGGAACACTGGCTTTGGAGCCAGAGATGTAGGTTAAATCTTTTTTTCAGTCTCACCAGCTGCTTCCTTTTGAGCATGATTTATAACTCTTATTGGACTTGTTTCCTTAATTGTAAAGTAAAAGTAATACCTGTCTTCTGTACTAACAGTAATTTAAAAACTGAGGTTGTATTCTCCGCAAGCACTTAATCCAGAGTTACACAAATACAGTTCTTATGGAATGATTTGACTAGAAAAATACATTTCCCACTGATCTTGGAACTTTTAAGACAGTGCAGATAAGGTGGATTGGTCACCAATGATCTCCAAGCACTTTTTAGTTACTTTAGCAGACAAAGTTAGTAGCTGAAACAGTGAAGACAATTGTCAGTGCTCCCATGTTCCCTGGGTGAGGCATAGTCAAGTGCCCATAAATAGAAATTTGGCCCCTACCACACACCTGGAAATAATGGCTAAGAAAGAAGGAGATGACTCATTTGAAGAGCTGGAATGGAACATTAGGTTGACTGATACACAATTTTCAGCCTTAAAATAACAGTCCATCAACTCAAAAACCAAATCTCCATATCTAAATAGTAAATTAACATTTTCTGAAGGGAATCTCTAAACATCCCAAGTTTGGAAAAAATGATCTATCATCCTCATTTATATGTAGGGCTTCCAGATAATGAAATGCAATACCCTTAAAAGGGAAATTCAGATTAAAGTTTCATCTCTTATAAACTAAATCTTTGATTCCAAAATGAAAATGTTGCATTTTTCAATGAAATTTGGTTTCTTCGATATTTAGAATTCAATATCTGCAAGAGCTGAATGAAAAGGAGCTTAATTGCTAGAAGGTCAATGTAAGAGAGGGAATGGGAAGGAATAAGATACTTGACTCATGCATTTTTTCCCAATTTCAATGGCTCTCTGCTGTTATGATTGTCTTTAAGCCTTAAGGTGTTTTTTTCTTGTATATCATGAAATCTTAAATTAATCATATGCTGGTGCATATGAAAATGAAATGAATTAGATCCAGCTCTGAATTACTTAGAGTAATGGAAGAAAATAATTACATATAATTTAAAAATTCTAATATGGAAAGAATTGGTAAATGCTTTTTAGCAATCAACTTGGATACAGAGACTATGTCCAACATTCAATTGCCTACCCCATGCATACACTTTCAGCTAATCATTGCTTTTCTTTTGTACCTGGCTCTTAAATGCCTTTAACCTCATTTCTTACTAGTTGGAGAAGCAACTTACCTCAAAAGCAACATAAACTCATGACGTTTTCCAAAGTATGATTCTTCATCATTATTTGTGCCATCCTTTGGTCTCTGTCTGAACATGCTAAAGTTTTGTGAAGATGGCTTACGAATTGAAATGTGTGTCTCTGTAATTGGATGATATAATACTCCCTAGAGATCAGCATTATCTATACTTAGAAAAGTTGCATTTTTTACACTATCACTGTCTCTTTTAGAATAGTTTCCTCTCCCACATTAGTGTCCTTTGCTCATGTATGCTTTTGTCACATGCATGCAGCACTCCAGGCTGTTGGTGGGAGTTTTCCTTTACTTTTAATTGATAAAAGTCCTTGTTCATATTCTTGAGTACTAAAATATGAATAAAAGAATATAAGGTTGAGAGAGAATTAATTTCCTAGGTGTTTACTTTAAAAATATGTAGTCTAGTTGGCAGGCTATTTGATTTTTAAACTCATATATACTGCATGTATACAAAAGATCAATCTATTTCTGACCTCATAATAAGTTATTACAGAAATTATAGCTGTGGTTTTTTTTGTGTGTATATATGTGTGTGTGTGTGTGTGTGTATGTGTGTGTATATATATATATATATATACACACACATATATATATATGTTATTTTGGGTTAAAGCAAACACACTTTAAATTCCCAGATGTGTATTCATAATGTGAAAATCATGATTTCTACTAAGTTTGTTTCCAGGCATTTGAGGCCTGGAAACTGTCATTGGAGAGGGTAAGTAAACACCTGACAAAATTCTCTGATTGGAACAAATCACACACAACCCCAGCCATCAACATCTTTTTTCTTTTCTAAATTTAAGAGAGAAGACAAATGGAAAGAATTTAAAACTAGCTCTTTGGTAATTAGCCATGACTGGAGTAATTCAAAATCAACTTAATGGCAATTCTGAATTGGTTTAGATTACTTAAAGCAAAATGTTATCACTTGGATCTATCATCCATTAAATGAAACATATTAATAAATACTATTTTGAAAAACAAAGCTTAATTGAAGACAAGATATTTATAGAAGATAGGTTCGTCTTGCTGAGTGTAATTTTTACTGCTTGCTGGGAAATAAAAGATTTTTAGAAACCGTGCTCTAATTTCCAAGATGAAGCAGACCCAATGGCCGTTTTTTTCCACCTCAAATATATGTCTCAATAAAACGTCTACAATATATAAAAAACTATGTAGCCTTCTCTTCATATGGAGACAATAAAGTTGTTATCTTTTTGGATATTTGTGAAGTTCTTACCTCAGAAAGTTTATAATAGACAATGCAAAATATGAAAGATATTCTTTTACTCCTTCATTCTACACAATAAAGTTAAATTTTTTTGTTAAAATATTTCTGAATTAAAAAAATTGTAACAGTTTATGCTTGTATTTTATTATGAAATTATTTATAGTGTGGTTCAGTTTAAGAAAGATGGAGAATATAAAAATTAAATATAAATATATTTTTTTTAATTTTTATATATTTTATATATAATATAATTTTATAATAAATATATATTTAATATATATTAATATAAATATTAAAAATATAAAAAATCTACTTAAAGAAAACATGAAAGAATATACAATGAAATAAAAAATAAAGGTTACCTATATCGAAAAAAATAGGATAGAGAGGACTTCTATAAAACTAGACGTCTTTAAGTAGTCCTTGTTTTATAAATTTTACTTTAGAGCCATGCAAATATTTCATATAATTATTAAACAAAATTAAACTAAAATATTCAAAATAATAAAATCAAAAGTGAAATGTAACAAATGTATACAAATATGCACATGGTCATATTCTCACTGGTGGTAATTATGCTAAAATAGATTTAAAGCACAATAATATGACTATAAATTTATAGTGGAACAAAAATAAGTATGCAAAAGCATTATTTTTTTTACAAAATCATATTTAGTCAAGTAGTGTTAATATTTTCACTCTGAGATGGCTGCGTGTGTTGCAAGATATAAAGCTTGAGTAATCATACAATGTTTTAATTCTGTCATTCCCAATGTCCTAGAGAAATGAGCTGCTTGACATAAAAGAGACACAAATATAAGGTAAAATAGGTTAAGTAAAAATCCTATAATCTGCATTTGAAATTGAAACTATTACCATGAACTCATTATGTTCTATATCTTGAAAATCAGCAAACAACAACAAAAATTTCCTAGCACTTTTTACTAAACAGACTTAGAGACAATAGACTATCCACTAGCAATAGCATCTCTAGCTAGTGCCCAATTAGGCCTTCCACAAAAATGAGCCAGGATGTGGAGGAGAAATGTCTTATTCTAGCTATGGACAAGACAATACACGAGATGAGTCTGCAATATCCTAATATCAGAGAGCAAGAAAGCTCTGAAAGAGTGCTAGGATCATGCCAAAAAGATGCTGACACCTGATAGAAGATGCTTCCACTGGCTGAAGATGGCACACACTTGACATTACAAAAAATAAATCCATCAAATGTATTTACACCAAGAAGTTAATTATATTTTTAAAAAATTTGTTTTTGAAGCTTGAGGAAAAACTCTGTTAAAAGGTGACAAAGTCAAAAGAAAGAAAGAAGTATTTAAGTCTTTCTCTTAAGAATTGTAGATACTACTGGGTAATCAAGCAGAAAGTGATGGAACATTTCTTTTTATAGTAATTTTCCAGGTAATACATGAAGAATGAACAATTGGATTAGAATATTTTCTTTTTGCAGTCCTCAATGAACTAATGGATCTGTGCATTAATCACCAAAAGATGCTAACATCATAAAAAGAAGACAACCAGACAACAGGTATTGCCTGATGGAACATGTGAGTCTCCCATTGAAAAAACACAACAGAATACAGATATGCTATAAAGTAATCTTGTCAAAAAAATCAAATCTGAATCTAGATTCATTTACCAGCATGTAGGGAATACTGTGAACAGAGAAGCTGTTCCATTACTCCACAACAATACACCCAGCAAAATCTAGAATATGGGACATGCTACAGGAACAAAAATTTTGAAATAAAACAAAACAAAATGGAAACAACACAAAAAATGAAAGCAGTTTATTCAACAAATGAATGAAAAGGAGAGAAATGGGAAAGAGGGGAGAGAGAAAGAGAGAGGGGGAGAGAAAGAATGAGATCTGTAGAGGAAAAGAAACTTAAAAAAATAATAGCAATTTAACTATCTTTTAAAGCTCTTAAAAAATTATGACACATGTAATGATTGGAATTTGAACACTGGCATTGAATATTAATATTAAAGTATTTACACATATGTTAGGTGTATTAATGATACTGTGGTTATGTTTTTTAAAAGGCTTACCTTTTAGAGTTACATTCTTAACTACACAAATGAAATGTTATGATGTCTCTAATTTGCTTTATAATAAAAAATAAAGGTGGGAGTGGGTGGAGATATAGAGGAAACATGAATTGAGATGAAATACCACCATACATTGATAACTCTGTATGCTGAGTGATGAACACAGAGATCCATTATATTGTTGAGTGTACTTATCAATTGATTGTGAAAATTTCCATTATAAAAGTTAAAAACAATGCTAACATTTGGAGACAGTGATAGTACTTGAGTACTTAGTATTATTGTTAAGCAACTTTTAATGCATTTATTTGGGGCAATTTGAAGACACTGCTTCTGCTTTCTAGAACTGCACTGTCCAGTATGGTATCCACTGGTCACATGTGAATACTGAGCACTTGAACTGTGGCTAAATCAAATTGAGATGTAAATACATAATGAATTTCATATACAGTATAAAATGTAAAATATTTTGTTTATAATTTTTATATTGATTATATGTTGAAATGATAGTATTTTGAATATACTGGTTTACGTAAAATATCTTACTGAATATATTTTCCTTATTCTTTTAACTTTCTTGATATGGCTACTAGAAAATTTAAATTTACATACCTCACTCACATTATGTTTCTATTGTATAGTGTTGTTCTAGAAAATGTAGGAAGGCAAGCTAAATGATACTACTAGGGGCACTTTAAAAATTAGCTTTAATGTAGAAATATAGTTGATTTTAAATATGCAGATGGTTAATTACAACTGGTTAAGGCATTTAAGCCATCAAGAAAAACAACAACGACAAACAACAAATTACTTATTCAGTTAGCAGGATGTACTATAAAGAAATGAAAAAATAAAATATATTCAAAAGTCCAAAACAGAATACTCTCTGAGCATAACTGATTTCCTGAATGCTGTCATTTAATTAAGTGTAGAACAATAAAAAATACTTTTGTTAAATGTTATTTATAGAATGATTGATGGTTATTGTGCATAATCACAATTTCAACAAAGTTTTATTATATTTTAGAGAATCACTGTGAGAATTATAATATCCAAATGTTACAAGATTATGTTTAAATATTTAGTATTCAATCATCAAAAAAATCATTCTATGTTGAATATTTTCTCATAAGTTTCATCTGACAGAAGTACTTTTGTTAATCAGTAAATTTTATTCTCACAAAAAATTTCAAAGCTACTTTGGAAAAGGAATAAAGCAACACACACAGGTTTAGATAGAAAAATACCTTAGTAGTATCAATTTCTTTTATTGTTCAAAGAAAGCAACTTTTAGAAGCTATTACTACAGATAATTAATTTATATGAAAAAAATTCCTTGAATTGACTAAAACTTAGCACCCCGTAATTGATCATGTATCATTGCATATATCTACCTGCATTTAAAAAATTAATTCTAAGCATTTTCTCTCAAAAAGGATAAAATTCATCTTGCTCTTTTTTACTCTTTCTTCCTTTTACTTCTCTGTGCATGGAGGTCATATTGGATGTGGTCTTGACTGAGTCTGAATCCCAAATCTATGATTTATCTGCTCTATGTAAGTTCTCTGACTCTCTGGGCCCAGGTTCTGAGCAGCTGTAAAACAGTGAAATCATATTATTTATTGTGGTTTATCGGGAATATGTGAACCTGAGAGACAGAATATTTTGCCAACGTGACATCCAACTCCACATGAAATTGAGACCTTTAAGACAGTGCTACCCTGTAACCAACATTCAGACTTTAAGACCTTGACTTTTTCCAGCGTCGGGAGCTTTACCTCTGAGTCTGGGACTTCAATAGGAGGCAAAAGTCTCTGATGACAAGTCTGAGATGTAACAATTCTTCCAGAATATGAACTGTGCTCACCCAACAATGTGGAGATAATCTTGATAAACAATGGAAGGGAGCTGATCCCCAAATAGCTGTGTTGTAGTAGGTGATGGAGAAGTCATTTTAAGGAGCAAGAGGAAAACACTTGAGGAATCACAGTGACAGCCTCAGTCAGCCCTGCTCTGTGTCTGGTTTATGGAATGGAGAACAATTACAGGTGGCAGGTGAGACTGGTCCTCAGCTGACAGAGGTTGAGAAGCTCTGTTTGAGCAAAGTCCCAAACCTATGAGAGAGAGTTTGTTATTCAAGTAGTAGCTCAGGCTCACTCAGTGGACAACCACCTGTGTCTTAATGAATAAACACTGGCCAATGTGGGGTTAACTCTGAAAAGGAAGATAATATTAGTACATATGACCATCTACTTGTCTAAGATTTTTCAAAGCTAGTTTACTAACACAGAATGGAAAGGAATATCAGGGATAGCTGGTTTTATTGCAACCCAGATAGCAGAGACCTCTTGTTTTCCATCTGTAGATATAAGCCTTTACAGGTTAAAGGAGGGACAGTAGTATTGACATCACATAGTAATGATGTATGGGGTCCTTGTATTAAGGAAGAATATTGCATAATAATAGATGACTGAATAGGACATTTGTAAATGGAAAGAATATAAATGTGGACTTCTCTAATCCCCAATTATGTAAACAAAAGTAAATTTGAATATCAGTGGGGACTGTGTTATAAAATAGAGGGAGATAATTTCTAGTGGCTAAGCTACCTCAGAAGGCAAATTGCCTCCCTTATATTTTATTCGTTCTTGGACATGACTGCACTACTTAATAGAATGGCTGAACTAGAGAATTATGCATAGGCTGCGTCACTGAATAGAGCAAGTGCGGTCATACCTTTTTTGTCCAATGAGTAGTAGCCTATGGTTCTACATGCTTCTTTGAATGGCTGTGTTAAAATTTTTACGTCAAATATTTACCCCTGTGCACTGCTGAAGAACACAGGGAACGTATTTATGGCCAACTTAATTTTTAGTTCATTTTAAAGAGTTAATTAAAAATGATTACTGTTACGTGATTCTTGCATTTTCTTACGAAAAATCTTTTTCTTAGGAAGAAATAAACTAGAAAGAACACTTCATTTATATCAGCTTCTCACATCCTTCCCCTTTGGCACAATCAGTGTAAGGGAGTCATTCTATTTCAGTTTCCATTGGCATAAAAAAGGGCTAGCAATTCCTCTCTGACAGGCGGCAAAACAGAAAACAGAAAATCAGTTATTAAGATTTAAAGTGCTCTTTTTTCTTGGCAGGTATAACTGTGACTCAGAGTTCAGGAATGTGATGAAAATGTAGGTGTGACCTATGTGTGACATATCATTGTAAATTTGCTTGCTTAAGACCACCAACAATTTCATGTACTCAAGACTGCTTTAAAAAAAAAAAAAAAAAAGCAAACCTAGAGGAAATTCATTTCTTGTTCTAGATAGTTTCTCTAACGTCTGATAAAGTCTTCAGGTATAATCCAAAGGAACACAATACAAGATGTGTTTCTTAAAAAAAAAAAAAATGAAACACTAAAAAAAAGGAACTTTTATTTTGGGGAAAAATGTTGCATAGGAGGACCAGCCTGTTATTTCAAGATTCAATACAATTTTCTAGATTTTAAATTATAAGCATCAACTTGAAGAGGAACAAAGAGTAACTTCAGTGCCAAATGAGACCATTGAAGAGCACATATTCTCCCAAGAGTGATAATTTATAATTAGTGACAATCATTTGAGAGAGATTAGAAACTATATACAGCAGCCCAAAGGAAAAGTGTAGTCATTTCCACGCACTATGTTTATGGAGAGAAACGGAGATTAGATTCAATGAAAGAGCATGTTTTGAGGTGATCAGGACGATGATGTGATGGTGATGGCGACACAGAGCACTCTAGAACAGTTTGAATAAAAATGGTAAAAATAATCAAAGACAAGAAAATGTTCATTTTAGGTTGAAATAATAACTTAAATAATTCTTTATGTGATCTTGACTCTCTTGACTGATTTTCGTTTTCTTGTACCTATCCTGGCTAAACATTACCCTTAGACTAAGCACAAGTATTTTTCTTCATGTTTAGGACTCGTGCTTAGCTCGTGATTACTGCTGGATGGATTTACTCAACTGCACATGGAGTTTACCAAAATAAATGGAGTTAAACACCTTATTTAGGCATTCAGCACTGCTTCATATACTCTTCTATATTCCTCTGGTTAGCTCACTCTGGCACCCTCCAAATCAACATATTCTACATTATTTTCCAATTATCTATTCCTGTTAACAAACCACTCCAAAATTTAGCAGCTTAAATCAATAATTTATCATTAATATGCCTCATAGTTCTGTGGGTTGCCTCCGCTCAGGTGAGTAGTCATCTCTTCTGGTTGCAGACAGATAATGCCTGAGGATAGAGCAGTCTGAATTCTTCACTGTGCTGGATGTTCAAAATGGGTTTCTCACTGAGACATTTGGTTCTTTGGCGCCTCTTTCCCTATCTTTCTCTCCATGGTATCTCATCGGCCATGGCCCTCCTCATGGCTTTGCCTTCTCATAGCATGACGGACTCAAAACAGGTGCACTCTTATAGGGAGCTGGCTTCCAAAAAGAGGAATCAGAAGCCGAACGCCCATTACAGGCGACATCTGGAACGGGCACAGAATCATTTTGGCTGTACTTTGTTGGTGAAAGCAGTCAGCAGGTCTGCTCAGATTCAGGAAGGCTGAGAAATAGATTTCAATTCTTCCTGGGAAAGTGGTAATGCCACAGAGCTGAAGAGCACGGGAGACGGGAAATACTGCCGTGTTCCCTTTAGAATACTCTCTGCCATCTCGTCGCTATTTTTTCAAATTTGTGAACCTCACTCCTGCTTCCTTCCTCACCTGTCCACCTACAGTGGAGTCTTCGAAATACTCTTTCTTCTTACTTTACAGAGAACATTGAAGGCCTAAGGTGGGTGCAACCTCAACTTTTGACCACCAATTCTATAAAGACTTTTGCATCCGCACTCATCCGTTTCTTTTTCTCTCCTATCAAAATTGGGAAGAATCTGCTCCTGACAAAGACTAGACCCTCCACATCTGCTATGAATTTTATCCTTATATTTTTTCTTGGCACCTCATCATGCCACTTAACTTTTCCTCTCCAAAATCTTTGATTTCTCTCTTTCTACTATTTAATTTCTCTCTTCACATAAAGTGGCTCAATTTTCCTCTTTGTTAAAATAAACAGGCAGACATTCAACAAAACAAAGCAGAAGTTCAATGTACCCATTCAGTAACCGAGAGGATATAATCCTACTTATCTCCTCTGTTTCACCACAAAATATTTTCAGAGTTGTCACCATTCACTTCCTCTATATACTCACTCTATTCTAAAGGGGCTGGAGCTAGGGTCAAAAATAAACTCTCTAGTTTCTAAATCCAAGGGGTACAATTTAGTATATCATATTAGAAATCTCAGCTGCCTTTGACAAAATAGGCCACGTACTCTGGCTTAAAATATGCTAAAATATTGCTGCTTCTGCCTCAATATCTCAGAATAGTTTTAGAGAAATAGATCTACCTGAATTTAGTTAAATTTGCCCCAGGACCTAGAGGAGAATCTGAGGACAGAAGTGATGAACGTTTCCTCCAATTGCTTAGTTAGGTCAGGTTCATTATGTTCAGCTTCCTTATCCTTTAAGATGAGTTTTTTCCAGGAGTTTTCCTCAATATTTTCATAAAATTCTAGTTGTCCATCCCCACCAGCCGATTGGATGGTTTTGAATTACAGTTTAGCCTAAGCTTGTACCAGAAATGTAGGGGGGGAATAAAAAATATTTCTTTCATAAAAACATATTGGAAAGTAGAAGCAATATAGTTACCTTAATAAATATTGATAAAATTTCAATTTCTTAGGATAGAAAATAGTCTCTTTTTAACAAATGTATTTGGCCCAATAAAGTACAACAAAAAGTAATGTCAAATGTGTTGTCTTGACTAGAAGAATAAAAAAAAATACATCAGTAACATAATCTTTTTTTCGTGAGTTGTTTAAAATTTAGCTAAGGGAATGAATCCGTGAGCCTCAAAAAAAAAAAATCTAGAACTATGTTTATAATGCACTGAAAACTCAAAGGTGGATTAAATCATTCTTTTCTTGTATAGTTAAGCAAAACTGTAAGTGTGGTGTACTGATGCGCTCTGACCTGTATCAACTCTTTGATTTAATGCTTTGCTGCAAATTCAGCAGGTGGAAGTATAAATCAAAAATGAAATTTGGTATATTTTCTGCTTTCAAATAGACTGTGATTATGAGTCTTTTTATAGAATTTAGAATATAAGAGGAAAAAAACAAAAACCAAACAGGAGCTCAGTTGGCTAGCTATTCAGAAACATCAGAAAGATCAAATAGTTAGAGTCCTGATTAGGATTCAGAATTCTGAATAAGTTAAGATCTTCACTGAGTCATCTTGGGCTGATAAAACATGTTTATGGGACCTGTGATGTTCAATTTTATGTGTCAACTTGACTGGGCCACAAGATGCCCAGATATCTGGTTAAACATTATTTCTGGTGTGTCTGTGAGGGTATTGCTGGAGGAGAGTAGCATTTGAATCTGTGAACAGAAAAAGGTAGATGGCCCTCCCCGATGTGTGTGGGCATCATCCAGTCCATTGAGGAACTGAATAGAACACGAAGGTGGAGGACAGTTGAATTCACTCTCTGCCTGACTGAGCTGGGACATTGATTTTCTCATGCCCTCATGCTCCTGGTTCTCAGGCCTTCAGACTTGGATGGAATCTACATCATCAGCTCTCTGGCTCTCGGGCCTTCAAATTACACCACCAGCTTTTCTGGGTCTAAAGCTTGTAGAGGGTGATCATCGGACTTCTCAGCCTATGTGAGCCAAGATCTTATAATAAATCTCATTATATGTACATTTATATATACGCCTTAATATATACTTCATTATATATATTTATATAGTAGGTATATTTATATATACTATATAAGTAGTATATAAACTTATATATACTACATTATATATATTTATATATTATATGTAATATGTATATTATATATGTACATTATATATATATTATATATAATATAATCCTATTGGTTCCATTTCTCTGGAGAACCGTGTCTAATGTAGGACTCCAATGGCAGAATATGCTAACATTTGGCTCATTATTATATTACTTATATTCTTATAATACTTATATACTTATAATAAGTAATATAATACTTATATTCTTATAATACTTACATACTTATAATAAGTAATATAATACTTATATACCTATAATATTTATATTCAAGGGTGAGTGGTGATATTATAACATATATAACACTTCTAAAATATTTGTATTTTGTAACACCATACGTCTAAGATGCTGCACATATGTATAAAGATATATTTACAAGGATATTTATCCCCAAATTATTTCTAAGTAGTAAAAATTAGAAATAGAGTTCTTATCATTAATAAGAAAATAGACAAAATATGGCATATACATACCATGGAAATACACACCAGGAAAATTATGCAACCTCAAAAGAGAAGAAATCTGCATTGTTCCAGTTTAGTTGAGAGAGTTCTCTAAGTCATTTTTATTTAAGAAAGCAGGGTATAGAAAAA
The DNA here is from genome assembly GCF_020826845.1 of Diceros bicornis minor. Classification (NCBI taxonomy): domain Eukaryota; kingdom Metazoa; phylum Chordata; class Mammalia; order Perissodactyla; family Rhinocerotidae; genus Diceros; species Diceros bicornis. The sequence goes on from NC_080766.1 coordinate 23,364,458, forward strand.
GTTGTATGTCACTTCAATATTAAAAGGAAGGATGAATAATAAGTGTGATGGTTAATTTTATATGTCAACTTGACTGGGCCAAGGGATGCTCAGACATCTGGTCAAACGTTATTATGGATATGTCTGTGAGAGTGTTTCTGGATGAGACTAACATTTGAATTGGTAGACTGAGTAAAATAGATAGCTCTCCTCAAAGTGAGTGGGCCTCATCCAATCAGTGGAAGGCTTGAATAGAACAAAAAGGCTGACCTTCTCGCAAGTAAGAGGGAACTCCTCCAACCTGACTGCATTGACTTGGGACATCCATTCTTCCCTGCCTTCAGATTCAAACTGAAACATGGCTTTTTCTGGGTCTTGAGCTGCTGGCATTCTGACTGGAACTGCACCATCAGCTCTCCTGGTCTACAGCTTGTTGACTGCAGATTTTGGGACTTATCAGCCTCCATGATTACATGAACCAATTCCTTATAACAAATTTTCTCATATATATCTCCCATTAGTTCTGCTTCTCTGGAGAACTCTGACTAATACAAAGTCGATACAACATCCCAAAATCCAACTGTGAAATCAAGTTCACACAAATTAGACTCTTGACCCAAAATAAAGTTTTACTAATAATTACAAGGACACAAGCAATCGCGAGGTGCGAACAATGCAGAGAGATGTGAAGGACAGCATCACAGCTCACTGGGTGCTGTCTTATGACACTGAACATACTGTGGCCCAGAGTAAAATGGGAGATTTCCAAGCAATGACTGTGGCCACATAAAATAATACTAAAAAAAAAAGCCATCTCAGTCATAAACCATCTCCATTGTCCTCAGATGGTCATAAACTTACATGACATTTCCCAAGGAGCCATGTTTAACAAATGCCACGAACTTGTTTGCCAGGAGGCCTATCATTGCCATCTTTACAAGAAGCATAGATCAGATCACCTGACTTTCTTCTTTCCTTGAGATGCTAATGATCTATCGGAATTGAGAATAGATGGCAGGTCTGCTTCTTTCCCCATTTATCTTCTAGGTGCTGATATGCATTATGTAGCAGTTGAAGCAGAAGCAAGCAAAAATAAAGAAAGCTTTATGAAAAAAGGAAAACAGTGCGTATCAAAAGTAAAACAAAAGTAAAACAGTAACGCATTGGATTATATGTACATTTTTAAAATTTCTCCACCCATAGCACCTATTATAGTTCATTGCATATTGTAGGAATTCAATAAATAGCTATTAACACAATGCATAAATCTACTGTTCAAATAATATCTCAAGCAAACAAAAATTTTCTTCTATCACATATAATAATGTAATATTATTTTAAAATTAAAGGTCACCCACACCCCGGATGTAAGTAACTCTGAGAAATGTAGGTGGAATGAGTTAGACTGAGCAGAATAAATTTCACTATAAGATTTGAGTCTGAATTTATCCACGAACATTGATGTGGGACTAGAACAAACCAAAAAGTCTCAATCTTCACTTCATAAATTGCCTTGGAAATGTGCTATGAATGTTGAAATCATAAGCAGTATCATTTTCTAATTCTCCTAATGCACATACATGCAAATCCCGTCTTTGATTCTCATGGCCAATATTCATTGTTCTCAACCTGCTTGTCTCAAAGGGTAAAAGTCTAAAGGTCCATATTTATGACTAAAAGCGTTGTTAGAAAATTGACATACTTTTCATACTATCTGATATAAAATAAGATAAATTTAAGCAAATGCAAAGTTAAAGTGATGTTGCATCTCCTAAAACAGAATGTAGAAGGGAAGAGATATTGTTTTCAAAGTTGGTGAGCAAAAGGAGCATAATAATCCTCAAGTTTCTCTTTTTCCTCCAACTCCTCCTCCTCTTCTGCTTCCTCCTCCTCCCTCTTCTCCTGTTGTTTTCCTCCTGCTTGTCACGCTGCTCCTCCTCTATCTTCCGGCATTCCCAATTTTCTACGATTCGTAGAAAAACTTCCTGTGAGATGCCATGGAAAATAATGGTAACCTCTCTAATTTATTTCACTTTTTTCACACTGTGAGAGCATTTGTGGCCAGATTTTTATTTTAGATATCTTATTTTTGAACATCTATAATATGATGCACAAGAAATTTACCTGATTGAATGAATTAAAAATACCATCAACAGGAAACAGTGAAAAGTTGTTGATGACGCTTTTTCATGAAATATACTTCCTAAAATCTGAATGTCCAACTATTTTGTAGAAATGTTGTAGGAAATGTGTTCAATGAGTATATCGTTCTACCTAGAACTTTTTTTTTTTAAGACAGAGACATGGCTGAACTAAATCAAACATTAGTTATTGATTTATTGCTTATAAAATATATTTGTAGTTATTTGACAGTTCATTAATATATGTAAATGAGTCTCCCAGACCAAAATCAATTTGAATATGTATGGAAAAAACATTATGGACAAAATTCCATTTTGAAACCAGAGGTCAGAAAACTTAAGAGTAAGCTAAATAATTTTATTTTCTCTTAATATTGTTTTCTAATATAAACTATATTCTACTCACACCATTCCCTGTTCACAGACTATAGCATCTTATGTCCACTGCCCATCCTACAGTATATGCACACAGATACTAGCAATAAGATTCTGTTCATCTAAAGCCTTCTTAAGAAACATCAGAGAGAATTCCTCCGTGCAACACATACCTTACATTACTTCAGTACTTTTGAAAAACATACTGTTTTAAGATTATTCAATCATTTGTACTTGTTTCCATAACATTTATTTCTAGTTGTTTTGCTGAAAATTTGTGGTATAATTCCAAGACTATTTCTACATATTATAAAGGAAATTCCTACAGGAATTACTTGTACAATATCCATATTATTTATTTTGCAATTCTTTACCTGCAGTGGTTGATAAAAGATTGTCCAATGACATTAAAATGTAGTAGTTTATCTAATTGGTTAGATTTTCACAAAAAAATTCAGTCAGATTTGGAATAACTCATACTTCTATCCTATTAGAGTGTTAATATATAATATGGTCTCTGTTTTTAGTTCTTCCCCTTTCCTACCCATCGGCATAGGTATCCATAGTTTCTTTTATTTTAGAAAGTAAAGAGCACAATCTAGATTTACGCATTTCTCATTTTCTCCATAGAATATCTTTTATTTTTATGTGTGTGTGAGGAAGATCAGCCCCGAGCTAACACCCATGCTAATCCTCCTCTTTTTGCTGAGGAAGACCGGCTCTGAGCTAACATCTATTGCCAATCCTCCTCCTTTTTTTCTTCCCCCAAAGCCCCAGTAAATAGTTGTATGTCATAGCTGCACATCCTTCTAGTTGCTGTATGTGGGACGCGGCCTCAGCATGGCCAGAGAAGCAGTGCATTGGTGCGCGCCCAGGATCAGAACCCGGGCCGCCAGTAGCGAAGCACGCACACTTAACCGCTAAGCCACCGGACGGGGCCTAGAATATCTTATAATGGTTAAAAAACTTGCTCTTCTCTGCAGAGGAATTCAAAATTATCCAGCCTTACTTAAAAGACATTTAAGTATGCATTAAAGGAAAATAACTGTTGCATTATAGTAGTACTTTCTGTATTATTTTTGAAGCTTGAAATCTATACTCTTCTGAAAATTGAATAATTGGTATTTTTATTCTATTAAAATACAAAAAAATTCCTGATAAAATGCTTGCAATCAGGTGAATTATTTTTATTAAACAGACTTACAAGCTATTACCAATATACCAATACTTGTTATAACCAAATCAATTTTTAAACCAATAGAAAAATTACCTTAACACGTATATATATATAATCTCTATATATACATATATACACTTTACCATATATGTTGTATACTATACTATATATGTATATACCATATATATATACCATGTATATATAGTCTATAGACTAGATATCTACTTTACTACATAAACTATATACCATACTGTATATACAGTATATATACTGTATATATATATATGTATGTATACATATATATATATACAGTATATATATATACTGTATGTATATACATACTGTATATATACATACATGGCATGTATACTATATATGTATACTATATACTATTCTATATATATATACCTTACTATATATACTACAATATATTCCATTACTGTGTATATGTCTGTGTGTACGTATGTGTATACTTGTTCATAAGTAATCTGCCAATCAGTAAACTTTTTTATAAATAATCTGCCAATTAACAGTCACAGAGATGCCATAAACCAAAACAACCAAAATACTTGGAAGTTTTTGTAATCTCTTCTTGTAATATTTTTAGACTGTTATTTTTGTCCCCATTAAGGAATGTAAAACTAAAAGAATATTTAGGATCGACATAAGAGTCAGCATGTCTTTTTATCTTAACTTTTAATTTCTGAAAATTCTTTAGGTTTGTCAAATTCACTGATGTAGACAAAATATTTTAGGAAAGGACTTTATTGAAAATATTTTGTATCAGTAAAGATTCAATCAGGAAAACTGAAGTACCAAATTAGGTATTTCAACAGAGGTAAGTTAGAGTAGGATAATTTGTGGTATGGTTGCTGGAAGGTTGGAAAAAGAAAAGAGGAATACTCAGGTTGCACAGGCATCAGGGGAGAGGAAGCTAGGGTTATGGAAACCTAGACAATTGGAGAAGCGACCCGTGGAAGACGGGACTGAGACCTCTCAGGAGAGGGTGTTGCCTGGCTGTCGCTGCTACCTCTGGAAGGGAAGGTGCATGAAGTCTGGGAAGACTCAAAGAAGTTGGAGCTGGAACCAACAGCTGCTCTACTGCTGCCAGTTCGAATGTTAATTTGTGGGGAGAAGCTGGTAGAAAAAGCAGGCAAATAAAACAGATTAGGTCTTTTTTGACCCTCATCTTCCAATCTGCATCTGGTTTCATGTATTAATGGAATTATTAGAAAGTCAGAAAGAAAGGAAGGAACTTGCTGAGATGCAGTCCTAACATCACAAACCAAAGCATAGAAGAATGTTCTACGTTTGAAGTTAAAAGACAGTAGCTGAAAGAATGGCACCATCTTTTGGTAGTTCAAACAACTGAACCATAAAACTCGATTATGGAGATTAAAAATTAAAATATTTCTTCCAAGATGAAGAATTGTTAAAGCCTCAGAAGACAAGAAAATGTGTTTTGTATTTTTCAAAACATTTCATTTGTCACATTATCTATGTGTAAACTTGGATATGGATTTTCTCCCTTCACAATTATAAAGAAAAGACATTAAAAATATTTTTAGAGTGTGCTTTATTCTTTTTGTCTTTTCCAATTCTTTTATTTTAAGTTTTGATACATGGTTATTCATTCTGAATAAATTTACATATTTTAATAGAAGCCACATTGATTGGCCGGTTCTGATGTGCACATCTTGAGGATTTCTATCACCTCAAACTAAAAGTTATTTTGTAGCTTATGTATAAGCCAACAATATTCCACCAACATAAACCACTATTTGACCAGGTTTTTTTTTTTTTCCAAGAATTATTCACAAAACAAGGAATTTCTGGAGATCATTTTAATTGTGAAACTTTTGAGAACATTTTGAGTGTAAAAATGTTGCTTACTTGATGTAGCAACTGAAGCATAGCAAATGACTCACCCATGATTACCACACCTGGAGTGACAGGGCACCTCAGCTGGCCGATTTCATGATGTCTAATTACTGTACTAAGTTCCTTGCACATGAAATTATTTTTGGCAACAGCATACTCGAGCTCTATATAGGGAGCCTGATATATAACATGTCAGTTTAAGGAGTTATGCTTTACAGATAGTGTTTTTAACCTCACTATTAATTTAAAATATTTTTTCTGCTCTCATTTCATCTAATCTCTTCCAAAGTTCTCCATATATAAATTTTCTTATCCTAGCTGTCTGTTGAACACGTGTCAGTCAGCTGGTGATGCTATTATTGCTATTACAGTGCACTCAATATTCAAACTTAACTCAAGGGGCCCTCATTCAATTGCCTTCAAACTACTGCTATAAGATGTGGTACATTTAAGCATTTAATTTGCTATACTGTATGAATAGCTAAAACTGAAATGGAATCTTAATCTATCAAATACGTTTTCATGATCTGGCCACTCAATTGCGCTCTGTTTATAGGTAAATATGGAAAATTTAACATGAGATATATTAACTTTTATTTAGGAAAACAGGATTTCCCATGGCTTTGCCAGTCTTTAAATAGTCACTAGATTACATTAATGGTTAGAACCCAACTTTCCTTAGCTCTTGCGTAATAAATGACCTGACACCCCCTTCCCCTCAAATAAAAGCTCCAGGAGGACAATTCCTCATTTGTCTTGTTCCTAAATGTTTCCTTTTTCCCTGAAACAGTTCCTGACTATAGTTATCCTTCAATACATATATGATGAATGAATAAATGAATGAATGAATGAATGTGCTGCATATCTTATGAAACATACTATACGTAAAAGAACATGGGAAGAACATTTGATAGTTCATCATTTATAGAAATAGTGTACTTGTATTTTACAATATATTACTGAGCATTTAATTTACTGAGATTATGTTTTCATTAACATTGTTTATAACATTTAAAAAATAGAATATTATCGGTTAACGTGGTGTGGCATACACTTTTTATGCCCCATATCACATCACCTCTGCGTACCTCTGATTTCAGCACGACGTTGGTGGAAATTTCTTACAGGCTGATTGTCCCACTTGAAAAGTGCTGTGTGAATTTTCTCTGCCTTTCTGCCTGATGCCTTTTTCCAAAGATGAACAAGACCACTCAGCCCTCCTGAGGGTGCCACACAGAAGCTCAGGGACATTAAGATCACCGGGGACAACCTTGTCCACTGGGGATGGGAGTCAGCGGGTAAATGTTCCAGTCTCCCCTCCCTTGCCAGACAGTTCTAAAGTCTATTCTACACAGCTCTTTGGAGGGTTCCAGAGGATTCAAATTCCAGATGCTCACAACAGTAACAATATCAATTATTCATCCTTTATTACAATTTTCCTTCTTTCCTGTCTAAATCGGTCACCGACTAGGCGCCTCAAGAAACTCAAAGGTGAGTTTGGAAGCAATTGCTTTTCCAAGTTGTTTCCTTTCCTTTCGTATGTTCAGGAGATGTAACCACCAACCATCCTGAAACTGACCAAGCCTCACCACAAGAGCTACTCCCATGACCTTTGCCTTATTTTTAATGCAAAGATCTCTCCAGGAGGAGCTTAGGCCTCATTATGTGGAAGCATGTTCTCCAACTGAGCCTGTGCAAGCAAAGACCCACCTTTCCCTTCTGAATATTTTTCATTCCTTAACCAAATAGAAATTCCTGCTTCCCTTTGTTTGGGACGCCATGACTTTGGAAATGATTCTTCATGGCCTCCTATTTGCTGCAAATACACTTTACCTTGTGAGACAACTTCCACTGATGTACAGTCTTATTTAACTCACCAGGGTGCGAGCCCACTTGGTTCGGTAACAAATCTACTCACCCTCCACTGCTGCTTTAGGGTCACGCCAACACCTTCTTGCATTCAAGTCATTGTATCAAGTATTACTCTTAGGAACTCAGACTAAGAAACATGGTAAAAAAAATATTCCTGCAGACTTGTTCAAGTTTTGCTGTTTTTAAAATATAAAGGGAATGCCCAGATATCTAGCAGCAGCCATTTTGATGTTGATATTCTGGAACATTCCAAAGGTAGTCAAAGTTTGGTTAAGTTCCACGTGTATTTATTGAGTTTCTACCGGATGTCTGGCACTGTTCTAGATGTGGAAAGCACAACGGAAGAGAGAATCTCCTTTTCAAAAGCCTGAGAAAGACAACAGGATGGAAAGGTTTTTAGCACAGATGCTGGGAAGTGTGGAGGGGTGAGAAAATTGCATTATAAATTAATTATCATTAACTGATCACTTACTTCAATAGAGAGGATTCAAATAAAACATTTCTACATATACTAACATGTTTTGGAACACATGGCAGTCAGGTTGATCTTTATTGATGCATAAAAAACACTGTTGATGGCTACAATAACATTTGAGTTCACATGCTAAATTTTTAGTTTAGAAAATGAGATTGAATTCTTAGGTTATTTGTTTAAAGATATATTTTTATATGATCATACTTAACGCTTAGAATCCAAATTTCCTGACTTTGAATACAATTTCCCTCAAGTGTTATTATTATTTTAGGAACATGGGTGTTTTACTGAGACTGGTTTTCTATCACACTGTGCGGTGGGAGGATGTGGACAGCTCCACATGGTCCTTTAGGTTGCCGTGTAAGACAGCATATGACAGACACAAGGGCTACCTGCTTCACTTACATTGTATCCTCAGGTAACCCGTATCTATCTCTGAATCACTTGCTTTGCTGCCTTTTTTGAACCTCTAAATCCAGACATTTTGCCTCCACTATTGTTCTATCCCCTACTACTTTCTACACCTTTGATATGATAAGCACCTTGAATCATAAATTATGAACTTGGCGTTCCTCAAATTTTGTTTCAAATTTCCACAGCATTTTCATTGCCTCAGGCTACCTTGGATTTTTCCTCCTTCTTCCTGATTTGACAAAGTTCACAGGATATTCTTAATCTGGTTCTGTCCATCCTGTGTGCTATGGGTTATGCTCCTTCCTGGTTTACCTTGAACTCTTGGACAATACTCAGATATGGTCTATTACTCATTTGAAACAGAAAATGCTTTCAAAGTTCTTTCTGATTTTTCTCAATGCAACATATTGCATCTGTGTGAATAGATTTAATACATTTAAATGAATTTATCTCTAGTGATTGTTTTTACCTATAACACAAATAGTAATGTTAGCACAAAACCACTAATTCTGAGTCAAGATATTTCTGATTATAATACTTTGACAGTCCAATTACTTTTTAAAAATATATATCAAGATGACTAAAATAACCTTTTCTTAACTTTTCAAGGGTATTATGAATTGTTGGCATGTGGAATTGAATTATTTTCCAGCTTGGTAGTGAAAGCACAAATTAAAGTACTACTACGTCATTGTCTATTTTGAAGACAGAGCTTGCAACATTTTCAGAAATACAGCACATGGACTAATTGTTGGCAGCATTTCTTCTTGGACTAATATCTGACTCTCATCAGAACAAGATTGTGAAAGCTTAGGTCATCCTTTATTTCCTGAAGGTCATTATCCATTTCCAACTACAGATAGATGCATTTTTAAGACTAACAAGACCAAGAAAAAATTTCCCAGGCGTGGTACACTTCCATAAATATCCTTTCTATAGTCCCACAAGGGATCATCCCTAATCGTGCTTAGTAGAAAGTGACCCATCCATGTCATTTATTTATTTATTTATTTTATGAGGGAGATCAGCCCTGAGCTAACATCCGTGCTAATCCTCCTCTTTTTGCTGAGGAAGACCGGCTCTGAGCTAACATCTATTGCCGATCCTCCTACTTTTCTTTCCTTCCCCAAAGCCCTGGTAAATAATTGTATGTCATAGTTGCACATCCTTCTAGCTGCTGTATGTGGGACTCGACCTCAGCATGGCTGGAGAAGCGATGCATCGGCGCGTGCCCAAGATCCGAACCCGGGCCACCAGTAGTGGAGCGCACACAGTTCACCACTAAGCCATTGGGCTGGCCCCCATCAATGTCATTTCTATTGTTGTTTCCCCCTTTTCTATGCTTATACTATGGGAGAGCTGACAGTGCCTCTCCAATCTCTATTTAGTCCCAGAATTACTTTCCACACTCATAAGCTTATCATCTGAATATTTAAAATGATACACAAAACTTTTCATCTATCCGTACGTTCATTTATTCAATAGCTATTTATTCAGTTCCTACTATACAAATTGCAAATATTTGTAAGTTAATTGTTGGACACTTTTTTCTATGTTCTTTATGGGAAACTATAGAACACTCATAGAGTGAGAGGATGAAAAATGAGAAGCAAGGAAAACGAGAAATTAACTAGTCCAATTCCCTTTTTCTTGCTGTTGTTATAACAGATTATATCACCGAAACCTCTGTTAAGTAACTTGTTCAGAGTTAGCAGAGTCAATTACAAACTTAACAATAAACAGAACACCAGATCTCCTAATTCTTCATCTAATGTTTTTTCCAATAATCCAACACTTTCTAAACTTATAGCTGAATTAAGCTAACACGAATAGCATATTTTAATCATTCATTCATTCATATAACAAATATTTAGTGGATGCCCATTGCATGATGAAATCTACTATATGAACTTGGCATACAGACAAAATCCTCTACTATCATTGTGACTATTAAATAAACAAATTATATACTATCAAAAAATTATACATACTATGGAAAAAGTGGAACAGATTCAGGGGGATTTAGAGAACAGAGGATGAGTTTGGGGACTGCAGAAATTTGAAAAGTGTTGTCAGTAGCCCTCATTTAAGAGGTGACATTTTAGCAAAGAATTGAAGGAAGTGAAGAAGTTCACCAGGTGGACATTTTGGGTAACAACACCTCAGGCAGCAGTAGTCAGTACAAAATCCTTAAGCTGCTTGAGAGAACCAGCCATGCAGAGGCCAATGGAGCTGGAGCTGACAAGATAAGAGAATGTGTCACAGGAGAGGAGATCTGAGAAGCAGTGAGTCAGCAAGGGCAGAAAGGGCCTTTGGGTCATCAGAGGAAATTTGTATTTTGCTCTGGGTGAAAATGAGAACCACTGCAGGGTTTTAAGCAAAGGAATGACATGACTTAGGCAAACTGCTTTATTAAGAAGAGAATGTAAGGGTACAACAGTGGGAAAAGGTTGCCCAGTCTGGCGGCTCCTGCAGTAACCCAAGTTTAGGCTATTATAGTCAGATCAGGGTGCTGCATTTCATGGGGAGTTATGACTCTCAATGCAAGGAAACATTTTCTTCCAACAACATTATAACACAACAGCTCATTTTTACCACCGCAGAGGAGAGAGCTTTGGTGACATCCCAGGTTCAAATTATCCATAATGAGACTGCCAAAGAAGTGAAGTACTGACTACAATGTCATCCAGATAGATGCGACTTCCAGAGAGGATACTAGGAGATGTAGGTCCAAGGTCAGAGAGGTTATTCAAAGCTCTGATCTTGCTACAAATTGCTTAGAATGGAAGACTCTGAGGAAAAATTCAGGCTCCTTTTTTTACTTACTCTAGAATATTGTCCTTACATCTTTTTTCTTTTTGAGGTATAATTGACAATTAAAAGTTGTCTAAATTTGGGGCCTGCCCGGTGGCGTAGTGGTTAAGTTTGCACGCTCCGCTTAAGTGGCCTGGGGTTCACAGGTTCGGATCCGGGGCGCGCACCGACACACTGCTTGTCAGGCCATGCTGTGGTGGCGTCCCATATAAAGTAGAGGAAGATGGGCACAGATGTTAGCCCAGGGCCAGTCTTCTTCAGCAAAGAGTAGGATTGGCAGATGTTAGCTCAGGGCTGATCTTCTTCACACACACACAAAATAGTTGTATATATTTAAGGTGTACAACTTGAAGATTTGATACGCATATACAATGTGAAATAATGATCATAATCAAGCTAATTAACGTATTATCACCTCACATACATACCATTTTCTTTTTTTGTGTGTGTGGTGATAACACTTCAGACCTACCGTCTCAGCAAACTTTAAGTACACAACACAGTATTGTTAACTATAGTCACAATGTTGATCTCTAGAACTTATTCATCTTGCATAACTGAAACTTTGTACACCTTGACCAACATTTCCCCATCACCTCCTGAGGTGTCCCTAGCAACTACCATTCTACTTTCTGCTTCTACACCTTTGACTACTTTAGATTCCACATGTAAGTGAGACCATGCAGTATTTGTCTTTCTCTATCTGGCTTATTTCATTTAGCATAATGTTCTCCAGGTTTGTTCATATTGTTACAAATGGCAGAATTTTCTTCTTTTTTAAGGCTGAATAATATTCATTGTCTGTGTATACACTTTGGTGTTTATGTATATCACTTTTTCTGAATCAAGAAAAAGTGGAAAGCTTGAATAGACTAACAACAAATAAAAAAGGTTGAATAATCAAAAACCTCCCACAAAGAAAAGCCCAGGACCGGATGGCTTCATGGGTGGATTCTACCAAACATTCAAAGAAAAATTAATACCAATCCTTTTATATATATATATATATATTTTCTTTTTGAGAAAGATTGGCCCTACGTGAGCATCTGTTGCCATTCTTCCTCTTTTTTTTCCTTTTTTTCTCCCCAAAGCCCCAGTAGATAGTTGTGTATCCTAGTTGTAGAGTTGTGGCTCTTCTATGGGGGACACTGCCTCAGCATGGCTTGATGAGCCTTGAGCAGTTCTGCGCCCAGGATCCAAATTGACGAACCCCGGGCCGCTGAAGCGGAATGTGTGAATTCAACCACTACACCACTGGGCTGGCCCCAGTACCAATCCTTTTAAAACTATTCCAACGAACAGAAGAAGAGAAAAAACACCTCCGAACTCATTTTATGAGGTCAGCATTACCCTGACACCAAAACCAGATAAAGATACTACAAGAAAAGAAAACTACAAGCCAGTATTCCTGATGAACATAGTTGCAAAAATCCTCAAGAAAATGCTAGCAAATTGAATCCAACAGCACATTAAAAAGATCATACACCATGACCAAGTGGGATTTCTCCCTGGGATGCAAGGATAGTTCAACATATGGAAATCAATCAATGTCCTTAAATTTTTATACATATCCATAATCTTTTTTCTAAAGCTCATGAAATCAGATATGCTTTAGAATTTAGAATTTTGGAGATACTTTGGAGAGCAATATGCACAAATGCTGGGTATATAACACTCTAGTGGGGTCTGTAATCAAGCATAGTGCCATGTTCACAGAAAATTATATAATTATTCACGCCAAGTGGGAAAGAAAAATTATAAATAACCTCAAATCTGTTCACTCTCTAAGTGAATACAGAGCAAGTCAAACATTACTGCCCATCGAATTATGCAAATACTTTCAATTTTCAAAGGTTTTTGGATTTTGTAATCAAAGATAAGTGATTACACACCTGTATTTTATCACATATTTTATCTCAGTTACTGCAAATATACAGTCACTTAATCTAAAAACAGGTTAATAAAAGAATTCAGATGTACTTTGTGGCGTAAGACCTTAAATTAGTGCCCAATATTATGTTGCTGTCTTGACATCTGGTATACCAGGCTGCCATGATGAATTAGAAAGCAATTTAAAATTTTTAGAATAGAAATACTTTAAGGAGACTGGAGATTTAGTTATCAGGTCTAAAATGAGACTAACTATATACAAAAGCATAAGTTCTCAGATTTTTATCTGGTCTAAATTTTAATATTGACTGAGTTGGGAAGAATATATAGACTATCCCTAATTTGCGTCTGAGTACCAACTGAATAGTGAAATGTGCATAAAATATAAGACACGCTTAATTGAAACTTGTTCACATTTTGGTAGTTTATAGAAGGATGTGTTTCTGGCGGAATGAGAAACATAAAACACACACAGACATTTTGATATATTTTTTATTGATGTCCAGAGGATGACTTCACAACATATTTTATGTTGCCATAATTTTATGGGGAGACACTGGTTTTCCATCACTTTTCTGATGTATTATTCCAAAACCTCTGAAACTGAGAAACTTCAGTTGATTTCACAAAAATGTAATTCACTTGTCATTAGATTTATTGAGGGAAAGAGTCTGCCTATTACGCATGTTCAATTGTTTACCTTCTGAGCTATATTGCTATTAAATTTAAATATCTGGAAGGTAGACCTGTAAAACATGGCATGATAAAATATTTATTCTACTAATGTTTTCCACCAGTTTAATTTTGTAAATATTAAGTTATTTCAATTATTTTTACTTTTCAAATATAATATTTTTATTAACGCTGTGAGCAGTGAAAACATTCAACAAAAATTTCCTCCCCTTTACATGTTTTAGCAAAAGTATACAGAAAAAATGACATTTTCTTACACAACAGGAACTATAAGATTTTTTTCCTTCCTGTTACATGAATTTATTTCCCAGAGCCCTCCCATTTCACTAAGAAAAAGTCTCAAATTTCATCATGTTTAAAACTCTTCCAAATGTTTCTTGGGTCTCTGGGAAGAAAAGGCATGAAATATTCTATCAAAAATATGTATTAGCACATATTTTAAATCTATCTTTGCCTGCATTCGTCTCAAGGTAGTTGTATTTATGCTAAAATTTTCTTTATCTTTTAAACAGGTGTTTAAACAGCTCAATATTGCTTTCCACACATTTTGCCTGTAAACATATTTACCAAGAATTACTTCTTGCTTTTCCTTAGATTTTTCAACATTTTCTTCTTTTTTGTCTAACCTTTTGCCCTCTCCATTGACATTGGTCTTACAAAAGCCTGTATGAGAGTATTAAGAGAGTTTATGAGTTCTGCCAATTTAGTTTTGTCGTCTAGAAGTTATATGTCTTGCATTTAAAAGTTCTTAGAAACAGCTGATGCATCTTTTTTTCAAGATGATGCTAAAAGTGCCATCTAATTTAATGGACAAAACAGTTCTTTACAAGTTATGTTGTAAAAATATTCATTAACATTGATGGAGAGTGCTACTCCAACAGCAAAAATGTGTCTGTAAAAGCTATTTAAGATTCAGAGGCTCAAAGAATGCAATATAAGAGTTCAGAAACTTCAGTGAAATTCAACTGCAGGGGTTCTATCAGATGCACATTTCAAAACTGTAATTTGCTACAAATGCGATTAGTAACAATTTGGTTGTTGTGGTTTTAAAAAAGTAAAAAAGATTTTCACTTTGAAAATGATATTTGCAAAATGGTCCTAGTTTTGCATGGGCTACCTAGCTAACAAAAAATTAAAATGGTCTTGCTTAGCCCATGAGTGTAGCATAGCATGCTATTTAAAATTACTTTACACTAAGATATTTTGCTTGGGCTAGAAAAATGATATTTCAGCTTTATATTTCTCTGATATATTTGTGATGAACTATGGAGACTCCATATCATCCTTTCTTCTAAAATGATATTTTGAAATCTTTGTTTTTGAGAACATAATACACGTTTCTTTTCTGCTTGAGTAAGCTTCGCCCTGAGCTAACATCTGTGCCAATGTTCCTCTGTTTTGTATGTGGGTCACAGCCACAGCGTGGCTCAAAAGTGGTGTATGTCTGTGCCTGGGATCCAAACCTGCGAACCTGGGCCTCCAAAGTGGAACGCACTAATTTAACTGCTATGCCACTGGCGTGGCCCCTAATGAATTTACTTCTAATTATGTTTAAATCTTTATCTTCATGCCACTATTCACTTATGAATACATGTAAATATTTTAGACCAAATAAGTTGAAATAATAATTAAGGTTATGTATAAGACTAAATAGCACATGTTTTATTGCTCTTGTAGCAAAATTGTAAATATTTTGTTACCGTGTGTTAAAAACACATAACTTTGTTATGAATTAAAACGTATTCTTGGGGACTGGCCCCGTGGCATAGAGGTTAAGTGTGAGCGCTCTGCTGCTGGCGGCGCAGGTTTGGATCCTGGGCACACACTGAGGCACAGCTTGTCAGGCCATGCTGTGGCGGCATCCCATATAAAGTGGAGGAAGATCGGCACCGATGTTAGCCCAGGGCCAGTCTTTCTCAGCAAAAAGAGGAGGATTGGCATGAATGTTAGCTCAGGGCTGATCTTCCTCACAAATAAATAACTAACTAACTAACTAAATAAATAAATAAATAAAATAAAACATATTCTTTCTGTGAGATATTTTTATGTATTTGAAGCAGAAGGGAGACTTCTCATATTCAGTCCGTCTACCATATTGAAGTGAATTTTCTTTTCAAAGTATAGACAAGGAAAACAGTTTCAGGGAAGCTTAATACTTAAATGTAAAAAACAGCAAAAATTTCCAATATTGCTAAATAATTAAGAATTAAATTAGAATGATATATTGTAGAAGGATTACGTTTTAAAAAATGGTAGTCAAATACTCTTTGCTGTAGTTATAACTGGCAAAGACAATATTCCCAATGCTAATTTGACAATTAACAGCCTTTTTCTCTCTCTATTTCTACAGGATGTGATGAAGAATACCTTTAAAAATATCAGATCAGATATCACATCATAATAGAAAATTTTTCTCCTCAGAAAATAAATTATGCATGAGAGATACAGAAGATAAAATTATGGCTTAGAATATAAAATCAAATCTCTATCACAAATTTATATTTTGGAGAAAGTAAAATCTTTCTCTATATATTCAATTACCACATTTTTGTCTCTGTTCACTTCTAACTCTTCAGTGCCTTTTTTTCCAAGAAATTCAATGTGGTTTTTAATTTAGTTTTTTTATTTAAACCTTTTTGCGACTGAAAGTAAGTAACCCAAAAGGTTAATTAGAAAAAATGACATTATGGTAGATTTGTATTTTCCACAGTTTTTAGGTCATTGTAACTATTTTAAGTAGACACAAAACAATTTACATTTTTAAAATTCTGTATTAATCAATTCCTATTTGAGCATTGAACTAAAGAAAAACAAGATATGAAGTTAGTTCTCTTAAAGCTAAGAGTTGAGTTTCTCTCAACCAAGGCCATAGACTACAAAGTGATGTTAAGAATGAAAAGAAAGAGAATATAAACCAAGGATATTGAGGACACCTCTATGAGGGGATTTTCTTGGCGTTCCCAACCCAACAGATAGTCTATGGTCATATTTGTATGTAATTTTATTTTTCAGGCAAATGTGCAATTATTTTAAATATTGCATGAAAATCAAAAACCTGGATCTGTTTAATATCAGCAGAAGACAATGCATCAAAAATAAAAACACAAAGTGGGGCCAGCCCGGTGGCGCAGCTGTTAAATGCAGACGCTCCGCTTCGGTGGGCTGGGGTTTGCAGGTTCAGATCCCGGGTGCGCACTGACACACTGCTTGTCAAGCCATACTCTGGCGGCGTCCCACATAAAGTAGAGGAAGATGGGCACAGATGTTAGCCCAGGGCCAATCTTCCTCAGCAAAAAGAGGAGGATTGGCAATGGATGTTAGCTCAGGGCTAGTCTTCCTCACAAAAAAATAAAAACACAAAGAATTCGGGAGAATTGTTCCTATCCCAGATTTAAACAAAACAACCACAACAATAATGTCAATGACAACAAATCTCCTATCTGCTCCTCTAACACATGAAAAATGAAGGGCAGAACATCTTTAAAGTCTTAGTCTCTTACAAACAGACAGAATCCTCACCACTTGTTCTCTGACTTTATCCTTAATGGTGCTGAGGTCTGTACTTGAATTCTTGTCCTATTAGTGTGACATTAAAAGCTATGAGTTTTAGATCTCAAGAGATTGCTGGAGGCTATTGTGGGACCTCCATCTCAGTTCTATTTTTTCTTCTTTGCATAAATTCTTTAATATCTTCCATCTTATCTTATTTTCCAAAATTTTTCATTTATAATATTCTTTCAACAAATATTTAAGTAAATATTGTGTGCTCAATAACATTGGGGATATATAGAGAAAAAACAAACCTGACTCTCTATTTTCTTGAGACTGATACTCTAGTATTACTTATGGTGAAGAATGTATATTTTGGTACCCAAAAAACATGGGTTTGGAGACACATTCCAGGTACACGAGTGTGAGCAACTTGCTTACTCTAGTTAAGCCAGTTTCCCCACTGTAAAATTGAGAATGATGATATTACCTATTCATTGAATCAACAAGAGAATTCATTATGATCAAACACTGAACGTGATCTGCATGGTTCCTAGCAGAGAACCCACTGAATCACTGGTAACACCCAACATCGTCATTTTCAAGATCACCTGTGAGGCTGGCATTCATTCCACTGTGTCATGTTTGCCTTAGTGTTAGCCACTCTCTTAATCCACACTGCCAGCATTTTTCCTTTCTATAAATATATATACAGGGAAATATATATATATTTTAAACCAGCTTGTCAGACCAATATTAAGAATGATAGTATCAACATGTTTATGATGGATAAGGGTAACTCAAAAAGGTATTCATTTCATGACTTCCTGTTCAATAGAGTTTTGCTTAAGTCATTCAAAGAAAATTATAATCAATTTTTGTTTTTGTCTTTAAAGCATCTCATGCTGGTGTTTTTTTTTTGAAAAGTATTAGGGAATCATCTTCCATATGTAGTCTGTCATGTTACCGTTTGCTTTCATGTCCTTCTAAACTCTAAGACTTGGTGGCCATGGCCTGGACACCATCCTTTGCAGAACATCACTCTTAGTCAACTCTCAGTATGGTTTGCTCTTATTTACTCTTTCTTTATTGAATTTATTAATTAACCATTTGACGGATTATATTTCCCTCTTTTGAATCTGCCTCACATTTTTCACAAAGCTCGTTGATTGTAGAGTGTGGAAAACCAGCCAAAGCACCGAGAATATAATGAGGAAATCACTGCACCATCTCTGAGCGCACTGCTCCTACTTAGAGTTCAGCACTCTCTTTGCTTTCCTATAGCTGCATCACTGATCAGGACCAGTTTGTTATCTGCTATGACACTTAGCTATTTATCTGCCACACATGCACATCTTGTATTTTTACATTTTAAAAATTATTTTCCTCTCCAGTTATATTTCCCTCATCTTGTCTTTAATGCATCTTGCTCTGTGTGTCTTTACACTCTTGGAGGTCACTTTAAATTGTTACATATCCTCTTAGTTTCAAGCCACTTCCTTTTCTCTGCTTACTGTTTACTGTTATCTGAAGAGTTAATGAGTAGAGTTGATATTCTATCATCTTGATTTCAGAGATCCCTCTGTTAAGTGATTCACGGCTTAACACTGACCACACACTTCTTGTAAGAATTCAATTACTGCAATGATCATTCCGCTTATTTTTAATTGATTAGAGCCTGGAACTTAAACTCATGGTTTTGCCTGAAGACTTCTTAAACATTTTTAGTGGCTCCACAGTGTCTAATTTAAGTTTAATTTACTTTTTCTAATATTTGTCATTGTCCCTTATTTGATTCTAGTATGTTTTTCAGGTTTACTTTTCACTACTTTTATAACCTGCGAAGACTGAACTGTGGCATGCTTCTGTGGAAAGTTGAGAAAACTGGAGTAGATGGAGCCAGAAGTTTCTTTTATTTATGCATGCATTCATTCATCTACTCAATGTTAATACAGATCTAGTATGGGTCTGACATTTCGTAGGTGCTGGAGGCACAATAATGTAATGAGATTATGACACTTTGTTTTGGAGCTAAATAATTACAAATGCAATTGAGTTACAATGTGGAGAGAATGAAATTTAACTTAGAAAAATTTAACTCAGGATATTAAATGTAAATCAAAGTTAATTAGAGGGGAGAAAGATATAAGAGAGTATCGAAAGAGGGAAGGTCATGGACAAAGATTTAGAGAAAAAGCCTCTTTATAGAACTGAAGAGAATTTTGAACACATGATGGGAGTGTCACTAAATGCTTCAGGAACTGAGGTAAGAATTTGGATTGTGAAATAAGACCATTTACATGGATTTTTGTGCCATATACTGAGATAGGTAGTACAAAAGGAATACTTTGGTGGGGGATGATGTTTACTTTAGTTTGATCAAGTTGAAATAAAGATACAGTCTTTGTTTCAACTGGAAATGCCAAGTAGTTCATTTTTGATATAATTCTGGTACTTGACTTAGATTAGAGATAAAGTTTTGGGATTCACTGACGTAAAGATGGTAATAAAAGCCATTCTAGTAGAGGAGATGTCACAGTGAGTGTGTTTGAATTTTTTCTGTCATGTCAAAGTCCAGAGTTTGACAGTCCAAGACTGGAAAGTTCTTGCAGGGGTCTACTTCTCTATATTGTTACCCACTGGATGTGGCCACTGTGTTGGACACTGTCATGCACCGTCAGATGCCCGTCATTGAAGGATTTGTTTTCCTAGTAGTTGGTGAGTTTTCCGCTCCTTAAGGGTTGCTTCTGCTGGAAAGAGCTGTGTCTCCCAAGGTCTTATGCCTTCCCAGGGTTGCTCACAGTCACAGCCGGTGACTGATCCCATACAGGAGTATAAAGCCTTGAGCACTTCAACCCACCATGGGACTATTTTGAAGGACAACTCTAGCTCCATAGATCTCATGAGATTGCTGGAGGCTATTGTGATCCTCCATCTCAGTTCACCTTTTTCTTTCCAGTCCTGTTTCCTTCCCCAACTACCTACCGTGGAAGATTCAAAAGGCACTATTAATAAATACCCTGCACGCCAAAATCCACTTCAGTGTCTGCTTCCAGAACTCAGCTTGTGATAGCCTCCATTCACAAGGATTTCTCGTGGTCCGTGATGACCTTTCCAGCTGCAACCATTATGTTCAAATTCTCATCAACAAAAAGGAAGAATATAAAGAAGAGTTTGACTCTTTCCTTATACATTTCAGTAATTTCAAAGATTATACACACTTGTATCCTGATGTCCAGAACTTAGTTTCAAGACTATACCTCTCCGAAAACTAGACTGAGAAATGTAATTTTTATTTTGGTTGGCCATGTGCCCAGAAAAAATAGTCTCTATGACATCTCCCTTCTTTCCTTCATTATGAGAAGCTACCTTAAGCCCTTAGTCATTTAAGCAATGTGTGTGAATTCAAGCCATGAATTTAAAGGGTAGATGAAAAATGAGGAAGATACATCCTTCAAACTGAGGCTGAGTACTATTATTTTCCCACAGAAAAACATAACAAGATCT
The DNA here is from genome assembly GCF_020826845.1 of Diceros bicornis minor. NCBI lineage: Eukaryota > Metazoa > Chordata > Mammalia > Perissodactyla > Rhinocerotidae > Diceros > Diceros bicornis. The sequence continues at coordinate 23,385,165 of NC_080766.1, forward strand.
TATTTGGCTAAGAATTTCTTGATGTTGAGTACTATTTTTTATGCTTGTTTTGAAAATAAATTATTTAGTTGGCTACAGATTATTATCACAAATCATAATGAGTTCTATCCAATATACTTTTACCGATTACATGCTGTCTATCAGGTGCTATGCTAGGCATTAAAATAGATGCAAAAGATTTGTGTCAGTGACTTGAGAACACAATTTACTTTGAACTCTTGGGTTTGCCATTGCCAAAAGGGAAACAATGTTTTGCTCAGAATATTTATTACTATGCATGCTAATGTTTTGTGCCTAAGCTATGTCCTACCCCGTGAGGGCCAAAAATTGTAGTTGAAGAGATATTATATAAACATATGGAGAGTTAACTAACAAAGATGATAGCATGTAATAGCACAAACAGTGGCACATAGACACTGAGCTGCATGTCTTGATTAGGAATTTGTGAGGATCTGAATTTGCACACTTGTCTCACCACAATAAGCCCAAAGCGTGATTATTCTTTCTTATTTGAAATTAAAGTTAGTATTTGCCAGTTGCTGTTACTGATTTGTGATTTATGATTTTAACAAAATACTTTTAAATTTATTTACATTTTCTACCATTGCTGTCTGACATATACCATTATGTCAATACCATTAATTGAGACTATGTCATGCATACTTATAATATGATCAGTCACTAATTTTATATATATATATATACCTTCTCTTTACCAATTTCCCAGGATCCTTGGTAACTTTTTTCAAACATTTTTCTCATTGCATTTTGTATCCACTTGGTTCTTGATTTTGATTTGATCTCATGATATTCTGCTTTCATTGCTATATTTCTACTCTTTTCTCCATGGGCAAATACTTGTTAGATAGTGTCCTTGACAGAAAATGGCTGCGGCCTGGAGATGTCCTCACAATTATCAGTTCTTGGGGATTTTTGGGTGAAGGGAGTAATGGTTCTTAGCGTTGAAACTTAGCCTCTGTTTTCCACGGATTAGTAGAAGTGTGATTTTCTGACACTATATGTTGCTTTCAGTATGCAAGTTCTCAGCTATCAAGGATTTTCCTGACAATTTCCTTTTCCTTACATCAGATATAGAGAAAAACACGTTAGATACTACTTTATAGATTATTATATGCCCTACATGATGTGGTAGGCTGAATAATGAACCCCCAAAAGGTATCTGCATCCTAATCCAGGGAACCTGTGAATGTCACCTTATATGGTCAAAAAGACTCTGCAGATGAGATTCAATTAAGGATCTTGAGATAGGGAGATTATTCTGAATTATCCAGGTGAGCCCTAAATGCTATCACATGCATCCTTATAAAAGAGATATTTGCCACAGTCTACAGAAGAAAGCCACATGAAAGAAGAAGAGAGAAAGAGAGTCAGAGACAGAAGAAGATACGCCCCTGACTTAAAGATGGAGGAAGGGTCTATGAGTCAAGGAATACAACTCTAGAAGCTGGTAAAGGCAAGAAAACAAATTCTCCCTTACGGCCTCCAGAGAGAGTGTAGCCCAGTGGACATTTTTATTTCAGCCCCGTGAAACTGATTTTGGACTTGTGGCCTCCAGAACCATGAGAGAATAAATCTATATAGTATTAAGCCATGAAATTTGCAATAATTTGTTATAGCAGCCATGAGCAACTGCAGAAACACTGCATGCTGTATAATAATTGACCACTGTGATCCTTGTCCTTGCTGGTCATTGTATATTTAGAGAATGAATTTTCATTTTGGTTTTAAATGAAATCCAATTTTCATTTGGATTTTTGTTTGTTGCCTTAGTTTTTCAGATGATACTCAGTTAAATCTTTGATAAAGAATTCTCATGTATACTCCAAATATATATCCAGTATATAAAGTAATTCTACATTGAAGCAATAAACAAAATAATCATTATTGCACAAAGACAGTGTATCTGTGATTCTGGCATGAACAATTTAGGTTCTATTTTCCTTCATCTCATCTCTCTGATTCTTGTGCTTGATTTGCATCTAGATGTTTCTAGAACTCCTTAGGAGATTCCATAAACATATGTTTTGCTAAAGCACTACATTAAATCTAGATTCATTTAAAATTTTAAAAACCATGGGCTTACATTTGCCTAGTAGTTTTTATGGAATCCACAATTCCTAAAGAAATTAAATGTTACAAGGAGCAAAACTCAGTTTTTTTTATTTTTTGATGATTTTCTTATTTTGTTTTCCCACAAGAGCTATGTAGCTTATTTTGGACACTCAAGCATGTGGAAAATAGCTTCACAAGTTAAAGATTAAAATAAATAGATCTAAAATAATTAGAGAAATTAAATGTGATTTTAAAAAGTTAATTTGTTACACATATAAATTTCAGTATGCCATAGAGTAACAGTGAGATCCCTACGCACACTGAAACATTAATTGATGATAAGTTATTTAGTGATTGACTTTACTGCCTTCCCTAAACTCCAATGTAATTACTATTAAAAATCTTTTTCCATTTAACATTTTATGATGACAGAAATCCTTTATTGGCCCATTTGAGAATCCATTCAGTCTTTTTTAGATTTTACCATTGACTGCCTACTTAGCATAACAATGAAAGGAACATCTAATAATTATATTACAATAGTGAATGATGAGCTTTATTTTTTAATTTTGAGAAATTTAAATGATTAAAAATTATATTCTTACTAAAAGTGCTCTAGACAGAAAGCTGATTAATAGAGGCCACAGTCTTTATTGAAAATGGGTCTCTTCTCAATCCCTTAATACACTTCCTTACACGTACGTCTATGCCATTTTTTCTTCTCAGTACTCTGCCTCGTTCCTTATTCTCAACAGATTAATTTATAGCTACCTTTCTTAAGCCATCTGGCTTAGAATGTTTTAGATCCCCATCGTGTATTTCCTACTGAAACCTCCTTTTCTACCAGTTTGTCCATGATCTCTAATGGGAAGGTGGGGCTTTCTGATCTCATTCACTCATATCTCAAGAAACACAATCCATTCACCATAATTTCCCCAATTCTATGCTTTAATTTCTTTTTTTCGTTTAGTTCCTTTCCCTTGTCTCTAAATATGTTCCAGTTTTACTACCCTAAAATTTATTTTTTTCTTGAGTTCTGACCAACTCTAAATTCTCACCATCTCCTTTTTTCCCTCTGAAAACCTCTTGAAAGTGTAGAAGACCTTGTCACTTTCACTGGCTCATCATCCGCTCACTACTCAAACTCTTGAAATCTGGTTTATGTTTGGATCATTTCTCACCTCCAGAGCTACTTGTCATTCCTTGACAGACTCAATTGTCTTGAAATTCTTCTCTGTTCCTTACAGAACGTTATCTCTGAGATTAAGTTAAATAATATATGAGGTTAAATGAAGTAATATATGTGACGAGGACTCTAGCTATAAACTACAAAATGAATATAAAAGTAATGAACTCTTGTATAGCATATTTATAATAATAATAATTATTATTATTGATAATAGTATTTCCACTGTCTCAGCTTAAATACCCCCTCTAGTAGATGGATTGTAAATGTCTACTCTGATTTCTGTGCTGGGATTCAATCTTATGTATTATTTTTCTTTTCAGATGTGTTTCTATTTGGATAGCACACTTTTTGTTGTCTCCAATATAGCATACATAGAACTTTTACTCATTTCCTCCGCTGCTTAAGGGAAACATTATGAAACAACATTTGCTTTCTCTGCCTTCTCCGTTTCTATCAATAGAAATCCTCTCAGACACAAAACTGAAATGTTGGCATTTCCTCGGACTTAAAAGCAAGAACTTTGGACCCAAATTTTATGGGCTTGAATCCTGACCTTGCTAGTTACTAGTTTTGTGACCTTGAGAGATTTATTCTCTTTGTACCTTAGTTTCTTCATTGCAAAAGTGGGGTTAGTATAAAAACTTATCTCACATGGCTGTTCTGTGGATTAAATGTGTTGAAGTGTATAAAACTCAGGAAAGTGGATAGCACACAGTAAGCATTATATATCAGTTCGTTATTATTACTCTTTCTCCTTTTATTTAATCGGTCACAATCTTGATCATTTTCATTAATAAGCTTTATATTCTTACAAAAACAAAACTAAACTTAATTTCAGAAAATCTGGATCTGGTCCCAGTTCCAATTCTTTCTGGATGTTTTTGCAAATCACTTAACTTTAAAGGAGGCTAGTTTTAATATGTATAAAATGGTAAAAAAAAAAAAAAAAAAAAAAATTTCCAGTGTGCTTATCTCATCCCTCTAAGTTTCAAACAAAATACCTTATGCTAAAATGTATAGGCATTTTAAGATTGTATCTTGCATTTATCTTTTTTTTATTTAATATTGTTCTGAACCTATTTTTACGGCTTGTTACTTCATGTTTTAGGACAAGAGATTGTCATAATACCACTTGGTTTGAGACCTCAGCTCCATCACCCAAGATTAAGCGACTGCAGGTGAATTATTTAATTAACTTGAACTTCAGTTTCCCCCTCTGTAAAATGGTGCCAGTAGTGGTATCTCTCTTGAAGGGTTGTCAGGAGGATTGATCAGACAGTCAAACACTTACAGCAGTGTCAGGCAGAAAGCAAATGTGCAATGCAATTCTTCTTATTATTAACATACTTTCATGAACCTTCTTCTAATCCGTTTTTAGTATATGCTAAATAGAGGTTCATTAAATCAATAAACATGTGCCAGATAGAAATCAAAACAGGTCTAGATGAAATTTCTACATTTTCTATTTTTTTCCTCATTAACCAACTTGAAGATCACCTATATTATTTGATTTTATATTTTAATATATGCAACACTTTCAGTACGTTTTCCAATAAGACCAGGGTGGATGTTAAAAAATAAAGGCATGCCTTTAACTCTTAGAGTCAATTTCATTTTGATGACTGCTTTCAATATTCTCAAAGCTGTTAAAGGGTCCCTCTTTAAATTTTTTAATTTAATTTAATTTTTTTTTATTGTATGATTGCATTTATATGAAATGCCCAGAGTAGGAAAATCTATATACATTGAAAATAGAGCAGTGGTTGCCAGGAGCTGGAGGGAGAGGGGAATAGAGAGTGATTATAATGGGGATGGGGTTTCTTTTTGTGTTGATCAAAATGTTCCAAAATTGATTGTGGTGATGTTGCAGATCTTCACGAATATACTAAAAACCACTGATGTGTCTACTTTAAAAGGGTGACTTTTATGTTATATGAATTATACCTCAATAGGCTATAATAAAAAATTAGGAAATACAGACTACATAGGCTTATTTCTCCATTTTTTTCTTAACAAAATGTAGCATATTATATATATATTTTTGAACTCTGCTTTTTTTCACTTAACAATATATCTTGGTATTCACTTCATATTAGTACATGGAACTCCTCTTCACTCTGTTTTATGGCTACGTAGTATTCAATAATTTAGCTGTACTATATTTATTTTTTATTTTTATTTTTTTTAATTTTTTGTTTATGGCAGTAACATTGGTTTATAACATTGTATAAATTTCAGGTGTACATCATTGTACTTCTATTTCTGCATAGATTACATCATGTTCACCACCAAAATACTAATTACAACCCATCACCACACACGTGCCGAATAACCCTTTCGCCCTCCTCCCTCCCCGCTTCCCCTCTGGTAACCACCAATCCAATCTCTGTCTCTATGTGTTTGTTTGTTATTATCTACTACTTAATGAGGGAGATCATACGGTATTTGACCTTCTCCCTCTGACTTATTTCATTTTGCATAATACCCTCAATGTCCATCCATGTTGTCACAAATGGCTGGATTCCATCGTTTCTTATGGCTGAGTAGTATTCCATTGTGTATATACCACATCTTCTTCATCCATTCGTCCCTTGATGGGCACTTAGGTGGCTTCCAAGTATTGGCTATTGTGAATAATGCTGCAATGAACACAGGGGTGTATGTATCTTTAGGCATTGGTGTTTTCAAGTTCTTTGGATAAAATACACAGCAGTGGAATAGCTGGATCATATGGTAGTTCTATCCTTAATTTTTTGAGGCATCTCCATACTGTTTTCCATAGTGGCTGCACCAGTTTGCACTCCCACCAGCAGTGTATGAGAGTTCTCTTCTCTCCACATCCTCTCCAACACTTGTTTCCTGTCTTGTTAATTATAGCCATTCTGATGGGCATGAGGAGATATCTCATTGCAGGTTTCATTTGCATTTCCCTGATAGTTAATGATGTTGAACATCTTTTCAAGTGTCTGTTGGTCATCTGTGTATCTTCTTTGGAGAAATGTCTGTTCAGGTCTTTTGCCCATTTTTTAATTGGATTGTTAGTTTTTTTGTTGTTGAAATGCATCAGTTCTTGATATATTTTGGAGATTAAGCCCTTATCAAATGTATGGTTTGCAAATAGCTTCTCCCAATTGTTAGGTTGTCTTTTCGTTTTGTTGATGGTTTCCTTTGCTGTGCAGAAGCTTTTTAGCTTGATGGAGTCCCATTTGTTTATTTTTTTCTATTGTTTCTCTTGCCCGGTCAGACATGGTGCTTGAAAATATGTTGCTAAGACCGATGTCGAAGAGCGTACTGCCTATGTTTTCTTCTAGAAGATTCATAATTTCAGGTCTTACGTTCAAGTCTTTAATCCATTTGGAGTTAATTTTTGTGTATGGGGTAAGGTAAAGGTCTACTTTCATTCTTTTGCATGTGGCTGTCCAGTTTTCCCAACACCCTTTGTTGAAGAGACTTTCTTTTCTCCATTGTATGTTCTTGGCTCCTTAGTCGAAGATTAGTTGTTCATAGATGTGTGGGTTTATTTCTGGGCTTTCAATTCTATTCTATTGGTCTGTGTGTCTGTTTTTTTGCCAGTACCATGTTGTTTTGGTTACTATAGCTTTGTAGTATATTTTGAAATCAGGGAGTGTGATACCTCCAGCTTTGTTCTTTTATCTCAGGATTCCTTTAGCTATTCGGGGTCTTTTGTTGTTCCATACAAATTTTAGCATTCTTTGTTCTATTTCTGTGAAAAATGTTGTTGGAACTTTGATAGGGATTGCATTGAATCTATAGATGGCTTTAGGAAGTATGGACATCTTAACTATGTTAATTCTTCCTATCGAAGAGCACGGAATATCTTTCCATTTCTTTGCGTCTTCTTCAATTTCTTTCAGCAATGTTTTATAGTTTTCCGTGTACAGATCTTTCACCTCTTTGGTTAAGTTTATTCCTAGGTATTTTATTCTTTTTGTTGCAATTGTAAATGGGATTGTATTCTTAATTTCTCTTTCTGCTACTTCGTTGGTAGTGTATAGAAATGCAACTGATTTTTGTATGTTGATTTTGTATCCTGCAACTTTATCATATTCATTTATTACTTCTACAAGTTTTTTGGTGGATTCTTTAGGGTTTTCTATATATAAAATCATGTCATCTGCAAATAATGAGAGTTTCACTTCTTCCTTTCCAATTTGGATCCCTTTTATTTCTTTCTCTTGCCTGATTGCTCTGGCTAGGACTTCCAGTACTATGTTAAATAGGAGTGGTGACAGTGGGCATCCTTGTCTGGTTCCTGTTCTTAGAGGGATGGCTTTCAGTTTTTCACCATTGAGGATGATATTAGCTGTGGGTTTGTCATATATGGCCTTTATTATGTTAAGGTAGTTTCCTTCTATACCCATTTTATTCAGAGTTTTTATCATAAATGGATTCTGTATCTTGTCAAATGCTTTCTCTGCATCTATTGAGATGATTATGTGATTTTTATTCTTCGTTTTATTAATGTGGTGTATTACGTTGATTGATTTGCGAATGTTGAACCACCCCCGCATACCTGGAATAAATCCCACTTGATCATGGCGTATAATCTTTTTAATGTATTGTTGTATGCGATTTGCTAGTATTTTGTTGAGGATTTTTGCATCCCTGTTCATCAGTGATATTGGCCTGTAATTTTCTTTTTTTGTGTTGTCCTTTTCTGGTTTTGGTATCAGGGTAATGTCGGCTTCGTAGAATGAGTTAGGGAGCTTCTGCCCCTCCTCAATTTTTTGGAAGAGTTTGAGAAGGATAGGTATTAAGTCTTCTTTGAATGTTTGGTAGAATTCACCAGGGAAGCCGTCTGGTCCTGGACTTTTATTTTTGGGGAGGTTTTTGATTACCTTTTCGATCTCCTTACTGGTGATTAGTCTATTCAAATTCTCTATTTCTTCTGGATCCAGTTTTGGAAGGTTGTATGTTTCTAAGAATTTATCCATTTCTTCCAGATTGTTGAATTTGTTGGCATATAGCTTTTCAGAGTATTCTCTTATAATCTTTTGTATTTCTGAGGTGTCTGTTGTAATTTCTCCTCTTTCATTTCTGATTTTACTTATTTGAGCCTTCTCTCTTTTTTTCTTGGTGAGTCTAGCTAACAGTTTATCAATTTTGTTGATCTTTTCAAAAAACCAGCTCTTGGTTTTATTAATTTTTTCTATATTTTTTTAGTCTCTATTTCATTTATTTCTGTTTTGATTTTTATTATTTCCCTTCTTCTACTGATTTTGGGCTTTGTTTGTTCTTCTTTTTCCAGTTCCTTTAGCTGCATTGCTAGATTGTTTATTTGAGATTTTTCTTGTTTGTTGAGATAGGCCTGTATTGCTATAAACTTGCCTCTTAGAACAGCTTTTGCTGTATCCAATAAATTCTGGCATGTCATATTTTCATTTTCATTTGTCCCTAGGCATTTTTTGATTTCTCCTTTGATTTCTTCATTGACCCAACTGTTGTTCAGTAGCATTTTGTTTAATCTCCATGTATTTGTGGCTTTTCTGATTTTCTTCCTATAGTTGATTTCTAGTTTCATACCGTTGTGGTCAGAAAAGATGCTTGGTATTATTTCAATCTTCTTAAATTTATGGAGACTTGTTTTGTGGCCTAATATGTGATCAATCCTGGAGAATGTTCCATGTGCATTTGAAAAGAACGTGTATTCTTCGGTTTTTGGATGGAATGCTCTGTATATATCTACTAGGTTCATCTGTTCTAGTGTGTATTTAAGGCCCATGTTTTCTTATTGATCTTCTGTTTGGATGATCTATCCGTTGGCATAGGTGGAGTGTTAAAGTCCCCTACTATTATTGTGTTACTGTCTATGTCTCTTTTTATTTCTGTTAATAACTGCTTTATATATACAGGTGCTCCTACCTTGGGTACGTAGATATTTACAAGTGTTATACCCTCTTGTTGGATTGTTCCCTTGATCATTATGTAATGCCCTTGTCTGTTTTTGTTTTAAAGTCTATTTTGTCTGATATGAGTACAGCTACCCCAGCTTTCTTTTCATTGCCATTTCCATGGAGTATCTTTTTCCATCCCTTCACTTTCAGTTTGTGAGTGTCTTTAGGTCTGAAGTGCGTCTCTTGTATGCAGCATATATATGGGTCTTGTTTTTTTATCCAATCAGCCACCCTATGCCTTTTAATTGGAGCATTTAGTCCATTGATGTTTAAAGTAGCTATTGATAAGTATGTACTTACTGCCATTTTTTAACTTTTTTTTCTTTCAGTGTTTTAGTAGTCCTTCTCTGTTCCTTTCTTCTTCTATACAGAATTGATGGTCTCTTTAGTTTGACCTCTGTCTGAAAGCTCTACTCTTTGTCTTCCCTCCTCCCTCATTTTGTATTTTTGATATCATATCTAACCTCTTTTTTGTGCATTTGTATCCATTACCCTCTTATCATGGAAATAGATAATTTTTCCTATTTGTGGTCTTCTCTTTTCCCCTTACATCAGTCCCTTTAACATTTCTTGTAGTACTGGTTTCTTGGTGACAAACTCCTTTAATTTTTCTTGTCTGGGAAATTTTTGATCTCTCCTTCCATTTTGAATGATAACCTTGCTGGGTAGAGTATTCTTGGCTGTAAGTTTTTTCCTTTTAGCACTTTAAATATATCGTACTACTCTCTTCTAGCCTGTAAGGTTTCTGCTCAGAAGTCAACTGATAGCCTTATGGGGTTTCCTTTGTATGTAACTTGTCTTTCTCTTGCAGCTTTTAGGATTCTCTCTTTATCTTCAATTCTGTACATTTTGATTATGATGTGTCTTGGTGTGGGCCTCTTTGGGTTTATCTTGTTTGGTACTCTCTGTGCTTCCTGTACCTGGATGTCTGTTTCCTTCCTTAGGTTAGGGAAGTTTTCATCTATTATTTCTTCAACTAGATTCTCTGCCCCTTTGTCTCACTCTTCTCCTTCTGGGACACCTACAACACAGATGTTAGTGTGCTTGATGTTGTCCCAGAGGTCCCTTAGACTGTCCTCACTCTTTTTAATTCTTTTCTCTTTTACCTGTTCCACTTGGGTGATTTCTTCTAGTCTTTCGTCCAGCTCACAGATCTGTTCTTCTGTATCCTCTACTCTGCTTTTGAGACCCTCTAGTGAATTTTTTATTTCCAGTATTGTATTCTTCATTTCTGATTGGTTCTTTTTTATATCTTCCATTTCTTTGTTGACATTCTCACTGAGTTCATCTATTCTTCTCCCCAGATCAGTGAGCATCCTTAACACTCTTTGTTTGAACTCTCTGTCGGGTAGGTTGCTCATTTCTGTTTCACTTAGTTCCTTTTTGGGGTTTTGTCCTGTTCCCTTACTTGGAATGTATTCCTTTGCCTCCTCATTTTGCATCTTTCCCCTTGCTTGTGTCTACGTATTAGGTAGGTCAGCTACGTCTCCTGCTCTTGGATAGGTGACCTTATATAAGTGATTCCTTAGGAGGCGTTCAGGGTGCTTCCCTCACTTCTCAATGTTTCAGGAGTGACCCCTATATGGGCTACGTGTGTCCTTCTGTTGTGGTGTGTTTGCTCTCCCTGTAGGCTCCCAGGGAGGCTGAGTTATGCTCCTGGCCAGCTGTTGTAATGCTCAGCTGCTTGTAGTTGTTGTAGGCCCTTCAGTCTCTTTATCAGGTGTGGGGAGCCCCAGCACAGTTGGCTGTAAGTTCTAATACCACATTTGTGTTGCAGTATTTCTTTTAACTGAGTAGGCCCCCAGCGTGGCAGGTTGTTAGGCTCAGGGCCTTACAATTGCTATAAGCCTCCAGCCTTCAGGTCTCTTGTCAGCTCTCTGAGGATCGCAGCTGGGTGGGGCTGGCCTCAGGCTCAGGAGCACCCAATTGTTTCAGGCTTTGGAATGTGGGGCAAAACCCCTATGTAGGTCTTTGAGAAGCACAAGTCTTCTGCAGTTGACAAGCCCTGCCGCCCACAGTTCCACACCCACAGTCAACACAGTCCTGCCTCGTGTGCACGCCCCAACCTCCCGAAGCGGACGCAGTCTCTCCACGGCGGGAGCCCCACACACTCCACCACTGCCCCACACTCTCCACCTACTCCTTCTGCATCCCCTGCCCCACTGAAGTTGGCTCAGTTGCCAGGCTGCAGAGAATCCAGTCACCAATCTATGCAGGCCCACAAGTTGCCGGAGGGCTTGTTGTTGGGTAGGGCCAGTCTCTAGGGTGGGCTGCCTGCCCTCACTGAGCTGGATAAAATCAATGCTCTAGTGGGTGGGGCAGACCCTGGGCTAGCAGGCCCCAGGGAGAACTCCAATGGTGTCTGTGTCAGCACGCCCACACCAGGCCACAACAGTTGCGCCGCCAATGTCCCAGTCCCTGGAGAGGTCACCTCTCACTGCGAGGCACCTAGGCCCTATCAGATGAGTTTCTTTTCACCAAAGTACTGTGCACCTTTCTTTCTGGTGATTTTAGGTTGCTTTCTCAAATAGGTGAGTTTGCGCATGGATCCTTTAAGAGCTGGTTTTAATTTCTTTGTGAGCCAGCTTTCCTGGGGGTACTCCCCAACGTTTTAGTAGCAGGCAAAGTCAGATATTATGCCACTCGTCTCGATTGTGCTGGATCCACAAAATGCCCACAGTGGGGGCGCTCACCGGCTCAGGGCCCTGTGCCTCCAGGGAGGCTGCGTACCTGTGGGCTGCTCCTGGGCTGCAGTGAAGCTGGCAGCTGGTGAAGGCAGTGTTTTTCCTCTCCAGAAGGGAGTTTCTCCTCTTCCACCTCAATTAGGATTGTCCTTTGTTGCAGGAGTTCCTCTCATCCAGATTTCAGTTCTGTCTCAGGGGTAATTTTTCCACGAGTCCTTGTAAATTGGCTGCGTCTGCGGGAGGAGGTGAGTTCAGACTCTGCCTATGCCGCCATCTTGACTTCTGTCTCAAGAGTCCCTCCTTTAAAAGTGAACATAAAACTTGGAAATAATGTAGAAAATTCTCATAGTAAATAATTATTTTTAATATAAATGAAAAGTCAGTTGCTTCAATCCTACTGAAATTATTATAACATCATTTCATAGCAACCCAATAATTTATTGCTTTAGCAGTTTTTTTCCTGTGTTTAGGAAGAATATTACATGAGTTATTGATAGTTCAATATGCTGAATATATGTGATCTGTTTGACATAAAGGATAAAAATGTCACTTTTAAATTGAAAAATTATTTTAATGACTTGTTCAGTTTTTAATTGATTTCTAAACTTGCCTCTAAATCATGCTGTTTTTCTTCTCTTTTACAACCCTATTAAGTGTTGTATATTATTTAAATTATACCTCACTTATCAGGTATCAGTCAGAATACAAAAAAATGAACATTGTTGAGGTCATCCTGCATCATTCTCATACAGAATAATGAAATAAATAATCTAATTATTTTTTGCTTAGTATGAAAAATTCCAAACTTTTTCTTATGAAATCCCAAAATTTTCCTATTATGATGACTAGAGAAAAATATTTTCTCTCCCTAGAGTAGTTCAAAAAATTAAAGTAAAATACTTTACTTTTTCCTTCTTCCCCTGCATTTATTTTCTCCCACACCCCAAAATTTGAAAGAAAATTTGATATTGTCATTTTTATTTACTACTATATTGCAGAGGAAAGTCCCTGTTAAGGAAATATCTGTCTTAGCAGACACTTAGAATTTTATCTCTTGCGAGTCTTAACTATTTTGTTTTACCAATTTAGTCTGTGAATATTCATGTGTATTTACACGTGCAAAGAAAAGTACAAAGATCATTGTGGTTCAAAAAAACAGTGACTGCTGAGAAAATTATTAAGTAATTTGGAGTTATATGTGATATCGATAATGATTATTTGGTCATTGTAAAATTACTTTTTGATTTTATTATTATTTTTAATATACCTTTTTTAAACAAATATCACCAGCAAGGTAGAAAATATTATTCCAGTTTTCTACATTAAAAATAAAGTAATAATGTATTCCTAATAAAAGGCATTAACGATCTTTGAAGAAATGGCTGATTCCATATTTGGGACAGGCAAAGTAGAAGATAAGTGTGAAATACATTGTTCCAGAAGGCAAGAAGGTGTTCAAATTCTGACAGGAATGTGTGAAAAGGTCAAGAACCTAGTTAAAAAGTGTTCCTGTGGGCCAAATTTAGGGCAGATCATGTATTTAAAAAAAGAAAATACAACAGAAAGAAAGAAATAAGAAAATGATTGATGGTAATGGATTATAAAAATTTGAATAACAAAAGTTTCCATGGATCCATAATGATGTTTTAACAAAGAAGGGAGGCGAGTAAGGAGAAAGTTCTTTCTAAACAATGAAAGTTAATATGCAGAGAAAGAATGATAGAATTGGAAAGATCACTATCATGCCACCATCAATGCAATAATCATCAATGGAGCTAAAGAACTGGGTAAAATGGTGTTGGAGAATAGGATATTTATAAGATATTTATAGTATCTCAAAGTATCACCTTACAAATTACTTACCAATTGCAAACAGAAAGGATTTCCTTTAAGATGGACAAATCTGGTGGACAACATCTTATCCAAGTGATTCAACTTAGCAGAAAAATAATGGGGCACATTGGCTCTATGTACCTACATATGCTATGCAATGAAAATATACACCACTGTAATGCTTTTTGCAACAAAGTTTAATGTAGTTATAATCATGAGGACAGATCACACATATCAGATTGTGTGGTATTCCATTTGAGAGCCTAAATCTATAAATGGACAATAGCTAGACCACATATAAAAATGGAACTTTGACCCACAATCTGGAGCAATCTGCCCAGTAAGTCAACCCATTATCTGCAGTAGCCTATCGAGGAAGTCAAGCTACTATCGCTATACAAGACTTGTAGTATATCGGAACATTTCTCTAGCAACCCATCTAGAAAGCTAAGCAATAACCCTTGTAACAATTTGCCCGAAATGGCCAGGACTTGATTAATAACTGACAGCTTCCCTAATTTTTGCTCCCACTTTTAACTTTGGGTCAATAAAGAAAGACAAATATGTACTCTAACAAATCACACAAGATGTCCCACTTGTAATTAGCCCATCTGACATCTTCCCAGGCTAACAGCCTCCAATCAGGGTGCACCTGAAGCCTTCTCTTTTTTTTTCACTATAAAGCTTTCCCATTCCCCTGCCTGCCTTTGAACCTGCCAAAGCACAAGTGATGATGGCCGACTCCCTTGTATAACAAACTCTGAATAAATAGACTTTGTTTGTTCTCGTTTGTGTGCTCTTATATATTTCCACATATAAAGTATCTGTCCTGAAATTTTCAAAAATATTAATGTCTTGAAGAACAAAGAAAACAAGAGTTGTATTTCATAGTAGAAACATAAAGTATTCTAGGGTAAATTGTGCACGTTATTTTCAAGTATTTCAGCATATGTGTTGTTGTGTGTGTGTTAGTTGGTATGTGTGCATCTGTGTATGTGCACTTAGGTAGAAGGAGATAAATCAAATATTGCAAAAAATTTACAATTAATGGATTGTGTAGGTTAAGGATAGCCACATATTCATTTTATACTCTTTTATCTTATATAATTTAAATACTTACAAATAAAGACATATGGGTAAAGGAATATGTAATGCTATGAGAACATAGAAAACCATTTTATAACACTAACTGTTCTTTATTAAGGGGCCAAAGAAAACCAGAAATTTATGTTCATAAATAAGATTAACTATTCTTATTCATCCAGGCCCTGTCTTTGATTCTAGCTGAGGTGTGATCCTATGTGAACTCAGGCCATTAGGTTTTGATGAAAATTGTTGTTATGTATACACAGTAAATTACTCATACACTACCAGAAGGTCAAGTGACAAATTTCATGAAAATGTTGAAATTTAAGTGGGTTTATTTACTTGTATATAAATAGTTTTAACAAACAAGGATGACTACAAATAATCAAAAAGTAACCTACATTTATATATTTTGTAGTAGTGATTCCTTGTTTATTTGTAATATCTCAGATGATAGTTTACCTGTCTATCAAAATGCTTTTTTATTATTTTTTATTTGATGTAGTAATAATTTTTTTATGGTATTTTATAATTTATAAATTGCTTTTATATAGCACCATGTGGTCTACACTATGCTAGGCTCTCTCTATAAGGAAAGAGAATTAACATTCTAGTCCTTCCCAAAATATGAAATCACAACCCAATTTAAAAGATAAATCTACATCCAAAAGCCATTTAAGTCAAAGTTTAAGTGTGAGCCAAGAGCAGTCTAGCGGCATATCATTCTGGTCTAAGGCCAGACCACCCTGTTCAATGTGCCAGTTGTAAATTGTACATGTTACTGTTATTCAGGTTTGGTGAGGCCAACAGATCAGGAGAGAATTATCACTGAAAAGAGTTTGCTAACCACACTTACCAAGATGAGGGGGCATGCCATGCTACATGAGAGGCACCAGGATCAGGAAAGAGGCAGAAGGAATGGGAGGAAAACTTGGCAAGGTCCTTTACATGAATTCTGTGGGAAGGAATGGGTGAGGTAAGATAAATAAGTTTAGTATTGGCTGGTTTGAATAATTTCTGTGGGCTCTGGATTTAGGGGCTATCCAGAGTTGTCTGGTATCTGGCTGTGTGGTGATTAGGGCAGGAGAATATTAACCTAGAGTGTAAAAGCCGGAGAGTGGACACGGGGGGAAGGAGAGCATGTGCTCTGGAGTAGTTTGCATGTGAATGGCACACTCCTGGAAAGTTGTTTGCTATTTCTAGGAAATAGCTAACCCTGGGATGAGCAGTCATTCCCTGGTCAGTGCTAGGCCCCGGATGCCAGAGCATCGAGATTCTAGAAAAAAAAAAATATATAGCTAATACATGAGACTTATAACTAGAAGATAAAGTTGATGTACATAACACAGTTGATATAGAAATATTATAAACTAGGCATAATTATGATTTATAATTCCTTTAGAAATCACCATTTGAAATACAAATGCTTCAGATTCCAATAGCACTCAGATTACAGTTTAAATACTAAAACTATTTTAGTCTATTCTATAACTCCTGCACATTTTAGTTTGGAGATAAATTTCAAGTCATGTATTGTCTCTTTTAGGTATTGTCTATACCATTTAATATTATAATATTTAAATATGAAGGAAAATGATGGAATTCTTATCCTAATTGAACAAAAAAAGTCATTGAGTAATCTACTCTAGTAATTAATCTACGAGGACAAAGTCAGTACAAAGCATTTATCTTGGAAAAGTTAAAATTCTAGAGAGATAAGAAACTAATGTATAATGTTAATAAAATAGTTACATAAAAGATTAGGTATTTGTAAACTGTGGAGTAGAAATTGTGTGTCTTGATGTTGTTTTTCATTAATTTCAAAATTAAGAGAACAGCAAGTTACAGAGAATGAGTTAAGCTTGGAACCAGAATGTTTGAAAGGATGGAAAGATTGTGGGTGACAGAAAGATTTTAGCAGGTATATGCAGCTGAAAAGAATGCTGTTGAAGAAATGTTCAAAGTGGTTCAAGGGCCCAAGGCATGATAAAATCAGGCACAATGGTATATAAAGAGTTCAATATTACTCTGTGACAATGAATAAAAATATCTTCAATGACCATTGAAAATTTAGTCCTATTAAACAACTGTTTTATAATGTTTGCACTTTTTTTAGTAAAATTTCTTTTTGGAATAGAATTTGAATAATAAAAATTTCAAAGACTTAACAGATGTCATAAGTATCTCAAGGTTTCTCAAATTATGTATTGTGCTTTTTTACTAATGGTGGGGCAACATAGTTCTATGCATTTTATAGACCTGATTTCACATTGGATTGACATGTAAACACATGAATGCCTTCATAGAAAGGATGTCATACATACTACAAATACAGCAATATACTTAGGGTCACATTTTCCCTTGTCCCTTCTTTATACACAGAAAGCATCTCTAGTACGTGGAAACATCTTTTACAGACAAGTTCAGGACTTTTTTTTCTATAAACCAAATTGTCACTAGTTTGCATTTAACTTACTTTTATGTTGGTTGCCATCCAGCTATCTTAATACACTTTATTATTTTATATTCCTACTTTAGAAACATTAATTCAACATATAGTGAGATTAATATATAGAGAGGAGTATTACACATCTTTAAAGACCTGAAAAAACTGGAAATGATATTGTGGTGAGTCACAGAAATAATCTGGACAATAAGAAGTAAAAGAAAAGACTAAACTAATTGCTGGGCTATAGAAATCAAAAAACCTTAAAATTTCTCTTTTGCTATATTAACTATTATTTTTTAAAAGACGATAGTCAATTAAAAACCAAAAACATTTATTAGGAAATGACACCAAAGCTATATAATGTAGGGGTTATTAACAGAACTTGAGAGTGAGACAGAGATGGTTTTGAAGTTCACCCCAAAAGCTGTGTGTCCTGGAAAATGTTACTCACTTCCCTGAGCTTCATTTGCCTTGTCAATAAAATGGGGTTATGAGTATTAAATTCATCATATAGGTAAAGTGGTTAATATCGCATCTAATTTCACAGCAAATGTTGCTTATTTTCAAATAATAATATGATAGTGGTCATTATTATCATTATAACCAACCTTGAAATATCATTTACTATGCCCCTGAACTGTTCAGAGCTTTACAGATGTTAATTCATTTACTCTTCACAACATAACTGTCAGTTCAATACAGTAACTATCTCCATTTGACAGATAAAAAAACCGAGACCCAGAGTTGCTAAGTAACTTGCCCAAGAGAGTAAGTACTGAAGCCAGAATATGTCCACTTTGGTCAGATTTCAGTATTCATGCTCTTAACCACTAGGCCATACTGCCTGTCTGTCAAACCTGTTTACCACTAGCACCTATAATAAGAAGGTGGTTGTTATCCTCTGGGAAATGTCAACTAAAAACACTGAACACCGCATGGTATGTGCTGGATAACTGTGCTGACAGTAGCTGTGGTCAGCAAGGAAGTGAGCCTGAGAGCACCACGAGCTGGCTGGCTAGAGAAAGCTTGCAACAGTCATGGGGACTGATAAGCTTTGGATCAGGAGTAATATTCATAAAGTGAAGGCGAGAGGAAAGGGTACCCAGGGTATTCCATTTAAGACCCCCAGAAACAAAGATGGCAAAGTAGGAATGTAAAAGTAGTATTTAAGGGCTAACCCAGGTAGTGATAATCAGATTTTTATGTCTAGGAATCATGGGAGATAGGTTTAGAAATGTAGTTGAGGTGCAGATTGAGAATGGTGTGAGGATCTGAATTTGATTTTGATATTGTAGAAGATGGAGAACTGTTGGAAGGAGTAACAGCAAGCAAGTAGTATTTAGGGGAGTTAATCTGATAGTTTTTAAATACCTTTTGGGTAGATCTACAAAGAGAGTCTAACGCCTGGAAAACATTAAAGTGGTGATTATAACAATCTAAATGTGATGGTAGAAGCAGACATTTAAAAGATACATAGATGCTTTGGAAGAAAGCATCAATAGTTCATAAGAAGCTTTGACATTTGTATCAAAGGAAAGTGACTTGTTAAAAATAGCTTCTGAGATTAAACTAAATGACTGGAAGAATGTGGTACTACGTAAAGAGACAGGATCTTCCATCCCTATTGTGAAGAATTGACTGATGCTACAGCACAAAGTTATGTTTAAGCTGAAGGAAGAAATAACTAATGGTAATAGCAAGAACAGTACCAACAAGAAGTGTTGTACGCTCATCACTAGAGCTTCTGAAGGTTCTCCTTTTCCATTCCTTCTTTTCTTTTTCTCTTTTCCTCTCTCCCTCTCTCTTTTTCCTTCCTTCTTCTTTTTTCTTTCATTTCCATTTTTCCCTCCTTCTCTCCCTTTCTCCCTGCCTCACTGTCTTTTAATTTATTCATTTTTAAGTAAATATTCATTAAGCCTCTATTCTGTGAATATTTTGATTTTCTTTCTGGGTCAATAGCAATCTTATGAGTTAACACTGGGATTAGATATTTGAGTTTCAGATCATGAAGTCAGCTTATTCAATCTGATAAACTACAACTTCAGATGATGAAAATACCAACTTCATTATTAAGATAAATTGATATAAATGTATGAATTATTTGGTGCAATGAACAAGCCTACATAATGAAAACTGTCTATGGCCTAAAGTTTATTGCAATCATATATCAAAAAGTAAAGCATGTATGCGTGGATATGTGTGTGGGGGGGTGTGTTTGGTGAGTGTGAAGGAACCAAAGCCAATTATCACGTTATGAATCAATTTTTCCTAAAAGCTGAGACTTGGGCCTGATCGCATTTTGAACTTATTTCTGCTATTTGAAATAAGCTTACCAATTTCAACTCACATTTTCTTGTCAAATCTGTTTTTCCCTCTAATTCCCCACTAATGTATGAACCATTATTGATATTCTTTCATTCCATTTTGCAGGGATGTTTATTTTCTTTTCCTATGCATCTTAAGATTTAATCACTAACATAGTGAATACCATATGCTTCTCCTCATCTTTCTCCAGGGTAAAAATTTTAATGCCTGTGCTAGTGTGTACAAACTTTTCTCGTTGTTGCCAAATGCATTATGGATATTAGAATTGTGCAAAGTTCATGTTCCAGTGAATTAAGTTACCTTATCAGCTAAATGGTTACTTATTCATTTGTTTTGTAAAAGAAGATTAAAGGGCTTAGGTGATGGCAGACTGAGGGTTAATTTAAGAAGGACGTATGATTTAAGCTATACAATATTATAGAAAATATGCTAGGTTTATAAATGTGGCTGAATTTTTTTGTGTGTGTGATAAATATTGATACCTTTTTTTGTCTTCTCAATAGTTCACTCTTTGTCACACCAAAGAATTTAGGCTATTCTGTTACAACCATATCTGGGGATAGATATTCTTAGCATTAAACAGATAAGCGCCACAGATAACCTTCTCGGGATTTCCATTCCCAAGGTGACAAAGTAGCCAGAGAAGATGCCCATGACTTTACTATTGGTGTGAAAGTAGCAGCAAGAACAGTAAAGTCTGAGTGAAGTCAGTGGATAGGAAAGGGGAATGTTTCAATAACAAGTTGAATGAATCTATGAATGAAGACCAGAGAGGATGAAGAATGTCTCAAGATTGCCATATCAGGAGGTTATTTCAGATCTAAGTGACTCCAATAACATCTCAGCACAGGTAAGAAACCCAGATTGAGATAAAGTCTTCAACCTCAGTGTATGGGCACTCGTGTTATGGGCACTCAAAATAGAAATTAAGTTGAATTGAATCATTGGGAAAAAATACCATATTTCTTTTACATGCTTGAATGTGGGTTGACATTCATACCTACAAATTTCGCAAGAAAAAAATCAGTAGGGCCATAAAGATTGTATATTTATTGCTACATTTTGACCACAATTCCACCTTGACATGTTGAGTTACGACTCTTTGAAAAGACACTAACCTGGCATTATTTAATAGTACCTGTTGTTTTTATCAAATTACCTAACTTCCTTTTTATTTAGTTACTAAACATTTCTTAAAGTAAGTGTTTGGCTTTACTTGAACTGTAAATTATTTCAGTAGTAATATTTATTATGAAAATTGTATTCTCTGATGTGGTCAGACTGAGTTGTGTTTTAATCTTGATTTCACTTCATAACTGACTGTGATTTTATTAATCTACCTTTTCTACATAGTTTCCTCCTCTCTAATATGAGAATAAATACAACACCTCACAGCAATTTTTTAAGAACTGTAAAATAAATAATAATGGTAGTAGTGATATTGAAAACAGTAGCATAACAATAATACTAATAGAAATAGCAATAATATCTAAAAGAAAACAAAACACTTAAAATTTTTGAGCAGGCATTGTTCTAAGCATTTTCTCTGTGAATTGTGTTAGGCATCTTCTATGGATTAACTCATTTAATATTCACAACAACTCTTGAGATAGACAATATTTTATAATATATAATTTTACCCCATTATATAAATGAGGAAACTTAGGTTCAAAAGATTAAGCCACTTTCTCATGCTACCCAGATGATGTATGTTGGCTATAATTCCCGCTCAGAGCTTGCCCTCTGGGTCACCATCCACTATGTAAAGGTGAAAAATAAGTCAGGCAGCAAATGTTAGCTCTTTCCCTGAACCTTATGTGGTTCTCAAACTTGAGGACATCAAAAATATCTGAAGGACTACTTGAAACATGGATTGTTGGGTCCTACTCCAGAGTTTCTGACTAAGTAGAAATTGCATTTCTAACAAATTCCCAGGTGATGATGCTGCTGGTCCAGGGATCACACTTTGAGAACCACTCTTCTGTAAGTGAGATATGTGAAGGAAACCTATGCAGGTTATAAATTGGCATTATTGAAGGAAGCGTAGATGCTACTTATACTTGAATAAGGCTGCACTATCATCTAATTTGAGGATATCATTGACAAAATATTTCCTGATATCTGAAATTTCATTATTAAAAAATCATTGCTTTCCACTATTATATTTTCTGTTGTTAAAATGGAATTTTGGAAGGGATAGTATCTATTCATCCAGTTATGATCATTTTAAGCACACAAATGTAATACAAAGATCAATAATATGTGGTCCCTGGCTTTAAGGGGCTTAAAATCTAGAGAATGAAACTAAACCAAAAAACAAATAATACAGTGAAGCTTATAGATCTTCCGCAAAAAGGCAAAAGCTTATTTATGGCATAAAAGCAGAGCATAACAATTCCACTTCAGTTGGAACATGCAGTGGGGAGTTGAAAAGTTGAAAAGTAGAAAAGTTGGGTAGAAGAGTTGATTTAGCTGAATGTTGAAATTCAAGCAGGTCACTAATCAGATAAAGTTTAAGGCTTAGCTTGGTAAAGTGTGGGAGGGAGGGAGAGTGCTATATAGGTGACTGAAGAGTGAGGCAGGTACCAGATTAAGTGTAGTTTATACACCCAAGTAAAGCATTTGAACTTCATGTTGAAGACAGTAGTGAATTTCCAAATGTTTGTTGAGCAGGTGTGAAATATCTGCTTTGTGATTTATACAGACTAGTCTAATAGTTTGCAAGACTTACTGACCAAAAGGCAGATCGAAGTTAGTAAGACTAATTTTATTAATAAAATAAGCCTGAGAAAAGAGCAGTTCTTCAAATAAAGTGGTAGTAATGTGTATATATAGAGGGAATTAATTTGATAGATAGTTAAGAAGTGAAATGAACAACACTTTTTTAATTGTGTGAGACTGGTGTAGTTAGAGACTAAATAAGGGATGAATCAGGTTCTAGCTAAGGAATAATATAGATCAGTGATTCTCAAATTTTTACATATTAGAATCATCTGGGAACAACTTTGAAGAATCCTGAATCACAGGCCACACCCCTTACAATTAATTCAGAGGCTTCGGTAGCAGCAGAAATCCCCAGGTGTCCAATGTGCAGCCCAATTGAGAAACCATTATTATAGATAATGGTGCCATTTCCTAGATAGGGAACAGATAGGGAACAGATAATGTGAATAAGACTGTGTCAAAAAGAATGTAGAGAGAAAGAGTTTGAAAATACAAGAAAAGAAATGAGATAATCACAGAATGAATGGCCTGGAGATGATGAGAGAATATAGGATGAAGGGTATAGGCAGAGATACTAAACTTCAAATTTAAGAAGATATGCCTTGGTTTCTGAAATTAAAGGAAAGGAGGTAATGAATAATGTAGATTTAAATACAGTCTCAGCTAAAATAGCATGAAGCTGGAATGTTCATGCCCAATAGCCTCAATTCTCTCTGTTAAGGAGTCACCATGCCTTCCGCAATGACAGAGGAGAATGAGAAAATTGGGGTAGAGAGCTTGAGGAAAACATTCTCAGCTATGGAATTACATAACTGAGAATGCTTAGCAGTGAGGAACTGGTTGAGATTAGGAATTTCTTAGTGGGAGAAATCATTTAAAAAGGACAGAAAAGATCACCAAAGAAAAGTGCCTGTTTGCTCTGACCACTCTTTTCTTACTTCTGGAAACATCCCTGTCTTTTTAAGCACTACATTCAAAAATGTAGTTCGTAAGAGAATTCTCATATTCGTATATGCCTTGTTCTTTTGACCAAGTTGTGTGATCCAGAAGAAAGTACCAGACCCAAATGGACCAATTAGAGCCCTTTTCCAAGATGTTTATAATTTGGAATAAAAATAGGCGTGAGTCATTCCTTCTCCGGTGTGGGGAGCTATCACGTTTGAGACTTGGACTCAGCGAGAACATTCTTCCCACCACGTGCAACTGATGGTCTCAAGTCAGAGCAGAAGAAAGTGCAGACGAAAGCAAAATAGGAAAAGGAAAAAAACATGGGAGGACAATTATTACAGTGTTCCGGCTCCACCCCTGAACTTCCCGCATCGTTGTTGTCTGATCTTTCCTCTAAGTTGGAAGTATACTGTTGTTTCCTGGTATCTTTCAAGAAATAATTCCTTTTGTTTCTGATTTTCAAAAATATAGCTGCCTAACAAAATGTGTACTAACTCTATAAAATTGTTATGTGAAATCTACACTTCCCAATCCCCTTGCAATAAATTGGGGTCACATCCAGTAGAACGTAATTGGAAAAGTCATGTGTTATTCCCAGGCCAGGTTAATTAAGAAGCATTAATGCCTTTTCCATCCTCTTCTTCTTTAAGCCTGGATGAGGAATACTCTGAGGCCCTATGAAAATGCAGAAGTAGGAGAAGTAAATAGTCTAAATCCATGAATTTTCAAGTGTAAGAAAACAGCTAAATGAAAGGAAAACCTGAAACAGATTTTAAAGACTGAACAGATTTTTTACTACTGCAACAGATTTTTACTACAGATTTAAGCTACTGACATTGTGGAATTTATTTGTTACAGCAGCTAGTGTTACTCTAACTCCCTAAATAATGCATGAAGAAAATTTGATTTGTATTTACATACATGATAACAAAAAACGCTAAGTGTGGCAGTCATTGTCATGTTTGCTCTAGGGAGAATCTGTTTCCTCATCTTTTCCAGCTTCTGGAGGCCACCCACATTCCTTAGCTCGTGGCCCACTTCCTTCATCTTCAAAGTCAATGCCTTTGCATTTGTCTGATCACTCTTCCCTAGTCATGTCTCCCTCTGATCACAGATGGGCAAGGGTCTCCACTTTTAAGGATTCACTGGGTCCAGGCTAATCTTCACATCTTAAGAACCTTAACTTAATCACATTTGCAACAACCATTTTTCCACAGAGAGTAACATATCAACACATTGCAGTGATTAGAATGTGGGCATTTTTTGAGGGGGGCCATTACTCTGCCTACCACGACCTCTATTGCTCTGAGTATTTCCACAGGACACATATCCACTAAAAGCAATAATTATTTTCCTCTCATTTGATATAGGTATTTTACTAAAGAACATATTGCAAAGGTGTAAAAAAAATCCCTGCTCATATAATAACAAAAACTTTTTAAAAAGCAATTTATCTCTTTATAACATCCTTAAGTCATCTAATATTTTATCCAAACTAAGGCTTAGATTCATACATCAACAGGGATACACAAGAAAAGTTGGTAAGAAGTAAGATTTACCTTTACTGTATATTCTTTCAATTTAACAATGACAAATTTTATCAATCTGACATTTTCACTTCGCTTTCACTGACAAAAGCAATTTAAAAAAAAATTCCAAAGGATAAATCTTATTAAGATTCAAAATAAAGAGGTTAGGAAGATTCCTTTCCATCTCCTGTTGACTTGATTATCTTTAGCACAAGGTAAACATTAAGCAATCATCAATTAAAATTTGTGTTAGAGTTATTCACAGAAACAGAATCATTGAGACATATATCTATCTATCTATCTAATGATTTATTTTAAGCAATTGGCTCACACAATGGTGGAGGCTGGTATGTCTGAAATTTGCAATACCAGCTAGCAGGCTGGAAATTCAGGTAAGAGTTGATGTTACAGTCTTAAATCTGAAATCCACAGGTGAACCAGTGGGCTGGAAACTCAGGCAGGGTTTGTATGTTGCTGTCCTGAGGAAGAAATGCTTCTTCTTCAGGAAACTTCTATCTTTTCTCTTAAGGCCCTCAATCAACAGATGAGGCCCACTCATATTATGAGGAGTTATCTGCTTCACTTCAAGTCAAGTGAGTATAAATGTTAATAACACTATCATTACCTTTACAAAATCTAAACCAGCGTATTACGAAACAACTAGGCACCGTAGCCAAATCAAACTGACTGATAAAATTGACCATCATATTTACAGAAATCATTATGGAATAAAAGTGTCATCTGAAGGACTCATTATTTTTATGAAAGCATTTTAAAATTAAATGCGTTCTGCGCCAGCCCGGTGGCGCAAGTCGTTAAGTGTGCGTGATCCACTGCTGCAGCCCAGGGTTCGCCGGTTCGGGTCCTGGGCACGCACCGATGCACCGCTTGTGGAGCCATGCTGTGGTGGCGTCCCATATAAAGTAGAGGAAGATGGGCACGGATGTTAGCCCAGGGCCAGTCTTCCTCAGCAAAAAGAGGAGGATTGGCAGATGTTAGCTCAGGGCCCATCTTCCTCACACACACACACACAAAAAATTAAATACATTCTTACATCCATCAATTCAATAATTACCTATTAAGTGCTTACTACATAGGTGTTTACTACATGACATTATAAATCTGTTTGTATATGTGCTAAATTTATTTAAGTGTTTACTATGTTCTAGTTACTGAATTCTGCTAAGCATTGGCCATATAAAGATGAATGAGACACTGACCTTGATTTTAAGAAAATTATTATCTAACGAAAAAGATAAATATTTGTACAAATCATCACAGCACAACCTTCTTGGTGCTAAAAGAAATATGAATTTAATAGCATGACTGCAAGGTGAAAGGAAGGTCCACTGACATAGTCCTAGGGAGTCCCACTTGAAGAAACTGGCCAGTGGAAAAGGTAGAAAAGGACAGTACAGGCGGATCATAGACTAAAGAGCATTGAATTCTATTGCCTGTTTAGCAAATTGAACGCTTTGGTATATCTCGAATGCATGGCAGGATGTTAGTAAGGTAAGTGAAGTCATATTGCCTTCACTGTCAGACTGCATTTTGCTTTGCAGCAACTAGAAGGCCATGAAAATACTGGCCATTAATTAGGCAAGTATATCAGATCAGCCTTTACAATACTTAAAACAGCTACTTCCCTTTGAGGAAGGATACCAATTCTTACTTGCTCCCTCGCCAATGTGTCTAATGATAGAGAACATGGAGATACTCATTCAGCTGGCCTAAGTATTAAGGGGTTGAGAATAGTTTTAATTATTCTTGCAACTTTTTAATAACTTTCACACATGATTCTGATTTACAATGCTCTTTAGAACCACAACATTTAAAGACTCTAAGTCAGGGGAGAAAAATAATAGACAAATTTTTTGTCTGCTTTCATGCTCATTCTAATGGATCCAGGGCACAAAATATAGAAATGAAATAATTTCCTTGTTAAATCTCTCTCCACAAAGTGTTAAATGATTATTAGAGGTGGAAGTTTTTTTTTTAATCATGGATGATTTCATAAGGTTCAGATGTACTCAAGTGTTCTAATACGCCGCAGGCACATGAATGTATGAGTATTTGTTTCTATGCTGCATAACAAACTACCACAAATTTAGTGTCTTAAAACAATACACATTTAGTATCTCACAGTTTCTACAAGTCAAAAATGCTGCTACAGATGAACTGGATTCTCTGTCTCAGAGTCTCACTAGGCTACAATCCAGGTGCTGGCCACAGCTGCATCTTCATCATACTCTCTAGTAGGACAAGACCCACTTCCAAGCTTTCTCAGGTTGTTGGCAGAATTTATATCCTTGTGTCTATAGCACTGACCTTCCTGTTTTCTAGCTGGCTACCAGCTGGAGATTGCTCTCAGCTCCTGGAGGCTATCTGTAGTGTTTTGCCACCTGGCCCGCTCCATAGGTGCTCTCACAAATGGCAACTTACTTTCAAATCCAAGAAGGGAGAATCTTTCTTTTTAGCCTGCTAAAAACATGGGAGAGATATCCCATCATCTTTGTCATATTATGTAACCTAATCACAGGGGTGACATTCTATTACCGTTACCATATTCTATTTGTTATAAGCAAGTCAAGACCCCACCTGCGCACAGGGAGAGCAGAGTACACAAAAGTGTCAATAGTAGGAGATGGGAATTATTGGGGGTCTCCCTGGTGTGGTCTGCTACAATGAGATACACAAACAGATCATGTCTAAATCTTCTGGAAGCCTCCACTCTTGAAGCATTCTGAATTAACATGTATAAATTATTTCCAGAATGCACTAATAGAGCAATATTTTAAAAAATTGCCCAAAACTCTACATTCATCAAATTGCTAAGAAAAGGATGAAAATGCAACTTTTAATAAAGAAGCTTAACAAGGATTAGTATTCAAGCGGGATTTCTAACAACAATTAAATCAGATAACCATTGTTATTCCTGAGTCATATTTAGTTGTTATTCATATATTAGGAAAGATATCTAATGTAAAATAACCTAAATAGAAATATATATAAATTTTTAAAATATACATACACATATATAGGTGTGTGTGCATATTTATACATATATATTTTTCAATGCCTAAAAGCACTGAGATGGAAAACTTATCTTGTTGATAAATAGATATTTCTATGTTGAATTGTTGACCCTCACAGATTTGAATTAGACATATGAAAATTCAAAGCAAGGTATATAATGATCCCACACAATGTGTTTTTGCTACAGTAAGTTTGATGGATCACGCTGAAACTTACTGTAAGAGGGCAAGTGTTTCCAACTCTCCAAGTCTTTCCAGGGATGACTTAATTTCAGTAGAATGGCCACATTCACAGTCACACCTGGCAGCAAACAGTCCATGTGTTGTAGCACCTAAAACACAGTGCATCACTTCACAATGAGAAAAGGAAGGTCCACAGCAGAAGATGACAAGTACCCTGTCAGGCTTCAGGATGGAGAGTGATTATGACCAGAATTAGAAGACCCTGGGACTTGTGAGTGTTTTGCATCATTGGAAATATTGTGTTGCTAAAGTTCACTCTCATTAGAGGGGCACTATCTGCAAAGCTATAAGGGACAAGTAACAGCTGTTCATGCCTTCTTCTAGAAGTGTGTCTTTCATGTTGTCTCCACAATTATGATGCTGGGCGTCAGGACTTCCATCTCATGACCACCAGCCAAATGTGTAAATTCTAATTTGGGACAGAATTCCAATCTTTATGTGAAGCGTTAATGTGAATTATTTCTCCGTGATTGTGATTTGTATGCAATGGTGCTTTTTTCTTCCACTCAGAGAACCCTATTTAATGAAAAGTAACATGTGTGGTGTTTTGTGCATCATTTTGTCAGGAAATTTTTTTGTTGTTCCTCTGTACTCTGATGTGATTTCTTTCCCCTTTTAGGATCCAGCTACACAAAATAAATACTCCTAACTTGTCTATATTATTTTGTCTTGATCTGCTTCTCCTATATTGCCTTTCTTACTCTTCCTTGCCTCTGTTTTCATATATAACTAAGATAACAATTTAATATGTTTTAAAATGTTTAGACTATACACCTGAATTGAACAGACTGTTTCCAAAACTTGTTACCAATTTTTTTGAGTTCCTACTTTGGCCTTCCAGTGTTTTATACAGGAGAATTCATGTTATCAATTCATAAACATGCACTTAAGTGAAAAGTATTGTGTCTGACTCCCGATTAGGCATTATGTTTGAAATATTTTCCTTTATGACCCAAGTCAGAGCACACATATCTCCTGATAATATGTTTAATATGATAGATTTAAATAATTGATTAACTGAACATACAAGCAAATTGCTTCACAGATCATTTCTTTCCATTGTGTAGAAAGTTCCTGACTTAGTGATTGAAAGTTGTCTGAGTTTTCATAATACGCAGCATGGCTTCATATTATTGTAAATAAGAGTTGACATGAACACTATTTATAATAATCTCCCAGTGTCATAGTGGCCATAATAAGGAATATAACCCATTGGTTCCTTCATTCTGTCATTTATTAATATATATAACATTGGTGGAGTATTACTGTGTGTCAGCCATAGTGCACAGAGTATGAATCAGACATGTACCCTGAATGCAAAAGATACAATATAATAAGAAACCAGATATTGAAAATGCAAGTTTGATTATGTTGTTCTGGACATGTTGATCTTTATGCCTTCTCTCCCACGTGCTTTTGCAATGGAAGCTACTTATTCCTGCCTCATCCGTACTCTGCATCTCTTTCCTCCAGCTCCTTCTGCCTCAGTGGTCAAGCGTCATAGTTTATGACCCAGACCTTCCACTTCACGGTCATGGGGATTCAATTAAGAAGTTGATACATCACCAAAGCATTCAATTTTCAGGCGTCTATAGACTATGCAAAATGGGCTTATAAAGATGATAATGACTAAGGCCAATTTCTTTCACAGAAATTCAAACTAAGACTGTGTAAGGACTTTGACTTTGAGTGGTGTAGAAGTTTCTGAAAGGTCATTAGATTGAGTTAAGTTAGAGAAGCTATTATGGGCCAGGTTTCCCTGCATTTGAAATAGCGCATTACTTTCTGTTAATATGTGGGTTATATTGGGTATTTTAAGGACTGTGATAGGTAAGCTGGGGTTAGTTGGCCTGAGAATCTGTTAAGCAAGAAAATCCTTGCTGATGTCATTATTTAAGTAAACAAGGCTGGAAGACTTTATAATCCTGGTGAATGTGGGCTTACTTTGGGAAGAAGTTGAATTACCAGAATATTCCAAGCCTGATGATAATTATTCTTTGTGTGATTCATACCAGGTGTAAACTTAGACTCTTCCCACCATGTCATTTTTAGGCATGAATATAAAGCATGCCATCCATAAATGAAGAAACAAGTGAGGTAAAATATTATTTGCCATGGGATTAAGTAGTTGATTAAGTAGTTCATGATCCATTATCACTAACAAATAGTTGGCTGTTTTAGAATGAGAGCGAGTAATTTCAGACATGTATTTTGGAGTGTGGCGTATGTAGTCAAAACCATTGCAGTGAATTGAGTTTTCCAGTGCTGACCACAATAATGTCTCCATTTCATATGTTCTTTCTACAATGTCACCTATCATACGGTTTATTTCCTCTCTCCTTGAAACTGAATGGCTTTTTGCAACTGCCTCAGCATTTTGCATAAAAACACCATGCTCATTCGCCAAGGTCTTTTGGGATGCTTGCTCTTGAAAAATCAGAGAGACTCCCTGGAAAGGGTGTGTGAGTGAGTTTTGACTGACAGTATAGATGAGGTCTCAATTAATAGCTAGTACTAACTCGCCACCTATGTGACAACCATTTTGGAAGGTCCTCCAGTTCTGGTTGAATTGACAAGCTCCCTGCTGAACCTTCCTCAAGTCCTGCCCAAACCACAGATACATGAACAAAATAACTGACTGTTCTTTTAGTCCACAAAATTTTGTGATTTTTTTAATGCAGCAATGGATAAATGATACATCTGGCAATTAATATACTATACTGTCCTTGATCTTTTTAAATTTTTTTATAAATAGTATTTACTATTGCTGTTTTTCTTCTCATCTCAATATTGTACGTCAGGTGTGTCAATGGTGGTTATATTTACTATTTATTCCATATCACTCGCAAAAATTAGAAATGATATCAGAATGGGGTCGTAACTGAATTAGAAAATAACGAATACAGCTGGAAAATTCTAGACCCTAAGACTGGCAAGCTTCTTTAAAGAGGCTTTATTTCCTCATCTCTGGACTTTATTTCCTCATCTCTGGATTTAGTAACAGGGTGTATTTCTGATCAGACTTTTTGTTAGGTGGCTATGAAGGTGATGATAGTGATTATAAATGACGGTTAGATCACATTTGGCAAACAACATCTTTGTAACTGACGCTGTGAGTATCAGATAAATGAAAACATGCATAATAATTAGAGGGTGACTTCTTCTATACTTCCTTATCATGGAAAATTTTTGATCCATAACCCGTGTTATCTAGGCAGCCTTGATTTATACTATGTAGCCGTAGATCCAGAGTAAACAATGAAGAGCAAGGAATTCAGAATCTTCCTTGTGAGCTATATAGACTTTGTGATGTGGTTCATATCAAGATTAGCTGGATTATTCAGATTATCTTCCTAGAATTTGAACTAAAAAACAGATATGATTTGTCGATTGAACAAGAATCGTTGGGACTAGAGAAGGACATATTAAGTTTTATGCATGTAAGAGTCATGGGGAGCATTATGAAGAAAGAGAAAGAGAGAATTTGAGCAAATGTAGGGATAGTAAGAGAGCTTTAGAATGGAATGGGCCATGCAGAGCAAGAGAGAATAAACAGGCACAAATTCATGCTGTTATACTTGCCAAAACGACCTTGAATCCAGAACTAGCTGTAGAGCTAATCACCATGAATGCTGGCTCTCTGTGAACCACGTCTTTAAATCCCCATGAAAGCTATCTCTTCTATATTATACCATCTATATTTTTAAAACACTCATCTCTGTCACCTTGACCACAATTTCTTGCAGTCAAAAAATCTAAAGAGAAACAAGAGTGTACCATTGCAAATGGGCTCACAAGGGAGACTGTGATCAATAAGGGGAGGTGAACCTCTTTATGATAACACCCTGGATACGAGTCTTCACAAGCGAATGTGTCCAATGGTGGAGGAGGAGTTTCCAGGAAAAAATAACATAGATAACATCATGAAACATGCAGATTTACAGGTCTACAACTATTTTAGAATAGCTGAAGCAGGAAGTCTTAGATAGGGCATAGTAAAGGAGAGGTTGGAGGAAGAAGCAGAAGGCTTGATAGAGGGACACGTATATCCCATTCTACGAATTTTCTATTTGATATTGAAGGCAATAAAAAGTTACAAAAAACTTTATTCAGAACATGGCATGGTTAGATTTGCATTTCAGAAAGAACATTTCCAAGAGAGAAGATTTAAAAGAAGTTGGTCAGTGTGTAGATAACTGGTGACATTATTTCAGGTGATACATGTATGGTACGAAGAGCAGGTGCAAAAATTTCTAAGAACTTATAATCAACGGAACTGGATTATTGATTATATATGAAGAACGTAGGTAACCGAGTCTGAAAAGACTCCAAATAAATGACTTTCCTAGTAATGGAGAAAAACATTCAGATTGGGAGCAGTAATAGGTTCAATTTTGCCCAGGTCACATATTGTCACCTTGCACCCCTTACCTAGTTTCTCAGACCAAAAGTCTTGAGCATATCCTTGATTTGTCTTTCTTTGACAACAGCTATGCAAAATAGCAGATGTGATGATTATATCCCAAATCTAACTATTTCTTGTCATCTTCGCTGATACGTCTTAGTCTTCAAGAATGTTACTAACTGCAAACCGATCAATTGATGTGTGTGTTAATGTTCTACCTTGCACCATCAAGTCAATATGATTGGAGCTTGTAGAGTGAGGAGAGTGATGGAAAATGGTAGCCAGATAGTCAGGATTGAGATTGACTTGGCTTTACGGGCTGTAGTAAGCCATTTGGAATTTATTTTACAGTTAAACAAAAAACACTGGAGTTCTTTAGCCAAGTGAAGTATCCGATGAAATTTTTAAACAAATACTGCTGTCTGGGGAACTGAACGTAGGGTGGCAAGCACAGATATAGAAAATTATTCTTGTCATGTAAACTAAAGCTGTTTGAATTTCTTTTCCTTTGCTGAATCAAACTTGTCCCCAGTTTCAAGGCATTATCCTTACTGTTTCCTTTATCTGGATGGTTTGCCCCAGACTTTCACATGGCTTGTCAGCAAGATTTCAGGACCTGCCGCCACCTCAAAGAGTCCTTCCTTCCACATCCTACCCAAGTAGTTTTGCCTCTTGTCATTCATTGACCAATAATTCTGCTCTGGTTTCTCAAAGCACTTAATACTCTATGAAATTATATTATTTTTTAATTTGTTTATATTCTGTATTCTTTCTTTAGAATGTAAGGCCCATGAGGAGAGGAAGTGTATTTTTCTTGTGGACGCTGTGTTCTCCATGTCCAACATAGTGCTTAAAGTAAAATATGTTGATAATACATGTTGTGACGTGATTGACAAATGAAAGAAAAATAATATATAATTAAAGATTTGTGAAATATGTACTTAGAGGTGACAACTGAATGAGACTGTCCAAGAACAAGAGATTGTTTTAACCCTGAAGATGACGAAGAGAATTTTGACATGCACTGGCAATTTATGGGTTGACAATAAATAAAACTATTTTTTAAAAGACTGTAGAAAGTAAATCATATACTTAAAATTCATGAAGAAGGGAAAGAGAAAGAAACAAGTTTCTATTGAGTACCAGGCTAGATACTTAGTATATTTAAACTCATTTAAGCCTCCAAGAGCCGTGGCAGGTTTGCTTTCATTCAGAGTCATTTCAATAAAATATATATATTTTAAGCATGAAGAGTTACATTTGTTAAAATCAATGCGCTGACAAAACAGTGGGGAAAATAACATGTAAAACACAAAGCATTCACTAAACTATGTTGATACACATTTTTATATCTTTTGGCATAACAAATATCAAAGTTATTTACATTTGGAAAAATATTTTTTGAATATATTGGTCACTAAACTATCAAGTAACAAGTCATTGTTGTTTTATATTTACTTGCCTTGCATAAGCCTAGATTTGACTAAGAGTAATTCCCACTGTTAAAGTGCCTGCAGAAACATTGTTCATGTTAAATTATGACCAGATTCTCATGCTTACCTTGCCCGACTATCAATAAAACAATTCAAAGTTTATAGCACAGTGGTACACTGTACCCAGGATTGTTATTGTGACATATTATGCCACCTTGTGCTATATCATACTGTAATTCAGATGTTAACTTATGTGACTACTGTTCTTTATCTAGAAAAGATAGTATTCTCATTTCCTCCAAAAGCTGTAATATGCATATTTCAGACCACAAAATATATCTATTTCCACAGAAATAGCTTCAATTATTTATTGGGATTCTTCGTAATATACTAGTAAACATATTTTTGAATTAACTTGTGAAAATAAGCAAATAAATAAAATAAGCAAAAAGCTGCACGTTAATGAGATTCTGGGACATGTGAACATGTTATTTTAATAAAGCACTGACTGTACAGTAGTCTTCCCGTTCTTTTTCATCCATATTCCTCAGACTTGAAGGGGAGAGGCTCATGATAATATAAGCATGGAAAACCAAACTTTTAAAAAATTATTCCTTAGAGATAAATTATGAGGCAAAGAAATGGAATAATAAGGAGTTGTGGAAACTAAAAGTGATTTTTTAGAAGGAGTCAGTATTATCATTTCTGTATGGTATGGTTGAAAATGTACAGACATCAACACCCACCCACTCACACACACACACAAGTACACATACAATTTATATCTCAAAAATATTAAAATATTATAGAAAATATAATCTATACCTGGAAAAAGACAGAGTTCGAATACAGTCCTCATATAACTATATCCCCAAATAATTGTTTTTAAAATAAACTCCGTGGAGGAATCATAGTGGTGGGAAGAAAAAAAACGTGAAATGAGAAGATGAGATGCTGAACTACCAACTCATGTATAACTAGAGCAGGTTTGATTTTATTTCTTTTACCTTTTGGTCAACAAGGATTCCCTTTGAACCAGAAATTTCACAGCTAAATACGATTAAGAAATACTGAAGTAAGTTACTTGTGGAATTCAACACTAATATTGTAAAAACTGGGAAGAAAAGCTAATGTAGGTTGTATATAAATGATAAATCTGATTACCAGTGCTGTATTTTTATTTAGTATAAATCAATCACCTTGAGTAAAGATGATAATGTATATTTCAAATGATACACTAAATTTTGATACACTAAGTATAATTTTTAAGTAGTGCTCCAGGAAGTGTAAATCCGTTATATCTAATTATTAATGCATTTAGTTTTAAAAAATATTCAATCTCTATATTAATACTTCTATTTTTAAGGATAAGATGGGGACTCAAAGAAGTAAAATAACATACCCAATGTTACATGTTTAATTAATTGTTGGAGAGAGGATTTCAAAGCAGTTTAAAAATGCTCTCTAGCTATTCTCTTTATACTATGCCGCTATTAAATTTCATTAAAAACTCAAAAACTTATGTAAAAACACTTTCAAGTATTGCATTCAGTTATGTGAATACTTTTTATGTTCTTTCAACTTTAGAGAGACCGAAGTAATTGCATAAGTGAAATATCTACAGAAGTAAAAAATAAACAATAGAAAATGCTTCATCAACTGCATATTTTACTAGAGTATTTACCATATCTTCTATTTGTGGTTATTTAACATAAAAATGCATCGAAAAGACTTGGAGGGTTTTCATAAGAGAGCAAATACAAGAATGATGGAAAATATGATATATAAAGAAAGAATAGAAGAATTGGGAATATCCTGCCTGAAAGGCTTAGACAGATTTAATAACTATCCTCAAACATATAAAAGGTTATGTTGATTAGAACGGCTTCCAAACATCCTTACAGAGGAAGCAACAGGAAATAACAGATTTAAGAGCTGAAAGAACAGGGCACAGCATCCCCTGCCTCCCAGTATAGCTAAATCATTAGAGTTGAAATTTTTTACTGTTGCTAGAATTCTTCAGAGAACAGTGGATATTGAAAAGAATATATGAAAAAGAATAAAGGTCTGTAGATGAGAAAACAGATGTTCTAGTTTTAATTTTGCAATGAACTGCCTGTGTGACTTTATATAAGACATTTCATTGGTCTGAATTTCTTGTGCCTCATTTGAAAAAGGTTAAAGCTGAACTATAACGGTGACTTTTGATCTTTTGAGTCAGGAACATCTTGAAAATTTGATGAAATTCATATCTCCTCTCTCCAGAAAAAATGACTTGCACTTGGAATTTTACTTTTAATTTCAAGAATACAACAACGGCTTGCAGCTTATTGACAGATATTCTCCAGAGATTCCTACTAATTAAATAATTTCAGACTCGGAGTCTACAATTGAATGAAATTCTAGAATCTCCCTTTGGTTTCTATGTGATCACTACCTGAAAGTTTAGATGTATTTTTGCAAATATCTCTTTTTTGTAATAATAATATAAACAAAACTTCCCTCTTCTTAAGTAAAGAAGAATTACAAAAAAACAAAAAACTGCTAAAAATTTCCTTGGAACAAGAGGGCAGAAATCCTGTCCACTTTTACTTACATTGACTACCTTAGTGTCTGGCATATAGCTTGACATAAAACAAACAAGCAAAATCCTTCAAAAATATTTGCTGCTCAAACTTTCATGATATTTATTCTGATGAAAACACTCACTATGTTTTTTAAAGTGCTATACAACACAATTTTAATCATTTAATTTTCTTTTATCAATTCATCTACATCTTTCTTAAAATGAAAACATTGAATAAAGTATTCTGAGTCATTGGCAAATTTTATAATGAATTGAAAATAAAATTTCAAAATCTCCAGCATGTAAATATTTAATCAATGTTTTCCTGGATCTCATTTATTCAGTTTAACCCTTCATTGAGAAAATCTCTACTACTTCATTTTCAATGACATTGTATTATTACATTGTTCTTCCATAATCAGATTACTTTCTTTTATAGGTAATTATCCTCCTTTTGTTTCCTAATTGTAGGTATTCTCCAAGGGTCTATGTTTCTTTTTTTTTTTTTGTGAGGAAGATCAGCCCTGAGCCAACATCCATGCCAATCCTCCTTTTTCTTTTTCTTTTTTCTTTTTTTTTGCTGAGGAAGACTGGCCCTGCACGTACATCTGTGCCCATCTTCTTCCACTTTATATGAGATGCCACCATAACATGGCCTGACAAGCGGTGTATTGGTGAGCTCCTGGATCCGAACCCCGGCTTCCAGCAGAGGAGCGTGCACACTTAACTGCTATGCCACGGTGCCGGCTGCCCCCAAGGCTCTATTTTTGATCACTGTTTGTTTTGTCCTTTTTCTTTTTCCTAGAGATTTCACGCATTTCCATTTTTATTGCTACATCACACATTAATATTCTAAGCCTTGCTTTTTTTCACTTTAGCTTTAGAACCATGGACTCAGCATACTGCCAAAATAAGTAACTAAAGAGTTCTTTGGTTTAACACAATAAACGTGTGTGTCTTGCTCTTGATTCTTCCGTCAAATGGTTCCCATATCCTCCAATGTTCTTCAGGAAGATGGAGTACTCCACAGGGTAATCTTCATCTGGCCAGCCCTCAAGAGGAGAGAGAGAGAGAGAGAGGGGAAATTTAAACAACAGACCTGGAGGAGAGGTACATCGTTTCTGTTCACATTCTATTGGCCAAAGCCTGATCTCATTGCCTCACCTTGCTACAAGGTGGTAGTGGTGGTGGTGGGGAGGGATAGTTTAGCTTTGTGTCCAGGAAGAAAAAAATGATTTGGTGAACAGGTATGAGACCCTTCACAGCATTGCCCCACCACTCTTTTATTAATCCATTTTCTTCTTGTATTGGTTGATTCAGACCTAGCATATCTCTTTCATTATTTTGATATGTGTCTCTGGCAAGAGCTGCTTATCAGCAACTGCCCTTCTCTATCCGTTCTGTATTATGGCCAAATACTTTCATTACCTTCTCTCATTTGTATCACACAAGCTAGTCTCACTGGATAGTTCCAGACTGGAAACATGAACTAGGAACTTGGCTGGAAGAGTTGTACTCACATTGAGATCCTCTGATACTAACCACATGTGTGTGTTGTTTCCTTGCACTTTCATTCTCTTTCAGTTATAGTCGGGCTTCTAGGTTTATTGAAAGACCATTTGATACCTCTGCCCAAATCTTAAAAGAGAAATATACCTCAATAATAAAAAAAAGTATCAAATGAAGAAGGCCATACTTTTTTGGTAATTAGGGCCAATCTTAACAACTAGGACTCTTTAAAGTATGGAAGTGTCTCCCTCCAAGAAGTTTGGAACTAACTACTAACTTGACATAGTTTCATTCCTTAGTTCCCCTTTTGAAACAACAGCCTATTGACCAAGAAGGCATTACCGCTTCCTCAGCTTGACTAAACTTCTGACAGGTTTCTTCCTGACTCTAGGCCACTGAGCTCCCTTTTCTTAGAGCATTTACTTTAGAAAACTTGTAATTGCAAATTCTTTCTCTGCCCTTTTGAAATGCAAATCTTTTTTAAAAGCCTCTTGCCAGTTTTACAATCAAGGACTCTCTTTCTTAAGGACCCAGGAGTCATCTTTTTGAAATGTAATCATCAAGGAAAATAGAGCTACTGCCTTCCAGTCTAACTCCAAGTTGTAAAACTCCACCCTCTCA
The DNA here is from genome assembly GCF_020826845.1 of Diceros bicornis minor. Taxonomy (NCBI): domain Eukaryota; kingdom Metazoa; phylum Chordata; class Mammalia; order Perissodactyla; family Rhinocerotidae; genus Diceros; species Diceros bicornis. The sequence continues at coordinate 23,423,732 of NC_080766.1, forward strand.
TGAAGATAGGACGTTGATTTTTCTTTAAGTAAGGCCAATTAGCAACAGAAGCAGCCTACCACCCTCCACCCCACATCTGAAAGACTCCAGTCTTTTTATTTCAACAGAGTGGAGTTCAGACTGCCCTTTGTTTTCTCTTCACTGTTGCAATAATCTTTAATAGTCTTCTTTATTTGTTTAACTTTATCAGGTTCAATTTTTGCTTGAGACTGCCTGGGAACATTCCTAATTCTTACCTCAAAGCTTGGTCCTACTGTTGACTTTACTTGCTGCTCAGCCTTTTGCTAGTTTTAGTTATTCATGTTATCTCGATCTTTATTTTTGACCAATTCTAAAGCTGGTTATATCTGCTAATCTTGCTGAGTCCCCTTGGTGGTGCAACAAGCCAACAATTTTCTTTGGCCAAGCTTGTAGTTGTGGGAGATCAAAATTTGGCTACCTCAAAATATGTTTCTTTACTTTTATTATTTTCTCTGAAGGACATTTGAGCTTCTCCTCCCAAGCTGCCTAGAGAATTTAACATAGAAGGCCTGTTTCAGGAAGGACCCACTACCATATGATGGCTGTAATATAATGTAAAAGAGATGTTGCAGTAGGAAAGGCACCAACAAGCCCACCTTATCAAAAATTCTGTCTCTCCCTGGCCACATTCTCTAGGTGGCCCTGTAAAGAGTTATCAGACAAACATTTGCATTTCCATCTCCATGTGAATTGTCTTCCTCCCCTCTGAAATCCCCTATAGCTGTCTCCGTCCCCACTCCCAACATCCTCATTTGTCTTTATCTAAATCTATTTAAGGTGAAAACCTCTGCCATTTGTTGAGAAACTCAGTTTCCCTGGTTTCTGCCATGTATACATGTTATTAAACTTTGATTTTCTCCTGCTATTTGGTCTCATGTCAATTTAATTTGTAGCCTGGCCAGGAAGGACCCAGAGTGAGTAGAGGACACTTTTCCACCCCCAACATAGTGTTGGTAGCAGTCTTGTATTGTCAAGACTTCCATCTGTCTCACACCAGTTCATATCTGAGCCAGCCATGAAATCTGCCCCCTTCATGACTCCAGATTTTCTGCACATGCGTCTGCGGAATGGGTCTTTTCTTATTCCTTCTAGCTTTCCAGAAACAGATCAGTTCTTGAGTGATTATATATATACTTAAGGGCTCCCACCTTGCTTTCATGCTTTCCTATGGCCTTGTCCTCATAAGATTCAACTGATTGCTTCATTAACCTTAACTCCACATTTAGCTGCCCTGCCTGATGTGATCCTTCCATGAGTGATGGATGAGGTGCTTGGGTTCAACTTCCTCTTTGCCAGATACTCACCTTTTCTCCCCAATTCCATAGCCACACTTGTTATGAAAGTATTCCTACTTTTTGCAAACATTTCCTACTTTTTTTTGGCCTACTTTCTTTAGATTAGTGAGCTCTTACTTAATTTTTTTCATGAACTAGAAATAGAAATGAAATGTACAAATCAACTAGAAGAGATTGTTTCCTCACAAAGGGCATGATCTACTCGTTCCAAGACAAAAACCAATCTCTCAAGAGGCAAGATGGTGGTAGAGAAAGGACTTTTATTAAGTGAAAAGCCAGCTAATCAGAAGATAGTAGACTCGTGTCCTAAAGAACCATCTTAAAGAGAATACAGAATCTTGAAGCAGTTATATAGGGCTAGTGGGCTATGGGGGGGGGGTCCAGAATGTTGACCATCTGGCACTGCAGACTAGGGGTCAACACACCGTCTAGCACTGTACACTAGTGGGGGATACCACACGAGACATTTAAGCTGTCATTGATGATGTATGCCATTATAGAATCTCTCTCCGGGGGTCGTTGGAGGAGAAGGTCAAGAAGATTGTTCATCTGGAGCTGTAGACTTGGGGTCGCTACATTTCTAAGGAACTCAAAAGAAAAAAGTCACTGTCTTATTGTAGCTGGGAAGTATAAAGCTAAGTAGGGGTCATAAGTCATAATGCATGCAGTTTCCTTTATGTTTCAGTTATTTATTATCTAGCCTACATGCAAGCCAGGGTATGTCCAGCTGGGTTAATTACTTAGAGGTTATCCATAGTTACAATATGGCTCCCTGTCTGCAAAAATGGCTTCTCTTATGTCAAGCTCGTGTTGAGCCGGTATCAAGATCTTGGAATATAAAAAGTCATCATTTGAGACTATTAATATTATTTGTGGGGTATTACTAAATTGAGTTGGATTCTTCTTTTATTCCCACTGAGTATTTCACTGAATCTCTGACCTGATGAATAAACTGATTCATAAATCCCATTATGCATTACAAGAGCTCTCTCCATCTTTTATTTTTTGTGATCACTCTCACTGTATTTTTTCCACTTCCAGATCGGCTTATTTTTCAAGTTGAAATTTCTGAATGGAGGTAGAATAAGATGTACTGATGAAAGACAGAGAGAGAGAGAGAAAGAAATATTAAGACAGACAGACTGAGCAAAGTATCATATCCCCTGACAAAATAAGTTGTTCTGGAAGGATAACTACATAGTTTTTATGTAAGTCTTTGAAGCAAGTATAAGAAAGTCAAAGTTTTTTCTTTTTCTCAGTCATACTGGAGGTCAGCTTCTCTTAGAAAATATAATGATATAATATTTCAATCCAGGTCTAAATATCAAGATGAACTCTTTCTTTGACTATTTTTTATTAGGAAAATTTCATTCATTCAACAGATAGAGAGACTAGGATAATAACCCCTTAACATATGTCACTCAGGTTAAAAAAATAATTAATATTTTTAAAACTTGTTTTATCCCTTCAATTTCTTCCATCGTCCCTCTTTTTCTTTTCTTTTCTTGTTCTATGATGAAATATTTCTAAGCAAAACTCAGACAGTCATAAACTTTCATTTATTGGGTGAATGTAAAAAATATGGTCACTTTCTTATATAATCTCAACACCATTATCATACCTAACAAAATTCCTTATTATCTTTAGTATTCAGTCTATACAATGAATCCTTGATAAGATTTATTTCAGTTTTCTCAGACATTCACACAAGGTTAGATTTAAAATTAGATTTTTGGACATCTAATGAAGGCAGTGGCATACCTGGCTTATTTGAGAGCCAAAGTGAATCATTTTTCAACATCCATTTTATTTACGTGACAAAATTATTTTCAGGAAAAATAGTAAGATGGAACAAGTGGCAAAAATGGCCAGAAAAACGCAGAGTGAGAATTTTATTTTATCGATCTTCACATGTATGGAATCATGACAGAAAAATAAAAATATATATGAAGAAGGAAATAATGGATTAATACTTTTTAATTGTATTAAGTATAACTTTTGAAAAACATATGCCTACATATTGATCTGTTACATTAGTAAATAAGGTTACAAATATTTTTTGAGCTTTAATTTGTACAAATTTGTCAATGACTTCTTTCAAATTGATCTTCTGACTATTATAGGCAGATCTGTCAATCTATTTTCTCTCCTTGTTGGCCAAAGAATGCTTCTTATTAATTTTAATTTTGAAAATTATTTTAGTTTTCAAAATTATTCTTTTGCATGAAGTAACATATACAAATTTTTAAGAAAATGTCTTAAATATAAGTTTTGCAGAGATTTATAAAAATCCTACTTGGGAATCTTTGATTGTGGTTTTTTTATTCTGTTCTCATGAATTTCCCATTAAAATGTCTTAAAAAGTACATCATAAATTTCAATTATATTTATTAAAAACATCAGAAGCTATTTTCCTTCTACAAAGTTTATTTAAAAAATGGCTAAAAGACAGCAACCATTGACATTATCGATTCGTTAATTTAGAATGAGTATCCAGTTCTTGATGAAAATAATCAAAGCAATAAAATGTTTCTCTTTTGATATCTTGGGCAGTATAAGATGAGCATCTTTTATTAGTTCTCTGGGCATTCTTCTGTGAAATTTGATTCTACTTTTCTTTGGAAGGTTCTGTTTCCTTACTTTTGCAGTTGTATAATTAATGGCCTACTCCACAATTTCCATGCAACAATTTTCAAAGAATGATTTCAAAGCTTGGTGTTTCAATTGTACATTTTTCAAGGCTGATTCTGGCTGTTTGCGAGTATAGTTTGCTTCTGATTAACCTCATTTAAAACTTCACATTGGGAGCCAAATATCACTCATAAAAGAAAAATTGCATACAGCTCTTGCAAAAAGACCTGTATAATACTTTTGAGGCTGGAGACACAAAATGCACTGAAAGAAGGTCAAAGAGTTATGAATTCTTATGAACTCAACTCTCAAGATGAATGCGCATAGCTGAGTCTCAGAGCATGGTGGATGTCTGTATAACTAGAAATTTTCTATATTCATGTTTATTAAAGGATAAGTAATGCAAATGTAATGAGTCGAAGCTTACAGGTATATTAATGGAACTAAACATTAACTGCAGCAATTGTTCAGAACTTAGGCTAACGAAAGATATTTTCTGATATTGTTTAGCATTGTCATCTCATGGTGATAATAAAAGCAGACTGACTTTTAGTTGGTGTTATTATTGTTTTAAATTTCTCCACAGAAAATGTGCCCACCCGCTTGTTGTCTTTCCCCAGAATAGTCGGCTCCCACTGCCCAACTCTTGGCATACAACGGAATGAGGCTGCATAAGCCTTCGCTTGTTTTTACCGTGGCAAATTGGAAAGGCTGAATTAGGGCAGCTAGCATCTCCCTCATGAGCTCTTGCAAAAATCCCTGCTGCTGCCTCAAGACTCTCCTTCACAGAGTCCACTTCTCACACTGAACCCAGACTTTGCAAAACAAATCTGCTCACAAATCCTCCAGTTGCTTCTTTCTGCCTGTAGAGTAGTGCTTTGAATTCCTTAATTTGGTGCAAAATATCTCCCTGAATTCCCCACCTCCCCAAATCCCTACCTCCCCATTCTTACAGCCAGCACAATCTCTCCCTCTACCTACCAGGTTCTTTCACAGCTGTGAGCCTTTGCACGTGTTACTCCTTTTATTTTATTAGAAAGTTCTGAGTAATTTTGAGGGGAGAGGTTAAGATAAAATTTTTAAAGTTTAAGACCCAGAAAAAAATACCTGTTCATCTGAGAATATTCCTGCCATCTATCACACAGAATGCATTTTTCTGGGTCCACAGGCTTAGGACCATTTCTTATTTCTCTTTAAATCTCTAGTGTGAAGAGTGCGTCCACCATATGTTCAGTAAATGCTTTTGGTTTAAAAAAAAAAGTGTGAAATGGGATTCTGTTGGAGCAAAACACATTTATATTTGTTATGAAAAGCTTCAAAGAGATGATTTCAACATGAAAATCAGTTTACCGTATTTAATTACATCTCTAGAGATGTTTTAAATATATAAAACTCATCTTTCTATCTTGCAAAGCTTATTTTCTATATTCTTGTACAGCAAATTACTCGAGATCTCTTTCAACTTTCTATATATTACTGTATTGTCTACACATATTTTATTACTGGTTTCCTGATCATTTTCTATATCTATGTTTATTGGTACATAAATTAATGATTAGAGAGAGAAAGAAACTTTTGTGCATAGAATTGTGCCTATGACCGCAAAATTCATCAGAACTATTTCAATGGCCAATATCTTAGAAATACTAAAAAATTTGAGATGTATATGCTTTCATTAATGTTTAACTTCTGTCTCCAAAAAATGCTTAAGTGCAATCCAGTTTTTAGAAAAATAATTTGGCCTAATTAGGGTGGAAAATGATAAAATGTGCATGAATACATACCTTCACTACATTTACTATCAAGTATTCATAAAGAACCCAATGTGTGCAATGTACTTTGTCACATGATACATTCCATGTGTTATATAACATATTCAGTTATATAAGACAATGTGACTGTGTTCAAGGAGCTCACAGAATGGAGAGTTGAAGATCAGTATGCAAATATAAACATTGCAGTACTGCAGTCATTTTTCCAGGAAAATCTTTTCAGCACTCCACCAGTCCTGTAAAGAAACATACCACTTGATGTGTTCTCATACTGCCTAGGGTATATCTCCATCACCGTAGTGAACTTACTGTGTTCTAGTTGTATTATAATTATGTAGTTCACCAGAGTGTGAGCTCCTTCAAGATAGGATTAATAGACTTATCATTTTCCCTCTCTGATGCCTAGAATCAATTATGTTGAATATTCATCGTATGATTGTTGAACGCATTTACAAATATATAGTAAGCACCCTTTATTACATGAATTTTCTTAGAGAAGACGCAGTGTGTGTTTAAATTTCTTTAAACATTGCTTTTGTTAGTGCTCTCACAAATTCTGGAAAAATTCACCGTAATGGAAAAGATTGCATTTTCCAAAAGTAAGTTAAAAATGAAAAAAAGATTGGTTAAAACTTTACTCTTTGGTTCTCAGGGCTTTGAGAAACAACAGTGAAGCTTTGGGACTATGGGCAGGAAATATTTTGTTTCTCCTCTAATTTCACACTGGTATTTCTATCAAGTTAAAGGAAATTGTTTATTTTATCTATCTCTCATATTTTCTCTAAAGGTATTAACGGGGAAAAATGTGGAACAAAGATGGGAATGATTATTTTCAGTTAGTTATAGCTTATTTTCTTAACTCACAATTACAATTGTGGTGAGAAAGATTATGTTCAACTGCACACAGCTTCTATGATTTAAAAATTCAAAGTTTCATCACCTATGAAATATAATTGAAAAATGCACCCCATATTCTAGCAGCAATTTTTATACTGTTCTAAGTATAGAAAGTAATTTATAATCATGGAATAGAGAAAATATAGGCAAGAACATAGAAAGTTACTCATAAGCCAGAGAGTATATATTATACCAAATTTTATGTGTATATATATTTCTTCTTCTTTCCGTGTGATATATATTTGCTTTTCTCTGAAAACCTCTAATACATTTCATGTAATGAACTTTAGGTTATGAATTAACAGTATTTTGTGTTTCATTTTGATATTAAACTGATATTCAAGGCTTGCTTTCGATGTTTTGAGTGCATAATAAGTAAAATATGCCACATTTTTATTTTCAGCAAATTGATTTTTATCATTATCCTTTAAATTAAAAAATATGTTATTTTGTATCTCTTAATAATTTGTAGATCATGATATCTCCTGAGAGTCTATTGAAAACTATTGATCTTTTCCTTAGCAATTAGCAGAAATGCACATAGCTACAATTTTTCACGTACCCTGTCAAGATATCCATGCACTTGTTGAAATCCATTAATGAATCCCTGAAAACCCTTGGCAATGAAGGTAAGGAAAGACTGATTTCATAGTCCAAAATATCTTCAATTTATTGCTAGGTAAATTGTATTGACTATATAATTTATAAGTAATATCTTTAGTTTATTACTACTTTATTATTTTGGGGAGATAGGTAACAGTATTTAAATAGTATTCACCAAATTTTAATTGATTTTGAATGTACCCCAAGACAGACATTGCTACATAATATTTTGCCTGTTCCAATAGATTTAAATTATCGTCATATTATACATTTATATAAGTATATGTATAGACATGAAAATAAACATGCACACCATATATGCCATGCTATGCTCAGTGATGGTGGTTATCCTCCCACTTAAAGTTATCATGGCCTCCATTCTTGGTAACAAATGTTAATAGGAAATAATGGAATTTTCCTGATGAGATAGTTTGGTCTTAGAAGTGTTTTAGAAAACAAGCAAAGTGCAAAGTTTCACTAGGCCTCTCAAATAAAAATGATGTAAACCCACAGATGACAGTTTAATGGGTTTAGGCAGGAGGATGGGGCTATATAATATCAAGATAGATGGTGTTGAGTCTCATGGATATATTCGGTTACTGACTCTACAGATCAATAATGGCGATCATGATGATGATTTACTGTTAGGGAAACATATTTTGGTGGTATCTAGGGCTTGTCTGACAATGCATATTCAAAAGACAGATTGAATGCCCTGAAATGTTAACCTTGTCACTGATGATTTTAGTCTTTTTTTTTTGAAGTGCACTAAAAAAGACTGTTTTTTTCTTTTCAAAATTATTGGGCTGAATAAAAATATTTAGTTATATCAATACTAGCTGAAGATTTTAGTGTGTTTTAAAATATGGCACTGTTTAAATTGCATTTCAATCAGAAGATCTAATATTAATCTTTATTCTTTTAAATGCAAACTAACTATAGATTAGGAAATAAAATAGTTTCACCTCTGCTTAGTACATTGCAAAGAGAAAAATTGACATTGAAGGATTTTCATTACAGTAAAATTGCAAAATCATGTATTGTGCTATCTTCAGTGAGGGTGTAAAGATTGCATGAAGTTGGACACCATTGCATCTGTTATGAAAACAATCATTGACATCTTTGTTATAAGAAATATTGCACTTTTCGCTATGGACATTGGCAAAAATGCAATTAATCAAAAGTCAATTTCAAGGTATTTGAGTTCCTCCTTCTTCCTTCAAAATAACAAAGAAAAAGATATCCAGAATTTTATTCCTTCACATGTCAATTTTCTAAATATTGTTTATTTTTTGTGTCTCTAGGTATTATATATAATTATCATAATGTTACATGAAATAATGATGTAAATAATAGTTTAAATAACCTGCATAGGAGAACTCCTATCATTTGACACTACAATTATTTTTTCCTGTGTCTGTTGCTCTTCTCACAGAGTGATACAAAGTGATGTGTCTGAATATTTCTACCAGGGAGGACTTGTGTTTTTTTCTAGAAGGTACTGGCAGGAGTCAATCTCTGAGCATAAGTCTTGGAACTTCTATCTATCAGCAAGTTATTTCTTTATCTGTGCCTTTATTTTCATATCTTTAAAATGTCAGCCAATATTAGTAAGGGAAACATGCAAACTTCCAGTGTTATCTCAGTGATGGATGTTAAACTGCAAATAAAATACTAAAATATTTACCTCATTTGCTGGATCCAATTTGACATGATTTTATTTTTCATAATAAAAATATTTAATGATTTACTGTAATATATTATTTTATTATTACTTTATGTTTTTATAGAAATGATGATTTTACTTTTTTGTTTGTTTCATTAATTTTTTTATTGATGTCATAATAGTTTATAACATTGTGAGATTCCAGTTATGCATTATTGTCAGTCACCATATAAACGCACCTCTTCACCCCTTGTGCCCACCACTCCCCAACTCCCTTCCCTCTGGTAACTGCCAAACTGTTCTCTCTGTCAGTGTGTTAGTTTATATTCCATATATGAGTGAAGTCATACAGTGTAACATTTTTATTTTTTGTTGACAAGAATCTTTATTATGTTATACATTACCAATATCTACAGTAACCTTCATTTCATGTAAGGATCCAGGTTTAGAATAAACACATTCTCTCTTATTCCCTCATTTGAGTCATTCCTTGACCCACCAAACATACATTTCATTGGTCCTACTTACTATTTTTTTTTAACTGTTCTTCACGACATTGATGATTTCTCTTGCTTACTAGGTTTAATGCTATAGTGAGTCACAATAATCATCTCTAGCCTGAATCTCCAGATCACTTTTCCCTCTCTTGGTTTCAAAAACTCATTTTGAAAAACCTGATTAAATTCACCTCCCTGACAATTCCATGCTTATATTACATGCAGCTGAACATGGCTGGAAAGTGGTTTGCAAACAGATATTCTCAATCTCTTTTATCTACCCATTCTTTCTCTCTCTTTGTTTTTTTTTTTAGTATTCTCAAAGCACTTATTCACTTTCAACATGTTATATAATTTGTATACTATGGCTACCACTTAATTATGAGCTACCTCCTTTTCTAGAACGTATGTCCTTACGATGGCTATAATCTTTGATGTTTTGTTCACAGATATATGTCAAGTATCTAATATATTAAACACTTAAAAATATTTGTTAAAAGAATGTACACTATACATCTTTTAAAATTTAGGTTCTCATCTTCAGATTCTCCATACTATACGGATTTTACAGAAAATTGTTTTACTTTGGACCCATTGAAACTACCAAAATCACATCTAATTTTTTTGCGTGTGTGTGTTTTGCAGACAAAATGTTGACTACTTTTTTCTTCTCATTCCTACTCTCCATCCTCGGTGGATATATTGCTATTGAAAACTCTCACAGAATAATTATAATGCGCTCTGGACGGGTTCTCTCCCTTTAGATTCCACCTTGCTTCTGAGTCGCATCCTTTTCCAGAGATGCATGGTTCTGAGGAAGACAAAAGAAGTGTTTCTCAAAGCATATGAGGGTGAAATGTAAGTTTACTGAGTTGTAGTTTTTACCTTTTTCCTATTAAACACTTTTCAATTAAATTTCAGCTTTCAGTGTCAATCAATACAATACTGTAATTGTTTAAATCCTATTAACTTGCTAAATCCTGCTAAATTCTATTCTTACTCAAAAAACTGATTATTTTTTTGACTCATAAAATCCTTGGTTGTTAACATGGGGGGGGACAATTTGGCTCGTAATTCTCACTTTAGGGATGAGGAAACTGAGGCCCTGAGATTAGGAACCTTGTCCAAGGTCACAAATATGAAAGACTTTGTACTTTGAAATGGTCTCTGAGACTTATTTTCAGAATCTTAATATAAAACATTTCATGCGTGCAGGAAATTATACCTTCATGTCTCTTTTGGGAAAGGAAAAATTACAATTGAAAATATTTCTCATTCAGATAGCCTTGATTCTATTTGACATTTTAACTGTACTATCTTTATCCCATATAATGAATGGATTAGGTAATTACATTACTCTATAGATTCTATTAGCATAGGCAGACATTAAAATTTGGGAAACCAATTTGGCTGGTGAATTAGAAGAAGTTGGTTGGAATAGCCTGAGGAAAATGAAAAATAGGATTTCTTTCATGTTAAGTCACAGGTTACAAAATTAGAAGTCTACCTTGTTCTTTGTTAAAAAACCTATCTCATTCACATTATAATACACATTACTACATTTTACGCAAATTTACACTGCAGAATATCATATTTTTCCTCCTTGTTACCTGATATTATAATTCTCTTCCTTTAATGTAGTTAATAAAATGGTTGAGATTCCATAGTTCTTTTTCATGTTCTTTGTTATAATATACCATCACTGAGAATAGAAGCTAGATGAACTCCACCTTTTGGATTTTTTTTCACCTGAATGTGCACATCATATGGTAACAGAGTAGTCTGCTGTGTCTGTTGGCTCTGTCGCCGCAGTTGTGATGATTAGAATCACTATGTGCTTATAAAAGATACTCATTATTTGATAAGGCATTCATTTGTAAAATGGAAACCAAAGCAAACAGAAATGGGGGTTTTCTGAGATTTTTTTTTTTTATAATTTTATTTATTTGGTTTTTTCCCCCAAAGCCCCAGTAGATAGTTGTATGTCATAGCTGCACATCCTTCTAGTTGCTGTATGTAGGACACGGCCTCAGCATGGCCGGAGAAGCAGTGCGTCGGTGCGCGCCCGGGATCCGAACCCGGGCCGCCAGCAGAGGAGCGCGCGCACTTAACCGCCAAGCCACGGGGCCGGCCCTGAGATGTTTTAAAATACCCGAATAATTCAAAATGAAACTTATACTTCAAATAATAGTTGTTGTGTCCTTAAAAAACTTTATGTCACAGGCTTATGTGAGATTCTCTTTGGTACTTGGGATAATCTTTACGATGCCATCATTTTGGTTTCTTATTACAGCAAAAGAAGGGAACGTAGTCAATGAAATTTAAGGTCAGATATGTGGTGACACACCTACAATGTCAGAGCTAGAAGGGTCCACATTTTTTAAAAAATTTATCTATTTTGGAATTTATAAAAAGTATAAGTAAGAAAAAAACCTCTAGGCTCTAATAATAGTTATCATTGAGTGAACATTAACTATGTGTTTCACTAATAACTCATTTTTCTTCAAATCATCTACATTAGGAAATTGAGACTTAGAGAAGGATAATATTGTGACATGGTCGAAGTCTGTAACCAGGAGATCTGAATCCAGAACCCATTTCCTAATGGCTTGTGTGGATTGGCTTTAGACTAGAAACTATAATAGGTGCTAAATAATTAATATCGCAAGTTTATTTATTTATTTATTTATTTATTTGTGAGGGAGATCAGCCCTGAGCTAACATCCATGCTAATCCTCCTCTTTTTGCTGAGGAAGACCGGCTCTCAGCTAACATCTATTACCAATCCTCCTCCTTTTTTCCCCAAAGCCCCAGTAGATAGTTGTATGTCATAGCTGCACATCCTTCTAGTTGCTGTATGTGGGACGTGGCCTCAGCATGGCTGGAGAAGCCATGCGTTGGTGTGCGCCCAGGATCCGAACCCTGGGCCGCCAGAAGCAGATCGCGAGCACTTAACTGCTAAGCCATGGGGCCGGCCCTAATATTGCAAGTTTAATCAGCATGTTTATAATTACTCTAATGTTTATTTTACTTAAAGTCTTTTGTCTGAGTTTCACACGTATTTAAGACAATTCCAGAAATAAAATGATGCTTAACGTCAATTGTTCAAAAAGTTATTGAATTCACGTATCTGTTTTTAATTGATACAAAAAGCATAAATAATTGTATTAGCAACATATTCTGATTAGCAGCATTCTTCAACAATGTCTTGGATAACGTTATTTTTTATTAGTCAAGCATAAAATATTACAGATCAATTAACTGAAATAAAAAAAATATTTTTCCATAGTGTTTAAGATGCTTAAAAGTCCATTCTTGTCTAGAAATTATGTAAAAATCCATTTTAAAATATTAAACATTTGGTAATCTCAATAGATCAATTAACTTAATTACTTTAAGAAAGTGAATAGTTTAAGTAGTTTAGGGGCTACTTCACACACTGGCTTGTTCAGAACAAGTTTATGAATTAAATCTGTTTCTAAAATTTGAAGTCCAGGAAAGTAAGCCAAGATCAGGATCTTGAAGCTAACCAAGTAGGCTAGTAATAATGACTCTCATATTAGCTAAACTGAATTATTCAGATGTAATCAATAGTGTCTGAGATTTACAAATTCCGTAGAACAACAGCAATATGATATTATGTTCAAATGTCTGGTTTAATTCTGGAAGGATTCACTACATATCTCTACTCTGTGGTCATTGCATTCTTGACACTTAGATAGCATTTTTATTAGGGTAAGTGATTGGTCTACCTCGAAGAAGATAATAGAATTCAATTATTTATACAACGTGCAAACAACTTTAAGTACGTGTGTAATTGTTAGTAAGTTGGTTGCATCACCTAAACTTTCTTACATACTTGCTCTTATGTATATTTTACATTTGTTTATTTTTTAATACATTCCTTTTTAAAGTGCATAAGAATCAGATCTCTTTTCCTTCATCCTTGTGATTCTCACTAAGTAGTTCTGGAGTGTGAATCAAGAGTTCACATTCTTAACAAGCATCCGGGTGATTACAGGTGACTCAGGTATTTTACATTGAGAAACACTGTGATTTTCAACACACTAGCTAAAAATGTAAGTTTCTAGGAAGGCTTGGTATTGAGAGTCATTTAGTTAGTTTGGATAATTTGTTAAGGTAAGCCTGTCCTGATATTTGGAGTGGCTGAATTGATTGAAGACTTAGTAGTCTGTTGAGGAAAGTTTCTTGATTTGACCTTGATTTTCACCTTTGATGTGTACATATAGGTTAAGAATAAGAATGTTTGGTGATTTGGGTCCAATTACTGTGTGTTCACAAAAATTGGGAAGACAAGAAGGGAGAGTCTGCCTTGCCCCTGAACTAAGGGAAGGAGGGTAAAGTTATAGGAAAAATAGAAGAGTTACACAAGAAAGCTTGTCCCTAAGCAGAGCTTTTTCCATGGGCCTGAGGCTTGAAGGGAATGTCTAAAACTCAGAAAGTAATAGGAAACTGAACCTCAGGACAGACTTATACCCAAAGTAATAGTATGATCCTAGGGATTTTGCTCATGCAATCGTGCCTCAAGTGAATAGAGTAGAAATTGTTATTGGGTTTCCATAATGTGGGAGGGTCTTAGATAATTTCATAGATTTTCTGCACAGCCCAGCAGCATGACTACATAGAAAGTAGCATGATTTTCTATGTAAAGCAAAGTAATACTGGGGAGGGAGTAAGACCTAACACAATGTACTGAATTTTCTAATTTTCTGCAGTCCTCACAACTAGGAGAGTGAGGAGAGAGAAAGAAAGAGAGGAGAGAGAGAATTTAAAGGCAGAAGTTAAAGGATGCTTCTGAGACTGGCACAGATTTATATCCAAAGATCAGATAGAAAAAGGAACTTCTCAGATGATGCTTGAAGGATAGCAGATGAAGAACAGGTAGCAAATATCATGCTGTTCTAATACCTTGTACTGCTAAAATTCCTTTAGTCTTATTCAAAATGCCGAGGCTTAAGATGCCATAAGTCGAAAGAGATGTAGTGTTCACTACTTGGTGGAGTTAGGCTTCAAAACAAAAATACACTCATTTATAGAAAAATAAAGATAATATTTATTGAATACCTTAAATTGTGTCTAGCAAAGATTTAAAATTATTTCTGGGAATCATAAAGAATGAGTGAACATATTAAAGAATGGTATTGACAGTGCATTTATGATTACAAATACACTCTAAATTTCTTTCCTCATTCTTTCAAAGAATATTCATTGAATTCCTACTATTTGTCAAAAAACTGCTATAGGCTCTGGGGCATGTGAGTGGAGAAGTCAGGTAAGATCATGCCATCTCAGAGCTTACAGTATAGTGGAGGAAATTCAGCAGAAAAGAAATAAAAAATCAGATAGTCACAAATGCTATGCAGATAATTTAAAATGGAATAGTATGTTCAAGAGTGTTGGAGAGGCTCTTCTGGTGGTATAGCAGGGAAAAGCCCCTCTAATATAATTGTTAGCTTTTGCTTCATAAAAAACCATCCCCAAACTTAGTGGATTAAAACCACTAAGTGGATTAAAACCATCCCTTTATCTATCAAATCTATTATATGTCTGTCTGAGATTTTTGGTCTGGTTTTTCCCACGTGTCTGCAGTCACCCGGGGAGTTGGCTGGTGGATGGCTTATCTTGAATGGTCTCTGTCACACACAGGGAGATTGGTGGGCTGTTGGCCAAAGTAACAAGGGATACAGGCCATATGCCTGTCATCATCCAATAAGCTAGTCTGATCTTGTTTATATGTGATGGAATAGTCATAATGATTCCAGTTGTCACAAAAGAGAGCTGCAAAATGCAACTGGGAAGCTCTGCTTGGATCATATTTGTTATTGTGTCATTGGCCAAAGCAAGTCACATGGCCAGGTCCAGCATCTGTGTAGGTGGGTAGTACCAAAGCACATGTACAAAGAGAGGGAAAGTCTTGTTTTATTTTGTTTTGGGGGTGGACCAAGATGGCAGGATAGGAGACTCCTGACTTTCCCTCCCCCCACAGATGCACTGAATATACAGCTGCATATGGATTAATTCCCTCAGAGAAATCCAGAAACTAGTTGAATGACTCCTACACATCAAGTAATTGAGAAAATACCCACACTGAAATAGGTAGGAAAGGCTGAGATATACTGCAGCCATAAGTCCCACACCTGGCACAGTACCTTACAATCGGGAGAAAACTCAAAATGCCCATTTTCTCCCTGAGAGGTGAAGAGTTTTGACTGCACATATAGTACCCAAACTTTTAAGACTATCACCTGAGGGATGTGCCCCCAAAACATCTAGCTCTGAGAGCCAGTGAGCCTCGGCATTCACGAGTCCCTCAATACCATAGGAAACAAAGAAGTAGTGTTTAAATGGGCACACAAAGTGCTTCCTGCAGCCGTCCTCTCCAGTCAGTGTAGAAGGAGCAGACAAAAATGCTCATTTCCTGGTCTTCCTCTAGAAGGGGTTTGACTGTATCTTTGCAAGCACCTGCCTGAGAGGTCTGGCTTCTAGTATGCCTACAGCTGAGAGCTGGATGGGATCCTCCTGGGAGACTGAAAGAGCTGGTTGGCACTTCCCTTGCCTTCTTTCTGTCTCACTCTGACTATAAAACCGAGTCACCAGCTTCTCCTTAGAAGGAGAGGGCCCACATATCTAGCACCCCAACTTTTAAGGCTGACACCAGAGAAAGGAGCCCTCAAATTACCTACTTCTGAGAGCCAATGGGGCTCAGTATTCCTGAGTTCCACAGGACCATAGAAAATAAGGAGATAGTTTTCAAATGGGTGTGTGAGCACTTCCTGCAGTACACGTCCCAAAGACATATACAGACCGTTCCATCCAATAGCAGCAGAACACACATTGTTCTCATGGTGCACATAGAACATTCTCCAGGATAGATCATATGCTAGGCCACAAAATAAGTCATAGCAAATTTAAGAAGATTGAAATCACATCAAGTATCTTTTCTAACCACAATGATACGAAACTATAAGTCAATAATAGGAAAAATGAATAATTCACTAATATGTGGAGATTAAACAATATGCTTCTGAACAACCAGTGGGTCAAAGAAGAACCAAAAAGGAAAACAAAAAATATCTTTAGAGAAATAAAAATGGAAGCACAGCGTACCAAAATTAAGGAATGTAGCAGAAGCAGAAGAGGGAAGTTTACAGCAATACGCATACTCAGAAAGGACTCAAATCAACAATTTAACTTTACATCTCAAGGATCTATAAAAAGAACAACCTAAGCCTAAAGTAAGTAGAAGGAATGAAATAAGAGATCAGAGCAGACATAAATGAAATAGAGACCAGACAGACAATAGAAAATATCAGTGAAATTATGAGCCAGTTTTTAAAAAAGATAAACATCTACAAGTCTTTAGCTAGACTAATGAAGAAAAAAAGAGAGAAGACTCAAATAAATAAAATCAGAAATGAAAGATGAGAGATTACAACTCATATCACAGAAATACTAAGGATCATAAGAAACTAGTATGAACAATTATATACCAACAAATTGAATAACCTGTTAGAAATGAATACATTCATAGAAATATACAACCTACCAAGACCGAATCATGAAGAAATAGAAAATCTCAAAAAATCTATTATGAGTCAAGATATTGAATCTGTTATCAAAACCTTCACAACAAAGAAGCCCAGGGCCAAATGGCTCCACTGGTGAATTCTACCAAACATTTCAAGAAGAATTAATACCAATCCTTCTCAAAATCTTGCAAAAAATTGAAGAGGAGAGAATTATGCAAGGGCAGCATTTCCCTGATACCAAAGCCAGACAAGGACACTACAAGAAAAGAAAACTACAGGCCAACATCCCTGATGAAAATACATGCAAAAAATCCTCAAAAAATATTAGCAAACCAAATTTAACAGCATCGTAAAAGAATCATGCATCTTGATCAAGTGAGATTCATTCCTGAGATGCAAGGATGGTTCGACATACGCAAATCAATAAATGTGATACACCACATTAACAAAATGAAAGATAAAAATTATATGATCATCTCAATAGATGCAAAAAAATCACTTGATAAAATTCAATATCTCTTGACAAAAAGTCTGAACAAATTGGGTATAGAGGAAACGCACCTCAATGTAATAAAGGCTATATATGACAAATCTGCAGCTAACATCATACTCAACAGTGAAAACCTGAAAGCTTCCCTCTAAGATCAGGAACATGATAAGGATGCCCATTCTTGCCAATTCCATTCAACATAGTACTGGAAGTCCTAGTCAAAGTAGTTAAGCAAGAAAAAGAAATAAAAGACATCCAAATTAGAAAGCAAGAAAATTGTCTCTGTTTGCAGATGACATGATCTTATACATAGAAAACCCTAAAGACTCTACCACAAAGAGTTAGAACTAATAAATGAATTCAGTAATGTTGTATGATAAAAAATAAAAATACAAATATCGGCTCTGTTTCTATACACTAACAACAAACTATCAGAAAGAGAAATGAAGAAAACAAACCTTTTCACAATAGCATCAAAAACAAGAAAATATATAGGAATAAATATAGCCAAGGAGGTGAATGTTCTGTACACTGAAAATTATAAAATATTGATGAAAGAAATTGAAGAAGATACAAATAAATGGAAAGATACTCTGTGTTCATGGACTAGAAGAATTAATATTGTTAAATTACTCATTCTACTCAAAGTGATCTACAGATTCAATGCAATCTCTATTAAAATTCCAGTACCATTTTCCATAGAAATAGAAAAAAATCTTAAAATTTTCGCGGAACCGCAAAAGACCTCAAATAGCTAAAGCACTCTTGAACAAGAAGAGCAAAGCTGGAGGCATCATACTTTCTGAGCTCAAACCACATAACAAAGCTACAATAATCAAAAGATTATGATATTGAAATAAAAATAGACACAGAGACCAATGAAACAGAATCAAGAGACTGGAAATAGACCCACACACATATAGTCAGTTAATTTTTGACAAGCCCCCCAGAATACACAATGGAAAAAAAGACAGTCTCTTCAATAAATGGTGTTGGGAAAAGAGGACATCCACACGCAAAAGAAAGAAATTGGACCCCTATCTTACACCATACACACAATTAACTCAAAATGGATTAAAGACTTGAACATAAAACATGAAACTCTAAAACTCCTAGAAGAATACATAGGGGATAAGCACTTTGACATTGGTCTTAGCAATAATTTTTCTGGGATTTGTCACCAAAAGCAAAGAAAACAAGAGCAATAATAAACTAGTGTAACTACATCAAACTAAAAAGCTTCTGCACAGCAAAGGAAACCATCAACAAAATGAAAAGGCAATCTATGGAACAGGAGAAAATATGTGCAAATTATATAAGGATTAAATATCCAAAATATATAAGGAATTCATGCAAGTCAATAGCAAAAATAACAATAATAATAATCAATTAAAAAATGAGCAAAGGACCTGAATAGACATTTTTTTCCAAAGAAGACATACAAATGGCCGACAGGTATATGAAAAAATGCTCAACATCACTAACCATCAGGGAACTGCAAAAAACAATAAGATACTGCCTCACATCTATTACTACATTTATTATCAAAAAGATAAGGAGTAACAAGTGTTAACAAGGATGTGGAACAGAGGGAACCCTTGTACACTGTTGGTGGTAATGTAAATTGATGCAGCCACTATGGAAGACTGTACGAAGGTTCCTTGAAAAATTTAAAAAAGAACTACCATATGATCCAGCAATCTCACTTCTTCATATATATATCCAAAAGAAATGAAATCGCTGTCCTGAAGAGCTATCTGCACTCCTGTGTTCATTGCAGCATTATTCACAATAGCCAAGATAAGAAAACAGCCTAAGTGTCCATCAACTAATGAACGGATTAAAAAAATAGGAATATTTTCAGCCTTAAAAAAGAAAATCCTTTCACTTGAGACAACATGGAAGAACCTGGAGGGCATTATATTAAGTAAAATAACCCATTGAATCTGTAGATTGCTTTAGGTAGTATGGTACACCAGAAATTACACAATGTTGTAAACCATTATGATCTCAATAAAATTACTGGGAAAAAAATATAACCCAGACAGAGGAAGACAAATACTGCATGGTATCACTTATATGTGGGGAAGAAAAAAATCAAACTCATAGAAACAGAGAGTAGAATGGTGGTTGCCAGGGCCTGGGGGATGGTGGAAATGGGGAGATGTTGGTAAAAGAGTAAGAACTTTCCGTTATAAGATGAATAAGTTCTAAGGATCTAATATAGAGCATGGTGATTATAACTAATAATGCTGTATTGTATAATTGAAATTTGCTAAGAGAGATCTTAAGAGTTCTCATCAAAGAAAAAAGAACAAGTCACTATGTGAGGTGATGGATGTGTCAATTAACTTGATTGCGGGAATCTTTTCACAATGTATGTGTATATTAAATACAATCTTCCCATTGTACACTTTAAATATATTACAATTTTATTTGTCAATTATACTTCAATAAAGCTGGGAAAATATTGCAAAGCATTTTCTGATAGTGATGCTAGTAGAGCTTTAACTTTATTAGGATTCTTTTTTAGGGTTATTATTGTTTTTGTTAGTGCTCTGATCACAAAATCCCAATATATCCCCAATTTTATTTAAAAGAGAGAGAGGAATTACTATGACCTTGTTTTAAAAAATAATCTACTTCAGATGTCATTTAAGCTGAAGCCAAAAGAACAAAAAGGAGTCATACATACAAAGATCAAGAGGACAGATGATTCTAGGCAGAGGTAATAGATAGTATAAAGACCCAAGAAAAAAGTGAGAAGAAAATAAGATACCTGATCGTGCTGAGAGACAGTGGGAGAATGACAGAAGAAGGTGGAAAATTAGGCAATGACCAGAAGATATAAGACTTTTTAAAACCTAATAGTTTGAATTTTATTCTCAGTGTGAACAATGTCATCGGAAAATTCTAAGCAGGGTGCTTTTAATCCCAAATCTCAGAGGCATGCAAATGAAAAATGTAATTTATTGCTCAATTAGATGTCAGCTGAAGTTCTCTATGATCCTGTTGTCTGTCTTCTTCAATTCTGAACCCAGGTTGAATGAAAACTTCTGTCTGGGAGAAGACACTCTATGGTCAAGGAGGGGAAAAAAGAAAAGAAAAAAAATTGCACTAGCATGTGATGGCTCTTAATACCCCTACTTAAACTACCTAGACATGGCCTATGTCACTTCTGCTCATCTTTCATTGGTCAAAGCAAGTCACGATATCCCAGACATTATGGGAGGGACATAATCCTCCCACAGGGGGAGTCAGTGAATAATTGGGGACAATATTTCCTTCTACCACAGGTACCACTGGCAATGCCATCAGATCTAAAGCTATGGAAATAAATGAAATAACTTAAAAAGAATGGAGATTAAGAATAGAAGGAAAACCCAGAAAGAGGTCAAAGAATTCTTTAATATTCAGAGATATAGTAGTAGAGGAGGAGCTGGAAAATGTGATTGAGAAGAATAAGTCAGTGTTAGTGGAAAACAACCAAGAAAGTATCTGTCATGACATAAGAGAAAGTGTTTCAAGAAAAAAAGAATAGTCGACTATAGGAAATGGTGCTGAGAGATAAAATAAGATAATAAGAGACATGGACCCCTAGGATTTGGCAGTACTTGACAAGAGTGTATTTGAAATGGCAACAATATGTTCATTTTATGGTATTATTTTTTCCTCCAGCAAAATTCGATATTGTGTACAGGATGAGGAAATGTAGGAGAAGGGAGAGTGATCTCAAAAGAGATGGAGTTTTATTAGGAAGTAGATAGTGGGGAAAAAACAATTCAGAGAATGAATGACGGTAGTGGTAGTAGTTTAAGCTACTGAATATATATTTTAGGCTGCAGAGAAAGCGAAGTGAAATTTTTGAGGCTGAAACATTCCACGTGATAATAAGATTTAAGGGGTGAAACGGATTTTGGTTACTGACATAAAATTAAGGCCCAACTATTGTACAGGCAGCCCACATGGAGTTTGCTATTCTAGAATAATGACAATTGAAGTGAGAAAGTCTTTCAAGTGGGTGTCTAGTTGACTAAAAAGTTGAGAACTAGAGATGTTGTGTTGTGTGCGTGCGCTTGTGTGTATTTATGCAAAATCATGCTACTATTCTATCTCGTGGAATATTAATGTCTAAGATATAACACGGTGCCTTGGCAATTGTAACTGGTTTATGTGTTTCACTTGGTGAGAAATGTTTAAGGTACAATTCAGAATGCTGGAAATATGTATAATGATAATCCTTCTACATCGTAAAGTTAGATGCTAAGAAATTTTCTATTTCATTAAGTGATGTGCAGTAAAATTTTGCACAGCTCTTTAGTGGTAATTTGCATCATAAAGGAAAGAATTGGAATATGTTAATTGGTTTGAGAATTATTTTTCTAAGTAACCACATTCATTTCCATTTTGGAGTGAGGCTCCAAAACTAAAATTCAAGCTTACTATATTCAGTTATGTCCTGAGTGACCTTGTTTAATGCATGGTTATAATTACCCTGAATAATCAATGGAAAAACAGGAAACTTCAAAGGCTAATGAATAGAATACTCTATGGTATTTAAGACAAAAAATGACTAGCTTTAATTTTTTTCTCTATGCATTTTGCAAAAGTAATTCCCTCCTTTCACCTGCGTGAACTGTAACTGGGACGCATGATATTCTTTTGACCATATAGGTTATTTCCATTAAAAACCCTATTGCTCACGAGTTATAGATTTGCGCTTTTCATCCATCACTTATTACTATTGATTTTTAAAATAACTTTGCTCTGATATAGTTTGCTTTTATGCTTCATTGAGACAGGAATCCAAGTCAAAATGATATCTCACGATCTTTTCTGCTGGAGTGATTAATGATCTCTGCTCATCTTCCACTAGTCTATTGTGTTAATTTAATATTAAAAATAAAATTTTGAGAATTACCAGCTTTTATGTGTACTGAAAGTCTCCCTAAATACACTACAGTATTTGGGCCATTTCTAAAAAATGCTTTCCAAGAAAATATGCGCCAAAGAAAATGATGGTTTTAAGAACTCATTCAAAATTCTTCATAAAATATTTTTTCTTTGCTATCAAAGCAATAGCTCTAAAGGACAGTTGCTGGCTTCAAGATGTTTACTGAATAGAAGAAATTTAATTTCTTGACTAATCTGAGTATTTTACAAATCTGGGCAAGTGGATGGTGGTAGAAAGTGAAGACAAGAATTTTCCAGTGCATATTCTGGAAAAGACAATTAAATTCACAGAACATTAACAACTGTTCTTATAAAGATGTAGAAGAAAGTTTAAAAGAAGTGAACAAAAAAGACCATTTATTAATCAGATTACAAGTGCCATGTGAAAATCCAGACTTTGATTCATTAGGCTTTTAGCTGTGACTTCAGAATATTTGGTTTTCAGACATTCTTTTGGTTCCCCAGGTCCATCAAGTTTCTTGCACCATGTGCCCTGCTTTCATATCCATTATGACTTGTGTGTCTCTCCCCTTTCTCCACCCTCCCCAGTCTAATCATTCACTTTTTTTTTTTTTTGTGAGGAAGATCAGCCCTGAGCTAACATCCATGCTAATCCTCCTCTTTTTGCTGAGGAAGACGGGCTCTGAGCTAACATCTATTGCTAATCCTCCTCCTTTTTTCCCCCAAAGCCCCAGTAGATAGTTGTATGTCATAGCTGCACATCCTTCTAGTTGCTGTATGTGGGATGCGGCCTCAGCATGGCCGGAGAAGTGGTGCATCGGTGCACGCCCGGGATCCGAACCCAGGCCGCTAGTAGCGGAGAGCGCGCACTTAACTGCTAAGCCACGGGGCCGGCCCTAATCATTCACTTAACATGTACTTAATGAGTGCCTACTTTTTGCTAGACAATTGTGCTAAGCACAATGGAAGATATTACTAATTCTGGTTAGATATAATTTCTTTTGAAAATGCATTTTCCTCAATTGCCTGGATATGGGCAGCTTCTACACTTACACTCAGAAACTATAGAAAGAAGTCTCTAATCTTCTTCAGATGATAATCATATAGCACTGAACTTGGGTTTTGAAAACAGAAAACTCTAGTATCGAATCCTTATGTGGCTTTGTAATGTGTCAACTTGGCTATGCTGAAATACATTTTCCATGATTTCCTTTCTTGTGTGTTTCTGGTTAGGGTGGGTTACAGGAGAGACTCTCGTGTGACATTTGGATGGTGAACGTGACGCAGCAGCCATTTTGTAGCTCTCGCACCTTGTTGCTGGTCTGTTAACTCCTCTTCTTTGTGTAAGGCAGTGGCCAGCCCTGCAACTGCTTCCCCCTCCCCTGGTTCCTTTTTGGGCTTTGCCAGGTCCTAAGCTGGGTGTGTGTTAGCTCTGATGGAGAACCGAGCTTCTGCAGAACAACCAAACCACTAAGGGTAGAGGCATCGACAAGTGACTTAGGTTTTGGCCTCTCCTCATGGGCTATAGCCTGTGCGCTGGGTTCCATTTAGTGGTTGCTCTCTGCCTGATGTCTATCCTCCCTTGCCTGCTGCCTGTTCCTGTATACCTCCAGATCCAGCTTCAGACACCAAAAAAACCAGATTTATAAATACTGCTTAATCAGTTCTAGATAAGGTCAAATCTCTGAAATTACTGCAAAGGTCAAATCTCTGAAACAAATCTCTGTGTCTCTCAGAAATATTTACACTCCAACATTGCTGTTAGGAATATAAGTTGGTACAGCTCTTAAGGAAGAGAATGTTTCAATATATATTATAACAATATATGTATTTACATTTGGATGCAGAAATTTCACTTTTTAGAGTGAAGACATGTCTCTATCTACAAGAAAATATACATGCAACAGGTTATTCATGCTGCACTGTCTATAAGTTCAAGACACTGGAGGAAAATACATTCACAAACATAGGATATTGGCTGAATAAACTATGGTATAATTACACACTGGAGTCTATGCAGTTATTACAAAAAACTGAGGAAAATCTATATTAGCTAATGTGGAAAAATTTCCATATGATGTTAGGCAAAAGAAAACCAACAAGAGAGGGTATGTTGTATGCTACTATGTGCATAAGAATGAGAAATAGGAAATATATATGTATTTACTTACTTTTTAAAAACAAAACCTAAGAATGATAGTTCTAAAACATCTCAGATCTCCGTTTCTTTGGTATAGTTTTGACATTTGGATCCACATTAAGGTTTTATATAGTCAATAAAATAAAATAAATGAGGTTGGAGAAAAATCTTTAAGATGGAAGGCAAATTAACCTAATTATGTTTCAAATGAATAGCACGACCCAACTGAAGGATGGAACAAAGAAATAACCCAAGTAACTTGTAAATACATTATCACAGTATTTTGACTATAATCCTTCAGTATAAAGACAAAAAGACTTTTTTAAAGGTTCTGAAATCTAGTTAGCAAGATTTCTGTATTGCCATAGATTAATAGATTTGAAATTGCTTTCTATGTATCACAAGACTGACAAATGGGAATATATATTGTGGACAATTGTAGCAAGATATTTTGCTGTTGGAAAAGGGAGTAACAATACAGAAAGAGATGAGGGATAGAATAGATCTTCTAGTGGAATTGAGATGGGAAGTATCAGCTGGTTATAGTAGTGAGAGGACAATGTTTCTTAGATTTCTACCCAACAAGAGTAATTCGTTTTATCCTCCATTTTGAACACTGCCAATAAAAAGTATTGAACAATTCTGAAAATATTCTAACCAGCAGAGTTCAGTTTTTTCTTTCCCAGCATTCCCATTTCCCAAAGTAAAAACTAAGTAAAAAATTATATGAAAAATTAATTAAGCGTTCTCAGAGTATGTAGACATTAGAGAAAGCAACTTCTTTGAGTTTGTGGTCATTTTGTCTTCTATTAGGAAGTGAGTTGTTAGAGTGACTTTTCTTTCCAATTTGTTGAACTCATCCTAGTAGACTGACAGCACAGATGCTGCTGAAGCCCTACTTTTGAGGGTTAATATTAAATCACCATTCTTCTGTTCCTCTTCCCCATTAGATCAATAATGTGAAAGGTCTAATGTAATGTCAAAGGACTTGCGTTTATCAAACTGGAACTATCTTGTGACTATTTGTCAAGGTCACCTCCCCGCCCCTTTTTAAAAAAATATTACTGAAGAAATTTTGTTGAATCAATAAATAACTTGATGAGATTTTATGACCCAAGTTAAAAAAAGATTATGTAACATAAGTTCCTTTCTGTCCTAGATTAAAAACTGAACATGTATAAGATTGTTCAAAAGACATATATGATGGATTCGAAGCCTCTATTATATCACAATTTACTAGAGATAATATTGGTGTTTAATAGACACTGAATAATTTGAAATCAACTTTGCAGTCATATTTTATTGATTTTGCATTTAATTTTCATTTATTAGGTGATGTTCATTGTGGCATCTCCAGTCTGAAGCATTGTCTGAAACTTGTTTTGAAACATTTGAAAAGCATCCAGTGAACCTCACATCATCCTTCAGTTTTGCTATTTATTTTTTGCAATATGCTTAATTTCTCACAAATGCCTTGCTTAGTGCTGTAACAGTCAAAAAATTGCCCTACTGTCTTCTAAAAGCAGCTTTCTTGAAGTTAGAATCTGCCACATTAACAACTACACAACTTTTAATTAATTAAACGACGTTACAGATTTACAGAAGATTTGAAATAATAAGCTGAAAAAAAGTCCATTTAGTTATGACTGGTATATTGTTTAACCAAGGAACAGACATACTTGAGTCACTTAAAATCATAAAAACTGTCTAATTTCTGTAATTTGAAATGTTCAGTTTTAGATAAATTGCAAATATACACTTTAAAGCATGCTCTACATCATTAGTTTCTGTGTGTGTGTGTGTGAGGAAGACCAGCCCTGAGCTAACATCTGCCAATCCTCCTCTTTTTGCTGAGGAAGATTGGCCCTGGGCTAACATCCGTGTCCATCTTCCTCCACTTTATATGGGACGCTGCCACAGCATGGCTTGACAAGCAATGCGACGGTGCACGCCCGGGATCCGAACCCCAGGCCGCCACAGCGGAGTGCGTGCACTTAACTGCTCCGCCACCAGTCCAACCCCTACATCATTAGTTTTTAATGAAATGAAAATTAAAGTTGCGTTGAGAGACCATGACATGCCTATTCAAATGGCTAATATTAAAAAAGGCTGACCATGTCAAGTATGGTAGAGGATGGAAAGGAACTTGAACTCTTTCATACACTGCTGGTGTGAATAAAAAATGATAAAGCCACTTTGGGAAAAGTTTGGCAAGTTGTTCTTTTTTTTTTGAAGAAGAAGATTGGCTCCCTGAGCTAACATCTGTGCCAATCTTCCTCTATTTTGTATGTGGGTTGCTGTCACAGCATGGCCACCAATGAGTGGTGTAGGTCCATGCCCCGGAACAGAACCTGGGCTGCCAAAGTGGAGTGTGCCAAACTTAACCACTAGGCGACAGGTCCAGCCCCCTGTTCTTTTCTTAAAGTTAAGCATACATTAACCATATAACACAGCCATTCTACTCCTAAGGGAAAAAAAAGAAATATATGTCCGTACAAAGATTTGTACATTTTTTCATAGCAGAGATGTTTGTAATAGGTAAAAACAATCTAAATGTCCATTACCAGAGGAATAGATGAATTGTGATATGCCAAAAAAATGGAATATTAACAATAAAAATAAGTGAACTATTGATACAACCAACACCATGGATGAACCTCAAAATAATTATGTTGAATAAAAGAAACCAGACGTCTCCTCCCCCCCTGAAGAATATATACTATATGATTCCATTTATATAGAACTCAAGAAGATGTACATTCATCTCTAGTGCTAGAGAGTAGATCAGTGGCTGTCTGGGGATGGAAAGGTGAGGTGGGGATGAGAGGAAGGGAGGGATTACAGAGTATTGGGAGGAAATTTTGGGTGTGATGATATGTTCACTATCTTGAGTGTGCTGTGGGTTTCACAGATGCGTGTATATGCCAAACATTAAATTTTGCACTTTCAATTTGTGCAGAAAAACTGTGTGTCAATTATATATCAAGAAAGTTCTTAAAAAAATAACAAAAACAGTAAATTGTCTCCCTCACCTCCAGCTAAGGCCTGCGGCAGGTGAGACCTTGCAGTTTTGAAAGTATATTAGGGGTCTTTCTGCTCTCTTCTATATGATATTTCACTTTCAGTATAAGATTCCCGGCCTTCCCAGACCTGGTCTGAGAGAAGAGAGGAAGGAAAAGTAAATCAAAAGGTTTTACTGAACAGGTATTATCTTAAAGTGTCTTTGTGCTGCTGTGGTCCTATGTTAGGCCCCTTTAGCTGCAACTTTCTCAATGAAGGCCATGCCAATCTTCCATCCACACACTCCCAACCCCTCTTTCTGCTTTGACATCTGAAAATATATTTCATCTCCTCCTTCTGAGGACAACTGTACTCTCTGGCAGAGTTCTTTGGGAACTGGAAACCTTTTAAAGAGGTCATTGGAATTCACACAACTTTGACCAGCTTGGGAGAACAGTACAGTTCATTCCCAGACAACAGTCCTGCTCTAGTCAGGTCCCCACCCTCATCCTTTTCAGGCATGGGTCAGACAGTGGCCCCCTGGGTCTCCAATGGCAGGAGACAAATAGTAAGCTTTTCAGGTGGTACTGCACCCCTTGGACTCGAGGATGGCGGCCTGCATTCTCTACCTGTTGGAGAGTGGAAATTTAGTATAGGTCTTTCCAATTACACTCTCTTCACAAAATTCTACAGACAAATCTGACCCTTTTATGTGTTAGCTGTGGGTGAATCCTCTAACTGGTTCTTAACCACCTACTATAAAATGTCTACTGGGAGTTATGTGTCACAAGCTACTTTGAAATGTAACATCTATTAATTTTATGTTTCAGACAGAAGTGAGTTAGGAAACTTTCCTTTAACAACATGTTACAAATTTATTGAGTCAGGCGATATTTATTGAATATTTACTCTGTAAAACACTGTACCAAGCTCTGTAGAAAATAAAGAGGCGATAATAAACATATTATATCTTCAAGAACATTTCATAGAATCTAGTATGGAAAACTAGATGTGTGGGTACACGAGTATAATTCAGATAGAAAGTGGCGTGCCACGAAAAGAGACACAAGTAAGTACAATGGAAAATTAAAGGCACGAAAGGGTCTTGTACTCTGGATTTGTAAGATTTGGGACAGTGACGAGAGTGGAGAAAGTCTATAGGAGTAGAAGATAATTAAAATTAGGGAGTAGGATACTTTGTAAGAAAAATAGTCTTTCATCAATGGTTATTTCCATTTATTATAATAATTCAATTTTAAAGCCTCAGACTTCATGACTTTGGTGTTATCCAAATATCTATCAGTATGTTTTCGAATATATTGAAATGAGTGAATTGAAATATTTATGTGCACATTAAATTCTAATAAATCACTGAGTTTCATTTACAGTTTATTAGTGAATAGATTGCCTCCTATGCTTCCTGGCTACTTTCATATTGATTAGAGACTTAACAGTCAGATAGAAATGATACTTAACACTTTGTAATTGCCTTTAATAATGAGGGGTTTTTTTCCTATGTTTTCTATGAACAACATCTCGATACTTTATTTTGATTAACAATATGCTATGTCATGAAAAGCAGACAATCTAGAGATGATAAAAAACAAAAAGGAAAAGGCAATGTTATCTAATGAATCTTACACAATAAAAGTTTCTCCTGTCTTGATATGATTATGTGAGGGTGTTTATGAGATGGAAATATGTACCTCAAGCTTGAGACCAGTAGTTTTTGGGTAGGATTTTTTTGGTAACGTCTACCAGCTGGGATAGAGTGGTGACTGGTAACATGGCAGTCAATGATCTCCCAGGGCCCTCCCTTTGAGCATGATAGAGTATGTATTGTATACTGGGGAAAAAAGCAACTGTTACATGTGTGTGCGTTTGTGTGCGGGTGTGTGCGCTTGTACATGTTTGTGTGTATCTGTGTGCACATATTTTCTCACGCCCCAGCTGGAGGTCGCGGTGGTTTTCTCGGCTCCTCACTACCCCTTTGGGCACTATTTAAAAGTGTCTTTCCTTGGAACATGGGCCACATTGTTATTTAAACTTGATTGTACTCTCAATGTTATCATCAAACACCTTCTACAATCTTCTTCTTTTTTTTTTAACCTCATTCAGTCCTTTTATTTCACAGGAAGACACACAGAAGCAGTAAAATTAAATTCACAGATTTAGTGGCAGTAAAGAGGTGACCATGATGAATATTTGACCTATTAAGCACCGTAAGTTGGCCATAGTCTGTATGGCAAATTTGCCTGAGGATAATTGTATCAAAGCTATCAATATAGTTGCCATGCTAATTTAGACATTTAAAAGTTCAATTACATTTTAACCAAATATTAAAATGATAAAAGAGGGGCCAGTCCTGCGGCCTAGTGAGTAAGTTTGGCATGCTCCACTTTGGCGGCCCAGGTTTGTGGGTTTGGATCCTGGGTGTGGACCTACTCCACTCATCAGCCATGCTGTGGCAGTGACCCACATATAAAATAGAGGAAGATGGGCACAGACGTTTGCTCAGGCCAATCTTCCTCAAGCAAAAAGAGAAAGATTGGCAGTGGATGTTAGCTCAGGGCTAATCTCCCTCACACACCAAAAAAAAAAAGATAAATGAATTTGATTAACTATTGACATTTGCTGTAGTGTACAAAATATGATGTAGCATTTTGCTTTAAATTATTTAGAAAGTATTTTCAATTAGTCAGAACTTAATTTTTAAATTTCTAATCTTTCCAAAGAATAACATATTTTTATCATTTTTCATGGTTTAAAAACTTTTATATATTTTTATAATTATTCTTTACAATAAAGTAGAGAATGGATTTCCCATATTTTTAAAAAGATGCTAAAAATCTCAGAGGGAAAAAAGGAAATTATTATTTAATGGTCTTCAGGCTTTATGTTTTTTATTTTTTCTATAATATTTTAGACATTTTATGATGATATTCAGATATAAGGTATGGGTATTTTGAACATGGTAAAATTTAAAAACAAAAAAACAAGCAAGCAAAATAAACAAACTAAAAATATAAATTTGTCTAAACGATGATACAAAGTATAAAATCAATAAGAAAAGAACATTTGAAAAGGAAATTAATCATTAGGATAGGATTACAACATATGGTAATAAAATAACCTCCTTAAATTACAAATGAAATAGACCTGGAAGGTCAACACTATCCATAAACTTGAAAGAATGTACTCACTAATCTAACTTCCTGCTGGATGTAGGAGGATTTATTCAAGAAGTATAGATGTTGCAGACTCCCCACAGAAAATCAAAGTCTAATTGCTGAACAAAGTCTAATAAATAAACGTGAGCAATATTTGTTCAATTAAGAGCTAAATTGTACAGTTCTGAAATCCTAGCATAGAGAGAGAAGAATACGTGCTAGTATCTAGACGGTGGAAGCAGACCTAGTTCTTAAAGATCAGTGGTAGCAGGTTTAGAAAAAGTGAAAAGATGGGATGATTTGTGAATAAAGGCACAAAAATGGGAAACTATGCAACACAGTGAAGGGATCCATATGACCACAGAAAATTTATTTAGAGGGTTATATTAGTCTGCTCAGACTGTCATAGCAAAATACCACAGATTGTGTGGCTTAAACAACAGAAATCAATTTTTCACAGTTCTGGAGGCAAGAAGTTCAAGATCAAGGTGCTAGAACATTTGGTTCCTGGTGAGACCTCCCTTCCTGGCTTACAGACTGCCACCTTCTCCTTGTGTCCTCACATGACTGTTTCTCTGTGCACAAGAGGAGAGAGAGCTTTGGCATCTGTTCCTCCACGTATAAGGACATCAATCCTATCAGATTAAGGACTTGGCCTTATGATATTATTTAACCTTAATTACCCCCTTAAAGGCCCTATCTCCAAACACAGTCACATTGGGAGTATGGCCCCAACATATGAATTTGGGCGGGGTACAAATTCAGCCCACAACAGGGGGATAAAGATATTAAGGCCACGTGGATGATGAGCTTGTAGGAGTACATTAGAGCTAGATGTTGCGGGAAGGTTTTATGATCTGCCTCTGCACACAGCTTTCGAATGAATACACAGAGTTTGTGAAGGAGCAAGAAATTTCTGTGCATCCAACCCAGTGCCAAGAGGGCACATGGTCCTTTCGTTTATCTGTTGCTGGGTAGAATATTTTCATAGCACCCTTTAGGTATTCTGGAAAATGTTTTAGTGTTATGTCCCATGAACCTTTTCATTAGGCTCAAAAGTTTCCATTTCTACTGAGGACAGGGAAGCTTTGAAAAATTACAGTTAAAAGTAAAGAAGCCTGTTTTCATTTTAAAATAGTGTCCTTTGGGGAAATGCCCAGTCTCCAGGGATTCTTCTGCTCCTCAGTGTGCCTGAGGTGTAGAAGACTGTGTATGTGTCCTCATCATGACAAGGCCATGAGCCTAAGCTCTGGAGTAGATCCTTCTGCTGTCCTCTGGGTCCTCCCTGGCCCCTGCATTGATACCCCATAGCAGTGGGTGTCCTTCTGCCACTTAGGGTGCAAATTGTGGCTGGGAAAGCTCATTTGCATCCTGAAAACAATCAGAGCCTGCTGGGCCCTCCTTGTGGACCCATCCCCACTAAAGCTCTTGCTGGCACTGTTGAACCTGGGCCCTCAAACATGTCTTCTGATTAGTCCTTGTCCTAGGCTCTTTAAGCTGTAGCTTTTGCCGTGAGGTCATCACCCTCTCTCGGTGCAACAGACCTACTGGTTTTCAACTCTCTCTACATAGTGCACAAGGATTGACCTAGATGCAGAAGGAATACTCTTAAACACCTCTCTGAGTCTAAATAAATCAAGCACCATTTTTGTTCTCCTAAAATTATGTAGGTACAGGGCTCTCTTCAAGGTGGTCCAGATTCCCTACTGAGAAGATATACAAAAGCCCTGCTGGATTCACCTTTCTCCTCTTTTGGGGGGCATTTGGTAGTTTTGTGACCCCATCTTTATGAAGTTATAACGCACATGAGTGTTCAGGGACCTCAAGTCTGACTGCTTGCCCTCATCCTCCTGCTCCCTCTCTAACCCAGGAGTTTCTTTACACAGGAGTTACTGCTTTGTCATATTCTCCTCCTTCCAAGATAACATTCACTCTTGCCCCTTTTGTAGGATAGATAAAAGTTCAGAGTCAGACATGTCTAATGGGCTGCAGAGAAATTTAATTACGAAAGTATTTAAAATACATTGATTTAATATTTTCACAATATTATTTGCATGTTAATTAATTTACATGTTTATTCTGATAACAAAATGTATTGAAAATCTTAGTGCTAGTACAAAATGCCAGGCTATCAAGGTAAAAAGTAAATGATATAGTCTATCTTCTCAATGAGTTTAGAGTAGGGCAGAGAAGACAAATAATTAAATAGAAAATTACAAAAGAGTATTATAAATGCTATGGTAGAAGAAGAAGAGAGTATTATAGGAGAAATTGTACACCCAGCTCACCTTCATGTCCAGGGATGAAATAAGAAACATCTTGTAATTAGCCAGAAGGGCTACGGCTTAATGTGACAGTTAACAGGGAGTGGCTTCCCATGGGATGCAGTGAAGCAATACTACTTTAGGATGATTAATTTAATGGTGGACATTAGATTGAAGGAAGATGGATTGGAGAGGATAGAGACAGAGGTCGATGACACTGTCAGAGCCTCAAAATTGTGGCTGAATTGAGAAGAGAACTTCTGGGGAGAAAATGCTCTAAAGTTTAGGAAAAAAAAAAGATTTCTGAAGATGGCACCTATGGCCATGGTGAAATCTACAGAGAAGTGCTATGATAAAACAGAATCCAATAAGATACTGAGGAGTATTAAATAAAATAATTATGGAAGGAGTAATCTTTCCGCCGTTCCACATCAATCAAGTCTCTATAATTGTGTTTAGTTTTAGATACTGAACTTTAAAAAGTAAAAAAAAAACAAAAAAAAAAGATGAAAGAACAGGAGATGGTCAGAGAAGAGAAACAAAGATAATTAACCTTCTGGCAAATAGAAATTAAATGAATTAGATTTGTTTAGCTTAGAGAAAGGAAGGACAATGTTGATCTGATTATAGAAATGAGTCATACATAGAGTAATTAGGAAGGAGATGTAGTTTTCATGTCCCCAGATGATGAAACAACAGGAAATGGACTTGAATACGGTAGTAATTTTATTTTCAGATATAAATGAAAAAAAAAACACTCTTTAAAATCTACTACAAATAAACTACTACATAGCTTACTGTGTTTGTGTTGGTTCCCACAGGACTATCTTGGGAGTCCATTAGCATCTGTCTGTGCTGACTGGTTCCTTATGAGGTTAGAGAGGGAACTAGATGTGCTCACGGGTCTGTGATTTAAACACATTTGCAACAGTTTCTTAACTTGATATAATAGATTTGTCCTGAAAATTAATTTAAAATAATGTAATTGTTTTTTCCCCTATGCTGTTTTAAAGTCAACAGCCTCTCCATAAAATATAATTTAAGTCTGAGAGAAAAGGAAAAAAAGTCTATAAGTTGTTTTACTTTTCTATCTTACTACAAATAAAAATTCAAAATCCAGTTCTGAAAAATATATATCATGAGTCAAGAGAATTTTCAATAAATTTTCTAGTAATTTTACAACTCACTTTATGATTTTGCCTTTTGTAAATCATATAGAAAAATCTGAATTAACTCAAAGTGGACATTTTTAGAACATTCTAGGAAGTTCAAGATCTGATTAATTTTATATCTCTTTACAAATACATCTGAACTACCTATACATGTCCATAAGCTTCTCAAGTTGTCTGTGCACACACTAGATACAAAATCTAAGGTCACTGGGATAAAGAATTAAGCTCCACCTCCTAGAAGGAGGTGTATCAACAAATATGAGAACACAAGTTAAATCCAGCATAGTGATAGAAGTATATATTTTAAGATGCTTTTAGACTGTACAAAAAACTTATTTCTTGGAGCCTTCTTTAATGTTTATATCTGTAAAGGTCCAGTGCATTGAACAGGTCAGATGTGTCCAGGAGTGATAATCAAAAAGTTTGCTGGAGCAGGATTATAGGATGCTCTGGGGAAGAGGTGGAGCTTTGAGTGTGATGAGCATTAAACAATCAGTCTAAGGGAAAATTGGCTACGTAGTACGTTTCGGGAGAAGGTAAGGAGCTAGGATCATAATTTATCTGGTAGGCAACAGGTAACTAACAGAAGTTTGTTTGGGCATGCTTGTTTGCTGGCTATTGGTGCTCTTTCTTATTTTAAGCAGAAAATGCTAACAGCATCTTTCTTTTTAAGGAATAAAACTTAATTTGTATTATTGGTGGCTAATGTGAACCCAATGTTAAGAATAAAGAGAATATTTTAATAGAGTAGTTGAGAAATCTTATCATCTCACAGATGGGAAAGAAAGGTGGGATTACGGAGACAGGTGCTTTGGAGGTAAAACTGACCCTTTTAATTGACATATTAGATATGGAAGGTGCCACATCCTAATACCCAAAGCACGGCATCACCTTTTACTGAGAAGTTTCCTCTAAGGGTCAAATGCTCACAACCTTGTGAATTATAATTGCTCCTGATTATTAGATAATGCAAACATTTTAACAGAAATGCAGTTTGGGTCTCTAAGATATTAAAAATTTCACCCTAGTTATACGTCACTTCAGTTGGTGAACTTCCCTTAAATGTGATAAATATTAACGCTGGACTGCTTTGCATTTGGGTTTGCCATCAGTTAGCTCACTTTCTTATCTGCACACTAAATTGAGGATGATTATATTAAGAGCACTTCATCTTTTCATTATCTTACATTTATTTGACTACCCTACTTGACTACCGCATATTTAATTGAAATTGAGCTCCCAATTGAGCCCCGGAGCTGGAAATAGAACTATTGTGTATTTTTCTCCATTTGAAGCATTTTTGAGATTGGCAGGGTTTTTTTCCCTTTGCTTTTTTTTTCCTCTTATTTTTTAGTTTCTATATTAGAGGAGAAAAAATAGAGTGGATTTAATAAAATTCTACAAATGCTCAGGAGACTTTTTTTTCCCTGAAAGTTTTCTTCCCCAACATTCCCCAAGCATCAAAATAAAATCACCTTTTTCCAACTGAAGAATTAAAGTCATAATTTCAATATTATATATGTTAGCACGGTCTAAGAATTTTTCCAAGACTTTTAGAAAAGTTTGACATTTCTAAAGTACAAAGGCACTGTTTTATTTTCATTTAAAAAATATCAAAAGTAACAATAAATACATTAATTCTAATTGGGAAGTTTAAGGAGTTTAGTTTACGGGAATATAATTTAAAGTGTGTGACAGCATGATTTTACTATTATTGTGGCTATTTTGGGGGTTCTTTTCAATATCCCATTGATTTTTAAATAATAAGCCTACAAAAAATTATTTCTCAAAAACACATTTTCAATTATTTTTGAATATTTAACTTTAAGTGGAATACAAACCTTAGCTGATTTTCTTGCATTTATAAAATAATTTTTATATTTAAAAACAGATATGAATCATTAGTGTGTGCAGATATTTTAAAATATGCACTATTATTTTATTACATATTTAATATATATTGGTACATTCTAAGAACAATGTTGTCAATACCTTAGAGATACAATTAAGTTTCTGTAAAAATGTTGGTATTTTCTATTAATCAGGAGCAATTATAACTCACATTGATGTAAGCATTTTTATTTAAAACATTTAATGTTTAATGATGTATAGTATCCACTATATGGTACGTTTATATTAAATATATCGTTTTATTATACAGAAAACACACTTTTTGAGTTGCAAGTCAATGTAAGTTCATTTATGCATGCACAACTGTTATTTTCTTCTAAATTTGTTTGACTGCTACTACAAATTATTATGTGTTTTCATGTTATTTTTTGGAAGACTTTTCTTTACATCATATTTGGATGCCTACTCTTATATTCATGTTATATGATGAATTAGCTTGATTTAACTACATATTGTAAGAAAAACTAGCGAAAACATTTGCAAAATTCTCATTTTTGAATACAGGCATTTTAGCATTAATGCAATTATTTTCTTTTTCTGCATGGTGCGGAACAGTCTGTTTAATGGATTTTAAATATTTATCATATTAACCGATTGCTTGAATAAACAAATTCCATTAGCGGTTTTAGATTTGTATGAAGACAATGTGTAGGCTGTGAGCCATTCATATCCTAAGACAGATATTGCCAAACCATTTTAATCATGCATCTCTATTATTAAAATTTTTGAGTTTATAATCCCAATATATGTATATTATTTGCTTATAGTTTATATATTTATACCGCCATACTAATATGTATACATATGTTATAAAATACTATCCACAAAATAGAAATTAAAAATAGAAAAATTTTTAAAAGATGAGATAATGATAAGCAAGCAATATATCTACATGATTTGGTATGTTACTTTACTGCATTCAGTATTGACACAAAAACTCCCAATAAAACAAATATTGATAGGGGCCGTCCTAGTGGCATGGTGGTTAAGTTTGCACGCTCTGTTTCAGCGGTCTGGGTTTGCGGGTTCGGATCCTGGATGTGGACCTACACCACTCATCAAACCAAGCTGTGGTGGCGACCCACATACAAAATAGAAGAAGATTGGTACAGATGTTAGCTCAGGACAAATCTTCCTCATCAAAGTAAATAAATAAATATTAATATTTATTGCTCAATAAAAATTGACACTTTTCTCAGCAGTTAGTTCTTAACAGTTTTGCTAACCATGATGGCTTAATGCTATCATTAACCATTATCTCAAGGCATAACACGCACTTAGATGAGAATTAAATGCACTTTCCAATTGTTTTCTGATCATCTCAATTTTTGTCATCTTCTCTTTAAATCTTATAATACTAGCACTCTTTTTATTCTGTAGTTGTTGGCAAAGTGCCTATGTTCTGAGTAAGAAAAGTATACACTCTGCTATTTCTTGTTTGTGTATGCTTATACTACTAGTGATATCTTCAATCCGTGGGATATTTTTTGACTACTTGTCCATTTATACTTAGTTTTGTTCAAGCTAGATGATACTATCCAGAAATTTACTGAACCTGAAACAGTACATCACAAAGCATGACAACCTGTTAGGAGAGAAAAAGGAATTGTCACTGTAAATCCCTTCTCCTGGTTGAACTCCTCCCTTCCCTCAAGGAACATCTTACACCATGTGGGACAATCCTCCATCTGTCCTTAGGATGCAGTGAGAAGATCAGTATTCATCCATATATGAAATATTAGTAGAATTAATTTCTTTCTCTATGTTTACATATTATTTATCATAAGGTTTTCTTCTTATGCCTCGATGGATTATCTTGCTCACTCCCTGTGATAATACATACACCTTACTTTGAAGACAACTAATTTAGGGAATCCAGAGAACAAATTTACCACAGTCAACCATGGGTATAGGTTAAGTCTTTGGAACGGTGTCTGGAGAATTCCAAACTGTCTTAGTAGTAGACCTAGTACCTCAGCTTTTGGTAATTAGGAAGTTCTACTTCCAGACTTTTAATGGATATGCACTAACTCTTCTGTTCTGCCTCTATCTTCAGATAGAATGTGGCAGACCAGCTCCAGAAAACTTTGCATCAAATTATCCATTAGTGAATGGCAATATATTATCAATCAGATAAGCAGCTAATGTTGTCAATTTCCATCTAAAAGAAAGACAGACACAACATGATTTTTGCTTAGTTTAAACTTTAGCTTAACTACAAAGCTATCTGGATAACTTAGAATACTTTCGGTATGTGCATGAACCGTTAATTTATTCAATAAATATTTGTTGAGTATCTACTAATATCGGGTACTTCTCTAGGCATAAAAAACAGTATTTTTTTCTAGTGAAAAAAAAACACAACAAAACAGATGAAAACCCATGCTGACCTACCAGAGCAGTTGTCTGTGAAGAAAACAAGGTCCAATCATCAGGAGAGAGAGAGAATGGTGTTATTTTCTACAGGGTGATCAGGGACAGCTTCTCTAATAAGGTGACGTTTGAATGGACCTGATGGAGGGGAGGAAGCAAGAAAAGCAGATATCTGCAAGAAAGGCATTCCAGTCTGACAGAACAGCAAATGCAAATACACCAAGGCAAGACTGAACTTGGCACCAAGGCCTGGAGTCTGGAGTCAGGAGAGTGCTGGGGTGTGAAGTCAGAAAAGAAAGAGATGGTGATGGAGGAGAGATCTAGCAATACCTGTAGGGTAAGGATTACTGGGTCTTTTTTTTTTGAGGGAGAGAGAGATGAGAAGGAACTGCAGCGATTTGAGAAGAGAGATATGATATTACATGGTTGTTAAAAAAAAAAAACAAATCATTTTGAATTTGAGCTGTAGAGGGTAAGAGTAGAAGCTTGGAGAATAGTCAGTTTTGCAGTACTAGAGTCAAGAGATAATGGTGGCTTAGAGCACGTCAATAACTGTGAAGGTCTTGAGAACTGATTGGACTGGATTGGATTTGGCTATACTTTGAAAGCATAACAGGCTAGTTAAGAGCATGTACACTGGAGCCAGACTACATTGGTTTAACTCCCAGAACTGCCTGCTTCGTGTTATATGGTCAGGTGCTGCTTAAATTTACTATGAAACCTTATCTGTAAAAAATGGATAACTGTATTACCTACCTTGGTTACTGTAAAAGTCCATTGTTAATATATATGTGTGTATGTGTGTGTGTTATACCAGCTAGAACAGTGTAATCGCGTAGTCCTCATTGTTATATTTTGCTATTAATATGGGATGAAAGAGATAAGTCCATCATGAGTCCAAGGTTTTGGTATGAGTGACAGGAAGAATGGAGTTACTATTTACTGAAATGTGGACAACTGAAGGAGAAGAAAGTTAGGGGGAGAGAGAAGACAAAAGTGCAGATTCAGATATGTGAAGTTTGTGATGACCCAGAGGCAGGAAAGTGAACGTTTTGAGTAGTTATATTTCAGATGAGAGATCCAGACTAAGAAAAAAAATGAATTTTTCAATATTTATATGATTTTTAAAGCTATGAAACTAGATACAATCACTGAGAGAGTGATATAGTTGAGGCAAAGAAGACCGAGCACTGTGCAATACAAAATGTAGAAAAGGAGTCAGCAAAAGTGGCTGAAAGGTGAGATGAGAGAATTAGGAGGGCATGGGTTTTGGATACTGAGTCAAGATTCTGTTTCTATAAAGGGAATGATCAGCTGTGCCACTTGCTTCTGAGAAGTCAAGTAAGATGAGGGCAAATAACTGTTCAGTTGATTTAACAATCAAATTTCACTGGAGACTTTAGCTATAATTATTGACTTACCTGATGACTGAGTTTAAAAGAGAATGGGAGGAAAGAAATTGGATACACAAAACATAGATAACTCTTGAGAAAGTTTTACTGTAAAGAGGAGGGAGCAATGTGGTTGGTGATAGCAAAGAGAATGTGCAGTCAAAAATATTTTTAAATGTATTCTGCATTGGGTTTTTTTAACTAATAATAAATTTACATGATAAAAAATACAAAATATGCAGCAAAATAGTTTGAGATGAAATAATTCTATTGCAAAAGTGTAAGATTTGGCCTTTGGCCTTGGTTACTAACACAGATAAGAAAACTTTAAACCAGGAGGAAAACCACAATGTGAGTACAAATGCAGGTAGATGGGTAGATAGGTCATAGAAATTTATTATACTTTATTTCTAATTCATCATTCTTTCCCAGTTTAAAAATATATTTATATGTTTGAGAAGAAAGACAAAGGTATGATACAGTCATTGAAATTAGAATTGGAGAGTAAATAGACATGGAACATTGAGGAGGATCTCTGAGCAGGAAGGAAGTTGAGCTTACTGGCCATGAGTTAAAAGTGAGATCAGTCAGTATGGGTATGTTGTCCTTCAGCCACTTTGAGTTGTTCAGATGCAGGCATAGAACATGTAGAGAATTAGACTTAAGGTTGAAATTGTCCCAAGGTAGTAAAATGGAGACAGAAAAGGGAGAAGGAGAAGAAAATTCCAAGTTCATGAAACAGAGTGGCTATGATGATAGATCCTAGAAACCAAAGCAGGTAATGAGGAAAATAAAGACATACTGGAGATGAAAACCAGTTGTAAGTCAATGGATTGAAGGATTGAAGCTTAAGTGGGAAAAAGATGTTGCTGGAACTCTAGTAATAAAGAGTTGGATTGAAAAGATAGGAGGCAATGGTTGGAGAATGGAATGGTGGAAACTGATATTCAGGAAGAGGCATAGTTGCTGGAAATAACAAGACTAGGGTATGACCGAGAATGAATGGCTGAAGGGCAAGATCATTGGAAGCAATTAAAGAACTTCTGGGGTTAGAGGACCGAAAGGATCTTTAATGTTAACACTGAAATCACCAAAAATTTTAGCAAGAGTTCTTTTGAGGGAGATAGTGTGACAGCTGCTATATCTTCATACAGAAGCCATCAGGGAAATAAAGTCAGGATCAGCAGATTGGGTTATTTTCTAGTAATTGTAACAGGTGGTGAACAGGGATTTTTATCGTTTTGGCATCAGAAAAAGTCAAGATGGTAGAGACTATCTATGGTGGACATAGTTTAAGTGGTTAAGGCAAAACATTCCATCAGAGAGAAGTTAGAGAAGAATATAAAAGGGAAATTCCTGTAAATGGTTACTTGATTAACAATAATACCTTAATTTTTTTTTCTCTATATTGTGCTCAACTACTTCTATAGCATTTTACCTTGATTTCATTTGACTGTTAAAACAACTCTGTGAAGGATGTGGAGACAGTGTTATGCTCATAGGGGAAAAAAATGAGGCCTTGAGATGTTAAAAGTCTAAATCAAAAGCTTATGACTAAATAAATGGAAAGCTCAAATATTTTCTCAGTAGATGCATTGCTCTTTGCTCTGAAACTTTATAGCTATTTCATTTTTTGTCAATATTTGTTAATATTTTATAGCATCTTGACCTCAAGCTAAGTAGAGTTAGTGGTGTTCAAATAAACCATACTAGGGTGTTAGAAACATCTATGACATTCCAGGACAACTACAGGATTCAACTTATTCACTCATGAAGATACCATGATGAGGCAGAATAAATTTGGGCAGTTAGATAGATGGGTAGATAGATAGATGGATGGACAGATGGACAGATAGGTAGGTAGATAGATAGATAGATAGATAGATAGATAGATAGATGATAGATAGATGATAGATAGATAGGAAAAACACATCTAGAATCTAGATTAAGCAGGCTATTTATGAAGCAATGAAAATAATCTCTTTTGAAATTTTGTAATATAATTTAAAAAGTTTAGATAGCAGATGCTCTTAAAAATTATAATATCTTTATTATAGTACTATATGATATAAAGTATTATGCTGCAGAATGGTACTAAATATTTGAAAAGATATTATTTTTTTGCCTCAGAAAAATAATTTCAACTGTATTCTCTTCCAATATGTTTCAATTTTCCTCCTTTTTAAATCATATGCATCAGAATAACTTGGGCACTTTCTATCTGTGATGCGGTCAATTTACTGACTGTATGGAAACTTCAGTTTCCTCACCTGTAAAATGAAGATAACAGTGCATATCCCCAGGGTCATGATGAAGAGTAAAGGAGGGAATGTATGTGGTGTTCTGAGCATTATGTCTTTGTTCTAGTAAGTACCTGATAAATGCTCAATAATAACAAAATGTTATAGTAATACTTATTCAATTTTTATAATTCATTCCTGCCTTCAAAATAGCAAAATAAATAATATTTTGATGTATTAACTGTTTCTTTTTTTAATGGTTAAAGCACATGCCCACGCATAAACTATTTCTCAGCAATTTTCAATTATTTCCGTATCTTTTAGTCAGGTAATTTGAAATCATACTCTAGAATTATTTTTTAATGCTTCTCTAGCTAAACATATA
The DNA here is from genome assembly GCF_020826845.1 of Diceros bicornis minor. Lineage (NCBI taxonomy): Eukaryota > Metazoa > Chordata > Mammalia > Perissodactyla > Rhinocerotidae > Diceros > Diceros bicornis. Next base: position 23,466,114 of record NC_080766.1, read on the forward strand.
TAGATTTATTTCTCCTCTTTTATTACAAAGACATTTTTCTACTGAAATTAACTTCAAGCTTCTTCTGGATTTTCCTTTCCCTCAGATGAAATTAAATGAAGACAAAAATAAGTTCCAAAATAAAGTATGTTGTTGCTATGTATACTCCAAGTGATAAAGAAAACTATAAATATGAAGCAAATCAAATGGGTGAAATAAAGTGTTGGAAATGAATACTATATCAAAAATCACAATAAATGTAAATACAAATAAATTCTCTATTTAAGAAAAGAAAATTGGGTATCTTTGTTGGTTCTCCTAGAAGCAGACCCAGAGATAAGGATTTAAGTACATGTAATTTATTTGGCGTTTGCATGATTACAAACAAGGAAGTGGGGAGTGGGGAATGGGGAAGCAGTCAGCAAAGAATACACGTCCAGTTGCTAATGAAAAGGACAAGTAAAAGTCATGCAAAACACACATATCAGAATTAACCACTAGAGGGCCCAAGGAGCTGGAGTGTATATACACCCACTCTGGAAAGTCAGTGATTAAGAGCTGTCTTGGAAGCTGTGTTTGGAGAGAGAGCATTTCACTCCTCATATCCAGGAAAAAAAAACTTGCAGTTTTCTTTGAGATGTGATATTGGAAGTTCAAAGTCTGCTAATGCCGAATCTGCTACATTGCGTGTGGGAGGGAGGGAGTAGTTATATATTATATGCAATATAGGCAAACAACACCCCCAGAAGATAAATGAAACATGGAAAATACAATAGCAAAAAGAAAATTGTCATAGCAGTAATAATAACTAAAAGAAAAAAAAAAAAACTAGTAATAATGAGTATTAGAACCAGAGAGAGATGGCAGGTTGAGAAGGACTCAATTTGCCATTGCAAGCTTTAAAGAAGGAGGAAGGAGACCATGAGCCAAGGGATGTAGGAGGCCTTGAGAAGCTGTAAAAGGCAAATAAATTTCCACAAAGAAACACAGTCCCACACGTTGATTTTAGCCCGGTAAGACCCCCATGGGACTTCTGACCTACAGAACTTACAATAAGCTAACAGTGGATACCTAATGAATGATGTTACCTGGAAAACTGGTAAAACCAGTGGAAGTATGTTCCTGCTGACCATTGGCTTGAGTGAATGAATTAATCAGAGAAGAATCTGCAGAAGTATAAGAAAGACTCTGCAGGCAAAGCAAACATGTTGGGGTGAGCCAGAGGCTGAATATGAGAAAGAGGCCCTGGACACACAGTTGCTGAAGTGCTTTTATTAAGTCGAACTTCTGTGTCTCTTTAGCCCTACCCCAGATTAGAAGGATTGTAGAAGATAAACATCTGGATGAGGAAATGAAGATTACACCACACTGATGCTGCCAGGTTTGTAGAGCTGTGCACCAAGAGAATCAACACTGAAAATGCTCGTTTGAAATTTTGAACAAATGTGAAACAAACTGTCTTCAAGAAATAAGATTTAACCTGCAGGATTATTTTAATCAGCCCAATGTTCCCTCTTAGGAAGACCATTAGAATATCTATCTGGGGCCTTCGTGAAAGCAAGTCAAAGGAATCTGAAGGAAAAGCTGAAGGAAGCACTTGGAGTCACACATAAACAAGGGGACAGTCCAGTGTCATTGGAAGTTTTCCACTTGTTTACCACCCATTTTCTCTTGCCTACAGTGCACCACTAGTGATTGAGCAAAGAGCTGGATGGGAAAACAACATTCATTTTGATTTGGGCTTTGAAGGTTGGACAAGAGTAGAACAAGATAACAACAACTCTCACCAACATTTATCACGTTCTGGCAAGCTCTGGAGAGACCTGGTGCTCATCTGATTGTTCATAAATTGATCCTATTTGTCAAGATAACCATTCTCTCTCTTTAACTGATCCAGATGTTATCCTGCTGAAATTGAGTGATTTTCTTTTTTCAAAGCTGTCTTCCTTTGGTCAGGACCCTTATCTAATTTTCAAACAGAAACAAACTAACAAGCAGTCTCTGCAGAGCTCTCTGGGTCAAAAGTTCTTATTCTCTAAGCATGTGGGGGAATTACGTATGCAAGGTTCCTGGACAGGGTAACATGCACTATCTAACAACAACCCCATCCTGTCTCACAATGGAGAGCCCCTGGGATACTTACTTTGCTTTTCAAATGCAGTGGAAAAATGGAAAACTTTTCCCCCTGATATTTTCTTCTTTCATTGAAAGTATTGTTCTGAAAAGAAGAAAAAATAAAACAATAGATAGAAAACACAATTAGTACAGAAGAAATGAAATGATAGAGAAGGCGGGGTGTTAAAGACCCAGTACTACAATCTAATGTAGACACATTCTAGAAAAGACTTTTTTCCAGCTTTTTTGTGGTATTGTTGACATATAGCATTGAGTGGGTTTAGGGTGTACAGAGTGTTGATTTGATACACTTGTATGTTGCAAAATGGTTACCACAGTAGTGTTGGCTAACACCTCCATCACCTCACATGATTACCATCTCTTTTTTGTGGTGAGAACATTTGGAATCTGCTCTCTTGGCAGCTTTCAAGTATGTAGTGCAGTGTTGTTGGCTATAGTCACCATACTGTATATTGGATCTCCAGAACTTATTCATCCTTTTTAAAATTTCAGCTTTATTGAAAGTACAACTGACAAAATTGTAACATATATTTTAAAAAGAGCATTTAAAAATTTCAAACTGAAGATTCAATATGTCATATCTTAAAAACATTCCAAACTTTTATGCATCTAATATTCTATTTTCAAAACCTATAAGGCAAAGATAAAAATACAAGATATATTGACAAATCCACCACCCTACTGGATAATCACACCTTTCACGTGATTAATATGAAAACTAGATAAATTTAGTGAAGATATAGAAGAGATGAAAAAACTATAAGTAAAATTCATCTAATAAGTAACCACTATAACTCCACAAATGGAACTATACACTATTTTTATGCATTCATACATTCACATCTATCTATCTCTCAAGTCACAATTTTCACTCAAAAAAAGCTGATCAATGGAATTTTTGTGCTAAGAAGAAGACAAAATTGATTCAGTGGTGAGAGTGATGCCATTTGTTGGAAGTCTAAAGAGTTTGAGGGAAAAAAGTAAACACCAACAATGGATAATTAATATATAAAACCACAAAAATAAAAGTTTATAAAGCAGATCTTTGTCTCATCAAATTTCCCAAATCAGAGTTAACAGAAACTATTTCATACACTTTTTTTGTATATGGATGAGACTTTTGAAGCAAGGAAAACCCGTAAGATTTTTAACTCAGTTTATCATATTTGAGTTCCATCCCAAGCAGTTACAGCTTATATCAAATGAAACTACAGGAAAAAATATTGTACGGAACATTGGGCTGGAAGATCATGGATTGGACTCAATATACTTCCAAGTTTTAATCAGCAGAATTGTCTCTTGATCTGGAAAAATAAAACATTCTCATTTTATTCATTAGCATCTCTGGAATGGTTTCAGCAGAATGATTATGCAGACCAGGTTTCAGACCAAATTGTAGAATGAGCTGGACTGTGTTTCAAGAAAAAGATGGTCTCAGCTTTTGCAGAAATTTGTGGGCTAAAGCTTTTTGATACTAGAACCATTTCAATTAATAGGATATGTATTATTTTTGAAGTAAATTCTTATTCTAGGCTAACAAGAAGATGTTTATAAACAGATTAAATCTCATCACTAATGTAGATAAGAGAGAAATACTTATTCATATATTCATAAAATTGAATTCACAAAGAATGTTAATAAGGCATGCAATCAAAATGATTGAGATACTATCTGCGAATTAGGATTTGAGATACAAAATCCTAAGGATTTTGAGATACAAAATGATTTAAGATACAAAATGAATGATGACCAGAATGGAAATGTTCAAAGTAAATGAAGGGACATATGAAGGAATTTGAATTGGTAAAAATATCAGACAATGAGCTTTACTATCATTACTCTGTCAAAAATATTTTAATGTGTTTCTCAGAAAGTTAGAGTAAAAAGTTTCAATAAATAGAAAAAAAATTTGCATTATCTTTGCTGGTGGGAAATTTTTTATTTCTCTACATGGGGTAGAGAAAATAATATAATAATCTTATATTTATCACATAATTGGTGATTTAATTTATGATATATGATTCATATATCATTAAAATAGCATAATTCTCTAGTCTTAATATTCAATACTATTATTTAAGAACTTTGTTGCCATCTTTTATTTTATTACTATCTGATTATACAGATAAGGTATGTAGAATTGAGTCAATTTTAAAACTTATTAAATGCACATGATAAAATGTGTGAATATAATTTGAGACAAAATAAACTAATATTTTAAAGGTAGTATTCCGAGATTTGGGATACAATATCCTTCAGATAACCGCCCCTTATAAAGTAAAAAAAAATCACTGAAGAGAGGAAATTTTCTTTTGTTTGCCATATTAATTATGCAGGTATTAAATAATTATATGGATTTTAATTTCCTTGTGTTAATTTTAAACTTAGCAAAACACATATAAATACTTAAACCTAAATAAGCAATATCTTAAATTTATCAAACAAATAAATACTAAGAAGCCATTTTCTATATTGTACTCTTTGAAAAGGACTACCTTCTTTAAAACTAACAATTAGAGCAGACTTCTATTGTGTATAGTTACATTTTGGTAAATTTTATTTACTTCTCAGTGTATCAGAATTCTTTTAATAATAGGCCATCTGTATTGGTAAGATGCTTTCACTTGTAAGAAACAAATATCTAAATAAAAATGATTTAAACATTAAAGAAATTTATTATATTACATAGCAACAATTTGGAGGGAGGCAGTTCAGTAGCTCATGGCTTATTTTCATCTTTGAATGCTAACATGGTGGGGATATTGGTTAGCTTCTCTTATGGTCACAAGATGGTTGCAGTAGTTCCAGGCATCACACATCACACGCCAATATCCAAACCAGTAAAGAAACCATCACTTCCTTGCATTTCTTGCATTAGGAGCTAAGGACCCATTCCAAGAAGACTTCTCACCACTGCAGACTTGCCCTCATATCTCTCTGCCCAGCATTCAGTCACATGCCAGTCACTGGAATTCATTCACATGCCAGTCATGGCAGTACCACTATGGGACCTCTGTGGGATAACCATGGTTTGTCTTTCCAACAGGGTGCACCAACATCACAGAAGGTAGGTGTGAATACTAGAAAAATTGAGGCTGTGAGAATAGGAAGAAGAAAATAGGGTTGCTTTGGAAACTATCAGCGGTGGGGCATATGCCATCCTAACAAAAATTGAAGAAATAGGCCTGGCACCGTGGCTTAGCGGTTAAGTGCACGTGCTCTGCTACTGACGGCCCGGGTTCGGATCCCGGGCACGCACCGACCCACTGTTTCCCCGGCCATGCTAAGGTCGCGTCCCACACACAGCAACTAGAAGGATGTGCAACTATGACATACAACTATCTACTGGGGCTTTGGGGAAAAAAAAAAAAGGAGGAGGATTGGCAATGGATGTTAGCTCAGAGCGGGTCTCCCTCAGCAAAAAGAGGAGGATTAGCACGGATGTTAGCTCAGGGCTGATATTCCTCACACACAAAAAAAAAAAAAATTGAAGAAACAAAGAACAGTAGAAAAAAAATTTAACAAAGGGCAACCTTATTTGTAGGTTTTGCTTCAGCCTCAAATGAATAAATGACAATACAAGGTGTGTAGTAGTCAAAATCATGCATCCATGAGATTCAACCCCAGGTGAATCATTCCTCTTCCCATCACTCACACAATTATCTACCCACCCTGTATCCAAACCTCTACTTTGACGTCAGCATCCTAACTATTGGTCTTTGTTACAGTCTCCTGCTCGTTATAAACGAGCCCTTGCTAATGGTGTCCAAGACGGAAAAGCAAATAAAACCATCACAATTATGACACATTTTCCTGACTTTCGTATAAATGAATTAAACTGCTGTATGGAATTTGGGAGCTAGGACATGTATTTTCTGCTCTACCAGCAAGATTGCTAGACGCACAAGTGGCCATGACACTGATCTTAGCTGATTCTAATGTTCTCCAAGAAGAGTTCTAAGAAAGTATTTCCTCGAATTAGAAATGTGGCTGTGCAATTCCATTCTGGTAAGGGTCCTATATCCTGGCAAAGCAAGCCTATTTACTGACAAAACCAGAGCCCACACACTATGGGAATGCATAGATGTAGATTTTAGGATCTTCAATTCCTCAGCATTCTCCACATTGGGGAAGACAAGTAACAATCATGATTGCCAATTAGAATATGGAAAATAGTTTAAGGTAAAGGAGTAAACACAGACAAACCTACCTTCGCAGGTCTCTGGGGCCACAATGTACAGTATTGGTGTGGCCTAAAACCCTAAGCCTGGAATTTCTTTCTGCTTGCAATAGGGATGTACCATTGAGTCATTTGGGGACACGTGGATGAGAGCAGCATCTGTGGGATGACAGCCAAAGACGTTAGTAGAATTCAGAGCCCTTGACAGTACTAGGGAGTAGGGTCACCACTGAGTGGAGATTTTAAGTGAGAAAAAGGAAAAGTTTATCTTTTATAAGCTACAGATTTTTTGGAACACTGTCTCAAACAACCAAATTTTACACTAATTAATACAATTGAAAATTGGTTCAAAAGTTTATACGGATGTTCAAAAGGCAAAAAGGAACAAGACAATTTTGGAACAGGGGTACATGAGGGATTTATTTAGCCTAAACTTTATTTAGACATTAATAGAGAATACATAGGTAATTTAGGGAGTGCAGTGGTTTTTTTCAGAAATATAAATAAATTCATATAGAACTCAGAAACAGACCCAAATATATTTGAAACCATACATGAGAGAGGGTCATATTAGTGGGAAAAGGATAAACACTCCAGTCAATGGTAACGAAACTTATTATAAATATGGAAACAATTATATTGGGCTCCTATACACATCAATGCTAGATGAAAAATAACATTAATATTAAAGGAAACACCTCAAAGCCTTTAAAATAAACTATAAGTGATTAATGACATGACCTCCCAGTAGGAAACTTTCTTTAAAACAAGACCAAAAAAATGACAAATAAAATTGAAAAGATTGATAATTTGGAATATATAATAAAATTAAATTTTCTGTTAATTAAAGGACAGCATTAAGAGATCGAAAATAAGGTCACAAACTTATAAATTTGTTGAAAATGGAAAAAACACCCTAGAATATAAAATATGTAAAAGAACCTTGCAAAGATAACCTCCTCAAAGCTATAGAGAGCCGTCAACAGACATTTCACAGAGCAAAAACACGATTGGCCGATGAAAAGATGCTTAACTTCATTAGCAAGCAGATAAAAACCAAAATAAGAAATTATTTTATATTTCACAAAAATGAAAAGGCCTACAATAACGAATGTTGGCAAGGATATAGTGCAATTCAAACCCTGATAACTACCTGTGTAAGTGTAAATAAAAAACAAGATAAAGAAAACCTTTAGAAAGAGTTTGACAATGACCTGAAGGGTCCAACATGTGCACATTCTAAGACCCATAAATTCTGTTTCTGGATGTTTATTGTAGACTAGAAACTCTTGAGCATATGCACAAACAGCCATCTTTCTATCTTCCCTCTGCTTCCCTCTGTCCCTTCCTCTCTTCCCTCCCGTCTCTCCCTGCCTCCCCTTGGCCCTCCTTCCCTTTCTTCCTTTCTTTCTTCTTTCTTCTATCTACCCACCCATCCATCATTTTTATTTATTTAACAAATACCTGTAGAATACTCCTGTGCAAGCATTGCCCTAAGTGCTTTACAAATACTAACATAGTCAACCATCATGACTTAACGAGTTAGGTACAGTTCTGGTCCCCAGTTTCCAAATGAGGAAACTGAAGCAAGTAATTGATGGCAGCTCCCGAAGGAAATATATGACATTTTTTTTTTTTTTTAATTTTCTCCCACTTTTCTAAACACTATGTGTTACATAGCAGAAACAAGCTTTCCTTACTTCAAGTTCTTCACTTACTGTCTATAACATTCTACCCCTAGTTTTCACCTGGCTTATAATTCTGTTTTCATCTTAAAAATCTCTAACTCAAAATTCTTTCCCGAAGTCCCAACGTATGTCAAGTTGTTTTGTGGTGGCACATGTCTCAGCACAGAAGATTATTTTCCTTTTTCTCCCCAAAGCCCCAGTAGATAGCTGTATGTCATAGTTGTACATCCTTCTAGTTGCTCTATGTGGGATGCCGCCTCAGCATGGCTTGTTGAGTGGTTCGTAGGTCTGTGCCCAGGATCCAAACCGACAAACCCTGGGCCACCAAAGCGGAACTGCGCACTTAACTGCTATGCCACCGGGCCAGCCCAGAGAAGATTATTTTATCACTAACATTGTTTGGAATTGTTGGTATATGGTGATGATATAAAGCAGAAGAATTTTTGATCTGTTTTATTATCATTTATAAATTCTCTACAGTGCAAAGCCCTATTACTAGTACTCAGGCCAAAATGCTGCCCTTCCCACCCCCCTCCCTCCCATTTTACCCCATCACTCTTCCATTTGTCACATTGAATGTTCCAGGTTGGAAAATTGAGGCATATTGATAAAATATGCTTTTTCCATGGAATTTCAAAACTAGAACTGGAACATCTGAGTGGCTCACAATATAAGATAAAAGCTTTGACAGGGGTAGGTACGGGCGATGCCAGAAACTAAGTGTTCAGTCATATGAAAAAGTTTAGTCAGCAATGAATCAACACTGAACAGAGAAATAGAGAAGAGCGCTGATGAAATTTCTTCCAAGTATTCCTGAGGCCATATTTTTATGTTACTGAGTTCCTAGGAAGTCCCCATACCCTCATTCAAAATCCTTGTTTTTGATTTATATAATTTAAGTTGGATTTTGTACCATTTGCAGCTCATCATCTATATCATAAAACATTGTTTTGGTTATAACAGAATGAACAACTCATAGTGGCTTAAAAAATAACAACATCCAATTACACATAATAAGAAGTCTAAACGTTCGTTGTTCCAGAATTGGTTCAGAGCCTCAGTAACTGCTAAATCACCCAAGTTCTTGCTCTCCACTCTTCCATCCCCCACGTGGTAGCATTGTCTTCCCTCATAGTTGAAAGTCCAGTGTTGTGTCTCTAAGGATCAGATCAAGATATGGCGGCATTCCAAGCAGGAAGGAGAGGAATAGAGTACAAAAATTTTCTTCCTTTAACATCTGCCATTTGTTACAGTGAAAATCTTTCTCCAAATCACTCTCACCCCAAATAGCCATCTCTCATAGCCCATTGGTGAGAACTGAGTTGCATGGCCACTACTATCCGCAGGAGATTTGGAAAGACAAATTTCAAGAATCTTAGCCTCAGTCATGGAAGATTGTTTTTTTGAAAGAAGAAAGAATGGAGAGGAAAATGACTCCTAGGGACACGAGGATCTGCAGCTACACATTAATACACCATGTTGTAAGCAGTCCTTTATAGTGAAGATGTTGAAAGAGCTAGAAAGAGAGAGATTTTAAATAAGGACAATGACTCCTCATCTTCTACAACTCCCTGAAGCTTCTATCTCCCTATATGTAAAGGATAAAGTGTTTCCATCTAACACAAAAAGATTATGGCCATTTTAAAAAGTTGTGTATTTATTAAACAGTGTACCTGTTAGGATTTCTATAGGAACCAAGTGGCATAGTCAAATCAGGAGAGTTTGAAGAAAGTTTATTTATCCAGGTGTGGATGAAGCATAAGTGATTCTACTGTGACCTGGGCTTGGTAGCAATGGAGCAATCACCAAGCCACAACCAAGGAGAGAAAGAAAAAACAGTGACAATAACGATAGAAGAGAATTGTACAATAGAGTCTCCCTTGAGAAGAGCAGTGGCATTAAATTAAGATACAGAGCCAGTTCAAAGCAACAGCAGAGGGAGGGAAGGAAGGGCATGAATACCCAGATCTCTCTCTACTTCCTATCAGAGCACCTCACTGACTGAGCCCAACTAGACATCAGAGCACAAGGGAGCCCATTGATGTGGGTAACAGAGGTCAGCCCCACATGGGAGGTGAAAAGGTCGAGAAGGCTGGCAAGTGAATCAAAAGTAGCAAAGTAGCAGATACACTGCACAGCAAGTAAAACATCCACATCGTAAGAAGTTCAAAGGGAAAAATGTCTGTGTTCTGTCTCCATGACTGGTATTCCAGTTCACTACTGTAGAGGTAGCCACTTTCAACAGTGTTTTATATTCTGAAATATAAATACTACAACAATAAACTACCTACAGATTTTTGTTTTAAAAAATGGTAACAGTTGACTTTTCCAAAAAGAAAATGAACCTAGATTGAGAGCACAGGATTGCAGAAATATTACAAGATTATATATATATATATTGCACCAGTTGGGTTGGGAAGATCTGTGCTAAGTATTTGAATTGGTAAATGTCAAATATGAACCGATTGCAGATATTGGGTTGATTCAGGCCCATATTCTTTTGCCAGTGGCCTTAATTTCTCCAAATCCCAGTTTAATTTTGGTGGGATTAATCTTGCTGATTCTTTATTTCTTCATTATTATTATTATTTTTTTTGCTGAGGAAGATTCACTCTGAGCTAACATCAGTGCCAGTTTGCCTCTATTTTTTAGTATGTGAGCTGCCAATGCAATATGGCAGCTAACAGAGTGCTATAGGTACCTGCTTGGGAAGTGAACCTGGGCCACCGAAATGGAGTGTGCCGAACTTAACCACCCAGGCTGACCCTCTTTATTATTTTTTTCTTATCTGATTGTATGTTTTATCTCTCTCCACCCTCACACCATATTATACCAAACTCAGAATCTTTTTTTCCTCTGATGGTTCAGAATTTAAACATTGCATTTGTACTCTCTTAGTGTACATCTAATGTAATTTAGTTACATTTAATAAGCATATTTAAGTAAATATTTTTATAATCAGTGACTGTATCTTCTGGTTATAAAAAGGAAAAACCTTAGTCAATTTTAAAGACCTAGGAAACACGTGTTTGTTTCACATTGTTCTTATTGTTTCTGTCTAGAAATTTCTAATGTTTTAATGATGAACATTTGTCATAATTACTGTTCGCACAGGTAATAGTTAAATTACTAATGTATTTTGCTCCTTTTTGTGTTTACCTTTTTTGCCACCTCACTCCTTTCATATATGTTCACATTTCACACAATCAAATATATATTTTAAAGTGAGGGTATATTATGTGTGAACATTCTTCATAGTTATATATTTGAAAAATGTCTTTATTTTGCCCTCGATTATGAGTGTTAGTGGACCTGGATGGAGAGTGTTTGTTGGCAGTTATTTTTTGTCATAAATTTAAGGATTTTACTCCGCTGACTTCTGGCATATATATTGATGATGAAAAACTTACTGTCAATCTAATTATCATGTCTTTCCTAAGATTTTTTTTTCTTTTTTCTCTATCAGCTCTTATGACTTTTGTCTTTATTGTTGATGGTCTTCAATTGTATCACAAATGGTCTTGATGTGTTTTTATTTGCATTTATCATTCACAACACTCAATATATACTCTTAATCTGAGCTTTCATAGAGTTTAAAATCAGGATATTCTAGGTTATTTTTATCTTCACATATTGTTTCTTTGACATTTCCTCTATTTTTATCCCTGGGAAATCCTACTAGACATGTGTTGTTGTTTCTAAATCTTGCTTATTCTTATTTATTTATTTTTTTGTCAGTTTATTTTATTGTGTTGCTTTCTGGGCAAATTCCTCAGATCTGTCTTTTGATACACTAAGTTTTTATCCAAGTATATGTGGCTTTTACTTTATTCCACTCATTCATTTTTTTTAATTCAATGACCATATTTTCTCATTTTTGAGATTTCTAATAAGTTAATTTGATAACCACATATATTATTTAATTTCAACACCATTTCACTTTTCTCTTTTTATTAATGCTTTTCCATTTTTTATCCCTAAGAGTGTCTAAAACATTTATATTACAGATACTTTGTTTTCTCTATTATTTTCATTTTATCCAGTGTAAATTCATTTTCCAATTGATTTGATTTGCTATCTTTCTTAGCATCACTTTGAATTTCCAAATTTTAGTTTGTACGTTTACACTGAGTAGCTGTTGCATTTATTTTTGTTTTTGTTCTTCGTTTTTGTTGTGGTATACTCACACTTCCTTATAATGTGATTTTGTTTATCATAATTATATTTCTCCTAACCAGAGCCAGAATGATCTTATATAGTTGGTTCAGAGTTCCTGCCCCATGGTGATATCCATACGTAACTTATCCACCATGGTTGGCTACACGGCTTCATTCAATCCACCTCATTAAATGCCAACTTCATCTAAGTCATAACCCAGCGAGAAGATTCATCACAACGTTTTTCCATCTCCTTTCAGAGTAGGAAATCAATCTTATATCTTTATTTCAAAGAGTGGCAGGGAACCCTTTTAATTCCTGTTATCCCCAAAGAGACCTCACTTCCTTCTTCCTCTGCTTGTTTTCTGGCTCTGAAATTAGCAGGCCTGAATATTTAAACTTGCTTGTTGCTTTATGTTTATATTCTCTTTGGTTCTAGAACATGTTTGTTTTGAGCTTAGATTATTCCTTTAAGTATTCTCTTTTCTAATTTTTCTAGTATCATTATGTGCTTAGAGTGGGACAGAAGGGCTGTAGAAGTCAAGTTATAACCCTTAATTCATTGTTCATTGGCTAATATTTTCTTTCTAAGTGAATTATAGATATATATACATAGAGATAATGAAATTAAATATGTTAGTCTACTTATAGAGAGAAAATATTTTATAAGCAAAAATGTGCAATATTCTGTTTTCTTTTATAGATAGATGAAGCAATTACCCTTGGGAACTCTGCTACTTAATCCAGTGAATTAGATGATATATGAGGCATTGCTTCTGTAATGAATAAGATGTTAATTATGGAGATTTATAGCTTAAATGGGAGAGAATGCATTGCATTTGGCAATGTAATGAATATAATAGATATTTAGGGTGCTGCGCTACATATTTTATTCGTGCCAGGTATTTTTCTACAGTGCTAAAGCAATCACAGGTAGGTAAAACCTATTGGCTCCTCTGGATCATTACCTTACATGCAGAGTATTCTCTACAGTATTATCTTTTAGGACTTTTTCCAGTTTTAAATGACATAAGCTCAAGTTCTTCATAAATGGCTCCATAGCCAGAATAAAACCTTTTTTTTTTTAATATTGATAAAAGTAAATCAAGTAACGGTACAGAAATATGCAGACTGTACTTTCTTCTCTCAAAGTTGCACAGATTATCACAATAGTCGTGGCTATCCGCAATCAATCAATCATTCGTAACTTCAGATTTGGAAGAAAAAAATCTTAAGGTCAGCAGTTCTATTGCTTCCATATTTTTAGCATCCTTCATAAAATATGTCCAACCGGTGGTAATCCAACTTCAGCATCTACATTTTCAAATCAAATTATACCACAATGATCCATGAGGGGAGGTCGGATAATTATTAGAAAGTGTTTTCCAGCGGTGGCTTTTGTGTCGTTGTTTTTTTCCATGAAACTATGTAGAACACTTCCAAGTCCTTGTTCAAAGACCATCCCTTCAAATATGTGACTATAATTGTCACTCTTAAGTGTCTCTTCTTATTAAACATCTTTATTACCCCCCACAACTTCCTAAATGTTATGGCTTTAATTGTCCACATCATTCTTCTTATACTTCTAGAGATGAACTGCTCTGGAGTGTCAGCATTTTTCTTAAATTTGTTTCATGAAGAAGTTAGTACAATATTCCAAACAGGACAGAAAATAGTGCATGTACTATCTCCCTTGCTCTTGCACTGTAATTTATTAAACTCAGTCTGTGACCTTTCCAAATGTTTCCTATTTTATAGCATTCTAGATTTTTGTCATGTCTTTTTATAAGTTCCCCAAAATTAACCAGCTGATGCTGTGTTCTACCATCTTGAACATGATCAATATCAAGCTCTATATAGTCTGGAGTCTAGACTTAACCTTCTTTCTCTCTGAAACATTTAGTCTACAGTTTCCCGTCTTCACCAGCTCCTTGTTGTTCTGTAATTCTCACAGATATTTGATATTAGTTTAACGAAATCATCAAATTTGTTCTGTGCCTGGAGATGTAATTTGTCTGAGCCAGGAATCTTAAACTCATTTAGTTAGCTAGAGGCGTTTTTACATTTTTTCTCAATATTTTGATTTATTTCGTTAATCAATGTTTTTCTTGCCAATTTGGTTTTCATCTCATTCCCAAATTAGAGAAACTGGATGTAAAATAACATTTGAGGACTTTATCTTGTTATGTTTCACTTTGTTTTTTTGACCACCTCTTCTAAGCATCAGACCTATGATCTCTCTGTTCATTTTTTTCTTCTAGATACAGCCAAGGCATTCTGTTCCTGTCCTCTGCCTTTTTGTAAGTAGTAGCTGTATTTCAAACTTCAGGTCCCCTAACTCTGTTTTTATGGACTTCTGACATTTGTATTTTTCTTGGTTATGAACTTTCTTTCTATTTTTCTTAACCTTTAGATGTGTTTATTTTGGAATTTCATGTTAAATATGTTAATATCATGAAATCATTTCCGTTTTCATTCTCATTTGGCCCATTCAAAATTATGTTTTTTGGAGTAGAATTTTCAGGGATATTCAAGATATTTTTAAAAATTCAGACATTGATTTAATACCTGTATTTCTCTGGGTGAAGTCTAGGATACATGTCCAAACCAATTTCAGGTTATAGTGCTTTCCTTTTTCATTTGATTTTTGCCAGACAATTCATCTTTCTTATTCAAAATTAGTCTAGTGCAATAGTAGCCCTTACTGCTTCTACAATATTCTGGGAAATAAAATTGTGCACAAGGTAGGTCAGGAACATGCTAAAAGTTCTTTAAGGGGTCAGGGCATTCCAGCAGTTTGCTGTTTGAACACTGGCATTTCCCGTTCCTCTTCTAATCTGATGATCTTCGTGGAGGACACATCCCTCATTTTATTCTATTTTCCCAGTTTAAGGTGTTTGTTCATTGTGTTATGTTGTTGCTGCTGATTCTCTCCTTTTTGTGGGGAGGGGATTGTGGGGAGATTAATTAGCATCCCTCTCCCCCAAATCATCAATTGCCATGAGCACATACCTGCTTCTCTTACAGGGAGACCAAAAAAAGAAAAAAGGACAAATCTACATCTAACAGAAGGAACACCTTGTATTCCTGTTTTCTAGCAATTTTATTCTGCTGCTCAGGTACCATCTGTGTAATCTCCATTATTGCATCTACCACAGTTTGAATTACCTTGTATATTTTTTGTTTTGTTTTGTTTTGTTTTTTGTCTTCTTGGTCTATACTCACCATTTCAATCTACACATGTTGAATGGAAAATACTAGTTCCCTTTCACTGCTGTGTTCCTGGTTCCAAGACAAGTGCAGGAATATAGTAGAATCTCAATAAAAATTTGTTGAAAAAATGAACAAAGTTTCTATCATGTTTCGGCAGTGCCTATAAGATTAAATTTCTCTCTCAAATTCATTTTATCACAGACATTAATTATACTTTATGCATAGATTAGAATTAATGTATGATGATCTGAGTTTTAATTCTTTTTCTTCTATGTATAAAGTTCAGGTTTACATTGAAGTGTGAAAGAGAAAGACAAATTGAAAGAGAGAGAGAGAGAGACCTTATCTCCCAAGAGAAACAAGTCTACCCTAGGAAGAGAGGGTGAAGATCCTTGGTTTATAGTCCTTTGAAATATAAAGAAATTATTCCATGTTTCCTCCCCATTTGAAATGTAAATGTATACCTCCAGGGAGATAACACTGTATATGTCTCTGAAGGTCTCTGTTCAATCACTCTTTAACATCCAAGGCTTGTTCTTTAGCACAGGTTTTTATTCAACGTTATTTTGTCCATTCCAGATTTTTCCGATTTCCAAATGAATTTTAGAATCAGTTTGATAGTTTATACAAAAAAAAAAAAAAAATCCTAATAGGATTTGGATATTGCATTGAATCTATCAACCAACAGTTGGGATCAAATGTTAATAATATTCAGGCTTCTGACCTAGAAGTAAATCTCTCCATTTCTTTAGATCTTTAATTTCTCTCAGCAATCTTTTCTAGAGTTCAGTGGACAGGTCATGCACATATTTTGTCAGATTTATCCCTAAACATTTCATATTTTGAAGCCATTATAAATGGATTTAAAAATAATAATACTGATTTTTCATTGCTAGTATATAGAAATAAAATTAATTTTTGTATATTGGTCTTGTATCCTGTAAACTTTGTAAACTCACTTAATAGTTCTTTAGTTCCAGTAGCTTTAGGACATGGGCAATTTGGGGGAAAGGGACATTATTCTGCTTACCTATTGCCTTATATGAGACTAAGTAAGCCTTTTCTATTCCTACGTTTATGAGTCTTTATCATGAACAAATATTGGTTTATTTCAGATGTTTTTTCTGCATCTATTGAGATGATCTTATGTGTCTTTTTTTTCCTTTTTTAGTTTCTCAAAATGGTTAATTACATTAAATGATTTAGAATGTGGAACAAACTGTGCATTTCCAGGATAATGATCGTGGTGAAATATCCTTTTTATATATTGTTGGATTCTATTTGCTAAAATTTTGTAAAACATTTTCTTGGCATCTGTTTTCAAGAGAGATACTAAACTGTAGTTTTCTTACAACGTGTTTGTCTAGTTTGGGTTTTGGGGTAGTGCTGGCCTCATAGAACGTGTCCATCCTCTTCAATTGTCTGAGTTTTTGTGGAATCAGTGTTATTTCTTCTTGAAAAGTTTGGTATAATTCTCAGTGGAACAATTTAGGCCTACAGTTACCTTTGTAGGAACATTTTTAACAAAAATTTCAATATCTTTGATTGATATAGACTGTTCAGTTTTTGTGAAACCAGATTTTTTCAGGTCTATTTTATTTTTAAGTCTATTTCTACTTTAGTCAACTTTGGTTGTGTGTGTCATTCAAGGAACTTGAAATGTTAAACTTAAACTTGAATTTATTGGAATGAAGGTGTTCGTGATATTTCCTAATTATCTGTAAGCAGCTAGAGTTTTGTTACCTTTCCAATTCCTTATAATAATGATTTGTGACTTTTTCCCCTGAGCATTCTGCCTAGAGATCTATCAATTTTATTCATTTTCTCATAGAACCAGTTTTGTTTCCATAGATATTTCTCTATTGCTTGTTTTCTATTTCATTTATTTCTGTTGTTATCATTATTTCCTTCTTATTGCTTTATTTTTGGATTTTGTTAGTTCTTAGTTTAATATGTTGAACTCAAAGCTGAGAGTATTGATTTAAGATTTTTCTTCTGTGTTACCATAAATTTTCCCTCACAAATTGCTTTAGCAGCATCCCACTAATTCAGATATGTGTACTTTTATTTTCATCCTATTCAAAATACTTTCTAATGTCACTTTTAATTTCTTTGAAACATGGTTATTTCAAAATGTTCTTTTCTTCCTATGTATTTTCCATAGCTCTTTCTCTTTTAATTTAATTCCACTATAGTTGGAAAGAATAGTTCATATGATTATAATCCACTTGAATTTATTGGGAATTGATTTATGGTCCAACTTGGTAAATGTTTCATGTGTACTTTAAAAAACTGTGTGTATTGCTGTTGTTTGTTGGAGTGTTATATAATTGTCAATTAGGTCTAGTTGGTTGGTAGCGTTGTTTATATCCTTGTTCATTTCAAGTCTATTTAGTGTCAGTTGTTGGAAGAGGGGCATTGAAATTTCTAACTATAATTGTGTATTCTTCTATTTTTCCTTGCAGTATATTGGTTTTACTTGCATGTACTTTATATATTTATTTCTTTTTTGGCTAAAGAAGATTTGCCCTGAGCTAACATCTGTGCCAATCTTCCTCTATTTTGTACGTGGGTCACTGCCACAACATAGCTGCTGATGAGTGGTGTAGGTCCGTGCCCGGGAGTCAAACCCAGGCCATCGAAGCAGAGCGTGCCGAACTTAACCACTAGGCCACGGGGCCGGCCCCTACTTGCATGTACTTTAAAGGTCTGTTATTTGGTATGTAAATACGTAGGATTATTATATCCTCTTGATGAATTGACCCTTTTATCATTATGAAATGACCTTCTTCATATCTGGTAATATTCTTTGATCTGAATTTATTATTGTTCGATAGTAATTCCACCTTGCTTTTGACTACTGTTTGTGTGGTTTATCTTTTTCAATTCTTTTACTTTTAATATACTTGTGTTTTTATATTTATAGGTTTTTTTTCCCTCATAGGCAGCATATATTTAAAGCTTACTTTTTAATCCAATCTGAAAATCTCTACTTTTAATTGCAATATTTAGACCATGAAATTTAATCTTATTGATACAGTCAAGTTCGCCTCTTGCATCACACTATGTTCTATTTGCTTCATCTTTTCTTAATTTACTTTTTCATCTTTTTCTGCTTTCTTTTGGATTAACTGATATTGTTATATATGCATTTTATCTCTTCTATAGCCTATGTAGTTATATCTCTTTATTTCATTATTTTATTAACTTACCACAATTTGGTTTCAAGAGATATTATACCACTCTACATAGTTCATAAGAATCACAAAATAGAATACTTTCATTTTTTTCCTTCTTATTCTTTAGGCAAATGTTGTTGCCATATATATATGTGTGCGTATGTGTGTGTGTATGTGTGTATTTATGTTATAGATCCTACAATATATTATTATTTTAAGCAGTCAAATTATCTTTTAAAAAGATTTAAATAATAAGAAATACATCTGATATATTATTTATCCTTGTAGTTACAATTTCTGGTGCTCTACATTCCTTGGATGTAGATCCATATTTCCATCTACTATCATCTTTCTTCTGCCTGACACATTTCCTTTAACACTTCTTGTAGTGTATGTACCGACAATAACATATTTCAGCTTTTCTGTGCTAGAAAATAACTTTATTTCCTCTTTATTTTTAACAAAATTTTATTTTGTAATTATTATGTATTACCCTATAAATGTCTATATAGATATATAGATAATTACATATAATCTACGAGCCCATCACCCAGTTTCTACCAAACATCTTCTAAAAACAAATAGAATATAAACACAAAGCAATTCATGGGTTTAAATGTGCAGGCCTGCTAGTTTCAGAATCAGGAAACAAGCAGAGGAAGAAGGAAATGAAGACTCTTTTAGGGTAACAGGAATGAAAAGGGGTACCTGCAAAATGTGGGACCTTACTGACTCCTTGAAATCAAGATCTGAGATGAGTTTCCTATTCTGAACAGAGACTGAAAAAAAAAGGTAGCAATGGATTTTCTGGCTGGTGTTATGACTTAGATAAAATTAATACTTGATGAAGTGGAAAGAAACAGATACAGCCATGTAGCCAACCAGGCTGAATAAGTTATACATCTGGAACTCCAACTTTATGTATGATAGACATTCTCATTTGGTATTGCATATTTCTTTATTCCAATTTTAATGTCCCGTGACTTTAGGTATCTATGCATCATTTTGTGCAATTTTAGCTCAGTCTTCCAGGTCATTAATTTTCAATCCAGCTTCATTTAATGAGCACTTCAACAAACTCACTGAGTTTTTAATATAAAGTATATAAATATTTTATGTATATTATGTATCTATGTATATTAGTATATACATGGAAATATACATATGCATATATTTTCTATTTTTATAGAAGTTCTAGTTTTAAGTTGAATTTTCTTATCTCATTCTCAATGAATTATATGTTATTTTTGAATTGCCCCATGACCCCTCCCCTCAAATTTATCTATTGAAGCCCTCACCCCCAATGTGATGGTATTTGGAGGTGAGACCTTTGGGAGGTAATTAGATTTTAATGAGGTCATGGGAGATTAGTGTCCTTATAAAAAAAGGAAAAGACTACAGCTCTCTCTCTGTGAGAACACAGTAAGCCAAGAATAGGGCTCTCACCAGGAACCAAATCTGTTGGCACCTTGATCTTGGATTTCCAGGCTTCCAGAATTGTGAGCAACAAATACCTGATGCTTAAGCCACCCAGTATACGGCATTTTGTTATAGCAGCCTGAGCTAACTAAGACAGGAACCGATTAAAACTTTTTATCTACTAGATTCCGTCTTCTCTATCCTTCAAAACAACTTCATTGTTATTACGTTTTCAATGCAGCACTTGCCCTAGCACTTATGACAATAAAGTAATGTCTTATTTTTCCTTGTTTCTATCACATAAAGATTTCTAGAAAATAATAGGTGTTTAATAAATATTATTTGTTTATGTGATTCCTTTTTTGTTTTTTTGCTGAGGAAGATTCGCTCTGAGCTAGCATCTATTACCAGTCTTCCTCTTTTTTGTGTGTGTGAGCCACCATCACAGCATGGCCACTGACAGATGGGTAGTGTGGGTCTGCACCCGGGAACCGAACCTGGGCTGCCAAAGTGGGGCACACCGAACTTAACCACTAGGCCACTGGGGCTGGCGCTGTTCATATGATTCTTCATCTGGCAACTGGCACTTATTTTCATTATTTCATCCTTAAAATATCCCATGTATAATTGAATGGATTTTCCTGTCCCTCTCCCTGCTACGATTTCTGCCCTGTCAGGAATTACGATTTTTAATACACACTCAGTCTTTTATTAGTGTGAACTCCAATGTCAGAGAACGTTCAAATAGATAGTGTGAGAATTGAGTGCTCCCCTCAAGGCAGGCTGATATAGTCACTGTCCTCCTGAATCAGTGTTGCATCACCATAGTTCACGTTTTCCTACAGGCTCCCTAGGAAAATTTTAGTTGTTCCCAGAGTAAGTTGACATTAAAGTGTACAAATTTGCAGTATTATTTTTCTGAGCTCAAAAAAAAAATACACACTTTATTAAACTGATTTTATAGTAACAGAATAATAGCAAGTAGAGTGATGAATGCTACTTTTTTTTTTTTTTGGTGAGGAAGATTGGCCCTGAGTTAACATCTGTGTCCATCTTCCTCTATTTCGTATGTGGGAAGCCGCCACAGCATGGCTTGATGAGTGGTGCATAGGTCCACGCCCAGGATCCAAACCAGCAAACCCTGGGCCGCTGAAGCAGAGCAGGCGAACTTAACCACTATGCCACCAGGCTGGCCCCTGAATGTTATTTTTTATAACAATATTTTGTATGATTCCTAATCTTCCCATTGTTTCACACATATGTTCATGCCATAATGTTCATGCATGTCACTGAGACCCCAAAACACTGATCTAATAAAACTTTTAAAAAATAATATGGCTTGTTGAGAGAGTCGAAGCATTCTTTCTAACTTCATTTCTTCACTGAACTAGTAGCCACTGTTTCCCCCAGATTGAGATCCAATGAGACAAATGGCATGACCATGAAAGGTTTAATCACCCCTCCTACTGTTTTTGAAAACAAAAAACACCACAGAATATGTAATCTTTGATCTTAAGGTCTTATATTATAATCACAACCAATTATAGTTAATCATTTCTTTCAGCATAACTTATAGAATATTGAAGATAAAATTAGAGAACACAACTAATTTATCCTAGCTGCCAAACTATTCTTTGGCTTGTGTAATAATAGAATTTGAGATTAAATGCAAATTTTATAGAAGTAGTGTTGAATATTTTAGGACTGTAGTTGATCATATTCTCAGATTCATAGAGTATCAAATCATAATCAATGTGATTGCTGTAAAATATATACTTTAATTTTCAGGATCAAAAATAATCTTTAGTCATTTATTTTTCCTAATACGTTCTGGAATTTATATGAGGAAGAAAATTGGCAATTTACCTTGAAATATCTAGTAAATTCAGAAGAGAATGACTAAACAGATATACGTCTGTGTTAAAAACTCATATAAGTGAATTATTCTTAAGAGTACCAAAAATATAGAAAAAGAACACTATATAATAGTTTTATAAAATCATTACTACTCAGACTTTCCCCAGGAATTAACATACCAACTTAAACTTAGGGCTAGCTTATAACTTTTCCTCATTCATAAAGTTACCAATAAATATGTCATTTCATAATTAAGCCAATGTTATCGATGACTTCATTTATTTAAAACAAACAAGTAAAATATTTTAGAGCAATGTTTTTTAAAGCATAAAATGCCTTTGAGATGCAAAACAGGGCAAATAAACTTCTTACTTATTTGGATGAATTTATTGCTTACCAGAACTCAATCAATTGAATTCATTTATCTTAAAAAAGAAACTCTCTGGTAAAAGTGAATAGCTCATTTTATATTGAAAAGTTTACAAAAGCCACCACGCTGGCCTACAAAGAAGCACTTAATTTAGTGAAAAAACAAAACAGAAATCATCTTTACCAACAATTACTGCAATTTTCATTGTAATGTTGGAGAGGGTTTTTGAAATAATTTTTTTAATAGGATAAATGCATACCCCCGCTGGGGTTAGGTGGTGCAATGGAGGGTTATACAGAGAAAATCTATCGGACTTTAGTTGTGGGAACGGGCTCTATGGTCCTGAGAAATGCAGCTGTAAAATACTAAAAGTAAATTGAGATAAAGGAATTTCTTCCCACTACCTATGGCAAACAAGTTAGAGGCATATTCACCTGCTGTTTGAATAATTTACAACTGGCAATTGTCATGATGTAATGTGTCATTTGCAATCACAGTCAGCTTTTTTTCATTAGATTTTCAGACAATTTCAGAAAATGAATTCATATTTAAAGCTCAGAGCACCTGGTCTATGACTAAGCCATGCATCAATACAAACAATTGGGCTGTTTGATGAGAGGAACATGCTTCCAGATTTAGTTGGCATTTTGTGACTACGAGTGCTAATTGCTAAATGGCTTGGCTGGTTTGACACACTGACAATGCTTCAGTGTAGATATAAATTCTCTTTTTAGCTATACATATCTTACTCTCTGTTGAGTATAAGTTTTCCAAGCTGTTCCGAACCTTAAACAAGATATAAATTTACTGAGTAATTTGGAATAGTTTTAGGAACTTAGTGTCTAGAGTCCCTAGTTTTAAAGTGATTCGATCATATATTTGTAGGGACTTCAGATGCAAAACATTGGATCAAAAAGTTGAGGGGCCGGCCCCGTGGTGTTAGCGGTTAAGTGCGCGCGCTCCGCTGCTGGTGACCTGGGTTCGGAACCCAGGTGCACACTGATGCACTTCTTGTCAGGCCATACTGTGGCAGTGTCCCATATAAAATGGAGGAAGATAGGCACAGATGTTAGCCCAGGGCCAGTCTTCTTCAGCAAAAAAAAAAAAAAAAAAAAACAGAGGAGGAGGATTGGCATGGATGTTAGCTCAGGGCTGATCTTCCTCACCAAAAAAAAAAAAAGTCGAAGTGGAAAGATCTTTAAGAAATCTTACAAGTAACAGTAGAATATTGCTTTTAAATAGTTGTAACTAAATATATACATGATTTATCACCTTCCATGTCTACATTTTTAGCATATGTAATTTCAGTTCTCTAAAGGAAAATTTATATCTGTTTTCAGATTAATATATTGATTAAAGGAATAACACAATGCTGTTTCTAAAACACTTTCTTAACCATAATTCAATTGAATACTTACATCAACAGCTTGAGGCAGATATTATTTTTATTAGTGTACCATTTATACTTATGTAGATTTAGACATGAAAAAATACCTTTCAAATATCCTTCTCCTGAACTGTTCTTTTATTCATTACCCTTACTATACAAAGTGTGGTTAGTGTCAGCTGGATCATCACCACTGGGAAGCTTGTAAGAAATTCAGAATCTCAGGCCTTATCAAAGACTTACTGAATTAGAATCTGCAATCTACATTTTAAATAAGATTCATAGGTAATTCATATGGACATTAAAGTTTGAATAGCACCGATATAGACTATCTTCATGTTGTAGCAGAGGTAATCTTCATCTAGCCTGAAGATAAATATTGGTCTCCATCTTGAACCCAGATACTATGCACCATGCCACAGACCTGTTTCACAATCTGTAAATACTGATATTTTTTGGAGAGCATATAAGTGAGTCACATTTCTATGCTGTGGTTAACATATCAGGAGACACATTAATAGTTGGTATTATTAATAATTATATATTCTGGGCTATACAATCCAGAAGAGAGTATAAAACTGTATATAATCACTTGAATAAGAAGGATGTTAAGTTAAATGTCTTAAAAGAGGTAAAAAATTAAGTACTATTAGGGCAAAAAGGAAAAATTACAACCAGCCAGATAAATAAGAAAAAAAGTCATCATGAAGAAAACTTCATTTGAATTTGAAATTGAAGATAAATAAAATATCAATAAATATAGCTAGGAAGTTGTTTCCCAGACAGAAAGTTAGAGCAACTGTCCAGATGTAGGAGAAAGGGATATTTTGGTGAATAAGTAGTCTCTGTTAGCTGGAATATATTACACAATAGGACGTTAAAAATTAAGCCTGACAAAGTGAATCGGGGTGATATTATTAAGAGGTAGAAATCTATCTTGAGATATTTTTACTTTATTAGGTATTGTGATTCTTGAATAATTTTCATTGGGGGTCCAATATGATTATAACAACTGGTGATGGTTAATTTTATGTGTCAAATTGACTGGGCCCAGTGGTTCCTAGATTAAATATTATTTTTGGGTGTGTCTGTGAGGGTGTTTCTGGATGAGATTAGCATTTAAATCAGTGTACTCAGTGAAGTAGATTGCCTTCCCCAACATGGGTGGGCCTCACCCAATCTGTTGAAGGCCTGAATGGGATAAAAAGGCAGAGGAAGGAGAAACTTGCCCCTTTGGGTTCCTGTCTGCCTGCTTGAGCTGAGACATTGGTCTTCTCCTGGCACTGAACTGGAATTAACACCATCTGTTTCCTCTTATTCTCAGGCCTTCAGGCCTGGAGGGGAATTATACCACTGGCTTTCCAGGGTCTCCAGATTGCAGACAGCAGACAGTGGAACTTTGCAGTCCCTATAATCATGTGATCCAATTCCTCAACAAATCTCTTCTTATATATATCCTATTAGTTGTTTTTCTGGAGAACCCTGAGTAATACACAAAGTTCTTGAAAGATCTATCCATTTGTTGCAGAAAGGATTATACTAAGGAAAGAAAAAAAGCTGGGAAAACAGATTGCTCTTGAAAAGTCCAGAATATGCATGAGGATAATAGTAGAAAGGATAGATGAAAGGGTTATGTAAAGAAATTTTGGAGATGTGATCTATATAGGACTGGGAGTTAATCGTGTGAGATAAATGAAGGGGAATACAGAATAAAGGTTAACTATAGAGTTTTAATCCTGCTTGAGAGAGAAATGAACAGAAATCAAGAAATCAGAAAAAGCATCAGATTCAGCCTTAGACATATCAATATGAATCAGCGAACATTGGGGTATATAGGTGTCAGTGTTCATAAGAAAATGGATGAGGGGAGAAAAGATTTCATGTGTGTATTGAGAATCATCAGTACAGGAAAAAAATAAATGAAACAATTGAAGTGGATGAGATTCTAGTAGGCCTGAAGGGAAGGGGTTAGGATATGTTTTACTCTCCTTTGCTCTTTTCTGGCTATAATGTTATTAGCGTCTCAGTCAAAAATCTGCTTGATTGTGAATTTTATTTCATCTATCTAGGTCATTTTTCCTTTTCACACAGTTAAGTTGCTAAAAGGAGGCATCTCTCACTCTGATAAATGTGACAAAACAGCTAGGTGCTCCCCAACATCCATTCTCTCCTTTCTCCTAAGTATAGAACTTGCTTTACTTGTGGCTTTAGTAAGTTCCTCTCTCCTCCTCTCGACAAAGTTTCTTCAACTTCCTTTGCACCTCCTGTTGTCATGTAATGTGGTTCTTACCAATGATAAAGGCAGAAGTTACTGGGAGCCCTTTCAAAAGAACTCACCAATTCAACATGAATTCCATTTGTGTCTTGCCTTCTTATTTCGGGAAATACCAGCTTAGTGGTTGGATCTCTGGCAGCCATCTTGCAAGTATAAAAATGAGGATCACACCAAAGGGATGGAAACAAACTATGTCAGAAGGGACTAGTTTGCTTTAAAAACAAGCTGAAGCCATAGCATCAGTCCCAGCTTTCTTTTTTTAAAAAGTTTCCATAAATGAAAAAAAAATTCAAATTTGTTTAAACCATTGTTTTGGAGCTCATTGTTCCTCTTGCTCAAACGGAATTCTTCACTGATAAAATTAATTCCATGTGTTCTTGATCCAATCTTAGCCAATCTGAATATGCAGATTTAATATCATCATGGGCAATGTGTACATTTTAAAGGAAAGAAATCGTAGTGTACCATGCTGAGCCTAATAATCTAGGTGGCTTAACAATGTGTTTTAAACTAGGGATAGATTTTAAAGAAAGATATGGTTTTCAGAGGAAAACCATTTATCACTTTAATATTACTTCAGCTTTCTGTTCCAATTGTCTATGTTGATAGGAGCAAGCACGAATTCCATGTTAGCAACCACAACATCAATCACCGGTACCAGCTGAGAAAGCATAACATCCTAAAACCCCTTGATTCCATATTCCTATCATGCTGGCCTAGTGCAGTGTGAAATGCATGCTGATCTATTAGTGGATGATAAAAAGCAACATGATTTACATCCTTTGAGGTCGACAGCATATAGAAAATAGTGACAAATGAGGGATCTAGTGAGACTGGGAAATATTATATTGAAAAAGAAAGCCTGATTACCTTATCTTATATAATTCATCATTCTTGGTTTCATCAGTTATCCCTCCTTCTCCCAGAGCAATAATCAGTGATGCCAAAAAAAAAAAAAAAAAAAAAAAAAAAGTGCATGCTGGACTTGCATTACATACTCCTGGGACAGATGCAAGTTTACTCTTAAGGAACATCTAAAATCCCTCAAATTAGACTTTGCAAATGATGATATTATAAATATATTCAAATTGAATAGAGGAATTCAAAAAATTCAACTCACACTGCATGCATATTTGCTTTATCCACTCAAAAACTCAAGCAAAACAGAGAGCTGGTTTATTAATGCTTCAAAGGATCCAGGTGGAAAAGATACAACTTTTATAAAATATTTGGAGAAAAGCTTAATAACCACTAGCAGAAACTCTGGGTTGCCTGATCAATATATATTCACTTCTTTGCTAGTGAGATCAAATTTTTGTGTTCATTCTTCCCCAACTCAATAAATAGTCACTCATCTCCAGCTCCAAGTTTCATACCTGACCAGTTTGAACCAGTTATTCAGGTACCATTCTTATTTCCAATGGTGGATTTAGGCATTGGCTTGTGAAGCAATTCTAGCCAATTTGATAAAAAGGCATGTTTCCCAGGAACCTCTAGAATAGATTTCTGTCATCTTGAAAAAATTCTTCCCTTCACATTTGCTGGTCCTTTTCATTTCTGGGTGTTTTGGCT
This sequence comes from Diceros bicornis minor, assembly GCF_020826845.1. NCBI lineage: Eukaryota > Metazoa > Chordata > Mammalia > Perissodactyla > Rhinocerotidae > Diceros > Diceros bicornis. The sequence continues at coordinate 23,493,526 of NC_080766.1, forward strand.
GGAACTGCTGCAGATTTCTTGTGGCCTTGTGAAGAGCTTGACTGTGAACAAGCCAACATGCTAAGAGGGGCAGCACAGATTTTTAAATGTCCCTTGGTCCCTAATGAAATAATTTAGCAGCTAACTTTATAATCCTGGAGACTTCTATCTCTAGTTTCTTTATTTTAGAGCAGCGTCACTTATTTCTTATTTTTTAAGCCAGACAAATAGAATTTCCTCTTGCAGCCAAAAATATGCTAATAAAAACATGTAATCAAATAAATACCAATTGATGTCTATTCTGGGCATGCCTAGTATTATTAAAAATTTCTCGGTTATGTTTTTCTAATTTTTTAATATAAAATAAATATATTTTCCATTTTTTATTAACTTAAAGGAGGTATAGAATGTTTTGGAGTGTAATCCCCATTGGTGTTTTTAAACTGCGATCACCTGAGTACAATTCTTTTAGGTTAAAAATTCGGATTCCTGGACACTACACTAGACCTACTGTATCAGCGTATTTAAAGGTGATGACCAAGATTTTTAAATTTAAAAAAAAATTGCTTCCAGTCATTCTTAGTTGTTTGAGAAACAATCATAGCTATGTAATGAACTTTTTAGTATTTCAAAATCTGGGCACCTTTTTATCTTCTCCATTAAATAAAAATCCTGTGGCTTAATATTGTCACAAAGCCTATTTCAAAAACTTCAAAATCTTATTTTAAAACTAAGTAGTTTTGCAAAAGGTAGCTCTCTTCAGTCCTAAAGATAGGTATCTCATACACTAAAACTCATGAACATAACTAGTATCAGCATCAACAGTTTCTAAGAATTTGTTAAACTTACTTTTAGCTGTCTTAATCAATTCAGCATATTCTCTTCAAAAATTCCAGACAAATTGAATTTGTACTATCCTTATAATAGATAAGTGGCATTCATAATTTTAAGATAGTATTTAGATTGTTAGAAATAAGATCAATAATGCAATTCCCAAAGGATGTAAAATCTCATTTTACAAGCATGAATGAATCAATTTTAATGATGGTTAATTTATGGAGGATTTAGATGAATTCACTTGTGTTGTTGGGCCTGCTGGTTCCCTGAACTAATTGTAGAAGGAAATCCATTGTGTTTTTAAAAAGGAAAAATGAAAATACTTGTCAGACTCAGCAATGACCAAAGAAATGTGCTTTCTGCTTGGGAGTCGGGCCCCCTATCTGAGCTTCACCCTTTGCCTACTGGTCAGGAGAACTGACAGGCATTGGGCACAGAAAATAACTCACTGCCCTCGTCGTAAACCCGAGAATTTATGAGCATGCCTCAGAGATACAACTGCAGGGAGGATTTGAACATTTGCCATTCATAACATGCTATGGTTCATACTGTTGATCAAACTAGTTTAGCTGCTGAAGAATAAGACCACCAAAGTCATTACCAAAGATGCAAATAAAAAGAAATTTAGAATGTCAGTCATACTCTCTACAAATATGTTTCATGCTAATATGATTCCTTGTGATACAGCAAATCCTATATTGCAGCCTGTGATGTCTTTATGAACCAGTTCTGAGAAGAATTTAATATGCAAATATGTCTGCAGAACTGAGGATAGAGCACATATCTAGTGCTTAATGTTAAATATGTATGAAACATAATGTCTTCATGTTTAATTCTATTATAATTTCGAGAGTTATATTTGTACATTCAAATTCTACTTTCTACTTTTTATGATTAACATACAGATGTGAGAACAATTTTCTGCAGATACAATAACTTAGGCTTTCAAGGCGTCTTCTCTGACAAAGGTAAAGTTATTATTATGAGACATGACTAAAGTAGCCATCTTTCCATTAAATCACTAGCACACAATATGAGTTTCTCTTAAAATTTTTATCAAGATTATTTATGCACAATATGTGCTTAACAATCCGTAAGTAAAAATACAAAAGGGCATTTTACCATAAACATATAAAGGTGTTCAACTTATTTCAAGGTACATTAATAATTTATTTAAGGTAATCTTCATAAAGTTAGGAAACTAGCTCTTACTTCTATTGTTCTGCAAGATGGGTTCTCCAATTACCAGTATTTTTAAATGGGATAGTATTGTAGGATTTTTTAATAGAATTATAAAACTAGAAATTTTAATTTATTTTTAATTAGTGTGCTTATATTTCTCGTGTCCTGAAACAGAGATTGGTCTGGTTCCTTATAGAAACCTGGTACATGTTTTCTGAGTAAATTTACAGATATTAGTTACACTCTGGCACATATTACCACAAAGGAGCATAAAGAAAACATTCTTCATCACTCAATTATTTTGTGAATGATCATAAATGACCATTAACTTTGGTTCCTAATTATGGGTTAATGATATTCAGATATTCCTTTTATTGCTCCAATTAGGAGGCTAGTTTTATAAGCAAAAAGTTTAAGACAAACTATGTCATTTTAAAAGAAACATTTTAGTGCTATTGGTGATGAACTTGAGAGTAAATCATACATTTAACAACTCAAAAGCCTGATTAACACAAAATGTATAAAACGGCTAGTCAGTCTCAGCACACAGATGGACTCATAAATCAACATAGACTATTTTTACAGAATAACTAACATTGTTGAAGATGTGAGTTTAATGTTGATTTACATATTATTTTTTTTATTTCAAATATGACAACCACAAACCCTTGTGTCTCCAATTTACAAGGTGAACATAGTCACCAGAAATGCAGATGCATCCAAATTCTCAGTCCACTACAAACACATTTTTCTTCCTTCTGTGCCTGTACTCTTTAGGGTAATCAGTCCAGTCCTCTCAATGCCCACTCTTCTTCCTTGAAACCCAAACCTCTCTCTTCCTGTCCAGATTATCCATGACAATTTTATCTCTTTTTCCCCATTAAACCTCTCTCACACTCTAGCTAATGCTGATCTGGTTTTTTCTAAACTATAGTACATATTGTTTGTACCTCTCCTTTTGGCAGTGAAAACCAGAAATAGAACTGAGCACCTGCTGTGAGTCAGAGATTTGAGATCATTTCCCATCCCCTAGCTGCATACTGCTTTAGCCTAGGGATGGGGGAATGGAGCAGTGGGCATGGTCAGCTTCTGATCGCTATCAGCTGTATTAGCCCTACCTCCCCAATACAAACACACACACACACATACACACACATTTACCAGTGTTCCCACCTCTCCAACTGTTGAGCTTATAGATGGAAGATTAAAAGAAATTACACATTCCCACATGACAGGCAGTGTAAGAGGTGGCATTGGCTTGGTGAATGATCACAGCTGGTTCTTTCCATCACAGGCCCTTTTGTAGCTTTCTCAGTCCTTCATCTCTCGAAATTCCAACTAATAGCCTCTTGATAAGGAAGCTATTTTTTCCAAGGCTGGCTGTTTCCAACCCCCCTTCTACAAAGATTTTTTTCTGATATGACACACTTATAGAAAATCTCACCCCAAACCACCTTTCCTCTCTCCTGAAGCGTCTTGATCCTTACTCGTTTTTGCTGTTGTGGTGGATGCCAACACCAATTTTTAACATTTCTTTGCAAGTCCTCTATAGGTTTATTCATTAAGCAACACATTTTTATTGAGTGCCTGATAACTGCCTGCTCTAAGAATATATTAGGAAACAAAAAGAGAAATCAAATTCTGCCCTCATTGAACTTAGAAACCATGAAAATAAAGGTTAAATACATAGTGTGCTACATGGTGATAAATGCTATGAAGGGAAAATGAGCAGGAAAGACAATACGAAGTATAGTTGCACAGGTGACTGGAGATGAAATTTCAGATAGGAGAGTTCAGGGCAGGACTCTGTTAGAGTATGACTTTTGAGTAGAGACCTAACAAGGGAAGAGAATGTCTTGGTGATGTGGTAGAAGATCTTTCTAGACAGAATGATCAGCATGTTCAAAGTGCCCTAAGGCAAGAAGAACATGCTTGGATGTTCAAGGAATCTTGCAGAAGCCAGCATCAATGGAGTGGAATGAAGTGGATTAAGGAGGTGAAGATAAGTAAAGTGGTGAGGGCAGAGAGGCATCCTATGCCACTAGCGGGCCTTGCAGGCCCTAAGAAGAAATCTTGGATTTTTACCCTGAATGAGACAGGAGGCCACTGGAGGGTTTTGAGCAAAGGATGGAAATGATCCTGTTTATGTTTTAATATGGTCACTATAATTGCTATATTGAGACTACACTGAAGGGGAGGGATGGGCAGGAATAGGGAGACTAGTTATCAGACTCTTGGAATAAACCTGGCAAGAGATAACGTGACTTGTAATGAGATGTTGACAATTGAGTTGATGAGAATTTGTCCAGTTTGGGGTAGGTTTTGAAGGTAGAGTCAACCTGATTCACTGAAAACTAGACAGGTGTGAGAAAGAGAAGAGTCAAGGATGACACTAAGGTCTGTGGCTTCAGCAAGTGGAATAACGGAGTAAGTAACAGCTGAGATGCTGCAGGTTGCAGGAGCAGGCTTGTAGCGGGGTAGGCATAGGCTTGCAGGGGGGTAGGCATGGGGAATGTGTGAAGTTTGAGATGCGGATTATGTATGTACCTGCAGGTGTCAAGTAAGATGTTAGCTATCCGCTAGAAGTCAGTGGATAATTCAGCACCTCAAATGCTCTCCACCAAATATTAGTTTTTGTTCTCAGGACTACAACCAAAATAGAAAATAGCGATCGTAAATGTCTTAACATAACCTTGTTCCATGTACGTTTTCTCATTTGATCCTAGACTAAAAGAAATCTAAGACTGATATTGTTTCCTCAATTTAAAAGTTTAGAAAGAGGAAAGTCTAAAATATTATAGTTATTTCGTCCTTTCAGTTAACAGATTGAACTCCTTCCTATATGTGTCATTTGTAACACAAATGGTTGAAATCAAGGTGCTGGTTAGGGCAATCATGCCATTTTTAGGGTCAATACGCCTTTTGAAAAGCAAAACTCATGTTCTAACTTCTCTCTTTACTAAGATATTTTTCTTTATCTGGATCACAAGTGCCTCTACATTTCAAGGAATTTTATTTTTAGTATGCACGAAGACACTGCTCCAGCAGCCACTCCCAATGGTCATATATTTAAAAAAAAATTTTTTTTTTTTTCTTGTGAGTTACATTTTTTTATTTTATTTTACATACTATAAGACAAACATCCAAGAAAATCTTCGCTATTCCACATTCCATATTAATAAGATTTTGATTCAACAATAAATAACCTGCAAAACTCAGTAGATTTCATTATATTCCTACTCATATTAGGTGAGGGAAATGCTCAATCTGCAGCTGGATTGTGTGGGGTGGGGCTGGGTCAAGCTTTTTGTGTCTTCTCTTTCTAGGTCCCAGGATGAAGGAGCAGCTTCTATATTGAACAATATAGAGCTTCTGAGAGCAGAAGCTGGAACAGAAAAGGAGGGGGGAACAGACCTGAACCACACAAGTACATTTACAGCTGTAGTTTGAATGTGACTTATGTCATGTCTATCCACAGCCCATTGAGCAAATCAAGCTATCTGACCAAACCCAAAGTCAATGGGGCAGAGAATATACTCCCCCAATGAAGCATGGCAGGAAAGCATCCTCAAGAAATAAGTAAATGTGAATCAATAACATATTTCATTGTAAAAATATTTTATTTTTATAAGCTAGTTTTTTCTTCCCTTCTATAAGTAAAATCACTCCCAAGAAGTCAAAATCTGCAATACTGATCTCCGTCCTTATGAATAGCCTTCTATTTCATAATATCTATTGGTCTAAAACCCAAACTAACATATTAAAAACTAATTATATTTCAATCATACATATTCCATTCATAGTGAATGAGTTGGTGAAGGTTTATATCTGTTTTATTTTCTTCAGTAGTTGCTGTTGCTATTTTGATGCTATCAACTTGTACTCATGTCCCACCAGACAGCATCTTTTCTAGATATGAAGATCTTCAGCACTTTGCCCAGAAATGTTGTTATGTATCCATGATTGTCAAGAGACTTTTTACAAACAGAAAAGACCACAGAACCCAACAAAGGAAGTAAACTATTGAATTTTATAAAATAAAATAGCTCGAACAAGTTGGATAAGACCTTCTCACTGAAGGAATCTCTTGATATTTTTATATAATGGTGTAGAATAGCCTCTTATCATTCTGAGGAAGAATTCTAAGAGATTTCTATCTCTGAGATAAAGAAAAAGCCAAGATCATGCCAGGAGATGAAACCTTGTTTCATCTTGTTTTTAGGATGAGCACAATTACATCTTTTTGGTAGTGCTGGGAGGGGAAAAAGCCATTGGAACAAGAGGCAGAACTGAGTTCTTTGAATATGATGGGGATAAATTGATTTCTTAATCCATCAGTTTGAAAAATGCTGTTTTAAATCATTTGTTTCACTTTTTAGTTATAAATAAACTAATTTAGAGTTTATTTAAACCAAAAAAAACTAGTTTAGAGAGAACATAAATGTATTAAATGATATTTGATATCTCAGGAAAGGCTGGAGAATCAGTTGTGGGGTTTATACAACCAGAATTTACACTCAAACCAAATGGCAGAACTGTTCTTCAGATCCACAGGCATCAACAACTGAGCTGGGCACAAACAGCTCAGTTTGTGTCACAGACCCTGGACACAGCGCATTGCCTTTGGAAGCTCTGCTTCTACTGCCACTGATGAGGCATGGGTGTGTGTGTATGCCATTTGTTGGCATCTCTAGTTTAATGAATAAAAGGCTCAAGTCAGATTTCTGATTATTGGGGCTCATTTTGCATGGCTGAATACTGTCTGATGGAAATTCTATTTAGATGAGTTTCTGTCTTGGGGAGAGAGGGACTCTCAATATGGTCAGTTTTACCAACATAGGAAACAGTTCTAAACCTTTTGGACCACTAAAAAGTGTCACAAACAATATCGGTACCATACAACACAGAAAATCTGCCCTGTATTTACAGATCTCCAAAATAAGAGATTTCCCAATCTAGAACAACGCAACAATAAGAAAACCACAAAATTAGCTTCAAAAATATAATACAGCATAATATAGTGATTTGGTTGATAGATTTAATCCTGTGTACATTGTTATATATTTTTAATAATTCATTTTAGTTAATGCTTTATTAAGATAACAGAAGACAGTCTAATTTAATGTGTGATAAATACGATGTTTCGCTGATGACATGTATTATGTCATCCTAAATTACATAATACATCTGCCAAATCAGTGAGAGTTCAGTTTACCCGAGAAATGCATAACAAATAAAAACAATTATATACTTGAAAATCATATTTACTCTTTTTCCATTTTATAAATAACAACCTCCTAAAAGGCTCTATCAAGATATTTGTTTAAAGTTGATCATTTCAATGCAAATTACTCTTAGAAATCACATGGTAATGATTGTACATATGAGATTATTATAGAGCCTCAATATCACTTTGTGACGTAAAAAATAGACCATGTTGAGATGTATAAATGATGATTTAAGTTACATCTGATAATTTATACAGCAATGCATACTTCCTGTTGTTTACATTCCTCCAGACGCTATGTGGACCTGATCAAAGAAAATAATTTTTTCACTCTAAGTTGTAAAACCAAAGAGAATTCATTCTTACGTAGTAGATAAAATAAGTAAATTTAGGTTCTCTCCCCAAATGTAAACTCATCACTAGGAAAGGAAATTTTTAACACAGAGTTCTATAGGATGGTAGATTTCCTTGTTGAAAAAATAAAATAAAAAGGAATGAGAGAATGCGGACCCAATGAGCTATTCTTGGACACGTTTTTCCATATCTATCCTGTTTCTGGGGCCCTGCGGTTATTGCAGGTGGAGAGACGTGTTAGGAATGTTGACTTTCATTTGGTGCATTTTAAATGATCAACAGCTGCTTGCCCAAGCTTCATGACATGGCAAACAGATTTCCCGTCTTGAGGCCCAGCTTTTGCTATCCTTTATGGTCACGATACCTATCACTTTCCCATCAAAAATGTGGCAGAGTGAACAATAATTAGTCCTTGCTTTGGTTTTACAGAGAAATTGGGATCATCTGTAAGTTCTGTGACAAAAAGATACTAGGATCTATTTGCTTTTCATCCTCTAACTAATTGTTCTATAAACACCCAGTATTCCCTGAACCTAATCCAGCCAGAAGTGTGCTGGTCTTAGTTTGTACTGGATCACCAGAGCTATTTGTTCACTTTTCAAGAAGTTTGCAAGCCTTTTGATGTCCACTGATAAGTAAAATTGGCCATGGTGAGGGTATTGACATGATAGAAACTGGCAAACACTACACATAGGAGCTGTTGTTTTCTTTTTTCAGACAGCCATTCTGCCAGCACACCGCTGAACCCAGCACATCATGTTTGACGGGCATGGAACCTTTTGGTATTTATTTGACGGAGAAAACTCCAAATGTTTGTTAATGGTTCAGCGTCATTGCCCAGTTCATGTTTATATAGCTGGGTATAGATGTGGTTATTGTATCTGCTGGCACTAGAGATTGTTTCCTTTGTTAGGAAAATAACTTGAGATACTACATTAGGATTGGACAGTGGAGATTAGAATGGTCTCAAAAGTATGTAAAAATATTACTAAACTGCTAAATGTATGACAGTGTGACAGTTACTGGAACTGGGGACTTGAAGAGTGGCTTGGAATAAGAGGAGATGACTGTGAGGAGGAAGTGATCACAAACAATTCAAGTGAGGAGGCATTTTTAAAGACCAAGCACTTTCTACTATCCTAAGATTAATACTGTTTGAAAATGAAGAGTGCCAATTCTTTCTCCTTTTCATCTTGTTACCATTGCAACTATTCTACTTCTCTATGTAGTAGATTTTTCCTCTCTGCGGAGAAAATGAGAATGTTCAAGGTTTAAGTAAGGGTGTATAGAAATGAAAATAAATAAATACACACACTATGTGTGTGTGTGGGAGGGCGGGCAGTGAGGGTGTGGGTGTGTGTGAGTTTCAGAAAGTTCACCCAGTTACATTTTGTAGGGTTGTATTAACTGAAGGCATTGTCTTTAGCGCTTTTGATTTCTCATTCAATATTTAAGGGTTACTTTACTTTTTGAAAATATTTATTGATTTTAGGAAATTTGGCAAATGATGTCTTAGGTATGATGTCTTGCTTTTAATATACAAAAAAATATAGCAAAAAAGATTAGCAAAAAAGATTTTTTAATATAGCAAAAAAGATTAATGTAGATTATATCGACGTTCCAGTTATATTGAAGGATACTCTGAATGGGGCCATCAATTCATTACAGTTTTGTCCTCTCAGCAAATTTTTCCCCATGATGAAACTTGACACTTATATTCAATCTCCAAGATCACGTTTTCACAGCCTTCTTCCTTTGCTTACATTTATCAGTCCATATTAGGGTCATAACTTACCTCCTAATTCTTCAGCTAATGGTCGAAGCAAAAGATCTTAATACATTGAGGATGTTAGGATGTATCCACACTGGAGAAGAAAGAAAATAGCCACAAACAGATTGCCCCCTTCAACACAGAACACTGTTTTAGGAGAGCAAGATATAAGAAATTATTGTGAAAAGGATATAATTTAATTATTCACTGTGTTTTATATACCCTAAGTTATAGTTCATATATAAAATAGAAAGCAGAGTTCTCTGAAAGGAAGAAAAACTATATTCCTGGAACTTGAGATGTTCTTAAAATGAGAAGGCACCAGGAAAATTAACTTTTATCTATGGAAATACTTGTAGATCTCTTTATGCAAATCTACCAGTTTTTTCCCCACTTAAAAAGTCAATTCACAGTGAATATATCATTATAAATAAATATTTACATCTGCTCTGTGAAGGTCCATGGAATATCAACTAACCTCTTAAGAAAATTTAATGGTCTGCCAGCTGTCTACTCTATCACATTCTTAAATGCTTCATTTTGGGATGTTATATATATTGTTCCTCTACAATATAGAAGTGTTACTTTCAGCTTTCATAATATCTGTGAGTTGTATACACGTGTACAAAATTTTTTAAAAGTCCCCCTCCCCCAATAAAAAAGTTGTATTGAGAGGATCCAATGATTATAAAAGGTTAAGTCAGAAAACCTTAAACTCCTTTTAGCAAAGGTCCTCTGGTGTATTGAATTTGCTCTGTAATATGTGCAACAGAATCAGCATGATATCAATAGGAAACATCCAATGCAATGAAATAAATGAACCTCAGCTATTGTACCAGTAATTGTGGAAGGAGAAGAGGCCCATGATTCTCAGTGATGAAGGCAATAGACTCCATCTTTAAAAACAAGAAAACCTGGTTGTATTTTATTCATACTCCTAAAAACTATGTATGCTGAATCACTATTATTAACTGATTGACGTGACTCCTTCATGACATTCCTTCATAATTACTTGCATTATTCTCTTTTTCACCTAGATATTTAGATGGTGTACATGCAAACAACCTAAGGCTTGCTAATTAGAACTTTAAGTTTATATTGGCTTTGACGTTATTGTTAAATACAATCTGTACTCCTTAAAAAAAGTTAAGGAGATAAAAATAATTTGGACAAACTCATAAATAAAGAGGAATAGTTTCAGATTACTTTCTATCACTTTTGAGTAAATTGGGGCTATCTCATAAATGTTCTTTTAGAAGTTTTACCTGCACTTTTTCATGGAAGCCTAATTAGCATCATGCAGCTAGAAAAGCCGAATATCCATAACATGTATTGAAAAAAATAACATTTTTGCATTTATTCTCATATTCTGGGGACAAATGACGTCTAGACAATAATTTTATATTTTTTGGTTTAATCTCTGATTTTATTTCAGAATTTCCAGGTCTCATGTTGGTATTTATTTTTCAGACTCAAAATAATAAACATGAATTTAAATCAGAAAATGTTCCTGGTTATCGTCCTTGATAATGAGTCATGTCTACTACTTTCCAGGGTTCAACCTTCTCCTGGGAGAGAAAATGTTCCGTGAGGTTCTCCCTTTGCCTTGGATACTGATTTAATTGGGCCAAAGGAGGCAATCTTGGGTCTTTGTATACTGTTCTAATCAGTTTTTGTCCTGAAGCAGTTTTATCCCAATTCTACTCTATTTCCTCCTAGTATAAATTCTGAGGAAGCTTCTAACTCAGTCTTAATTAACAGATTCTTAGAGTCCTCTCCTTTATCATTTACTCTTGTCTAATTCTCCACCAGTTTTGTGGCCACTGCTGGTATTCACGGACAGCTTTTACTTTTTACTGCAGCTGCTGCAAATGTTACCCTTTCCACTGGATCTTGTTCGGGTTCCACACCCTCTACTGCTCGCACATCTCTGGGTCACTAACGTCAACAGTTCTGCTGCCGTGTCCAAATCCAACACCACCTCTATGAGTCTTGTTTCTCTTATTCAACCATAAATTCTCGTAGAGTTCTGGACTGATTATTTCTTCTGCATTGGCTGCTTTCTCTTGATATGGCCTCAATTCTCTCATAGTTCAAAACTCCTGCTGGTGAATTCCATGCCACATGTGATTATAGCTTCATAGGTCAGTTCAGTTCACCAAATATTGTTCAACATTTAGAACATTGCCTGGTATGGTGCTAGGGGTGGGGGACACAGGGACGAAAAGGACACCATCCCAGTCCTTAAGGAGCTATTAATTAGGCTGGGAGGAAGAAAGGAAATTGCAAATCAGTGTAAGTTCTACTTAATAGTTCTGATGATTTCACTATTGTTTCTACTCCAACCTGCTCCCCAGCGCTCATCTTTACTGTTACGCAGTCAACAGAGAGCCACAGTGGACAATCTAGATAGACTACATGAATTGTTTACACGTTAGCAAAAACAGGTCCTGGCCTCTGGTCTTTCCAACAGATCATCAGTGTCTCCTCTTGTAATGATTCTCTCTTGCAAATCCTATTCAATATTGACAGCACACTCGCCTCTGCCTAAAAGTAGAAGTTATTAGACTCTAAATGGTAAAACAGACTTTCCTTTTTTTTCATATACCAATCTAAACAAGTATCCTTTGACATGCTTTCTTCATGTAATAAATCATGAAATTCATCTGGCTCTTTACGAACACTAAAGTCTATAAGAAAAATTGTCTTCTACTATAAATAAAATAGAAATTCAAAATTTGTCCATGAAATTTCGAACTGCTGTATATCTTTACATACATTGATTAAAGAATCAAACTTCTTACCTTGTGTGTGTGTGGCGGGGGGTGGGGGGGAGATGATCTTTCCAAATATTTTCCTCACTTCTAGAATAAAAATAGAAATCATGAAATACAATAAAACACAGATTTACATTTTAATTACTATCCAAAGTATATAGCATCCTTAATTTTTTGAGCATATTAATAGCATCAGATAAATTCTTCATTATATATAATTTACTCTCAAATAACAAACTTGTCTTCAAGTCAGGAAATTTTCTCAATTCTTGGCCCTGAGTATATTTATTATACATTTCACACAACAATTATTGCTCATGATTTTTTATGAAAGCAACTTAACAATATATTATAACTGAGTCTATATGCACACAGTGAATTAGGGAATTGTCACACTAACCGATATAATGCAAATTCTACCTAAGATGCCTGCCTATTTCAGATCAATATTCTTTTGGCTTGAATTGCAAGGAATTTTCCAACGCACTATTTGGCACGTATGAGAATGATCTTAATCAGTCTTATTGTATCTGGTTCCAAAATGTCACTGCTTTTAGGCACTTAATAATTGAACATGGATGATAAAACATTCCTTGGCATTAAAATGGTACATCAGAATGTAAAATTCACAATAAAGACTAAAAATTAAGGTGACAGTCAATAGCCAGATGCCTTTTGTGGTATTCTAAAATACACATGAAAGATTTTATTAATTTAACCACCATCTGGGATATAGTTGAAAATTAGCATCTATGGGCTGTTAAATCCAGATATAATCTGGATGTCACAATGTTTTCTACTCCAACTTCTGCTATTTTTCTCTTTGGTGACACTGCATAGAATCATTTTAGTCCTTTTTTCCCATGTGCATGCAGAAATAGGACACCTGCCTTCTGCTAGGATGATACTGTTAAAAGTACTTGAATTCAAAATGAGAAAACACTTATGTATATATCCATAAGGTAGTAATTGATTCTTATACAAATGCTAGATTATTGCCTCATGAAGCCTATTAAATTGCACGCTTTCAACAATAAACATTAATTTTATTTCATCTTCAGTGGCTCCTGAAATTTTTTGTATTAAATACAGTTTCCAAATAAAAAAAGTAAGGAAAGATTTTTCAAAATAAGTGTATGCAGAGAAGTGGATTAGACCTGGTCTTTTAAATGACATTGTTACCACACAAAGACGGGATTCTCCTACACAATGTGCATTTTTTGAGAAAAAAATACAGCTTTATTGCTAGATCAATCTGCAAGGAGACAAGAGGCATATTCTCTCAGATTGGTCTTCCAGATCCAAGGCTTGGGGCAAAATTTATGGGATGAAGGGCAGGATGATCTGAAGTGTGGAGGTAGATGATTGGAGGTAAGGAGAAGTGAGGAAATTGATGATCTGCGCAAGCGTAGTCAAGCTTCATACCTCTTCGTAGAACGCATGTTCACAAAATGGTGGTGTTAGCATGATCTGAGAGTGGAGTTTTCAGCCCTTTGACATCAAAAGAGTCACTTATCAGGCATTTGAGCAGGCCTAGCTGATGGGTTGATGGTCTGAACCAGCCTGAAATGGACAAGTAGTCATTTCTCAGTTCCTGACAAACCAATTTTAATTACTCTGTTGATAAGATGGAGTCAGTTGAACTGATCCTAGAAAGCCTGTGGTCACAACATTCTGCCCTTGGGTATGCAGGTCAACCTTCCTTAAGTGTAATGCCATTTCTCACCTGTGAATTTAAGATATTGCAGTTCCAGACAGCATTAGCTCTACTAGACCAGGGATTGGCAAGCTATGACCCCTGGGAATAATCCAGTGCACAATGTGTTTTTGTACTGCCCTCACTCTAAAGTTTTTTTGTTGTTGTTCCATTTTAGATGGTTGTAAAAAAATAAATAAGCAAACAAATAACACATAAATACTAAGAAGAATAAGAAACAGAGATTATATGCCAGCAAAGATATTCACTATCTTTGCATATATTAGGTGCATTCTTTGTATCCCAAGATATTTGCTATCTGCCTCTTCACAGAAAGTTTGCCAACCCCTGCATGAGATTGCAAACTATGATAAAGATTTGAGTCTGTTGGCTTCAATACTGACATTGGATTGCAATAATTTCACAAATATAAGCAATATAGAACAAAAATCACTCTACATAAATATGGCAGAGTTCTCAGTTGGGTGGTACTAAGAGATCAAAATCTAATTTGGCTAATACATCCAAGCACTGACAATATTAATTAGGACCAGGTACTCTGAAATCCAGTGCAGGAGATTTCTTAGGAATTTAAATTAATTGTTAATATTAAACTATTTTAGTTAGCTTATTTTTTCATAATCCTATAAAAAGTAATCATCTTTCTGAATGTAATAATCAACAATTTTGTGATGCCTTTGAATTTTATAAGCTACATTCATCTATGTCTTCTCATTTGATATTCACAAAGATCCTTGGTTTCATGTTTTGTTTAAAAGACTTACATAAAGTTACACAGCTACTTCGTGATTAAACCTTGAGGCTAATTAATTCAAGTTTTCTGTTCCCAAGACTTACGCTTTGTCCTCTACATAGGGGTCCCCCTCATCAAGTGAAAAACAAATAAACAAATAACAAAACAAAGAAGAAACTCCAAAATAATTAATTTTATCAAAGGAAAGAAAAGAGACTTTTCTTATACATGTAACAATGAGTAAAGTTCACAACATACTAACCTCAAATAAACAAATTGGTTTCAAGTTTAAATAAATCATTTAATTCATTGTTTTTTTTCTATTTAATGAGAGTTCATTTTTTCAGTTCATGCAAGTTGAAATTGAAGAAAAGGAGTAAAAATTCATTAGCACTAGGTTATAAAATAATTGTTCATTTTTAAATTAGTTTAAAATAGCTATTGTAAAACTGTGTCCTGAATATTTCTACTATCAGATGGAATACATCAAAATCATTAGATGTTGACATATCCTTGATAAAAGCAAGTCGGCTTTGAAAGCACAGAATTGAGAAATTTGCATAGGTCTTCTGATATCTTACAAATCAGAAATAAACAGTAAAAAAATACTGGTGATATGACATTCAAGTTTTTCCTTCAATTTTCCGTTTTTTTGCTAGACATCTCGTTGAATACAAATAAAATACAAATGTATCATTTAATTCAAATCATAAATATAATATATTTCAGTAAAGGTAAGGGATTACATTTCCTCATTGATATTCATTAACTTAATATAAAGTAAGTTACGGTATCTCTGAGTCGTCTGGACATCCTTTTTACCACAACCATTAGTGTTGGTTTGTAAAACTATAGCTTTATTACTCTACTAAAATCTTTTATACAGCATTATATAATATGGAGCACTCTAGTTTTCCCTGTGGTATATAATCTTCTACACTTTTAGGTTTTTATGACCTCACTGAGTAAAAAACTCTCCAAGTTACTGATTTTTTTTTAAATATAAAATTTTAAGTCTCAATAGCAAATACACTTGATGAAATAACCAGACTTTTTAATAGGCTATTATAGATACAATATAATGCATCAATTCCAAACCACAATTCCCAAACTTAAGGTAAAGTCTGTCTCTTAGACATGCAAGTGAGATCAGAGCTCTGAAAATTTTTTTTATCTGTGGTCTGAGGGTAT
The DNA here is from genome assembly GCF_020826845.1 of Diceros bicornis minor. NCBI lineage: Eukaryota > Metazoa > Chordata > Mammalia > Perissodactyla > Rhinocerotidae > Diceros > Diceros bicornis. Next base: position 23,509,294 of record NC_080766.1, read on the forward strand.
TCATCATGAATTTCCGACTATGGAAATTTATGATCTTATATTTCAACTTTATATATTAAGAGAAAAAAATTTAAAAATTATATTTCACAAACCTAATCACATAGTATTTGCTGTATAATCAAACATCTCACATATTACAACCTAAGAAAACTTTTCAAATATTGGTGCTGAAAACCAAAGCAGAAAGTGCTAGTCAATTTCCAAGCAAGTTCAAATGCACCTATTAATTTCTATGACTGATTTGACCCGTAGGGACCTTTCTACTTTAACACAGCAGAAGCATTAACATGACTTTCCTACAGTAACCTCAGAGGAGAATTAAACTACATGGTTCTATCTTCATTGTAACAGTAACAGAGGGTCAACTTTGGTGTGTTGTGGTTTATTATTTTTTTTTTTTTTGGCAACGGTTCAATATTTCTAAGAGTAACAGTTCTGCCATTGTACTTGGCATTGGCTTAATTTTCTCACTTGTAAATAGAAAGAGAAAGTTATGACCTAAATAATTAGGTAATATCCCTAAAGGACTTATCTCCTCAGTGAAAACATAAAGCAGAATAAATGTGTTTAATTATAAGTTGGTCATGCCTAGACTATCATGGCCTGCTTATATTTTTTATTTAACTGTAATTTGCACAAGATTATAGCAAATAAACAAACATGATGATGATTCCAAATCATCCCAGTACACAAAATGATACATTATTTTGGAGGAATTAGCAATTTAGCAATTTAGAAAGACAGGCATATATTTAAAGAGATGATACATTCAATTATGCTACAAACACATTTTCACAAAAATTCATCTAAGGTATAAAGGAAGTCTCCCTTTACTTAGCCTTCAGTGTGTTTCTTCTCTAGAGCAGAACGGGCTTGCTTCTAACATTCATAGACAAGTAGATCTTGCCAGGACCCGTACATCTGAGAAGGCTTGTCACCTCCAGGTCACAACCCTAAGACTGCAGGCTCTAAAATTAGGAGTGTTCAAAGCACAGCCCTGCCATTTGCCAACAGCATAATCTCAGACACAAATAGTTCATCTAGCTGAGCTTCAGTTTCCTCAGTTGTAAGATGGATTTGAAAATATCACACTCATAGGGTTGTTGTGGGAATAAATGTAGTAATCCATATAAATATTGGGATAGCACCCGTTGTAGAATCTGCACTTAATACATAAATATTGTCTATTATTAACTTTCTGTCATTTACCAACTTATGTCTACATACATCTGGATGTATGAAAATGTAACTAATCCTAAGCAAGCTCATTTCTACACCAGTGTTGAACTGTCCACACATCAGCCTTTCTAACCCACCTTCCGAGGCTTTGTTCTTGCTGTCACTTCTATCTTTTTTCCCTTTCAAAACTCTCAGAGTCATAGCATGACATGTTTAAGATCAAATATTCAGATCAATTTTATTCTTTAGTCAAGTCCACTTTAGATATACACATATCTCCCATCATAACGTACTCTATGGTACTACATATTAATACTTCACAGTACCATCACTGGTTGTTCTTTTTTTCATTTGTGTTAATAAATGTAGTGTGTGGAATATTATTGGGTACATATTGGCACTCAATAAAGTTGGATGAATAAATAAATTACTATTTTAATTAAAAACTTGTATTTTCGAGCTTGAGTTTAAGCTACTAGACAACTAAAGCTTCCTGGTCCTCTAGCATCTATCAATATTGCACAAAGGAAATAATGTACATACAGCACCCTGGTGGATAGCCTTTACAAATCAAACAAACAAGCTGGTTAATTGAGACAATATTTAAATTAAACTAAGTTGGAAATCTTTAGTTACAGTGGCATAAGTGTTGAAAACATTACTTTAGTCTTAGCACAGTACTTAGAGGATAATAGGAATGCCAATAAATTTAATTTATTATCCTGTAACTTAGACATGAAATCTTCCCTCTAGCTAATGTGGATTCTCCCAAAGAGTCTTCATCACAACTACATTCTATCTATTAAACATGTTGATTTAAAATATCATTGAATAGCATAAGCATCTCTTGATGGTCAAACAAAATAAAATGCTAGAGGTGGGTTTATTCTAGGGCTTGGCAACATTTTAAAAATAATTTGTCAAACAATAAGATGTGTGATGTAAATTTCCACCAACTTTGGAAAGTATTTTTTAATAAGGGTAGTAAAAATTCTACTATCTTAATAATTATAATCCTGAGATTGTATCCTAAAAAAATTTTAAGTAAAAATTATATGCACAAAGATGCCAATTACTACAGTATCAAAAATAACTTTAAATAAATATTCATAAATTCTTAGTATATTATGCAGCATTTAAAGTTATAGCCGAGTCCTAGAACATATGGAAAATGAGTATAATACAATTTCAAGCAAAACAATGCAAGTATAAAATTATATGTTCTCTCTGATTAAAAGTGCTCAGCTTATGTTTTCAAAAAATAAAGGTCAGAAGAATTTTTTTTCAAATTTCTACAAGATTGTCAAATTCCCAAGTGCTTATTTTTCCATGTGGAGGATGATTGGGCTGCTGACTCTGCCAACACTGATGGTTTGGAAAAAAGAATTTGACTCATTCTTCTATATTGCAACGAGAAGTGGGAAGGGGTGACTCAGTTTCTCTTTCAAACAGAATAAGCGATGTAAATGTCTTTGCAAGCAAACAGCTGAAAATCAACTCGCCTAAAGGATGTGTATTTTTATATTTGGTGGTAAGGGATTTATATTTTTTACAGATTAGTTTATTCCCTTCCCCCAAAGAGTTTAAAGTATGGCACTGAGATGACAAAATCAGATATAGATAAAACAAGAGATATCTTGGAAGCAATGAGTCTTCATAATTAAAGATGCTGTTATCCATGGGGTACTTTGGAAGAAGCTAATTTCTTCACTCTAGGGTATGATTTAAAATTATGAAAGATAAGTGAAAGTTCTTCAAGAGGAAAAACACTGGGTTTTGTAAATTTAATCATTCCATGTTTTTTTAATAATAAAAATAGAGCTCATAAAATAATAATAGCTAACCTTTCTTAAACTGTTACTTATTCTAGTTACCAGCTAAGTACTTTCCATGGGTTATCACATTTAACCTCAAAGATCTTATTGTAATAGGTAATATTTTAATCTCCATTTTACTTAGGTGGAATCTGAGGCTTAGAGAGAAGAAACAACTTGCCTAATGTCATACAGTTTCAGAAATTCAGATTTTCTTTGTTGAAGGACAGTTTCTCCAGTAAAACATTATACTTTGCAGTAGTTGTTACTGTTTATAAAGTTATCCTCTTAATCAACAAAGGCATCCAAGGTTAGATTCAATAATGCAGTAAAAATGTACTTAGATCAAAGAATAAGGACTCATACTGGTATATACATCTGTACCAAAATTCCTAAGAAAAATATTGGAATTTAAAAGTGAGATCACTGGTTTCTCATTCTTTTTATTTAAAAAAAAAAAATAAAAAACGATGGGGCTGGCCCAGTGGCGTGGTGGTTAAGTTTGTCTGCTCCACTTTAGCACCCAGGGTTTGCGGGTTCAGATCCTGGGCAGGGACCTACACACTGCTCATCAAACCATGCTGTGGTGGAATCCCATATACAAAAAATAGAGGAAGATTGGCACAGGTGTTAGCCCCAGATGAATCTTCCTCAAGTAAAAAGAGGAAGATGGGCACAGATGTTAGCTCAGGGCCAATCTTCCTCACCAAAAAAAAAAGGTGCTCTCTATGAACATGACTGTTCTTTTAGGTTGGTAAGTCTTGGGCCATGTGTAACACCTTTGCAGAAATGAGAGAATATATGTAAGTTGTCACAATCTTTTTCATCATATTGGTCTATTCTTTTCCTACAGTATACCCAAACTTGTAAAACAGAGAGAAGTCAGAGAAAATGTCAACTTCTCATGCTACTGTTGGCAAAGAGGGAGAATCTCCCTCTGCCCTTTTCCTTAAGGTTCTTATGGCTGGCCGAATAATTAACAAGACAGATTAGCAGGAGAAAATAATACCAAGTTTAATAATATGTATACATGGGAGAAAGCAGGGACACTGCGTTTCTCAACACAATAGCAGAAATTCTCGTCTTAAATACCATGTTCAACAAAAGACAAAGGAGGATATTGGGGGTGGGGGTGTCAGTTACAGGAGATTATCACTAAAGCACTGTAAACAAGAGTAAGGTTTATCATGCAGTTTTAAGGCCTCACCTTCCACATTGATAAGTTTCTAGAAATGAGGTCATCCCCCCTCTTCCCGATACAGAGAGAGAGATACCCCCCACAAATGGAGACTTCCCTTGTAAATGATTGTCTGGCAACTCCTCGCAGGGCCATCCAGAGCATGTGGCCAGAGAGACAGAACTTCCGATAAGATGGGCTTGTTGGTGCCTTTTCTATTGTAACCTCTATCCTACATTATCTTTATAGCCATCACGATAATAACTCCTTCCTGAAACAGATCTTTTGTTTTAAATTCTTTAGGCAGTTTGGGAGGGGAAACTCAAATATTCTTCCTGAGTTCTCTGAGTCCTTATTGTCTTCAGCTCGAAATAATCCGCATACCAGAGTGGTCCCTCCTGGGGTAGCTTGCTCTGAGCACCATCACTACCACAGCTAAGAAATAAGAACTGGGATTCAAACTCATGGATGTTGGATTTTAAATCCATGCTTTACCTACTGGTGATGTAAAAGGAAAGATCCATAAAGGTATATAGAAAGAAGTCATAGCAATTGTTGGTGGATTCATTTGAAGAGGTGGATTAATAGCTCACCAGACAGCGCCAATTTGAGGAACAGGTGACAAAGTCATTTATTTTTATGGTTAGAAGGTAGTGAGGAAGCCAATTTATCCAAAGTATTAACAATCTACTATGATCAAAGTTTTAAGCAGTCCAAGAGATACTTTTTTTTTTTTTTTTTAATTCTGGTTTTAATGCAGTAAGAAACTGCATTGCATATAACAGAGCTATGGATAAGGATTTAGGGAAACTCATGCATTTATGTATGAATTAAAATGGACTCCGCAAGAAAGATAACTTCTTCAAAATATAAAGGGAAAAAAGTGAACTCAAGAAGATCTAGTTTTGCACACTGCATGCTTTCTCTCTCAAAGAAAATATAACATCTTGTTAAACTGTAAGCTTAACATCAGATAAGCTCTAACATATTGTTTTTTCTACCATTGCATGGATCTTTTTACATCCTTGAGTCAGAAATCTAAAGACCCAAGGCTTATTTTAATATATCATTTTGAATAGAATATTCTATCCCCAAGAGTTAGAGATTTATATATCATTATTAGAGTAGATGATTGAGAATATTATTCTATGAAAATCAAGTTTTTCACCACATTCTCTTAATTTTGTGATTGTCATGCCATTTTTATTGTAATGTATATTTTGAAAATTTGTTTTAAAAGAAGCAACCCACTTATGAATCAAGTGAAAGCAGACCCTTTCGTGTTTTGACATAACATCTGTAAATAGAATGTAAAGATCTTAAAACACCTTAGGCTCTAATTCCATGTAGGTGGAAATGAGACATCAGGGATTCAGCCCAGTGGGGTAGAAACAAAGGAAAGATCGATTTAAATGTTAAAACTTTTGAAGTCAAAATCAAGCCATAAGACTTTTCTGTTTACCGTACTTTTATTTCCCCAAGCTTATATTCATCAACTTTCTAATAAAATCTGAAGAAAGCAGTAGAAATCTTCAGCTTCTCTGTTCTTGGGTATTTGGGGAGCAGAGAGAGAAACTAAAAAGCCAACCAAATGTTATATAAAAGAATTGAAAATTGCAGTCACAGAGCAGAGATAGAGTGTAATACAGCAGGTTACTCAATGAAGTAGGTTAATTAAGTAGGTTACTCAACTATGAGTCACACAGAAGTTTTGTTTTAACTAAGATTCTAAGTTCCATTTTAATCAAGTGTTGGAGGATTTCTGACTTTCCATTTTGCAATTGGAAAACAAAGCAAAGAGTGCAGAGATCTGCATTCTCAGGAAACAGCTAGCTCTGCCTTTAACTGACAAATCACATGATGAGTCTTAGTGGTACCCAAAATATCCTTGCTTCTTCACTTTCTCTGTTATGAAGTCCCACCAAACTGTAATTACCTGAGAATGAGGAAGACCTCAGTATAAAAGTGGGAAAAGGATAGGACAAGATGACAAAAATCAAGACAAACAAGGTAAGGAATTCAAGTAGGGAAGGAATGGGTAAATTGAAAAGTGAGAAAATGGAGCAAAATAGTGAACAATGAGTAAAGAATGAAATAAGGATAAAATGTTAGAGAACAAAACAGTCATATGATGCCTCTCTTAACAAAGAGAGATACATGAAAATGACATATTTTCGAAGAGAAAGTGATTATCATAAACCTTTGTACATTTCCTGAAGGAGCAAATGAACTAAAACACTTGGAATTAAATGTATGTTAAGAAGGAAGTAGGGATTCTGCAGTTATGTTATTAACTTGATCAATACCCATAACCAAACAGACCATTTCACACCACCTTTACCCTCAATTCACTTTAGTGCTTGTAATCTCCTATTGATTGTCAGCTAACCAAATAATTACTAAGCTCCACTTTTCTGTCTATTGAGTAAACATAATCCCAATGGCAACTTTGACTTATTTAAAATGGATGAAAGATGTGTCTAATAAATTGCAAATATGCAGACTATGATCAGTTTGAAGATTCAGATTGTCTTTGATGATTTAAATAGAATTATACTATAATGACTAAGTATCAAAACAATGCAATCAATAAAATGCTCAAAATAGCATTATTTACTGTGTCATTGTTTACTCATATTGGGACATATCTGTAGAAATGTATAAAATCAAACCACTCTGCTCCATCTGAATTATTTGGAATGACCCTTAAAATACTGTAAATAAGTAAATGTGCATTCACAAATAAGATAAAATTTAAAATGTGTGATGTGTTAAAATGTGTAATTTTAAAATAACAAACATCACTTTCTTTAAAAATTAAAATATATAAAATTATTTACTTTCACATAGATAACATCCTGATTTCTTTTTATTTTGATGAGGAAGATGGGCCCTGAGCTAACATCTGCGCCAGTCTTCCTCTATTTTGTATGTGAGACGCCACCACAGCACGGGTTGATGAACAGTGTGTAAGTCCACACCTGGGATCTGAACCCCCGAACCTGGGCCACTGAAGCAGTGTGCAAACTTAGCCACTATTCCACTGGGGCAGCCCCAGCTGGTTTCTTAATAATATGATTTGATAATAGAATATAAGACTTGTTAAAGTAAATGCAAGGCCAATAAGTAAAAGTGTTGCAGCCTAATGTCCATGCTTTTTCCCCATAGGCTGTAAGAAAAGAATCTACAAAGGGTGAGAAAGGAAAAGCAAACCCAAAAAGACTACTTGCCAGGGCTGGTCCTGCTTGAAGAACTAGAAAAAAAAGATTTAGGCAGGTAGAATTAGTCTAAAAAATATTATTCTTTGATTCAGTGTTTTGAGAAAAACATATATATTTCCCTTCAGTCTCAAGTTTATGCCAGAGACTCATGCCATTCATTTGGAGATAATCTCTCACTTTCCAATTTCTAGAAGAGTATGTATAACATTGGAATGATCAGCTCTATGAATATTAAGTAAAACTCAGCTGCAAACACATCTAAGTGTGATTTTTTTCCAATGGAATATTTGAAATTACAGATTCAGTACCTTTAAGTTATTAGAAATGTTTAGGTTACCTATTTCATACTGAATCTGTTTTGGTGAGTTTTAATATCTAAGACTATATATCTCATCTATGGTTGTGAAATGTATTTGTATGAAGTTTTATATCATATCCACTATATTTTAAGTTTGTGCTGCAAATACTGCTTAAATTCTTTATATGTACTCTTTAGTTTTTACTTGGTAATTTCTCCAGAGATTAGTTTATTTTGTCAGTATGTTAAATAACCAAATTTTGTTTTTCTCTTCTAACTTGTTTTCTTTTAATTCATTTGTGTTTTTTTCTCCTCTTATACTTGTTATTCTCTGTCCTTTTTCGAGGTTTTTAGTTTGTTCTTCCCTTCTTTCTTTCTTCTTTGGAGAGTTTACTTTGATCTTTTTCTAACATTTTTAACTTGGTTATTCATTTCATAAATTTTAGTCCATAAAACTTTTCTAAATTAACTATTTAAGTAAAATTTCCTTTTACATACTCATTGGCTCCATCTCCTATGTTTTAACATGATGTATTTTTTTTTAATGCTAGCTCTAAGTATAATTTAATTTCCATTGTGAATTTTTCTTTAAACCATAAACTTAAGTGAGTTGAGCTTTTAAAAAAAATCTCAATTTACTTGTTATAGTTAATTATATTTTTGTAAATTTCTAACAATTCATTGTAGACAGAGAATGATATCAATCATTTGAACTTCGTTTAGGTTTGCTTTATGGCCTCACATATGTGAATTGTTGGTAAATGTTCCATGTTTGCTGGGTAAGAATGTGTGTGTTTCTATGTTCTACAAATGTTCAAGTATATTAACTGTGTTATTCAAATATTTCATTTCTTAAAATAGCATATCAAAGGGATATACGAACTCCCGTGTTTATGGCAGCATCATTAACAATAGCCAAGATACAGAAACAATCTGTCAACAGATGAGTGGATAAAGAAGATGTGGTATATATATGCAATGCAATGTTATTCGGCCATGAGAAAAAGGAAATCCTGACATTTGTGACAACATGGATGGTTAAGGACATTTAACTAAGTGAAATAAGTCATACAGAGAAAGACAAACACTGTATGACATCACTTATATGTGGAATCTAAAAAAACTGAACTTGTAAAAACAAACAGTAGAATGGTTACCAGAGGTTGGGGAGTAGGGGAATAGGAGAGATGTTATTTAAGGGTACAAACTTGCAATTAGTAGGTAAATAAGCCCTGGAGATTTAATGCACAGCATAGTGATTATAGACAACAACACTATTCTAAACGTCAAACTTGCTAAGAGACTATATCTTAATTTTCCCCACCACGAAAAAGAAATTGTAATTACGTGACGTGATAGAGGTGTTAGCTAACACTATAACAGCAATCTTACTGCAATATATAAATGTATCAAACCAACATTTTGTACACCTTAAACCTACACAGGTTATATGTCAAATACATTTCAAAAAAAAAAATTAAACACAAATGCACATACACATACACTCAGATTTGCTGTTTAAGAGTAATAATTTTCTTGTAAATATTTTAGTAGAAGTACATTAAAATTTATAAAATAATATTTCATTTCTTAAATTTTCTTGTGGTAGATCTATCAGTTACTGAGAGAAATGTGTTAAAATATCCGCACATAATGAAGGATTTATGGATTTTCCCTTGTAGATGCTTTATATGATTAAAGTAGATTGGTTGCGTTAGTAACCTTGATTCTTCACCTCTCCCTGAATCCACATCCTTGATCTGCACCCTACAGTGCCTTATAGTGCCCTTCTGCCAACTCTGGCTTTGCCTTCTTTGCTCCATAGAGTTTCAGCAAACATGGCAGGATCCTGAGCAGTGCTTCATCAATTGTGCTTGTTTCTTGTCATTTACTGATTAACATGATATCATGCCCTGACTAGTCCTTGGGAGACATTCTAGCAAGACCACCCAGACTAGCTGGCTGTTAGCTAATGACCAGTTCTCTGAGTGAACCTATCTGAGACCAGAAGAACTGCACAGTCAAGCCAAGCCTAAACAGCTGATCTACAGACTCATGAGCTAAATATAAGTATATTTTTGAATACCTCTGACATTTTGTGTGTGTGGGTGTTATTTATCATTTAGAGATTTTATTGCAACAGAGAAAAGATACAATATTTTAAGCTTTTATAGGTACATGCTTACATTCTATTATTTCATTGGGGATTTATAACACTATATTGTTATGTAAAGACTCTTAAAGAAAAGTAATATGTTGGACTTTAAATTCTTTTTCTTTCTTTTACATTGGTAGCTGCTTACTAAAAGCTTTTTACTCTTTTATGTTTAACTTTTCTTCATTTCCATGTTTTCTGTGCCTCTTTCATATAATATGCTGTAGAGAGGATAGTGGCTTTCATAGTCAATAGAGATTCTTATGGTTTTGTTGCCCTACTTGTGCTACTTGTAATGTGGAGAAACCTGTGCAAATAACATACAGAGTAAAACAGAAGTTGGACACTTGTTACCCACTTACAATTTAATTTTATATCTTATTTTCAAGGATTCACAAAATATCACAATCCTTTTAGCAGATTTCCTGTTTGATAGGCTAACACTGGACTCCACATTAACCTGAGTATTATAGCTGGAGAACTGAATCAATATAAAGGAATTCCAGCAAAGCAAGTTCCTGGCCAACAAGTTGACTAGGCCCTTTGAAGTTGTCTCATGCATCCTCATGCCTATATATTGCAATGGAATGTTCCAGATGATACTCATCTTTTGCTTTAAATCTGCTCTGCTCTTTTAGCTTGAGTCAAGCGAACTGTTAGTCACAACCATATCAAATCCACCACTACCAAAAGAACATGCCTGACTCTTCAGCGTGTGGATGATACTACTTGAGACTGTGGAAGCTTTGAAAGGCACACAGGTTGTGACCACCTTGAGGTAGCCTAGAGGAAGGAGTGGGTTAACCCACAGCCTCCATGAGCAGGGTGAGGAGCACTGTGAGGCAGGTGAGGTACCAGCATTGAGTGCAAAATTTAAGAGGATGCCAAAAAATTTAGATAAAGGATTTAAGTAAATAATATTTTAATACCGTATATTTTTAAAAATCAAAAATTAATACAAAAACCGATGATGAACAAAATATCAAAAATAGAAATTTTAAATAAGGACAGAATCTGATGATGCTGTGAGTTCTCACCTTTCCTGCCTAGATATCACAAGATCCTTCCTCAACTGTTGCCTATAGGACAATTTTTGGAGTGGGTATTAGGTTGTTCTCATGTATAAAAGAAAACCTGAAATTTTGTTATATTAAGGATATGAAGTTGGATGTTCCCCAGTCTCTGGAAGTGAGAGTGGCTGTATTCCTCTTTAAAATTTAGTTTGAAACTATTTGACTCTGGAATGTTTCCCTCACAAGCTTAGCTGCATTTTCTTTTTGTTTACATTCCGAAAATCTTTTTCTTCTGCTAATGAGTTTAGCCTATTCATTGTGATTTCTAATTTGACTGTTAAGTTTAGTCTGTTAACTTTTATTGTGATTACTGATCTGTTGGGGCTTATTTCTAAAATAATATTTGTCCTCTTTTGTCTTGGTTTTATTTGTTTCATATTTTAGTATGCTTAGATATCTTAACACAGTCTAAATTTATTGTTTCCTTAACTCCCTACACATTAATCCATGGATATTAAAACTTATTTAGTCTGAAAATTTCCTTATAATTAATCTTATGTTTTTTAAATAAGCAAAATAGAAAGATCATATTTGTCTTTTTTGGACTACATGTACATCTTTGGATCTATATTTCAGGTCAATAATTTCTTCTTCAATATAGTTAATCTGGTGATTAACGAGTCCATTACATCTTGGCTTTCTAATTTTATAGTTAGTCCATCAAAAAGTCTATTGTGTTATTTATTTTAAAAATGGTTCCATTATTTCTTAAAGATTCTAGCTCTTTTTCCGTATATTCAGGCCTCACAATTATCCTTTAAAATGGATTAAATATTTATTTTACATTTTATTTCTAATAAGCCTAAATTATAAAAAACTTCATGATTCTGATGTCTATTGCATCTTCTAGTAATTACTCACACTATTCTACTTCTTTGTGTTTTATTGATAACTTTTAAACTTGTGCTTAATTTTTTTTCTTGAAACTCTATTTTTTGGCACTTATTTGAGGCCTACATTAAAATTATCCTCAAAATAGAATTTGTGTTTCTTTCTGCCTGTTGCCAGAGGTATTATCAGCCACATAACATTTTAATTCTTCACTTAACATTTTCAGACCTCCAAATAGAATGTATTCAGTCCAAAATCGATGTAGGGCTAGCTTGTCATCATTTCTCAGAAGAGATTATTTTTCTTTCTTTCAACCCAGTACTATGGCCAAGATTCCTTGCTGCTCTCTTCTGTTTCATGGATATATTCACACAACCTTAAGGTATATTGTTTTGATGCCCAACTATATACATGAGCTGCCTTTTAGAGTTCTCGACTTGGGCATTTCTTAGGTGTTCTTGGGTATTCTCTTTTCTTTTTTGTCCTACACAGGCTAAATTCACTACGGTTTACCAGAAGTTACACCGAGAACATTCCTTCTGGGGTTTGCTTACCTTCCAGGTGTCGGGGGAAGAGGGAGAATCTCCCTCTGCCCTTTCCCTTAAGGTTCTTCTGGCTGGCCAAATAATCAACAAGACAGGTTAGCAGGAGAAAATAATACCAAGTTTAATAACATGTATACATGGGAGAAAGCAGGGACACTGCGTTTCTCAACACAATAGCAGAAATTCTCGTCTTAAATATCATTTTCAGCCAATGACAAAGGAGGATTTGGGGGGTGGGGGAGTCAATTACAGGAGATTACCATTAAAGCACAGTAAACAAGAGTAAGGTTTATTATACAGATTTAAGTCATCACCTTCCACATTGATAAGTCACTAGAAATGAGCTCATCCCCCTCTCTTCTCCAAACAGAGAGGGAGATACCTTTACAAATGTAAATGTCTGTCTGGCAACTCCTTGCAGGGCCATCCAAAGAATGTGGCCAGAGACAGGACTCCCGATAAGATGGGCTTGTTGGTGCCTTTTCTATTGTAACCTCTATCCTAAATTATCTTTTATAGCAGTCATAATAATAACACCTTCCTAAAACAGATTTTTTTTGGTTTTAAATTCTTTAGGCAGTTTGGGAGGGGAAACTCAAATATTTTTCCTGAGCTCTCTGAGTCCTTATTGTCTTCAGCTCGAAATAATCGGCATACCAGAGTGGTGCTTCCTGGGGCAGCTTGCCCTGAGCACCATCACAGGAATCCCACGTATACTTTATTATTAGCCTCAGCAACTATTTTACATTTTATAAAAACCAGATCAGTAATTTATTTCAAATATCATTCAAAAATATTTTAGCTGACAATTTAATTCTTTTTTAAAGAGTTGTCTTCATTAAAGTGCTTCTCAAATTTGTCATATTATGGCATACATAGAAAATGTTAGAATTATATGACATATTGGAAAAAGCACATAAATTATTTGATGTTGGAGGCAGCTGGCCTAACGTTTCAAGTCTTGTTCAGCTAACTAGGTATCTGGGGGAATAAATACTTTTGCAGACTTTTAATCCATTTGTGCACACTTGTAACTCATTTGTGGAAAACAAGGTTGCAGTAGCAATACATGGATTAGGAAGGTTTTTTTTTAGTTTAGTACTTTTTGTTTATCACATTGTGTAATATGTAAAAGTATTCTCTACTTTGGGAAAAATTCCTGCAACTAAAAATATTTCTACTGAAAAATTTTCAACCTGTTCCAAAACTTGTACTCAGTAACTAATGCCTTTTAATAACATGCTAAGTAATAAATGTGTGTGAGGAAGATTAGCCCTGAGCTAACATCTGTGCCAGTCCTCCTCTTTTTGCTGAGGAAGATTGGCCCTGGGCTAACATCTGTGCCCATCTTCCCCTACTTTATATGTGGGCCGCCTGCCACAGCATGGCTTGATAAGCAGTGTATAAGTCCGTGCCCGGGATCCAAAACTGCGAACCCTGGGCTGCCAAAGCAGAGTGCACAAAGTTAACCACTATGCCACCGGGCCAGCCCCATAATGAAATTTTTTTAAAAAAAATTGTGTTGATATCACATATTAAAAATAAAAAAACAACTCTTGCAAAAAAGTGATATATGAAATCTATGGTACATGAGCTCTGCCTCATTCTATTTATCAAAGTCTAGTTTTTCTCTAGGTACAAAGAGATAACTCTGTGGTTTCCCAAGGGTGTATAAGCAGAGCACTATCTAACACCAGATGAAAAATAAATGTACCTATTCAAGTGAAAAAGTACAACAAGTGCATCTGTTATTTATGACACCAATTATTTCATGAATTTGCTGCTTTGTTTTGGGAATATAAACATGACAAACAAGGACCATAGTGCATTTCTATATAAGCCATGTCTACATATGTAAATCATAATGGAAATTGGAGAGATTCATGAGAGCACTGAGGCTCGGAAAGATAATTGCATGAAGTCACATAACTAAAATACACTGCTGAATTTTATGCCCATTTCTGCTGGATTACAAAGACATAGTCCTCTTACTATATTATGTTATATCATTAAAATGGAAATTTTACATTGGATTGTGGCATAACATCATAATGCAAGGAGCTCTCAAAATGAAATATATTTGCTGATGTATAAAAATAATTCATTATGAAACTTTTTTTAACACATCTTCAATCTTAAGGTATTACTATAAGATTTAAATAATGCTATACTAAGTTTACATGTTTAATTTTTTCACATATTATCCTTTATATTTAATTAACTTAATTATAATTAATTGAATTAATTAAATTTATTTGTATGTGAATTTTATTTATATTATGTTGGTTAACAATTTGGCTCACTGTAAGAGAGAAGTTGGATTGTTATGTGTTAGGAGTTAATTTGAACAGAGAATGTTTTAATTTGTACCCAAAATATCTTATCTCTGAAATTTTTTCACAAAAAATTATTATATATAAAATGATTTGAAAATACTAAATTTTCCAAAATGAGTCCATGATAAACTATGAGATTGTGGTGTTCTCTATGAATAATCAACATACAGCCATGTGCTACATAATGACATTTTGGCCAACAACGGATTGTACATGTGAGGGTGTTCCCATAATATTAGCACCATGTAGCCTAGGTGTGTAGTAGGCTGTACCATCTAGGTTTGTGTAAGTACACTCGATGATATTTGCACAACAATGAAATCACCCAACAATGCCTTTCTCAGAACGTAGCCCCATCATTATGCAAAACACGATGGCATTATTTTTAAGTTTGTAAAGAATTGTCAACAATATAAGAGGCTATTTGTGTATATAAAACATGGCATGAGCAAGAAGGAGCATAATATATTAATTAATTAACGTGATATTAATTGTTTACATAAATTGTAAAATAATATATAAAATAGGTTAATATATTCGATATTATTGTTGTTATTTATAATACATAAGTGCATTTTCTCAAACACATTTAAAATCTCATTTCTTTGTCTACTTTCCTTATCCTGGTGCTTCACCTCACCCGCTACTGCTCTATCTCCCAATTTTTAAAGTGAATTTTGCCTCAGACATGAATTCTCTCCACCAGGAACACAGTGTTTCCTGAATGGACACTCTTTATTTTCACATGAAGATCCATGTTTCCCAGATAAAGGCAGTAACTAGCATATATGCAGATTTAGAGCTGAGGATCAAAAATATTACTCATGGTCACTGCTGGATTATACAGTCAGTGGCCTTAGTGCGTGCAGAAGACCAAATATTATTCAAAAAAGTTTCATATTTGATATCCTAGTAAAAGCATTAATATGTCATTATGAAAAAAGTGAGAAGTGGTTGAAGTTCCTGACAAGGCTTGTGGAGGTCTTAATACAGAGATGAATAAGAAGAATGAAAGTGAATCCAGGGCCACACCTAGGAAGAGGAAAGCAGAGATTCTTAGAAAAGGACAACAAAGTCAGAGAAGGAGGGAGGGTGGCTGGCTGCTGACCACCGTGGCTCACGTGTTTCTCATTACTTAGGGTCGTTATCCCTCTAGGTTTTGCCTGCTAGAGCAGGTGTTTTTCTACAGTTGTTTTATACGCGTTTCTTTTTATCTAACCTACGTAGTTTCTTTCTCCAGTTTCTCTCAGCACGCTTTTCCTTATTAAGAGCACCAGCAAGAAGCCAATATGTGACCTGAATTCTTAGCAAGATAGGGAAAAACAAATGTGGTTCTTCAGAGCCTTCTGATATGCAGTGAGAGTATGCTTTGCAAAATGCCAGTTTCTTTTTGGTTAATATTTAGAGACAACCTACTCTACTTCTCAGCGTGATTGGTATACCTCTCTGCTGTTAGAGAGAAATAACCCCTAGATCCCTTTTCCATTTCAGTGGAGATGATGCACAGAAATAGCTCTCAGGTGTACCTGAAACCATGACATTGCAAGGAAGTTTATATTTTAAAGCAAAGAAGTTACATTCCATTAGGCGTTAGTGTCTAATAAATATGCAGTGCACTGAGAGACTTCCAAGAAAGATGGAGAGTTGGTACATATTTCCAAAATTGTTTGACAGACATTAAGAGTGATATATACCACAATAAAATAGAGATGAAAACTTTACCTACAGTAAAACTAGACAAGTTCTCATCATCATCCCACACATCCTGAAATATCAACTTGATACAATGAAATTTAGATGAAGTAGAGAGAAGATACCAGGAGCTAACACTCAATTTTCTGGCAAGTGGGGAAAGTGCAATTCTAAGACTATATATGAGATTATTTTTAAAAAACATGGTAATATTTCTTATCTTGAAGTGAGAGCTGAAGCCTTGCACAGAATATCGAGAACATAAGGAGAAAACTATTTGGAAATCAGGCATGAAAGTAAGCCAGGGGTAGAATTCCATCATCGAAAGTGGTGTTTCTCAGATTTTAGCATGTATCACAGGGACCAGAAAGGCTTCTTAAACAGCAGTTACTGGATGTCACTCCCAAAATTTCTGATTCAGTAAGGCTGGACTGGTGCCTGAGAATTTAGTTCTCTATAAAGTTCCCAGGTGATACCAATGCTGCTGGCCTGGGACTATACTTTGAGAACTTCTGGTATAAATGACTTGATTGTTGTGGTTGGTGGTGTTATTGTTTAAAAGACTTTATTTTTTAGACCAGTTTTAGATTTACAAAAAAACTGAGACGAAGGTACAGATTTTTCCTGTGTAGCTCCCTACCCTCACATATGTATCACCTCCCTCATTGTCAATATCCTCCACAGAGTGGTACATTTGTTGTAACTGATGAACCTACATTGACACATCTTTATCGCTCAAAGTTGGTAGTTTACATTAGGTTTTACTATTGGTGTTGTACATTCTATGGATTTGGACAAACGTATAATGACATGTGTCTATCATTATGGCATCATACAGAGTAGTTTCACTGCCATAAAAATCCTCTGTGTCCTATTTATTTGTACCTGCTCCCCCAGCCCCTGGCAACGACTGATCTTTTTATTGTTTCCATACTTTTATCTTGTCCAGAATGTCATATACCTGGAATCATACAGCGTGTAGCCTTTTCAGATTTTTTTTTTCAGTTAGTAATATGTATTTAAAGTTCTTCCATGTCTTTTCATGGCTTCATAGCTCATTTCTTTTTAGCACTGACTAATATTCCATTGTCTGGATGTAGCACAGTTTATTTATCCATTCACCTACTGAAGGACATCTTGGTTGCTGTTTAAATGACTTTTAAAAATGTGTTTTATTTTTGTCTTCAACCTAACTTCCCAAGGAGAAATAAAATGGTTTGAAGACAAGGAAATACGCCTATTCTATCAGCTATGGGATGGGGGTGGGGAAGATGTGAAAATGGCTCACTAAAAAAGTTACAGTGCCTCAGGAAAAAAAAGTCTGGGGGCCGGCCTGGTGGCGCAAGCAGTTAAGTGTGCGCGCTCTGCTGCGGTGGCCCAGGGTTCACCGGTTCGGATCCCGGGCGTGCACCGATGCACCGCTTGTCAAGCCATGCTGTGGCGGCATCCCATATAAAGTGGAGGAAGATGGGCATGGATGTTAGCCCAGGGCCAGTCTTCCTCAGCAAAAAAAAAAAAAAAAAAAAATAAGAGGAGGATTGGCAGATGTTAGCTCAGAGCCGATCATCCTCACACACATGCACAAAAAACTCTGGCATCATGTTGTGATGGCTTTGTGCTATATCAGCTTGGTTAGGCTAAATGACATTCTCAAGAAACATCTTTCTAATATGCTTCCAGGTAGGGCAGGATATAAAAAATATACACATCCACCCAATTATTCCAAAATTTAACCTAAATATTTCCAAATACAACCAATTAACCAAGAGACATTTAAACGTATTCTAAAGAAGCCAAATTATAAAGAAGAGATATTCCACAAAAACAATCATAATTTTTTATCCAAAACTATGCAGTAAACTTTCACACTTCTGGAGGAGTCATCAATGTAAGATATTAGTGAAAAGGAGACGAAAAAAAGGAAATTAAAATCTACTATTATTTTCTCATACGTTTTCCAAGGTAGAATAGAAAGACGTTAAGTTGAGTTCATAGAAAAACGATAGCTTTCTCTGAAGGCCAGAAAAAGGTGCACTCTTGAATAATTTCCAGACAATAAACAAGCTGTGTTACCTCCCAATAAAGAATTAATATTGAGCAACCAGGGAAGGAAGTAGTAAAGGCCGTGAGGCCCTTTACAAAAACGTTGCAAGAATCTAACCTTGATCATTTGAAGTCATTAAAAAAAACAAAGCAAAACAAAACAAAACTTTTTCATAGCATTGGACTCAAATAAGTTTTAATCAAATTTTAAATTATTATTTTTATAGAGAAAAAGACAGTAATTCAAAGGCAAATTAAGTCATCAATTCACATAGTTTGGAAATAAATAAATTTTATAATTTGCTTTTAATTTACTAATGTCTTTAAGAATTCTTATTTTATAAAAGAGAAAAAGTGGATAAAACTGTCTTTAGTTTATAGCAGTCTTCATTTTTTTCTTGATATTTCTCTCTTCTTTAAAAAGCAAATAACCTAAAGTAGCAAGAAAACTTTAAAAACGTGTTAATTCGAAAAGGTGTTACACAGCTTTTCTGAGAATCTCAGCTAATTCACATAACTATTCTCTTTCCCTCTTTTTTCTTTCTTTCTTTGTCACAAGGTCCCCTGCTGCTTTGCTTTCCGATGACATTGTATATCAGTAATTTACGTAGACTCACTGAGAAAATTGAAGCCTTAGGTTGCATCTGCAAACAAAGTTTAAGACTAACTTTTTATTTACTCTGTGGTGGACCCGCACACACATATGTGGATTTATTTGTTTAAATGGCGTGAAGTGAAAAAAAACTTTCCATTTTTTGCAGGGAGGGCGTTACTTGACTGATAACATCAGACTAGAATTTATAGCAGAATTGAGGTAGAAAGATTTAAAGTAGTTTACTGAAAAAAATAAATACATTGATGTTTGGGACAATTTGCAGGTGAAATAGGATGAAGCTAAGGTAAAAAATAAGATTGATTCTGATTCTAGATACTTTTAAAATTTTTAAAGGGTGAATTGCTAGAATATTAAAGAACTTGAAAATATAAGCATTTGCAAAAATAAGGTAACTGCTAGTGACTTAGATATACACAAAGATACACACTTCAGTTAGGTAATCCTAAAAAATGACTTTATGTTTCACAAATTCTACCACTTTGGCAATGACTTCTGAGACCTTGCAAGAACAAAAAAGAACAAGCAGAATACATCTGTGAACTTTAACTTTCTTTTCAGATATTATGTGCTGTTGATATAGCTAGCTGTTTTGTATTCCTCTGCCCCAAGTATCATTGACAAAGGGAGATAGAGCAACTATGGGAGTGTTTGGTTACACATTTGTAACAATTTGGTGACAATTTTTTAATCCTTATCCATCACAATACTAGAGTAATTTCTCTCAGACTAAGGGTGGGGGTCGTTATAGAAGAACTGTTTCTAGAACAGAGGAAGAAATGGCAGATTGTTTCAATACATTTTTTTCCCTTAATAGTTTTAGTCAACTGAAAGCCAAATGATTTATAGTCCTTCATATTCTCATTTCCGGCTCTTCTCAAATTTTACCTGAGCTTTGTGTGCGTCTCTGACAGCTTAAATTGCTTTGAGAATAAAGACTATTTAAAATAAAATCATATTATGACTGATTTGACAGAGGCATATGAATGTGACAGGGACATCAATAGAAATTGGTGGCTTTACCGAGAAAGGTCTCTCATTCGAAATAAACACAAGGCATTGGGAGCAGCTTCATTTGATCAAATCTTTGTCAGAATTGTAAACATACTACATTTGTTCATGCCTTCACAAGTACCGGATAAACTCTTCAGTGTGGCTATAACTACGAATCTTTTCCTGCGTTGAGAATTGAAATGACACCTTTGGCAAAACGCTGTTAACCACGGTGCTCCATATGTTGTAATATTAGGTATATATGTGGTTGAAGAAGTAGTTGATTGTAATTAAGTCAGAATTACTGTATAAAAGCGTGGAGATTCTCCTGAAAAAAATTCCATTTAACATAATACCCTCAAGGTCCATCAATGGATTAGTGGTTGCCAAAGGGGAAGAGTGTTGGGTGGTGGGCGAAAGGGGTAAAGGGGCACATACATATGGTGATGGATGAAAACTAGACTATTGGTGGTGAGCACAATGCAGTCTATACAGAAACTGATATATAATAATGTACACCTAAAATTACACAATGTTATAAACCATTACGACCTCAATAAAATAATCGAAAAAAAAATCCCAAATACTCTGATAGATAAGCAAAAGAGAACATTATATTGCTCACTCTCCAGGAAACAGGGTGTCCTGGTGACATTTGTACTGAAACAGTGCTTGCTGTCCCAACCTATGCACAACCATGGGTAGAAGGAATATTCTACACCCTAACAGATATTCACAACAAATCCAAATAAGGTAACGATCCCCTGCCATCCCCTTTATACAACTGATCTAGAGACCGACTGAACATTGAAATGTGTAATAACAGTCATTTTAGAATAGAGACATATGTTAAGAAAATTTATAGTATCTGATACACATAAACACACACACACACGCACACACACACAACTCTCATAATAACTATACATTAATCTAGACACATACCTGATTGGAAGAGTCCTGTGTATATCATAATATATGCTTTTTGTTTGAAGTCACCTTTTTTCTAGCCTGGTAAATTAACTACAATTTAGAACACATCTGATGGGAAAATATATTAAATATAAAAACAACTTGCCTGCACAGTGTTTTCTTTTCCTTCATTTTCTTTTCTTTTTGAACACAATCTGTATATATTTTGGCGATTACCAGCATTCAATTAGCCAACCAATCTCAATCAACAGTCTGTGTGTGAAAGTCTCCATGTCCCTATGTGTGCTGTGAATACTTTCAAGAGGAATTTGACACCATTGATGCCTTTGATGTACTCTTTCAACAACGTGCATTTAGACCCACCATGAATCTTGTCCCAGCTAGGTGTTGTACCTAATGAGTTATACACATATCATCCTTTTCTTTGGATCTCATCTAATGATAGAGTTAAGAGTGCGAAAAAAGAGCTAGGATGAACTTCAGAATGTAAGGCAAAGAACACATCCCTGACCACTCTAGAACATGTGTCAATATCAAGAGGTTTCAAGGAAGAAACCTCTTTCAACCTTCCCTGAGTTAAAAAGGACTACGTCAAATCTGATTTCTGCTTCTTTCCCACTCTGTGACCTTGGGTAAATAGTTAAACCTTGCTTTTCTCCTCTGTAAAATGGAGAGAAGAATACCTGTACTTTCTGCCTACTTCACAGGTTTGTTGTATGTATCAAGTATTTTTATCGGTGTTGTTGCTATTATTATTATTGGTAGTAGTAGGACTAGTAGTAGAAAGTTTTACTAATATTACTGTAGGAAAGGAGTATTTTAAACACCTCCAAGCTTTTTAACACCTTAATCCACTCCTTAACCCACAGATACATCAAGGAAAAGGGAATGGGCAAAATGCTAAGAGAGAAAGACACAAAGAGAGACAGAGAAGGAGAAGGGTACGGAATATTAAATAGATACAAAAGACTTGAACACACAAGTTCTGAACAAAATACAACCGCAGGAGCCTGGAGAGATTACAAAAATTTGCCTGTGTCACCCTGTTTCTTCAACTAGCTTCTTTCTTTCCAGCTCATCTAATCGGGATATTGTCGGTAAAAATAATTTTCGCTAGATTTTCATAATGCATGCAGTGTGCATTAGAATGAATAATGAGTTGCTCTAAGTGAATAGGTAGCAAAGCCAGAAATCGCAGTGTGCAGCATTTATAAACCACTCATCATGTGGGGAAGGCAGGCACCCTGGAAGATGGAAACAATTGCATCTGAACCTGATAATGGAATGGGTTACATGCACCCAAACCTCGCTCTTTAAAACAAAATAATAAAAATGTGCTTTGGAGGAGACAAATGACTCCCCAGAGAGGGGCAAAAGAAATATTGCTCTGTGAGCTCAAAAACATTACTTATAAGAGAGAAAGATTCTTATCCTTATAATTCCTCTTGGAAGAAAGACACTGAGGGGTAGAGAAGACAGGCAGGGCTTGAATTTAGGGAACATTTTCATTTCAATGAGCATCTGCTGACAGATAGTAAATCCAATGATAACTGCATGCAGTGTGGGTGCCTTCCTTTTTGGTAAGCATTGGTGAGGGTACCTTACCGCTCCTGGCATCATTGTTCTTGTTCCGGTTGAGCACAATGGGGTTGTAAAAACTATAAGAGAAGGTAAAAGGTGAAGAAAAATGTGACTCTGTCGGAAAAGAAAAGCTATTTCTAACAAATCTATTTTCTTTTGATGCAACTTACCCTTAGCATTTTGTAATTTCACAATGTTGCATAGAATAGTATACAAATATTCTGGAATTTCTTATTATGAATCCAGATGGAGACTCTTTAAATGTGTGCTGTTATTTTCACAAGGGAGAATGGAAGAACTTAGAAGCAATAGTGACAATAATGATGTTGCTTTGGCTTCCAAAAACTTTGTGGGCAAGAATTGCTTAGAGACAAACGTAATTGCTTGTTTCAACCTGCACGTGTAAAAGAAGGTCATAGACATTTTAGATTTACAGTTAGATCCAGGTTATTTCTGAAGAACAAGATAACAGAATATGTTTATTATGTTTGTTTCTTAAAATGAGCAGAATTTTGGATTCCATAAAACATTTATCTATATTTAATATAATGAATTATATTGAATTAATGAATTATATTAGGTATAATAAATTAATGTTGAAAATATGGATAATAATGATTAAATACACACATAAATATTTATACTTAGGGTATTTCCAAAGAAATCTAACTATGCAATAAAAGCAATGAAACTTGATACTGAATTATAGGATTTCCTTTAACTAGGAACTTCCAAATTTTATTTACTGGGAATCCTCTTGGGTCTCATCTAAACAGCATCATCCCAACATATACAAAATCGTTACATGGTTATTCTCTGTCAAGGACTGTTCTAAGTACAAGCTGGCCCTGAGACACTCCTGACAAAGTACCTTTATCTTAACTCGCACATAACATAATTTTACCCCTCTGGTAGAGATAGTTCTAGTTTACTGATTCTAGCAATTGAAATGTATGACTTCAAAAAACCTGAAATAACTAAGGGCTGCCCCAAGGTCCAGAAGTATTTTATCAGTGGAGATTGCATGTGTACTACAGAGATTTGCCGTCAGAGTTCATTTTTCTCACTAAATAGCCATAAACCATCATTTAAATATTTGACTTGGTCATTACCATGCTGCACAGTATCACACAGAACTCACAACTGATACCACTTTGGGACATTTCCCAGAGCATGAATACCAATGCTCATCATTGATTAATAACACTTGTTAACTAATCACACACTGTCAGGTCATGTGTCTGAATAATTTGCTGTGTAATTTTCTCACGTTAGTCAAATTAAAACACGAAAATGCATATACTATTCCGCCAGTTAACTTAATGGTAGGTGATATGTTAAAATTAATTATCTGCCATGTCGTATTATTCCAAACTTGAATGCAGTTCCCATTTGACCCAAAGATTTGCAAACATTGTATAAATATGGGTGACCGAATAATTTATTCCATACATATCCATAGATATTAAATGGAAAGGAATGTCTTCAAAACTTATACATATTTGGTTGCATATTTTTGTGTGAGGGGGTGTCGTACAGAGATAACTGGGTCCACATGATGCAGATATGACCTAGGGTTTATCGGGGAAATGTACTAGCAGAGAAGAAGCAGAGTGGACTCTGTCTTCCAGATTTCCAAATTCTACAGCCTAGTTTGGGCATAGATATTCTGTGTGCTCCATGGTCAAGGTTCCAGCAGAGAGACCTGCCTATAGAAATCCTTGTTAGAGAGACTGGTATAGTTGCCAAATAATAAAGACCATGCAGTGACAGTAGCATCCATTTGTGTCAAAATTTGCAGGTGATAGGTGCACATATTTGATAGTCCTCACGCTTTTCTTTACATGACATACAGTTGAAGTCCCTGAGCAAACTGTTGAACCTGAATGTGTCATTCCTAATATATTCTTTAGTGGCCCAGTGGCCTGACCTTAGAATGAGGCCATTATTTTTTGGCCCATGAATTTGTATAAATCTTTAATAAAACTTGGGATAGTATGCTTTATGGCCAGCAACATCATCTGAAGTTCAAATCATTAAGCAGAGTATATGAGGCCACAGATATTGACACAACCTGCTTCCTTATTTTGATGACTGCTGCATTCCATTGGGTATGTCCACCTTGGAGGCAAGCTCTTTTATCAATAAATTATATTGTATTTTGAAGAATCAAGACTTGAAGGCGAGGGCCCCATTGATTTGGTGGTTATGCTAAAATAGTAGGTAAGGTTGTCTCTGTGTCCAATGAGTGAGCAGCCACCTGTTAGTAATGGTGGCTGAGACTTTGAGGACCAGTATGGGTCCTTAATTGGAGATTCAATTATAAGATGAGAATATCAGATTGATGACATTAATTTTCTGTTTGTGAACTTTCTCTATTAGAGGCCGGGAACAGCCTAGCTCTAGACATTTGGCAGCAGAAAGAATTGTGGAGTATTTTTTGATAAATGTTTCAATCTACTGTGAGGTTGGTCCAGATATTTGTAATTTCATTGGGTTGGAAGAAGATATGGGGCTCCAGGGCAGAGCTTGAGTTGTTGTTTAGAGTGCTTTCAAGGTTTCTAGCTGTGGACATTTCCATTCAAATTTAGCTATCTGTCTGGTTGGTGTCTTGGTATAGAGTCTAGAATAAAACTTGCAGGTATAGAATGTATTACCTCTAATACCCAAAGAGGTCAATTAGATTTTGGATCTTTTTTCTTGATAGTTGGCAGTTGTAGAGGCAATAATGCATTTTTAATATTTCTTTGTGTTACACTCCAGATGATCACTTGTATGGTGGGGACTTGAGCTTTGTCTTCATTTAGAGTCACAATTAACCACTTGTGCCAGGAGGGCATGCAATGCAATACAAATAGTTTTCTCAGTAGAGGTCATTATCAAAAAGCCAACACTGTAAGAGATCCACCAAGAGTTCATCTTGTACTAGGGTTTGTCCAATGCATCGATGGCCTGTTGTTGGCATGACTTACCATGTAAAAGGAAACTGATTTTGATTTTCTTTCCAGTGGGTATAAAAAATAAAGCATTAACAATACCCAAGGCCATATACAAATGCCAATAGTGGCAGCACAAGAGGTCACCATTATGATGTCAAGTAAAATTGGAACAATAGTGGCCACTTTCCTATTTAAGCTTCCACATTTCAGAAAGTCTTCAAGCACCAGTGGCTTCCATTGGCCAGTCAGGGATGTCACATTGGAGATAAGCTTAGGTAGCACCATAGCACCTCAATCTATACTAACTCTCCCGGGAAAAGACTCAGGACTTTTTTTCTCCTAATCTGGGACATCTTTTCAACTACAGTCTTGGCAAGCTTGCCAAGTAGACAGCACGCTTGGCTATACATTCTACTGACTTTTGTAGAAGCC
The DNA here is from genome assembly GCF_020826845.1 of Diceros bicornis minor. Classification (NCBI taxonomy): domain Eukaryota; kingdom Metazoa; phylum Chordata; class Mammalia; order Perissodactyla; family Rhinocerotidae; genus Diceros; species Diceros bicornis. The sequence continues at coordinate 23,535,149 of NC_080766.1, forward strand.
AAAGATGAGGATATCACTGACTCCAACCAACTAACTTGTCTTTACATTCGATCACCAGAACATCCCTATCATCTGTACAGGCTGACAAAAGAATAGCAGATATGTGCAGGCACAAAAGTAAAAATAATAGCTGTCTGTGCCCTGTTACTCTAGGCAGTTTAGGAATATTTGAAGTCTTCCTTTGGGATGGGAAGGGGGTACCAGGCCCTAGACCTAGCCCTGGCTCATTTCACTCCATAATTTTCCAAAGTCAAGTCCAGGTTTTGGTATCAGCTTATGCACACAGTGCTGCTTTCAATTCCTAAGTTCCCATCTCGACAAGCCATTTCTCCTTTAATTTTTTATCAATCTCCTAGTCTTTGGCCAAAAAGCATATATATTTTGCAGTTTTATTCTTGTTTCCTCTTCTTGGCTACCAACAGTTTTTCTAGCTATTTTCTTTTTTGAAAAATGGACTTCGGCTTGAAATATCCTGCTTGTTTTGGAGTTTTAAGACTGACAGACTTCTCCATCATTGTTCCATCCCCCTGAGACCTGGAGCAGACATCTCTGAGGCCTTGAAAGGTTCTGGGGTGGAATCCACGGGCACCCTGCCTCCTCTTGGACTCTGAACAGACATCTCAGCAGCTCCACCTGAGGCTCATGGGCTAGTGAACACTGTTGCCTCTCTGTCCAATTTTGAATTAGAGACCAAGTCACAACACTTCCTGGTTACCTGTTATTATCCCTAGGTGATGAGATAGCACAGTCAAATTCTCTCGCTTCCAAAAAACAAAAACAAAAGCACGGCACCAGGATGAGTAGAGTATGACCTACGTTGTGTGCCAACTGTCTTTTGAAGAGGTCACTGAAACACACCACTGGTGCCTCATAGTGCAGCTATAACACACATTTTCCTGGGCAAAGCCTACAAGTAGAGGTGAAACAGTGTATGCTGTCCTCCTAACTCATTATTCCACAGCCTAGACCAGGCACGGTAGTGTGCACTTTTGCCAGAATTTCCATAGAGGAGCAAATCTGGACCAGCAGACTAGACATGTGACAGAGAGCACCCCAAGAAAGAGAGTAGGCCCTGTTCCCACCCTATGATATGTATCTACAGGGTAAGCCAAGGGGCACTAGGTAACACTTATTTTTACTAAGAAACAAGAAATATATCAAGAAATGTACAGGCCCAGGAATATAGGGAATGTACATAACAAGGACCATGTCTACAGACTGAGGGCTGTGAGAAGAGCTTTGCATGGCAGGAACACTGAGATCAGCCAAAAGTTTTGTCTCTCTGCAGAATGCTTAGTCTAGCTGAGTCATCTCTCTGCTCAACTACCAACGTGGGAAGGAAATTATCCTCCAGGGCCATTAAGACTGGTTTCTCATCACATATCTATTCTTCTTCCACAGTTGTTATCATGGCTGAGAACAAAATCATGGTTAAAAAATATATTTAGTTCAAGTTTTGATTCACTTCTATTATATTAAAAAGGAGTTTTATACAGTACGTGGCTTCAATATTAGTTTTTTTATATATGAACAGGGATCTTTTCATCTTTCCTTTATTCTTTTACTAGGTCCAGGTCATCTGTTATGTGTCAGGCCATTTTGCAAGGTGTTGAGGACATAAAAATAAATAAAACTGAGTTCTAGACACGGAGAATTTTAGAATAATGTGAGACTCAGTCTGTAAGGATATAAGAACCACAAACTATATAGAGGATATAGACATAAATTACACAAATAACTTCAGCACCTTATTACAGTAGAAATGTCTATAGAACGCTGTTTATAATAAAAGAAAGAATAATAGACTCTTTGAGGAAGTAAGAGGGTGTCAATAAAATCTTAAAAATTAAAAGCAACACTAGAAAAAAAGTAATACAAAAAGAAGTAGGCACTGTTTTAGTCAGTTATAACAGAATACCATAGACTGGGTGGCTTATAAACAATGGAAAAGTATTTTTCACAGTTCTAGAGGCTGGAAGTTCAAGATCACGGTGCCAGCATGGTAGGGTTCCAGTCAATGCCTTCTTCTGGGTCACAGATTTCTCCTTGTATCCTCACATGATGGAAAGGGCTAGGGAGCTCTCTGGGTCCTCTTTTATAAGGGAACTACTCCTAATCAGGAGGGCTCTGCTCATATGACCTAATCATCTTCCAAGAGGCCCACTTTCTAATATCATCACCTTGGGGATTACAATTTCAACATACAAATTTTGGAAGGACACAAACTTTCAAACCATAACAGGCACTATATACATGGATGCGATTGGAGCTGGAATTTTAGATTGAGGAGTGGTATGAATAAAAACATGGAGTTGTGTGGGGCTGGCCTGGCGGTGTAGGGGTTAGGTTTGCACACTGTCTTCAGCGGCCTAGGGTTTGTGGGTCCAGATCCTGGGCACAGACCTATGTTTATTAAGCCATGCTGTGGCAGGCATTCTGCCTATAAAGTAGAGGAGTATGGGCATGGATGTTAGCCCAGGGCCAATCTTCCTCAGCAAAAAGAGGAGGATACACGACATATGTTAGCTTAGGGCTAATCTTCTTCACCAGAAAAACACAAAGAAACGTGGAAATTGTGAAAAAACAGCTCTTCGAGGAATTTAACATACTTCATAGAATGCCTGGAGCATAGAAGATGCAGAGAAGAGAAAGTTATGTCACCTACTAGGTGTCTTGAGAAACTCAAGGGTGGGTTTGGAAGCAATTAACTGTTTTTCCAGGTTGTTTCTTTTCCTTTTGTGTGTTAAGGAGATGTAACCACCAGGCATCCTGAAACTGACCAAGCCTCACCACAAGAGCTATGCCCATGACCTTTGCCTTATTTTTAATGCAAAGATCTCTCCAGGAGGAGCTTAGGCCTGATTAGGTGGAAGCCTGTTCTCCAACTGAGCCTGTGCAAGAGAATACTCCCCTCTCCCTTTTGAATATTAATTCCCCAACCAAATAAAAGTTCTTGCTTTCCTTTCTTCGAGGATGCCATGACTTTGGAAATGATTCCTCACGCCTCCTATTTGCTGCAAATACACTTTACTTTGTGAGACAACTTCTACTGGTGTAGAGTCTTATTTGACTCACCAGGAGGTGAAACCACTTGGTTCGGTATCAGTTAGAGATAAGTCTAATGGATACAGAAGTGTTCCATCATATCTTCCTAATTTCTTCAACTGTGAATCTTATGTCATGGTCAACCACTGATCGATGTGACACAAGGGACAGACTTAAATAGGACTGTATTTAGAAGGAACACATGGGAGAGATAAGGATCATGCATTAAAAAGAGGTAAAATTAGCATTGTGGAGACAGTTTGGAAAAGACTGCAGGGCACCTATGAATATCTTCCATTTTTATCACAACTTTCTTACTATCTGCTCAGATATTAACCATTTGTAACTTGACTTCATAATCAAATATAACATGAATGAATAGATCTCTAGAGCTAAAGACTAGCAGTGAGAGAAGACACAAGTAACTGTGAAACAAATCAGCAAATAGATATATAAATCAGTGGGAAGGGCAGTGTCACAAAGAAAAATGGAAAGTGGTCTGGAGTTTTAAAAACTTAGAGTGAAATTCAGTCAATATAAATAAATTAAACCCCCAAAGAATTATGATCAAATAGACTTGACTTAAAGAAATAGTGATACATAAAATATATGTACCCATCACATTTACAACCTGCTTATCCTTTCATTACAGCAAACATTCAAATAAAACAATTAAGACAGTTTGATTGCAAGAACCTATCAAATAATGGATTTGTCATTATTTATCTTCAAAGATTCAAAATTCCTTCTCAAGGGCTGAGGCCTTGAATCTCCTCTGAAGCTATAGGTCATCTTCAGAGATATGGCTTTGATGTGATGGCTCTTTTTGTGGGGAAATCTTCCTGTAAGTACTGTGTATCCTGATTTAGGTGGAGATATCTGTTGTGATTAAAAAATTCAAGGTATTTCTTAGTAAGATTTTCCTCTGAAATCTCTTCATGGTCAGCAGAACCTCAGAGATCCAGGTGCAGTATTCCTGCAGGCTAATGTTTTGGCTCCCCCTGGAGGATATTAAGATGTCACAGAGCTTAAACCGTAGAGTCAAAGCTAGTTTTCCACAAGCCAAAAGGTTGAAAAGATGAAATGAAACAACAAAAATCAGGGGCTTCTGTTCCTGACTATGATAGAATAACTGGTACTAGACTCGCCATTTCAAAGTAAATGACTTTAAAACTGGACAGAACATATCAGACAACTGTTTTCAGTCAAAGGAAAACAAGCAACAAAAGACTAATTAGTGAGAGAAGAAAAACTCAGGAGGTGAACCTCAAGCTCATCCCAGCTCCCTGCCTGGTGAAAATTCCACCAGTACAGCAAGCTGGAGTTTTAGCAGAGCGTGATGGTACTGTTGAACCCAAGAGGCAGAAATGAGAGTTCAGACCAGCAACCTGGAACCTACAGGGCAGGGCTCTGGAAAGTAGCTTCAAAGGCTTGGGATGGAGAGGCAGAAATCTACATGAGGCCTGCCTGCAAATCCTTGACGAATGCTTGGCTGACAATGTGCAGGGCAAGATGGCATTGTTACTGCACCAAACGGTAACGAAAAATGGCTATCCGTTTTTGGCTGACACCCAGAAAGCCAATCAGTCGGGCCCGAAGTGGACAAGGGGTTCAGTTCCTGAAAAAAATGGCTCAGACACCCATTACCATGGTGACCCAGGCTCCAGGGAGATGTCATCTTTAGGAACTTGGTGGGAGTCAGAGAGCATATTGCCCAAACAGCACAGTTAAGAGTGAATAAGTTTATCATGCAGATTTAAGTCCTGGCCTTACATTCTGATAAGTTTCTAGGTAAGGCCATCCCCAATTCTTCCTGGTGCAGGAAACAATATACCTTTACAAATGGAGATTTTCTTTACGAATGTAAATATCTCTCATAAAGGGTAACTAGAAGTAAGAATGGGCTTAGCCTGACCCACCCAGGTACCTGGAGATATCTATAGTAATGGCCTTTTATGGGGGCAAGCCTCCCACCCCAAACTCCTTTGGTCAGTTAATGGGAGTGGGGGTCAAAATGTCATTCAGGCAGAGACACATTTTGAGTTGGCAAATTCCAATCCCCCATAGTTACTAGCTGCTTAATCATCAATGGCTGTTTGCTGGGTTCAGCATGACGCTTACAACAGAGCAGTTGTTACCAAATTGAGAACAAAGGAGGAGGGATAAGAGAGGTCAAACAGTGCTGAGGGACTTAAAGATTCAGTCCAGTCTGAGGGGAGAGAGCTCATTAACCACTCTTAATCCTCAGGGCCTGGAGCCAGAGACAATGGAAAGGCCTTGATTTGGGAGTAGTGACAATGCCCAAAAGATACACATTAAAATTGGAGCCAAAATTACCTTGAAAATAAAAGAATATATCACACACAGAAGATAGTAAGCGTAAGAAAGCCCTATGGCTATATTATTATCAGTCAAAATAAACTTTACAAAAAATGTGGACAAGAAATGAAGAATGACATTTCATAATGATAAAAGAGCGATTCATTAGAAAGACAAAACAATTCTAAATATGTATGCGCCTAACAACAGAACTTCAAAGTACTTGAAGCAAAAACTGACAGAATTAAAGAATAGACAAATCCTTAAACATAATTTGAGATTTTAACATCCCTCTCTCAGTAATTAATAGAACAAATAGACAAAAATTTAGTATGCACATAGGAGATCAGAGAATACTATCAACCAAATTGACGTAATTGACATTTACAGAAAATTGTAGCCTACAATTGCAGCTGTAACAACCAGACATGTGTTGACACAAAATAACCAATAACCATTCTATAGAGAAGAGAAATAAGGCGGTTTACTTGAGCTAGAGTGGGGATTATAACCCAGGAAGGCCTTAGAAAGCATTCCAGAGAAGCATGGTTTTCAGTACTGTCATCTTTTTAGAACAAAGAACATACATTAAACACACCCAGCATACATTTTCATCAAAATTTCAAAGAGATATTCAGTTGCAAATTAGCAGGTCAACATGATGTCAGGAAAGGGACTAATTAGACTTTACCCATAGGGCGTTACCAATAGGGCTTTACTTGCAGAAGGGGAAGTATGCACTCTTATTTTAAGAGAGTGCATTCTTTACTTTAATGGTTAAGTAGATGTACAATGTATGTTTGATAGGCCATAAGTTAAGCTTTTTAGTTCAAGCCAAATCAGTTTTGAACCCAAATAGTTACCCCATATGTCTCAATATGTGACAATCTCTTGTCACATGCTTTATAAATATACATGGAAAAGACCATATCTTGGCCCATTAAACAAGGTTCAATAAATTTTAAAACATACAAATTATCCACAGCATTTTACCTGACTCAAACTGTATTAAATTAGAAATCAATAAAACAAGAAATAGAAAATTCCCAAATATTAGAGAATTAGATGCCACATTTCCAAGCAACCCATGAGTTAAAGGAAACATCCAAGGAATATTCGAATATATTGCAAAGTAAATAAAAAAAATCCAAGATATCAAAATTTGAAGACATAGCATAAGCAGTACTTCAAGGCAAGATTGTAACTTTAAATGTCTACATTTTAAAAGAATAAGCATTCGAAACAGTTATATAACTTCCTACCCAATTAGCCCAAAAAATAAGAGCAAATTAACTTAAAAATAATGAGTAGAAAAGAATAAAGGTGGAAACAGAAATCAACGAAATAGGAGGTAGGAATAAAAAAAGGGAAAAAGTTGGTTCTTTTAAAGTTTTATTAAAATTGATAAACCAATAACAAGATTAATCAAGGAGTAAAAAAAAACGACAAGAAACACAAATTACCAACATAGGGAATAAAAGACATGATATCACTACTCATCATACAGATATGAAAAGGAAAAGGAAAACTTTCTAATATTGATTACTTATATGAAATCGAAAAATTCCTTGAAAAACATAACTTAGCAAAACTAAGCCCAAAAGCAATAAGGAATCTGAAGACTATGAAAGAATCAATTAAAGAAACTGAATTCATAACCAAAAGCTCCCACAAAAAATATTTTCAGCCTAGAGAGTTTCAGAAGTTGTTTTTTTATGACATTTAACACTTGAAGTGTACAAACTTTAATTCCATTTAGTTCCTTTTACCTTCATCACTTTTAAATTCTATTGTCTTGAGTATAAGACTGTGTTATAATTTTTGTTTCAATCACCAAATATGACTTGTAAAACTCATGAGAAGGATAGTGTACTGGGTTCGGTAGTGTCTCCCAGAAACACAGAACTACAGAATGTGATCACATTTGGAAATCGGGTCTTTCCTGATATAACTAATCCTAAATCAAGACAAAGTCATACTAAATTAAAATGGGACCTAGTCCAATGACTGGTGTCTTTATAAGGAAAGAAAACAGAGACTCAGACATAGGGAGAATGCCGCGTGACTAGGCAGAGATTGGAGTGATGCAACTACAAGCCAAGAAATACCACCAGAGTTGCTGGATTGTTAGCAACCATCAGAAGTTAGGAAGAGGCAAGGAAGGAAAAGAGAGAGCATAGCCCTTCTGATACCCTAATTTAGAACTTCTGACCTCCAGAACAGTGAGAAAATACATTTCTATTGTTTTAAGCTACCCATTCTGTGATACTTTGTTATGGCAGTCCTAGCAAAGTAATGTAGATTTTTGTACAGAGAAGTAGGGTGCTGCTGTAACAAATATCTAAAAATGTGGACATGACTTGGGAATTGGGAGATGAATAGAGGCTAGTTAGAGTTTTGAGATGCTTAATAGAAAAAGTCTAGATTATCTTGAAGGGAGTGTTGGCAGAAATGTAGTCATTAAAGGTGGTTCTAGTGAAGGCTTAAAAAGACATGAGGAGAGCTACAGAGAATGTTCTGTCTTCTTAAATAAATATATCATCACATACAGAATGTTGATAGAGCTATAAATGTTAAAGGTGCTTCTGGTGATACCTTAGAAGGAAAAGAGAAACATATTATTGGACAGTGCAGGAATCAATACCATAAAGTGGCAGGAAATTTGGCTAAACTGTTAATATTGTTGGGTCGAAAATGATGAACTTGGATATTTACACGAGATTTCCAAGCAAAGTGTGGAAGGTGCAGCATACATCTTGCTGCTTATAATAAAATGTGAGAGGAAAGAGATGTGTTAAAGAAGGACTTGCTAGGTAAAAAGGAGCAAGCACTTGATGATTTGGAAAATTCTTCACCTACCCAAATAGCAAACTTGGAGATAGACCAAGGGACAACCGTTTGCTAAAGAGATTAGTCATGTGGCTTATGTACCCAATTATCCATATTAATGTCTCCAAGTGGGACTCCCATAAAAGTATTGAATCTTAACTTATTTTCCACAGTTTCTTGTTCTCTTCATTTTTTCTCAATCTTTTTTCTCTCTGTTGTTCAGATTTGGTAAATCCTGTTGATCTGTCTTCAAGTTCAATGATTGTATCCTGTATTATCTCCTCTATACTGTTGAACCCTTCCAGGAAGTTTTCTTTCTCTGTCATCGCATTTTTCATTTCTAAAATTTCCATTTCATTCTTTTTTATACTTTCTACTTCTGTACTGATGTTTTCCATTTTTCATTTGCTTCAAGATTGCTGATTGTTGAAGCATTTTTATTTGTGCTATTTTAAAATACTTAGTTAATTCCTACAGTTGATTCATTTTGATCTTGGTGAATGTCTTTTCTCCTTCAAGTTGTGATTTTCCTGATTCTCGGCATGATAAGTGATTTTTTATGGTATCCTGGACATTTTGACTGTTATGTCAGGGGACTCGGAGTCCTATTTAATCTTTCATTTTAGCTGGCAGTCACCCTGTTTGGTTTACCACACAGGTTCTGGCCTATAATTGTGGGCTGTGGGTCCAATGACCATTTGCTTTTTAGAGTCTTTGCATAGCTAGTTTTGTTGGCTGGGTTTATTTGCTTCCACTGGGGTTCCCACTGCTTGCAATTGGTAGTACTTGAGTGGACAGAAAGTATTTAACTAGACTGGGCCACAGTGAGGGAAGTGAGTCTCTGGTCTGTGGGGTTGAAAAATGCTTCCGGAGCTGGATTGCTTGTTGTGGGGAGATCCCTTTGCTGCGGCCACCAGGTATCTCTAGATTGGGAGGGAAGATTCAGGCCCATAAGGACGGTCTTCCTGGGCAAGGTTTCTTTTTGAGTGAATTCCTCTTGCTTATAGGACACAGAGAGTTCTTCCCCTGCTTGGTGCTTGTTTTGGTGGATTTCCACTTGCTGGTGACTCTAACTCCTGGTGTTTCTGTGTGGGGGAGGAGAGACTCCAGTCAAGTGGGGAAAAATAGCACTTCCTCTGGTTGATCATTGTCAGTGGAGTTTCTATCAATCCCTCTTTCCAGTGCTTCCAGGCTCACCTGGTACTGTTGGTGGTACTCCCGTTTGATCTAGGCCAGTGATGAGCATACCTGGCCACTTCCTCTTGCTAAACTGGAGGATGGGAAACAGCAGGCCTGAGTCACACTTTTCTGTTGGGTGGAGTTTCACCGAGTCACCCTAATGCTATGTTCTTCCTCCAGTCTTGGAATCTCTAACCAGTCTTCCTTCCTTTTTCCACTCTTTACGGTTCTCCTTTTATTACCTATTGCATTATTCCCAGAGTTTATGATTGTACTATGCAAGGAAAAGCAGAAAGAAATGAGTTTATGCCATCTTGTTTGGACCATAATTTTATAATTACATGTATATAACATTTAAAAAGGAAATAATACCAATATTTCACAAATTCTTTCAGAATTGAATATTCTTTTGAGTATCTTCAATATTGAAAATGAAAGGGCTGTAATGGGCATATTTTACCAATTATATGTAATTGGGTGTCTGTTGGCTATTAAAAAATAGAAATAATGTCTTTTTTACAGAGATGGTTAAAAATTTGGACAATACAATTAATGAAACCTGGAATTCAATTCTCCTGATTCTGTTGCCTGGGAGGTCGGTAATACTGATAGATTACTTAAACTCTCTTAATTTCACTTTCCGTTGTAAAACTTCTATAATTAGTGTTCAACTCCTCACAGGAATTTTGTAAGAAGTAATGCAAAATTCATGCAAAGATTTTTGCACGTAATGAGTACTCATTCAAGTTTAGTGCTATTGTTTGCCATTTTTGTTATTAATATCAAATTTACAATAGGTGATTATTTATATTTAAAGAATGATTACATGAATAATTTAATGAATAGATAATGTAGTTTAATCTCAGTACTGTTCCTTTTCAATTACTCTACATGTATACAAAAGCTTCAGGATGTATTTAATCTGATGGAGGTTTTACTTAGATAAATAACTGTCTATAGATTGCCTACTATGTGCCAGTCATTGTGCTAGATGCTGGAGATACAGAAGCATCCCTGACTTTGTTCCTAAAACTTAAGTCTCTAACAGTGAAAAGTAAGAGTTAAGCAAAAATCATTAACATAGTGTGATAAATGCTGTGGTAGAGTAGGAACCTCTAATCTTGTCTGAAGTTTCCTAAAATCATTTCGTGAATGTTATCAGAAAGGTGAGATCTGAAGTAGGAGAGTAGCAAACTGATGAGCAGGACAATTGATCCAAGCACTAACATTCTGCTGGGTCTCTATGCATGGAGAAGTGCCTTGAAGCAAGAGAAGAAATAACAAAATGCAAAGAACTGAATGATGCTCAGTCATTGATGGAGCATCTATGGCCAGAAAAGAGCAGTGAGAGATTTCTAAGTGGGTCAAGGACCAGGAAAGAAATTGCAAAAGTTGCCAATGATCTAACCTCCCCAAATCATCAGAAACATGACAGAAATAAGGGCCTAAAACATGAATAAGGAATTCATAAATTACCATGAAATGTGTTCATTATTGAAGAAGTGAAAAACAAACTACCAATATGATAGTTTATATAATCTGAAATTGCATATTATATGTATATTTTATATGTATAATATGGTTGGGTAAACAATTACTATATACAATGTTTAAAGATGATGAAATACTATGTTATCATTAGAAAAAATAAGATAAAATTATATGTACATGTATGGAAAGATCTTTGATATACACGATTAGCTGGAAAAAAAAGTATATATGTAAATATATAAATAACATTATATACACATGTATATATATTACATATATATGTGTGTGTTCATACATACAAGTGTGTATATTTCTCTATATATACAATTATAGAAAGATACTCAAGGAAATTTTTAAGAGTGCTCTCTTCTAGAAGAGCGGGTCTGATACTTGTGGTAGAGAGAAAAATTTACTCTTCATTGTAAAATATACTTTTTAAATTATGTTTATGATTTACTTTTTTTAAAGAAATATGATTTTAATTATGAAAAGGAAAGCTGAATAAATTAGGAAACACAAGTATATTCCTAAGTAGTTCTACTTAAAAAAATTGAATATAACACCCAGTATGAAATTTACAATGGCTTCTTGGAAGAATTATGAAGAATTTGATTATATTCAACCTATTCTCTGGAATTAATATTCAGAAAAGATTTTGTCATACTTTGAGGCAAATAATATGCAGGACCCTGAATATAATTATGTCTCTGAGAGTTTATTGGGCTACAAAATTGCTAACTTATTCCTTAGTCATCATGGACAATCATGTGACTTTTATGGGTTTTGGATTGTTTATTTGGAAAAAGGGACAATGACCCAATGTACTTCAAAGCATGGAGGGTTGATTGTATAAACTATAAGATTTCGAAATTGCTTAAAAAAATTGACTACAGGGGCTGGCCCCGTGGCACAGCGGTTAAGTGTGCATGCTCCGCTTTGGCGGCCTGGGGTTGACCGGTTTGGATCCTGGGCGTGCACCAATGCACTGCTTGCCGAGACGTGCTGTGGCGGCATCCCATATAAAGTAGAGGAAGATGGGCAGGGATGTTAGCCCAGGGCCAATCTGCCTCAGCAGAAAAGAGGAGGATTGGCATCAGATGTTAGTTCAAGGCTGATCTTCCTCACAAAAAAAAAAAAAAAAAATGACTACACATTTCAACTGATTTGAATAAGTAAGTTGATATACTCTCTACCTGGAACTCTTTGCAAGAGTTTTTTTTGAGTTATTATGCTTGAGAAAATCAATACTATTGATACTGATATTAATTAGGGTAAATATGAATCCAAACATTTTCATTTTTGCTTTACTATGTCCTTAAAAATAAAAAAAAAAAACAATTTAAATGTTATGCAAAGATATACTATTTTCCTAATTAAGCCAAATTATGTCCTATAAATTTAGCTTATGTAAATCTAGTTAAATAAATCAAATTAATTGTAAAAATTTACACTATCAATATTTGTGTTCAATTATCATTAGGAGACAAATTTACATGAAAAGAAACCATAGCTTTTTACTGCAAAGAGCACAGTTCTTTCTTTTTCTGTAGGATTAAAACGCCTCCTGCAAAATACCCCTACCCCATTACCTCTTTCCCTTTGGAGTTCTGAGCCAGAATGTTCCAGAAGCCATAGATCTTGACTCCCTCATTGAACAGAACCAGTTTTGAATGTCACTTAGATACAAGCTGATCCAGAAAAAGGTGACAAATTATTTCTGAAAGGGCACATGTAAACATTAAGGAGGAGGGAATCAACATTTTTAGATGGAGGGTCAGTAAAAAGATCTGAAAGAATGACTGTCCTTGTCATTCTTGAAAAGAGTAATCAAAGTAATGTTATATAAAATCTAAAGGAATTTAAGAAAAATTAATATCTTATAGTTAAACTCACAGGTAATAGTAACTAGGCAAGAGAAAGCCAGGTAAGATTAGAGTGACACATTTCATGCATTTTTCTTCTGGTTTTGTAGAGAGAAAGTAAAGATAAGTACAAATAGAGTATAAACAATGTAATCTGTTACTGAGAATTCCGTAAGACATTTACAGGTATTTTGAAGTACCTGCCTTCCTGATCGAATGTTACAGCAGTCTTGAAGCTTCAAAAAGGTTGTTATGACTTTGTTTTCAGCCCTGGACTTGCTGACCTGAAACTGAACAAAGATGTAGAAATGACATTCACACCTCTTAATTGGTATCATTAAGAGAATTTTTTTTCATGCCAGAGGACAAAGTGAGAGACCTCCTTGAGATTACTATGCTCTTGGGGAAACTGAAACTGTCTTCTAATGAGAACACAGTGCTTGTAGCTCTTAAAAAGACACGAGTTAGCATTTGGTATATACTTTAAAACAGATATTCTGCTCTGGAAGTGCTCTACGTGATTTTGCTGTCCCAGAAGGGGAAAGGAAAGAGCTGTGACAGAAGTTAAAATAATGCATGTTAGTTGAAGAAATGATAGTAAATTTGAGGGGAAAATTGGGATTTCATGTGTGTGTGTGAATACGCATCTGAGCATGGGAGTTGGAGAAGTGTTTAACCAAAACCCTGTGGTTTATTGTAATGCATGTCACACTAGAAACTGCTATCTACTGAAAACGTGGCATGAAAATAGTAGGATGGTAAATGTCAGAAATTTAAAGTTGTTTTTTCTAAGTAAGTGTAATTCTTGGAGAATGTGCTTAAGCAAAAATAGCTTTATTATATCTGCAAATATCTTAACAAGATAATTATTGCCCAACTTATTGAAAAGCCCCTGATTGTTCGTGTGCGTGTGTGTGTGTGTATGCATGTAAAACATAGAGCAAGCCCCCCTACCCACCCCCAAGCAATTATGTTGTGTCAGAGGCATCTGTACACGATACCCAAAAGTGTTGTGACCATTACGTTCATTGTGTTCAGTTTGGCATTATCCAAAGAGTTTGTGACCATTGTGTTCAAAATATTCGTGAGCACCTTCTCTTATCTCTGGCTTTCACTCTTCCACTACATTGCCATAGAGCTTCTTCAACATAGTTAAGGATGGGTCCCATTGTAGGGAGTCAGTGGAATTCTGGAGATGTAACCTCCTCTGGTTCATATTGATTTTCCTCTTCCAAATTTTCAATAAATAAGAGTTCATTAACTGCTTTCTCTAGATTTGAAGATTATGAATACTCTTAGATTTGAATCTCAAATTTGGAATCAAAATTTTGTTTCATTCTTTCAGTTGTAAAATATTTATAATATCAGCCACCTAATATGACACGTTATGTACTAGAACAGGATCTTGTATAAGGCTTAATTCTTTGCCGTACCAATTTACCGGTCTCCTGGGGGAGACTAGCATATGAATTGATAACTAGAATATAATGAGTGCCACACTTTAGCCGTATAGAGAGGAATATGGGAGCAGGGAAGCAGCATATATTTCTGCTTAAAGAGAAAACTGGAGAAAGTGTCACTGCACGTGCATATCTTGACTTAAGTTTTGGGAATATGAATTTGACTGGTGACGAAATGGAGGAAGGTGATTCCAGGCATGACTTTTTCGAGGAATTCTATGCAGGATGTCTACATAGCGTGAGATGAAGAGTGATGGGAGATGAGAGGGGAAAGCCCTGTGAGCGTTCTTGATACCACTGGAGGAGATTTGGACTTTATCCTCTAAGGACAGGGGTGAGACAAGGATTTTAAATAGGAAAGTAGCATAATTTCATTTGGGTTTTATTAATATTTTCTAAGCTGTGGATAAGAAAAAGTCTGGAAGCAGGAAAGCAATTTCAATAGTTTGATAACAGATGATAAAAACAAAGCCAAAACAGTGGGGGTGGGGATGGAGAAAATACGAAGAAATTGAGAAAAATACCCATTTTGGAGGTCAAGTCAATATAACTTGATGACTGAATAGTGAGTTTCATCAATTTGAATATAAGGAAAGAATTCTAGGATAACTCTCAGATTTCTGATTTAGATAAATCTGTATGTCTGGATTTGTGTTAAATATGCGTATATATTTTTGGAAGCCTAGAGGATTGATAAATCACCCCCTTCTTTACTGCACAAGTTAAGAATCTATTGAGACAATGACCCAGGAATCAAAAAGATTGAAATCAAAATGTCCTTTTTATTACTAATTGAAATGCAAAGTTAAACATGGGGCCAAGGGAATCTCCTGATGCATCCCTGAATTAGAGTGATTCACCCACATATCCGGTCTTAGGTTCAGTTGGACCAGAAAGGGCTTCCTCTGTTTCCCCTCGAACAAGTGCCTTGCTGTATAGCGGGAGAGCAAAGCAAAACATCCATTCTCTATAGGCAAGCAGGATTTTCAAAAAAGAAGCTCAATATTTGTTAAAATATTCACACAGACACACATATGCATACAGACATGCATTTACTTATGTATACATATGTACACAAACACATATGATTTTATATAGAAATATGGTTTTATATAAAATATGCTGAAACATCAATATATATGTTTCTACATATGTACATTTTTATTTGGTTTTATTTTTGTTAGGTGATATACAAGTTGTCGTTTTATTAATTTGACATGAGTGCTCTGATATATGAGAAATGTTCATTATAATAATCCACTTTAAATTTAACAGCAAATTTATGTAACATATATATTTGTCTTCAGAATTTTTTAAGTAATTTTGAATAAATGATATTGTGTTTCCCAATCCTAGTGTAATCTGAAATAACTTTTAAAAAAATGCATTTCACCGAGTTCTATGCATCTATAGCTGTACATAGATTAGTATTTAAAGAAGTACAACATATTTTTCTTGTGTCACATTGATAATAAAATTGAAGCCTTTTTATAAAAAAATTTGCATTGAATTTCAGCAAGCTCCTACACTACCATTTATATTTTAAATTTAAACTTGTAACTAGATGTTCCCTTAGTTCGGTGGTAGTATTGACATCTGCACTTTCATAAAAGAGGCAGAAGAGAAGGATTCTTTATACGCAACCATTACTGTCTTTTTATTAGCTATCTTTGTACTAGATTAACTTATCTGAACTGAATTAACAGAGCTGGATGGAAAAAAGTATAGGCCAAGATTTTATACACGGCCCCTTAGATGTCTGTAAATTCAAGAGGCACAATTAAATTTGCAACAAAAAAATATTTTGGGAATATTTCTCCTCAATCAAATAGATTTTAGAAAGCGAGAACCACTTGTCTTTGGTTTTAATTGGAAAAAGTCAGGGTCCCAAGTTTCCAGTTAATAGTAATGGGAACACAGGCACAAACAGAACTACCTTCTTACTGGCTTATCTATTTCAGTTGTTAGATTTAAATAAAGATGGATTTTACATTTTTCTACAATTCTGCTATTTGTCTTCATGTATAAGAAATGCATGAATCTTATGATTCTCATCTTCTTCATCTCAGCTTTTATTTTTCTTTCATGGTTTCTTGGCATATCCAGCTCTTTCCTGCTTTTCCACTCTCCTCTTTTGACTGTGCAGTCAGCTCTTCCTACAACGTCTTTCTTAGTATTTTTCTCTATTTTAGTCATTCTTGCCTATGTTACCTGTTATTGTGCATTGAATTTTGTCTCCCAAAAAAGATGGATTCAAGTCCTAACTCCAAGTCCCTGTGAATGTGGCCTTATTTAGAAACAGAGTCTTCCCAGATGTAATCAAATTAAGATTAGGTCATACTGCATTGGAGTGAGTTTGAATACCCATGACTTATGGCCTTATAAGAAGACAAAAATTTAGCCATAGAGACAAAGAGAGGAGAAGGCCATGTGTGATGGAGACAGAGATTAGAGTGATGCATCCAGAAGCCAACTAATGCCAAGGATTACTGGCAACCACCAGAAGCTAGGAAGAAGCGAGGAAGGATCCCCCTGTAGAGCCTTCAAAGAGAGCATGGCCCTGTCTACACCCTGATTTCAGACTTCTGGCCTCCAGAACTGTGAGAGAATAAATTTCTGTCATTTTCAGCCACCCAGTTTGTGGTAATTTGTTATGGCAGCCCTAGGAAAATAATACACTTAGCAAATCAAACATATCAAGTTTTTGAGGGCTTTTGCAATTATAAACTACATTGTAAAATAGGCAAAATTAATATTACTACACTATTACCTATTTATCCATTTGGCTTTTCATAAAATGAAATTATATCCACTTTAAGATACACAGACACCCAAATATATTGAGATAAATATTGCTGCTATTCGTCAAGTTTGATATTATTGATAATAAGAACAGAATGTCACATATATATTTGCCAGGTGAGTACAATTTTTGCTCAATCATATGTATGTATGTATTCAGGCTATTACTCCTGGATATTACCCTCACTTAGCCTTTATCTAATTCATGTTGCCATTCCTAGCTTCTTCTTTTCATATGCTAAGTGGGACAAAGACTGTTGAGGGACTCATTTTCCCTCTGCCTTTGGAATATATATCTGATTCAGCTAGTTTCACTTTTGCTCCCAGCCCTGTGGTTGCATCTTTTTGCATATGACTTCACCTAAAATTAAAATGAATTTTGATACATAATGAAAAATTTCTTCCTAATGATGAGCTCTGTCTTCCTACAGATTGCACAGAATTTTTAAAAAGTATATTGGGTTTGAATTTTAAACCGAATTTAAGTGCCTTACCTTTCTCACAGTAATAGACACTTTGCTCTAAGGCTAAAGAGAGGCCAAGAGAGAAGAGAGACAGAGGACTGGGTCAAGATCAAGAGTGACAAGAGAGTTCTCATCAATTTTTCTGGACTTGGAGGCAAATAGTCAGCAGAGCTCGCCTAAAGAATATTTGGATGGAAGTGGCTAAGAAAACATCTGCATCTTGGGATGGTTTAAGCAAAGTGAGTACTGACCTGAAGTGTTTGTTCAAGGAGATCTGATCATCATGGTCTCCAGCCCAGAGTGGAAGTCCACTGTCCTCATCTGATTCTGGACCCACAGACTCCTCTCTTTCAACTCCAAGATACCAACTTAACAGACCAGTTTTATCTGGTTTTAGAGCTAATATTACCTTAGGAGGCTATTTCATCCCTCTCACTTATATTTTGGATGATTTAAGAATTTGAAATTGTTGTCTCTATATTCTTACCAATACAAATGAACATGTAAATTTATAATTTTTACATTTTACAATGAATACTTCTGAATTGCATTAACATAATGCTCCAGTGTTGCAGGGAGAAAAGGAAAGAAAGGATCCTCATTAAGTTGAAAACTTTCCTGAAACTCTTCTCTACTTGTAGCTAAATATATTTCTAATTTCTCTATTTTATTAATTATAATTGATTTGTTTTCATATTATAGGAGGCTATAGCATTTAAAACAATTCAATTTTAAATTTCTCCATACCTCAGGAATAGTACCAGAAAAAAATTTTTTTTCAGGAGGAAATAATATTCTCAACACTTTGTCTCTATCATCATACTCAAGTGCTCTCCTCCTGAGGAGGATATTTCTAAGGGAGAAAAAATGTCTAGATAAACTTTTCTAGAACACTATTTCTTGTATAATTCCATCTTTTTTTTTTTTTTTGGTGAGGAAGACTGGCCCTGGGCTAACATCCATGACCATTTTCCTCTACTTTATATAGGATGCCGCCACAACATGGCTCAACACTTAACGCTTGTGCCACCGGGCTGGCCCCCGGCCATTTAAATTACCATTTAAAAATGGTAATTCCACCATTTTTAAATCAAGGAAATGAATATTCTATTCACTGAAGAAAAATTTAATAAAAACCAATAAAATGTTAATCAGATTACATTCAAATAGATAAGATTGAAATATATTTTATCCCTTAATGATAACAAAATAATGTCTTAGGTTGCTCATGTTAGTGATTCTTCACTTAATGAGGAAACAGTATGCAGCATTTAAAATATTTCAGTGTTTTCTGAATTATAATTTAAGAAATGTGACAGCAACGCATATAGTAAACAGCGTAAAGTATTAAGAAAAATTAGTCTTCAAACTCCATTTCTGAAATCTTTGACAAATTATAGTAGATCTTGAAAGTAGTTGAATGTTCTACTCTCCACACCCCACAACATACTCTCATTTGGTTGTGGTTTTTCCTCTTCTTTTTTGGCTATGTTGTGTTTATGAGTAGGAAGATAAAAACTCAATATAAAGTATATAATTTGAACCACTATGTTTCCTGGGCTCTATTTCTGATTTTTATAGTTTATATGAAATTTTTCAATTACTGAATCATAAATTCTAAACTCCCTTCAAGGTGTTGTTAAAATCCAACAACAAAGCAAAACAAACAACAAAAAAATTTTGAGTTATTTTACTTAGGAGGTCAAAGCTAAATGGAGTCTTTTTTATCAAAAGGAAGAATCCCTTACTCTGTTTCTGAATTATTATATTAAACATATTGGTGAATTTGGAGCTTTTGCAAACTGGAGAAGATGTTTTGATATTTTTTCAAATTTTGTTCAAATCAATTTTCCTGGACAGCAAATTGTGATTTGGTGGCAAAAAGGATGGCCGTTGATATCTATATACATATTCATATATATATATATATGGATCTATAGATATACAGATATATAGATCTATCTATCTATGTATGTAGAATATAAAGATATATAGATATAGATATGTCTCTATATATCGCCAAAGCAATGCTTTTTGCCACTAAATCACAATATATATAGAATTATATATCTTTTGGAGGGGAACATATATATATGTTGGAACATATATGTGTAAAATAGTTTTACTATATGTTCATAATAAGTTCTGATCAGTGATCAAAAATGCGAATTTCATTGAAAAAAATGCATATATATGTATTTTCTGAGAACGTGTAATGTTCCAGGCATGGTTCTAGCTACATGAAACTCATCGGTGAACAAAAAGCAGAAGCACCACCCTGAGGCATTCTAGAATGTGAGAGTCCATAAATGTTACATATAATAAGTAAGTAAATTATAAGGTATATTACAAAATGGAAAGAGCAATGGGAAACGGAGTTGGAGGGTGGGCAGCAGAGTTAGATGGATCAGAAGAACTTCTCTGGCCCAAGGAAGAACAGTTGGCGTGGAGTGTGTGTGCGTGGCAGGTGCGATGGGAGTGGTAGGGATCATTGAGAGGGTGAGATTTGAATCAAGACCTGAAGGATATCAGAAGCTAGTCAATCAGATTTTTGGTGGGAGAATAGCTAGAGCAAAGCCCTTATACAGAGAAGATCTATTGCATCTGAGCAATATCAAGGATGTCAATGGTCAGTGGGACCACAATGGAATGACCAACGTTGATTACAATAAAGTCCAAGAGGTAGTGGGGTGAGCTCTTATAGGACATGAAGGTCACAGTAAAGACTTTGGCTTTTTATCATGAGTGAAATGAAGGGCATTTACAAATTTTTGAACAGGTTCACAATTGAAAAGTCACACTCTAGCTATGTGGACAACCAATTTTAGGAGGACAAGGATGAATAGAGAAAGATGTGTTGGTAGGCTACTGCAGACATCTAGGTAAAAGAGTATAGTGGCTTTGGGATGGGGGGCATCAGAGATGGAGAGAAGGGGTCAGAGACTGAGAGTTGAGTGAACACGATTTCCTGATACCAGAATTTCCTGGTTCTGTATGGAGGCAACATATGAATGAAGAGACCGTACAATATTTAATCCATACTGGATTTAATATCATACAAGATTTAATCCACTCTTTTGAGAGTGGAACAGGATGGTAAAATAATTAAAATAATATATTGAAAGTTTTACTTTATTTACTGACAATTGTTTTATTGACTAACAAATTATTTTTATTATACTAGTGGCCCTATACTATAGCTGTATTGAAAAAAAATTTAAGTAAAAATCCTTTTAAATAAATAAAACAGATCATTTCTTGGCCTTTTGGTTAAGATCAAGTTTAATAAATAGAAAAAATCTATATATATAAAGATAAAATAAAAAAGAAATTTACATTGATTATCTGACTGTTGAAATATAGCATAAGCTGAATAATTATTTTTCATTTGTTGTCATATATTTTTATCAGTTTCTTAGCACGTTTGTCTATTACTCACCTGTATTTTTAAAGAATATCCTTTCAAAAATATGATGTACTTTTAATTTTATTTTGGTATAATTGCCTACAATCTGCTTCAAAGTTGCAGTCTTTTGGTTAATAAATTTAAAATTATGACACAAATGATTCTACTTTCTATAACATAACAAACTTAATTAAGAAATTATTCTTGGGCCAGCCCCGTGGCATAGCAGTTAAGTGCACGTGCTCCGCTACTGGCGGCCTGGGTTCGGATCCCGGGCACACACTGACGCATCACTTCTCCAGCCATGCTGAGGCCGCATCCCACGTACAGCAACCAGAAGGATGTGCAACTATGACATACAACTATCTACAGGGGCTTTGGGGGAAAAAAGGAGGAGGATTGGCAATAGATGTTAGCTCAGAGCCGGTCTTCCTCAGCAAAAAGAGGAGGATTAGCATGGATGTTAGCTCACGGCTGATCTTCCTCACCAAAAAAAAAAAAAAAATTATTCTCTATAGGAGCTGAGATACCTGGTATACTCAGAGAAAATTCTTCTAGAAGATATTCTCTATTCTACTTTTTAAAATTTTACAATATTAATATTTCAGTCTAAATATTTTGTTTAGATCATTTTGCCTTTATTCATGGTGCCATTCCTCAAGAAACAGTTTTTCAAGACAAAACTTCTCAAATAAGTTATCTCTATTATTTAAATATATTACTAAATAAAAGCGCTAAAAGAAGTTACCAATTTTATTTCATTCCAAAACATGGTATAAACTAATCCAGATAAAAATACGAGCTCCAGCCAATGATTCCTCCCACAGGTCAAGATATTCTCTTTTTGTTTGTTTTTATACATGTAAGTTTGAGTTTTTTGTTTGCAATCATTGTTTTCAGTAATTGAATTTTTCTAACAGTTTCCAAAGTGGAAATTTTGAGACATTGCATTTATTGAATACTTTGATTAAAGATTCACAACTAATTTAGAAAAATAAAATGAAGCTTAATTTAGAGGACCCATTTGCAATAATGTTCAAAACCATTAATGGGACATGTAGATTGATTTACAAAGTAATTCTTCAAAGATTTTCTAAAATTTGCTTCTTAATGAACCGTAAAAAACAGAAAGTATATTTGCAATGCTGAAGACTTTTGCATTCAAAATTAGCCTTCATCACAAAAATTTTGTAGCTCAATACTCCTTGTGTGTATAGTTTTAAGAAATTTTAAATTTCAACAACTACCGCTTTTATTTTGATTGGCAAAATATTGATGCTTGTTTCAGCACAGTATAAATGATACACTCATCACTATCAATTCAAAGTACAATTCTCTTGCACAGGTTTCTTAATCGAGTATTTGTATTATTAATGCAGGAACAAATCATTTTATCTTCAATCCTGAAATTTTAACATTGTTGACAATTTACCATAGCATTTAATATAATATCATAGACATTTCATCTTTGAAAGAATAAATTCTAAAAGTTTTAATTTGAATCACTGAATTGAATGAAAAAAATCAATTCATTATTGGAATTTATTTAGTTGATTTTCTATTCACAGCAGTTGATGATGGTGAGGGTTTCATTTAACCATGACGTTCTTCTGGTAAAGAAATGAGAACACTGATAGATATCATTTCATTTTTCTATGTGCAACAGAGTATTAGATTTAAAAAAAATGAGAGAAATGAATTTAGGAAATCAATTGATCTAAATGAAAATTCTTGCTTTACAGGATGATATGCCAACGTATCTTCTGTGGCTAGAATTTTTGAAATTGTCCCCTTTTTGTGTGTGTGTGAGGAAGATTAGCCCTAGGCTAACATCCCTTGCCAATCCTCCTCTTTTCGCTGAGGAAGACTGGCCCTTGGCTAACGTCCATGCCCATCTTCCTCTACTTTATATGGGACGCTGCCACAGCATGGCTTGACAAGCAGTGCGTCAATCCGTGCCCGGGATCTGAACCTGTGAAACCTGGGCCGCTGAAGCGAAGCACACGAACTTAACCACTACGCCACCAAGCCGACCCCTGAAATTGTCCCTTTTGAGGATAAGCATCTTAAAATGTTGACTTTTAAAGTAGAAACCAATATACCTATTTCTTTTGGCTTTCATGTAGTTAAGGTATCAGTGTGACACCCAAAATGGATGACTAATATCAATAAAGATACTATGCAGATTAAATGTTCAACATCGACTTTCTCAAGAAACAAATTTAGTATTTACTTTTCTATGTAACACACACTACAATTTTTTGGGTGAATTGCTGCCTAAGGATTTTTTTGAAAAAAATTTAAAGAGCATACCTAACAATAAAATAGTGAAGGTTTTGAATATATAATAATAGACGAAGCCATGTGGCAAGAGTGTTTAGACTATTTTCTTCACATCCCACAGTAACAAAATTCATGTCTATTTCCAGCACATATTTTATGTTTAGCTGAATGATAATTTTTCCATTTGTCACTGGCTTTCACCAACTGGCAACCCGAAGGCTTGCAGAGCACTGGACAAATCACGGTACACTGGCTTGGACAAGAGACTGGCAAGGACAGTTGTGTGACATAATTCTCCCTCTACCACTAGAAGGTGGAAAGCCTTGGCTGCTTCTTGGCACATGTGTCTGAGAGCCGCTTGTTTTATCAGTGAGCATCCCACATGGTATGCTTGAAAAACAAGTGTTCATTACCATTAGTTCGGAAAGCTTTGAGAAAAGAGAGATGGATTATCACTACACATCTTTTTTAACACACGCTCAGTTGAGAACCCTGTTCAGTGCACATGTATCTCAGTCACTAATAGATGAGATCATGGCAGAATTTGTATGAACGAATATACAGAATGAAATCCCCCTTGCCTTAATTTAATGCAACTATTAGTAAGATTATTTCCTTAAACATAAAAATCTTGCTCAAAAGCTAAATTGGAGAAGACCCTGGGAAAATAGGAAAAAAACAAGCATGCTTGAGGCAAACCGGTTTGCATGATCACACTGAATGTGAACCAAAGAAACAGGTCAAGAGATATTTAAAGATTTTCACTTTCTGTATAAGGACTCAGTGGGTGCTAAGAATAAAGAGAAACCATGATTCTGTCCATCAAAGAGCCTCAATTGATTTCTCAGTTGAGGAAGAAACAATACTGTGACCAAGTAGTCCAACATCTGTGATGCAAAGGTAGAGAAAAAGATGTGGGGTGTCCTCTGGCCCAGAAAATTAAGCACTTTGAATCTATAATTTCAGTGGAATTATAAAATAGATTTCAACAATTCCTTACACAATGGGAAGAAAAAAAGGAAAAAAAAAACCCAAAAAACTCAATGACTCTGATAGGCAGCAGATGTCCTGAGAAACGTCCACAAAGCAGATGGCAGCAACGTGTGAATAACAAACAGACTTTTGGTATGGAAACAACAGGAAGAATATTATTGGGAAGAATTTACTGATGTATTTTACATTGAAAAGGAAAATTTAATGACTGTGTGATTAGCTGGAAAACTTAAAGTATAACAATTAGAGAAGAGAGGTGGGAAAGAAAGAGATGTGTGTGTGTGTGAGAGAGAGAGAGAGAGAGAGAGAGACCATTGGAAGGAATACAAAAGCAAAATTCCATTTTGGATGTTGCAATGCTCAGCAACCAAATGACCAGCTTAAAGATTTGATCTATAATCTATATAGAGATGAGGTGAAATGTTCTCATATGTTACATAGTGTTAGAGAAAGCTTGTATAGATAGGTAAATACATTTAGCAAGACAAACATCACCTTCCACTTGTTAACAAAATACAGTGTGTAAAAATATTTTCTGTGGCCCATGCCTCTACAATATCAACTCCCTTCCCCCCCACTCCCCTCAGCCCACACTTGCACAGAATCTCAACCTCTTCTGAATTTAACTGTTTTAATCTCTCACCTACAAATGTAGACTTTCTAACTAGGAAATTACCTTCTATTTATAAATTCAAAAAGTCATCCATTGAAAATAGCCTGGAAAAGATCCACCTGATTGAAAGAGTAAGCAAAATTTATTTAAACATTGAAAATTGATTCGGTCATGAACAACTGGGCAAAACAACTCTAGGATCAGACATGAGAGAATGTTTAGAATAACTGATTCATCATTTGTTCCCATAACTGGCATTCATGGAACATTTTGTCTTACCACAAGGTTGTTTGCCTTTTAAATGGTTTTATGGGCCGGCCAGGTGGCACAAGCGGTTAAGTCCGTGTGCTCCACTGCAGTGGCCCGGGGTTCCCGGTTCAGATCCCGGGCGCACACCGACACACTGCTTGTCGAGCCATGCTGTGGCGGCGTCCCATATAAAGTAGAGGAAGGTGGGCATGGATGTTAACTCAGGGCCAATCTTCCTCAGAAAAAAGAGGAAGATTGGCATCAGATGTTAACTCAGGGCTGAATTTCTTCACAAAAATAAGTAAATAAATAATAATAAATGGTTTTACAGGTTTTCATGTAGACACACCGGAAATATGATTACTTAACAATCATTATTATCTTTTTCCATTTTAAAACCTGTGTATAATTCAATACAAGCATGATTGCAATTATTTAAAGTTGCAACATTACCCAAAATGCCAATACCTTCATTGTGCAAAACTATGAAGGAGCATGATATTCACATTACAAATGAAGTGGTGGCATTTTGTTTTAAAATATCACTGTAGCAGTTGTATAAAGACTGAATTGCTCACCATAATGATTAAATCTTTATTGTACTGTGGCAAGTGGCAATGAACTGGTAATCCATCTGCACTTGCTTTCTTCAAATATTAGGATGTATTACCCCGGAAAATAGGACCTACTAATTTTCCAGCCAATCACCTGTAAAGTAAAATTCATTGAACAGATAACATGTGATTTTGTTTCTTGCATTGCTCTTTAGCTGTCTTCATGATCTCTATTTGAAAGAAAGCATATTTCAAGAGCAAGACAATTACATGGTTTTATGCATTGCATAACTTGCTAAAAACAGTAATTTGCTGACATAAAATTAATTTTGTGTTCAGTTTACAGATACTATCTACTGGAATGTATTTATATTTATATGTTTAACAGCTTTAAAAATTTGGATATCTGCTTGAACAGTTTGTAGGACATGTCTACACCTTAATTATATAATTATAGAATATTTCACAGCATATTTCCAGTAAGTTGTATTATGTTCTAATAAACTATTCTGAGAAGCCGTGCCAGTATTATTATTTTATTTTATCTTTTTGACAAAGATTAGCCCTGAGCTAACATCTGTTGCCAACCATCCTCTTTTTTGCTGAGGAAGATTGGCCCTGGGCTAATATCTGTGCCCATCTTCCTCTATTAGACACTGCCACAGCATGGCTTGATAAGTGGTGCATGAGTCTGCGCCTGGAATCCAAATCTGCAAACCCTGGGCCGCCGAAGCAGAACGCATGAACTTAACCACTGCACCACCAGGCTGGTCCCCCAGTATTATTTTATATAACGTCTTTGATATGCAAATCCTTCAGATAAATATAAACTTCTACTTAAAAATTATTATAATTAAACAATTAACAGAAATATTCTTAGGATTTAAAATATTATTATTATTTAAAATATATTGTAAATGAGAACTAACAGTTCCATGAGGGTAAGGACAGCACTGGACGTCAGTTATCACTTTTAATTTTATTGTATCAGTGTGAATTTCATTTTGCTTTGACTAGTCCAGAAGCTCTCAATAGGAGCCAGCCCAGTGGTGTAGTGGTTAAGTTTGTGCACTCCGCTTCGATAGCCCAGGGTTCACAGGTTTGGATCCTGGGCATGAACCTACGCCACTCATCAAGCCATGCTGTGGTGGTGTCCCACATACAAGATAGAGGGAAGATTGTCACAGACATTAGCTCAGGGCCAATCTCTCTCACCAAAAAAAAAAAAGAAGCAGCTCTAAATAACAATGACTGAAGTAAAATTAAAATTTATTCCTCTCACAAGCAAAGTCCATGTACAATACATCAGTTCCATGAACCTCAGGGACTCTGGTTCCTATTTTGTTTTTGGTGTGCCACCTACAGAATGCAACTTCCACCTCATCATCCAAGATGTTTGCTCTAACTGGAGCCGTCGTTTCAGTATTTCAGCCAGCAAGAGGGAGAAAAGGGGAGGAAAAGTCTAAGCCCTCTCTCTTTTTCAGATCCTTTATAGAATTTATATGTATTATTTCCAATGACATCTTTCAGGTCAGAATTGAGTCAAGGGCCACAGCTAGCTGTAAGGAAGGCTGGGAAATGTAACCTTTATTTTGGTACCCACGTGTATAGCAAAAATCAGAAGTTATTACTATACTGGGAGTATTGGAAATCCTAGTCATTTCTGATACAGTTATTTTGAGTGCATTCTCAGTGCTTAAAATAATGATATAAATAGCAATGAATATGCATGCGTTAAATAAATAAATTGAATATGTCAGATTTGTTTTAATTAATATCCCTAATATTCTCTGTGATCTTGTTCTAGGATTTGGATTTAATAAAAATATCTAGTTTTCATGTGAATATAATGTTTAACAAACCTTAGTCTATTTTTCCTTAAATCGTTCTTGTTTAACTTCATCAAAAAATTAGATTCCTAATACTTTCAGTCTAGGTCAATCTTAGCCTATGAAGTGGTCAAATTTGTACAGTGTGATTGCTAAGGGAATAGAACCTGGAGGCAGACTGCCTCACTTCTAACACAGTATGGGATTGGGCTAGTTATTTAAACTCCCTGTGATACAGTTTTCTTATCTTTAAAATGGGGATTAAAAAAATCAAGTTAATATAATTAAATTACTTAGAAGAGTACTATGATAGACAGACTCTAAGGTGACTCCATGATCCAGCCCTTCTAGTGTTCAGGTTCTCATGTGAGCCCCGCCCCTTGAGTGCATATGAAACCTGTGATTCACTTCTAGCTAGTAGAATACAGCAAAGTTAACAGGATCTGTAGGGTTATGTGTAGGATTGTAAAACCTTTCTTTTAAAGAGACTCTCTCTCCCTTCCTGGTGTTGAGGAAACAAAAGCGAATGTCGGGAAGGCCTACACGGCAAGGAACTAAGGATGGCTTTTTGCTGACTGTCAGCAAGAAACTGAAGCCCTCAATTCAACAGCCCACGAGGAACTGACTGCTGCCAACAACCACGCAAGCCCGGAAGCACATCCTTCCCCAGCTGAGCTTCAGATGAGACCACAGAGCTGGTCAAAGCCTGATTGCAGCCTTGTGATGTGAGACACTGAATGGGAGGATCCAATAACGTTGTACCCTAACGGCTGACCCACAGAAACTGTGAGATAACAAGTGCATGTTGTTTTAAGCTACTAAGTTTGTGGTAATATTGTTATGCAGTGAGAGATAATAATTCCAAATACCTAGTGCATATGAAGTGCTGAAAAAGTGTTAGCTATTATTATTATTACATGTGGCAAGACCATAGGCTTTGAGATCACACAGATCTGAATTCAAAAATAAAGTGACCCTTACTAGCTGTAAGTCTGTACAGATATTTTTGGAGTCCAGATTTCTTCATTTGAAAATTAGGAGCTATATCTAATAAAATCTACCTAATAAAATTGTTTTGGAGGATAATAATAATTAAAATAAAATTGATAATAAAGATAGCTAACACACCATGTCTTTTTCCCATATTATCTCATTTAATCCTTACGAAAACATTGTTAAATTCTTATTATATGTCTGTAGGCATTTACAAATAAGGAAACTGTATTATAGTGAGATTAAGTAGCTTTAATGAATATAGTCATGATTCAAATCCATAAAAGTCTGGTTTTAGAGTCTGAACTGTAGACTGATCCTCTGCCAAATAAAATAATGATTTCAACATATGTATTTTTGAGCACTAATTATGTGCCACTCTCTATTTTAGATGTTGGTGATATAATAGAATTAAAGAGACAATTAGATGTTAGGTAGAAAATGCAAGGCCACCAAAGGGAACTGACAATTACCTGCCAGAGAAGGGGCAGGGAAATCAATAAAGTATGGTGTTATGTAAGCCTAGTGACATTTTCATCACCTTTTTATGTGTTTTGGTGGGCATGTCAGGTGAGAACTGAGAATTGGCCATTGCCATAATGAAGTGGAGGTCATACTGCCCTTGTTGAGAATAGGTTTGGTGGAATGGTGAGGGTAAAAGTCTAATTGAAATAGGTATAGAGAGAATCGATGGAGAGGATTGGAAGCAATGTATAGTCATGTGCTGCTTAACAATGTTTTGGTCAACAATGGACCATGTGTATGACAGTGGTCCCATAAGATTAGTACAGGGGTACCTCAGAGATATTACAGGTTCAGTTCTAGATCACTGCAATAAAGTGACTGTTGCAATAAAGCAAGTTACACAAATTTTTGGTTTCCCAGTGCATATAAAAGTTACGTTTACACTATACTATAGTCTATTAAGTGTGCAATAGCATGATGTCTAAAAAAACAATGTACATACCTTAATTAAAAAATTTTATTGCTAAAAAATGCTAGCCATCATCTGAGCCTTCAGCAAGTCATAATCTTTTTGCTGATGAAAGGTTTTGTAAAAAATGTATCATCTGCAATATGCAGGAAAATGAGGTATGCTTGTACCATATAGCCTAGGTGTGTAGTAGGCTACACCATCTAAGTTTGTGTAAGTACTGTAGGGGAGGAAGAAATTTTCCTCTACCCTTCTAGGTTCTTCTGGCTGGTCTAAGAATTAAATTGACATGAGACAGATTAACAGAAGAAAAACAAACAAAGGTTTAATAACATGTATACTTGAGAGAAACCCAGGAAAACTGAGTAACTCACCAAAATGGCTGAAGCTCTCACCTTAAATACCATCCTCAGCTAAAGACGAAAGAAGATGTTGGGGGTGGGGAGAGTCATGGACATCAAAGGGAAAAAAGGTAATTCACAAGTTAGTGAAAAGGAGCAAATGTTTAGAAAACAAGTGTTTGTTTGGCCACACAGAAACAGAAGAACACAGAGGGGAGCCGAACAAACAGGCTTTTCTAGGTTCCTCCCTGTCTACCACTTAGTTCATTTATGCTGAGGTGAGAGCTTATGCTGAGACATATTTTTTTTACCTGAATTATTTTAGGTGGTTAAAGGGGAGGTAACAAAAAAAACCTTTGAGTCCTTTGTTTCTTAGAAATAATCAGCCTAAGATAATCCTCATGTTAAAGAGTCACGTGTTGGGATGGCAAATTTTGCTCCCCTTCAATACACTCCATGATGTTTGCCCAATGACAGAATCGCCGAAAAACGCATTTCTCAGAATGTATACCTGTTTGTTAAGTAATGCATGACTGTATAGACAACTTTTTAAATGAATTTTGGAGTAAAAGGAGCAGAGAAATAGCATAGCAGTAGTTGAGAGGGAAAGAGTGGTCACGAGAGAGGTTTTTTCTTTGCTTTATAACGAAAGAGATAAAAATAAGTTCACATGCTTATTTTTGTATACCATTCAGTAGAGAGGGAATATTAATGATCAAGAGAGAAATGGGCAAATCGCTAGTGTTGTCCTTGAGTTGGTGAGAATAGATGAGCTCTAATGCATGAATAAGGAGCTAGCTTTTGGTAGAACTGGCAGTACATGGATCATAGGAGGCAGGTCATATGGGTCAATTCCACTAGGTACATGGAAGGGTAGGTGGTAACTTGTGTAACTTCTCACGATTTACAAGTAAAATAAGAAACACTGCTGACCATGCGGAGAGGAGAGCAGAGATTACAGGAGAAAGGGGAAAATTTGAATTTTCCCCTTATTGAATTATTGAATTTCCCCTTATTGAATTATTCAAAGAGTAAACTGATAAAGAAAAGGTAATTCGATGGTCACACACTGTTAAGGACACACTTCAAGGTAGCAATGGTGAATTTAAAGTGCAACAATCAGTATGTCCATTGTTTTCCCTCCGTTTGCATTCAGAGCTGTAAATGTGGTATGTAGTAGGAGAGGAGTTATATTTAATCCTGTTTGTTTGTTTTTTTCCAGGTGAGTATGATCAAACGAAATGGAAGCAATAAAGTTGACAGTTTATACAATCATAACTGACTGTGAAATTAAGCTGGAGGAGGAAATGGATACATGACAAGGATGAGAGGCAGTGGAAAGTTGGTGGCGTCAGTGGAACATAAGTCCAAAAGATTGTTAGAGTCGGAGCATCAGTGAAAAGAAGCTGGAAGTACAAGAAGTATTGATCTGTTAGAGGGATGTGTGAAATTGAGATAATGGAGATGTTGCAGTTGTTGCTAATGGCATGTTCTTATGTAGGGTCATACAAGTGAAAGTTCAGAGCACAGTGGAAAAAGAGATTATTGAAAGAGAGCAGCCACCAACTTCCAAGTCCAGAGAGCTGCAAAGACCATTAAGGGGATGTTGAAATTAATAAGGATTATGTTAAAGAATTTTGAGGAGAGTCAGAGTGAGCCAGGAACTAACACTCTGAGGAAATGAGAGGCTTAGAGGTTTGTAAATGTTAGTAACAAAGAGAGGTTGTGCATGCTATAGGGCAGTGAGTCTCCAAGTGTGGTCCCAGGACCTGCAACAATAGCATCATTGGGACCTTATTAGAAATGCAATATTCCAGGCCCATCCCAGACTACTGATAAAAAATTCTGGGTAGGCTCAGCAATTTCTGTTGTAACATGTCTTCCTGGTGACTCTGATGCACACTAAAAGATCTAAAGTTGGGGATTTTAGGAACAGGGGTGAAAGATTTGTCTGGAAGTAGCCAGGAGGCACAAAGTTGACAACTACCCCACTTCTAGGCCTGGTGGACAAAGAAGTGAACATACCTAATTTATAATATGTACAGTTATTAGCCTTTATTGACTACTTACTACATACTATAAAATTGGCTGATTGCTTTACATGGATGATCTAATTTAGTCGAAAGAACCACTCTATTTAGTAAAAACACTATTATAATCCCCACTTTACATAGGAGAAACTGACATCATATTATGTTAAATGACTTGCCTCAGGTCTTGTAGTTAATATGTTTCCTTTCTTCCTTACTTTACATGTTTTAAAATCAAATCAAATATTTATTTTTCAAATCCTCCACTTCAGGTTATAGTGATCACCATAAATTTTGCTGCCACTCATTCCAGAGTTACTCTGTGTGATATTGTGATTTATAAGAAATATGTACTTGGTCATTCAGATGACCAAAATGTATTTCTTATATATATTTGGTCTTCCAGGATCCCTGGCTCATAGCTCCCAAACCCTTGGAATTTCCTGAGTGATAAGAGCCATGAGAGCTTCTTTTGTGATAAAATTTGGTCTTTGTCCACAGTTTCTAAAATTGCTTCAGATCCATAAAGGTGAAATAAATTTTTTCCTGTTCACAACAAGCATCTTTCCAGCACAACTGGTTTTATGTTAATGAGATGACTTTTGGACCACTCCTTAGGATGGGGGCTGGTTGCCAGGAGAACCAACCGTGTGATTAAAGGGCTAGAACTTTCAGTCCTAACCCCCAACTTCCAGGGAGGGCAGAGGGCCTGGAGGTTGAATCAACCACCAATGGCTAATGATTTAACCAATCATGCCTATGTAATGAAGCCCCCATCAAAACCCAAAAGGGCAGGCTCAGAGAACTTCTGGGTTAGTGAACACTTGGAGATTTGGGGACAGTGGCATGCTTGAAAAGGGCATGGAAGCTCTACAACCTTTCCCCACACCTTGCCCTGTGCATCTCTTCCATCTGGCTGTTCCTGAGTTATATCCTTTTATAATAAAGTGATGATGTAGTAAGTAAAATGTTTCTCTGAGTTTTGTGAGCGGCCCTCGCAAATTGATCAAACCCAAGGAGGAGGTCCTGGGGACCTCTGATTTATAGTCATTCGGTCAGAAGCCCAGGTGACAACCTGGACTTGTGATTACAGTCTGTTGGGGGAGGGGAAGTCTTGTAAGACTGAACGTTTAACCTGTGGAATCTGATGCTATCTCCAGGTAGATATTGTCAGAATTGAGTTGAACTGTAGGACACCCAGCCGGTGTCTGGAGAGTTGCCTGCTTGTGTAGGAAACCCCCCACCCCCCAATGGAATTAGTTGGAATCAAAATCCTTTTACTCTGACTGTTTTGCATGTTCCTTGAAAAGTCCAGTGGGCAGTGTTAGAGCTGCCCTAACTCACCCTGTATGACACTTCCCAAGATTCACTAGAATAGTAGGATTGGAAGGGATCTGCTGGCTTACTTGGTCAAAATTTTCTCATTTATCTAAGGCTCAGAGAGTTGATATTTTACAGACAAAAAGTTGGTGGCCAAGTTTGATGGAAATATCCGACCCCATTACAATGATTTTTCTATTAGGCACCCCACTTCTTCAATTGAAGAATATTTAGGTGAGGACGCTTATGCTATGTTTGGTTTCATCTTGCTCAGTCTTGCTGTTAATTGATGGCTGAAAATATAATTTCCCAGAAATATGCTACCTCCAAATTCCTTCCTACACACAGGTGCTGGAGTGATCTATCTAAAATGTATAACTGATCTAGGTACTTCTCTGATTAAAACTCCTTTAAAATCTCCTTTGTTTACAGCTGTGGTTTTTTAGCATTTTTTTTCTTTTTTTAGTTTTAACACACAGCAACATGGCCAAGAATGCTATATAATCTCCAAAACTGACTTCCTTTTCTTTATTCCTTCCTTTCTGCCTCTCTCCCTCCCCTCCTTTCTTCCTTTTCTCTCTCTGTCTTTCAATCTCAGGTAGACTACACTTCCCAGCCTATTTTAGGTCAGGAATAGCCAGGTGACTGGGTCTTAACCATGGAATGTAAACTGAAATAGGGGTATCACTTCCAGTCCAAGCTTGTTAGGGAGGCAGGTATGCCTTTGTCACGCCATCTCATTTCTGCTAGCTTGAAATCGTTACCAGGATGACTCCAGAAACAGTGGTAAAGGCTGTGGTTCCTGAGAGACTCAGTGGAGCAGAGCACTCCCCCACCTCTGACTCCCTTAGGCACTGATCCGAAATACCATTTTTGAAATTTACGTGAGTGAAAAACAAACTTTTATCATGTGAATGCATAAATATTCCAGGATTTACCTTTTATAGCCACTTGTGTTGCTTTAATTTATATAGTCTCTTAATTTATGACTCCTTAATACTCTATGAACATTTCATATTTTATATTCAAATTATCTCTTTATGAATCTGTTCCAACCATAAGACTATGAGATCTTGATAAAAGGGATGATGTCTGAGATTCATCTGGAGGTATCCATTGATCAATAAACCATAATTGTGAAATAACATCTAAGGTTGAGTCTACTGGCTAAGGTAATTTGCCTGCTTATATCAAATGGATCTGAAAAAAAAATCAGACTGCACAGTTTAAAAATCTTTCGACTTGTGAAATGGAAATAACTTACACATCAATGAAGAAAATAACTTGTTTTATTTTTTAATTTGTGTGAAGTATTTGAAAATATTACTAGAATGTAACTGCCTACTTAGAAATCGCCATTGCTTTAAAAGCTATTGAAAATTACATGTTTTATTTTGTAGTCTTAAAAGAAGCTTGGAGTGATACAGAAGGTTATACTTATGTTTTTAAGATTCAATTATGTCCTGCACTTCTCTTGTTTCTTTAGGTGGTTAATGGTATATCTATGTGAGATGAATTAACCGAGGTAGCAATTAGCGTACTGCAAGACGTCATTAGTTAAATGGGGGAGCAAATCCCATGGACAAACACTTTACACTCAAAACCTAATTTACCTACAGAAATCAATACCTATGTCTTTTTTGGCTATAAGTGGTTCATGGAATATAACCTCAACCAATTGTGGAAATAACAACCAACACTGCACATCGTGGTTGCCTTTATTAAAAGCAATACATAGCTGGTGAAACTATGTTTTTGTTGATTGATATTCATATACAAATTTTAAGCATAATGAATTTGAGAGTTACTAGGAGGAAATAGAAGTTAATCTTTTTACAATTTGTTGATACCTTGATTTTCATTCATTTGATATTATCAAAAATCGTAATTTTAGGGCCAGCCCCGATGGCCTAGTGGTCAAGTTCAGCAAGCTTTGCTTCTGCGGCCTGGATTCGGTTCCCAGGCGTGGACCTGCACCATTCATTTGTCAGTGGCCATGCTGTGATGGCAGCTCATATATAAAAAAGTGGAAGATTGGCAACAGATGTTAGCTCAGGGTGAATCTTCTTCAGCAAAAAAAAAAGAAAAGAAAAAGAAAAGAAAATCGTGATTTTAATGCTAGGAACTATCTTTTAAGTAAGAGATTAACTGAAGCATTTATTGCCATTTGGTAGACTAGGACCACAGCCCAGGTACCTTGATTCCCATTATAATGCTCACTCCCAGTGATTTTTAATGGATAGTGCTACTAGTAGGGAATAGTTGCAAATTTACAGAGTTGTTTCCAGCTCTCACAGTATCGGAGCACACCACTGTCTCTTAGTGGGCAGCGGATAAGAAGGAGAGAAGACTGCAAAGACAGTCCTGCCTTACATTCCACTCACATTTCAAATGACCACGGGACAGTCAAGTAAGTGAAACACCTGTTTATAGTTATCTGGCTTAGAATCTATTTAAAACAGATATGGACAAAAAGTATTAGAATATACAAAATTTTCCACAAATTAAAATTCCCTTTAAGTTAAGAGAAAGTTCAAAATTTTATCTAGAGTAGTTTACCATCTTGGAAAACGCTTATCCCCAGAGGCAGTGCTGCTTGTGGTATTCGAGTGACCTGTAACACCTGTGTCACTCTACAGCACTGCAACGTTCTAGAGGATTCTGCATATAACTACAAGCACTTGGTGTCTTCATCACGTCTTGTGGTGATTTATTTCTGTTCCTTTACAGACTGAAATGAGCCTTATTTTACTGTAAATCACTTTTCTTATAATACACTGTTTTTATATTACACTTATACTTTTCTTATAACACACTTTTTTTATTTTACAATTATAGCATTTTCATTTTTTAAATGTATAGTTAGGTAAGCTTAATAGCTATATATTTTATTTAAGGATAGTAAAGGGGACACTATTAATATTTGTCAGAGTTTTATATTTGAATATGAAATCAATGTGCTATAAATTAAAGCATTTCAATTGAATCTGTTTTAAATATTTGTTTTCTCGTCACAAAATGTCTTAAATGCAAGTGTAAATAAAAAGGTCTTTCTGCATATGTGTCTAGGAGGTATGGTTATTAAGAGTTAAGATCAAATAACTCCACGGTTATGATCTGGTCTGGAGGGGCTAAATGTATATTTCACATCTATTTTTAAGAGGCAGCGCCTTCATTCCACTGTACTTCATCTCAATTTTACGTGTTTATTAATTGCAACATTAAATACATATATACAAATATTTTATATATATATACATATATATATATATATATAGTTCTTTTGTTTTTCCTCCATCATTGTCTTCAACCATGGACCATCAGGTCTTCTTTTCTTGTCACATGATTACACATTGGACAGATAGCCTTGGTTTTCTGACTATCTGGACATAAAATAGTTCATAAATTTCAAATTTTTGAACTTTGGGTTCACATTCTTATATCTCCTGGTCCATCACTAGCCTGATTTGAGGAATTTTGAATGGGAAAGATAGCAAGCTAGTCTTTCACTCCATCCCCTTCTCTTGGGTCTTTTACTCTCTTTTATTGTAGGGAAGTCTGCGAGTGTCTTAGTCCGTTCAGGGTGCTATAACAAAAATACTGTAGACTGTATTATAAACAACAGAAATTTATTTCTCATAGTTCTAGAGGCTGGAAGTCCAAGATGAATGTGCCAGCAGATTCAGTGTCTGGTGAGAGCCCACATCCTAGTTCATAAATGGCCATCTTCTCACTGTGTTCATACACTGCAGAAGGGACAAGGGAGCTCTCTGAGGTCTTTTTTATAAGGGTGCTAATCCCCTCCTAACCTAATGATCTCCTAAAACTCCACCTCCAAATACCATCACATTGAGGGTTAAGATTTCAACACATGAATTTGGGCGGGACATAAACATTCAGTCTCTAACAGGGAGGGAAGAAGGGGAAAAAACAACTGTTGTTTTACATAACTAGCGCTCTTGCAGTCATCTCCTGGGTGTGGATGAATACGTGACTTTTTTTTCTATGCCCTCGGTGGAAGGGATTGTAAAAACAGGAGTCCCTGCAAGAAGGGAAAACGCTAGCAAATTATTCCCATGTTTGACATCTCCCTCTGGAACATCTGGTTGGTTTGCCCAACATATCTATTGGTCCAAGGGAAAAAGAAAATGGGCAAGAGGAAGCTTTGGTTGCAGGAGAGCTACTGCACTATTTAGGTCTACAACTCAACACTGATCTTGAATTCTTCTATTTTCTGCTTGGATAATTGGTAAGCAGTAGTTTCACTAAGTAGCAAGCTGGTTCTGCAAACTCTTATAAGTAATGGAAGAATGTGTCTGGCAGTTCTCTTTAAGGTGTAGAGGCACTAAGCTGCAATTGGGTTCACCTTTGTAGATTTAGCCCCAATTCTAAGACAACAGGATGTTTCTTTCCACATCCTATCATATATATGTGCTTAGCAGATATTTGTTTCTAAACTTTTTCTTGACCTCGGACTCTGGTTAGGAATAGTTTTGTGTCTACAGTTTTGCTGCTGAGATGCGGTGTATAATTTGATTCATTAAGGCTTATATCCTATCTATATTTTTACTCTCTTTAGCAAAGTAAAGGGTCAATATATGTTTGGCTTTTTTTGCCCATCCTCCCTCTCATTAAAAATATTTCTTTAGGGCCAGCACTGTGGCTTAGCGATTAAGTGCGCGGCCCACTGCTGGCAGCCCGGGTTCGGATCCCAGGCACACACCTACGCGCTGCTTCTCTGGCCATGCTGAGGCCACGTCCCACATACAGCAACTAGAAGGAAGTGCAGCTATGACATACAACAATCTACTAGGGCTTTGGGGGAAAATAAATAAATAAATAAAATTATTAAAAAGAAAATATTTCTTTAATTATATTCTATTGCCTTTAGGTGGTTTTAGGTGTGATAGAACCTGTTCATTTAGGCTCATAAGTGTCAATTATTAAATTTTTTCAGGAATTTTTCAAAGCAGTTGTTAAACACAGTTAAACACTTGTTTAAACACTATTAAAAATTAAACAATATAGAGGCTGGCCCAGTGGCATAGTGGATAAGTTCAGCACACTTCGCTTTGGTGGCCTAGGTTTACGGGGTTGGATCTCGTGTGTGGACCTATATCACTTATCAGCCATGCTGTGGCAGTGACTCACAGGGAAAATAGGGGAGGATTGGCCACGGATGTTAGATCAGGGTGAATCTTCCTCAAGCAAAAAGAGGAAGATTGGCAACAGATGTTAGCTCAAGGTGAATCTTCCTCAGCAAAAAAAAAAAAAAATTTAAACAATATAAACTTATGAATAAATAATCAAAACTCATTATTCATAATTATTATATCACATTTTACTATTATCTAACTCTTGAGATTATTTAAACATATTGTATCTGTGTGTTGAAATATGTGTGGTGAAAATACTATATAATAATGTTCTACTGAGCATCTCTGCCCAACTCCACTTTTAGTGACATCACATTGGTAGCTCGGAATGAGCTGTGGTGGGAGCATTAACACAATGGAATTGGCAAACCTACAAATCAGAGCTTACCATCCCTCCCTCCCTGGAGTAATTACCACTCTCAGAAACTATTCTTGTCCATTATAGATAATCAGGATATATAAATTCTATGTATTGTGCTAGTCACTAACTAGGATATAACAGTCAACTATGAGTTAAAACAAGTAACAGCTATAAAACCGTAGAAAAAATTCTAATTATCAACTATATAAGACTTGTATCTCCTTTTTTATATGCTTTCCATATTTAGTCAGTTTTTGCTAATAACTGTATATGGCAGACCAAATTTTTCACTTACTTATCAGATGCATTTTGCAACCAATTTTTCTAAAAATCATTAAAACACAATGTTGCATAAAATTAAATTTTCATGAAGAATTATTGATCTTTTTCACCCTTATGCCATTGTAAGCAACTGATTATGACATGAATTTTGAAAATTGTCAAGCCAAAATTATCCTGAATGTGCTGTATGATTCACAACTTTAGGTATTTAATTAACCAATCATTCATGTGCTCAACTAGATCCACGTTTCCTTTATGAGAAAAAAAGATTCTCATTTTGTCTGAAGCTATATCTTCAGCCAAACCCACCCAGCACTTGGGCTAACTCTTCTCCTAGGATCCAGTTCTGAGCAGATTCCTTAAAAACTATCTCCTATCCAGCTTCTTAAGAAGCATAAATGGAAGTATAGCTATGGTTTAGAGATTCTTTTGCAGTAAAAGAGTCTATCTCTTTATCTAAAAGGTACTATAAGAATTTTTGTCAAACGAAAAGCAATGTACTAAAACAATATTATCACGTGCTGTCCCCAAATAACTTTGCATTGATTTTTACATGATCAAAAATCATATTAATAAAGAACAATGTAAAATCCATTGCTGACTTTGTCACAGCAATAGTTGAAGTTATGACTCAATATACTCCTCATTGTCAACATATGAGATACAATGTGGTAATTTATTTGAGATCTTTGTGATAGGTTAATTATTTGCTTTCCTTAAGATATCTGTATTCCTCTCTTTTTACTTAAACCAATGAAATGGCCACATTTCCTCTTCACTTGGCTTTTAGGAAGCTAAAAGTCAAACAGGGTTAATTTAACTAATTCTATAATATTCTTATAGATGTGCTTTTCTCTAATCTTTAACTTTCTGTACTTATTTATATTTTTCTTTGTACTAACGGTTTATTTCTATTCAGAAGTTTACCTTTTTGTTTTTTGTCTCTGCTCTTGTACTCAGTGTATTCAAAATCTTTGTGGAA
This sequence comes from Diceros bicornis minor, assembly GCF_020826845.1. Taxonomy (NCBI): domain Eukaryota; kingdom Metazoa; phylum Chordata; class Mammalia; order Perissodactyla; family Rhinocerotidae; genus Diceros; species Diceros bicornis. Next base: position 23,574,926 of record NC_080766.1, read on the forward strand.
TGAGACAGTCTATAAACAGGTAATATATTAGGTAAAATTACACAAAATTTTATTTTCATGTTCCTATATTTTATACCACCATGAGGTGAGATAAAACAATAAATCAAATTAAGTAAAACAAAAAAGCAATAAACATTTGAGTATTTATTTTCATTCACCAGGATTAGGCCTCCCTTTATCTTACTGGCTGAGAAAATCACACTGATGGATAAAGCAAAACTGTAATATAACCAACAACTTTTGTTTTCACCTTGGCCACTGGCATTTGAAGGAAAAAAAAATGAGTAGATGTACGCAGAATAACTACTATATTGAAAATGTATATGATTTCATGATTAGGAATAGAGCTGTCTGAAGTGTACTTCATGGGTTAAAAAAAAAGCATGTGTATATATCTCTTTGTATTCTTAACTTGCATTATCTAAACAATAAGCTTACATAAGGAAAATGTTTCGACCTTGACAATTGTGAGGATGCATTTTGAAATCATATTACAGTCTTTAAGAAGCGACTGGACTTTTTTCTTTATCCTCTAAGATGTCCCTTGGGAATATTCTCTTACACATTTTTTCAACTGGACAGTTAATGTCACTGACATACCTCTTTTGTTTAGCAGAAGCAAGACTTTATTTATGGCCTTAACTCATACTAATATAGAATAGAGTAGTTGTACTGTGATATATTGGGGTAGTTTGTCATTTCTGTATAAAAATATTCCATTCATATGATAACACCTTCATCCAGATACTGGTTTCAGCCACAGTAGGAAAATAAGAAGCAGTGATTAAAGTTGTTGGTGTGAAGAGAGAACCAATGTGTTGTATATTAATAGTGCATCAATGCAACACTAGGTAGAGTAATAAATGCATTTGACAATGTAATTTCTTTTCAAAAGACAGTTTAAAAAGATTAATGATTCACCCACATTCATCTTACAGTCAAGAGGGAAGGATTTGCTTTGCCGTTGCTTATTTTCTTTATTCTGATATTTTGTTGTCTTTCTCTTGATAAAAATTTCACCTTAACACTCTTCCTACTTTGAGTAGCTCATCTTCTAAATTCTATTACTTTTTTAGATGACTAGTGTTACAGAATAGCTGCTACATTGTTGAGTATTGTCATTTTCATAAAGTGAAATTTTCCTTTGGAGGAACACTATTTATAAAGCCACTCAGCGCTCCTGACGGTCTTTATGTGTGTTGGTAGAAGTTACCCTGATGGTGCCATGTTTGCAGAGGAGATTTCTAACTGAAGTGACGTTTTCTTCAACAGAGATTCAATAACTTAACGTTGTGTTGGTAAATGGCTTGATTAATTTTACCACTTACATAGTAAAAGCTTTGATTTAGAAAGTGTCTTTTTGCTATATTGTGGTATAAAGGATAGGGAATTTATTGTGGCTCCCTTGACTTATAAAATACACAGTATTTAACTTTAAACAAGCTTCTCTTATTTTCTTGTAACCATGATTACTCCATGGCAGTTTGATGAGGCACTAGGAAGTCACAACTTGGCAAAAAAACTACTTTAGCCAGAGAATACCTTTTTCAGCAACTTCTTTACAAATACTCTTATTAAATTAACTAATCTCAAATTGTGTTGGTGTATCGTTCTGAACAAAGACAAAGTAATTAAGTATTAGAAATACAAAATAAAATTCAATTTATTTCATTCTATCATTTCACAGATATTAATTAAGAGCCTTTTGCATGTCAGACATTGTTCTGAGCATTGGAGAAACACTAGATATTCAAAATAAGAGCTAGTTTATATTTTTGTGGGTTAGACAAATAAACAAAGAAAAAAGTATATAATATGTCAGGTTGCAAAAGGAGGTCCAGACAAAAATAAACAAGATAAGGAGGAGAGTGACAGTTTTGATGGGTCAGGAAGAAGGAGTTCTAGTTTAGACAGTGTGGTCATAAGATCCTGCTCAAAATGACATTTAAGTAGAAAATTGAAGAATGTAGGGAAGTAAAGCACAGGTACCAGACGGTGAAGTGTTCCCTACAGAAGGAATATTAAGTGCAAAGATACTGAGCTGGTATGGGCTTAGTAGGAAGCCAGTGTGAGTGGAGCATAGTGAGAAAAGAGGAGTTTTTAGGTGATGAGTTCTAAGATGTAGGTGAGGTAGAAGAGAGCAAACCAGTAAGGCCTTTGAGGACAGGTAGAAATTTTGGCTTTTAATAAGAGTCGGACATGAAGCTGTTGAGGGTATTGAGCACAGTTCTGATTATTTTTTTCTTAAAAATGGCATTATTTATGAAAGATATGTAGGATGAAATGTATCAGCTATATGTCTTAGCTCATTGAAATGTTAATATGGTATTTAAAAACCCATCAAAAACATTAAAAAGCCTTGACATATGCTATTGAGAAATTTTTTTAATTTGGTAAAGTGAATTGAACATAAAAGATACATCCAACACACTAAAATGCATAAAAATGTTAGAGAACGAATTACATTCACTTTGGAAACAGTGAAAAACAGATTTAATTTTATGCCAATAATACATCACATTTTTAAAAAGCTCAAAAATTATCACAAGAACTTAAAGGAAAAAAAGAAAATGAAAAGAGTAAGAAAAAATAGATGAAAAAAGTAATATGAATATGTAATACAAGGAAAATGAATCTAGGAGACCTATCGTATGGAAACACTAAATTCCAGAGATACAGAACAAAAACTCTAAGTGTAGCAGAAAATGCTTCTACTACAAAGTAATAAACTTAAGAGTGGACGTGAAGAGAAGAAATAAAAGTCCTATTGCAATTTTCAAACATTAAGAATAAAGACTCCTACAAATATTTAGGCAAAAAATTCAGGTACTGAAAAAGGAAGAAAATCAGATTCGCCTAAAATGTATTGTCATGACATAAATGCTAGTAGACAATGGAATGTCTACAGAAATCTGGAGAAAAAAATAAACACAAGTTGTGAACCAAAAATGCTGCACCCAATCAAATATCTTGTCTTGAATGAAAGCAACATAAAGACTTTTGCAGATCTGGAAGAACTCAGAAAGATAGTAAACAGAACTCTGCCAGAACTAAACTATTTGATATTCTGGGTTAAAATAATGAAAGACATATTAGAATAAAACAATATTAGAAGAAATTCTGCTTTTGAGTTTTCAAACTAATAAATACATAGATAGAAACCTAATAATTCAAGTACATTTAGAGAAGTGATTTCATCTTTTTACTTTGGAATTTTTTGTTTGTTTGTTTACTAAGGAAGATTTGCCCTGAGCTAACATCTGTGCCAATCTCCCTCTATTTTGCATGTGGGTTGCTGCCACAGCATGGCTGCTGATGAATGGTGTAGGTCCATGCCCAGGAACCGTACCCAGGCCACCAAAGTGGAATGCACCAAACTTAACCACTAGGCCACAGGGCAGGTCCCTGGAAATTTTTGAACAAATTGTTTGAAATGAAAGTTATGAGATACTTCAATGACACATAAACTTTAGGTCAGACTTCTTGCATGTGAGCAAATACAGCTCCCTGAACTTCTCCTACCATAATCCTTATCACACAGAATTGCACTGACGTGTTTGACCAGTTCCTCCCCTAGATTATAAGCAGAGACTATCTCGTTGGTGTCTATCTTCACCTAATACAATCTGTGGCACAATGTAAGCCATCAATACATATGTGTTGAAATAATTTTTGAACAGATGAATTGTAGGCTGGAAAGAAGTTACCAACCCGATATTCTATTTCAAAGCTAAAATAGTATAATTAGAAGATTATACTGTAGGACTTTTATTATTTTTACAACATTCTTTTAAATAGTTCTATTCTGATTTGATTTTGACTTGCACTCAAATATTTACCTCTCCTTTTTGGACCTTTTTCACTGGTTAATTCTGTCCTTTCAAAGGCAGTGTAAACCTTTTATTTTCTTTTTTAATTTCCAGAGACATATGGACAGCAGTGTCTGAATGTCATCAAGTATTAGTTTTCACGTTTCTAAAACATGACAAAACCCATTGGCCATGTGGTCTTTTTCAATATCCTGATTCCTTTGTCCCAACTTTGACAAAGCTCAAGTCTCTTTATTGTGGACTTCAAATATATTTTTATTTTAATTCATAATATTTAGAGACTACAATATTAAAAGACAAATGCACAAAAACCCCTCTGGAATAAAAGAACATGATGTCTTTCTTAAAGGAATATCTTCAAGTAATTTGGAGCTCAAGAAAGATAATGGGCAATATTGATTTTACTTCTAGTGATCTCTTTATCAGGATGACTCAGCAGTCATGTAGAGTAAGTATATGTGATGATATGATCCTATTTATACTATATGAACATATTCACATGAAATTATGTTCTATTTTAGCTTATGTATCAGTCAAGATTCTCCAGAGAAACAGAACCAACAAGTTCTCATATATATATGAGGAGATTTATTGTAAAAAACTGGCTCACACTATTATGGAGTCCCAGAAATCTCACAATCTACTGTCTGCAAGCTGGAGAACCAAGAAAGCTGGTGGTATAATTCAGTCCAAGTCTGAAGGCCTGAGAACCAGGAGCACAGATGTCCGAGTCAGGAGAAGATGAATGTCTCAGCTCAAGCAGAGAGAACAAATCCACCCTGACTTCATGTTTTTTGTTCTACTTGGGCCCTCAATAAATTGGATGATGCCCACCAACACTGAGGAAGGTGATTTTCTTTTACTGAGTCCACTCATTCAAATGCTAATCTCTTCTGGAAACATCCTCACAGCACACCCAGAAATAATTTTTTACCAGCTATCTGGGCACCATGAGGCCCAGTCAAGTTAACACATAAAATTAACCATCACAGTTTATATGCTTTGTTTTCTGCTATAATTTTGCTTGAAGCTCCTGTTGTGGGGGTCTTATATTGAACATTGTGAGAGGTAAGAAACAGACTGATTATGGTACTGAAAATATCAGTGAAGATAAAGGGCACTGAAGGGGATGTATTTTTAATTAGAGTTACATATATTTCTGAGAAATCTTACATAATTTGAAATAAATAATGAAAATGTGGTAGGAGAATAATAGTCCCCCAAAGATGGCCTTATCTACAGAACCTGTGAATACATCACCTTACATGGCAAAAGGAACTTTGTGTATAATTAGGTCAAGGATCTTGAAGTGGGGAGATTACCCTGGATTATCCAAGTGGATCCAATGTAATTACAAGAGTTCTTATAAGTGAGAAAGAGATGCAGGAGGGGCAGAGTCAGAGGGCGATTTGAAGATGCTTCACTGCTGAATTTGAAGATGGAGGTTTTGAATATGGAGGAAGGGGTATGAGTCAAGGAATGCAGAGAGCCTCAAGAAGGTGGAAAAAATACTCAACCCAATTGTCCTCTAGAACCACTAGAAGGACACAGCCTGGACCCAACACCTTGACTTTAGCCTGGTGAGACACACATAGGACTTCTGAACTCCAGAACTGTAAGATAAATTTCTATTGTTTTAAGCCTCCAAGTTTGTGGTAATTTTCTACAGCAGCAATAGGAAAGGAAACAAATACATTTAGCAAATTAACGTGTCTGTATTTGGAGAAGAATGAAACCACAAGATTGCCTCTTAGAAAAGAGAATACTGTACCTTGATTTATGGATTTCATTTCAACCAGCTCAACACAATTTAATTGTCATTCTTTTTTCCTTGTTTTCTTTGAGAAATAACCTCAAAAGCCCCTAAATGAATTGTGTCAACTCTTCTAACGTTCAATGAATCTGTAACGGTAAGCAAGAAGGTCTCTAACTCTTGTATCCTTAAATTTACTCTTGATTTCCTTTTCGTTTATTCCTGAATCAGTAGTTTTCTGACCTATTCATTAATTTATTAAACATCATCTTACTTACCACACATACAACTGCATGTTTATCTTTCTCTTCCTTTTCTGTCAGAAAAGTCCCACTGTTGCCCTTTCAGAGTTCAAGTTCAATGTGCATACAACATTGATCCTTATCACAAGTAGTGTATAATATCAGTTGGTGAAACCGCACATCAAAATAAGAAGAAAGCAATGATCAAGAATTCTGTGCAATTTCTATAAGTAGCATTAACTTGACTTAATAGCATTTCAGGAATGGAAAATCATTTAAATTGTTAAAACAAGACTTGGTAATTTATCTTTTCTCCATTAAGTTTAGTGCATTTTAGTAGATGAAGTTTAGAAAGAGGAAGGAAGTACAGACTATAGTAGTTGGGGCTGGCTAATACACCTGGCATTCCAGTTGTTAATGTCAAGCCACTGGTGACAGAGAATTCCGTCTTCCTCTTATTATTGTTATTGTTACTATTGGCTGAGAGAAGATGGAAACAGTAGCTTTCAGAGCTGCCTCTTATATCATCCTCATATTTTCCAAAATTGCCTTAACCTGTAAATCTCTTTTTTGGAGGGAATGGGAAAACCTCTTAAAACCCATTTATATTTACTTATTTTAAATTTCTAGTCTGTCTTTCATTTGGCATTTTCTCCTTATTTTTGGATTTTTGTAAAACTTAACTAAAAAGTAAATTACCTTATTCAAGATGATTTCCTTTACTTTTCTTCTTGTTATAACACATATGAATTGATAGACAAGTAATATTTCTTCCAATGCTTGAGTTATAATGGCATTTTTATTTCATTTTTGAGGGATCTCATAATAATAAAGCAAAATACTCAATGTCAGAAATATCAGAGAAATAAAAATGTAAAATCATATACAATGTGCTTTTACTCTTTTAGAGTCATCTTTTTATTCAAATAAGTTTATCAGATCCTTGTTGCACTTGATTCAAATTCAAATTCTTCACCTTGCTATACATCTTTTTTCTTCCTGTACCTTCTGTCTTTCTTAGTCATTTTATTTTTTGCAGTCTATCCTCTAAGAGCCTGCTACACACACTGAGTTTATTCCCAAGTCTACAAATTTTCTTAGGCTAACTGCAGCACCTCAGAGGACTTCCTTTATGTAATGACATGTTTTGACATTCATTGATTCATCCACTTATTTGAAAAGTTTTATTGATTAAAACTTCAAAAATTGAAAATATTGTAGCATATGATAGAAATTGGAAAGTAAGTCAGACTGACATAGTCTCTGTCCTTAAGAAACTAATAATTGTTCTGTAGAGATTCATATTCAAAAACTTAATTACAGTTGTAATAAACACAATGAGGTTATACAATAGAGGGACTTACATTTTTGAGAGTTAGAGAGCCTTCTCTAAGGAGGTGATTTATTAGTTGAGACAGGAAAAGTAATTAGCAGTTTGCTAGAAAAAAGACAGATGATGGAGAGAATCATATCAAAAAAGAAAGTACAGCTGGTTGGTATTTTGTGGATGGAATGAGTTCAGTGTATTTAAGAAACTGAAAGAAAATGGGATGGCTTTATCATAGAGAGCTTGCAGAGAGTGGCTCACTGCAGCTGAAGTGGTGATCAGAAGAAAGATCCTACAGAATCCTATTCTCAGATCAACTGAGAGTCATTAGGAGTTTTATTGGGGGTGTGATCTGATCAAAATTCTATTTTGTTAAGATTCTTTGACTTCTGTGGGCACTGGTGGGGGTAGGGGGGTGAGAAGTGTAGAAGTGAACTCATTTGCACTATTGCATAGCCCCCTGTAGCATTCAGTCAGAAGTTAGAAGCCCCTCTATGTGCTCCAGACATAAAAGGAGAGAGAATGGAGAGAATTACAGGTTGACTCAGTCATTGTTGGGACAGAGATCAGTACAGCCATCACCCATGTTCTCAGTGTGCAATACCAAAGTGGTGGTTCTGGTGGTTCTCAGAAATGTTTGCAAAGCTTAAGAAACTTTCAGAGCCCCCAACTTTCTCAATCTGGAGCACCAACATGAGTACTCTCAAGACATCTGACAGGAAGTTGTAGTGAACCCGACATCTGCAATTACCTCCAGAGAATGATGGTCTCTCTTTCTCTTCTGATTTGTAAACCTTGCCTGAAGACCTCCCATTGACTGATTTTGACTCCAAATCATATGAGGAAAGGACTTTGGGAAACGAAGTTCCCAGCTTTTCCCTTGAAAGTCAGAAGATACGTTAGTGGAGGGGTAGAGGTGACACTGAATTGATAATAGACAATCAAGGAAAACCCACTCCTTTGTCAATTGAAGATCCATACACACCACTTTTGCCAATTTTAAATTTCTAAATAATAACAGCAATAAAATCATTCCACAGCCTAACATAAGGCAACTATTTCCTGTCTATAATATAGGATGTGGTCTTTTGTCTATGATAAAGATGTGATCACTCTTTCCTCAAAAGGAGAAAGTGTATAGTTCTGTATACGGTAGTATCCATCTTGGAGGATTGATGTTTGTTCCTTTTCTAGTGAAGTCCCAAGCCCTTTTTGGTAACATCAATACTCAATTATACGGTGTCTTACTTTGGAGTCTCTCTAAAAGCAGAGGTTAAGACAGAGATTTGGGTGTAGGTAATTTGTTTGGGAGATGATATAAGGAAATAAGAATAAGGATGCTGGGATAGTAAGACAGAGAAAGAGAGAGAAAATGTGTGTCATTGAGCCAGATACCACTGTGGAGAATGTGACTCAATCCTTGAGTAGAAAGAACTACAGAATTATCCCTCTCAGGGATAAAAGGCCGGAACATTTTCCCGCTGACTCCCTGCCTCCATTCATTGAGAATAAACTGCCTTTATTAGCTCAATGTTCTGTTGTCTTTCAAACCCATCTATTTTTCTTTTCTCCCTGTTGTCTCAACTGCTATCAGCGTGTTTACCACCTTTAGTTGCATCATAATGTAATCATCTTGTTTGTATTATTTTTCCTTTTGTGCATTTTTTAAGCCTCATTTGTATTTTTTTTCAGAATAAATTCCATATTCTGGAGCAGCAGTTTTATCAACTAATTTCTCATTAATGCAGTCATATTACAGACCATGTATCCAAGTAATAACAATACAATTACAGTAAATAATAACTAAGTGCATATTTATTCTTTATCCTTGACATTTCGAATTCAGATTTATCAATGTCATGAATGTAAGGTAAATATAAATATATTTCAGGTTGTGATGAAATGTGATGAAGGTATACCTCTTTTTAATATATGTATGCTTGCTTACTCCTTAATAAAATGGAGAAGTCCAAAATAGCTTTTTTATTTTTTATGATTTCAATACAAAATATTTGTACTCCATTATCTAGGAATGTCTTGAATAAATAAAAATATATCCCTATTGAATAAACTCAATTTTACTCTACAACAAAGGAAAGATGTACCACATCAAGAAATTTTCATATATCAATAGCAAATACTATGTGTATTTGTGAGAAAATATTAAATGAGATGATATATATTTTGCTAAGTTTCTCCAATCACGTACTTGTGACTATCACATGAATATAACTCCATCTTTTAAACTTGCTACTGTATTGGATTCTATAATAAATAATTTATAAGAAAATGTATTTTTCATGACAAATACATATATCATATTTTAATACATATGCATGAAGCACTTTAAACCTAAAATGAAATTTAATATCTTTTCCTAAAATTGTTTCTGATATCTAAAGCATCTAGACGCAAATTGAACAAAATTAACCAATAACATGAATCTAACTTAGGGCTGGGATATTATGCAAACCTGTAAAAATCAAGATTCCTTAGGAAAAATTAGCCAGTATTGTAAAATCTTCTTTTCTCAGCCTTGTTACTGCAGTTCATATTTAATTCAGCACATACTAATCAGAGGTGAGAGAGTGGGTATTCCATTCTCTTGGAATAACACCTAATTCAATTCAGTCTAAAGGATGTGCATCCTCACAAATATACTGTCTGTACTATCACTTCACCAGAAGGGACTATTTAGCTTTGCCTTAGTCTGGTTTGGCACTTTTTTAGAGGATACTTTCTCACATAGAATCTGATCTACTTGTTAGAAGATTAGCAAGGGACTCTATGATGTCTCAAAGGTCATCAGATACCATTAGAGGCTCCAACAAGTCATAATTAACTTTGTGTTTAAAGAAGAGAACGACAAGGTCACCAACAACACATTCTGGGCAGGCAGCCAGGACACCACCTTGGGAGTCATCACGTCTAAACATAAATTGAGTAGGCTGGACCTGCGATGTATACTGATCAGAAGCAAGGCAACTATTAACATGGCAAGGGATAAGAAATTTCTAAGGTGAGCAGATGTCTTGGAAACACTGGAACATTAGTCTTCAGCTTAGTGGCTACAGTGTATATATTCTCAAATAGACACGATCCTATTCTAGAATCAGCTCCTACCATAAGCCAAGAACTAGTTTTAACCTGAGGGTGAATAAGGAGGCAGTGTCCCCTGGGGCCAGCATGAAATTGGCAGGATAGTGAGAGTTAGAGACAACAAAAATAAGATGAAACTCTCATTCTTTGGGCCAATTTCTTTGGGATCTTTAAGGGCAAATTTTTTAAAATTCTCTCCAAACCAAAGGATATTTTATTTCCATTTAAACTTTTAATATTTTAAGAAGAGACTCTTAGAAAATTCTCCCAAAATAACATGACCTGCCCTCACTCACTTTTTCTTGAGACTACTCTATGCAGTCTCTCATACAGCTCTACAAGATTTATATGCAAGTCTTCAAACTGGGCAGAATGGAACCAGTTGTTACTACTTGAAAAGCATAAAAAAGCAGAAATCTGTCCAATCGTACTTTTCCCCCCTTACTTTTGCATTTTTTGGAATAGTTTTTCGTTTGTCTGTACTTCTCCTGCACACTTTTACCTAAGCTCTGTTCATGGCTATTTGTCTACTGCTCAACTCCCTCCTGATCCTTCATTGACTAACTTGATGCTGTGTTATTATCACGGAGGACAGGCTCCCATTAATGCACAGATCCCTGTCCTTTATTTTAGCAAGATGGCCATAACATGACAGCAGCATTAAAAGACAGAGACTTATTTTGAGAATAATTGTTGTGAGTATTTTGCATTATCAGTGAAAACAAAGCCTTGGATTCATAGGCTGATATTGAAAATCCAAGGATTGTTTATGTAGTTTTTCACTGGAGAAAAGACCTCTTCTCTAACCAAGAGCGTCTTTCCCTCCCTCTCTCTTTTAAGTCTGTTATTTTTCTAATGGGAAATCTCAAACATATACAAAGCAAAGAAAATTGACATGAATCCCTAGGGACCCATCATCCAGCTTCAACAATCTTCAACACAAGGTCAGTCTTGTTTCATCCCTGCCACCACCCACTCCTCTCCGTTGTGTTTTTTTTGAAATCCCAGATATCAAATCATGTCTTCCATAAATATTTTGACAGAATATTTCCTTCAATATCAAGACAACATATGCTATTTAACCACAGATCGCCTATATATCTCCTACTATTTTGTAAAATAATTAATCTTAATGATCTGCCATGCACACATAGATATCCTCCTCAATGTATAACATATAGGTCATATAAAGTAGCCAAGTATATATACAGGTTAAATGACAGACTTTCCTGAAAAGGAGAATCATTGCTGTGTAAAGTTGGAAGAGATCTCTCTATCTGCCTGCATTTTTGCCTCCTTTCTGATGTCCACAGCGGGAAAGATCATGTAGTTCATATTAATGTTTAGAACATCATTCAATAAAGAAAGGGTTTTAACATTATATGGCAAATTATCCCATATTTTGACTTAACACAGAATCTTTAATTCAAATGACAGGAAAATAAACAGCGTTTACAGCCAAGTTCACATAAAGCAAATGTAGGAAACTCAAACATACTGTATTAAAAAGTCAATGTTATTGTGAAGTATTTTTTCCCCTCTAGAGAACTATAATACATTGTGTTTATTCTACTTGTGACAAATTGTTCACATGAATTTTCATTTGGAGATTCAAATTTGTTTTTACTGTCTGGAACATTAGTTTGAAATCAGAAATAAGAAAATAACAAAGATCCTTATATGCAAATATAAAACAATTATGAAGAAACAAAATGAATGATACGTCTTGATAAATGCTAGTAAAAACAGAATGAAGTCAGAGCCTATTATAGTAACAGTAGTTTGACTCAAACATGCCCTAAATTTCTCTGTTTTATCATATAAAAATTAGAGATTATCAGAAAGTGATAAAGACCTCCATTTTCTTTGTGAAAGAACAGAGCCAGTGCCATCGGGAACAATACATAATGCTAATGAGACAAGGAAAAAAATAATTACAAGATTACATTTTACATTGATTGATTTAATATTGAGCACTTTGAATTAACAGTTTCCAAGTTATTTTGTTACAAAGATATTAAAATCCTTAAAGAAGAAAAATCTCATGGGGTGTCTGCTCTCCCAGCTCTGACTGTATTGATAGTGCAGTTTTCAGGTTTTCTAATCTTCCCTGAAGTTACTGCACCTGAGGGCCTGAAGGATCCAGAAGGGAGCTGTGCAAGGTAGAGAACCTGCATGAGAGCAGAAACCGAAAGGACCCTCAGGGAATTAACTCAGCAGCTACCACATCAGAGGAAGGAATCAACTAGCCATGAATTCCATTTTTTTTTTTCCATCTTCTCTTATTCTTAGAGAGGTTAAAGACTACTTTTCGGTAGTGACATTTTATACTAAGGAGTAAAGAATTGCTTGGCTTTTTGTATGGCAACTCTTTCTTAAACAAAATGATTTTACTTTCAGAGGACATTATATTTTTCCTTTTGCTTTGTCTCATTTTATCTTATTTCCATCATATGTGTTGGACACAAGTTGCAAAAGGGAAAAAATAAAAAGAAATCGGAGGCAGCGTCCTAGTTTACAGGGAACTCAGTAATCTTGACATTTAACTGCAAGGTAATATCTTAAATTGGATCCCCTCTCTCCAAATAAATAAAAAGAGAGAAGAGAGAACAAAACAATGACAGCAACAAGAAAACTATAAAGGAAAAATAACAATACTAAATAATTGGAGAAATTTGGGTATGGACATTACATTATATAAGAGTTCTGTAATATCTTTAACGTTTTGTGGGTGATCAAATTGTTGCAATTACATGGGAGACTTCATTTCCTCTTTTAGGAGAAACATATTAAAGTATTTAGGGCTAAAATGTAATCATATCTACAACTTATACTTAAATAGTTTGGTAAAATAACATAAAATATATGTATATATGAAAGAGAGAGAGAAAGCAGACAAATGTGGCAAATATTCTTGCAACTTTTCTTTAAATTTGAAATTCTTCAAATAAAATTTAGGAAAAAATAAAACAAGGCATACCTAGCAACTTTATTTATTGATTGATTGACCATAATTAATAATTAATTAAAATAAATATAATTAATTAATCAATTATGGCATAAATCCATTCCATCTAATGCCACTACATCAATAAGAGGATCATGTTGCTACATGAAAACAAGCACACACACACATATGCACACACACAAATGGATAAATCTCACACAAATGAAGTTGAACAAGAAAAGCCAGACACTAAATAGCGCAGACTATACGATTTGAATTACATACATTTCTAAAATAGACACGACTATTTTGTTAAGAGTAGTCAGTTTAGTGGTAACTTTAGATGTAAAGATTGGTAAAAATAAATAAAATATTTACTTATTTTTGGAATTGACGAATATTACTTTGGTATTAAAATTAACTGTGTTGCAAGTAAAAATCAGTAATAGGGATTTTAATTAAGAACTATAATGGGGAATGTGCAGAAATAAATGGAATGTGGAATATATAAAGTAATCTTATGCAGTGACCTCAATATTCATGAGCATATGGAAGAAATATCATATAATTTTAATATGAAATTTTGGGAAGACAGGGTGTCAAATGTGGAGAAGATGCCAAGCAGAACAAACATGTTTAAAAAGAGAAATAGAATTCATAAAGCTACACTTCTGAAATTTTTATCAGACTCACATATCTTCTCTCCAGTATTATTTTCCACTTTGTCTCTGCCCTCAGCTATTTAAATATCATAAAATATTTCCTAGGGAGTCTCTATTTTTCACATACTTGGTAATCACTTCATTGGTCTTTGAATGTCTGTTTACGCTCTTTTATGGGATAGTTAAAGGGATTATGTGGGGGAAGAGAAGAGAATGCACAAATACTTTAGCATGATTTATAAATATGAAATGCTAACAAACTGTACAATCTTGCTGGGTCATTATGTAATTTTATTTTATAAAAGTTAAAAATAAAGGTGGTAACACTCAAAAATATTCTGAGAAAATTAACTGAAGGCCAAATGCCAAGACTGAATTGCTGTGTCTATCTACTCTATACACATACTTCTATATGCAGTAGGATTTTTTTTTTTTTTTTTTTTTTTTTTTTTTTGTGAGGAGATCAGCCCTGAGCTAACACCCGCCAATCCTCCTCCTTTTTTGCTGAGGAAGACGGCCCTGGGCTAACATCTGTGCCTATCTTCCTCCACTTTATATGGGACGCCGCCACAGCATGGCTTACCAAGCAGTGCGTCGGTGCGCGCCCGGGATCCGAACCAGCGAACCCCAGGCCGCCGCAGCGGAGCGCGCGCACTTAACCGCTTGCGCCACCGGGCCGGCCCCTGCAGTAGGATTTTGAGACATTCTTTGGTGTATAAAAGAATACTTCTGTTTAACATTATGTGGCACTTTTCTTTGATTAAACACTTCTCCACATATTTAATGAAGAACATAGGGAATCTCTATTACTTAGATGTCTTTCATTTGTCCTGTTCTAGAGGCTTATTCCTGCTAGGAAGATTAGCTTTGCATGGTTGGGTTCACTTCCATAGTGGGAGCCATAAATCCATCAAAACACATAAAAGAGACTGATGGCCTTCTAATTAAAGCTTGAATTTATGGTAGAGATGGTATTCTCAGGGAAATTTTTCATGAAGCAATAGAGTAAGAAATACTTGTTTTTGTCTATTAAGTGGTTGTTAAGTTTATTCTGAAGGCATAAAAATGAAGATATAGGAACATGAACGTAGTTACTATATCAACTCTAATACAAGTTGGTACCGAAGATATGACATTTGGCACAATGAAGTGGGTCATTAAACAACTATAAGAATTGTTGTTTATAAAAATGTTGGTGCAAAGGTGATCCAAATAATACAATGGGGCAGTGTTACAACTGGCAGAACATCGATGTTATTTTAGATGCGTGTAGACTATTCTGGTACCACAAGAGACTGTCAGCTTCTGACCAGCAAGGCCCCCTTTCAAAGAATAAAATATTATTTGCTTTAAACAGAGATGAGATAGGATATTCACAGTGATATCTTTACCTCTTGCCTCATTGTTATTTTCACCAGAAATATTCTCAGACACATTTCAATTTCACCCTTTCTTGAAATCTAATATAACGATCAACAAAATAATAATTAAAAATGGAAAGTAAGAAAACTAAGTTTTGAATAACTAAAAATTGACTGCAATGTCCTGCACCCAAGATTAAATGTCAGTTCACAGATGTGTGGTTAATTGAAACTGCAGTATGTGAAGCATCATAGAATAAAAACTTTAGAAATAAATGGGCATGTATTATTTCAACTCTAAAAAAGAAATGAAGAGAATATCCATAGGTTATTATGTTATCCCAAATCTAATTTGCACTCTTTCACCAATTTCTTTGTAATGACTAGCATCAAACACCCTCTATATTCTCCCACCAAAAATTAAAAAAAAAAATGTAAACAGAGAAGGAAAGAAAAATTGAGTTCAAATCAACATCATAGAAAATTATTAAATTTACCCTTCTAGGTTAACTATTTAACCTTGAATATTCTGGAAAACATAACTTGAGTTAATCTAAATTAATCCAGTACAAAGCATCAAATGCAGTTTCCTTAAAGTATGCATTTCCTAAAATTATTAGAATAGACAAGAACATGAGTAACTAAAGTCATTGAAGGGGAATTTTCCAGAATGTCTATTTACAGAGTTTCTGTTATGTTATTCTTTTATTTAAAACATTCTTTTTATAACACAATATTCCTACTTATTCATTACCGAAGCATTACTTAATTTGAAAAAAATATTGAAACATTTATACAAATTTTAGTATTCTATATTTGTAAATGTTTCTGTTGAAGAAATCTGTGTTAAATACCTTTCTGAATAATGCATTTTAGTGTTTTTGAAACTAATTTTGTAAAAGTCGCTCATTATAACAATGACTTTAAAATAAGTATCAACTTGTTTAGCAAGAGAATATAGTAACATACTTAAAGGAAAACACATGTGTTTCTACGTGACTTCAGGACACTTGGGCCATCAGATTGTATTGCTTAAATACATACAATTTTTGGTTATCAATTATACCTCAGTAAAGCTGAGGAGGACAAAAGAGGAGCATACAAGAGATCCCCCTCTCTCTGTTCTCCACCATGTGAGGACACAAGGAGAACGCCATCTGCAAACCAGAAGAGCGCCCTCACCAGGCACCTGGTCTGCTGGCGCCTTGATCTTCAACTTCACAGCCTCCTGTGAGAAACAGATGTTTGTTGTTTGAATGAATGAATGAATAAATAGATAAATAAATGCTATCAAATTAGGTGTGGGCAAGACTAGTACAAAAGATCAGGAAATGTAGTTATCAGGCTGGGGGGAGGGGATGATGCGGAGTTATTGTTAGTGGGAGCAGAGTTTTAAGTTTTGCAAGATGAAAAGAGTTCCAGAGATGGATGGTAGTAATGGTTACACAATGATGTGCGTGCACTTAAAAGTGCTGAACAGTACACTTAAAGTACTTAAATTGGCAAATTTTGTGTTATGTATATTTTACCATAATTAAAAAGAAAAAAAAGGAAAAATGGGAATTCGTGCAAGACATTTTTTGTTTTTTGGTTACCACGTAAAAACAAATCAGGTGGCCTATTTTCATTTTTCATTAACTAATTCACAAATTAATTGACTAATCTGAAAATGTCAGTATCAGTGTTGACTAAATGTAAATAATGGGAGGTTCAATTAAAAATGGCCTGAATACCAGGTACCAATTTGAATTGGATATCTGCTCATTCACATGTTTGATGTTTAATAGTTTATAGTGCCTTCTGTTCATTAAAGGACATAGTACTTTACATAAACATTTTTTACATTTTGTTGTGCTCTAAGCTATAAAGGAAAAAACGTTTTTGAAGCCAGTTGTATATTGCATGCTAAAGAAAGTCTTGCAGCTTAATTGCTCCCATGAGAGAGCACTGATTGTTTGAGAGAGATGTATATGTTCAAAATACTTCAAAAGTGAAAGTGCATCTGTCACGTTCAATGCCTATTTTAAAACAAATAGAAATAATATATATTAAAGGAGAACAATTAAATGTTAGTGGCAAAATTATCAGTTTTATTATTGTGAATCTAACCAATACAGCTTGTTGTAAAGTGGAACATAGTTACATTATAGAGATAAGTGAATCCTTTGAATATCTATTTATTTCAAAAACTGAATGTGAATATTCATTTTCATAACCTCAACTTAAGACATGACCTGGCAATATTGTGCAATTCAGAAGGATATCTTGTCAAATCAACCTTTATATATGCTTGATCATACTAACAGCTTTCACGGTAATCACATTTAGTGTAATTGAGTCACATTTGCTTGGAATGTGTCGTTAGTATTAACTGGCATTGAGTATGTATGTCTGTGGTCTGTATATATGTGTATGTCGGGGGCATCTCTGTCCATAGAAGAGAATTTATCATAATTCTTGATTCAAAACACACTCATCATAAGTCCATGCATAATATGCTTTATTGTTAATTAGTTATTTTAATGATGTAATAAGAACCTGTAAAATCACCCACACCTACAGCCACATCCATAAGCTGAGGTCTTGAGATCTATCTATCTACCTATCTATCTATCTATGTATATATATCTATCTCCACCCCACTCCCTGCTTCCTCACCCCGCCCCGACTTTGATAAGATCATTATCTGAAAGCTAATACTAATAATCATCTTACTTTTTTAAAAATATAATTTATAGCATCCACATATATACCTACAAAGTATATTTTTCTCATTTAAATTATTTTAGATTTTTAAACAAGAGATGATCATATATACTGTGATGAAACTTTAAAAAATTATTTTGCTACATTTTATTCATCTTAACTATTATATAATATAGCATGGTAAGAATACACCATGTTTTTTTTTTTTTAAGTTTTTATTTATTTATTTATTTTCCCCTCAAAGCACCAGTAGATAGTTGTATGTCATAGCTGCACATCCTTCTAGTTGCTGTACGTGGGACGCGGCCTCAGCACGGCCGGAGAAGCGGTGTGTCAGTGGGCGCCTGGGACCCAACCCGGGCGCCAGCAGCGGAGCGCGAGCACTTAACCACTAAGCCATGGGGCCGGCCCTACACCATGGTTTAAATATCCACTGTCTGATTTATGAATACCTGAGTTGTTTTCAGGTTTTACCTATGCTAAAAATAGCTCCCTTGAACATTCTTGTATGTTTCTGATTAAACTCGAGAACAAATTTCTTTTAGAGCTATGCTTATGATAGTCTTTAGAGATACATAGTTTGTGATTTTTCTATTTTAGAAGTTATTGTTAATCTGTTTCTACAGGCAACATATAAAATAGGTCCATAGATGACAGATAGATGATGATGATGATACATAGATAGAGAGGTAGACAGATAGATAGATAGATAGATAGATAGATAGATAGATGATAGATAGATAGATGTTAAATAGATATATTAGAGTGACCATATAATTTATTGTCTAAATAAGTACACTTTTGTGAATGGAAGGGTCTCTATTATTAATTAGATTATTAGTAGTAATAATTATCATTATTAGTGTCCCACCCCAACAGGTATAAACTTGAGATACTCTAAAAAACAAACAATAAAAGCCACAACAAAACATATAAACAACAACAAAACTGGGTCTGCAGTTAATTTTGGAATTGTCCCCACCATATTCATGTAATGTCCTTAAATGTAAGCTCATATGATATATGTTTTCAAGATTTTAGGATAACAATAACTCAAATTTAAAAAGAGGAAATTCAGAATATGTTTTATGGATATGTCACCATCATATCTTTTATTCTTTCATTCACTCATCCATTTATTCAATATGATTTGATAAAAATTAGGTAGTAGTTTGGTCATTTTGTATCATTTATTCCTACAAATCTCTTCACTAATATAAAATTCCAGAAGAGTATTCAATATAGGGAAAATACATGAAACATTTCATTCTTATTTATGCCTATTGGTGTAATAAGATAATATAATCAATTGGAATAAAATCTTCAATTCTCTTTACATTAATCATTTCTGAATCCTTATAAGGTAAGATTCTTATCTGAACTGAAATGTTAGTGCCATATTTTAATACCAAGGATGTTAATATAGTTATCTTTTATCTTTTCTCTACAGACCACACAGAACTCTTAGCTTTTAGTTCTTGGTGTTGGATTTTCAGAAGCGTGTCCTTGGGGGAAAGACATTTGTATTAATCTACAGCCACTGTCATAAGTAATTTAATGGTGATGTCAGTGCACTTCCAGTTACTCTTCGCCAAATAACCCAAAAAATCACACTATGATTGAACTATAAAGGCAATAAAAATATTAGTTAGCGCTACAAGGAGCACTCCATAATTTTTAGCAATGTGAAAATATACTATTTTTTTAGCAATGTGAAAATATGCTTTTGTATATAATGTCTTAAAATCTGTGGGGAGAAGAGTCCAACTGCTTGTTTCCAGCCTAGTGTGAATTCCCCAATACTCTTCTACTTTCCTCAGCTTTCTTCTACTTATCCTTGTTCTGCTAACCTGGTTTTGTCCATGTCTGTCTATCTATCTATATCTATATCTATCTATCTATCTGTCTATCTAGCTGTCTGTCTGTCTAGCTATCATCTATCAGTCTATCTATCTATCTATCTATCTATCTATCTATCTATCTATCTATTTATCTATCTAGTCTTTATAGTTCTCAAAGTAACAGACAGTATGGAAAAGTTATTAAATTAACAAAAAATATAGTCAAACTCTGAGTCCAAATCCTAGCTTTGTCACTTTCAAATTATGGGAGTTGAGCAGGTCACACAAACTCTCTATGACTCAGTTTCTTTGTATTACTATAATTCAAAAAACATTGTAACAGTGCTTACTCTACGTGGTTTGGGAGAGGATATTATAAACTATTTCATATAAAAGTACCAATGTAATAGCAAGTAAATTTAGCTATACATGGATAATAGGCATTCTGCATTTATAATGTGTCAAATCTTGTTTTGAGCACTTTACAAGGTTTAATTTTCACAATTGCGTTGACATTTAAAAAGAACAAGGAAGTAAGTGACTTTTACATGATCGCATAATCAGATAAATCTGAATTTCGAAACTAGGCAGTCTGACTTCAAAGCCAGTGCTCTTAACATCCCTCCTACACAGAACTATAGTAGGTTAAGTTATGATGTCAGTTTCCGTGTCTTCGTTAAAATCATAATAGTAATGTTAAAATAAGTAATTTTGTACTCTTGAACTAATGTGGTTTATATTATAGTTCTGACCTGACCTGTGTCTCCCTGTCAGAACAATGATATAAACCACAAACACTGTCAGAAAGTGTTCTCAGTCTTTGCCCTTCCACTGAACACGACATTCAAGAGGGCTCTGCTCATGTAATTATTCTTTGGGACTGGCGTGATAGATCTCCCTCATCCTGCAGCTGTGTGAAGAGGGAATCTAAATATCTTTGGCCAGGCCAGGGAGGAATAATTTTCCGCTTGGAGACAGAGCTAGAATCTGACTGCCCTTTTTGTACTATCAAGTCAATTTCTATGATATCTTTTAACATTGCCTGTGGAGCGGTATGTCTGTGTAGTATAGCTCATTGCCTTCCGACCAAGGTACAATAACCTTGTCTACAGTGTATATGTCACAAGTTAGTCAAGTTCAAATGTAGTAACTATGCTAATTTTGCCAATGATGCTTTGCTCTTTTAAATTACAAATCTTTTTTTTTTCAATTTAAGATTACATGGAGGGGAGATATCATCATTAGATAAAGAATGCCAAATCTTAGAGTATTTATTAATCAAAATTTATCCCTATCCAGTCTCCCGTGCCTGTCTCCCTACCCTCGCTATATAGACACACATACACACACCCCCCATAAGAAATTGAAGTTTCCCCTTGAGTGTGATAATCTTGGGTAAAACAGAAACTGCAGCAAAATAGATATTTTTATTTTCTCATCATGATTGTCTTCTTAGAAATCGGATAAGAAAGGACCAGAAAGTTTATCAGCCACAATTCTAAAGAATTAGATTATTGATAGCAAGACGAAACAATCAGTTCCCTCAAAATTATTTAAAGTGGTCAAATTTGTATTATTTCATGAATCCACAGAAAATTCAAGCATAATTCTTAGGTAATGGTGCTGGGATGGTTTGTCCCCGATATGCAGACGTGTATTATCACAGAACAGAGAAAGGGGGGGCAATCCCATTTAAAAAATGTTTAATAATGCACTTTGTTCAAGGAGTTCAACATTCTATTTTTTTGTCTTTTGAGAAATAATGATGATCAACAAGTATTTAGATGGAAGGTTTTTATAAAATGTCTATATGTGTAAGACAATTTACATTCTAGAATTGCAAATAAATATGGGAAAAATGGCTTATTTTATATGTGGGAAGTCACCAAAAACATTGATTTTAAAGCCTGTTTTTATAGAAGCATTGGTACTAGTGAAAGAAAGGCATGAGAAGAGAAAATATATTCATGATATTTGTTGTAAAATGTCCCTTCTACTATGAGAAAACAACGTATAAATATGAGAATAACATGATGCCTCTGAGAGTCTTGACAATTATCATTAATGACCCAAGAATTTAGCAGTCATAAAATTTCCTGTACGTGGCAGGAGGAAGACCAATCTGATCAGCAACAAACATAGTTCATTGCTAGAGTTCCATAACATCCTCAGATATATACCAGGAGTCTAAATTCATCTCTGCAAGCTTGATCAATAACAAAAACTACATCTGTTTCTTAAATTCTATATCTCTGGGTATTTATATAACTTCTAGCACCATAGAGCTGTGCAGTTTGATAAGGAAAACAAATACTAGTGTTTTAATTCTTGTTATCATATTTCTAGAATAAAAGTAGGGAACATGGAATATAGGTGCAATATATTTCTTGCTTTCTGAATAAACTATGATATCCATTTTATATCTGTTTGAAATTATGAAAATGAGGTCTTAAGAAACATAGCACATTTGCATTTTATTTTTATGAAATTTATATACATGTACTGTGTATTTGGAAAAAAATCTCTTAGTTTTTTGACTCTATTATATAAATTGCACACTTAGTATATGTAACACACACATAAACAAATACTTTAATAATAAGATATTAAATGAGACTATTACTATTTTCTTTTTTTTTTTTTGCGAGGCAGATTAGGCCTGAGCTAACACCCAGTGGCAATCCTCCTCTTTTGGCTGAGGAAGACTGGCCCTGGGCTAACATCTGTGCCCATCTTCCTCTACTTTATATGGGATGCCACCACAGCATGGCTTGATGAGCAGAGTGTAGGTCAGCGCCTGGGATCTGAACCTGCCAGCCCCAGGCCGCCAAAGCGGAGCGTGCAAACTTAACTACTACGCCACCAGGCAGGCCCCAAGTTCTTAGTTTTAGTTATTATAGTTTCTTCCTTTCAAATAGTTATACTTATTTCAATCTGCTGTAAAATTTTTCATAGCATTCTCTTTCCTGAAGGTATTTATAATCTTACTTTTGTTTCTTTATACATTATAAACATAGTTCTTTTATAATCTGTGTATGAGAATTCTGATTTGGAAGTGTGTATGAAAATTCTAATTTGAAAGCCAATGCAGGACTGTTTCTGCTGATTCTTGCTCATAGTGGCTTTTTTTTAAAATTGTGTTCCTGGTTATCTTTGACTTATACCAGCCATTTTTTTAAAAAAAATCACTTGTAGAAATAATTTGAAGTCTGGTATGAACGTATCTTCTGTTGAACAGAATTCACATTTGCTGTTGGTCAGGAGTCCAGCATCTACAGAATCCATATCCTACCAGACCTGAATAACTTTCATCCAAGTTCAAGAATAAAGGTTCCTAAGACCTTGTAGGACTAACCAAGCCTGCAAGCCCAAGCGAAGACTTACTTCTTTTCCTTTCAGTCTTGTCTGTAGGGCAAGTCAAGTCTTTTAGAGTCCCAGATTTATGCTTTATGTGTACGGATGCTTGTGTGGAGACTCAGAATCTCTCCTAGAAGTGCTTGGGGCTTGGACTTCTATCCCTCTCAGTTAGCTCAGCTACCTAACTTCCAGCTATTTTGCAACTGTATTATTCTCATTAGCAAATGCTCTCAGGGCATTATTGATTTTTAATGCTAGTCATTTTTCTAGGTTACTATATTTTCCTAAGTTTTTGTTTGGTATAAATTTCCTCAGTGATCTTTTTAGATTGCAAACTTGATTCTCATTCTCATTTGGCAGACACATCACTGCACTGTTTCCAGGGAAGGAAAACATAAGGTATGAACACCATAACATACCAACACTTTTATGGAACGGTAGCTGCTTACACTTTAAAGTTAACTCTCGCCACTATACACCCTTAAAGTCTATACGCTTTACACAGAACTAGTTGAATCTTCCTGAATGAATCCTACCCTCCCTTGTTTTAACTTGCTCATGTACTTCTCCCTACCTTGTATTACTATTTCTCCATCTTTGCTTATTAACTTTTAATTATTTAGCACAGTTTATATAAATTGCTCATTACCCTTGTCTATTTATATTTGGAACTTAAACTCTTTTCTTATCAGTTTATATGAAATTTCTTTTTTTCAGTGAGGAAGATTGGCCCTGAGCTAACATCCATGCCAAATATTCCTCTATTTTGACTGTGGGTTGCCGCTACAGCATGACTTGATAAGTGGTGTAGGTCCACGCCTGGGATCAGAACCCACAAACCCTGGGCCGCCAAAGTGAAGCGTGCTGAACTTAACCACTATGCCACCAGGCCAACCCCAGTTTATACGAAATTTTAAATAAAATATTGAGATTAAATATTTTTACATTTGTAGCAAATATATTATATCAGTCGTATTCTGCCTACGTCTCTGTTTTTCAGGAAACACACTGTGGTTAATTTTATTAAATCAAATTTTAGAATGCTATCATTTTGATTTCCAACCTATAAATTTGATACAAGAGTATGGAAAATACTTTTGACATATAATTATAATTTTCTAGTGAAATAAATTTCTATAAAATCTGAAAATGCTGTGTTTTTCTATATTATGATTTTCAATGCACTTATACATTATATGAAGTTAATTTCTAAACGAGTCGTACAAAATGTACATTCTTCTATTTTTTTCTCTAATGGCCGACTGATATCCCACACTAATATTTTCATTACTCTTATCTTTATCGTCCTTGCACATTGTATAATTTTCACAATATATTATAACCTTAACTTTTAAAATTTTTCTTTGATCTAATATTTACTGAGTCATAAATGAGGAGTATCCAGTAGAGTATAAGCACTTAATAATGACATCATATACTTATTGATGACTTTACTGTTTTTAAAAGATTTCACATTATTGTTTCACTTATTTCTACCAATAGTCCTGTGAAATAACTTGGAAATATTTTATCCTACTCATTTATGACCTCAAATTGAGATTCAGTGAATCAATCGACCTGCTTCGAATCTGGCATTTTGTAAGTTTCGTACCAGAAGCCAAGCATGAGGGTTTTCAGTCCACCCCTCTTTCCACTTTTCCTGCTGCCTGCATAACCAGAAACTTGTGAATACATTGATTTGATCAAAAATTTATATAGAATATTATTATTTCCACTAGCCAAATATTAATATCACAAGAAAATCCTTAAACTTTAATTTCCCTCTCTCTCATTGCAATGTGAAGTCCTTATTCATTTACATAATAAAGATTATCTTTTTATTAGTTTGGAATAAAATCACTATAATATGACTTTTATTCCACAGAAGGACAATACGTGCATAAATGTCCACACATCATGTGGTTAATAATGTTGAATTCAAAAACAATTGCTGACCTACTTTGATAAGCCTCCTATTGTTATGGGGCAGAAAGAATAGCATTCAATAGAGTAAGCTTTTCCAATTTGCCCTAATTATAGTAAAACTTAACTTTAATTTGGTCTAACTACCTTATTTATCTTCCTTTATAACTTCTAATTTTCTGTAAAAATGTTCCCTTTGTTTTTTATATTCTCCACTCTTTTGAAAAACAATCTTGTTTTTTTTGGTATTTCAATTTTACATAAATAATGACATGTTTTTAGAAAGAAACAACACATATGTATTTTCACATTTTTCTAGAAAATGCTATATATTTAAATCTGTCAAAATCTTGGATAATGTCAAACTTTAATTTTACTATTATTGATGACAGATGTTCAAACTACTGAAATATAACATTTGTGAAAATATTACATCATATTTAATCTTCCACTGGAATATTATACAACATTTAAATTATCTCTAAAGACAAAAATACAAAGTAAGCCTCTCTTGCGATAGCCAAATATAACATTTAAAATATTATTCTTTGTCGCTTGGACATATACTCGTTTGAGAAATAAAAGGATCCTAAGATGTATGTAGCATTGGCAGTTTTCCTTTCTAGTTGCATTAGACTGTGTTTTTCTCTTTGCCTTCAGCTCATTAGTTATCCCTTTCACAACTGGGAGAACTGCACTTAAGGAATTTAAAAGGATCACCTATGATCACCTAATCAAACACTCAGAAAAACGTCCTTGTGGACACTTCTGTGATGTTAGCCTCTTTCTTAAGGAAGAAAAATGTATTAGTTCATTCCATTTAAAAAGGCACTTACTGTTCAAGTCCTTTTCTTTCATAGTTAATTTTCATCCATTCTTCTGTTGTAATAGCCTTTCCACATCTCAGTCCACAGGTAGAATTGGAAAATAGCTGATTAGCATGAATCCACCTTTCTTGTAGCTTTGCATGTATAAGGAAAGAGTTGTCATGATACCCACAGCTTTTTCCTTTGCAGACTTAATAGTACTAATGTTTTTCTCTAATAGAACCTTTTAAATCTTGTTGCTCATCTAGTGACACATTCCAAAGCCCATGTGGAAATTGTGATAACAAAATGCGCTAGGGCTCTGGGAGTTTAAAAAGGGTTTTTAAGGCAGGCCTTTGCACAAAGAAGCAATGCAGCAAACGAAAGCTACAAGGCACACTCCTTCAGTCTTAGCAGTGCCCAGAAACTCCGGCAGAATGGAACTAAAGGTTAGGAATAAGGTTCGATATCAGGCAGCACCACTACTGGTCTTTAATCAAAGGCAGAAATTTCCTATAGGCCTCAAATATATTCTGTGGTTAAATCTAACATGCATCCACCCAGATGGGGCTAAGGCTAGCAGGATCATGACCTTGGAATCAGTGGTCAGGTTAGGGAGGCCTGTTCAGTATTACTGCTCTATCTCACCGTGCTTGCCCTGTGCACCTCACTCTGTGTGGGCCTCCTGATCCTCTTTCCCATCAGCCCCTCAGTTGTCTCAGCTGGGCTTGACCTCTGCCCTAGCTAGTCTTGGAATTTTCACCTTATCCTTCCATTCTCTTATGCTACTTCAGATCTTGATCTTTATTTACCAAAAATCTGGCAGAAGATAATAATAGATATGGAAAGATGCAAAACAGCTGTATGCAAAAATAGTAGCGTGTTCAACACTAATCAGAAATGACATGAGAAAACAAATTGGTGAAGAAATGCAGGGGGCTCAGGAGAGCTGACATGCAGCCAATCTTCATTATCAATAGTCCTTTCACCAGAACTAGAAAGCCATCCTATGCACATTCTCTTCTCCCTAAAAGTTGCTTCTTGTTCTTCGTATTTGAGGAACTGCATGAGAACTAACACTGTGACATTTTTGGCATCTTAGACTACTCTGGTTCTTTTCTTAAGAAACTGATCATCCTGACTCATCTGAGTAGTGCTAACCTGTTGCCACTTATACATTAGTCTGAACTCGTGTATTCAAAAGCAGGAACCATACAAGTACCAGAGACAAATCAAAGTAAAGGTGTCAATGATTACATAAGCAAATTAGATAAAAAAAATTAGACATCTGTAAAAATGGATCTTAAAATTGAGGAAACTTCTGTCTTGAAAAGGACACTACTGCTCACTTCCTGCTGAGTTCTGATCAAAATCTGTGGGTAGGGGGCTGTCCCCGTGGTGTAGCAGTTAAGTGCACATGGTCCGCTCCTGGTGGCCTGGGCTCAGATCCCTGGCGCGCACCTACACACTGCTTGTCAGGCCATGCTGTGGCAGCGTCCCACATAAAGTGAAGCAAGATAGGCACGGATATTAGCTCAGGGCCAGTCTTCCTCAGCAAAAAGAGGAGGATTGGCATGGATGTTAGCTCAGGGCTGATGTTCCTCACAAGAAAAAAAAAAAATCTGTGGGTAAAAATTAGTATGCTGAAGTAAAAAGATCAGATGATTCACACTTTCACACTGAGAAGAATAGCATGGTGTCTAAAGGCAATAATTAATCTTACATTTTTCTCTTTGATAATGTTTAATCTCCTATCCTAGCATTTCCATAATAAACATAAAATGATTTCTAACATTTTAATCAAAGATAAAACATTGTATATAGTTTTTTAAAATGTCCCATTTGCAAGCATATATCTAAGTCACTTAAACTGATCCATGGTGAACACATTTTATAGAACATTCTTTATTCATTCATACATTCATCTGCTTATTCAATAATTATTTCATGAGCATGTACTATGTAGTAGAGACTTGAAATATAAAAATAAATAAATACAAATAAATATGTAATAAATAAATAAATAATAAATAAATATAAAAAATAAGACACAGCCTCTTGTGTATGGTAGATAGATATAGAAAGATAGAGAGGTAGATAGTCAGATATTTAAAAACTGTTGGATAGATGATATGGTATGGTAGATACCATATAATATATGCAAGAACATGGGTATCAACAGCAAATTCTTATAACAAAGAAAATGGGCAGTCTATTTAATATTTATCCTGTTTGCACAGGATCAGGGAATCCAACTCAGAAACACATTTTAAACTGGGACTTGAGAAGTTCCATTTATGGTTAAGTTATAGAAGGCCATGGATAACCTTCACCTCCTACAGAAACAATAAGAAATCATAGTATTAAAAAAGAAATTATAGGGGCCGGCCCGGTGGCGCAAGCGGTTAAGTGCGCGCGCTCCGCTGCGGCGGCCCGGGGTTCGCTGGTTCGGATCCCGGGCGCGCACCGCACCGACGCACTGCTTGGTAGGCCATGCTGTGGCGGCGTCCCATATAAAGTGGAGGAAGATGGGCACCGATGTTAGCCCAGGGCCGTCTTCCTCAGCAAAAAAAAGAGGAGGATTGGCGGATGTTAGCTCAGGGCTGATCTCCTCACAAAAAAAAAAAAAAAAAAGAAATTATACTTTTCTTTAAAGTCATAATAAGGAGCATTGGATACAAAGAAATCTAAAAGAACTAAACTCTACTGGGAGACGCCCTTCATAGGTGAACAAGGGATGTACAACTTTTATGCGTGGGATCTAATTGCCGATGTTGGGATTAGAGCAGAGATGGGAGCCATGCAGCCCAAGAAAGACAGCATTTGGAAAAATAGCCACATTTTGACCAACTCTGGGCTGGCACGTTGGATTTTAATCTGAAATAACCCCAAGTACAAGGTTGATTCTCTTCAATAAGTAATTCTCTTGTACGAGAATTTTCTGGGTAAGTAGAAATTGGGATTAAGATTGGAAAATGAAAAGTGGCCATGTGTTCTCATGGTCTGGCACCGTCAGACACTCACAATCTTGAATTCTCCCGGAATCAGAGTGTCTCATACTTATCAATTGTTCCATGATGTCATGTTCTACAATCCTACAGCCTCACAGTCTTGCAGTCTAACATCCTCACAGTGTGACAGTCTCAAAACCTTGTAGCGTTGTGGATTCCAAAGTGTTCAAAATAGTAACTCACAGATACAGGAAAATCAGCAGAGTCCATTTCAACTAATTACAAAGAAGGGAAATCAATTTAGGAATAAATACAAAGACAATGGATGACAAGGAAAACAGAAAATATGAGCCCCAAAATAGTTATCCAACAAAAATATTTTATAACAACAAACACTAAATAAACAGATTTTCAGATGAAAAGCTGAAATAATTTGTTGCCAGCATAATCATTATAAGAAAAGCTAAAGGAAGATCTCCAGGCTAAGAGAATATACCAGATGGTACCTGACAGAATGAATACCAGAAAGAGTAAATGTGTGGGCGTAAACAAAAGCTCATTTTATCAGGTATCTATCTATCTTTATTTTATTTAAAGGATTATTGGTGGTTTAAAGCAAGATAATAGCAATGTATTATGAAGTTTATAACATGTAGAATTAAAATATATGACAGCAGGAGCATAAAGGTGAGTGGGACACTAACGGTTTATGAAGTAGTATAAGATTATTTGAAAGTGTACATTTATTTCCTAAAGATGAATATTGTAATATTAAGAGAATATACCAAAAACAGTAAAACAAATACATGGGAAAAGATTTTGCTGTAAAGTTAATAGGATATTTTCCTCTTCCCTTTCATTATTGAATAATTCAGTCTTAAAGCCATTAGATGGATCAGAGCAAGTCAGGTATCCTTTTTTGGTTCTAAGGAAGCTGTTGTGGTACAGAGTAGTGTCAGGACCCAAGCAGGGTGAACAGGGTATCTCCATGGCAGGCATGATGAGTTAGACACAAGTAGCTTGCAGAGGGGTGATTTTGAGTGTGGTAAAGGAACTTGAAGGGTGGAAGGGGTTTCCATACAGGGGGTTTCTCGTGTGAGGAGTGTGAGCTTGAGCAGAATATATAAGGCATCCTAAGTGAGAGACCTAGCACGGGAAATCAAAGCTGAAGAGAAATTGAGGAGAGCTTCCACCCAGAGAATGGTCTAGCACGGGGAGGTGGAAGCCAGGTGTTGTGAGCCAGGCATCCATGCATGGGGGCCCTGGGATGTAGGGTGTCATAGCCTGAGTAGTTGGAGAAGGGCATCCACATGGAGGTAAGATGTTAGAGCCAGAGCAGTGTGAGGTGGTATCCATGAGTGAGGGTAGCTAAGCATCATGTCTAAGCCTAAGCAGGGCGAGGAAAGCCTCAATGTAGCATCAATGTAAGGGGGTAACCTTGTCCAAGATGTCAGATCTCAAGCAAGATGAGTAGAGCATCCATGCCGACAGACTGATAATTTGGAGTGAGTGCTTAAAGCCCCAGCAGGATGAGGTAGTAATTTTTATGGGAGGCCTGATGGGGGGTATTAGAAAGCGAGCGGAGTGAGTCGCGGGTCAGAGCATGAGTGGAGTGATAAAGTAGTCTGCGCAGGAAGGAGAGTCAAGGCAGAGGTATATTGATTGTATACAGATGATCTGATCAAATAAATTTATTAAGGGTAATAGGGTTATATTTCTTACTGGATTATATGAAGAAAAAAAACCTAGGATGAACCTTTGACCTTGAATTAGGGTGAAAGAATTGACGTGAATTCATGCCTTTTTAAAAATTTTTGTTAAAGACATTATTTTTTTAGAGTAGTTTTATGTTCACAGCAAAAGTGAAAGGAAGGTACAGAGATTTCCCATGTACTCCCTGCCCCCACACATGCATTGCCTCCTCAATTATCAACATCTACCAAGAAAATGGTATATCTAGTACAATTGATTGACATACATTAACACATCATAATCACTCAAATTCCATAGTTTACCTTAGAGTTCACTCTTTTTGTTGTACATTCGATGGATTTGGACAAATGTATAATGACATGTATCCATCATTATGGTACCATACAGGGTATTTTCACTGCCCTAAAAATCCTCTGTGTTCAACCTGTTCATCCCTCCTCCCACCAACGCCTGTCAACTACTACTCTTTTACTGTCTCCGTGCTTTTACCTTTTTCAGAATGTCATACAGTTGAAATCATAGAGTATGTAGCCTTTTTGAATTGGCTTCTTTAACTTAGTAATACACATTTAAGATTCTTTCGTGTCCTTTCATGACTTCAAAGTTTGTTTCTTTTTAGTATTGAATAATGTTCCATCGTCTGGATGTACCAAAGTTTATTTCTTCATTAAACTGCTGAAGGACATCTTAGTTGCTTCTAAGTTTGGACAGTTATGAATAAAACAGCTATAAACATCCGTGTGCAGGTTTTTGTGCAGGCGCAAGTTTTTAACTCCTTTGGGTAAATATCAAGGAACATGATTTCTGGATCATATAAGAGTATTCTTAGTTTTGTAAAACTACCAAACTGTTTTCCAAAGTGCATTTTGCATTCTCACCAGCAATGAATGATACTTCCTGTTGCTCACATCCTCACCAGCATTTGGTGTTATTAGAGTTCCACATTTTGGCTATGCTAGTAGATGTGGAGTAGTATCTCAGTGTTGTTTTACTTTGCATTTCTCTGATGACGTATGATATAGCAACTTTTCATATGTTTATTTACCATCTGTATATCTTCTTTGATTAGGTGTCTTTTAAGTTCTTTGCCTCATTTTTTAATGGTGTTTTTTTTCTTATTTTTGAGTTTTAGGAATTCTTTGTAAATTTTGGATAACAGTCCCATATCAGACATAAATTTTATAAATATTTTCACCCAGTCTGGAAGTTATCTTCTCATTCTCTTGACATCGTCTTTTGCAGAACAGAAGTTCTTAATTTAAATAAAGTCTAACTTATCAATTCCTTCTTTCATGGATCATGCTTTTGGTATTGTATCTAAAAAGTATCACCATATCAAAGGTCATGTAGATTTTTTCCTATGTTATCTTTAGGAGTTTATAGTTTTGTGTTTTACGTCTAGGGCTGTGATCCATTTTGAGTTAATTTTTGTGAAGGGTATAATGTCTGTGTCTAGATTCATTTTTTTGTAGGCAGATATCCAGTTGTTTCAGCGCTATTTGTTGAAAAGACTATCTTTGCTCCCTTGCCTTGCCTTTGTTTCTTTGTCAAAGATCAGTTGACCACATTTTTATGGGTCTATTTCTGAACTCTCTATTTTGTTCTATTGATCTATTTGTCTATTCATTCTCCAACACCACACTATCTTGATTGCTGTAGCTTTATAGTAAGTCTTGAAGTCAGGTAGTGTTAGTCTTCCAACTTTGCTCTTCTTCAATATTGTGTTTGCTATTTTGAGTCTTTGCCTCTTTCTGTAAATTTTAGAATTAGTTTGTTGGTATCCACAAAACAACTTGCCTGGGTTTTGATTGAAATTGAGTTGAATCTATAGATTAAATTGGTATAAACTGATGTCTTGACAATATTGAATTTATCTACCTTGGAACATGGAATATTCACTTATTTATTTCTTCCTTTGATTTTATTCACCAGAGTTTTGTAGTTTTTTTAATATAAATTTTGTCTATATTTTGTTAGATTTCCACCTGGGTATTTCGATTTTTGGATGCTAATGTAAATGGTATTGTGTTTTTAATTTCAAATTCCACGTGTTAACTGCAGGTATATAGGAAAGTGATTGCCATTTGTATATTAACCTTGTATCCTGCAGCCTTGCTATAATTGCCTATTAGTTCCAGGAGACTTTTTGTTGGTTAATTAATGTTTTCTACATAGACAATCATGTCATCTATGATCAAAGACAGCTTTATTTCTTCTTTCTCAATCTGTACATCTGTATTTTCTTTTCTTGCCTTTTTGTATTAGCAAGGACTTTTGGTACAATCTTGAAAAGAAGTGGTAAGAGGGGACATTTTTGCCTTCTACCGGATCTTAGTGGGAAAGCTGTGAGATTCTTACCATGAAGTATGATGTTAGCTGTAGATTTTTTGTAGATATTCTGTATCAAGTTGAAGAAATTTCCCTTTATTCCTGGTTTACTGAGAATTTTTATCATGAATAGAGATATAGATATAGATATATCTTACTAGCATATATGTATCCTAAATTTGAGCACTGAAAAGACCTGAGAGTAGTGACATCCCAATAGCAATGACCATACTTGTGAGATTCTAAATATTCATCTCCACTTAAGGAAGTAGACGTCCTTGGAGTAATGGCTGATTCCAGGTCTGGGATAGCAAAAGTATAAGATGAACTTGAACATCTTGTGCTAGAAAGCAAAGAAGCACTCAAAAAATGATGGAGAAATGTCAAAAGGATAAAGAAGCTCTTGGAGACTCCATTGACTAAGTCAGGAATGATTTTAACATCAACATAAATAACGATAGTAATAGATTATAACTGGAAAAATAGAAAGTCATCAGTCCATATAAATATAAATAAATAAATAGATTTAAAATTTAACCAAGAATTTAAAGGCTTATGTATGAGGAAGTGATAGAAATGAATGAATCAATGATGTCTCCAAGGGCTTCAGTTTGAAAGTAACTGATTATGTCATAGATGGGCTATTGAATTCCAGAAAGGAGCAGAATCCAGGCAAGGGACAAGAAAAGTTCAATTTGGGTCATGTTTGACTTTGTTATATGTGGGATGATAATTTAATAGATCCGTTTAATAGATATAGTTTTAATAGATCTGGGAGTGAGAGGGTGGAGAAACAAATACTTGGAAACAATGCTTATTCTAACCATGCCCTCATTTAGAATAGTATTTCTAAATGTTTTCTATCATAAATATACTTAAACACAATTCTCTGTGCACAGGTAATCAAGAGACGATTATTTCTCTATCCGTAAATGAAATACACATATTTTAGATAAAAATTACTTGGAAACCTTGGAAATATTTTTATGCTCTCCTTTTCGTAATTAAATATGCAAAACTTGTTTCTTTTGGTCTCTAGGATTCTTTTCTCTTTGCCTTTTTGTGACATTTTGAAAATAGTATACCAAATAGAAAAGGCATGATCTGCCCTTTAGAAAACAATGGTACAAATGCTTATATTTTCAAGGTTGAACAAATGACTTGAAATAGATGAAATCCGTTCTAAAAGAAGCCAATATATCGTAAGTCACAAAACACTAATCTAATTGGTTTGGGAAAAGTTCATTTTGACTGAAGGTTTTTTTTCCCTCATAAATGCTATTTTTTCCCTAGAATACGGTAAATTTGAAATGCAAAATTCTTAAGTAATGTGTACATTTCCTGGAGCTAATGCAGGGTGCTATCTTTGTTTCAAGGAGTAAGAGCATATGACATGCCTTTCCAATGAAAAAGGAATTTTAATTAACCTTTCTCTTTAAAAAATGAAAGAAATAATCTATCAATAAGTATGTGATAGTTCAGGGAACAGAGAAATTCTCAAGGGGCTTATTTTGGGTTAGAGTAACCGCTGAGTTTATTTTGACCTTATTTCTCCTCTCTACAACGTGCATCTGGATGTTAAGTATTCATGAGCTTACAGACTGCAACATAACTGATTGTTGTATTAGGATAAAATGAGATAATGTATGTAACACACTCAGATATAGATGTTATTTTTATTATTGTCACAGCTTCCATATTTTGGAAAACAGTCAGCCTGGTTGGTGTCAATACCAATTACAGTGATGTTTGGTTTAATCTCCTACCTGCTCAATTGTAATGTTCAGATCATAATCCGATTTATTTCATGATGTTGTAACAGTAAATTGCAGTTTTAGATATGAAAGTACTTAGAATATATTCAGTACTTGACACATACTGTGTTTTTGATCATTTCCAAGTACCCTGAAGTTGGATTATTTTGTGTGTGCTTAGGTGCTAGAGTTAATGAAACCAAGTATCTTTGCAACACCTAATGATTTAATTCAAAAGGTCTTTTAAATGTGAATGATTACTTAGTCATAGTGCATTGCTCTAATTAAGGATAAATTGATTTAAATTAGTATACTGTTTTCCTACTTTTTCGAGGACAAACATCACTGATTATGATTCATAAGCTGTGAGTTGTATGTCTCTCGCTGACAATATCCTGATCACACAAAAAGCTGTCACCTCTTGCTACAGTATAAATTCCTCATGTGCCATGCCTGTATAATTCTGTTTTTCTCTAGGCTACATTTATGACATATTTTTAATACAACCTTTACTCTCTGGTATACAATTTGAATTATGTATAGAACTGTTTTCCAACCATATTCCAGAATGGAAGACTGGGTTGTATCCCCAACATTTTCACAATTAAAAAATCTTTATATTGTTTAATTGGATTTTAAGTGAAATGTGATCAATCCATACTTTGTAAATTTCTCCAAACATTATTTTTTTTTTCATCTTAGCCATTCTTGAATAAATATGCTTAAATTTGGATGAATTTCACTAAACTGATGTTAGTGATTACTTCACATTGTACAGAATTTTATCATGTATACAGTACTTTCAAATGGATAAGTAAAATACTCAAAAATAGTTATTAAATATGCTATATTCAGATGGTATGATAAATTTATTTGAATGTCAATTTTATTGGACAGGTAAGTTGGTAAAGTATTATTGCTCTATGTTATAGATGGGTCTTAAGATGCTAAATAGTTGTGATACTTGTATAACAATTTACAGATAATAAGTGAAAGATTTAAAGTATATAATTCTGATTCAATGAATTTGCAAGAAGTGATATTGTAATTTGGCAATTATATCCTATGGATATTAAAAAGCATATTTTTGTGAAAGAAATATTAATTTTTAAATGCATGAATGGTAACAGAATTTAAAATAGAATGTGAGGGCTACCATTGAGTTTTTCCACAGAAGAAAACAAATAAATTATTACTCTTAACAGTCTTAATTTATGTTTAATCAAGAAGACATAACCTATGATTGTAATTGTGCACTTGAATCTAGAAAAGTGTTGAGATATGTCATTTGATGAAAGCTTATTCAAAAAATTTTCTGTAAGAAGTAACATTTATTTTTTCAAGGAAATATATAAGTACCTATTAGACACAACAGCTTCTCCCCCCAGCCTACACTCACCCTCAGAATTGTTACTTCCATAATTTTAACAATAAGCTTGAATGTCTATTTCTTACTGTTTCATATTATCACTTATCTATTCACTTTCTGCTAAATACGGATACGGATGCAACTGACTTAAATCTGCCTTGTTTCTCTCCTACCTCCATCCCAAAGTTTGATATTTATGTAATTAAATGTAGTTTTCAGCTGCATGCCTTTATTATTTATATCACAATTTTATACAATATACGTTTATTCATGAATTTTAGATAATGATTTCTTTTAGGAAAGGTAAAGATAGTAGTGCTCATTCCCTCATGCTGTCATTCTCTCTCTTCCCTTTTTGTATGTTATGTTTTCATATTTATTAATCGTTATACTCTGTTCTATAGCAATAACTGTTTTCTGGATCTTGGCTATAGCTGATTCTAAAAAATAAAAAATTGAAATTCATTTACATTATCATAACAGGTTATATACAATTCATCGCATAGCTAAAGGTACATTAGTCTACTATTGCAATTCCTGGACCACACAAAAGAAAATGTTTTTAGATAATAGTGCTTAGGTTCCAGTATTTTTGAAGTAGCCTTTATTCTGCCATTCTTTCTTCTTCTCTGAAAGCGTATTTTGACTTTTTTTTCATAGTGTTCTAAAATTTTACAAAGGCATGTGTAGTCATGGTCTATGATTTATCCATTTCAGTACTGTTGGAAAACTGCTATGACCTTCAAATCTAGAAAAGTTTCTTCAGTTATTTCTTTAATGATTTCCTCTTCTATATTTTTAATTTTATAGGACTCATATTACTTAGATCATTTTTTGTCTGTATTTTTTGTTTGTTTATAGTTCTTCTGTCTGGCTACCACTCTAAATATTTCAACAATTTTTTGTAATTTCTAAAATTTATATACATACTTTTACATACATGCATATATACATATGTGTGTATGTTTTTTTTCCCCTAAATATCCATTATTTTGTGATGTTTTGTCCTTCATGGCTCTGGCTTTAAGCTATTTCAGGTCAGTTTCTAGCTCAGTTTCTAGCTCTGCTTCTACCTATATGCCTGGATTTGTGCAAATTATTCATCTTGACTTGTGCTTTCTCTATCAAAAAATACAGATAAAACAGTAACTTTTCTATGTTTCTTGTGAGAAATTAGTAACATCATAGACATAAAACTCTAGAAAGGTATTAGGAATAAAAATGAACATATTTTTATAATTATTATAGTTCCAGGGTCAATAATTATGAATTTTTTTGTATTTTTTGTCTTACTTTTTTATTGTTCTATTTTAGTTCTCTGAAATTTCTGTTTTCCCTTGATTCTTATATTCAGTTTCTTATAATAATGCTCTTTCATTCTACTGTTTTTACTTGTATATATTTTTAGCTGTTTGTATTTAAGAATGCAAATTTGGATACCAGTTGGAATGTTGCTGGTAGTAATAGACTTAGTACTGCTACAATAAAGTGAAAAAGTGGATAAATTGCAAACATTATTGTTTTGCTTTGTTGGAAAACTGTGTAATGAGAGAGGAAATAAATCAAAATTCTAGTTAGAGGAAAGAGTCCTTCTCAGGTGGCTGATTGCATTAGTTTTCTATGGCTGTGTAACAAATGATCACAAACTTTGCAGCTTAAAACAACTGTTGTTTATTAACACACAGGTCTGTAGCACAGAAGTCCAGGCTTGACTGGGTTCTCCGCTTAGGGTCTCACAGGGCTAAAATCAAGGTGTCAGCCCACCTAAACTCTTTCTAGAGTCTCTGGGGATTAAACCACAGACAAGCTTATTCTTGTTGTTGGCAGAATCTAGTTTCTTCTGATTATAGGGCTGAAGTGCTGTTTTTATTGTTGGTTATGAGTTAGGGGCCACTTTCATCTTCTAGAGGATGCTCTCAGATCCTTCATCTCAGTGTCACACGTGGATGTGACCCCTCCATCTTGGCAATGGACAACCCGCCTTATATCAAATCCCTTTCACTCTTTGAATATCTCTGATTTCTTCTGCTACCAGCTAATAAAAACTCAGCTGGTACCTGATTGGAGTAAGAGCTCACAGACAATCTCCATATTTTAAGTAAACTGACTTAGGACTCTAAAAACATAGGCAAAATCCCATCTCAGCAGAATAACATTTGGGAGAATGTTCTGTGTGCACTTGAGAAGAACCTGTATTCTGCTGCTGTTGGACGGAATGTTCTGTATACGTCAGTTGGGTCCATTTGGTCTAAAGTTTAGTTCAAGCTCAATGTTTCCCTATTGATTTTCTGTCTGGATGATCTATCCATTGTTGAAAGTCGGGTATTGAGGTTCCCTACTATTATTATATTGTTGTCTATTTCTCACTTCAGATCTGTTATTACTTGCTTAATATATTTAAGTGCTCTGATGTTGACTGTATATATATTCATAATTGTTATATCCTCATGATGAATTGACCCCTTTATCATTATATAATGACCTTCTTTTTGTCTTGTTACATTTTTTTTACTTAAAGTCTATTTTGTCTGATATAAGCATAACTAGCTGTGCTCTCTTTTGGTTTTCATGTGCATAGACTATCTTTTTCCATCCCTTCTCTTTAAGCCTATGTGTGTCCTTAATGCTGAAATGAGTTTCTTGTAGGCAGCATATTGTTGAGTCTTGTTGTTTTGTCCAATTAGCGACTCTATTGGAGCTAGATTGGAGAATTTAATCCATTTACAAGATAATGTGACAGTTCACTCAAGGACCTGAGAAAAAATACTTTTGAAAATATTTGGATTCTATAGGTTTGCCTTCTTTTCTGTAGGTACTGAGGGAATAAAATATACTTGACATGCTAGTCTTTCTTGCGATAGCTGAAGATTAAGTATGAAGGAACCTGTGAGACAGCTCTTACCAATGAAGGTAAGCACTGGAGGAAGGCTTTTCTTTGCCTTTTCTTGTCTAGGACATGAACGTGACAGCTAGAAGAGATCATCATCTTGTAACCCTGGAAATGAAAACTGTAAACACTGAGGATATAAGTATTGAAAGATGGGCAATACCTGTTTCCTTGATGGCGTCACTGAACTGACAAATCATCTTCAGACTTCTTGGCACGTGGGGAAAAGAAATCTTTCATTTGTTCAAACCATTTTTGGGGGAGTTCCTCCTAATCTCAACTGAATTGATTACTCATAAAACCTGCAATTATAAACCCACCCAAACTATAAACCAAGTGCCAAAGCTAGACAAAAATATTCAATGATAATTTAATAGGAATTTAATCTCCCATGACTCTATCTCAAAGAATCATTCAAGAATATACTCACCAAACTTTTAAAACAATTGATAAAATGAAAGACATGAGTAAAAAAGTGTAGGCTTAACTGAAAAGGACCATGAAATGAATGGTAGGTTGAAGGATGCCTAACAAGCCTAGAAAGTCAAATTAGAAGAAGGTCAAATTAGAAAGTTCAAATTAGAAGAAAAAATCAACTGCTTCCAAAACAATAATCTTCAGTAAAAAGAGTGATTAAAAAAGAAATAGTATAATTAAAAAACTGAATAATTTTAAAGATAAAGTACAGTTATATTACTATAAAATAAATTAATAATTATGATAATATGCATATAAATATGATACCTTCATCTATAAATTATATGTATTATACATTATTTAAATATTAAATGTATTTGTATTTAATATATGTATATACACTATATAGACTATATATATACACTATATATATGTATATATATTGGTACCTGTATTGGAATTAAACATACTCAATGCTGAGATATTGCATAAGTGAATGGTAAAAAAATTACAATTATACGTATTCAATTCAAACAACAGTTTAGGGATAAATGCAAAGATATAGCAATAGTATTAATGCAGATCAACAGATGGTATTTACAAAGGAGGAGAATGGACAAGTGTGTGCAACTGATGTTAAGAAGAGATGAAAGTCAAACATCATTAAATATGAATGCTAATTTATTATTTTATAAGTGACAAACATGTGAGTTTTACTCAATAGTTTTGTGACAGCAAAAATGAAAACCTTTACTTTTCCCACAAAAATGAAAAATTTTTTTCTTTTAATGCTTTGAACCTTCCAGGAGGAAGAAGAACAATATATTTAATAGAGTACATTAATAACACATTCCACAACTATAATTAATGGATGTCAAAAAACATTGTCACTGTATAAAATTATTAAAAAGTCAAAGTTTATCTTCAGTGCACCAGCATTTTAATTCCTTTGCTATAAATGCAAATTTTCAGCTCAGAATCAACTGCATGTTGACTCTTTTTCTATTCTCTTCTATTCACTATTTCCTATTCCCTCATAAAAATTCTGCTTTGAAATCATTTTTCTTGTTAGCTGTAAATTGTTACAGTTCAAATAGCTACAGTTCTCAGGGTTTGTTGGATTTGAATGGGTATAAAAAATGGTTGGTAAAACAAAAGCTCTTAAGTTAGTGAAATGAAAAAAATAATTGTGGAAATTCAAGTGTCATGAAACTGCTTAGATGAGATACGGGTGAGCATGAGGTGAAGTTCATTTCTTCAATCATAAAATCAGATCAGGTAAATGGTTTTATAATTCATATACAAAATAAAAGATAAAAGGTACCTATTAGATAAAAAATACCTTTTAGATAAAAGGTTTCTATTATCTATTTTCTATCTATATCTATTATTCTACATATACTCAAATAATTAATAAGTCCGTATAGGATATTGAATTATTTATGCTGAGATTTTGTGTAGAATTGCAGGGAGTTTTGAGATCTGTTTAGAGACAATTGACATCTTTAAAACATAGCATTTTAATCCATGAATGCCGCCATTTATTTAGGTCTTAACTTCTCACAATAGTGTTCGTATTTTTCAGTGTGTGTGTTTTAGAAAAATTTTGTTAGATACATACTTTAGGTATTTGATGTTTATTTGGTTCCATTAAGTGATAACTTTTCATTTTGTGTTCTATTTTTGTTGCTGGTGTGTAGAAATACAATTGATTTTTAAAACTTTTATTGATTTACAGCATATCAAGAAGATAAATGAGCAAATCATAAGCTCAATGAATTTTTGCAAAGTGTACCCATTTGTCTATCCAGTGTGTAATTTCTAGCAGATCGTGTTGGCTGTCTGAGTAAATGAATATTCAATGCCACTCGTGCAAAGGAAAGCTGTGCTCTTGTGTTAGTTAAGGAGACGTAAAGTGGCCAAACATTGAGACATAATAAATAATTTTTTTAACCTTAGTAATAAAAGCATGGAATATATTTGATAGTGAATGGTAGCAAAATAGGAAAAAATATTCTGCAAAGTGATGAACAGTTTGAAAAGCAAAGTTTAGCCCCAAAGCAATATTTCTCCGGTTTGTTGTTATCTAAAGCCAATCATACTGTAAAGACATGTTTAGGTAACAACGTTTGCCAAGTATGGTTTCATTGGACCAACACTTCATGAATTTCATAAAGCTGTAAAATAATTAATTAAATCTGAAATAGCAGAAACAATGCAAATATGTATATTTCACTTGTCCTTGTAAGTCATAATCTTTACTCATTTTAAGGCAGGACTTTGAGTAATTAAGACAGAAATATCTATCTGTGTTATAAGATAGTGAACAAGACAGAAGCTTCATGCTATAAAAAAATTATTTTGCCAGAATGAAGGAGAGGTTTACTTTAGTAACTCCTGGATATGGCCGCAGCACAGTTTTAGTTTTAAGAGATTATTTTCATTTAACTATAAGAGAACCTATATTGATGTCTTAAGATTGTTTGGAGTTGTGGTATTTATTTATGTATGTACATACATAAGTGTTAAGAATATATTAAAATTTAGACTGAACGATAAGAAAATGTTTATGTGTTTCACCCTTTTTTTAATTCCTAAAAATCTCTAAGTAGAAACAAACAAAAAAAAATCATAGCAGAATATGTTATAAATTAATTGCCACATTATTTTCAGCTTTTGTATGTTGTTTGTTGTGCTGAAAGATTAATGTTGCAATATTCTCCCACAACTTAATATTATGGGATATAACCCATGCCATTAACTCTTTTCTTTTTGTGGGGAAGATCAACCCTGTGCTAACATCTGCCAATCCTCCTCTTTTTTTGCTGAAGAAGCTTGGCCCTGGGCTAACATCTATGCCCATCTTCCTCCACTTTATATGGGATGCCGCCACAGCATGGCTTGCCAAGCAGTGCGTCGGTGCGCGCTGGGGATCCAAACTGGGGAACCCCGGGCCACTGCAGTGGAGCACATGCACTTAACCGCTTGCGCCACTGGGCCGGCCCCTGCCATTAACTCTTAAATGAAGAGAAAAATGTATGTGATAAGAAGATTCAGATTACTTTAGATACTTACTTGTCGTTCTATATAAATTAGTTAAATCAACTATCAACATGTTCTGATAAAAAACTTCCACAGTTGGCATAATTTATAACTTCTTAATTTAAGCCACTCAGTAATGTTGTAACTCTAAGATTTACATGAAAATTCTGCTTTAAGAAACGTAACCACCACTGAAAGTATAGCAAATTAGTATGCCCATATTTATGTAATCATTATTTTCAGGGAACTTAAAGACAGGACCAGAGGTTCTGAAATTCACAGACTGAAAATAGATTTAGCATAATAATTTCGAGAATTAAATAGTAGTGGATTTTCTATGTTATATCATGGAAGAAAGAGGAAGATGCTCATAGCACTAATATTACACTCCTTATTCTCCAAAGATCAATCAAAACTTAGGAAATGAATTATGAACTTTTTCTCACCAAAACCAAACCTATATAATAGAGTACAGACTGTTCTGCACTGTTTTGATATAGTCTTATCTGACCAAGGACTTACAACAAAATGATTATAAGCTAAAACAGAACAACATTGTCCAACTATTCTGCATATAGCAAAGCCTAAGAACATATCTTAAATATATTTTCATGTGATAATGCAAGATTGTAACACTAAAGAGCCATGAAGTATGATAAAACCATTAGCTTGTAAATCCTATCAATAGATTCTAAATAGAGCCTTGCCACGAACCTCCTTCCTCTCGGTATGTAGACATATAATGACATGGAGCAGAGCATAGTTGTACCAGGTTAGTTGAGGCTTAGCATATAGAACACTTCTGAATCATCTCCTTTGCCGAAAGAAAGGGAGAATGAATGGTGAGCAACCCTGAATCGATATCAAGTTTCAGCAGCTTAGCAACCATAGGTGTATGACATTGAGAACAGGAAAACTACACACCCTAAAACAGTGCTGTCCAATAGAAATATAATGTAAACCACATACGAAATTTTAAATGTTCCAAGAGCTCCATTTAAAAAGTAAAAAGAAGGGGCCAACCCAGTGGTGTAGTGGTTAAGTTCATGCACTCTGCTTTGGCGGCCCGGGGTTCACAGGCTTGGATCCCGGCTGCGGACCTACACACCACACATCAAGCCATGCTGTGGTGGTGTCCCATATACAAAATAGAGGAAGATTGGCACAGATGTTAGCTCAGGGCCAATCTTCCTCAGCAAA
The DNA here is from genome assembly GCF_020826845.1 of Diceros bicornis minor. NCBI lineage: Eukaryota > Metazoa > Chordata > Mammalia > Perissodactyla > Rhinocerotidae > Diceros > Diceros bicornis. The sequence goes on from NC_080766.1 coordinate 23,618,441, forward strand.
AAGAGGAGGATTGGCAACAGATGTTAGCTCAGGGCTAATCTTCCTCACCAAAACAAACAAACAAAAAAAGGTAAAAAGAAGCAAGTAAAATTAATTTTAATAATATATTTTATTTAACCAATATACCCAAAATATCATCTCAACATGGAACCAATATAAAATTGTTAATGAGATAATTGACATTCTTTACTTCATACTATGTCTTCTAAATCAATTATGTATTTTATACTTAAAGTATATTTCAATTAAGACTAGCAATGTTTCAATTGCTCATTAGCTACGTGTGGCTGGTGGCCATCATATTGGACAGCACAGCTGTTTACTAGTGGAGGTCATCGATAATTGCCTAGTCATAATGGAGCATGATTAACAGGTATTCTCTTTACTATCTTCCCTCATTGAAATTACTATTGATGTTAATCTGTCATAATTACCCAACATGTTGGGAACATATTTATGGTTTTCAAAATTAAAATAGCATTATCTTTCCTGATTTAAAAATTTTATAGCTGTTCAATGGGAAAAAATTCAAACAATCAAAAATACGAAAACAAAGAAAAAATAAGTGAATATTCATAAACCAAAGATAACCAATTAACTATTGTAAATATTTTGGTTGATAAGCTTTCTGACATCACTGTGTGGGTAAAAATAAACTATTCATGTACTTAATCCCCAACAATATATATAAAATATGTGAATTTATGAATATTTACTTCTTTTCACATTTTTCCAAGTACAGTTTCTGGAATAGAGAACATTTTAAATGATTTAAAACAAGTGCCATCAGTAATATAGAGGAAAGAGGTGATCTATCTAATTTCATAAATGGTTGTTCATTCCATTAATTAGGAAGAAAAATGTCATTGAAATAACCAGCGCTTAAATCAAAGCAGTAAAGGACAACTTGTCAGTAAAAGCCCTCATAGTGGATACTTCTCTTGGTGTCTTGAAACGTTTGACCTTTCCCAAATCTGTCCCTATCCACATACCATCCAACTCAGATTACTGTTCCAAAAATTAATAGGAGTTAATCCATTAGAATGCAGTTTCCATGGGGGCTGTAATTCATCTCTTTTTTTCTGTGTTGCAGCCTCATGTGGACATTGCTTAGGTATAAGAAGGAGGTAAAATGGGGCTACATAAAAAGGAACAAGTACACAAAAATTAAAATTATTTTTCATCAAGGCACTTCTTCGTGACTTTTCTAAAGCATGTGCAAAGTTGCAAGTTTGGGAAGCAAACTTAACGATACCAGTTTGCAGTTAAAATGAAGATACAGCTTGCGTCTCATAGAATGAGATGAAGTTCTCGTTTTTCTGGAAAACAGAAATTGCCAAGTATGAAGTGCTTGTTTTAAAGTGCTGCCCCAGCTTTCAATGAATGTGTTACATTAATTAAAGCGAAAAAGAATCTGTGCAACTTCGATGAATGTATTTCCAACTTGTCTGGATAAACACTAGAGTAAATGATGTCAGGATGTGCCATACATATGACGTCATCACACCAGAAGAAAATATTGCCTCCATGCTGTATGTCATGTTACCGATTGACTATCACACACATGCATGTCTTTGGTTATCAATTGACAATGAGAAGGGGAATTGGTAAGGAAACGGGATAAAGGTTTGATTTTTTAATAAATGTCTGTCTCTAGATGGTTAAGTTTATAGAAACCTCAACACAAAACTAAACAACCATCAAAACAAATAAACTACCACCAACAACAAAAAAAACACCTGTTCTATGAATCAAAATATTCTGTTAATTAGATTCTCTAACGTTCTCATGCAATTCCTGCTACCTGGTCTAGCCCCTGTGCCACTCATCCTGTGCCCTGTGTCGTTGGTCAACTGAGTCAATTCTCAATCTGTCATCAATCTGTTACAAAATAAAAGAGCAGAAAGTACATATACTAAGAATAAACATTTAGAATGTTTTTAGCAATATGATGGAGTAATTTTATGGCTGTAGAATTCAAAAATTTTTAAAAAATGGGTATGGATCATATACTTATGGGATTTTTTATTTAATTTTTTCTAGTTAATTATTTTTATTGTATTTTACACAAGTAATAGCCCATTTGGAATTGGAAATTAAGGATGTTTGCTCTTCAACACAGATTGCACTTGTCCAGGCCACTGTCTTGAAAAACTATTAACTGACAGACTTGGTCAAGACCTCAGATTCATCAAGACACCAACCTGTCAGCAGATAGGAGATATATCAAGAAAAGAATACACTTGCTTAAAAGTCAGGAATGCTGGTTTAATCAATTGATTCATTCTTTAACTTCCTTTTCTCACTCTGCCCCCAGATGGATTTCACGTTTGGCTCAAGCTTAAGGGGAATCTCTCATTATCTATTACATAAGCCTATATGAGGATGTTCTTTATAGATGAATTTTATGAACATAGGTTTCAAATATTTCTCTTTCTTGGTCCTCTGCCTATTTCATGAGGATATTCGATCCACAAGTGAAATTATTTGGTGTATACCTTTTAATACAAACACTAATGATATTGATCCCCTTCTTAACTCCACATTTAGTTTGCAATTGGTATGCTCATAGATATAAAATCAGAACAAAAAACGAAAATTTTAAAGCCAACCCTGATGGCCTAGTGGTTAAGGTTTGGCACGTTCCTCTTTGGTGGCCCGGGGTTCGCTTCCCAGCACAGAACCACATCACTCATCTGTCAGTAGCCATACTGCGGTGGCAGCTCACATAGAAGAACTAGAAGGACTGACAACTAGAATATACAATTATGTAATGGGGCTTTGGGGAGAAAAGAAAAAAAAAAGAGAGGAAGAATGGCAACAGATGTTAGCTGAAAGTGAATCTTTCCCAGCAAAAAAATAAAAGGATATTTTATTTAATACCTATCAAGGCACTCCAGAATAGTTCCCAGGTGTGTCATCACCAGAGTCTTCCTTGTCAACTAGTAGCTCAGATAGTACTTATTTTTAAGAAATTATAGGGATTAAAAATATTTCTTAATATTTAAGTTTTGTAATACTCTCTAACATTAAACCACTTAAAAAAAACTTAGTTTTTCTTGTTTATCTGAGATTTCTTCATTAACCACTGATGGGGTCAATAAAACAATATATATTTTCATAATTTTCACACTAGCCATTTATTTATTCAAAAATATTTATTAAGCATCAAATATTTGCAAATATTTGTCAGAATTTAGAGATCCTATGCAAGTAAAATATCTATAACTATATACACTAATGAAACTTACATTCTAAAGAGCAATTTTACATTTATTTGATTTTTTATTTTTCTCGGTAACATAACAAGATAATAATCTAAATAAAGATACACAAATTAACATATAAACTCTTTTTCAGAAACAACAATATATTTTATATGGTAAAATGTTAATGGATATTATTTTTTATCACTATTATAATTATCGTCATTTAAAATATAGAGTGAAAATTTCCAAGTAACTGTATTACAACATAAATTTTATCGTTAGTAACTATGACAACATTAATAATTTCTCCTTTTGTTTACATTTTTTTTAAATTGCAGATTCTATCCCTGACATGAGAAAATATATTTGTCTCCTAATTCTTTTATGTCACATTTTTTGTATGAATATTCTTAATAATGTGTTATTTTTCTAGTAACAGACCATTTTTGTATCATCAGCTATAGATAATTTTTATGTGTTTTTAGAATTCAAGATAATCTAAATCCCTAGACTTGTTCACTGTCATCATGAACTGAGTTATATGCTAACTATAAAAAAATAAAATAATACAAATTATTCAAAAGTACAAAAATAAGAGTAGCTAAAAATTTCCTAAAATTTGTGAATACTACAATTTTGGTAGACCATGAGTCATTAAATAAACATATTTATCTGTATTTATCAGTAAAACAAATGTACTTATATGTAATATACTGGGAATCCAGTCAAAACAGCATTCTTAATTTTTCTTAGTTTAGAAAGAACATCTCACCTCAGGAAAGCAATGTAGGGAATGTTGGTGGAAGTCAAAGACAATGCAAGGAAATTCCACCTTTTGTCTCCAAACTATAACAGTTTTTCTTTCAAAGTTTTAACTTACAAGTTCTTCTGACTATCTTCCAAGTATTATGGCTTTCTGTATAAAGTGAATATTTTCTATTGAACTTTATATCACATTAGAAGATTTACATTAGAAAATATTAAAATTAATTACCTATTTTAAGTCACAAGTTCAATTTTATTAGTAGTGTCAGTACCGATGATAAAATAATAATCGTACGATGGTAACAATATTGATAAAAATATTAGTAATAATAATAGCTAAGAATGATTGAGTGGTTACTTTGTGAGTGGAACCACACTAAGCTTTTCGAATTTATTATCACTTTTTATCCAATCACGGTATGTGAGGCACATTAACATTTAAGGGGAGCTATAATATATTTGAAGGGATGTGTCTAGGATGAACATTAAGGACACTGATGACACCAAAGAAGAGGATCTGTGTTGGGTAGATATGGAGAGTTTGGTCAAGACTGTGGTAAGAATACTTTGAGACTCAGAAAGGTTATACAAATAATGAGTGATAGAGATAGAATTAGAATTCAAGTCTCATAACCAAAAGTCAATGTGCTTAAATTTCAGTACCTCTTCATTGGCTCTGATAGAAGGCAGTGTGTGCAGTAGCTAAGAGTCTTAATTCTAGAGTGGCACTGCTGTGGTTTGAATTGTGGTTGCACTATTTTATAATCAGTAGTGTGATGTTGCATAAATTACTTAATCCCTCTGTGCCTTAGTTTTCTCATATGTAAAATGGAGATAACGATAGGGCCTCCTTGATATAAAAATGACATACATTAATAGATAATACATGTTTTCAGTTTCAAACTGTGTGTGGCGCACAGTGAGTATCCACTACCATTTCCTAAGGCCAAGATTCCTGTCTGCGAATGTTGAAAGCTTTAAATAGATACATAGTTTCTGTGATTGTCTGGCTTATTTAGCAGTTTGTTTGTTTTATTAGTCAAATAATTGCATTTATTAAGACAGATAACTAATATTCTAAGACATTTAAGTACATTTTATCCAGGTGGAAGGAATAAATATGCAATCATTTCATTTTAATGCTGCTAGCAAATAAAGGTGAAATACAAGTAAAATCACGAAATAATGTATCTAGACATTTATCATATTCTTCTAGCCAGATGTTGATGTGAGATTTTAATATTGTATGTATTACTCAGCATAGGTGATTCTGCAAAAAGCAGTTGTCAGTACTTGTCAAATTATCAGTTGTTAATGTGCAAAATAAAGTAACCAGAAGAATGAGGATGAGCTGCATAGATGTTCTCTTTGGGCAATAGAACTGGCAGCCTTACTGTGAATTTTTACCCCCAAAGTGAGTGTATTTCTAAAATGTTGCATATGGTGTTCCACACGAGTAAGTGAAAATGTGATGTTAGAAGGTGACAGTTGTTTTGCATCCCTCATACAGCTGTCCACAATAAACATTTTAAAATATATTTGTGTAGGTGTGATTTTGGGGGAAAATAATCACATAATTTTTTTTAGCATTCAACCAGTAAAATTGAGGCTCTGTTGTCAGAGAATAGAAAATCTACTGCAAATTTCTGAATAATTTAAGTAAAACCTATCTACCAATTTAAAGCATTTAGAAAACTGATTTAGCCACTCTTATGTGCTGAATGGTATGTCTCCAAAAATTCATATGTTGAAATCGTAACCTCAGTACCTCAGATGTCACTGTTTTTAGAGATAGGGTCTTTACAAAGATAATTAAGTTAAAATGAAGTCTTTGGAGTGGGTCTTAATCTCATATGACTGGTGTCCTTATAAAAGAGGAAATTTGTGTACAGATATACAGAGGCAAGAAGCTGTGAAGACACAAGGAGAAGATGACCATCTACAAACTAAGGAGAGAGGCCTGGGACAAATTATTCCCTCATGGCCCTCAGAAGGAACAAATCTGTAGACACCTTGATCTTGGACTTTTGCCTCTATTCAGAACTGTGAAAAAATAAATTTCTGGGGTCGGCCCGGTGACGCAAGTCATTAAGTGCGTGCACTCCGCTGTGGTGGCCCGGGGTTCACCGGTTTGGATCCCGGGCATGCACCAACGCACCACTTGGCAAGCCATGCTGTGGCGGCATCCCATGTAAAGTGGAGGAAGATGGGCATGGATGTTAGCCCAGGACCAGTCTTCCTCAGCCAAAAAAGAGGAGGATTGGCAAATGTTGGCACAGGGCTGATCTCCTCACCAAAAAATAAAATAAAATAAAATGAAAATAAATTTCTGTTGTTTAAGCCACTCAGAGCATAGCAGTTTGTTACAGCAGCCCTACCAAACTAATACAGCCATTTTAAACTTTCATTGATATTTAGTTGACAATTTTCCACTTTGCTTTCCGGTAAGAGCTTTTTATATTTCCCTTACAAGAAGAAAGCAATTTCAGTTTCAATATTTCAATGTATCAACAATTGTCTTTGAGTTTCAGTGCAGGAAACTGACATAGAGTACACAAGAATCAAAATCATTATCGTAGGGGAGGAAGAACTATTGTTCTACCCTCTAGTTCGTTCTGGCTGGTCTAAGAATTAAATTGACATGGGACAGAATAACAGGAGAAAATCAAACAAAATTTAATAACATGTCTACATGGGAGAAAGCCAGGAAAACTGAGTAACTCAGTTTTAACCAAAATGGCTGAAGCCACCACCATCTTTATACCATCTTAAATACCATCTTTAAAGACAAAGGAGGATGTTGGGGGTAGTGATTTGGGATTTCAAAGGGGAGGAAGGCTGTTTACATAGAGATGGAAAAGCAAATATTTGACAAATAAATGTTTGCTGGGCCATGTATAGACAATGTGAACCAAGAGAGAACTTTGATAAAAATGGGCCTAGCTAGATTCCTCTCAGTCTATCACACCTACAGTTATCTATGGTGATAGCTCCTTCCTGGAACAGGCCGTCTATCTTAAATTCTTTTAGGCAGTTAAGGGAAAGATCAAAGTTTCTTTTGGACTCTTTTGTTCTTGAAAATAATCAAGCCAAAGAAATACATTTTGGGGATGTAAATTCTGATCCCCCACAACATGGATACTCATTTTCACAGAAGGAGAGAGTAGGAACAGCTATTTAAATAACAGAATTATCAACTTTTATGTTAGAACTTCCCCAAAACTGTGGATCTGGAAATATGTTAAAAACTCTGCCAGGCAGGCTTATCTTTGGGTACTTCAGTTAGAATGACTGTGCTGGACCCAAAGCTTGGGCTTCATGGTTTTGCTTCTGATTTCAAAATTTCTTTCTTTAATGATATCCAACAGGTCCATTGAAAATACCAACAGTGCCTGGTTTCTCTCAAATACAATTTTCTTGGACAAACTCAAATGAGTTAAGTTGCCCCAAGGCACCTCATTCTTCCAGGGATGGCCCAGATACAAGATACCATGAATAAACCAGTATAGGACTGATTCCCCTTCATTAAATAATTCATCATCCAGTTGCAAAGATAAACAAATGAGTAAATAAATTCTAACGCATCATGATAAATGCAATAACACCTTTATAGTATTGCAGTAGCACAGAGGAAGATGGAGGATAAGAAGTCTGAGATCAGAGAAGTGAGAAATCATTGATTGCTTCTGGTTTACAAAGCCCCAGGAAGACCATTTGCCATTGTTAGAGTCCAAGTGGAGAAGAGACTGCTTGTTGTTCCCCATTGTCTAGCCTCCTCGAGAGAAGTTTTACCTTTGCTCCAAGTTAATTTGGACACTTCAGAGAAGTCATGATTTCCAACTACCACCCACTAGTTGGGGTGGTATTGAAAGCAACTTATTACATTCCACTTTTATGCATGATACAGCCCTTTATTCTACAGCGTGAGTTTTCATAAATTGACTATGAATGATTGATTAATTAGATATCAGAAATTATATATTTCAAACTGCTATTGGTTTTAATGCCTAACAAAAGGAAACCACACCTTGCAAGTCAGAAAAGTCAGAGGAATTCACAGCTCCGTCATTGACCCTGTCATGCTTCTGGGTTTTTTTGAAAGTTGTAAACTGGGCTGCAACAAAAATAGAGTAAGGTCAGGTCCAAAGGTGACAGAAGTGCGTTTACAGATTGAAGGGAAAAGAAGGAAGTGATCAGTTGTTATTTTTTCAGTTTTGACCTTTCTAATTTGGATTTTCTTATAATAATGAAATCATTATTCCTGAAATTATTAAATTAAAAAGTTGGCTATTACATTTCTGGCCTCTCAGTTTCTCACTGAAAAAAAATTTTAAGATCTTTTTAGAGAATATAAGTTTTATCAAGAATACAGCTAAGGGGCCAGCCCCGTGGCTTATCAGTTAAGTACGCGCACTCCGCTACTGGCGGCCGGGGTTCGGATCCCAGGCGCGCACAGATGCACCACTTCTCCGGCCATGCTGAGGCCGCGTCCCACATACAGCAACTAGAAGGATGTGCAACTATGACACACAACTATCTACTGGGGCTTTGGGGAAAAAAAAAGGAGGAGGATTGGAAATAGATTTTAGCTCAGAGCCAGTCTTCCTCAGCAAAAAGAGGAGGATTAGCATGGATGTTAGCTCAGTGTTGATCATCCTCACAAAAAAAAGAAAAAAAAAACAATACGGCTAAAATATTATTGGAGAGAATGTATTTTTCTTTTTGTACCACAACAAACATTCAGATAGATAAGACTTGTCTGAAATGTACATAGGTACTTACACATTTAAATTAATTTTGTAAACCATTGATTAATGAATAATGTGAAAAATGTAATTATAAGAGAAAAAGTTCAGGTATAATATGTCCTACATATTTTTATGTCACCTAGTATCAATCACTAATATATTCTAAAATATTGTTATTTTGAAAATTTTGGTTTCAGTAAGGGAATATGTGTGTGTATATGTAAATATACATTTATATTTACATTCATTTTAATATTAAACTTTAGTATGTTCTATCCTGGAAAAAGAAAAATCATCTGTCATTCATTTATTTTAAAAATTATGGTTTTGTGGCTTGCATAATTTTACATAAATACATTGAATTTGTGGGTATATATTTTTGCCATATACTCACTATATTTTAGAATGGGGTATCTTCTAACACAACTGTCCTAAAATAAATCAAAATTCTAATATAAAACCTAATGCGTACCTGACTATAATATTAATTAACAAAGTTAGAACTCGTTCTTAGAAACCAGATCAAATGCCAGGCTTACTTTGGCAATATGGAGTGAAACATTAATCCATTTAGCTTATTTATACTTTATGTTTTGACATAAATAATCTAAACAGATTAATTTAGATTGAAACTCTAAAGTTTTGGTTTTATAAACTATTCAAATAATTGAAGCCAAAGGATAACATTATTTCACACATAATATAATTTCCCCATTATATTTTATTAATATGGCCTAAACACGGCAAGAAATTGATAGACATATACATTTTGTAAGAAAATGTATTTTCTTTATATATCTTTTCATAACAATACAAAATATAATAACTTTTATATATTTGAGTTTTAAATATCTAGGGCCTATTTTTTTTACGTAATTATTTCAATGGTAATTTTTTAATTTATTTTTTTTAGTCTCTAGATTACATTCAAAAATTGTGCAAAGTTTTAGACACTTTAACTTTGTTGGAGAGCAACAGGATTGAGGAGTCCCTGCATTGGAATACACACCAACCGCATGTCCCACAGATCACCCAGATACCAGTGTGGCTCTTCGTGGTGTGATCAGAGGACGGGGTAATTCCTGCTTATCCTTATCCTGTACTAAGGGATACTGATGTTTTTCTGGGTCCTGGTACACAAAAGGCGGAGCTCACAAAAGGGTCCACTTTGAATGGTAGAGGTAGACGTATACTATTCAGACATATAGAATTACTTTCCAAAAGTGCATTGATCGTACATAAGAGGCAATGTAAACTGTTTGGTTAGAAATTATCCAGTAAATTTGGGGTATACATAAACACTATTGGCATGAATGTAAAAAGAAAACAAAACCAATAGCAAACTAAAAACTTTGTATTGGATCCAATTTTGGTTCCCCAAAGGTATAACTTTCTTTCCACTTTGTGCAAATTGACCTGGTCTCACCTGGGCCCTGAGCTTTGGCAACTTGCTCGGTAGAGAGCTCTGACTGCCCCCGGCACCGCCTCGTGGTCTTGCACCGCAGACCTCGTTATCCTCTCCAGAAAAGTCCAGGCAATTGCCCTGCTTGCAGGAGATAGAGCATCCTTTTGTCAGCCAAGATCTAGATTTCAAAAGTGAGTGCCACGAGATTGCAGCCTACAATTAAATATTAGCTTTTAAGCTTCACTTTAGGGTCTATTGTCTAGATTATCCAGGTTATAAAACATCCCTTTTTGGACAAGACTTTTATCATACTTTTTTTAATAAAAAACTCACCAGGATTCAACTTTTGCAAAATAGATACAGCACATGATTTATAAATTCATTTTAGTAAAATATTTATTTTGTTTACACATGTTTCAGAAGCTAATAATTTCCCAAAGATAAGAAATCTTTTTATTTAAATTTCTATTTTTCTACCCAAATAACATCAAACAATCACAGTAATACTAAAAAACTATAATAAGAGCTAATTATGTGCCAGGCTATTTTCTCATTTAATTTGTGTCTTTAAATGTATATCTACTCTGTGAAGATATTTTTTTCTTCCTAGTATTCCCCCTGATGCTTTTTATTCTAATAAATGTTTATAACCTATTGAGTGGTTTTCTGATCTAGCCGTCCAGTGTGTGCGTGTGTGTGTGTGTGTGTGTGTGTGTGTCACTTTAAAGTCTGTTACATCATGGTATAAATTAACTGTTAAATAAATAATCACCACAATTCTCACTCAACACAGTGAACATAATCTTGCAAATTTTAGGATATATTTTTACAATATGTTTCTGGCTGAATTGTAAAATATCAGAGAAAAACTAGAAGAGACCATACATGAAAGTTCTGGAGAGTAAGGAATACTTCAGAGATCAAACCAGGCATTGTTTTCTTGAATTCCCAACAAAGTAGTATCTCCAAGGTAGGATGATACGGTAAAGAGAGCAACGGACTGGATGCTAATGACAACTTCTGGTTTTCTCTGTAGTGGAGAAAGGGATTAGGGAATATTCCTTCATCTTTCAATTCCTTTATCTCATTATCTGTACAATGAGAAATTTGGACAAGATCTTCTCTTGAGTCTACTCTAGTTACAAACTTTTATAGTTTCAATGGAAAATGATTTAAAAATAAGACAAAGTTTGTTCTAATGAATATTATTTCAAGTTACATTGAATAGTTTGAATGAATAACATTATACTGAAGGGATCCCAGAAGACATTAGTGACAAAAAGGGAAGAGGGAAAAATACCGTTGTTAAAAGGTAAAACAATTTTTCTCAGTTATTGTTAAAAATCTTCAGTTACTATTTCCCATTTGATCTGACTTCATATAGGTCATTATCAATGTCTCTTTTTTTGTATGTTTTTATTGTTTTAATTTTCCAAGTCTTGTAAAAAATTATAGCAAATAAATCAAGGAATTTGAATAGTTCTATAATATGCATTTTGATAATTCTTCATCTAGCCACTTGCATAACTATTTATGACAATGATTGCTGGTAGACTGGAATGATCTGGAAGGCCAGCAATGGCCCTAGAGAGTATATGATCTGATTTAACTTAGTGTTGTAGCTTCTCTTAGGAGTTTTTACAAAGGAAAGTGCAATTCATTCTCTGTCCTCTAATTTGGGCCAATTTATAAGATAGAGATACAATTTTGGGGAGAAAGGTTATTAAAAATAAAGCAGGTGAAATCTTCAGTGCTAACTAATTTCCTTGTTGAAAGCAATCTAAGGTAGATTAAAGAGAAAGCCCCAGAAAAGGTGAAAATCAATGTTAGAAACCATGGATTAAAAAAAATTATGGCATGCTCTAAATCTCCACTGTGAATCGAGTGCACATTTATTATTCAAGAATACATTGCCACATATTGTTTCATTATTTGTGCTAAAAGAGTGAAACATAGACGTCAGCGATATGAATTTGCCCTTAAACATCTACATCAGATAGATTTGTACTCTCTCTGCTTCTGAGAAAATTCCACAGCCCTCTCAGTATTTCTATGAATTCCATGAGTTTATGTTTTCATGTCTGCTTTGGATCTCTTGATTTTACTTTGCAGAATCCTGTATGCATCTTATCCTACCATTCTGACCCAGGCATTTTACTTCTGCGTCATCTGAATCCAGAAGTGTAACTGAGACTATTTCTGTGATTTCTACTGAAAACAGGAACACAAACAAATTTTAAAAAAAAGAAAAGAAAGAAGGGAAAATATAAAAAGAAAAAAAGATGCAAGTAAACAAATCCAATAAAGGAATTTTAGAGTTTATAATTCATCACAGAAATGAAAAGATCTTCGAAGAGAATATCATCTAAACTGTGAAGGGTTTGTGATTTTTGCCTGATTTTCAAGCTAACAATTTAGCTTGCCACAGTTTCATGGATGCCAGCAGAAGACAAGAGCTTGTTTGTTCAGGGAAAAGAAACTTATTGCTAATGGCAGGGCAGGAAGTATGAACTTGATGTTTGTATCAATTTCACTTGCCCCACAAGTTCCACTGGGATGATGCAGAGGTTGGCCCATTTGGATGCTGCATATCCAGTGGCTTTGGGTCTCAGCCAAGGAAGCCCAAGTTTAGGAAATGCCAATTCCTATAAAGAGACTGCAAGGAAACCTGCCCAACCTTTCCAACACAGGGAATCATTAGCTTTATTACCCTGGACAGCAAACAGATCAGTCCTCTGCTCTGAAGGGAGAAAATATCTCTATTTTCCACAGCATTTTGCTGTACAAACATCTTTGAAAAGGTAATCCAGAACAAAAGCTGTAAGTGACTTCATTCAAAAGAGACAGGGAAATAAGAGAGAAATATGGAGAATTGTCTCCCTCCCAGTTGTCTCATTTTGTAAGAGTTCTGTATAAAATGATCTGAGAATGATGCTTTCTGTATCTCATTCCTCTCTTTTTCTTTCGGAGTCTGCCTTATTCTGTCTTGTCAATCCTTTTTATTTCTAATACTAAGAAGATTAACTAATCTTGTAGTCAGTGACTCAAGATCTCACAATCTACTCCAAGGGATAAATTAATTTACTTCTTATTAAAATGACTTCTGTTTCAGGGTGGAACTAAATTCCCAGCTAATAAGAAACTCTTTTTTTACTATACTGTTTCAATAATATATTAGCCAAATATAGAGGTCAAAAATTTGGTATTTATTTCTGTATCATTTCAAGGAAAGGCAATGATACATCTATAGAGATTCTTCTCTTAAAATTGTACAGTCAAGATAAATTTCTTTGTAAATTAATGCTGGAGGCCTTCAGCTCCAGAAAAAGACTGTGTTAAATCATAATCTCCAGATCCAAGGTACAGTCTACCTTACAAAAGTCATTCACCTGTACTGGTAGGGTTAATAAAGGAAGGAAAAATGGAGGGGCACATGAGTCTGGATACTTCAAATGTATAGGGAATACACCCAAATTGCTTAAATTGGAAATAAAAACACCTTCCTTAAACACTTAGAGTAACTGGCATCAGGAAGTAGATATCTAAATAATAAAAGGAAAAAAAAAACTGAAACAACTATAAATAAAAATATATATAGAAAAATAATTAGGCAAATCAAGTATAAGTTAAAAAATGCAAATAGTAACAGTTTTACTTCTTCCTTTCCAATTTGGATCCCTTTTATCTCTTTTTCTTGCCTGATTGCTTTGGCTAGCACTTCCAATACTATGTTAAATAAGAGTGGTGAAAGTGGGCATCTTTGTCTGGTTCCTGTTCTTAGAGGGATAGCTTTCAGTTTTTCCTTGTTGAGTATGATATTAGCTGTGGGTCTGTCATATATGCCTTTTTTTATGTTGAGGTACCTTCTCTCTATATACATTTTATTCAGAGTTTTTATCATAAATGGATGCTGTATCTTGTCAAATGCCTTCTCTGAATCTATTCAGATGATCATGTGATTTTTATTCTTTATTTTGTTAATGTGATGTATCAGGTTGATTGATTTGTGGATCTTGAACCATCCCTGCATCCTTGGAATAAATCCCACTAGATCATAGTGCGTGATCTTTTTAATGTATTGTTGTATTCAATTTGCTAGTATTTTGTTGAGGATTTTTGCATCAATGTTCATCAATGATATTGGCCTGTAATTTTACTCTTTTGTGTTGTCCTTGTCTGGTTTTGGTATCAGGTAGTGTTGGCCTCATAGAATGAGTTAGGAAGCTTCCCCTCCTCTTCAATTTTTTAGAAGAGTTTGAGAAGAATAGGTATTAAGTCTTCTTTGAATGTTTGGTAGAATTTACCAGGGAAGCTGTCTGGTCCTGGGCTTTTATTTTTGCAACGTTTTTGATTACTGTTTTGATCTCCTTACTGGTGATTGGTCTGTTCAAATTCTCTATTTCTTTTTGATTCAGTTTTGAAATGTTGTATGATTCTAGGAATTTATGCATTTCTTCTAGATTTTCCAATTTGTTGGCCTATACTATAAAAAAAAAAAAACCCTAAAAGAGAGTAGCTATAAATATAATTATCTTGCATTTCTGGGAACTTCAACATTTCAGTTGCAGGTCTGCTTTATTTCATTTTTTCCTTCAATTTATTTTTTCCATGCTATTTCATTTTTTTTAATGTAAATCATTTCTGAAGCATCCAAGAGATTCCCCAGATTGGAGAACCTGAAAATATTCCTACAAAGTGTAAATTTCTTACTAAAAGTTAAAAAAACACCTTCAACCAAATACAATTTTTAATGTATCATGTGACATTAGCAAATCTGAAAGAACATTTATAAAACAAAGCAAAACAAACAGACGAGGACATTTTTATTTATTACAGCAACAGGACAGCTAGAATCTCATTGAAAATTTTTTTTTAAGTATAGGTTAGCTAAGTTTTTTTTTTCCCCAGTAACTTTATTGAGATCATAATGGTTTATAACATTGTGTAATTTCAGGTGTACATTACTGTTTATCAATTTCTGAGTAGACTTCATTGTGGTCACTCTAAGTAGTCTAATTATTGTTCATCACCACACGTATGTGTCCCTTTACCTCTTTCACCAACTCTCCACCCTTCTTCCCCTCAGGTAACCATTAATCTGTTCTCTTTATCCATGTATTTATTATATTCCACATATGAGTGAAATAAGGCAGTATTTGTCTTTCTCTGTCTGGCTTATTTCACTTAACATCATGGCCTCAAAGTCCACCCATGTTGTTGCAACTGGGAAGATTTTGTCTTTTTTTATGACTGAGTGGTATTCCATTGTGTATATATATATAAACAGGCAAGAAGATAATCTTCTTCCAAAGAGGCACACTTTGGTCAAATTAGGATATACAACTCTTTTTTTTTTCTTTTCCATAAAGAATGCATTAAATTCTTTAAATTGAGGAAATATATAGTATATACTTTACCTTCTATATATTTAAAAATACTATACTTTACCTTCTAAAAATATTTTGCTGAAATAACTTTCTCTCTTTTTTTCTTAAGTAGTCTAAAATAAAGACTATTAGTTAAAGATGGTAGATTTATCACATGTATTTTCCTTAATATCGTCTCAATTTCCAAAAGAAAGACAACAAAAAGATCTGAAAAGGGAGGAAGCATAAATCTCACAAGGACAAAGGAAATAGGAGAAAAATGGCAGAATGATATTTTTCTTGAAAGCTGACAAGCAAATAGATCAGTGATAACTGATTTGGGCAGAGAATGCAGAGAAAAAGACAATAGGAAACTCAAATGTCCTCTGAGTGCCCTGTAGAACTTAGGATGATACCTAAAAGTCATGACTCTCATTTGAAGATGACTCTCAAAGTACCTTCAGAATTAAAAGAGGAAGAAGGTTTGAAAGATACAAGTAGACTTCTAGAGAATTCCCCACCAGAGGAAATACAACCTTAAGGAAATCAGCTGAGGTGGAAGTACATGTGGAAAAGAGAAGGACCAGGGGAATATGTATTAATTATATGGTATGGCCATTCCTCGGCCTTATTCTCCTGTATTCTAGCACTCTTAAATGCAAGCTTTCACCCTCTATTAACAAGAACAGTAGATTTCTCTAATAAGAAAACTACAAGACCAAGGAAAAACGTCTAAGTAATGGCATTTGATTGTTCTCCAAGGGAAAACCCAGTAATATCACCCTTAGATTAAAGTCTCCTATACTAAGCCTTGCTGTGCAAGTACAAGTATACAATAGTCTCATCTAGTGTCTTGCTCTTCAACATGGACTGAGGGGGAAGATCAACAAATATTGGAGAAAACAGATACTATAAAAGAAAATAAAATTAAGCTAAATCACAAATGAGTTGCAGCAGATAGTCTGAACAAAAAGCAAGAAATACAATAAAGGTCAAAATCTTCATAGAGATAAGAGAAGATAAAGCAGCATGCTTCTAGCACAGTGTGTTATTAGGGAAAACACACGCACGTGCAGTTGACTTAGGTGAAAAGGTAGATATGATGTTTGAATTATTTCAAAAGCAGATATTTGAAATGGTATTTTTTCCCCAAACACATACATTACCAGGTTCCTAGATAACTCAATCCTATTTATTAAAGTATGTGTAGAATGAAGGTGCACAATATACCTAAAACTTTTAAACAAATTACATTCTAGAAAAGTAATTCACTCACTATTCTTTGTTATATCACCAACAAATATTTGAAATTAGGTTCTTAAAATCATGCATTTTGGTCTTATTAAGAACTTATTATGCAGCTAGAACTCTATAAACTCAAAAATGAAAAACATCAAGGAATTAAATAACAATCACAATATTACTATGGGATTTAAAAATTAACAAAAGATCAAACTGAGAGCATGAATTAGATAATTAAGGAGTTTTGTTTGGTTGGAGTTATGCAGAATTACATAAATGCATCATCAGCTGCAAATAGTGTGGTTTGTTTTGCCAAAGAAAATAATGGAAAACGTAAGTTGTTTTATTTAAATTCAGCACTCGAATCATAATGAAAGTATGGAATGTAAACTAACTCTGAAAAGTTTCTAAGTCCCTATATCCTTACATTATACATTGGTATATTTCACTTTAGTGAGGAATGTTAGCTATTTAATAAACAACAAAGCCAATTTACATTTATGCAAGTTACTCTTTTCTCTTTCCAGTAAAAGCTTAAAATTGTCCTTTTGGGAAACACTATACAATTTAATTATTATTGAATAAAGTTAGAAGGATTAGTTAGAAGAGAATACAAATCAGCAATTTTATTAGAGCATGAAATTAAGTACCTCATACAGAAGATGGAAGCCCCAAGAGTTTAAAGATGATGTTATTGACATATCGGTTCATTCTAATAATAAGTGATTAGTAGTTGCATTTATATAAATGGATGGAATTTATATACACGGATGGAAGGGTCTGGTGGTATTAAATGCACACACTAAATAATTCTATTAAAATTTTTAAATGGCCTCACTTATATTCATTTAATAGCTGAATTGCATATTGTTGTTCATATAAAACACACAGGTTGAATTTTCATAACCAGGGGAAATGAGAAATTGAGATAATTATCCCAATAACTTCGACTAAAGTCGCACATGGGGTTCTAAGGAATTGGAGAACAGAAACAATTTATACTTTGATTCAGAGAAGTCACATTCCATGCTAGTTTTTCACATTAATATTGATCAACTCTTTGGCTCAGATGTTTCTTCAGAAACCTCAGGAGAGGGAAGGAAAAAAGTAATCTTTGGAGCAGGCATGGCCAGAGGAATGGGCTACTATTAAGTGATTTGAATATGCTCATTAGTCATGTGTGATACTCAACGACTGTATTTTATTCTTTCTGTTAAAAAAATTCTAGTCCATGCAACTCACCGTACCAGATTTCCTACAAAAGAGCCACAATATAAATTCTAGAAAATTTAGAAAAAAATCTAAAATCTCCACAGTGAAGTAAGTAAACCTGATGTAGATAGGGGATTAGAGTTTTGATATCCAAATGCAGTTTTCTTGGAGGATGAGCACATACGTTTCACACTGCATGCTTCAAAGTAACTTAAATTTTTTTGCAACCTTCCTTAATGTTATGGTCTTGGCATTCATGAGCAGGATGCTACACTACTGCCAAACTGGGAGGGAGGGGTGTCTGGCCACAAGCCCAGTTGGGTAAGTAGTGCAGGATAGGCTGCAGAGAGACCGAAGAAAAGACCCAGAGATGGTGAATGATACATATAGGTTTATTGGGAGTTATGGGGAACGTCCAGTGGCAGCCGGCTGGACGGAAGTGTGCACTGCACTCACGGGTGGCGAAGGGGTTGTTTATATAGGCAGGGGGCACAAAGGCTATATGCTTGCCAAGGGGGGCAGTCCCTGGCACACCCAGCATTCCCAGGAGCAGTAGCTCACGTGGAGGGTCTCTGTGTTCCTTTAGGACATGATGATCTTTGAGTGAGATCTGGGTTGGCCAAGCCCTGGACTGTTACAAATCCCAGCAGTTGGGCATCCTGCCCAGAAGGTTCGTGTCCTGCCCAGAAGGAGGACAGAAGGAGACATGGCTGTGAAGGGGCACACAGGTTAGTGCCCCTACAAGGGGGCAACAGAAGATGGAGGAGGAGGAAAGGGAGGTGGAGGAGGAGAATGATAGGGAGAAGGAGAGGAGGAGAGGGAGAGGGAGAAGAAAGAAAAGAAAGCTTCTTTTATACTTTTAGTAATTTGCTGTTGAGACAATGAAAGCTTTAGTATTATTGGAATAGATTTGCAATCATTGCAATATAAACATCAGCTCACTGCTTCTCAACTTGACATATTTGAGCATATTGTTTCTAAATAGCTAATTGAATTAACTTTTTCAATAGCAGAAACAAGCTTTTTAAGTTATTTTTTTCTTGACAATTACATCTACATAAGTCAGGTAAGATTCCCAAATACCAAAAGATCACTTGAAATATAGAGGAAACAGCTAAAGGAGTCGTAGTTAAAACTAGCCTCTCTGAACTTATTGAGGGCATTAAGAACCAATCTAACTCTTTGTAAGGCACACAAAGAAAGAAAGAAACACGTGACTTGTAAAACCAGGCTTTGATTGTCAAATCTCAAGGTATAGAGAAAAATAAAGGACTGGTTGCTTATATCCTAAACTTGATGGAGAAAAGAAAATTAATAACAACATTTTAAATTTCAACAAAACCACAAAATCTATTTGTGTTACTCTAAATATCTTTCTCAGATCTTTAAAACAATTATCTGACTAACCATGCATTACACTGGGTGGGCAACTTGTTTTTCTATTCATACATTTTATAATTCAAGTCTTCTTAATTTATTTGCTTAATTGTGATTAATAGCTTTTAGAAATTAAAAGAACATCAAAACGTTGGTCATAATTGAACATCAGAGAATAAGTAAAAAAGCTTGACAAATCCCAGTTGAAACCAGTCTAGAAAATTAAACGTGCTTTAAGCAACATCATTTCTCCATTTGAATTGTGTAAACTTGTTAAATGAGTCTACTGTTGTCAAGCAATGCAAATGTTCAAAATACGACGTGAAGAATATCAATTGACTCACAGCACTTTCATCTAAATATAGTGGCATTATTTTCATGTTTTTGTTTATTCCTTTTTTTTGAAAAATAGTAAAATAAAAATCTAACCACTTATAAAGATGTTTCAAATAAATACAAGTCCATCATCACTGCCTATACCAGGCTCCTATGCCCAGATCAAACACTAGCTGCATTCTCTAAAATTGTTTTTCACCGTTCATTTCTTCTTAAAAATCAAATAAAAAACTCTTTCCTTACAGGGTTTTTGAGCTGGTTAAATAAGGTACTTTAAATAATGTACTTTGCTTCCTAACATAGGCCTTGATTTATGGTTTTAGAGAGAAATAAATAAATAAGCTTGTTTTTTCTTCCTTTCCTTGCATTATAATTATTTGTGTGTATGCTTTATCTTCCCTGTAAACATGGAATCATGAGATCAGGCAACATGTCTGTTTTATTTGCACAGTTTCTCAAAGCTAGTGAAATGGTGAATTTCATCTCCAAAGTATTCAGTGAGCATTAATTGGTGAATGTAGCTTGTTACATTGGCTATAAGCTTTATTGATAACTTGATGGTCATAAATTTATTGTTTCTGTTGATTATCAGATAAAACCTTGTGAGACAGGCATCTTTATTCTTATTTCATTGATGAATAACAAAGGCTTTCAAAGGTGGAGTGTTATGCTAAACAAGGTCATACAGATAGTATGTAAGTAGTGTTTCAAAGTTTAGAAAACATTTTCACGTCCTATCATTTTGTATTACATGATTTACAAAAAAACTAATGTAGACACAAGTGTGTCAATACTATTATAAAACAATATCCTATGAATAAAAATGTGTGTTTTTATTCATAATTAATAATTGTAGTCTGTACATTATTTTACAATGAATCACAGGGCAGGGAAAGCCAATGGACAGGTTATCCTGTGACATTAAGATGTGGTCGACTTGATAGGTTTTTACTAATAAATACCACTTTACCTCAAGTGCCAATAAAGGGGCCGGTATAGAGCTGATGCTCGATAAATAGTTGTAGAATGAACAAATAAAAATGAAAATCTCTCTGAATTTCATGTTCTGATATAAAATCTCTAATATCTGCATCATTTGGCTAGTCGATTTCTCAGAGACATATTCTAGCACCCTGCCCATAGAAATATTTTCCTACTTCTTTGAACCTAAGTTATTTTTATTCTCTTTTGACTTACCCTTCATTTCATGCTGCTGAGATGGTAATACTTTGCTTCAGATGATGTCTATGAAACAATCACATTCAGCAATTTTAGAGGATAGAGAAAATACACAATAAATAGAAAATGATCAGCATTATATTGTCATCAAAGACATCATTGCATTATGATGGCAGTGTAATGCTGTTGTTTGGAAATACATAAATAAATGTCAGAGGATGCATCTCCACACACATACAGGAAAATCTAGGCAAGTTTACTTTTCAAGAATAATTGAGTTAGATGTGTTACAACATTATAATATATCTATCCTAATATATGTATCTGTACTTTGCTCTTTTTCATTATTGTATAGAAATCCATTCTATGAATATATTGCAATTTAATGACCATTCTATCATTGATAAATATTGAGGTTTTGTTATTATTTTCTTGTTTGTGTGATTACAAACCTGTTGGTTTGAACATCACGTTGCCTTACACATATGTGAATAAATTTATCTGAAGTTTATACCTAGGAGTTGAAATTCAGTGAATGTTCTGTGTATGTGCACATTCACCTTTATAGTGTATGTGAACTGTATAAAACAAAAATTATATGCATGTTAGCTTTATACTGAATATATATATTTAAATAAAGGAAAATGACAAGGAAACCAGGAAAAAAATGTAATTCAAATAACTTAATTACATTCCCTGTCCAAAAATAGATGAAAATACTACTTTTATTATATTTTTAAAAATTTGGGATGCATTGATGAAATACATTGGAAAAACACTAAAAAAACTATAACCAACATCTAACTAACTAGATATAGAAAGGAAAATGTAATGTTGAAAAATGTTGAGTTCTAGTCATTCACATCTTCAATAATCCCTTGTATAAAACGTGACAATTTGGTGACACCTTTACTGCTTGCTTAGTTAAAGGAGAATAAAACCACTTGGTGAACATAATATGTAGAAGGAGGTGTAACATAGTCAAAGATCAAATGTTTGCTTCACCTGTAAACAGCATTGGTGTGAAAACCAAATAAATGAATAAATAAATAAATAAATTTTAAACATTGAGATGCATATAACAGTAACTGTAAAATCACTTTCATGAATTACCATTCTTTCCTATATACCTACATACAAATGTAACAAATTGTACTGAAATCACCTAAGAAGTTAAATTTGTTAAATTTAGCATTTAAATTTTACTTTTACAACCAAAGAATTTTATATTCCTCTGTGAATGAATCATAATGAGGGGAGGAGTATTTCCAAGAAATAATACATTTACCCTTTTTCAGATAAGTTTCAGTGTTGATATTTGGTGCTAAATGCATCACACATAGAGATTTAAGCTGTTGAATGTAGCAAGCATGTTAAAATTTTCTTCCCAAGCACTTTATTTTTCTGAATTGTGTTAGAAGTGAATGTTGTGTTTTGTTAAATGAGCAAATTTGCATCTATAGTCTATTTCTAAAATGTATAAGTTGTGGGTTTACCTTTAGAAATTCAAAATATCTGATGCTTGCTTGGAATCATCTTTGCCTAGGAAATTCCAGAAAACTGAGTAGAGCATATTACCTTGGTGCAATAGACACTGCTTATAGAAAAGTCTGATTTGTCTCATTCTTTACAAAAAATGTAATGAATGCCTCACAGTGGGTACTCCAGAAGGAGAAAATAAGACGGAATTCGGGGCTCAAGATATTTATTAGGATCAACAACTGTGAAAAGAATGGGGCAAAGCAAGATTGGTGAAGGGAGAATTTGAACTGTGAGAAATGTGTATATGACCCAGCAGAGAGCATGGATCGAGACTTGCATATGACACTCACCCTCCATGAGGCCAGACTGGCTGGCCTTTATATCCTCACCTAGATTGTACCCTGGGGAGGTTGTGACTTTGGGCAAGAAAGCTCTTTGCAACCTTGGAAGATCCTGAACTGACCGATGGTTGGAGGCTTCTGCTGGGTGAACTCCCCACAGACATGGAACACATTTTCTCTTGAATGAGGATGTAGGCAGCACATCATCATGGCTACCACAAATCTAACCCTCAGACCAATCATCTCTAATTCTGCAAACATTCAAGAGGGAAACTCCACCATGATTATGGTGGGCCTCTCTTCCTAAGGGAAAATTGGGAGGAAGATTGAGACCGACTTCAGCCTCTGACACTGCAGCTGGTCTCAGAACCACAGCTGATTCTATTTATATTACTCTTTGACCGTTCGTTCTAGATTCTCTTCACTTTAAGCTACTCCCTTTTCTGACCACAATTGCTTACCTAGTGTGGTAGCCTTGACCTTGATTCATGAAGAGCCTAAGCCTCTGGCCACCAGGTCCCTAGTAGTTGCTTTATCTGTCTATTTACATTCATATTTAGCCAAGGGAAGGCACCAAGTGGATTAGTTAGTTTCTACACATATTTCTTTGTATTTCCTCTGAACAAGAGCAACTTTGCCTCCTCTTGATGATCAGTCAATTATCACTGCCAAATTATCATGCCAAATCAGTGATTCCTCTGAGTCTACTGCACCCTGTACCCAAGGAGTCCAAATGTCACAGGCATCAGCCATAAAATATAATTAAATGAGACTTTTGCTGTGTATCCTGGAGAAAACATACCCCTTTTAGATACCAAGACTTCTAATCTTGTAGAACTCCAAAATGTAGGAATAAGAAGCACAAGGTCAGTGGGTCATTGGGAGTGATGATAAGTGGGAACACTCATGTTTCTATTGCTTAACCCCAGACCCATGGGTACTTCCAATTGGGAACACAATGTCTTTGAGTCAATGTGTCCTCTGAATCTAGAAGGATGGCCCTCCATCCTTGCCTAGTATTACCTCCAAATTAATACTTCATCTATGCTGTCAACAGGCCATTACAATGCTTATCAGGGTAGAAACATCTGGGTGGTGTGATATGACCAGTGGATACCATGACGATGAGCTCCCTCCCTCATTCTTTGCTTTAGGGTGCATGTCCTGGTCTTATATGACATTATAATGGATCCTATGCTAGTAGCATTCAGATATTGATGCCAGTTGAGGCTCTGCATGTAAGAAAGAAAAAACCATATACAATATTTATGTGCATTCCTGTGAGAAAAAACCACTCACCAGTCCAGAGTGGAAAGGACTATTGTAGGCAACTTGTCACTAAGAGGGCATCTGATCTTCTTGAGAATTGAAGCCCTATTGAGGGCTTAGCCTTGGTCTTTGTTGTTGCCAAGATAGATACGTGATGGCCAATAGCCAGAATAGTCATGCAGATGTTTTTATATTTAGCCTCCATCTCAACCACTAAAACCACTTTGTTCATGTGCTCATCATACCAACATTGGTGTTGCCAATAACTAAGGATGGCTGGCATGAACTTTCTTATCAATTTTTTCTACTTGGTTGTTCAGTGCCTGTGCTATGTTAAAACGCTCTCTACTGGGTGTTAAAATATGATAAATATCATCCACACGTATCTAACCCCAAACCTTGTTTCTAATATTCCAATATTTTTCCTTCCAGGCACTCTTAATCAGTTGGCCAGACCAATCTCCACTGACAAGGAGTCAGTTTATAATTCCACAACACATAAGAGCAGATACACCACCTGAGGATCTGCCCAAAGGGAGGATTTTTCATCACCATTGTTTTCAAAGCCATGCAGAGTCTAACAGTACTCAGCGACTAACCATTTATGGTTTGTATCCACATACAAATGGATACTACCAACCATGCATACTTTGATTTCTTGAGAGTGGAACTAAGCTCCACTATTTTCCTGGGGTAGAGTCCTGCCCACTATCTCCATTTCAATTCAACATTCTAATGGTGTTTTTAAGAAGAGAAAAAATACAGGAATAAGAAATAAATGTTGTAAAAATTGGAATAAAAAATATGACTGCCATTTTTCACAGACAAACTGATTATGTATATAGAAAATCCAAAGATATTTGCAGCTTATAGAATTTTTAGAATTAAATGATGAATTTACAATATTGGATTTAAACTCAAACTTAACTTGCTATAAAAATCAAATTTATTTCTATATACAAGCAATAATATTTGAACAATAAAATTTTAGGAAAAAGATAACATTTACAAATGTATCAAAGGGTTAGAAATGAATCAAACAAAGATGGCTAACATGCCTATACAGAAAAATGTCAATGAGATAAATTCAATAAATAAATGAATGAAACAGTATATTAATGGGTTGAAGACATTTTAAAGACATCAATTATTTTGAACAGAATCATAGCTTCCACAGAATCACACCAAAATTCTAGAAGAATTTATTGTGAACATCGGCAAGTAAATCCTAAAATTTCTAAGACATTAAAAATGGTCAAGAAAATCCAGGACACCTTTTAAGAAGAACAAAGTGGAGGATATATTCTACTTTTAAGAAGAACAAAGTGGAGGATATATTCTAGTAGATAACAGGGTTCATTATAAACTACAACAAATGAAGAAATGTGGTATTATCAGAAAGAGAGACAAATAAAATAATGGAACAGAATAGAATCTCTAGAAAGAGAGAAAGGTATAGATGTCACTAATTTAGAGTAAAGCAGAATTGTAGGTACAGGACAATTTTTTAAATTAAGTCTTAGAGCAACAGGATAACAGCAACCCTACCTCCCCTTGATGATCAGGGTCAACTACTCTTGACCATAGGTTGGCTCCTTTCCTTGCCTGTTATATCTCTGACAGTGCAGTATACCATAGGATTTATGGTCTCATGGTGATATCCCTACTGTCACATTTCCTTTGCTGTAAAGTGGCTCTGTTGATCTGAAGAATGGTTTTGCAGGATCACCAGCTCAGTGGTTCAACTGTTCAGTAAATCCTTTGATAGCAGTGTGGGCCAAGGCTTTCCACAGAGGAAAGGCAAACTCATGCTATAATAATGACAAATCAGCTCCCCTTCCAGATTGAGAGTGTCCAATGTAACCAAATTTTCATTAAATAGCTGGAAATTCTCCTTGAAAAATGATGTCATATCAAAGGTACTACCAGTCTCTTTTCCTTGGAGATTTGTTATTCTAGTAGCAGCATTAGCTAGGTTAGCTTGATGAATGAGGGGTTATGCTTTCTGAGCCATGAATAGCCCCTATCTCTGATACTATGTCTACTCTACGTGTGCACCTTGTGTCTGCTATGGGGTGGCCAATGACAGAGCCTGGCTAATGACAACTTGTCAAATCATTGTTTCTATGTGGTTGTTTAGTGACTGACTCTTTTTCAGTGACTTTTCTTCATTTCCTTTCCAATCATCTAAGTTATTTCTCAAAATCCACAGGTTTATTTATTCTTCCCTAGGGTCATTTGTGTTTCTGCACAAATTAGGTAACCAGGTATGCTACCTGAATCTCTGCTCTTTGGGAGGATTTTCACGAATCAGGGAGGTTGGAGGTTTATTGGAGACTTCTCTTCATAATAACAACTGTCAGGGTACAAGGGAAGAAGAATTGGAAGAACAGAAGTGTTGAACTAAGGTGCAATTACAAAGAAGACTCAGATAATCCTACAAAAATAATAAGAATTGGGATGTGACTTCACAATTTTCCCTATTGAGGAGATGGGCCTGGAATTTTTAATCCTAAATGGATGCAGACTGCCCCCATGAGGGTGCATAATCTGAGCGAGGGAACTCCCAGACTGCATTTCCCTGGGAGCTGTCAGCACTAACCACTGCCAGTGCCTGGGAATGCAGTGTCTATCCTGGAGGAAGGATATGAGACGCACAACACAGCAGCCACATTAGAAAATGCATTTCTGTAAATAACGATAATGTGAAAAGTCACCATGTAAATGGAAATAGTTTGGAAGACTGCTGACTTTTCTTTGAACTATTCCTTTTGTAATTAAATGAAGGAACAGATATAAAAGCACTTTGGATATTACAGGTGTCACACCAATATAAAGTGATATTATTATTAAAATAAAACCTTCAGGGTAGTATCTATCTTTATTTAACTGATGTACTGTTGAGAAGAAGTCACTGTCAGCAAGCATGGGAGTCAGTTAAATGATTTAAGGCTTTGTGAGAGTGACTAATAAAAATGTAAGAAAGAGGAGGTATCTTCTCTTCCTGTATAAAATGTGTCAATCCTCCTTTAAGATTTTAAATAAACTAGATACAAGAAAATTTTTCAGGTTTATCACAAAACTTGACAGTTATGAAGAAAGATTTTTCCTCAAATTTTTAGGACATCTTATATTAGGATAGTACCCTGCTATAATTAATGAACTAATATTGATGCATTATTGTTAACTAGAGTCCCTTCTTTTTTTTGATTTCCTTAGTTATTATCTGATGCCATTTTTCTTTCTAGAATCCCATCCAGGATGCCACATTACATTGAATTGTCATTTTCTTTAAGCTCCTCTTGACTGTGACAGTTTCTCAGGTGTGTTTTTGATGACCTTGACAGTTTTCAAGAGTATTGGTCAGTTATTTTTTAGAATTCCCCATATTTGGGAATTTTCTGATGTTTTTCTCATGATTAGCCCAGGATTATGTGTTTTCAGTAGGAAGATGGCAGAGGCAAAGTGCTATTTTCATGATATCATATGAAGGTATACAGCAACATGGTTTATCACTGCTGATATTATCCTTGACCACCTAACTGAGCTGCTGTTTGTCGGGTTTCTCCACTGGAAAGCTACTCTTCCCCTGCACCCATTTCCATAGTGACCTTTTTGGAAAGAGTTCACTGTGTGCAGCCCACACTTAAGGGATGGGAGTTATGTTCCTCCTCCTTAAGGGCAGAGTATATACTTTAATTATTAAGCATTCTTCCTCACCAGATATTTGCTTATTCTCTCTCATTTATTTATTACTTATTTAATCATTTATTTATATCAATATGGAGTCACCCATATTTATTTTTTACTTTAGGCTATAATCCAGTGCTAACATTTATTTCTGCTCAAATTGATACGGATTTGGCCAGAGAGGTCTTTCTGTTTTTCTGTTGGCTCCTAGTGTTCCTTTATGTACCTTTATCATTGTGCGTGTGTGTGTGTACGTGTGTTAAGCACTGTATTACTTTCTGGCACTACAAGGCTCTCCAGGATTGTTTTGTATATTTCCTGCCCTCGTCTTAGAATAAAGCTTTTCTCCAAGGAGCTAAGTTCCTATTATTGGAGAATGGTATTAGAGATCAAGATCTGATTTTTAAGTGTGCTCATTGCTACTGGAGTATTTTTGCTTCTACACCCTCTCAATTGAAAGATCAAGGAGATATATGTATGAATACAAAACCACGTATATACGACTATTTATAAATATTTAAATACATAAATATCTCTATCTATACATGAGTTACTACTAGTATGTCTAGCTATAATTCATAACCATGTGGATTATTCCAGCCTCTCCCATAACTTATCCGTAAACTTCCACTCTAACTGTGAGAAACCTAGAGAGCACCATCTGCCATTGACTTAATTGTTCAATTCCACTCTGCATATGTAGCAGCATCAAAGCTGTTAACCTATATCCTCATGGACGCAGCTTTATCAAGGAGAGTGTAGTGCTTGTTTACAGTTTTTACCTTTAGTCTAATGGACTCCACTCATTTCTAGAGTTACTTAGGTCAGCACTTCCTTGTTGCCCACCTTCAATGACTGTTTCGTACATTTGAAGTAGAGTTAGATAGTTTTATGAAATCTCCGTTATATCCTGGGACCCCTTGACATCCTAAAGTATTATTATTTTTTTATAATTTGGATACATTAGGTTAACTTTTTGTGCTGTAAAGTCCTATGAGCTTTGACAAAAGCATAGTGTCATGTGTCTGCCATTACAGTATCATATAGAATAGTTTCACTGCCTCAAAAAACCCCTCAGTGCTTCACTTATTTACCCTCCCCCTCACCTGAAACCCTGGCAACTACTGATCATCATACCATCTCTATAGCTTTATCTTTTTCAGAATGTCGTGTAATTGGAATTATACTCTACGTAGCCTTTTCAGTTTATCTTCTTTCACTTAGCAACATGCATTAAAAATTCATTCATGTCTTTTTGTGGCTTGACAGTTCATTTCTTTTACTGATGAATAATATCCCATTGTGTGGATGCACCAAAATTTCTTTATCCATTCACCTATTGAAGGACAGCTTCCAGTTGTGGGCTATCATGAAACATTTCACATGCAAGTTTTTGTGTGGGGATAAGTTTTCAAATGTTAGGTAAATACTTAGAAGTATAATTGCTGTATTGTAAGGTAAGACTATTTTCAAGAAAATGCCAAATGTCATTGTGCGTTCCCACAAACAATAAGTGAGACTTCCTGTTGATCTGCATCCTTGCCAGCAATTAGTATTGTCAAGTTTTGGGATTTTAGTCACCCTAATAGTTGTGTAGTCACATCTAACTGTTGTTTTAATTAGCAATACCCTAATGATAAATGATGTTAATCATTTTTTTGTATACATATTTGTCATCTGTGTATCTTCACTGATCAGTTGTATGTTCAGATTTTTGCCATATTTTAGTTGGATTGTGTATTAGTTTGTTGGGGCTGCCATAACAACATACCATAGACCAGGTGGCTTAAAGAACAGAAATGTATTTTCACAGTTCTGGAGATGAGAAATCTAACATCAAGGTGTTGTCAGGGTTGCTTTCATTCTGAGGCCTTGCTCCTTGGCATGTAGAAGGCCATCTTCTCTTGGCACCTTCACATGGTCTTCCTTCTGTGTGTGTCTGTGTCCTAACTTCCTCTTCTTGTAAGGACATCAGTCATATTAGATGAGGGCTCATCCAAATGACCTTATTTTAACTTAATTATCTCTTTAAACACCCTATCTCCAAATACAGTCACATTCTGCGGTACAAGAAGTTAGGACTTTAGCCCATGAAGTTTGGGGGAGCCCCATTTAGATTATATATTTATCCTATGTGGTTTTTGGTAGTTTATATCTTCATGTAATTGGTCCATTTCATCTAAATTATCAAATTCGTGGGCATAGGGTTGTTCATAACATACCTGTATCTTTTTTTTTTTTCCTCAGGAAGATTTGCCCTGAGCTAACATCTGTGCCAATCTTCCTCTATTGTGTTTGTGGGTCACCGCCACAGTGTGGCTGCACACAAGTGGTGTAGGTCTTTGCCCAGGAGCCGAACTTGGGCCACCAAAGTGGGGCATGCCAAATTTAACCACTAGGCCATGGGACCGGCCCCGTACCTGTATCTTTTAATATCCGCGTGATCAGTACTGATGACCATGTTTTATTTATCAACTATATCTTTACTAATTTCTCACTTAATTGGTCTATCAATGAAAGAAAGGTATTGAAGTCTTCAACTATAATAGTGGATTTTTCTGTTAGTCCTTCAGTTCTATCTGTTTTTGCCTCACATAATTTGGCACTTAGTTGTTAGGTATGTACATATTTAAAATTGTTATGCTTTCTTGGAGAATTGATGCCTTTATAATTACCTTTTTTCTGAAGTCTAATTTATCTGTAATTAATGTAACTAATCCAGCTTTCTTTTGACTAATGTTAGCATGGTATATCTTTTTAAAAATCTTGAGTTTAAACCTATCTGAGTCTTTATGTTAAATGTGGGCTTCCAGTAGACAACATATAGATGGGTCTTCTATTTTTTTATATACTCTGACAAATTTTGTGTTTTAATTGGTCTATTTAAACCATTATTATTTAATTATTTATGCATGCCTAAAACAATAGAAATTTATTCTGTCATAGTTCTTGAGACTAGAAGTCTGAAATCAAGGTTTCAACAGGGCAGTACTGCTTTTGAGACTCTGGAAGGAATATTTTCTTTATCCTAGCTTCTGGTGGTGGCCTTCAATCCTCGGTGTTCCTTGCCTTGCAGTTGCATCAATCCAATCTCTGCCTCTGCCGTCACGTGGTGTTTTCCTCTTCCTATAAGAGGTGATCATATTGGATTAGGACCCACCTTAACGCCCTCATCCTAACTTAATTATATCAACAAAGACTCCATTTCCAAATAAGGCCACATTCTAAACCATTCACATTTAAAGTGATTATAGATACAGTTGAATCAATATCTACCAATTACTAAAATCTTCCAGCTTCTCCCTTATGACTTTGCTGTTATTATTCATTTCACTTATCCATATGCTATAATCCCCCAACATATCATGTTATTTCTTTAAAGAGTTATCTGTTAGGTAATTAAGAATAAGAAAAATAAACTATTTTATTTTGCCCCCATTTATTCTTTCTCATATACTCCTTCTTCCTTTATGTCGATCTGAGCTAATATTCTATATCGTTTTACTTGTCCATGAAGAACTTCTTTTAACATTTCTTTCAGGGCAAGCCTGCCGGAAATGAATCCTTAGGGCTTTGTTTGTCTGAGAAAGTTTTATTTGTCTCCTTCACTTTTGAAGGATATTTTACTGGTTATAGAATTCTGGTGTTTTTTTCTGTCAACACCAAAATATTTCACTCCACTCTCTTGTTCCTTGCATGATTTCAGATGAAAAGTCTTCAGTAATTTTTATCCTCATTCCTCTCTGTGTAAAGTATTTTTTACTTCTGGTTTCTTTCAAGATTTTCTGTTCATCATTGGTTTACTTAGTTTGAATATGATGTGCCTAGGTCTATTTTTTTGTCTGTTTGGTTTGTTTTGTTTTTGATATTTATCCTGTCTGGTGTTCTCTCTGAATTTGCTGGATCTCTGGTTTGGTGTCTGCGATTAATGTTGAAAAATTCTGAATCATTATTACTGCAATATATTTTTCTGCTCCATTCTCTCATTTTTCTTCTTCTAGAATTCCGACTATTCATATATTACACTTTTTGGAATTGTCCCACAGTTCTTGGATGCTTTGTTCTATTTTTCTTTCCATTATTTTTCTCTTTGAATTTAAACTTGGGAAGTTTCTATTAACACATCTTCATGGACATGCCAAAGGCATTCTTTATGTCTGTCGGAATTTTTTTTTCCAGCATTTATTTTTTATTCTCTACTAGAGTTTCCATCTCTCCTTTTACATTACCTACCAGGGTCTTTCATTTTGTCTACTTTTTCCTTTAGAGCCTTACATATTTAAAATTTCCTATCTGATAACTTTAATGCCAGTATCATATCCGAGTCTGCTCTGAGTGCTTGCTTTGTTTCTTTAGATTGTATTTTTTTTTGCCTTTTACCATGCCTTGTAAGTTTTTGTTGAAAGCCAGGCATATTGTATCAGGTAACAGGAACTGAGGTAAATAAGCTTTTTATTGTTGTAAGCATGTGAGTAATGATTTCTTTATACATTGGAGCTGAAACAATAAGTTTCAGATACTGAGCACAGAGTAGTGAACAGAATAGAAAAGAATTCCTAATCTTTGGGTATGCAGTGGTAAATATGCTACAGATATTTTCACGTATTAGCCAGTCTTAAAACAACTATACAAAACAGCAAACTCAAACGAGACAAAACATTCTATTTTGTTGTCAGTCAATAAAGTGAGTTAGTGTACATTTGTAACATGTCTAACTCAACTATTCTTAAAAAGTAAACTTGCCTAGGTTTTTCTGTATGCGTGTGGAGATGGATCCTCTGATATGTATTTGTGTATTTCCAAATAACAGCATTATATTGTCATCATAATGCAATATGTTTGATGACAATATAAAGCTGATCATTTTCTATTTAATGTGCATCTTCTCTATCCTCTAAAATTCCCGAATGTGATTATTTCATAGACATCATCTGAAGCAAAGTATTACCATCTCTGCAGCATGAAATAAAGAGCAAGTCAAGAGTGAATAAAAGTAACTTCTTAGGTTCAGAGAAGGAGGATAATATTTCTGTGGTGGTGCTGTAGGTCTTTGAGAAATCGACTACTGAAATGATGCAGATATTAGAGATTTGACATCAAAATATGAAATTTGGGGAGATTTTCATTTTATTCATTCATGCTACAACTATTTGTTGAGCATCAACTCTACACCAGCCCCTTTACTGGCACTTCAGGTGTGGGGGTATTAGTGAAAACATATCAGGTTGACCACAATCTGATGTCTCAGAATAAGCTGCCCATTGGCTTTCCCTGTCTTGTGATTCATTCTAAAATAATGTACAGACTACAGTTATTAATTACAAATAAAAACACATTTTATTTATGAGATATTGTTTAAAAATAGTATATGACATATTTGTGTCTACATTAGTTTTTGGTAAATTGTGTTATATAAAATGATAGGATGTGAAAACGTTTCCTCAACTTTGAAACACTACTTACATACTAACCTTACGACCTTGTTCAGCATATCACTTAACCTTTGAAAGCTTTTGTTATTCATCAGTGAAATGGGACCATAGACACCTGCCTCAAAAAGATTCATCAAATAATCAACATAAACAATAAACTCATGATCATCAAGTTACCAATAAAGCTTATAGCCAATGTAACATGCTACATTCCCCAATAAATACTTACTGAATATTTAGAGATGAAGTGTGCTATTTCATTAGCTTTGAGAAGTTGTGCAAATAAAACAGACATGTTGCTTGACCTCATGATTCCATGTTTATAGGAAAGATAAAGCATGCACATAAATAACTATAGAGTAAGGAAAGGAAGAAAAAACAACCTTATTTATTTATTTCTCTCTAAAACCATAAATCAGGGCCTATGTGAGGAAGCAATGTGCACAGTACCTTATTTAATCCACTCAAAAACCCTGAGAAAAGCATTCTTTATTTAATTTTCAAGAAGAAAAAGCACCAGTCTTGAGAAAAATGTTTTAGCTTCTGAGGAAAAAATATATCTAAAATCATAACACACTTTAATGTGCTTCTCCAATTTCAATTTGACATTGAAAAGTATTTCTTATTAGATGATCACCATCAAGTGAACTTTCAATTTATTTTCTAGAGAACAGTTGGAGGAAAGATGTGACTGAAAATCATAATGTTTTCAAAGGTCATGAAACGGAGAATGCTGACAAAAGATAACAGGATATTCTCCTAGGGTATACCTTACATGCTAATTTAATTTCTTAAAATACTCAGATGAAAAGGAGTTCTTCTACCCTGGTTTTTACCTGCAAAGACTAGTAGGGCCAAATGTTTCCAGTACCCAGCAAAACAAGGAAAATTATTTAACACGGTAGAACCTACTGTTTTGTCCTATGATTTTATACTTTATTTTCCTATTACCAACCTTTAAATCTAACTACCTCAGCACTGCAGCTCATGCACAGCTAGTATTATAAATGTTCCATTTTTTTTGTAAGTTTGAATCCCTGGCTGGTATTGGAGGATATTTTAAATGTGAATAAATAAATATATGAAGGCAAAAGAACAGGAAGACAATGAACAATAAAATATCTATTATGTTCAAGCTCAGATTTCATAAAAAAATTGATTGTAATTAAGAGGAGTACATGTTTCCATTAGAAACCTCTGTGTTTACTAGATGACATAATAATATTAATATAAGTTAATTATATACAAGCATATTTTGAAAACTTTTTGTTTATATTCCCCCTTTATGCCTGATAATCTACAATGCCTAGATGAAAAATGATACCACATTTCTTCATTGCACCTGAGTTTCTACCTTTTCCTAGGTGTAGTTATACCTGGCTCTTTGGCCTGGAACAGGTAGCCTCATATACAGACATTTGAATTCACAGAGAAAGCCCAAAGTCTAAGTAATATATCAGAGAGTATCTCAAATTCTGATGAAGTCTGAACACATCGACCTGCCACCATCTCCTTGACTCTTCAGTTCAACTAGTCTATGTGCCAAAGCAATAAATACAGCAAGGTGAGGAGGAGAAAAAAAGTCAGTCAGTTTAATAAGTGGGTTCTTTTCCCTTTCTATTTTTTATATTCTGCATTATTTCTTTAACCTTGACAACCACACAACATAAATTATCTCTGAGGGATTTATGTACACGCAATTTATTTTTAGAGAGAAGATAATGCCCATAATCCTGTACCCATTGTGATGAGATAATAGATTTAAAGAGAGATAGAATAATGATGAATACACCTTGGATGAACCTATTGGCTATCAAAATTGAACGGAAGAGTCAAAAATTGTAGCATAATGATGAGAAATAGTAGGTACTATTTTCCAAAGATTTGAAGTGACATTTGAATGACTTCCAGTACAAAAGATGATGGCACAAACCATTTTATATTGTAGATAACGTATAGCTTGGACCTGCTTTGTTTTTATTTTTGTTTTCCAGTTTTTCAAATTGTCTTTTCACTGTAATGTTTATAACATGTATATTTAATATGATTAAAATATGGTTGGCTTTCAGTTTACCATCTTGCAATTTGTTTTTGGTAAAGACCCAGGAGGACACCTGTGTGGAGTACTGTAGCTCTTTTTTTCTGCCTGGTTGCTTATTTCCAGAACTTTTCCTTGCTACTTCCTGTAGTCTCAGCCTCCCTGAACTCTGATATTTTTCTCTTCTACACAGCACATCTGCTGCACTCAATTGGGTTCCCCTTCCTAAGCCAGTATTCTAGAAGAATGCCTCCAAGCAGAAATATAGGGCAATTGTAGAGCTCACATCATACATTTCCATTTCCTCAGAGATTGCAGTTCTGTAAAGCCTGTTGTCTAATGTCTAAAAATAGTTATTTTACAAATACTCTTCAGTTCATTTTCTTCTTTTTTTTTTTTTTTAATGGAAGGAGGTTGTGGCTCAAAGCGGAAGCCTTTAAACCTTTCTACTTCAGTATCAGTTAATGCTCTAAAACTTGAGAACAAAAGGACAACCAGAAATTCAAATTTCTGGTTCAAATCATAAAAAAATTAAATATGATGAGATTTGCTCTCCCCAACCCAACTCACATATGAAAACATATATCTAAAATCAAAGAGATAATATAAAGACTAAAGAAGTCACGGAACTACAGCCATGGTCATGATAGTGGATGAGGAGATCATTGGCATCATCACTGTTGTTTGACAGAAGGAATGAGCACTGATTCCTATTTTCTTTGGCAATGCTGAATTTTGTCAAGGTATTGATCTTTTATATGTATAGCTCTGACTCCCTGTAAGCCTTCATTGGCTACTGAAGCTATTTCTTCAGTTCCAACTACTTGTTCAATAGATCCAAGAGACAAAATTACCATTCTTAAGGCAATCAATTTAATTTTACGTATCATCTTAAAAATATGCTAACTGCCTTACAAGAATATTTATAGTAGGTTTCATTTCCATATAGAGGAGAAAGCTCCTAACACATTCACCCACTCACCGATAATGCCTATAAACTTTGGGGAAAAACACAAAAAGAAAGAAAAGGAAAAAAGAAGAGAAAATTACCTAAGAGATGTGAAGAATGAATAAAAACAGACGGAATTTGGAGGATTTTTGAAACTGTGGAACAGATTGTCACAGGAAGAGTGACACATTTTTGTGGCTTTGTCTTAATATCAGAAGCATCTTGGTATGATGCAGCTCAGCTAAAACACCTAGAGAAACTCTACAGGCTTTTGGCCAGAGGAACTGAAGGAAGGAACCTGTAGCAAGAAGGGAAGCTGGAATGTGAGGGGGTTATCTTAGAAAGGAGATAGTCTTAAAAGGGAGATTGCAAATTCTGTGTATTAGAAATGCCTTTATCTCTGGATGACCCCTAAACCATATATATGCATGTGAGCTAAAAACAATTTGGACTGAGATCTGAGTTGTCACCCACCAAGGACAAGACAGAGAGTACATTTAATCTAATCTGAATTAATTGCTTACTAAGAAAAATATATCAACTTTCTTCAGACGAATATAAAAGAACCCAATTTCCACAACATAATATTCACAATGTTCGCAATGCAATCCAAAGTTATTCAAAAGGTCAAGAAGATCAAAATCATTAGGCATCATGGAAATTAAAATTAAAATCACAGTAAGATGTGGCCAGCCCCAGTGGTCTAGTGGTTAACTTCTGTGTGCTCCACGTCAGTGGCCCAGGTTCAGTTCCTGGGCATAGACCTACACCACATCAGTGGCCTTGCTATGATGATGGCTCGTATACAAAATAGAGGAAGATTGGCAACAAGTGTTAGCTCAGGGCTAATCAATCACAGTAAGATGTCAATATACACCCATCATAATGGCTAAAATTTATAAGACTAATCCTGTGCTGATAAGGATTTCTAATCTAAAATACTATTGGTATATAAAATATTCCACTTTGGGAAACTATTATGGAAATTATTTATTTCTTAAAGTTATACACTATACAATGTTGTCTCTCTGTTCCTAGGCACTTAACCAAGAAAAGTAACAGCATATTTACATACAAAAACTTGTATACACATGTTCTTGAAACTTTTATCCATAATTAACCAAAAATTGGAACCCACACACGTTCATCAACATGTATGTGAATAAATCCAATGTGCTATATTCATATAATACAGTATCACTCAGCAATACAAAGGAATAAAATACTGGTAAACACACAAGATGGATGGACCTCAAAGTTGTTTTGCTGAGTGAACATAGTTAGACACAAAATAGTATATAATGTAGGATTTAAATTTCATAATATTTAGTAAAGTGCAAACAAATCATCAGTGGTTGTCTGAGTCCAACGTCAGGGGTAAGAATTGGCTACAAAGGAGCACAGAAAAATCTGTTGGGAATCATACCAACATTCTGTATCTTATTTATGGCAGTGACTTTAAATGTATGTCAAAACTAATCAAAGTATATGCTTTAAACGGATACAATGTATTAAATTTGGTTTAATAAAACAATACGTGAGGAATAAAACACCCAGATTAAGTTAAACTGTTATTTATTCCATTGCTTCAATCTAGAAATGATTCAGAGTGATAACAATATGTTACCAGGTCCTTTTCAAGGGAACTTTCCTGTATCATAGAGACTTGAAGTTATTTTCTCTTTCCTGAGTTTCGCATAATCTTATCATGAAAGTGAGGGAAATTATATACTTATTCCTTTAAAACCTTCTTCAAGGTTACATTGCAATATTAGAAATAAAAATTAATTGTATACCTTAAATCTAGTCATGAATAAATGTCAGACAAACAAAAACTGAGATATGTCAATAGTTTAACTTAAATAGTTCAAGAAAATAAAAGTTATTTGTACTATTCTTATATTTTTTTGGTACTCTGAAATTATTTCAAAATTTAAAAAGAAAAATGTAAATAAAATATAAAAATCAATCATATTAGAAATAAGAATCATGCAAATTTTTGGGATATGCTACTATTACATTTTGAGATTTTTTTTTTTTTATTGATGTTTTAGTGGTTTCTAACATTGTGAAATTTTGGGTTGTACATTTTTGTTTGTCCATCACCCCATATATGACTCCCTTCACCCCTTGTGCCCACCCCCCACCCCCACTGCCCGGGTAACCACAGTCCAGTTTTCTCTGTCCATATGTTGGTTTATATTCCACATATGAGTGAGATCATACAGTGTTTGTCTTTCTCTTTCTGGCTTATTTCACTTAACATAATACGCTCCAGGCCCATCCATGTTGTTGCAAATGGGACGATTTTGTCTTTTTTCATGGCTGAGTAGTATTCCATTGTGTATATATACCACATTTTCTTAATCCAATCGTCAGTCGAGGGACACTTAGGTTGCTTCCACTTCTTGGCTATGGTGAATAATGCTGCAATGAACATAGGGGTGCATAAGCCTCTTTGGATTGTTGATTTCAGGTGCATTGGATAGATTCCCAGTAGTGGGATGGCTGGATCATAGGGCATCTCTATTTTTATTTCTTTGAGGAATCTCCATACCGTTTTCCATAGAGGCTGCACCAATTTGCATTCCCACCAGCTGTGTATGAGGGTTCCTGTTTCTCCACATCCTCTCCAACATTTGTTGTTTTTTTTGTCTTGGTGATTATAGCCATTCTAACGGGCGTGAGGTGGTATCTTAGTGTTGTTTTGATTTGCATTTCCCTGATGATTAGTGATGTTGAGCATCTTTTCATGTGCCTATTGGCCATCTGTATATCTTCCTTGGAGAAGTGTCTGTTCATTTCCTCTGCCCATTTTTTGATCGGGTTGTTTGTTTTTTTGTTGTTCAGTTGTGTGAGTTCTTTATATATTATGGAGATCCACCCCTTGTCAGATGTATGTTTTGCAAATATTATCTCCCAGCTGCTTGGTTGTTTGTTCATCTTTATTCTGGTTTCATTTGTCTTATAAAAGCTCTTTAATCTGATAAAGTCCCACTTGTTTATTTTTTCTTTAGTTTCCCTAGTCTGGGTAGGCATGTCATCTGAAAAGATTCCTTTAAAACCAATGTCAAATAATGTGTTGCCTATATTTTCTTCTATGAGTTTTATAGTTTCAGGTCTCACCTTCAGGTCTTTGATCCATTTTGAGTTAATTTTTGTGAATGGGGATAGCACATGGTCCACTTTCATTCTTTTGCATGTAGATGTCCAGTTTTCCCAACACCATTTATTGAAGAGACTTTCCTTTCTCCATTGCATGTCCTTAGCACCTTTGTCGAAAATTAGCTGTCCATATATGTGTGGTTTTATTTCTGGGCTTTCAATTCTGTTCCATTGATCTGTGTGTCTGTTTTTGTACCAGTACCATGCTGTTTTGATTACTGTTGCTTTGTAGTATGTTTTGAAGTCAGGAATTGTGATGCCTCCTGCTTTGTTCTTTTTCTTTAGGATTTCTTTAGCTATTCGGGGTCTTTTGTTGCCCCATATAAATTTTAGTATTCTTTTTTCTATTTCTGTGAAGAATGTCATTGGGATTCTGATTGGGATTGCATTGAATCTGTAGATTGCTTTAGGTAATATAGACATTTTAACTATGTTTATTCTTCCAATCCACGTGCATGGGATATCTTTCCATTTCTTTATGTCATCGTGGATTTCCCTCAATAATGTCTTGTAGTTCTCATTGTATAGGTCCTTCACCTCTTTGGTAAGATTTATTCCTAGGTATTTTATTCTTTTTGATGCAATTGTAAATGGTATTATCTTTTTGAGCTCTCTTTCTGTTAGTTCATTATTAGCATATAGAAATGCAACTGATTTTTGTAGATTGATTTTGTACCCTGCAACTTTGCTGTAGTTGTTGATTGTTTCTAACAGTTTTCCAACAGATTCTTTAGGGTTTTCTATATATACAATCATGTCATCTGCAAATAGTGAGAGTTTCACTTCTTCGTTACCTATTTGGATTCCTTTTATTCCTTTTTCTTGCCTAATTGCTCTGGCCAAAACCTCCAGTACTATGTTGAACAGGAGTGGTGAGAGTGGGCAGCCCTGCCTCGTTCCTGTTCTCAGAGGAATGGCTTTCAGTCTTTCCCCGTTGAGTATGATGTTAGCTGTGGGTTTGTCATATATGGCCTTTATTATGTTGAGGTACTTTCCTTCTATACCCATTTTATTGAGAGTTTTTATCATAAATGGATGTTGTATCTTGTCAAATGCCTTCTCTGCGTCTATTGAGACGATCATGTGGTTTTTATTCTTTGTTTTGTTGATGTGATGTATCACGTTGATTGATTTGCGGATGTTGAACCATCCCTGCGTCTCTGGTATAAATCCCACTCGATCATGGTGTATGATCTTTTTGATATATTGTTGTATTCGGTTTGCCAATATTTTGTTGAGGATTTTTGCATCAATGTTCATCAGCGATATTGGCCTGTAATTTTCTTTCTTTGTATTGTCTTTGTCTGGTTTTGGTATCAGGGTGATGTTGGCCTCATAGAATGATTCAGGAAGTGTTCCATCTTCCTCTATTTTTTGGAATAGTTTGAGGAGGATGGGTATTAAATCTTCTTTGAATGTTTGCTAAAATTCACTGGAGAAGCCATCTGGTCCTGGACTTTTATTTTTTGGGAGGTTTTTGATTACTATTTCAATCTCTTTACTTGTTATTGGTCTATTCAGATTCTCCATTTCTTGTTGGTTCAATTTTGGGAGGTTGTATAAGTCTAAGAATTTATCCATTTCTTCTAGATTGTCCAATTTGTTGGCATATGATTTCTCATAGTATTCTCTTATAATCCTCTGTATTTCCATGGTATCCGTTGTAATTTCTCCTCTTTCATTTCTAATTTTATTTACTTGAGCCTTTTCTCTTTTTTTCTTAGTAAGCCTGGCTAAGGGTTTGTCTATTTTGTTTATCTTCTCGAAGAACCAACTCTTTGTTTCATTAATCCTTTCTACTGTTTTTTTGGTCTCAATATCATTTATTTCTGCTCTGATTTTTATTATTTCTCTCCTTCTGCTGGCTTTGGGCTTTGTTCTTCTTTTTCTAGTTCTGTTAGGTGTAATTTAAGGTTGCCTATTAGGGCTTTTTCTTGTTTGTTAAGGTGGGCTTGTATCGCTATGTGTTTCCCTCTCAGGACCGCTTTTGCTGCATCCCATATGGTTTGATATGGCATGTTATCATTTTCGTTTGTTTCCAGATAGTTTTTGATTTCTCCTTTAATTTCATCAATGATCCATTGGTTGTTCAGTAGCATGTTGTTTAATCTCTACATTTTTGTCACTTTCCCAGTTTTTTTTTCCTGGTTCATTTCCAGTTTCATAGCCTTATGGTCTGAAAAGATGCTTGTTATGATTTCAATCTTCTTAAATTTATTGAGGCTTGCTTTGTTTCCCAACATATGGTCTATCCTAGAGAATGTTCCATGCACGCTTGAGAAGAATGTGTAGTCAGCTGTTTTTGGGTGGAGTGCTCTGTATATGTCTACTAGGTCCATCTCGTCCAGTTTTTCATTTAAGTCTAATATTTCTTTATTAACTTTTTGTCTGGATGATCTATCCATTGCTGTAAGTGGGGTGTTAAGATCCCTTACTATTATTGTGTTGTTGTTGATTTCTCCTTTTAGGTTTGTTAATAGTTGTTTTATGTACATTGGTGCTCCTATGTTGGGTGCGTATATATTTATAAGTGATATGTCTTCTTGATGGAGTGTCCCTTTTATCATTATATATTTCCCTTCTTTGTCTTTCTTAACCTGTTTTATCTTGAAGTCTACTTTGTCTGATATGAGTATGGCAACACCTGCTTTCTTTTGTTTGCCATTAGCTTGGAGTATTGTCTTCCATCCTTTCACTCTGAGCCTGTGCTTGTCTTTAGTGCTAAGATGTGTTTCCTGAAGGCAGCATATTGTTGGGTCTTGCTTTTTAATCCATCCTGCCACTCTGTATCTTTTGATTGGAGAGTTCAATCCATTTACATTTAGGATAATTATTGAAATATGAGGGCTGAATGTTGCTGTTTTGTCACTTATTTTCTGGTTCTTTTGCATTTCCTTTGTTTCTTGTCCCATTTGTTTTGGACTGCCAATTCAGTTTGGTTGTTCTGTCTTATGATTCTTCTAGTTTTCTCTTTGTTTATCATATGTGGTTTTGCTTTGATTATTTGTTTAGTGGTTACCTTGAGGTTTGGGCAAAAAATCTTGTGTATGAGATAGTCCATTATCTGATAGCCTCCTATTTCCTTATACTAAGTCAATTCAGTCACTCTCCTCTTCCCCTTCTAAGTTGCTCTTGTTATACCTTATTCTATCTTGTGTTGTGGCTGTGTGTTTACAGTGATGAGGTTAAATTTATTTTTGGTGAATTTCTTCCTTTGATCTTTGAGTTTAGTATTTAAGTGGTTGCTAACCTATTCCGGTAAAGATCTACTATTTCTCTGATTTTGTCTACCTACTTTTCTCCTTACTCCAAGCTTTGTGTTCCCTTTCTCTTCTTGTTTTCAGGCCTGAGGGCCTTCTTGAGTATTTCTTGTAGTGGGGGTCTCGTGGCCATGAACTGCCTTAGCTTTTGTTTATCTGGGAGAGTTACTATTTCTCCATCATATTTGAAGAATATTTTTGCTGGATAGAGTATTCTTGGCTGAAAGTTTTTGTCTTTCAGTATTTTGAATATATCATTCCAGTCTCTTCTAGCTTGTAAAATTTCTGTTGAGAAATCCGCTGAGAGCCTGATGGGAGTTCCTTTGTACGTTATTTTTTGTTTTTGTCTAGCTGCCCTTAACATGGTTTCTTTGTCGTTGACCCTGGCTAGCCTTACCACTAGGTATCGTGGTGAAGGCCTTTGTCTGTTAATATATATAGGTGTCCTGTTGGCTTCGCTTGCTGGTATTTCCTCCTCCTTCTCCAGATTTGGGAAATTCTCAGCTATTATTTCCTTGAATAGGCTCTCTGTTCCTCTTTCCCTCTCCTCTCCCTCAGGAATACCTATAATTCTTATGTTATATTTTCTATTAGAGTCAGATATTTCTTGGAGTCTTTCTTCATTTCTTTTTAGTCTTATTTCTTTCTCCTCTTCCATCTGGAGTATATCTGTATTCCTATCCTATAAGGTGTTAATTCATTCCTCCATATTGTCAGCTCTGTTCTTTAAAGATTCCAGATTCTCCTTTATCTCCTCCATTGTGTTCTTCATCTCTATCAGCACTGATTGGTTTTTCTTTATGATTTCAATCTTTTTTGTGAAGAAACTCCTAATCTCATTGAATTGTTTGTCTGTGTTGTCTCGTATTTTGTTGAGCGTTTTTATGATAGCTATTTTGAAATCTCTGTCATTTAGTTTATGGATTTCTGTGTCTTCGGGCTTGATTTCTGGGTGCTTGTCATTTTGTTTCTGGTCTGGTGATTTCATATATTTTTGCATTGTTGTTCCTGTGTTGGTTTTGTTTTTCCTTATCCTGGAAACCTCTGGTTGCAATTTCCACCTGCCGCCACTGTCTGGTGGTAAAGGGCTGTGTAGTCTAAGCCCCCTGCGCTCTGCCCCAGTTTTTCTGCTGCAATCCGCGGTTTTGTTTTGTTTTGTTTTGTTTTTCCCCATTGCGATCCACGGGTCCAGTCCAGTTTGTTCAGGTCTGCCTCAGATCGCTAGGTCTGGTCGAGCTGCAGACTCCGGGTTGCGGGGAGGGGGGAGCTCTCTCTCTTGCCCTCTGGGTCCCTGACGTGGGAGGCTTCTCGTTTGCCCCTCTTTATCCGCTCTCTGGGGTGCTCAGATGTTGATGGTAGCCCTGTGGCTCCTCTGAGCCCTCTGTGCGGGAGTTTCCCACTGGCTGAGAGAGCCTGAAGAGCTACAGTTTCCCGCCGAGGGCCGCCCGCCCCCCCTCTCTGTGAGCCGCGCGGACCGGGATCGCTGATCTGATGGGGAGGGAGCGGAGTTCTCCTTACCTCTCCCCACTTCCTCCGGGGGCCCATCACATTCCGCTCTCAGATGTGAGGCAGTGTGGATCCCTCCGCTCTAGGTTTTCACTGTCTGGGATTCCGTTGTTGGTCTGTGGCTGTTGCTTTTGTTGTATCTTGTGGGGGAAGAATTCACGGGAAAGCTCACTCCGCCATGATGCTGACGTCACTCTGAGATTTTTGTTTTTTAAATGTGTGAAGTTAAATACCATCATTATATTTGGCAGAAAAAGAATAGAAATTGTGTATAAAACTAGAGAAATTATTTTTAACTTTGGGGGAAATCAGTTTTGTGTGGCATCAGTTAAAATACATTATAGTGAAACTTCCAATTTAAATTTCAACTGTCCTCTAAAGATATGATTTATAAAAGATGAAATATATTGTCTTTAAGTAGGAAAATTTTCAGGCAATTTCTTTAGAGATTTAAAAAATATTTACTTTTTTCACATGCCTGTATACTTTTCTCCTCTCTAATCTATGTAGGGTCAGTTTTTACAGAAGGGCTACTGACTTTTGGTTATTTTGTTCCCACATACTGTAGAATATAATATCTCATAGCAACTAATGCACACTCCAAATATGATTGCTCTGACGAGTGCTACTTAATGAAAAAATTGCATCGGTTTTTTTGTATGATTTTCATGGGTCATCAAAATCTGATCCTTTTATCATGATTTTTCTCTTCCATTTTGATTTTGCCTTACACTTCTTTGAAAATATGCTGTAAAATATACGTGTGTATGTACACACATATACAAATTATTGACTATCTATCTTTAAATAAAACCTTCACCACTAAACAGGAAAGAAGTGTATCAAATAGATACAACAGTGTTAAGAAGAGAGTCTTTGACCTGAATGGGAACTGTTGGGAC
This sequence comes from Diceros bicornis minor, assembly GCF_020826845.1. Lineage (NCBI taxonomy): Eukaryota > Metazoa > Chordata > Mammalia > Perissodactyla > Rhinocerotidae > Diceros > Diceros bicornis. Next base: position 23,663,314 of record NC_080766.1, read on the forward strand.
ATATGGTGGTGACGCTACATGGGGCAGTAGGGAACAGAGTGGGCCAATGTGCAAACTCAGCCGTGTAAATTACTACTCAGGGGATATTCGACAAATAACCTAAGTTTTTTCATCTTTCATTTTGTTGACCATTGTTATCAAATGTAGATGATGCCAAATTGGAAAGCTTGTGGTGAGTACTAAAGATAACATATGCAAAATTGAGTTGATAAGCTATAATTTTCACCATTCAGATTACTACAAATGGGAGGAAAAGACCCTAACCTCCTTCACCTTTCAATTCTCTCATGATTATAGTCTCAATGAGAGAATGATCGCAGCTGTGCCCCAGGTTGGGTAAAGGTCAATGATGCATACTCAATATCTTTGCATTTTTTTCAACCAACAAGCTAAAAGGAGAGGAGAGAACCATCTACAAACCACACTGTTTGACTGACTACTACTCTTTCTTCTAATTTGTTCCATCAGTTTCTGTTCCCATTTATAACTTTCTTATAATAGGATGTAATAGCAAACTCACCTTGTGCAAGTGAGAATATCCTCTTTAGCACAAAGTAGACATGTTGCAAGGAAAACAAAAACACTGCTACATAATGAGAAGACAATTGAATCCTATGAATATTATGCAATAATAAGGAATTCTATAAATTCTATAAATTGCAGAAGAAAAATTCCACAATTGAATTTCTTAATAAATCCTAATTTTTATGGATTTAATTTTCATTGATACTAGAAGTGCAATTTACTTAAAATTTCTTTGGAAATTTAAATTAAGAGAGACAAACACTTCGAGTTTCTAGAAACAAATTCTTATTGACTACTTAAAGAAATTAATTATTTTACATTCACACAAGGGACTAGGGAGAAACACGACTTTAACAATGAGGAGGTGGGGCCGGCCCAGTGGCATAGCGGTTAAGTGCGCGCGCTCTGCTGCTGGCGGCCGGGGTTCGGATCCCAGGCGCGCACCAATGCACGACTTGTCAAGACATGCTGTGGCGGCGTCCCATATAAAGTGGAGGAAGATGGGCACGGATGTTAGCCCAGGGCCAGGTCTTCCTCAGCAAAAAGAGGAGGATTGGCAGATGTTAGTTCAGGGCTGAGCTTCCTCACAAAAAAAAAAACCAAAAAAACAATGAGGAGGTAAGCAACAGGATTTTTTTTAATTTGAAACTTTTGTTAAATCTACCATTTGGACCAATTTAATATATGTTTTTAAGTGTTTATTAATGAAAGTATAGGATATCAGGGATTTTTGACATACAAATACTTTGGTATAACAAAACAAAACATAGTTCCTAAAAACAATATTGAAGATTATCCCTTTGGTATTTAAAAACAAAGATTCTGGATCTCCAGCTGATTGGATCTAATGCAAAATGCCTTAGTGTTTAGTGGCAGGTGTTTCAGAGTCTTTTATCAAGGGGTCCCAACTAACGCAGTGGGTCAGAGTGTCAAATCAGTGGAACAATTCATGAATCAACTCATCCTCTAAATTGTTTTCACTTGTCAAACAATTGACCCTAAGATCTGGTAAGCTTATCCTAGAAATCAGAGATTTACAAAGGTAAAAACTTTGTTTCTGTTGTTTTTAAAAGATCATGATTTTGAAGCTGAGTATAGAGTTTTCTCATTTTTGCTCTTATTTTTGAAGATTGACCCCTTTCGGAAGGCTCTCTCTCTTCCCCTCTCTCCCAAAATATCAATATCTAGGTTTTTCCCCCCTTTTTCCTTGCTTAAGGCCTCATGCTAAACTAACATATAAATAAATTTACAAAGGAAAACAATACAACATATTTTATATTCTTCAGTCAAAGTGGCTCTTAAGTTCAGTTGTTAGGACAAGGAAACACAAGTTTCTCTTTGTATTGGTTGTGTATCAATATGATGCAGAAGCACAGATTTCAGACAAAGATTCAGTTCTTCAATAGATTCAATTACTATGAGTGACTAATCAGAAAGTAGAAGACGGGTGACCAGTGAAATATATCATTACTAACCACAAGCAATTCCAGTGTTCTTAAAAATTGTCAGGGAGTATCCTGAAATTCTGTGTAGGTTATTAGGGAGAATGTTGGATTTTGCTGTAATGGTAGCATCAACCCTTTGGCAACATAATTTATGACTAAATGCCCTTCCTAAAAACTAACATTAGAAGGGATTAAAAAACAACACCATCACCAAATAAACAAACAAAAAATCCACAGTTTGCTAAATCACCGTAGGAATTATTGGCCCAAAATCAAAGTAGCTCCCTTCTCTTGCCAGATCCCAAATTAATTGATTCTTTTATAAATTAGTAATAAAAAAGTTTCAGAACTCTAAGGAACAGACAGTAGTCAATAGGACATTTCCACATATTTTGTTTATACACTAATTAAAATAATAAATAAGAAACAGATATTATTATACTATTATAAGACTTCTGCAGTGCGGAAAACTTTTTTGAATTGCTACAAAGGACCCAGGAGAACTGAGTACCTACTACTTCCAACAGTCTTATAAATGACAGGCAGATCCTCAGAGATCAAGCATCATGGATATAAATTTGTCTATTTATTCTTTTTTTATACAAACAGAGTTGGCAGTGATGATACCTAATTACCATATTTACATTCTCATTTAAGTTATAGAGAGAGATTTTTTTTCTATTCTTCTATTATGGTTGTTACAAAGAACCATACAAACATTCTGATGATGTGTGGCAATTTTTAAAGATTGAAAACAACTTATGCTTTGGTTTTATCCCATCGTTACAACATATGTAATATGCCGGATACTGTAATGTCCTAAAACTTTCAGCAAAATGTTCTTCTAGTTATAGCAGATGACTTCTGTCTGTTCAATAGATGAAAGATATATTAGCTCATGGTGAATAATGGGCATGCATTACTGAGCCCTAGATGTCCATGGGCCCATAGACCATTATCTCAAGCAAGAAGCTTAGAAACATATGCTGCAACTACTAAAAAACTAACAAAATTTCCAATATCTTATCATTGAATTATATTAACACAATGGTTTACATCCTTTACTTCTGATACCACAAAGAACACCCTATAACACGTAAGGAAACTACAGAATTGTGGTAGTGTTATTGAGAAAATCACTGCTTTTTTTATTTTCCCCTTCTGCTATGTTTGCCTTTTCCTTTTTAGACTCTCACATTCTACAGAAAGTAGACTCATCTGAGGGGCCAGTTAACGCCAATGATGAAGAAGGAATTCAATAGATTTGAGTTGAAAGAATGAACACCTATACTTTGATGCCGTTCATTCAGCTTTGCCAGATCTATTATTAATTTATTAATACTCTAATAATAATTATAATCATGACTGCTCACCAGACCACCAAGTACTGAATATTATTTTCCAGACATAAAAGTTAATTTACAAGGAAATTGTTTGGATTTGCATAAATACGTTCAATACAGTTACAGTATGTGACGTCTTCAAAATGTAAGTAAATAAATAAAACTAAAGAAACGGTGTAAGAAAATGAATCTCTTCAGGAAAATGCAAAGAGAAGAATGTGATTAGATATTATCTGAATGTAAAACTAATGTACTCAATTTAAGATGCTGAGACAAATCAAGTCTTATAAATTAAATTTTCTCTCTAAAATAGACTAATTAAATACTTAAATATTTAACTGACTTGAACATTTAAAAATTATATACAAAAAAAGTAATTTTTTTATTAGACTTCACTATGATCATTACCAAGAATTCAAGTTATGATGAAAAAAATGTTAAACTCACTATAAACGCAAAACTTTGTGTCTGTTAAAGTTTCGATTCCATTCGAAGATGGAATTGTCCATGCTAAGCACCATGCAGCAAACTAAAATTTAACTAAATACCTAAGCTCAGATCCCCAGAAAAGGAAGGCCTAGGCCAATCAATCAATGCTTGCTACTTAGCTCAAGTTACCTGATCCAGCTACAAGACTTCCCATTGCTCTGTAAAAGGAAAGTAACCTTGCTTTAACCATTCAGCAAATACCTTGTATAACTTCCTTTTTCCTGCTCACTTCAGTCTATAAAAATGTCTCCCCTTGTACAACTCTTCAGAACTTCTTTCTATCTGCTACATTGGATGCTACCAGATTCATGAATGGCTGAATAATGCCAATGAGATTTTTAAAACTTACTCAGTTAAATTTTGTTCTTTAACAAGTCCAGAGCATCACTAACATTAGATGACACTCATTCTAGACATTTTATACACCTATGTACATCTAGAATCATGGATAAGAAAAGAAAAAGAATGAGAAGTTTTATTTCAATGGGGTTATTACTTTTAGTTCTATTTTCCAACATAGTTATTATATTTCTTTGATCTTAACAGAAGCAATTGAAGTGAAAATGAAACAAGTATGCCTTTAATTATATTTAATCACTAAAAGAGTTATTAATAACATTAAAAATAACATTTAAAAGTGAAGAGAAGAGATTATGCAAAACTTAGGTTAAGCAAATACTGGTCCTTTCCTCCAATCTCTTCATAACGTGGGCCTAGATTTCCCATGGCTTTGCTTAGGAGTATTCAGAAGCACTGAAATTGGAAAGTTGTGGAAAGAGTATTGGTTTTGGAATGAGACTTTTATAGGTTCAAAACTGCCTTCACTTCTTTCTGTATCAGCCATGGAGGAGTACTTTAAATACGTTGATCCACAGTTAGCTTACTTGGTTACTAATATAGGGGAATGGATTACAAAGATATATTTCCATCTATTTTGAGAGTAAAAAAAACCCCACAACAGCTCTATTCATTACCATTTCAATATAAGGACACTTGAATGAGTGCCTAACTAGGGAGGTCTAGCCTGAACCGTGCAGGAAGAGGATTCTTTTGAATCCAGGCATCATGAGTTTATACTGATTTCCTTAGTGAAAATTGAGTAATTGAATCATTATAAGATATTGCAAGTGAAATATATATCTCCATTCATTCATTTAATCAATTATCCTAATTACCTTTGGAGTTTGTAATAGTTGAGCTATTTTTAAGTTTTGAGCAGCCAAAAAAAACTTGAGTTCAATCCATACATATCAAGAATTTAAAACAAGTGAATGACAAGAAGAGAAAGCACACTTTTAGAATAAATTAAATAAATATGAAACAAACAGTTCCCAGATAATGGATAAGATCTCATGTAAGCTTTCTAAAATAAACACAGAGACACATCATTCAGCAGGGAGCCAGAGTTTTGTTAGAATCAGATATCACACTGTTAACTTATTCAGCAACATCACACAATGTGATGACATGATGTCCCAAAATGACATCTTGAATAACAATTCAAAGCAATAAAAAAAAATCACTGACTTTTTTGATGATATTTTGTAATTATCAGATATTTATCTGAGGAAAATAAAAATGAGAAATTCCATAATGAATCTATATGACAGATAGGGTCAGACCCAATGTTGAGAGAGAATTTCATTATCTAAGTGGCTAATTCTTAATAGACTGCTGAAGCTTATATTGTATGCTTTCTTTTTGATAGATTAAAAATAAGTACTCTTTTGATATTAAAAAGTATTGCCGATGACAGTACAAGCAAGTATCAGCACAGCAAATACTGAAGCATGAAAACCATTTGGTATATAGTTCTTATTATATTAAAGATTACTTTAGTCATTGATTTTTATTGATTTTCTTTTATGAGATGATGGACATAACTCTTCTTTTAGAAAAAGATATGTATAATCCCCTTAATGCAAAATGATAGTTGGGGCAGACTGATCCCTCTTATTGAGCAGTGGCTATGCTAAAATGCATTTATTTCAGGTCAGAAAAAGACAGCTCTCTGACGACACATTCTTAAAGATGTGATATCTGATTCTGTTTTTTAATTCCTAGGTCATCACTCACTAGAAAGCTCCAGGATAACTGGGTTGTCAGAATGCAAAATCTGTAGCTGAGTTCAACCATGCTTTCTTCATCTACTATTTATGTGAAATCATGAAGTACCAAGCACCAGTGAAAAACTAACAAAATCATTTAAGATATTGTCTCATTTTTTCAAAACACATGTTAAACACATGTTTAGAAAACACAGACTTGCAACTAGATGATGAATAAGTCCTGGAGACCTGTCACAGCATAGTGGTTATAGCCAACAATACTGTATTATAAACTTCAAAATTGCTAAGAGACTAGATCTTAAATGATCTCACCACAAAAAGGAAATGATAATTATATGACATGATGGCAGTGTTAGCTAACACTATGGTTGTAATCATATTGCAATATATGAATGTATCAAATCAACAACTTGTACACCTTAAACTTACACAATGTCATATGTCAATTATATCTCAATTAAAAAAGATAGGACACGTCACTGGGGGAGCAAGGCTTCAGCCAGAATTTGAAAAAAGCTTAGGAATTAAGAAAGGAATGTTGGGGGTGATGGTGACTAGGGAAAGTATTGAAGATCTAAGGTTGGATCTACGGGGATGTAAACATCGCTAGCGCTGGAGGAAGTCATCAAGAAGACATTACGGCCGGTTGACCCACAGGCTGAACTCAGGTGATTGGAGGCTCCTCATTCCCTTCCCTGTCCTCAGAATGTGCACTCCACTTGCCTTCCCCACTCCCAGAAGCTGCCCCAAGGATACAGCCTTGAGATAAAATTGTGGCGATGAGACTATCTGAACTGTGTACATGACAGAATCTAGTTAAGCCCTCTACGTAAAATCGTAAGATTCTGTCTGGTGGGTGCAGAAATCTACTCATCTTGTGGCCGCCTAAGACAAGCCTTGTATTTAAGGTCCTTTGCTTATTAAACCTGCCACCTACCAATCTGGAGTGGTCTGCCTCTTTCTTTGGTCCCTCCCTGCCCTCCACATATGGGAGGCGGTTTCAGATTTTGCCCGGGAAGCTGCCAGCGTTGCCAAGCAACAGCTGTCTAATTAGAGGAGAAGGTTTTTACAGGAAGGGATGAGCAGCAAGAATGAGAGTTAGAACGGAAGGAGGCTGTACAGGTCATGGAAAGAACAAGGTTTGCCAACAGAATGGTGACATGGACAAAGTGTCTGGGGAAATCATTCTAGCATCCCTGCGAAGTTCATACAGTGAAGATTAGAGGCAATCTTCCCTCTATGTGGACAGGTGAAGATGCACCGGCTCGGGGCTATTGCAGGACAATGAACAATCCGAGAGTGGGGCAGAGCAAAGCGACTTAGGCAGGTACTTTTACTACTTGATGATTCTGAATCAATTCTGATATTTGTTCAGACTTCATTACACAATTGTATTTAATCCACTTGTATCTCTCCAGGTATATGAAGCATATTCTCCTATTCTTATGAAACTCTGGGCAAATTTCTTAAATATCTATTTCTTACATCCATTATCTGTAAAATGAGTTTAGCACTGCTACTAACAGAATCTTGAAAGATAATTAATACTTCTCTAAGAAAAAGAGTTATATATTTTCACTTTTTAAAATATTTGAGATTACTGACGTTATGAAAGATCATCGTTATAAATTTAGTATCGCAACATCTAAAATGGGAACATAAATAATACAGTGATCTTCCAAGAACACATTCAATGTATAAAATTAAAATCTCTAATATACCTATGTCTGCATGAGAATTTTGCCTTAGAATAATAGTGTTATAATAAAAATGCTATTTTCTGTAACCTAAAATATTTTTGACAAATATGTTATCTGTTTTCTGTCCTTTTCAGTTATATAGGACAGAAAATGTAATGCTCCTAGAGCATTCAAGTAAACAAAACAAAACAAAACTCTCTTGAGCATTCTTTTTTGGGGGGAGGAATGCTATTATCAGGTTGATTAGTTACAGACTTCTTCTATGCATTTCTACTTGGATATATACAAGCTGTAATGTAGCCTCCCTAACGGAAGACATTTCCATCTACTTTATTCACTACTGCATTCCTAATTCCTAGAAGCATGCTTAGCAGAAAATATGTTCGATGAATAAATGAATATATAGAAATAAGTGCAAAGAGGACCCAATGAGGATGAGACACAGAAAAAAATGTCCCCAGAAATAGAACATCCCACCGTGAGTGGGAAATGCTGAAAAGAAGTTTATAATCCAGTGAGTTAGTGCAGTGTATTTTTGGAAGGCAGCTATGCTCACCACTTTACCATCAATGCACACAGTGCAGTGTGTTTTTTAAAAACAAAAGGCTTGAAATGTGAGGGGCAAGGGGCAGCAATATTGGAAGGGTACAGCTCCTCGGCGGAAAGAAATCCACTTGGAAGCAGAAGGCATCCTTTGTAGATATGGTACTGAAGGGAAAGAAGAAAGGATGTGAAGCAAATTAAGGGACCTAAAGCATGACTAAATGGAAGCAAACCAACTCTCCCAAACACTACGGATTAATGACACTGCACTTCAACCTAGTAAAAGAAAAAGGTAAATATTTTATATAATCAAAATATAAATAAAACATAATGAAAAAATTAAAAGCAAGGACTATAATTGAGTACAAAAATGGTAGCAATTTATATAGCTTTCAAATTGATAATAGAACAAATACAAAAAAAACTAAATTAAGTGACTTTTGGACACTATACTCTGTATTTCCTAAGTAGGATATGATTGAGAAAAAGACAACTGCAAAGGGATGTTGAATCTTAATTAGTAGAATTGCTTCTAATGCTATTTAGAACTGGGATCTCAGAAAATTGTTTTCATAAGCTTATATATAATATATACGCATATATATGTATACATGTATATACACATATGTACATACATGTGTGTGCATATGTGTGCATGTACATGTGTGTATAAAATGTGACTACAAAAATAATTTATTGGAAATTGTTAATGATTAAAGAAGCAATATGAGAAAATTAAAGAGCTGGAAGGAGATTCAAAAGTCATTACATCTAAACCCTTTTATTTTCCCAACATAAAATTGAGACCTTGCCATTTTAAGTGACTAGACACCAGTCACACAGCTAGTTAGTGACCAAATTGAGGTCTCATTTCTTGTTGCATAGTCTTTCTGGCTACTTCACAGTGATGATTCAAAATTTAAACTAAAAAGATATGAAGGTTTTTAAAATCTTAAGGAAAAAAATCCAGAATTTTGTTTATAGAATTAAGGCATTACCTTTAATCTTCTCTCAGGTCATGCTCTTGTATTGTTAATAAATTCTACCCTACACAGACTGATTGAAGTTTTCTTCATTTTAAGATGCAAGGATAGGATACTCACTCTCCAACAGAACACAGTGAAAGTCACTCCTAAAAAAAAAGAAAAAAAATTGACTATAGAAGGGAACATCACTTCACTATAAAAAACATACTGGTTTGAAACAAGTATTTTGATGAGATGCTTTGGAGAACAAGTCACATTATTCTCTTTTAAGAACTGTCTATTCATGGTTTCATGAACTAACATTTTTTTCAGAATCGTTAATTTGGCATTGTGATGAGACAAGCTGTGAGATTCAACACATTTAAAATTAAACAACAAAAAAGAGAATGATTGTGCAGTGTATTTGAAACTGAGGAACATGAGAGTTAAATATAAAATGTTGAAAAGTTTTCACTGCACATTTTGCTGGGTATGTTGTACTTCTTAGCTCTAAAAACTAAGGAAACTCACTTTTTCTCTGATTTCTAAAAGAATGCTAAATATAACCCTATTTTGTTTTATTTTTAAACTTAAACATTTTGTCATTATTAAGTGGTTTTAAAGCATGCATGGTGACTAAGGTAAAGTAGATACATTGTAACAAATTATATATGAATGGGTCCCACTTACCCAAATATCATAATTTAAACATGAACATCAGAAAAAAAAATGAAACCCAAATCTACTTTTGGCACCTTTCATACTGAGCTCTGACAGAATTTTAATATCTTCATAGGGATAAAGGAGGAAAGAAGGAAAAGTTGTCTTTGGAAATGGATGGAGATGCTTATTTATCCAGAATGGAAAGGGAAACAAATATGCTTGGATGATGACACAAAGTACTTATGTGAGTGGTGGGGAAATGTGTTAACATTTTTATTTAAATTAAACTATCCTCGACACCAGTTTAGTTGAACTTGAAGCCCACTCCATGCCCCTCTATTCTTTCTATCAGTATAACTACAGATGCTTAGTTCAGTCCTTAATAAACATCTGATATTCAATTTTGGTTGGTAGTTATTGAACGTTGTGCTGGAAGACTGGATACAGTCCAGTCTTTGGGATCAAATTACTGCAGCACAGAAATTGACCAAAAAACATTGTTGGAGGTTTCCAAAAGAAAACTGCAAAGTCAGGTACTACAGCCGTAGCATATTATAACTTTCCATGACATTTAGAGAATAAGAAGAGAGTCAAAAGTTTCTCTTTCTTATCCATGTTCCAGAACGTCATGAAAGCCATGAATCAGGATAAGGGAGCAAACTTCAACTGAGTGCCAGGAATAGGAGATTCCACTACATCTCTTTTGGATCACTATCCTCTCTTTACTTTCATTGATGTCTTACATTTTTGGTTTTTTCCTCTGAACTCTCTGGCAGATAGTACATTCACGTTGACACTTCCTTCTGTATCTTACATCTGTATATTGGAATTTCTTCTGAGTTTTCTCTTTCTTTCCTTTCTCCCTTTAGTGATTAATACATTCCCATGCCTTTAAATGCTATGTAAATACTGAATATACACATATTTACATATGGATATCTTATAGCCATTTCAAATTAAGCATTCTCAAACTCAGCTCTTAATCCAGCCCCCAAACTAGTCCTGCCTCAGCCTCCAAAAATGGCACCACATTCCTCCAGTTACAGCATCTAATAGCATCTTTACATATCTTCTTGATTTCACTCCTGGTCCCCTCATATCTATTCTTCACATGTCACCCACAGATACCATTAAAAATGTATTAATTGGGCCATGTCATTCTGCTGAATAAAACCCTGTAAAACCTTTCCATTGACTTCAAATAAAATCCAACCTCATTACTATGATCTAGAAGCTGTGTTTGAGCTGGGCCCTTCATACCTTTCCAAACACATGTTGTTCCACTCTCCCTTGGTCCCACTACATTTAAGCCTAACAGCTTCCTTTCATTTTCTAACGCATGCTGAGCACTTTCCTGGTCCAGAGCTTAAGTGTTCACAATGCTGATTTAGTTATCCTTCACGGCTAAATATTGCCTGGTCAGAGAAAGTTTCTTTTAAATTGTGCCCATTCAAGAACCATCGTTATTGTCTACCTCTGTACTCTGTAGGCGTGTTTATGGAACTTATTACAATTTATAGTCTGCCTACCTGACTATAAGCTCCATGAGGATTTAGAGTAGAACTGGTGACTCCCCAGTACAATTCCAGTGCTCAACATCGTTTCCCACACATTGGAAGAACTTATTACAGAAATTTGTTAATTTTTATTTCACATTATCTATCCCACCATCTTTAATAATATATATATTTTAAAGAAAATATCTCTGTTCTACTAGAAACAGTCCTGTGGGACTGTTAATCAGATGATGTTCTGTAACCAAGAGGTAAAGACATAGCAGAAACTAGGGTAATCAAATGTTCCCTTTCTGAAATTTATGTTAGCAGCAAAGTGACAAGTAGAAAATAAATGTATTCCTTTTCACTGATAACAACTTTATGAAATTGTTCAGTACTTCCTTCTTCTTAGGTACTGTAGTTACTTTGGATTCTCTTCATGTTCTACTGGTTTTTTCTTTGCATTCTGTGCTCATTGTAGTATTCTGCATTTACTCTTTTTAGGTTTTAGTAACCAGGGTCAGTTGAGATGATTTTGTTTACAACAGAAAACCCAACTGAAGTGGCTTTTCAGAAAGAAACATCTATTTTCTCACTTTAAATCAGGTTCTGAGATAATAATGCTCCAGATTTGATTAGTTTAGTGGCTCAGTACTGGCATCAGAGACCAAGATATTTTCCATATTTCTTTTCTGCCATCCTTATGATGTTATTCAGTGTTCCTCAAAGTCAAAAGATGTCTGCAGGAGCAACAAATATATCATCATACACAAAATTCCAAAACCAAAATAAAAAGGCCAGACCTTTTTCTGGAAAGAAAAGTTTCCCTCAAATCCCAGAGTAGCAGACTTTCCCTCACATTTCATTGCCCAGTATTGGGTAACGCATTCTTTTCTAAGACAATCACTTCACGAGAAATTACATGAGTTGATTGATTTAAAATAATAAAAATTCTATGGTGCTGTAAAGTTACTCATTAGGCTTAAAGAAGAACGTGAAGAGATAAAAATGAACCTCTTGAAAGGGCATCTCTCCATAGATTTCAAAACACTGTTCCCTTCAAACATTTTATATCAAAATCAAAGTAAATTATACCTCTCAGTTTACTGGGTTGGGAGCATTGCTTTGTGTTACATGATGTTGAAACACCATGGATAAGCCAGGTGATATAATTTCAAGTTCTTTCTTTTTTTTTTTTTTTTTTACTAAATACATGGCATTTGATGAGTTATTGAATCCCTTGGTGGTCTTAGTTTTCTGATTTGGAAAATTAGGAGATGGCACTAACAATTGTGTAAGTATCTTTTCAGATATAACATTCTCTAAATCTGGAGCTCATGGACTGTGTGAAATACACAGTCCATTCATGATTTCCATGTTCATCTTCTTGTTTCTTCTCACTTGGCTTCCAACATTAGATTAAATTAAAATTTGAAAATCCTTGTGTTCATTCATGACTATAGATTACATGGTGACTTATGCCAACTCACTCTTCTTATAGATGAAGAAACTGTAGAACAGAGAAAACAGAATAAAAAGAGAAATTACTTGATCAACATACAGGTGTTGCAAAATTAATGTTTATAAAGCAGGAAGTCTGAAAACTACTGACTTGCTACACCTAGAGAAAATTCCTTCATTCTGGAAGGCAAAATATGTTGCTTTTATTTACTGTTTATCAAAAATAGGTTTTACAATCTTGGAAGATGAATCAGCAGAAAAAATATATTGCTTATTTACAAGGATACACCTCAATGAACTGACTCCCAGGAAGCTTTCTCTAATTATTCAAACACAATTCATTCTCTGACTGTCTTATACCTGATTTGAAGTCTTGATACAGATCTTTGAAATGGAAGAAGGATGTTTATCTCTCCTTTGATTAATACAATCATGCTAAATATTTTTTCACTATGTGTCACAATTCCTTGGGTTAGGATATAAGTAGATATTAAGTAATGTAGTCCAGATTATTTGGTACATTACAAAATTAATTATTTTGCTTTGTTTTGTTTTAAAGCAAAAACTCTTTGAAGCTGTCTTCAGATGTGCTGTGAAGTTCCATTTTGAATCAATATAATTACCATCAATGTTTTGATTAGTTAAGCTAAAAATGCATAATAACAAAGTAATACTTTCACAGATTTCTAATTAACTAGGGAAAGAAATTGAGAAATTGAAAATATAGTAAAAAAGGCGTCAACTGATTAAGCAGCCAACTATCTCGGGCACTAAGAGAAGGTATTACAGAAGAGATCCCAAGGAAGGTTTCCAGGATGCTTGTCATTGTTAGAGGTAGAGAGTTATACAAGTAGATTATGTAAATGCATTCAGAGATTCAATGAAGAATGGAAGAGTTGAGAGATGAATTTATGAAAGTCACTAATCCATTCACATTATCAGCATTATTTGGCTTCAATTTCACAACAGCTTTATGAGTTAATGTCACTCAAAGAAATAAGATGGTTTATCTAGTTAATACGTGATTAAACAGAAATTTGCACCCAGTTCAATCTGATTCTAATGCTTATGCAATCTGTAATTGGTCCAATAACCTGTTGTATGCTAGTATTAAGAAGGCAAAGGAGCTGACCTCTGGAAAGAGGAGGGCATGTCTAAAATATTTGTGTAGTTCTGCACAGTCAACTCTTTTTGGCTTCCACATCACCAATTAACTTTAAATTGTCACAGTTATCAGAAAAAGACTCATATTGTCAAAACTATGTTAAAGAAGTAAAGATTGGAGATTGTTTTCCTAGAATGGAGAACAAGTGAAGTGTCATGTCCTAAAAGTCAAAGAGTAGATTTACAAAAAATATCATTCAGAGTTGACAAAGCTAAGATTGGACAGAGTGCTTACCAAAAATGAGTATAAGTTGAGTGATTACAAGGTCATTGGTTATTTTCAGCACAGCTTTTTGAGACCGTAGTAGTTGAGACAGAAACCCGACTTAATGTTTCATGAAATAACTGGAGAGAAAGACCACAAAGAGAACATAACATAGTTTGAATGAATGTATTTATACCAACTAAATTCTCTTTGAATTAATAATTTTTGTCAGCCAAAGAAAGATTAACTGTAAATTGAGTGACTCAAGATGCAGGAGAGTTGAAATAGGGCTAAGGAGGACGTAGAAATAGAGTGCAGGTGGGAAGAGATCCTTGAAGATTCGAGACGAAATAGTCCCACTTTAAATGTGGAAGAAAATAGAAAATAAGTGGTGAGAATTTAGAAATACTTTAAAGAGAAGGAAAACATTTTGAAAAAAATAGTTCTGTCTGATGAAATCCGTCTTCACAGTAAAGTAGACAGTGTAGTCATCAGCCAAATGAGGGGGGGAAGGGAGTGAGAGTGTATTTTGAGTAGACTACAGAAGGTCTGTAAGAATTATTGTGGAGCAGTCAAGAGTGAATCAAAGGTGAGAAAAGCATTGCTACCCAGTTTTAGCGACCTACTTGATATATGAACTTGTCAAGTTCTGAAAAAAGTAATGCTATTTCTCTTGATTTCATTATAAACTGTTGAAATTTAACTCTAGTAGAAGAATGTGAACAGAAAGTGAATACACAGCCTCAGATGGGCAAACCTCCTTAGAGAACTTATTGGAAGGATATTTCCAGATGACAAAGGAATCCTTTGTTCCATATGGCCTATGGATTGAAAAATGTGTGACTTAATGCTGGTCTTCAAGGAAATCCGTGGTTTGTCTCAATATACCTGATTTGTCTTGGTTCGCATTATACCTTTCCAGGTGCCTTAAGCTCCAGTCAGCTTAACCTACCTGGGGGCAGCTAACGTGCTCCATGATGGCATGCATTTGCTCCTGCCATCCCCATCGTCCAAAAGCCTCTTCCTATCCAACTCCATCCATTACAACTGTGTAATAGTCTTTCAAAAACCATCTCAGACAACTCTCTTTTACTAATACTTCGTTGATTTCTAACCAGATATAATCTCTCTTGTGAATATTCACACCACTTTATTCTTCATTTATGGTCATTGTCATTCTAAACCCTGAGATTTAGTGATGTGTGACTCTATCTGTTCCTCTTCACCCTCTAACCTCTTCCACGTTGCTCAACACCTGAACCATAAAGTGTCTTGATCACTTCTGAATCCTAAATAAATGTTTTTTGAATTATTGTTTCTCTATAACTTAATATTCTTCACTAATTGCTCTATGTTCATTTCTGTCTCATTTATTTTCTTTCTCCCTGAACATTTCATTCTATTTACTCATCTGACTTTTCAGTAAATATGTTGGACACAAGAGAAAAATATCATCTGTGATTTCTAATTTTTAGAAATAGAATTTGTTTAAATGCCCTTATCAGCTTCTTAATAGGTTTCTCAAAAGATTTTAATTTAGGTAATCAAGTTTCAATCGGAATTGGCCTAAACTTAATTCATCAATACTTTCTTGAGACAATGCTTTATATGTTTTCTGTAAATCAGTTTCTGTTAAATGAACTACGTTGTGTTTAAGAAATATTTAAGTAAACCCATGGAAAGAGTTTATGAAAGACAATCTTGCATAATTGAGTTTTTTAAAATTAATTTTATTACCATTTTTTTAAGATTAAAAGGGTTGCTACTTAACATGGAAAAAATTGTCATCTGAAAGCTAATGATCATGCAACAAGCTTTCAAGTGAACAATCTGTAGACCCGTATGATCCCAATGCCATATTTTTAATAAATACACAAGGCTAGAGGAAAAAGTATTTCATAAACTTCACAAAGCTAAAAATAAAATTTTATTTGCACGTCCATTTTTATGAGAATCAAGAGGAACATAGAATGTAATTTTTAAAAAATTTAATATACTTCTTAACAAAAATTTCTATCAATTTTTTTAAATTAAAAACAGTACATACACAAATAGAATTTTTTCTAGTTTGCAAAATCATATTATGAAGGCCTTGGTATATTCAAAGTTAGGATTGTGTTATCATGTTATACCTTTTCACTATTTTTGGATACGAAATACTACTAACTATATGTGCCTGCAACAATATTTTTAACCTGTTTTCTATTTGTTCTATTTTTTTTAACATTCGACTTGTCCTCACAGAAAACATGAGAAGAAACCAGGACATCTGTGAGATAAATTACATTCCATAATTGCGTTAGATCCTTGGTTTTAAAGAGTCTAAAATATGTGGAAGAGTGTGCCTTGTTTTACGGAAGAGCTCAATTACGATTACTGGATCTCTCTTTATTACCTTCCTGGGGGTTTTATCAGACTTCTAATTCATACTTTATCATTTCCTGTCGTATCGGGTTACCTTATGACAGCAATGCTCATATCTGAAGGTTGGCAGCATTCTTCTTTAGATATTGACATTAGGACGTGGAGAATTCCTGGACCAACCTGCATGGCAAGCAAACATTTGACATCTTCCATTTGTTTTTTCTGGTCAAAGTTGAAACAACAGACAACTAGTAAATCAAAAGTAGGAATTAAATGCATACTTCATATGTGTTAAGGCTACATTAGGAAGTGGAAGAGGAATCAAGAGTTTCATGTAAGCGTGGTGTAGGTGAAATATAACAAGTTGAAAGAGAGGACTTAACGTTTGTGTTTTATTTTGACTACTTTTGCCCTTTAAAGCTTATTGTCATCATTCACACACAGACTTTAAAAAAAAAATCAGGGTTTTTTAATGAAGATAAAAAATACAGGAAACAGTGCTTCATAAATATCAAAATGAAATAAAATGGTATTTGTCATTACACCACATGAGGAATCAGCAGGTAGCATGTTTCACTTAATTTAATTAAATTGTTAAATGTTTGAGAGCACCTGAAAGTCTTGTATTTGCAAGAATGTCTGGGAATGTTGCTAACTCAAGGATCCACTGAAAGAGATTACTTAGAAGAGTGCCTGATTCTTTCTAGCTTGTGCCACTTTGGGAATTTCTTTCCTTGTACATAACTATCATACGATCTTCCTGTCTGTTCACCAAATTAACAGGCTGATGCTCAGACAACCTTGATTAATCACTTAGTTCAGAACAATGATAGAATAATACTTTCTCATATTAGTATTCGTTATATTCATTCATTCATTAGTATTCATTGAGTCATTCATTCATTCATTCCTTCAATTCCAAAATGCTTATTTTGGAATAGGCCTTAGGAAATACACAGAGATGAGCACAGCTCCTAAAGGACAACATTGTTGTTTTTACTACACCAATATTCACACCGTTGTGAGTCAAATAGGGAATGTGAATAAGAGTCGGAAAAACAAGGTTCAAGTCTAGTCTCTTACTGTGTGACTCTGAGGAACCCTCCTGTCATCCTTACTATTTGATTTGTAAGTCATTTAAATTTTAATTTAATTTCCTTGACACATAGAATCATTTTGAAATGTATAGTCTCTCTCTATTACAAATAGTTGTTACAAGAAATTATTCCATATTAGTATTCCATGACAAGTTTGTCTATCAGTCTTGATTCTAGTGACAATCAAAAAGTCACATGGACAATGATTGCACATTGCATTATTTGTTTAACTAAAATAGAATTTAACCTCTGTTTCATAGGGCCTATGGAAAAGTAGGTGTTAACCATATGGATGTTACCACCACATCACAGCTATTTGAAAATTTTCCAAGTTCCCTATGAATTGCCAAAGCCTCAGAGTGCTTAAAAATGCCTATCACGTCTGCAGGTGAATTCAGAGGTGGAATGAGGGGATTTGAAGTTGATTATCAGTATGATTTGTTACACAAAACTTAAGTATGGCTTGTATCAAAAAATACAAGCTGTGTGGCTGGTATAATTTTACTTAATACTGATATTGATTATAAACAGTAAAATGGCCACACCTGAGGTTAGTATTGTGATATTTGCTTACCATTTAGCAAAAATATATGTTTCTATTAAAAACAAGTTAAACAAATATTTTATTCATTATATAAAGGAATTAGGAAGACCTCACAATCCTAAACATCAAAATGAGTAATATCACAACAACATGCTAACATCGTTGGCAATTGATTAAATGTAAAGCTTTTCACACTGGCTTGTTATTACATATTTAATACATCAATTATTAACTGATATTTAATATTTCCCGTGGAATATTCTACAAAACGAAGAGCAAAGGAAAAGGGTAAATTGATTTCATAAAATCTTTTAAATGTGATGAGGGATATTTAATACTTTAAGTATAACTAAAATCATACAGCAAGAAGATAGGGAGATTTTTTCATAATTGAGATTTTATTGTTTGTTATTAATTTGAAAACTATTTTGGTAATGTCATGGATTCAGTCTGCATTTTTGAATTTTTTAAATCTTTAAATATATGGAAATTCTGTATACATTTATAGTTATAAAAGTGTTTATTATAGATATTGACAATTAGAAAAGAAAATTATATTTATATATATATTTATTGTATATTCTAGGTCAGTGATTAGGCAAAATTAAACCTTTAATAATCTGCTACTCCTAAGGGTACAAATACATAGTATGTACTTTTGTGTATGTAAGAGATATTAACAAAACAAAAAATAATCTGTTACTCATATAATTTTATTTATTTTTTTCATCCAACTGGCAATCTGAGAGAACACATATGGCTCTACTAAGCAATTTCAATTTAGTTATTTCCTGGTATACTTAAAAAACTAACAAACAAACAATTAGAAACCTGTTTGGTAGGAAAAAAGGTGTTTTAATCTACTTTTACTTATAATCCAGTTATAGATAATGACAAAATGGATGACTTCTCCACTTCCCAGCCAAGGCTAAACATGCATTAGTGAAGGTTGATTTTTATCGAAAAACTAGCTAGAAGGAATCAAAATCATCCTTACATTATTATTGTTACTTTTTTTTTTAACTCTTCGAGCTGGTAATTACCCTTTAATCAAGTTGACAATACTAGATGCAATAATGAAGACCAAAGTGACACATTTTTTATTTTTAATGTTACTTTTTTCCTTTGTATTTTGTAATTAGACAAGCTTTATCTTTAAAAGTGATGAATTTGCTTTATATTTCAGGAGCTAATAAAGACCGTAGAGAGAAATGTTGTTATTGTGATTTATAAACATTTTTTGGTAACTTACATGAAAAGAAAAAGATAGTCATATTTGAGGTAAAATTATATTTAATATAAAAGCGATAAATGTGTATGTCAAATAACAAAAGTGAAAATTAAATAAGGATTAATTGAATCATAGGCATATTTACAACTTCTTTTTATTTGTTCTCTTTTTTCATTGAACACCTATTACATCTCATGTAGTCTATCTATGTTTTGACATTTTGCCTATAACAGTAAATGAGACAGAAAAAGTCATAGCTCTTTTCGGCTTACATTCTAATGAATTGAGCCAAATACTAAACAAATGAATAAATCTCAAGAGTGGCAAAGAATTAAAATAGAGTCAAGTGATAGAGACATGGTGGATAATTTATTTAAGTATTAAACAAGATGTCATGAACATCTTAAGAATAAAAAGAAAATGTTGGGGGTCATGGAGCTATGAATTTCAGAGATTTATATCTAGAACTAAGACACTAAAGCAGAAACTAGATTGGCACTTTCCAAAGTGCTGTCACAGTGGTAAGTAGAGCAAAGCATGTCATTTTTAATCTCAGTTTACATTTTATTCCAGGTATATTGGGAAGCCATCTTAGGGTTTTAGACGGTGGAGTGACATGATCAAAAAGATCACTCTGGTTGCTGTATGAAGAGTGGATTTTAGAACAATAAAATTAAAAACAGGGAGAAAAATTAAGAGACTAATGCAACAGTTCTGTTGATAGATGATACAGGCTTGATTTTGGATTCTAGTACTGGAGAGAGAAGTGGATAGATTTACCATGTGTTTTGTTGTTGAAGCTATCAAGACATCGATGATTAGCTTTAGGAGTAGGGGAAAAGTGGTTCCTAGGTTTTTGTCTTTGGAGGGAACATAAAAATGTTTTGTTTTCAATGCAAGTTTGAGACGTGTCTTAGATTGCCAAAAGGAGATAACAATTATGTCTACTGCATAGAGGGAATAGGTTTGAAAGAATCTATTGTTTTAAGATAACTGGCAGATAGATGGTTTTCAAAGACAAGACAACATTTTTACATCCAATAAATCTTCTCAGTATTTTGCTTAAGAATCTTTTAAACTTTTATTAATGTATCAGTCAGGGTTGTCCAGAGAAACAGGATCAATTGACTATATATACATTCCATATATATATAGGAGATATTTATTATAATAATTGGCTCATGCAATTATGGAGGCTGAGAAGTCCTACCATCCGCTGTCTGTAAACTAGAGACACAGGAAAGCCAGTGGTGTAACTCAGATCAAGTCCTATGGCCTGAGAACCAGGGGAACTGATGATACAAATTCCAGTCTAGGTCTAAAAGCTTGAAAACCAGGAATACTGGTTAGAAAATTTTCTATAAGGATAAAGAGAAAAACAAATGAAATTCTAAATATATAATTTGAAAATGCTTACAAGCTATTTATTGATACACTATACTTTATCTTGCTGAAATGTCCAATCTTTGATTAATATAGGGCCTTAACAAAAAAAAAAAGTAAGCCAATAAAATATATTTTGACTTAACTTTCAAACTATTTACAGCCAAAGATAGCATCCAAATAAAGACATCAGTACTTATAAGTTCCTATTTAATTTCCAGTTACTCTGTCCTTCTAAATAAGCTATGGGCTAGCTAATGTACTAGGTACATTAACTAAGAAATTCATAAAAAAGTACTCATTAAAGATAGATCTTGCTATCAAATTCTTAGCAGATTAGTGAGGGACTGAGTCAAATCAGCAAGATTACCCATAGTGTGACTTTTGTTTGGCAGTAAAGTCAACATATGCTTAAGCTGGTATAAGAACACAGAACAGAGGCAATGATCCCAAATTGGGGAAGACATTGATGTATTTCCAGATTGAATGACACATAAGGTGAGGTTTAAAGAATGAGAGCAATTTAGAAAATCTTCTAAGAGGTAAAGTATGTATTAGAAAGCAGGAAAGACTTTTGCCAAAAATTGGATGTGAGAAAGAACAGAATTTGTATGTCTGGAGAGTTGGAATTTTTTTTTTAATTATTTTATTGAGGTCATATTGGTTTATAACATTGTGTAATTTCAGGTGTACATTATTATTTATCAATTTTTGTATAGACTGCATCATGCTCACCACCAATAGTGTAGTGTTTATCCATCACCATACATATGTGCCCCTTTCCACCTTTCCCCCACTCCCCAACCCCTTTCCCCTGTGGTAACCACTAATCTGTTCTCTTTATTCATGTGTTTGTTTATCTTCCACATATGAGTGAAATCATACGATGTTCGTCTTTCTCTGTCTGGCTTATTTCGCTTAACATCATACCCTCAAAGTCCATCTATGTTGTTGCAAATGGCACGATTTTGTCTTTTTTTATGGCTGAGTAGTATTCCGTTGTATATATGTGCCACATCTTCTTTATCCGTTCATCTGTTGATGGGCACTTTGGTTGCTTCCACGTCTTGGCTATTGTGAATAGTACTGCATTGAACATAGGGGTGCGTAAATCTCTTTGTATTGTTGATTTCATGTTCTTTGGATAAATACCCAGCAGTGGGATAGCTGGATTGTATGGTATTTCTATTTTTAATTTTTTAATAAATCTCCATACTGTTTTCCATAGTGGCTACACCACTTGGCATTCCCACCAGCAGTGTATGAGAGTTCACTTTTCTCCACATCATCTCCAACATTTGATATTTTTTGTCTTGTTAATTATAGCAATTCTGACAGGTGTAACGTGATAGCTCATTGTAGTTTTGATTTGCATTTCCCTAATAATTAGAGATGTTGAACATCTTTTGATGTGCCTGTTGGCTATCTGTATATTCTCTTTGGAAAAAAATCTGTTCATGTCCTCTGCCTATTTTTTGATAAAGTAGTTTGGTTTTTTTTGTTGTTGAGTTGTATGAGTTCTTTATATATTTTGGAAATTAACCCCTTGTCAGATATATGATTTGTAAATATTTTCTCCTAGTTGGTGGGTTGTCTTTTCATTTTGCTTACAGTTTCCTTTGCCTTGCAGAAGCTTTGTAGCCTGATGTAGTCCCATTTGTTTATTTTTCTTTTTGTTTCCTTTGCCTGTACAAGTGGAACAGATTTTGATATACAAGGTTGTGGTATTCGCTAACTGGATCCTGCAGACTTTCATGTCCCATGAGGCCTTTTTATGCAGTCTCTTTATTTGTATCTTTCCTATTTTGCATTTTGCTTAATTTTGTCAAACACCTTCTGTCATTTTCACAAATGTCAATGGAGAAAAGTATGTCTATGATTATGAATATTTTTTTTTGTTTTTTGCAAGGAAGATCAGCCCTGAGCTGACATCCACGCCAATCCTCCTCTTTTTGTGGAGGAAGACTGGCCCTGAGCTAACATTCGTGCCCATCTTCCTCCACTTTATGTGGGACACTGCCACAGCATGGCTTGATAAGCGGTGTGTCAGTGTGCACCCGGGATCCGAACCCGGGCTGCCAGCAGCGGAGTGCACACACTTAACTGCTATGCCACAGGGCAAGCCCCATGATTATAAATATTTTGTTCCAGCTTTTCCACTTGATCACAGGGAAATCTTGGAAAAATCACTTAACCTATCTGAGATTCTGGTACTTCATCTGCTAAATGAACATAATTATGTATGTAGATCTGCCAATAATACAAAAAAATCATTAATTGCAGCATGAGAATGTGCTCTAGAGAAATCAACATGTTGCGTAGGCTTAAATGAGTATTATTAACCACTGCTAACTTTTTTAGTAAATAATTACATATTTTTGACAAACCAGAAATGTTATAAATTGGAATTGTTGAGACAAAGAGCAAGGAGAAAGTATTGAAGTTTCTTAAAATAGGATCTAATAGAGTATTTCTATTTCCCAAACAACTACTACTAAATCTTTATAAAAGTTAAAGAGTATTTTAGGGTGGCTGATGATAGGTTATTTTAAATGGTCTGTTGTCAGGGTAACCTGTTCTTTAGGATTTGTGTTAGAAAGGATCTTTCCAAATCACAGTCAGATTTTCCATAGGTGTTAGTCAGACAACCACCTGCTACATTATAGATCTGTTTCCTGATTCTATTCTCTAAAGAAACAGTTATTATTTAAATAGTATATATCTCCAAGTAAATATCTCCAAGTTATGAGATAGTTTTTAAATGACTTTATTTTATGTATGGAAATGCAAATGCATTTAGATTAATATGATAAATACATGAATATGATTACAAACTAAATATCTTTGAACAGAAATTTGTCTTTGCTACAAAACAGCTGTAACACAAAAAAAAGAATGACTAGAAGAAGTGATATTATGTTTTTTAATAGTTACAAACTATACATAGCTAGACTGGTATGATTATAAATTCAGGTAAGCCAATAGTGAACTGTTAGGGGCCTATACACATGGAAATTTGAGTTTTCAATAATTGAATACAAACTCTGTATTTTTGATGTTTTAGAAGGAATTGCTTTTTGAATTAGAATTTCAGACAATTTATATTTAAATAGGCACCTTATTGGGGGCAGTTTATAAATTATTTGCAAAGAATTAATAGTGGGTTCTTACTAAAAGGTGGGTTCAGATTCCAGACTTCTTCAATCTGGGAAAGCTTGAGAATGTCCCACCAACAGAGGGTGAGAGAAATGATGTAATGTGGTTCCTGAGGTTACTTTGTACAGCTTCCCTGTGGTTCTCTTTGGTCACTCCATTTTGGAAGCTTGAACCATCATATAGTAAGTCTGACCACCATGAGGTCACCGTGCTATGATGAAGCACAGTGTCACGGGTTTTTTAATTTACTATTCATGTAATAATGCTGAAAATATATTGATTTGTGTTTATAAATTATCAGTGAAGATATTTCCCGCAAGAATAATTAAATCATCATGAGAATTATCAATTTTTTAGTGCAAGAAAACCATATTTAAAATTATAGGTGGTTTTCTCCCTCCCACTGGTAGCCAGCCGAAAGGTAGGCAAGAAATCTTGAGATTGAGTTTATGTGTAAAATTCCATGATAGATTTGAAGGATGTTGTGTGCCAAGTTCACAGCATATCTGGAAAGTGAGAGACAGCATCCTCAGAAAAGGAAATAGTAAGACACTGAGAAATGATATGAGATATCAGAGGCAACTTGAGCCTTTTCATTGCCCCACACATGGCTGACATTGACTCTTGGCAGAGAGTACTACACATCAGCAGCACAAATGTATCAGTCAAGTGAGCACTACTGAGGTGGACGCTCAGAAATTACCTGGGAAAGGGAGGAGGAATGAAAGGTCTGTGTTATTAGAAGTATCATCCAGGGGTTGGCCCAGTGGTGCAGCTGTTAGGTTTGCACGTTATCCTTCAGTGGCCCTGGGTTCACCAGTTCACATCCTGGACATGGACCTACTCCTGCTCATCAAGCCGTGCTGAGGTGGTGTCCCATATAGAAGAACTAGAAGGACCTACAACTAGGATATACATATATGTACTGGGGGCTCTGGGGAGAAAAAAGAAAAAAAAAAAGAGGAATATTGGTAACAGACGTTAGCTCAGGGCCAATCTTCCTAAAAAACTAAATAAATAAAATAAACATTAAAATGTGGTAGTATAAGTGTCAGTTTCTTGGACTAAACTCCTAGAACTAATAAGTGAGTTCAACAAATGAATAAATGAGTTTGACAAATGAACCATGGTAATAAAAGAAGTTAACAATGGAAGAAACATGAGATCTCTGTACTGTCTTTATAACTTTTCTATAAATCTAAAAGTATTCTAAAGTAAAAGAGTTTATTAAAAATGTACTGAAAATAGGGTGATATAGACTGAATTTTCTACCTCTTTCCTTCTCTTTCCATTACTGTGGTCAAGAGAGTAATTAGGCAATTACAGAGAATTAATTTGGACATGAAGCCACAGTGTCATTTTATGTGAAGAAGCTTTATAATTAAACCCAAAGCAGGAAAGAGGGCAAGGCACTTTTAGTATCTAAGGGCAAGATTACTAATTTGCAAGCCATGTTATTAGATGAGATATATATGTGTTAAGTATACAACAAAAAGTGTTCTTCTATAGATACAGAAAAATTATTTGACAAAATTCAATGTCCATTCCTGATAAAAACTGAGCAAATTAAGAATTAAAGTAATTTCCCCAGTCTGATAAGGGCAGTTACAAAAATTTACTGCCAGCATGGTAATTTACGGTTTGTAACAATTTCAAGGTGACTTCTGAAACTAATCTTTAAAAAAATTTCAGTAATCTTAAACTTACAGACTTGTTTTTACTTCAATTACATCATTCCTAGCTGAGATGTTTCTCTTATAAAAGAAAACTATGCAGGTAATTTTTCTTCCAATTTTGTGTTTTTAAGAAAATCACTGCAAAATTGGAAGTTTTATACAGGCAATTCTTAGTGCTTTCTTTCCTAAAGAATTCGAAGTTCTGCTTGTTCAAGTTATTCCATAACAAAAATGATTTAAAATAATCATTTACATATGTACTATGCAGTTTTGATTAAAGGTCATAGTTGCTTAATGATACTTCATTCATTGTATTTGGAATAGTGATAATTTCTTCTTTGATACAATGTTCATTGTATATGTCCTCATATGCAACACTGTTTCCTGGTAAGAACTTGCAATGCTTTGAGGATGTTAAGATTTTTTTCATTTTAAAATTTATTTTCACAAGCTTTTATATTTTGCTTCATGTATCTGGTTTTCAATCCCTAATTAATTTTTCTACTTAAAAAGGTAAGTTAAATACAGTAAGTTTAAAATATATATATATGAGAATTACACTAAAATTACAAAAAAAACATAATGGCTCTGTAGCCTTATAAAGAAAATCACCATGGTGCAAGTAGAACTATACTCAGTCCACAGTTGCAAACAATACCTTTCTTTGGTCGAAAGCAATGTTAGTAGGAAGTTTATTGAATACAATAGTTTTTGTGTAATCAATGGAGATTAACAAAATACTAATGACATCATAAACTCTTTAAAAAAAAACCCAAACCACTGATTAGGCTTCTTTTATATCCTTCACTTCACCCACTATGTACTTTGTATATTTTTATGATAATTAACTTTATAGTTAAGGCAAACCATATCACAAAATCACAATATATTCACAATTAAAGAATTAAATTAAGAATTAAAGAAATTTCCCCAAACTGATAAAGACAGCTACAAAAATCTGTTAAAACTGACCCTTGTCTAACACAAGCACATTTATCCCAAAGAAAGCCCCAAGTTTCATCAGTCATGGTAGCCAAATCCAAGTTTAGGACTCTACATTGTAATCATTCCTCCTACAATTTGCCTTTACCTGGATAGTTTGCTTTTCAGGGAGGAGTACGTACATCAACCAATGTTTCCCTTTGATACTAAATATCCAAAGGGGTAGACTAAAGTAAATATTTGCCTAGCATTTGAACTCTCTTTACAGTTTTGAGGAATCTTTATTAACATTAATAAATGGGCAAATCAGTCCTCCACAGATTCTGGGAGAGAGGTCAAGTACAGAAGACATAATCTCAGCAAGTGTCTTTGAATCCATAGATGTGATTAGGAACACAGGATGGTGGGTTCCATCCTTCCTAGACTCACTCTCTTCCCTAGTCTCTTCCCTATTTCTCAAATTTTCTTCTTAGCCATATATTCAAAGAATTATCTTCTAGCTTTCTAATAATTTCTCACCTAATTAAATTACCCAGAATATTTTTCTATTTTTGCAACAAGGAGCTCTGAACTAAAGCAAAAACTGAAAATGAAAAGATAAGTCGTAAATGAGGAAGAAATGTTCTCCTTTTCTCTTAACTGATGAAAATCAGCATTTAGAACTAGAAAGTTTCACAGTTTTAAACCATCTTCAAAAGTAACACTATTTAATTGAAAAATGTTATTTTTGACTAAACTATTGCAAATTTACCAATCCAAATGCACGTATATTTTTCAAACATATTATTTATGAACAAGTAAAAGGACTAAAATACAATTACAAAAGATTCATAATAGATCTAATGGGCTATTTTTTTTTTAAATTTCTGTTTGATAGGAAAGAAATATTTTGGCAGGAAATTTCCTCTGATGGTTGCAGAATATGCTGGTTTAAGCATTTTTATTGAAATACTTCCTCTGTGTTAGAGGCCTCTCATGAGTATTCGAACAAGTTATTCTCTGCCAATTTACGTCCTCTTTGTGAAAATGGATAAAGCTCGTTATGGACACTTGAAAAGAGACCATAGTTCTGAGATCAAACTAAAGTTGCATTGACAAAAATAATATGAGCATACGCAGTCACAAGGCAAAGAATTGACTTCAATATCAATGAATTGAAGAGGAAATTTAATTTTATGCTAATTTATATCGTGATTACCTTCACTGAATACTGAAGCAAAACAAAAGGTTTGTTAATTATAATTTGGTAGATGTTTTATAAAATTGTTAATATTTTTTTGTTTAAATAATATTAATGAGTATACAGTGTCAGCTCTGATTCTAATAAATTCTCTTTGACATGATTTTTAGTAAGTTTATCATTAATTAGTTTATCGTTCAGAGTCTCATTGGAGTCTTAAGGAAATCATGTGGTAGAAATCTTTGATGTTTAACCTTCAAACTCCCTCAATTTTTTTGAGTCTTAGTCTACATCTGTATTGATGAAATAAGGGGGTTAAATTATCTTGTAAAATCCCTTCTAGATTAAAAAAAAAATCATTCAGGAATGACTTCTTTGACTGTCTTTGATCAGAAATATTTTCAGGAGAATATCCAATTCAAACTATTGTTCTGATACTTGCATATACTAGTATGTTTTCTTCCTTTTGGATATTCTGCTTTTTCTTATTAGAAATTACATGATGTAGCCAGCATTAAGGAAATAAGGCTGTGCAAATAAATGTTTTCTGGTCAGGATATCCAGCTACTGGAAGCACATGGACATACCTCAGTGGCTTTCAGCTATTTCTCCATTTTAGCTGAGAAAAGCCAATTTTCTTATCAGGGCCGCAAAATGGCTAGAACATGTGCTGTGCTGTGTGGTTTTAAAAAAATAACAATATATTAGTTTTTTGCTGAGAATAAGATGTTATTAAAAGTAATTTTTGACTCTGGGTCTTCTTATTTTCTGGAAACTTTAAATCAATAGTTCTCATTCAAGACAAAATACAACTTATTATTTAAAAAAATTACTCAACAGATACAATTATTCTTAATGAGTAAAAATTCACTGCACCCCATCAAAAGCTGATTTACTCATATTCATGTGCTTACTCAAAAGGCAAAATAAATAAATAAGCATTCAATATATGGCATTACTCCCAGAGAATTAAAGAATAAAAGAAATGTAAATAAAAATAATTTCGGAAAATGAGGTAAAATCTCAATGGACTATGTATTTTCTATAACTATCACTGCTGAATGTATAATTTTTATACCTATTGAAGAATTAAAAAAATTGAAATGAAGATGGTCTCCATGCCTCTGTATAACTAATGTCTGATTATTTAAGGGTGAATCCTATATCTGTAATCATTTTTAATTTGAATATTTGCCTTTACCAAATTTCGCATAAAATTATGGAACTTGGCAAGCATTTACAAACTTCTTATTTTAATTCTTTCAATATGGTTACTTTTCAAGGCTGAATATTTTTATTCTGCACTTCCCAATTTCATTATGAGAACAAGGGAAATAGAATATACTTAAAAATAAAGGACAGCTACTTAGAGTTTTCTTAACATAGAACAGCATAGGAAGATACTCGAATACAATACACATATTGTCACGGGCTGTCACCAGCCCATTCCTCATCTGTTTGATTACAAGTCAGAAAAGGTGACTCTCTGAGCAGAGGTAGCCTGTTAGAGGTCATGGCTTGATGTGGAGAGCATCAGCTGGATTTCAGTTGCCAAACACTCCGTTATTGGGTCCTCTCTCCCATGAATAACTTGTGCAACCTACAAAATATCTCTGAGAAAAACAAGAGCTCAAGAATCCTCATAGAACAGATTCAATGGGCAATTCTGCCATTTGCTAGCTTTGTGACTTAGCTTCTGCACCTCTAAGATGCTGCAAAGTATTGCAAATTTTCAGAATTGCAGTAAAACTCAGTGAAAATGTGTAAGATCGATATAAGTTCTAAATGAATGTCTGAATATAAAAAGTGGTGCACATATATTATTATTCATTAAATGTGATTGATTATTATAGTAATGTATATTATGTGTATTGTAAAATCAAATTGGGGGAAAGCTATGACATTAAGTATAATAAAATGTAATTAAAAATATATAAAATACATGAGACTCTCCTTCCATTTTAATGATATTGGAAAGTAGAATACTCTGATCACAATTAGAAAGTGTTAGAAACTGAGCTCTAAAGTACATATGCTATAATTTTCCCTATAATGAAAATCATTTTTCATTACCCATCAATCAAATGAGTAATTAGGTTTATTTATGTTCTAGAAAAACAAAAAAAACAAGAAATGTTCCTGAAAACTTGTAAGGATAAACGTTTCAAAAACATATTTTTTAAAAAGTTCTAAAATAGTGTACTTCAATCAGATTGATTTGGTTTTATGTCTCTTCCTCATATCACTAAAAGAGTAGGACTGCCAAACTATCCTTAATACTTCACTCCATCACCCTGACATAAGCTTTCTCCTTATTAATTCATCAGTTAAGACTTGAAAATCACTGTTAAATCTTATTAATTCTATGATTTAAACTTCACTCAAGAAAATAAGAAAAAAATGAATGTAAAAACACAGTATATGATTATAAAACTTTGACAACAAAAACACGATTGTCCATATATTTAAATTATTTCAATTTATTAATATTACAATAAAATGAGTTAACATTAGGTTAGAGTATAAAATAGGTAGAATTTTGATACCGCGAGGGGCTAGTTTTTCATGCTCCAAAAAAGATCTTGTGTAAAATGTGTGTGTGTGTGTGTGTGTGTGTGTGTGTATAGATGGCATTGCAGACAAAGCCAGAAGTGGCATGTCTCAAAGATTAGAAAAAAAGGCTGTAGACTAAAATCTGAAGAGTCAGCAGGAAGCACCAGCAAGGGAAGGATTTTTCCCTGAGGTCAAGTGCCAACATTAGTCAATGAATTTTAAACCAGCAGCAAAGAGGATCATTCTCCTGGCTTAAGTAGAAGAACAAGGAGGGGACCCAAGATGGTCCTAGATCTAGAATTTTTCCCAGGCTATGGTAAAAGGAAACACAAATCTTCTCTGGAACAGACATCATTTATCTCTACTCCCAGATCTTTCATAGACTAAGATAAATAAAATATGAGCTAGGAAAAAAACAAAAAATAATAAAACAAAGCAAAAAAAAATCAATAAGAAACAGAGCCAAGACTGAAACTCAGGTAGACTGGCTCCAGAATGTGCTCATAATGGGAGCTGGCCAACTGTGTTAGTCAGCTTGGGCTACTATAAAAATACCATAGATTGGATGGCTTAAAAAACAGAAATTTATTTCTCTCAGTTCTGGATGCTGGGAAGTCCAAGATCAGAATATTGGAACGAGCCACTTCTGGTGAGAGCCGTCTTCATGGCCTTCAGATGACTCGCCTTCTTGCTGTATACTCACATGGCAGATAGAGAAAGAGAATCGCTCTCATGTTTATTCTTATAAGGCACTAATCTCTTTTGTCAGGGCTCTACCCTTATGATCTAATTTCTCTCCAAAAGCGCTACCTCTAAATACCATCATATTGGGGATTAGGGCTTCAATATATGAATTTTTGGGGGTCACAAACATTTAGTCCATAGCACCAGATTTTCTGCACATGGTCAAGTAGCAACGATTTTTGGCTTTGTAGGCCACAAACTCTCTATAAAACTACCCAAGGCTGCTGCTGTAGCATAAAAGCAGCCATAAGCAATATTTCAACAAATAGGAGTGGCTGTGTTCCAATAAAATTTTATTTACAAACCCAGGCAATAGGCCAATTTGACCTGTGTGCAATAGATTGCTGCACTCTGTTTTTTGCTTATTTTAATGATATACTAAATAAAGATACAGCAAATAGTATTATCTAATCCAAGAGTTATTTAATTGAAAAGAAAATAGACAAATCTCAGGTGAGATTAAGCAAGGGAAAAATAAAGACAGGTAAATCATACAGTAAAAAGTGAAAGCAATGAGGCGAAATAAAGAAGTTTGAGGTAGTGTTAATACACACCCCACTTTCTCCCAGGCCTCTTACCAGTAATTCCAAGTAAAGAGCAGAACTTTTACCCTCACCTGGCAGTGGTATGAAGTGGTGAGAGCACCATCAACCCCCTCCAACACCTCCAACCTAGTATCAGTGGGGCACAACGGGAGTGTCATACAAGATATCCAAAGTTTCTGGGATATTATTGAAAATTACTCACCTTACCAAAATTAGTAAAATCAAAACTTGAATGAAAAGAAGCAGTCACCAACACAGAGATGATATAGATGAGAGAATTATCCGACATGGATTTAACATGTCATCATAAAAATGATTTGACAGCAAATAAAAACACATTTAAAAAAATGAAAAAATAGAAAGTCTCAATGAAGAAATATAAAATGTAAGGAACAACCTAAATGGAAATTTTAGAATGGAAAAAATAAAATAACTAAAATTAAAAAAGTCATACCTTTGGTATGATGATATTTTTTAGATAGAACTAAAGACAAGATACATGGAAGAAAGAATTGATATGCTGGACTTCATACATATTAAAAATTAAAAATTACTGCTCTAAGAAAAAAATGTCAAGAGAATGAGAATTCAAAACAGACTCAGTAAAAATACTTTTAGAAGATACATCTAATAAAGGACTGTTATCTAAAAATATACCACAAACTCTTAAAATTCAACAATAAGGAAACAAACAACACAATTAAAAAATGGACCAAAGACCTTAAGAGACATCTCACCAAGAAAGATAAAGAGATTTCAAATAAGCATTTGAAAAGATCCTCCATATTACATGGTACCAGGGAAGTGCAAATTAAAACAACAGTGAGATACCACCACACACCTATTTGAATGCCCAAAATCTGGAACACAGACAACACCAAGTGCTGGTGAGGATGCTGAGCAACAGGAATAGTCATTCATTGCCAGGGGGAATGCAAATGGTACAGCCACTTTGGAAGACTGTTTGGTAGTTTCTTACAAAACTAGGAATACTCTTGTTATATGATCCAAAATCATACTCCTTGGTATTTACCCAAAGGAGTTGAAACCTTTATGTCCATAAAAAAAATGAGACATGGATGTCTACAGCAGGTTTATTCATAATTACCAAAATTTGGAAGCAACAAAGATGTCCTCCAGTAGGTGTAAATCAATAAACTTTAGTACCTCCAGATAATGGAATATTGTTCAGTGCTAAAAAAAAAAAAAAAAAAGATCTGTTAAGCCATGAAAAGACAGAGAGAGACAGTAAATGCACGTTGCTAAGTAAAATAAATCAATTTGAAAGGGCTACATGCTGTATGATTCCAACTATATGACATTCTGGAAATGGCAAACCATACAGACTGTAAAATGATCAGTGGTTACCAGGGTTGGGGGGTAGGGGGCATGTGAATGATAGGTGGAGCAAACAGGATTTTTAGGGCAGTAAAAGTATTCTGCATAATGCTACAATGGTGTACATTTGTCCAAACTCATAGAATGTACACCAACAATAAGCCCTAAAGTAAACTATGGATTTGTATGATAATGATGTGTCAATGTAGCTTCATGAATTGTAATAAATGTACCACTCTTGTGAGTGATTTTAATAACAGAGGAGGCTATGCTTCTGTGGGGTAGTGGGTATATGGAAAATCTCTGTATCTTCCCCTTAATTTTGCTCTGAACCTAAAACTGCTCTAAAAATAAAGTCTTAATTAAAAAAAGAATAGATGGTCGATTTTCAAAGAAAATAGAAATTCAAAGAAATAATGGCATAAGATGTACCAAATTTGGCAAAAGAGATAAATCTATCTAATCAAGAAGCTCTGAACCTCAAACAAGATAAACCTAAAAACTCCCATGCCAAGGCACATCATAATCAAACTTCAGAAAACTAAAGACAATGAAAGAAAGCTTAAAACAGCTACAGATGAATGAAGCATTATCTCTAAGTGAGGAATAATTATAAATACCATGGATTTGTCATCAGAAACAATAGAGACTAGAAGGAAATGACACATTTTTCAAGTCCTGAAAGAAAAAGAAACAAAATCAAAAAGAAACTGTCAACTAAGAAATCTATGTTCATTGAAAATATCCTTCAGGAATAAAGGTGAACTCAGGGCATTCTGAAAAGAAGGAAAATCAAGAGTATTTGTCCCAGGCACATCTATTCTAAAAGAGCGGCTAAATGAAGTTCTCTAACCATAAAGAAAATGATGAAAGAAGGAAACTTGAACATCAGGAAAGAAGAAAGAGAGAGAAAAATTGGGTAAATGTAATAGACCATCCTCCTCTTTAGTTTTCTTAATTGTGTGAGATGATTGAATTAAAAATTACACCGTTGTCTGATGTGACTCTCAGTGTATTTAAAAGCAATATTTAAAACAATACACTACAAAGGAGGGTGGTAAAGAGACTTAAATGAAAGTAATATTTCTACGATTTACTTGAACTAACAAAATGTTGACACCAGTATTATACATGTATGATATGTATTTAATATGTATTTATGATGTCATGCTTAGAACAACCACTAAAAGTCTACAATGAGATACATTCTTCAACTCCATAGACAAATCAAAATAGATGCATCTCCATGGAATTATCCTGAGTGAAAAAATTCAGTCTCAAAAGTTTGCATTCTCTGATTCTGTTTATATAACATTCTTTTTTTGTGTGATGAAGATCAGCCCTGAGCTAACATCCGATGCCAATCGTCCTCTTTTTTGCTTAGGAAGATTGGCCTTGGGCTAACATCTGTGCTCATCTTCCTTCACTTTATATGGGATGCCGCCACAGCATGGCTTGACAGCGACAGGTCGGTGCATGCCCGGGATCTGAACCTGGGAACCCCGGGCTGCCGCAGCAGAGCACGCGCACTTAACTACTACGCCACCAGGCCAGCCCCTATATAACATTCTTGAAATGACAAAATTACAGCCATGGAGAATAGAATAGTGGTTGATAGGTGTTTGGGACAGAGTGAGAAGGGATGGACGTGTCTCTAAATAGGCTGCACAAAAAATTGTGTTGATGGAACAATTCTTTATTTTGAGTGTGGTGGTAGTTACACAAATCTACACGTATGATAAAATGTCACAAAATATAAAGACAAACAAAAATAAGTATGTAAAACTCGTGAAATCTGAATAAATTTTGTGGATGGTACCAAGGCTTTTTTCCTGAATTTGATATTGTACTATTGCTACATAAGATGTTACCATTGGGGGGAATGAAGTGAAGGGTAGGCAGTATTGCTCTATACTATTTTTACATCTTCTTGTGAATATATATTTATTTCAGAATAAAAAGTTAAGAAAAGAGACATGGCTATAGATTCTGCCTATTTATAAATTATATATGGATGGAAAGATAGCAACAAACTGAAATTTTAAAAGATGCTGAAGTCCTGTCTGTAGAAAATTATAAAGTGTATTGAAAGCCATAATTAAATTGCATGTTACATAAAGGAAAAGGATAGGAAAACTAAATAGCATAATGCTATCAAATTTCAGCAAATCATTTTATTATTTAGTGCAATTCCTATAAAAATCTTATGGGATTTTTTGTGAAATTTTCACATTGATCATGAAAATGTATACAAAAGTGAAGGGCTAAAAATAGCCAAATTCTTCTGAAGAAGAATATGTTGGATGACTTGCTATTCTAGGAAGTTATGCAAATAAAGCAATGTATCATTGAACAGAGACAAACAAATTGATCAATTGAAATATATATATACATATACACACGTACGAAAATTACATATGGCATATTTGGGCTTGCAGGTCACTGGGGGAATGATGGACTCTTCTGTAAATGGTGCTGAAACAATTGGCTATGCTTATGGAAAATAAATTAAATTGATTTCCCAACCTCATAGTCAGTACTATTGATTTTCCAAATGTGGTCCCTGGTCCAGAGCATCAGTATCCCCTGAGAATATGTTAGAATGCATATTCTTGTGCCTCATCCCACAGTGCCCAAATCAAAAACTCTGGGAGTTGGTCCAGCAATCTGTGTTCTAACGTACCATCCAAGTGATGCTGATGCACACTGAGACATGAGAACAACTTTCCTAACCACAAATCCATCCCTGGTGGGTCAAACATCTTGATGTAAAAAGAATATTTCTAGATATTTCCAAAGAAAAAAGTAAAATATTTTTCTGTATTTAGGATGTGAGAGAATTTCTTAAACAAGACACAAATTCTGTTAACCATTTAATAACGGAAAAACAAATTTAACCACATTGAAGCTAAAAATTTATTTTTATCAAAAGTGAAATGACCTTCTTTAAGCCTAAACCTTAAAGAAGATTTTCATAGTTGCCAAAGGATTAGTATTCAGAGTACATAAGGAACTTCTATATATCAATATGGAAAACACAAGCAAGGCAAGAAAAAATGAGGAAAAGATATGGCAGAAGAAAAGGCAAACAAATGTTGAGCAAACATATAAACAGATGCACGACTTTATTAGTAACCAGGAAAATGTAAATTAAGCCACGAGGTGATACTATTTTACACCTACTTGATTAGAAACAACTAAGAAATACAATAATACCAACTAACAACTTGGATTTAAGGGGACTTGTATATATTCTCGGTAGTATATACTATCTTAAATCCAAGTCATTACTTGGTATTATTGTATTTCTTAGATCAGAGTGTCGTTTTTGACATTTTTATAGTGGCTTACATAAGAGAGAAATTTATTCTTCTCTCATATAAAATGTAAGCGGTCCAGGTCACATATCGTATCTCTAGCACCACAGTGAATGAATAATCTCTCTATGTTTTTGCCCTCCCGTCTCTAACTTGCAACACCTACCGTGTGGTCTGAGATGCCTCTACTCATCCATGATGAGAAAACAGCGATTTTCAGTCACCGCCTGGGCATTTCACAGTATGACAACCCTGCTCAGACCCAGAGCCTGCCTTTACATAAGGACCTGAGTTGAGGATTCCCGCCCTAAGTTCTCGCTTTGCTTTCCCTGGGCACCTTTTAAAATAACCACTTAGAGTTGAGTCTGCAAAAACCTAGTGACTCCTCGCCAACCACCTTCCAAGTAATAGGTGCTTGCTACTCCGCTATCTCATTCTCGCTGGTGACCTGAAACGGAGGATTGTCCTTCCTCTGGCTCATTTCGCCCTCCCTACTCTCGCTTCTGGGATTTGTAAGTTATAAATTTTGTCACTTTAGTCCTTTTGTGTAAGTGTATTGAAACTGTGCCTTCAATCAAAATGACCCTGAGTTTTCATTTCCCCAAAGTGTGAGCTTGGATGCTGAAGGAGCTACCTGCCAATCTCGCGTGGGTGGCTTGTGCCTCCTCACTCAGCAGGTCATAATCTGCATATTCTTAATTTAATACACCAGCTACCGGTCCCCCAACACATCCTTACCTCAGCATACTGACCAATAGCAAGTAGGAAGACTAGGAGAAGTTTCTTCGTTTGATGATACTTTCTGTATGTTGCACATGGAATCTACTAATATTTATTGTCTAGATTTTTATTTACCAGGCTACTTCTAGGTTTAAGGGAGGCTGGGAAATGTAAACCATAACTCAGTCAACTTTGTGCTTAGCTAAAAACCAGCAAGAGAACAGACACTGAGGGGTGACTAGCAGCCTCTATGAAACCTTCACAGGTTGTTCAAATTTACATGCTCATCAAAAGTTAAGAACAGTACATTTAAGCAATATTTAATAATGTAATGTCTTCTCTTTGAACTAAATTTTCATCAATCTTTGCCCTTTAATATTTTGTTTTTATTTGTTTGCAAAGGTCTCAAAGTGTTTTAAAAATATTAAACCATTTTTATCATGTGCACTGTAGGTAGTCATTTCTAGTTTTTTATGTACCTTTTAACTTTGGTTATATGAGTGTATGTGTGTGTGTGTGTGTGTGTGTAATGTACATATATATTATATGTAGAAATTTTATATTTACATTTAGTGAAATATATTTATTTTTCCTTGGTGGCACCTAAAATAACTTTCACTAACCCAATGTTTATGAATTTTACTTTACTCACCAGATTTGTATGTTTTGATATTTAAATGTGCATTTTAATACATTTAGAATTTATTTTGAAGTATGAGATAGGAATTCACCTCTCCATCCCAATAGTTAGCTTGTTGTTCCTGTTGGAGGAGCACATCAAGAAGAAGTGACAACTGGTTGACCTACCAGCTGGACCCAGGCGACGGGAGGCTCCTCACCCCCTCCTCTGTCCTTCTGCCCATCAGTCTCACAGTGGGAATCATTTTCAAGGACACAGCCTTGAGAGAGTAAGGTGTTATTGAGACCATCAGGACTGTGTACATGATTGAATCCTGTTAAAGCCTCTGTATAAACTTTAATATTCTTGTGGGCAGGTGTGGAGATTTACTCATCTTGCAGCCACCCAAGACAAGCCATGTATGTAAGTGCCCTAGTTTATTAAAACTGCCACCTACTCGGCCCGGGTTTGGTTCCTGGGCATGGACCAACACCCCTCATCAGTGACCACGCTGTGGTGGCAGCCAACATACAAAATAGAGCAAGATTGGCAACAGATGTTAGCTCAGGGTGACTCTCCCTCAGCAAAAAGAGGAAGATTGGCAGCAGATGTTAACTCAGGGCAAAAGTTCCTCATCAAAAAAAAAAAAAAAGAAACTAAACTAAAAATCTGCCACCTACTAATCCAGAATGGTCTGCTTCTCTTTCTTTGGTCTCTCTTTGCTCTGCATGTACTGGTGACAATTTACGAACCACCAGTTCCTATATAAGATTTCCTGAAAAATCAACATATTACCCAGTAATTTGAAACGATACCTTTAAGATATTTTGAATTTTTCATGTGTTTGGGCTCCTTTTTGCAAATTCATCTTATCTTTTTATTAGTCTATTCTTTTCACTATCTTCTTTTAATTATAATTCTAGAAAATATGTTATGCTTTTCTAACATAATTTTTTAATAAATTTCCTTGATATTCTTTATTTTTTTCTATATTTTATGATCATTTTGTCAATGATGATTCTTTTCCAAATTTTATTGGAGCGCCAGAGTTTCTAGGTCAATGGAGAGAGCATTGACTGTTTTATAATATTAACTTCTCAGTAAAGAATAATTATTTTTATTCAAATTTTCTTTAATATTTCTCAATAGAGTTTCAATTTCCTTCAAATTGATTACCTTTCTTAGGTTTATTGATGTATAATTTATTGTTGCTTTTGTTTGATATTTCAAATTGTATGAAATTTCATTAGATTATTAGTTTATTATCACAGTATATAGTAATGATATTGAGTTTCTATTTTCATTGTATATCTAAACTTATTGAATGCACATACACATGGTGTCAATATTAGTTTTCGTTTTTTTCTATTGGGAATTTGAAGTATCAGATATTTCATATACAAATGATCATTTTTCTCTGTATTTCAAATTTGAATAGCTAATATTTCTTTATTTTTGTCCAGTAGATTGGTTAGCAATTAAAGAGCAATGTGAAGTAATCAAGTGAGGAGGTCATCTTTGTTTTGTTCCAGCTTTGGAAGTATAATCTGTTTCTTATCTTTTCCTCTTTAGACCTCGGACTTCATTTCTTCTCCTTCACTTCTGGATTCTTCTTGGATGAATTTTCTTCTTTTATATTTTCCTAGAAACTGGTAGATTCTATGAAAAATTGAGATTTTTTTTTTAATTCAGCAAATCTAACATCTTTAATTTTATAAATTAATTTATTGGGTCTGTAGTTATGTCCCTTTTATCATTGTAATTTTGTTCATTTTTACTTATTTCTTATTTAAAAAATATTGTTACCTTGAAGTGTACGCATTTTTTATTATTTTATTTTTACATTTACATGACTATATAAATTTTTACATTTTACTCCCAAAGTAATGAATAGTTTGCTTCAACTATATTTTCTTAATTTTCCTCTTAAAAAACAAATTTATGAGGCCAGCCTGGTGGTGCAGCAGTTAAGCTCCCATGCTCTGCTTCAGTGGCCTGGGATTCACAGGTTCAGATCAGGGCGCAGACTTCCACACCACATATCAAGCCGTGCTGTGGCAGGTAACCCACATATAAAATAGAGGAAGATGGGCACAAATGTTAGCCCAGGGCCAATCTTCCTCAGCAAAAAGAGAAGGATTGGCAACAGATGTCAGCTGAGGGCTTATCCTCACAAAAAGGAAACAATTTATTTGTTGAAAATCATGAGGTTCAATAGTTTCTTTTCACATTCTTTCTCTCTCTCTTTCTGTCTCTCTCTCTTTGCTCCTCTCTCTCAGAAATATTCTTTTAAAATAGACTTTTTCTTCCTGAATGTTCTTTTAATGATATTAAATAGATTCTGAGATTTAATGGTTTAATAATGAATATTCTTGTTTACATATTGCAATTTTAATATCAGTGTCTTTTTCCATAATAGAGTGACTAAAATATTATAGATGGTTGAATTTTTTGGTTTAATCATTCTTTTTATTTTTGTCTACGATCACCCAGCTAGGACGTAGTAAAATTAGTATTTTAATCCAGAGTCAAACTCCAGAGACCGTATGCTTAACTATTATACCACATTGCTTGTAGATGCCATTTAATTGTGTTTAACTGAACTTCCCTGGGTTTCATTATATCTAAAATGTGATGATTTAAGGAAAAAGTGTCACTGTCTCTGTCTTGTTATGAAATATCAGACTAAACAAAAAATATCAGTTTCTCTTTACTTTCTTTCTTTTCAATATTTTTTCATACAAATACCAATAGTTTCACCTTTTCTATATTCCACAATGTTCTTATTGTGTAAATCATTTTAAGAACTGGATACATTTTAGCACGGTTCAGAAACACTTTTTTTGAAATTCACTAAAAACTAGCTTGCCACAAAGAAAAATGAGACTTTATTGCTTCTTTAATGAGTACAACTAACTTATAATTGGCCCAATCCTAAAGGAATTCTAAACAAAAACAAGAAAATGGGGCTCTCAGTGGGAGCTCATTAAAGTTCCATATACACAAAAAGAGTAGTCAATTGTTTTCCAGACAGTTTCTGAAAATTAACTTAGAGCTTTGCTAACTAGAGCCCAGACATGCCTATGGCTTGACAGTCTGGCTAAAGATATGAAGACTCTTATTCCTGCAAGTTAAAACTTGCGCAAGTTGAAGTCAGAGTTGCTCATCCT
This sequence comes from Diceros bicornis minor, assembly GCF_020826845.1. Taxonomy (NCBI): domain Eukaryota; kingdom Metazoa; phylum Chordata; class Mammalia; order Perissodactyla; family Rhinocerotidae; genus Diceros; species Diceros bicornis. The sequence continues at coordinate 23,703,961 of NC_080766.1, forward strand.
GACAGCCCCACCTTTCTCAGCTCTCAAGGGAGAAAGGGAGGATACAGAGTAGGGAGCCAGCGTTCGGGGAGGTATCACCGATACAGTCTTAGAACAATTTAAAAAAGTACCAGCAGAAACGAAGGAAAATTGGTGGTCCTGGGGAAAGAAACAGACCTCATAAGACTCATTTTTCTCCTTTTTGCTCAAAATCCCTATTGAAACAAATACCTGCTAAGACAGTCTTTGTGTCCTCGTCTTTAATGTTCTGATTGACTCTATCTAAGAAGTTTCATGTGTCTGGTACAGAATGTTCTGTCCGTGACCCAGTAGTTTCACAGGGCATGACCACGGTGGTTTTGAGAGCCTCACCTTGTTCTCTGTTTTGCTCCTGTCTCAAGTGTAATAGATGTGGTTATTTCTCTGATTTTTGCTTCTGAAGTATATTTTACGGAAAAAATAGCAGCTTGTGTAGATGACATGAAAACCAAGAATTTCATCTTTGTTTTAATGTCTGAATCTTTAGCTGCTTGAACACAAGGAATAAATTAAAAAAAAAAATAACATAGAGCATTATCTCATATTACAAGCTGCACATTCAATTCAAGGAAAGCAATAACGTTGCAGCTGCTATGCTTTTAAAAGAGAACATTTTAAGCCATCGTTGTTCATATTTAGAAAAATGGATATTAGCTGAGGAATCATGTAATTTTCTCTACTTTTCCCCACCTCTTCTGTTGAATTCCAAAATACACTGCAGGGTGAGATGGGATCTTTTTTTTATTATTTGTTCCCCTGTTTATTAATGAAAAGGATTCACCGTGGTTTATGTGGAAAATATATTTCAAAAATGTAATTGTTACTTTAAAAATTATTGTTCATGAGCTTTGCATAGCTTAAAAATTAGTAAATAATTATGACTGACATTTTCCAGATATTTTTGAAAGAGAAGACACAATTTAAACACTTAAAGTAGAGAGACCAACTCAAAAAGAGTGGAATGTTTTAAAATCATAGTCTAGAAAATGACAGGAATGATATCTTCTTCCTTAATACGGGCCGTTCTTTCTTGTAATAACGAGAAGAGCATATGGAATAGAAAAGAGCATGGAGTTTGAAGTAACTTAGGGTTTGGTTGAAATTAAGGCTGAGTACGTAAAGTCCTTGTAACATAGAGAGCACAAATAGATAGTAGATATTATTCCATAAAAAATTTAAAAACATAAAATAATACAGGAAGGAAAAATCAAAACATTTTCAATAATTATGTGATCCTTGGGATCCTTAAGTTCTCTGAGCTGCCTTCCTTGCATAAAAATGGGTGATATTAGTGAAATATTCATGCCCATTAAATTATTATTTACAAAGTACATCTAACATGGCCTGGCACATAGTAGTCACTACGTGCATGTTCATTTTACTATTATTTATGGAATTTTGAAATTACGTTAAATAGTCGACCTAAAAAAATCACTGTTATAATATTAGAAAAACGTTTGTGCTTGTATGCAAAAAAGTGAAGGTGGTTTCTGACCATAAAGGGATTAAATAGCAAGTACCTGGGGTTGCATGCATTTTCCACTTTATTTTCCTTGACATATCATTGAATTCTTACACAGTTAGTATGAAAATTATTTGCAGCAAAGACCAAACTGAGGAGAAAAGAGTGTAGTAACCCAATCATCCCCTCAAAGCTGGAATGATAGCAAGTCCCCCAGGAATTTAGATTAACCCAGCAGAGAACAAAAGGAAAGGAAATAGTACAGAAACACTGCCAGACTTGGTCCGGGTTCACAACTCTGCGCCCACAGTTCAATATGCAAATAGCTCTCAAAATAGTTTGAGGAAAATGAAACTACTGCAAGTCATTGTTGACTTCACTTCATATGAATTGTCACAGATTTTATGGTAGAAATATGAATGTGTTTGATTATGGTCTACTGCCCGAGAACCCAATGGACACTTCAGAACACATATAGACTACTTTACCTTTCTAAAATCTGACAAAATTCTCATTTTTTATTCACATTTGGCCCCCAAATTATAAGATGAGGTATATGAACCAATATTTATTACAAAGGCATTATTTTAAATGAGAAATAATTGGGTTACTACTTAGAGCAATGTTACTTTTTCCCAGTTCTCAAAAAAAATCAGAGCTTGTGAGCAGTTATAAGAATTCAAAGAAAATTACTTTTCTGTTCTGCTGAGTAGATGCTTTTTTTAAAATTTTACTTTATTTTGGTAAGAATACTTAACATGAGATCTATCTCTTGTCAAATTTTTAAGTATGCAATATAATATTGTTGACTATGGGTACAATGTTGTACAGCTGATCTCTAGAGTTTAGTCTTCTTGCTTAACTGAAACTTTACGCCTGTTGATTAGTAACTCCCCTGTTCCCCCTCCCTCCCCAGCCCCTAGCAACCATCACTGTACCTTTACCTTCTAAGAATTTGACTGTTTTAGATACCTCATAATTGGAATGCTGCAGTATTTGTCTTTCTGTGACTGGTTTATTTCACTTAGCATAATGTCTTCAAGATTCATCTATGTTGTTGCATATGGCAAAATTCCTTTCTTTTTTAAGGCTTGAATCATATTCCAATGTATGTATATACCACATTTTCTTCATCCACTCATGTGTCAATGAACATTTTGGTTGTTTCCCCATCTTGGCTATTGCGAATAATCCTACAGTGAATATGGGTGTGCTAATATCTCTTTGAGATCCTGATTGCAATTCTTTTCAATAAATACCCCAAAGAGAGACTGCTGGATCATGTGGTAGTTCTATTACTAAATTTTTGAGGAACCTCCACACTGTTTTCCATAGCAGCTGCACAATGTTGCATTCCCTCCAACAGTGCACAAGCGTTCCAATCTTGCCAACACTGGCCTTTTGTTTTTCTGACAATAGCCATCCTGACAGGTGTGAGGTGATAGCACACTGTCGTTTTGATCTCCATTTCCCTGATGATGTAGAGATTTAGTCACATAGAGATTTCATGGATATGACACCAAAAGTACAGGAAATGAAAGCAAAAATAGACAAGTGGGACTACATCAAACTAAAAAGCTTCTGCACAACGAAGGCCACAATCAACAGAGTGAATCGGCAACCTACAGAATGGGAGGAAATATTTGCAAACCATACATCTAATAAGAGGTTAATCCCCAGAACATATAAGAAACTCCTACAATTACATAGCAAAAAACTAATAACCTGATTTTTAAACATGAGCTGAGGACTTGAATAGACATTTCACCAAAGAGGATATAAAAATGACCAACAGATATATGAAAAAATGAGTAGATGCTTTTGAAATGGCTTCATTTTCACGTGCTTCATTTTGAAAGTGTTCTTCATGCTCCTCCAGTAAGTCAGCATTTATATTTTCAAAATATAAATGCTAAAATTTTCTTATAACATTTATTCTTAGGACTTTGTTTATATTTAAATATTTAAATGTATATATACATATATCCCCCTCTTCAATGCTTTCCACTGGCTTTAAAGTTAATGTGAGATGAAATGGGAACAAGAAAAACCATCTCATTCAAAAGGGAAACTGCCCTTTGGGAAAGTGGAGGCGCCATATAGAATGAGTCAGCTCGCATAATTTCATGACAACATCCTATCAGCCCTAGATGTTTTATGCTCAGAATATTATATGAGGAAAGAATAAACTTCCATTTTATTTCAGCCACATATATTTTGTCCTGTCGTAGCAGCCACATCACTTTCCAAGTAATATAAATGTCTACTAAATATGTTATAAATTCTAAAACATCAATTATAAGACGTCATTGATTTAATACAGTTTTTAGACAAAGATGACACACTGTTATAAATTGTACAATGATGCCTATTTTAAGGTTTGTTAAAAATATAGAAACATATTTTACAATCAAGATAATAATTTTGTTAATATTTTCTATACCCTGATTTTACTTTGAACCTTGATGCATCAAAGTGAGAAAGAAAATTTCTTTTTTTCTGGAGTTTCAAATAAGCTTTGTTTTGACATATGATGTATACTTACTCATGACCATGAGTTAATATTGTTGGAGCTTTATTCACTTTTGAACTACTTACTGGCATAAATTTATCCTCTTTACTGTAGTTCATGCCTTAGGTCTTGGATTTTGCTAATTTTGATGTTATTAATGTCATCTCTGCTTTATTTTTGCTTCTGTTTGAGGTATCTTTTCATAGCTCTTTACTTGTTTTTTTTTCACCTTGGTGAGTTGTTTTGTGTAAAGAAACATGCATTTATGTGTTTAAAATACCTTGGTTTTAAGCTTTCAACATGGATCTCCTTGGCACATCTGGAATATTTGACTTGCTTCTTTCATCTTTTTACGATTACTTAAAAGTTTCTTTAGTTTTCTTTTGTAAAATGAATTTATAACTTTTTTCTTTTTTTATAGTGTTTTGCAAGACTGTTTCCCTAGTTAGAAATCTCTCACTATTTAGATTCAGTTAAAAAACAAACAAACACTAAGTTACTGGGAATTTGGAAATGTCAAGCTATATCCCTGACACACTCTAGTGTTTCCCAATTTCCACTTCAATTAAAGGCAAGAAATTCAATAGTTTTCTTTGCTTCTCTCTTCCCAAACTTTTTCAAGGAAAGTTGGAGGTTTCAACCCAGGTTACAATTTAAAAATTATTTTGACATTACATATTTTGTCCTTCAAGCCTATATTTTAATCTGTAAGTTTCCATTTCAATTTTTATGGTACGTGTTCAGAATTAACTCTATATTTTAATCTTTTTTAGAATTTATTATTAGCCTTTCAGCAGGATGGCATGCCCAGGTCATCCAGTGGGATAGCTCTCAGCATTCTTATGACCCATTTAGCTGTAAAGATTTTACCTGCAGACAGGGCCTTACAGGGCCTCTTGGTTATCAGGAGCTCAGATCCTTCAGGGATAAGTTTCCTGTAAGTTTACCCCACCAGGAAAGCCACCATCTAGTGGCTCTTCTGTGACTTCAGCAGTTAGGTGCATGGTTAGAGAATCTAGGTTCTAGGAGGATGAGGGGGATGATATAGGTCAGTTACAACCTCGGGACCAACTGAAGCAGCGGAGATTCTAGTTGGTTACACTAATGCTCCTTTCATTACTTTTCAAGGGGATTGTCAACAATTGTGTCATTAATAAACAAGTTAATCTGAGTGTAGTAAGGGAAGGAATGTATGGAGACCTTAGACCCCACCCAGAGCTCCTTCCCTGAACTGTTGCACCCATTTCCTGGCTGCTTTGATTGTTGACTTCTAGTGACTGCCGGTTGTCCCCATCAGTGTATGGTCCTCAGGTGAGGAGAGGTATCTCACCCAGGAAGTTATGCCGCCACTCCTCCCAGGCCAGTCACCCATCTCTGACTGACACAGGGGTGTAAAAGGCCAATGATGTGCCCTCAAAGTGGATCCAACTCCGTGGTATAATTCGCGTTCCAGATTGCTCCATGAAGCCAGGCTAAGACTCATCTCTAGCTGAGATCTCATCCTTGCTGAGCTGTTTGGCCTGCCCTGCGCAGCTTCTCTAGTCCTCTTCTGAGGACGTGACCTCAAGAATTACCTTTACAAGAATCTCCAACTCAGGCTTCCTTACAGGGGGCCTAACTTAAGCTAACATTCCTTAGATTTTCAGAGACATTGGATATCTGAGATTATCTGAGGTGAAATGAAAGACAACTTTATCTCAATATCGCAATATTGGAGTAAAACATTTTACCCTAAATTTTAGAAATGTTGCCCCAGTGTTTTCTGCAGTTTGTTCCTGCAACAAAAAAAATCTTAGGTTAATCTGATTTTTATTACTCTGGTTTTTATTTCTCTATGCTTTTCCTTCAAATTTGCCAGTGTTGCCAAGGTATAAAATTACTTTGGTTTTAATTTTGTATTGTTTTGTTTTTCTTTCTTTTTTTAAAAAAATATGCAGGTACATTTCTATGTACATTTACAGGTTTTTTCTATTGCATAAATATTCTTGTTTTAATTAATGAAGTAATGCTTATTTCGTAAATAATTTATCAATCAACATTATCTATTAATCTTATAGTAGATTCCTATTATCTTTCCATTTTATCATTGCTTATTTCATTTTTGTTTACATATTCTCCATAGTCTATGAAAACATGATTTCAAGCTTTTTTCTTCTTTACAAATTCAATTTTACATAACCTCTACATGATTTTAAATTAAGTGTTTATTGCATTCTAACTGTCATGACAATAATTCTGCGCTCCATTTGTCTTACTTTAGATCTGAGGCACTGTATTTTCATATGAAGCAGTTATCTTTTTGTGATTTTTTACCTTATTTCATAAACATAGTTAAAAATAATGTACCTTTCTTCACCTCCCAAGTCTGGGCCAACCTGAGAAATAAGGTATGGAGATAGCATATGGAATTAAAATTTCAGCTTTGGTATAGAAAAGCAAACCTGGTAAAGTGTGTTTAGATCTGTGGCCAAAGTGTTTGCAAACTGTCCCTCTCCATCACTGTTCCCAACAGGATTCTAGACACCAGGGTATCTTACCTGGCAGAAGCGAGTATCTTCAGGGTTGGTGCATTTAGCCAATTTACTGATAAAGAGGGAAGAGTAATAAACCAAGAACATGAGTGATATACTAATGCTTGCTGCTTTTTAATAAATTTCCTCCATCCAATCAAAACATGTGAACCAATAGATGCTATTCACCTCCATGTCTAAGAGGCATAGCAAGAAGGTAGAAAAGTTCTCCTAGATGAAAGAGGATTCCATGTACATGGCAGCTTCCCTTGCAGGAATCTTTGCCGAGAAATTTCTAAAAATGTCTGTGGAATCTTCAATATATTATTTGTGGACAATAATTTTAATCCTGCATTCTCTTATTTTTTTCCTAAGCTTTTCCCTCACAGAAAAACCCATATTTGAATATTTTCATGCATTTACCTCTGAAGGAAGTTAATTTTTCAGAATGTATCATCTACAAATATGCATTCTATTGTTCTGATTCCTGCTTACTTCTCTGAAATATCAACTTGAGAACAGAAGTGAGAAAACAATTAATCCCGGATGTGCACCAGCTCCAAGATTATTCTGTTCCTTCAAACTCTCCCTCCTCCTCCAACCCAGTTTTGTTGATCAAGGCTACACGTTTCTGCTCTCATTCTTCAAAACAAAATGCCTTCTTGCACTGTATTTTCAGGGATATGTGGTCTTTGAACTAATGTAGAAAGAAAGCATGCTAATAAAATTAGGAATGCCTTGAAAGATACCATCATCTCTGTCCCATTTTTCTGAAAACGCTTGTTTCCTAGTTCTAATAGTCAATATTGTGAGTTTTAATGAACATTGGAGTCACAAGTAGTTTAGTGAAAATTTTAAGCCCTGATCTATAATAAGTTTTTTGTGTGTGTGTGAGGAAGATTAGCCCTGAGCTAACACCTGTTGCCAATCCTCCTCTTTTTTGCTGAGGAAGATTGACCCTAGGCTAACATCCGTGCCCATCTTCCTCTGCTTTATGTGGGATGCCTGCCACAGGGTGGTTTGATGAGCAGTGCACAGGTCTGTGCCCGGGATCTGAACCTGCAAACCCCAGGCCACCAGAAGTGGAGCACGTGAACTTAACCACTATGCCACCAGCTGGCCCCTGTAATAACTATTTTTAAAGATATTTATACACCTTGCCAGGTTGATTTTCTTTTCTTTTCTTTTCTTTTTTGTTTTCTTTGTGGAAGATTAGCCCTAAGCTAACACCTGTTGTCAATCCTCCTCTTTTTGCTGAAGAAGATTGGTTCTGGGTTAACATCCATGCCCATCTGCCTCTACTTTATATGGGATGCCACCACGGCATGGCTTGACGAGCAGTGCATCGGTCCACATCTGGGATCCCAACCTGGGAACCCCAGGCCGCCAAAGTAGAACACGTGAACTTAACCTCTACACCACCAGGCTGGCCCCTATTTTTGTTTTTAACTATTATGATTTTTTATTTGGAGAAGAAAATGAGCATTGGAAAATATTTGCTGACTTTCCCAAAACCACAGAGTCAATAAGTGGCAAAGCTAGGGCTCTACCTGAGGCAATCTGAATACAGACATCTGATTTTAGAAAGCTATGCTTTCAAATGCCGTGTTGTCATCTCCCTTCCTCTCTCATGGTCTCTTCATTCTCTTACTCTTTCTCTCTCACCCGTATTTCTACCATCTATCTTCCCATTGATCAATCTATTTATATATCTATCATTCCATTGATTTGATCAACCATCTACATTTTTGTATGTGTATATATATACATACAAAAGAAATATATATATTTCTTTATCTCTCCTTATGCTCAACTGATAAGATTGATGAAACAGTTGAACAATATAATTCAAATATAACATTATCACATATTTATGAATGGATATTATGACATGAGAACTGCCAAGCAATCAAAAAGGCAATACACAAATTGGCTGTATTTACAAAAAAATACATTTCTTTATAAAAGTAATCATAAGAAACTTTTCTGACACACACACACTCACTTCAGAGCAAACTCTCATCCATACAATATATTTGCTGTATAAGCATATAAAAATTACCTATGTAACAATAGTTCTTTCTCAGGGGAAGCTCTACTGGGTGCACCTGAAATATGACCTACTATGTGCAATGCGTAACTCATGTAGGGGAATTATCGCTTACAAGAAGGAAATATACCACAAATTAGAGTAAATGAATTAAATGTCATCCAACAAAAATTACATCAAAGAAACTGGTCTGAACTATTTAAATATGTCTGGGTAAAGCATGCTTTGTTTGCTTTCGTTTCTACTGTAGAATCTCCAAATAAATTTGTCTATTACCCATTGACTCTGTAGAAATTGAAAGTTACTTATCTTAAGGACATTAAAAATACTCTTTAGCAGTGCTTTATTTTTATTGTGAAACTGTGTTAACCTCTGAGAACTTGACATTACCAAAGAAAAGGAAGAATTCAATGAATGAGAATTTAAAACTATATGTGCATACATGTAATTATACATATGTATGGTTATGTGATATATATGTATGTTTGCGTGTAGATATCTAGATAGATGGTACTAACTATAGCATTGTGAACGCTTTTCAGTTAAATTTTAAGGAAAAATCATAAAATTTAACTGATTTCATCCATTTTATTTCAGAAAAAAAGAGTTAGAAATCAACAAAGTTGCTAAAGTAGATCAAGAATAATTAAATTGCTTTCTTAACATGTCTATTCATTCAATTATTCCTGTAAATTACATTTTTACAAAGTTCCTTTGAAACTATTGCTCTTTTATTTTAAAAGTCTTAAAGATACATTCACACACATTTCTTATTGCCTGTCAACCATTTTCTTTCATTATAAAAATCATTTTCTTAGGGTCTTGTTTAATTAATAGACCGTATTCATTAGGGCAACTGACCAACTGAGGAATCCCTTCTGCTCTATTCAGTGTAAGTAGCTCCTGGAGTTTTGAGTTTAATTCGCTCCATTTTCCCTGGCTCATAAACCATGAAAACTTTGATTTTATTCAGTATTATTCTTGGCTCTCTGACTGAGTTTCCAAGGAATGAGACATATGAGTGAGTTATATCTCTTCCATCAATACCCTTTCTTGCAAGAACTTTTATTTTTTTAATTGCCAGTATGGAGATTTTCTAGGCTAAGTATTTATGTACGCCTGTTCTGCAAATGTGCTATACTGAATGGCCTTAAATCTTTATGAGTCTTGTTACTGAAATCTACAAGACAATGAATAATAGCAAAGCTCTTTAAAAATTTTAAAATACGTGTGTTTATAAGGGATGTTTGATTTAATTACTTGCTGTAAGTATAATAATTCTAGCATCTAAAGGACTTTAAAAAGCTCTTCGACAGAGTTGTTTCTTCTACTAAGTAGCTTGTCTTCTGTACCACCTTGCTTCCAATGACTTTAGGTATGGGATTCTCTTCTGGACAATTTTAGATAGCAAGCTTCTGCAGAGTGTTTGTGTGAGGGGGGTGGGAGATAGAGGCCAGCTTTCTTAATAGCAGCTGTTAGATCACACACTTCAGCACTACAAAGCAGTTCTTTATCTGCAGCCCACAATTGGATTCAATCCATGAATTTTGATGGGGCGCAAAAAATTCATCTTTATCTACACTAATATCTAACTAAAATTTAGCAAATCTTAAATAGATATAAACAATGAAAAGTAGTATTGGAGAGCCTGTCACCAATTAAAATGGTATATATATTCACATTGCATACAATTGCTGCAGATATCTTGAAATATGTCTGCAATCATCACTACCTCTATATTTTATCATAATATTTATAAGATGTATAATAATATAAGATATATATTATTATACAATATGATATTTATATATTTTATATTCGTATTTATATTTATTACCATATATGGCATAATATATTATATTGTATTATAACTTATATAATTATGTTAATAATATTTGTTATTATAATACTTTACATTATTCATCCTGCCACAAGAATTCATCATTTCGTGTATCAATATAAACACATATATAACTGCATTTTTAAACATTTTAATTTTTTTTTTTTTTTTTTTTTTTGTGAGGCGATCAGCCCTGTGCTAACATCCGCCAATCCTCCTCTTTTTTTGCTGAGGAAGACGGCCCTGGGCTAACATCTGTGCCCATCTTCCTCCACTTTATATGGGACGCCGCCACAGCATGGCTTGCCAAGCAGTGCGTCGGTGCGCGCCCGGGATCCGAACCAGCGAACCCCGGGCCACCGCAGCGGAGCGCGAGCACTTAACCGCTTGCGCCACTGGGCCGGCCCCAAAAAAATTTTAATATTTTGATTAATGTATTTCAACATAATTGGATTCCTTTGTTTTTGTTTTTGTTTTAGTTTTTTTTTTTGGTGAGGAAGATTCACTATGAGTTAATATATGTTGCCAATCTTCCTGTTGTTTTTTTTTTTTTTTTGGCTTGAGGAAGATGAGCCCTGAGCTAACATCTGTGCCATTCTTCCTCTATTTTGTATGTGAGTTGTTGCCACAGCATGGCTTGACAAGCGGTGTAGGTCTGCATCTGAGATGCAAACCTGCGAACCTCAGGCAACTGAAGCATAGCACACCGGAGTTAATCACTACACCACGGGGCAAGCCCCTGGATTCCTTTGTAATCCTAAATATTTTATTTTACAAATTTACAAAAATTATTGTAAGTGCCCAGGCAACAAAAGCAAAAATAGACAAATGGGACTACATCAAACTTAAAAAAACTTTTGTTCTTGAAAGAATACAATCAACAGACTGAAAAGACAACATACAGAACAGGAGACAATATTTGCAAATCATATATCTGATAAGGGCTTAATATACAAAATATGTAAAGCACTCCTATAGTTCAACAATAAAATCTCAGATTAAAAAATGGGCAAATGACTTTAATAGACATTTTTCCACAGATGCTATACAAATAAATGAGTACATGAAAAGATGCTCAACATCACTAAACATCAGAAAATGTAAATGAAAACCTCAGTAAGATATCACTTCACACCCACTAGGATGGCTACTATTAAGAAAATAGAAAATAACAACAAATGCCAGCTGGGATGTAGAGGAGTTGGAGCCCTTGTGCATTGTTGGTGGGATTGTAAAATAGTGCAATCACTGTGGAAAATAGTATGGAAGTTCCTCAAAAAATTTAATATAGACCTACAGTATGAACCAGAAATCCCACTTCTGGGCATATATCCAAAAGAATTGAATCAGAATCTCAAAGAGATATTTGCACACCCATATTCATAACAGCACTATTCACAATAGCCAAGAAATTAAAGCAACACAAATGCCCATCAATGGATGAATGGATAAATAAATGTGGTATATACATACAATGGAATACTATGCAGCCTTAAAAAAGGAAGAAGATACTGTCATATGCTACAACATGCATGAAACTTGAACACATTATGCTAAGTGAAATAGGACAGTCACATAAAGACAAATACTTTATGATTCCACTTATATGAGGTATCTAAAAAGTAGTGAAATTCATATTTCATAACAGTGTAAGTATACTTAACACTACCCAACTTTACACTTAAAAATAGTTAAGATGGTAGGGGCTGGCCCAGTGATGTAGTGGTTAAGTTTGCATGCTCCGCTTTGGTGGCCTGGGGTTCACAGGTTTGGATCCTGGGCATGGACCTACACACAACTGGCCAAACCATGCTGTGGCAGCATTCCATGTACAAAACAGAGGAGGCTGGGTACAGATGTTAGCTCAGGGCTAATCTTCCTCAGCAAAAAGAGGAAGATTGGCAATGGATGTTAGCTCAGGGCTAATCTTCCTCACAAAAAAAAAATGGTTAAGATGGTAAATATTATATGTATATCTTACCACAATAAAAAAATATGTAAGGAGAAAGTTTGTGGGCTTCATCAGACTTCTCAAGTCTCTTTGACGTAAAAATAGTTACAGATCCCTATGCTAGAGCAATATTGGATATGTCCTCTCAAACTGATTTTCTCTTACTGCAATAAGTTTATTAATCTTCTCAGATGAGTCATCATGTATCCCATCAGTTTAAAATAATATCTCTGAACACTGTAGTATTTTGAAAAGACAATAACATAACAAATAATGACCCTTGCCAACAAGTAATCTAAATTTAATCAAGACTACCATGTATACACAACTGAAAAGATTTGGAAATATTCAGAAAGAAATCCTTCTCTCTCCTCACTGATAGAGTACCTATCACTCCTATACTTTTCCTTATATTTTCCGGATTTAAATAAGAGTTATTAAATTCTAGCTAATTAGCAGTTCAAGGAGAATAAGATCTCATCTTTTAGACAATCCATGCCAGATACGAAATGACATGATTATTTGATTAAGCAGAGCTTTTGTCTGTGCAGTTGAATAAACCAAGACTTGTCATATTTCTGTACTCATATCCCGTATGCCTTTTATCTGCTGATCCTTCTCTGCTTCTGAAAAAGGCACAAATTGAATGGGAAGTTTATAAGTTCCATCTTAGATAAAAGTAATAACTTGCAATACAGGACAGATAGATGGTAATTATCTCCAGATCCCCATAGTACTATTATTAGTGATAATGGTGATTCAAATTGGAAGCCCTTTGAATATGAGTAAGTGGTTGTAAAAACTGAAATTTCAACCTGATGAATTCACGCGCAATCACTTATATTTATAGAACTTCCCAAAAGGATGGAACTAGCAATTGCAGTGAATGTATTCAATTGGATCTGGCCTTTGGGTTTTATGTTTTGGAGCTACTTTTATACAGCAGTGCTCGCCAAAAGAAATGGTTAACAGAATTGAAAACTGGATTTATTTTTCAGACAAGAATGCTCAAGCATAGATTGTCGTAACACTTGCATCTAATTATTGGATTTAGTGATGAAATGTTACACCTTCATGACTTCGATTGTGTTCCTGCTGAAAGTAGAAATTTAGGCAGGGCTTGAGTGAGGTCAGCTTTTTTGGGTGATGATCACAGAAAGCAAAAGTGAGAGACAGGTAACGTGAGACAGGAAGAGGGAAAAGCCAACATAAATATCTGTTCTTGAGGACAGTGCCTGGCCAATCAGAATTGTTTCTATGAGGACTTCCTAAGAGGTATAGAGCCCACCTTCTTGAATTGTAAACTGGAAGAAGTCCGCAGCATTCATTAACTATCTTCTTCCCCATTGGTTGATGTTTGTAAAATATTAACTCTTTCACATCACGAGGTTACACTTATGCTCACGATGAACGGGCTTCTGCACTGATAGGGAAGCCACCATGGCAAAAGGTGAACAAAGGAGTGGCACACACTTGAAGTGGTACTTTGCCAGCCTGCGGAGAGTCTGAACTAGGGCAGAGCCATTTGCTGAAATGAGAAGTACACAAAATAGAGGTTGTTGTAGGGTACCAGAAGTTTCTGCTACAGTCCACCTCTTGTACCACTCAAAATAATTCAAGTCCCACATTAAGTCTGTTCCTTCAGTGAGTCTACAAGAAGCTGACAAGCTCCAAATTCACCAAGAGACTCAATACAAGATGATTGTCAGAACACTCACTGATGTTGTAACTGATCCTGATGCTATAACTGATACTCATCAACTCTGTCCTTGAGGAGACTGTAGATTTCGCACGTTGGCTATTCTAGGTGGTATAGATCAGACTTTCATGTTATGCTTGGCAGGCCGCAGTTTATTAAAAATTGTTTATTAATAGTTTTTACAGAGCCTTGAAACACCTAGAGGAAATGTTCCTGACACAGCTACCTTCCCACACTGTTTAGCTGTAACCACAGTGTTCCTCTCTGGGAGCCAGCACCTCTAATATAGCAGAGCTCATGACTCCAAGGGCAGGAAGATTTAACTCACCTATTGGAATATTGGAGTGCAGTGAGAAGAGCTGATCCTGTTTTCCCCCGTCTATTCTGCTAATGGGTGCCTACATCATGGTCATTAGTTAAATGAATATACTGCACCTTGAATTACAGAGCTTCAAAGGTATTGTACCTTAGTTGACAAATTAGCTGTGTTTACAAAAGATTATTCCACTATTCTATGAATCTGTCTGCCTCCTAGGGATGCGACCTGTACTTGTATCAGTGGACACCACAGTCATGAGACAAAAGTTGCAATTCTTTCAAACAAATGGTGCCCTGGGTCTGAGACAATGTTGTACAGAATCCCTATTGTTAAGTTAGGCATTCTGTAAGAACATGTGTGGTGCCCATGGCTTCAATTCTAGTAAGGATAAATTGCTGCCATTACATGTTATAAGGTAGAGTGGGTTGAATAGTGTTCCCCTAAAACTCATATATACCTGGAGCTACCTAGAATGTGATCTTATTTGGAAATATGGTCTTTGCAGATATAATTAGTTAAGGGTCAGAATGAGATCACATTGGATTACGGTAGGCCCTAAATCCAATGAGTTGTGTCCTTATAAGAAGAGGAGAAGACACCAGAGAGAAGAAGGCCATGTGAAGACAGAGGCAGAGATTGGAATTACGTGGCTACAAGTCAAGGAATGTCTGGAACCACCAGAAGCTGGAAGAGGAAAGGAAGGATTCTCCCCCAGAGCCTTTATAGGAAGTGTGGCCCTGCTGACATCCTGATTTTGAACTTCTGGCCTTCAGAACTATGACAGAATAAAATTCTTTTGTTTTAAACTACCCAGTTTGTGGTAGGGTAGGAAAAAAACATTCAAGCACTCTTATAGGACAAATTTGTTATCAAGTGTCTGGACAGTGTCCTCAAGGGATGGCATCATACAAATCCACTGTGTAATATTTTTAGCTGGGGCAGGTTAGGCATTCAAAAGTAGTAGAAGCAGTGCCGGCCCAGTGGCGTAGTGGTCAAGTTCACATGCTCCACTTCGGTGGCCCGGGGTTCACAGGTTTGGATTCCGGGAGCAGACCTATGCACCACTCATCAAGCCATGCTGTGGCAGGCATCCCACATATAAAGTAGAGGAAGATGGGCGCGGCTGCTGGCCCAGGGCCAATATTCCTCAGCAAAAAAAAAAAAAAGTGGTAGAAGCTAGATGTTTTGCTCATTTTGCTTTTTTTTACTTAATCCCTACACATACTTTTCCATGCTTTTACTTTCAATTCAAAATGTAGGCATGGGGTTACTGTGTCATATAATAACTTTATGTGTAACATTTTGAGAAACTGCCAAACTATTTTCCAAAGTGGCTGTGCCATTTTACATTCCCACCAACAACATATAGGGGCACTAATTCCGCCATGTCTTTGCCAACACTTGCTATTGCCTGTCTTTTTATTATTCTTTTGGGGATGAAGTGGTATCTTGTTTTCATAAGCATTTTCACAGTATATGATGATGTTGGGCATCTTTTTGTTTGCTTATTGGTCATTCATAAATGAAGATGATGATGGCTCTCTAGAGGTCATCCTTGTGTCTCATGTAGCTTACTGGGCAGTCAATGATTGTTCATAAGTTGTGCTCAAACACTTAGAGCTGGTAAGACTTTCACCCTTTGCTAATGATCTATGTTTGGGTTGCAGAGCAGTTCCAGATTTTAGGTCATTTTCAAGTCCGCTCTCGCTTTCCCTTCTCACAGGACTGTCTCTGGTTCTCTCTGCATGTGCACACAGTCATTTGGATGGACATCCAGTGGTGCATTCAACGTGTTAACTGTGCCCTCTCCAGGCTCTCCTGTGGCTACATAAAGCTGTTTCAGTCAGCCAGAGATGTCTGTTAACCTTAGCAAATCCTCTTTTGCTTGCCATATTCTGGATCTCCCTGGTAAATAACTGGCTAGTTGACTACTGGTTGTCCCAACCAGGACCACAGTCTCAGGCTCCTTGAGTCTCTCATTGTTCCCATTATTTGCCCCTGAGGTTGCTACTGTTATAATAATCCCCCTGGATGTAGGGTGTCCTGCACTCTGTTCTAATCAAGTGGCATCCTCCCTTTAATGAGGATGTTGATTTTCATGGCTAGCTTGCTCTGGCCCCATTATAGAGCTAGCTAGCAAATAGGAGCAACCCCAGGCAATAACATGGAGGATTCCCACTCTTCTTACCCAAAGTTTAGTAGTTTTTCATAAATAACTACTTCCCAATTTGTTGAATGCCGTTAGTTGATTTTTGTAACACTAAAATGGTTGTTTCAGATATTTTTTGTCCAGTTTTATTATTGTTTATTTTTATATACAGGAATTGCCAAATTCCTCATTCTGCCATATTACAATACATCTTTAAGACCAGGAGCATTTGGAATAAGAATTTCTGTTTACTGTGTTTAAATTGTTTGTAAAATTCCTAATAATTTTCATTTTTAATACTCCTTTATTCTTCTTTTTGGATTTATTCCTAAAATAACTTAACATTATAAAAGAAGGGATTATTGGACTCCGATGGTGAAAAAGGATGACTATTTATACTGGAATTCTGGGGGTTAATTAAAGCTTTAAAATAAGATATATTAATACCATAACCACAAAGCTTTGCATGGATGGTGCTTTTCTCAATACTGCCCCCATTTCCAATACTGTTTTAAGCACCTACTTAATGTAGTAAGATTTGCTGTTTACTCTAGTGACAGTGATTATGTTCTCTCACTGAAGTGTTTGAAGAAAGAGGGCGTTCATCCCTGACACCTATCCTAGATGTGTCACTTCTCCAGAGGCAAGACTTCCACCCATAGCAAGAGACCTGGATGGTTAACTTGAAGAGCTAAGGAAACAAAGGTGAAAGACTTTTTTTCAACCCAGCTCAAGGTTATTTGCTAGTACCATGTGTTAGGAAAAGATATGAGCCCAGTGGGTAAAAAAATGCCAATCTGTTTTCTAACACATAGAGTGTGAGTTATTTTAGTGATGCTTATTGTGCAAAAATGCTTAGTAACATGAATACTTAGTAGTGTATTCTTTTAAATGTATTGTGCTATTAAATGTAACAGATTAGAATCATAATTCCTACATATGATTAAAAAGCAGCTGTTGTATTTATTCTCCTACACCAAATTTCACTCAGAAATACACAACATTTATTTAAAAATCTGGCATATTCATTTAGAAAATATTCATCGCGTCATTAATTTTCACATACTATCTGCACGTTATCATACTGGTTACTTCTCACCATTACCATAGTTAATGCTAAGTTCAAAAAAGTCACATGTCAAAAATACTTTGCAAATCTAATATCCAGAGAGGGCCCCAAGATTATTAAAAATGTATCAGTACTGAAATTTAAACCTCTATATAACCTTTATTATTACTTCCCATTAACTTTAAGTAATAATAAATAAATAATGCTAGAAGAAAGATTACTGACATATAGTTATAACACAAGATTTATTTTTAAAATGAAAGACAAAGATAAATAACTGCTAGACAGTAAATTGTATCCTCTCCTGCAGGAATCATCTTTAGAAGTTAAACAATGATCAGGAATAGCTTCCACATACAGTAGCCACAAAAGGAAAGCGTAACTTACTAAAATAACATGACAACAGGCACATACTGTCATGGGAATACTAAATGTTTAAAACGACAGCATTTTTACATACAGCCCAGAGTTTAAATACAAAATGAGTGTGATCAAAATGTGTTAGATGTCTTAAAATATGCTTAATAAATAGAAATAAGAGCGTTGAGATGGAGATGATGTCAAAAGTAGGCAAACAGACGGATCATGTAAATATATATAAACCAGGGTAAGTCTGAGAGCTATTCAGAAAGCAGAACAGTCTGATCTGATTTCCAATTGTTGGAGGCTTGATGTGTCCACTCTGTGGACATTGATTGGAAAGAAGTAAGAGTAGAATTTGGCAGAGCAGATAGAAGTCCACTGTAGTAGGCAAGAGGCAATCTTACTTAGACTAGTTTGATAGTATTGGAACCATGCGAAATGTTTTGAATTGGGGATATGATTTCGAAGTTACAGCAGAAAGACTTTCTGATGGATCGAATACTGGAATATATACCACAGAATGAGGGAAAGAGAGGTGTCAAGCCTGATGCCTAGGTTTTTGGTTTGAGCCACTAGGTTAAATGATAGCATCAATTGCTGAAATGGAAAAGACAGGAGGAGAAGGTTTGGAGAGGTATAAATTCAACAAACTGTTAGAGGCATGTTGATTTTTTTTTTTTTGAGTGGGAAGCTTTGCTCTGAGCTAACATCTGTGGCCAATCTTCCTCTTTTTTTTTTTTTTTTCTCCCCAAAGCCCCAGTACATAGTTGTCTATTCTAGTTGTAAGTCCTTCTAGTTCTTCTACGTGAGCTGCCACCACAGCATGGCTGCTGACAGATGAGTGGTGTGGTTCCATGACTGGGAACTGAGCGTTGACCGCTGAAGCAGAGAGCACCGACATTTAACAACTAGGACATCAGGACGGCTCACTAGGGTGTTGATTTTGAGATGCTTCTTGACATCCAAACTGAGAAATTGAATGTTGGTTTACATATTTGAGTCTTGAGTTCAGAGAGGAGATAGGGACTAAATAAAATATTGGCAGACATCATCAGGTTTAAATGACATTCAAAGACATAGGAAGAGATAAGGTAGTGTTGGGACTGAATGCAATTAGAGAAAAGCAAAGAGCAAAGAATGAGTCTTGTGGCACTGCGACACTCACTCACAGATTGGTTAAAAGACAAACAACCAGCAAAGGAGATTAGAGCAAACAATTAAAGGATAATTCATTGACCTTCACTCAAGGAAAGCATGTTTACAAGGAAGACATGTGTTATCATTACTATAACAAGGAACAACTTTAATAAATGTATTAGTTGTCCTATAGCTAAATCCTGTTGTATTTCAGATGAGAAAGAAATTACTTCTGGCAGGGGATCATTTTATAGTTTTCTCGAAGTTTCTGCTCTGCTTTTTCTCTTCTTTCAAATAATCTGTTTTTATCAAAAGTCTCAATGGAATAGACAAGAGGCAATGCCCCAGTCTCCTCTCAACATTCTTGTTGCTCCATTCAGTGCTGCAGATGCTGGTGTCATAGTATGGGGTCTCCTGCCATTATTACCTGGAATTCCCTGATGTCTACCATATATCTGGCTGGGTTTTTATCTATCTCCTTGCTTCTAAGACTTCTGTCTGACTCCTTCTGACTTCCTTTTTTGTCAGATAATTTGACGTTCTATGCCCCTTATATAAAAGTGAATCCAGTCATGAACAGAGATCAATGAAATTCTCATTAAAGAGGAACCAACCACTGGAACTGAGATGTGAAGATTGAATAGAATTTTAATATGTAAATATGTTATTATATAAATGACTTAATCCTGTCTCATGACAGCAGCTTGAATTTGCATACTTTTTTTTTAACTCTGGCAGAGGAAGATTAGAAAATCATTTAAGTCAGATGACCACACCCTAGTTTAGATACCCAGGTGATAATAAACCCTCTCTTCTCAATCAAGTAAATCAGACCTAAAATGTCAGAATACATTTTGCTCGTAATCAAGTGTTTCAATCATCCCTGCTTATCACATCTACCACTATGCAAATGAACTTGTCATCTCTTTGCTTACAAAAGTTCCCTGTACACAAATAATTTTTGTTCTTTTTATTCATTTTTTTTAAAAATTTACTTTCATTCTTTTTCTTCTGCTTATGATTATCTGCACCATAATTCGTGGTGATACTGCTCCTATTTTAGCAAATATTTCGTACAATATATATTTTTTTTCAGATTCTCTACCCTGAGGCTTCTATTGTGGATCCTTCTTCTCTACCATCTTGGAGTTTCAGCGATAATGGTTATGATATCAGCTGTGGTCTTATCCCTCAGTGCCACTTCCAGATCATCGGTCCATGATTCTCTTCACTTATAAACATTTGAGCTCCAGACTTGTCTCTCTCACCCTTTTCAGTTATCCTGACTGCCTATTCTCTTGCACAACCTTGTCAAAATATATATATGAAGTTACAGAATATTTTTCTTTACACAGACTGTGGCAATCACCTATCGATGTTAACATCTATATTGAGATCTCTTCTGAGTCTGACTTTAAGATTCCTCAAACTTAAGATAGTAAAATTTTAACTTCCTTTTAGATTAACGTGACCTTAATTATCACAAGGCACATAATTTAAGTTGTATTCCTCTTTTCGTATCACAGTACTGCTGCCTGTCACCGTTCTTATTCCGACTCCCACCCATACGCTAAACTTATTTTTGTTTTTAAAATGGTTCACTAATTATCACATTCTCTGAATTTCCCAATGTTCTTAGCCCACTCATACAATGCCTTCTTTTCCTAAATTGCATTCATTAAAACATAAATGCCAAGTAAAAGAGTACAAAAGAGACAAAAATGCTCTGTGGAAGAGAAGAGTTGTCGTAACACACCCAAAACTTGTACTTTCCCAGCGTGGGGAGCCTTGCCCCAAAGAAGCACCTTGGGGTTGTTTTAGCTCATTCATTCTTCTTATAGTAAGAACACTTCAAAGAAGTTGAAGAAAGAGATCCTCAAGGAATGAATCCGAAGAAAGAATGTCATACAGTTGCAAGATATTTTATCCTCTCTACATGATACACCAAAAGTTGAGGGGTATTCGCAGCATGAGCTGGAGCTCCCTTGAGAGCTGGGCTTCTCTACCATGATGCATGAGTAGCTAACATGAGCAAAGTAAAATGCCAAGGGGACACTAGGTTTTGTGCTTGTGTCAGATAATTTTCATGTAAACTATGATTTATTCCAACTGCATATGTTTCCTTATATCTATGTCCAGACTACTGCTGAACAATGGAACTTCTCGTGATGATATATCTATGTATCTGGACTGCTCAACGGTAGCCACCAGGACCACATGACTACTGAGCACATGAAATTTGCTTAGTTCAACTGAACCACTGAATTTTTTATTTTGTTTAATTTAAATATAAATGTGCATAGCCACATGTGGCTAGTAGGTACATCATTAGATAGCAAAGCTCGGAAGGTATATCCTTGCAATTTTTTCACATAAACTAATTGCGAGTTCGAAGAGTACACTCAGTGTTACCAAAATGTTATTTTCTCTGCCAAGAATCCTATATCTTCACCTATATATGTGACTTTTTCTGTTTTCTAACAAGTTCAGGTCTCCTCTATCAAAAACAAGCAAAAATCAGCAACAATAACAAAACAAAAACCTTGCCTTGACTCAGCTCTTAGCAGCACTCTTATTTTCTGCCCTAACTGGATTCAAATTTGACTGCTGGCCGAGTCCTTAACTTATTGCAATCTGGATTCTACACTCCTTTATTTCTTGTTTCAAAAACACTTTTTAAGAGTCCATTTGTATAGTATTTTTGGTAATCTAGGTGAATGAGATATTGTTTCTGCCTTTAAAAAGAAGGGAATGCTCTAAAGAGATAAAGATGAATTTCTTTCAGATTCTATCTATTGTATTTTGAGCATTTGATATTATTACTGTGCTTTCAATAGTTCACAGAATAGTATAGTATGCTGTGTCAGCTTCTGAGTATTGTCTTTCTGTTTGTTACATATCTTAAAGTTACTTTGCAAGATGTTAGAGATCAAACATTTACAGTTATTATCACTAATAATGATTAATAATTCTTAATATTGATTATGAATAACAAAAAGAGTGGTGTAGAACTTAGTGTTTTACTTCAAATTCATAATCTCATGAAGTCTTAATTATAATATGTGAGATGAATAGAGAAATTGTTTGTTTATTTGTTTGTTTGGTAAGGAAGATTAGCCCTGAGCTAATATCTGTTGCCAATCCTCCTCT
The DNA here is from genome assembly GCF_020826845.1 of Diceros bicornis minor. NCBI lineage: Eukaryota > Metazoa > Chordata > Mammalia > Perissodactyla > Rhinocerotidae > Diceros > Diceros bicornis. The sequence goes on from NC_080766.1 coordinate 23,726,190, forward strand.
TTTTCCTGAGGAAGATTGGCCCTGGGCTAACATCCATGCCCATCTTCCTCTGCTTTATATGTGGGATGCCTGCCACCGCATGGCTTGATAAGCGGTGTGTAAGTCTGTGCCTAGGATCTGAACCTGCGAACCCTGGGCCGCCAAAGTGGAGCATGCGAACTCAACTACTACACCACCAATATGTTATTATGTTTCCAATAGGCATCCCAAAATTTGAAATTAACCTTGTGTAGAAACACTGTATTAGTTACAGTAAGGCATTCCAGGCCACGTAAACTCCAAAGGGATAGGAAATGTATGTATACATGTTGGGCTACTGTAGGAGTTTACCCACATAAGAAGTAAGATTGAAATTTTAGACAGAAAAGATAATTTTGCAACACCAACAAGAAATTGGTAATTTTTAAATTTCCTACACTTTCTAATATTAAAATTAATATATCAGCTGTTCTGTGTAGTATGGTATAAGAGGCAGATTTTAAATCAGAAGGCTTAGGTCTGAGTCTTGGATCTGTTTTGATTAGTTATATTATTTCCATTTCCTCATCAGAAAAAATGAAGTTATAATAATGCCTGGCGTACCCAGATTGAAATCTTGTTCCCTAGGTCTCATTGCTATGGTTTGAGGTATCACTTACCTCTCCCCTGCTTTGTTGTTCTCACTGATAATTTAGACATAAGCGTCTCTAACCTACTGGGAAAAGTACTAAAGCTCTGTTTAGATGGCCCTGCTTCCTATAACTCCTAAAATGTTTCCAGGATGCTTTTTGGAGAGAGGAAGTGATGCTAGAGATGAAGAAGAACTTTCTTTATTCACCGCAAGTCCACTTACCAAAACAGCTGAATGGATGGGGTCCATACGACCTGTGTGTAGAAAGCAAAGCTGTCCCTTTGTGTTTGTTGCATGAGGTCAGGAAACAGAAAAAGAAGAGAAAGAGAAGATGTAGGCTCGTCCCTGCCTTTAATTCAGGATCTCCTCCCACTCTGCAGTGAATGTAGCCTGGTCAGAGTGAGGCTCTTCATTCAGACACCCCTCCTGCCATTGCAGAAGCTGGTAATAGGAAGAATTCAAGTACAAAAGTAACTTCCTGTGTGTAAAGAGGGTGTGATGTCTCATTCACTAGGGTATTAAGCAGAAATATGAGCGGAAGGGGGATGATATTGCCTAATATAGGCGAAATGATACAAAATTCTAAAAAAAAATGAAATTACTACAAAATATTAATAGTTTTTACTGTCATTTCTTGATAGTGACATAAAGTATAGAAAGAAGAAATTGCATTTACAACTTAAAGGAAGTGTTAGGGAACATCCTGAAAATTAGGCAAAGTTACATGACAGGGACATAAATGTAAAAATATGAATTGAGGGGGCTGGCCTGGTGGCATAGTGGCTGTTTGCATGCTCCACTTTGGTGACCCGGGGTTCATGGGTTCGGATCCCAGGCATGGACCTTCATCACTCATGAAACCATGCTGTGGCGGCATCCCTCATACAAAATAGAGGAAGACTGGCACAGATGTTAGCTCAGGGACAACTTTCCTCAAGCAAAAAGAGGAGGATTGGCAACAGATGTTAGCTCAGGGCTAATCTTTGTCACCAAAAAAATACATATATATATATATATATATATGTATATATATATATATGAATTAAGAACACTGTCTTGTAGTCAGAATAGTTTAAGTACTCACTTTTCCCCCAAATACCTGGATGACATTGGTAAGTCAATCAGTGCCCTAGATCTTTTTTCATTTGTAAAATGAAAGGATTCCATTTGATGATATCTGAGTATCAATCTATTTCTATTTTTTCCATTAAAAAAATTTAAGCTCGCAGCTATTTCAGTAGCTAAATATCTCCCACTTTGACATATGCTACCCAATATTTAGTTCAATCATGGATATCACACTGCAGTTTCCTCTTTTCTCTCTTTCCACAATGAGGAAATTTTTTGTTAAGCACTATGGGCAGCCTTGAATAGAAAAGAAATTATTAGAATGAAAACTGTAGAAGTAAGAAGAAAGAGAAAAATGTAGAAGCAATCCACACCATTTATCTTGGTGACACTGGGAAAGGAATATGATCATAAATTTTTTTCATATCATCTGGTTGACAGCACTACTTTCTGCTACCCACTAACACTTTAGGAATGACTAATTAATATCCAGCTATAGTCAATTTTGGGAAATCTTCTGTGTATTAACCACCTTATTTGACATAAGAATCTTCTGTATTTCAATACAGCCTGAGTACAGATGTTGAAGCTGAGGGATTGGGAATTATACAAAACCAGTAATAAAAGATTATGTATTCAAGTTATAAAAAAAGAAAAACAAAACTATATCCTACGTAATTTTGCAAGTCATTTGCTAATTTGTCTTATAAATTCATTTGTTATAAATGATACAAAACTATCACAGATATGTTTGCCAGATTTGACTTCCTGGCTATTTCCTTGTAAGTATGCTGAAACAATATCTCTATTTATTAAATATCATGCAATCTATTCAATTTATTCAAACAGCAGGTATTGAAGACATACACTGTTGAAGGCATTTGGTGTGTACTAAGGCTATTTCAGAAGCTTAACAAACACACAGAAGAAAAACAGACTTCATTAGTGGCAAAGAAGGAAATAGAAAAAAGTAAGCAAAATTTAACAACTTAGCAAACCCAGATTATAATTTTGATCCTTACTAGTCCAAAAATGTCTAAATCTGTTTGAAGTTTCCATTGTGTAAAATCTCTTATTAATTAAGTGCGAAGCATCAGTTAACTGTAGAAAACACATTTCCAGAATGAATGGGTCACGTTGCTGAACCTATTTCTGTCACCTGAGTTTGATTCTTACCGAAATGACTAGGAGCCCAACATTATAACTCAGTGAACTAAAAAATTCTTATTGTCTCTCACAATGTTAGTTTCACACTTTCATGCAGGCGTTTCCTCTTCTTTTTTAAGGCATTGCTGATCTTTATTCCCTGTTATCTCTTCAATGTTCTATCAATATTGCTTGATATAAATTTTAATTAATCATAAATGAAAACCCAACACCTGTTTAGATCTATTAGATTAACAGAACACCTGTTTTCTTCTTAACTGAGTAAATTAGTTCAGAGAATTTATTCTAATCTTTTCACTGACTGATTGCTTAAATAAATGACAGAGTTAAACCATGAAGTGGCATTGTAAAGAAATGTCCCGAACCCCCTAATGAATATATTAAATACATAGTGATCATGAAATATTATCCATTTCCCACCTGTGACCTCACAATTTTCATGACAGATGAAGAGGCAGAAATAAATTATAAAATAGGATCAGAATCCTCATTAAGCTAAAGGAATAGCTAAGTTTATTTTTGTTCGCCAACATACCAACTGGTCAATCTCATTTTAAAATGGAAACAACAAAATCTTGCTTCCATTGTTTTTGCATACAGCGTTTCTGTTCATAAATGAGAGTCCTGATGGGCACAGCTATATGCAATTAACAGGTATTTAATCACTTCTTGATGCAAAACTTATGAGTAAGAATTGAACAAAGCCAAGGTTGGGTAGTAGAGCGGGAATTCACTTGTCAGTTATAACAGAGTGAGTATGTAATATTTCATGATCGGTGTGTCTATAGTGTCCGGCATTCTTCGGGTGAGAACCCTTGGTCAATAAAGTGGTCTGCTACTTGACAGATTATCTGGTAGGTCTACAAACAAAACAAGCATAAGGCACAGCCCCTTTTGCAGCTTCTGAAGATCTTTTTAAGGATATGTAGATTTCTCATTTCCTATACACACTCCTTCCATGATTATCATATTATATGTTTATATTTCATAAAATACTATCTCAAATTCCTCTTTAAACTATTTTTTAGTACACCTCACAGAATCTCTCATTCTAATGACTTCAATGAATGGCAACACCACCATTTGAATGAAAAAGTCTCAGTTTTTCCAATTAAGATTTCTGATTTTCTCATTTTGTAGTAATTGATCATAAAAGTCTTTAATGACCCTCAATAGCTTTCAGGGTAAAGTTGAAACTTCTAAATTTGTACATATGGTGCATAATGATCTGACATCTTCCTAACTTTCTAGCTCAAATTCTACTATTTCCTCTCCATTTACCACTTGTTCCAAGGAAACCGATCAACTTAAGTTTACCTGAATGTGAATGATGGTTTGCATTTACCCATGGCTTATCCTCTGTCATGACTTTTTCTTCTGCCTACATCTTGACCTATCATATATTCCTCGTTCTTCAAAGGTACCTCATTCTTTGTCTTTCTATACCCTCAGGTCTGATTTATAGAGAATTCCTCCTTTCTTCCATCGCATCCTTAACATATGCATCTGTACCCAGGCGTTGTCACAACATTCTTGCTATTGTTGAAATAAGTGTTATGAGCCACTCACCAGTACTTACTCAGAACACATCTGAAAAACAACCCACCCCAAATGAAAATCAATTTCTGATTCAAGCTACTGATTAAATCATGTAGGTAGATACATAAGTGTATGTATTATAAATATACATGTATATATGGATTGATACACATATCAAGATATACAATAAACCAAGTTTTCTCTTACTGCCATGACAAATTATCACAAAGATAGTGGGTAGTGGTCTAAAGCAACACAATTTATTATCATATGGCTCTAGAGGTCAGAAGTCCTAAAATCAAGGTGTTAGCAGGGCTGCATTCCTTCTAAAGGCTCTAGGGGAGAATCTGCTTCCTTGCCTTTTCTAGCTTCTAATGACTACCTGCATTCCTTGGCTCGTGGCTCCATCTTCCACTTTCAAAACTATCAGGATAGCATCTTCAAACCTTTCTCTGACTCCGACCCCTCCTTCCCTCTTATAAGGACCGTTGTAATTACATTGAGCCCACCTGGATAATCCAAGAAGTCTCTTCGCCTCAATATCCTTAACTTAATTACATCTGCAGAGTCCCTTTATCATGTAAAGTAATATATTCATTTGTTCTGGGGATTAAGATATGGGCATCTTTAGGGGGGGTATTATTTAGTGTGTCACACTTACTAACTGTAGAATTAAATAAATAGACATACTAGATACTAGATAATTTACAGATATAAGTATAGTAATACATAGATCCTGATCTCTAAGACCTTTGAGTTCAGCAGAGGAGATAAAATACATGTATGAATGCAGTAGTCCCCTCTTATCTGCAGTTTTGCTTCCCATGGTTTCAATTACCTGTGGTCAACAGCTGACCAAAAATATTAAACGGAAAATTCCAGAAATAAACAATTCATAAGTTTTAAATTGTGCACCACTGTGAGTAGCATGATAAAACCTCTCACTGACCTGCTCTGTCCCATCTGGGAGGTGAATCATCTCTTTGTCCAGCGTATCCACATTGTGCATGCCACCCTCTGGTTAGTCACTTAGTAGCCATTTCAGTTATCAGATTGTCAGGGTATCACAGTTCTTGTGTTCAAGTAACCTTAATTTTACTTAATAATGGCCCCAAAGTGCAAGAGTAGTGATGCTGGCAATTAGGATATGCCAAAAAAAAGGCCATATGGTGATTCCTTTAAGTGAAAGGGTGAAAGTTCTTGACTTAATAAGGAAAGAAAAAAAATTGTATGCTGAGATTTTTTTTGGATGCACACAAAAAATTGTACGCTTCTATCCTGAAATCGTGAAGAAGGAAAAAGAAACTCTTGCTAATTTTTCTGTCACAGGTCAAACTGCAAAAGTTACAGCCACCATGCATGGTCAATGCTTAGTATAGGAAAAAACACAGTATATATAGGATTTGGCAGTGTCCAAATTTTCAGGCATTCATTAGGGGTCTTGGAACAGATCCCCTGCATTTCCCCTACTATATACATATAAATATTTACCAAAAAACACAAATGTTATCATATGAGAATGCTAAAGATGAAGTGCTGTAGGAGCCCTGAGAATGGGTAGAATATTTATAAGGAAGCAAAAATGATGATTTCATAACCTTGTACTACAACTGAAGAATGGGTGAACTTTGGACTTGCAGAAATAGAGCAATTGCTAAGTTAGATAAAAGAATAGATAAATACATTGTTTCCACTATTGCTAAAATCATCAAAGCATTATACTTCTGGTCATTTGGAAAGTATATTTCTTTTTATCTAGAGAATTCATTCTAAGTAAATTCCAAAGTGGTTAGTTTGTGCATCCTTTTTCTGTAAATAATGCTGTATGGGATTGTGGCACTATTCAACCTCTGATACTATGCATATTTTAAATCAAACAGCTCAACTATTGAATCAGTTAAATGAAACAACAGTTCCTTGGTTTGCATTTATTAGTGTTTATATTATCTACAGCTTAACTTTTAATTATATCATCTTCAAATGAAGAACAATTTCTTTTGTTTATTTAATATGTTGATTATGGAAATGCTGAATGGGCTGATAATTTTCAATATTAGTTAATCGTAATGCTTCAAAATCAATGTCTAAGTCTTCTGCTGATTCAGCTAATTTTATAGGATGAATCTATCACCAAGAAAAAACACATATATAAGTGTGATATATAATATGAGTTACAAAAATAAAAACCCAAATCCAAAACACTGTATAAATAATAAACAAGCTACAGCAAGATTCTTTTGCTATATTAGAAGCCATTTAAGCTTATGATGTCTTACTAACAAAGGAAAATCATAATCATATAGTGGTAGAATGTAAATTGTATGAATTCTATATATGCTTATAACTATTTAACATCACTAATTCTATAAACAATGTTTATGTTAAAATACAGGCTATGGTTTTTAACACTTAAGAAAAGAAAAAACCAGATTGCTAGGTCAACTGAATTAGTAGCATATTTGATCATGTAAGCTGCTGATTGATAGAATTTGCGCTGTATGAGAAATTGATCAATTTTTTGGAAGAAAAAATGACAAATTTTTCAAAAGATATTAAAATAATAATAGAGACTCAATGAAATAAGATCCCAACCTTGTTTTTTCTACAACTATGATATATATGGCTTGTTGGTTTCAGTTTTCTGTTTATGGAATAAGGAGTTTGGCTTAAATTATTTTTATAATATCTTTTACTTCCAAATTTCTCTATTTCAAAGTTTTAATGATTGTACTTATGTAATAATAATTAAAGCAATTTGAAATTGTGTTATGTATAAATATCATTTAATATATGATATATTTACATTTATATAATATATGATATATATGATATTACATTTATATAGTATATGATATAAATTTACATTTTATAATATATCAATTGCTTTATAAATAAAATTATTTTTCCATTACCACATAATGCAAGAAAGCTTGCAAGATTTTTTGCTAAATTGAAAGATAATGCTTTGGGAGATTTACTGTTATTCAATACCAAATTCATATTCCATAGAGTTGCCCTAGAGTGAGCAGTCATTCTCTAAGCACGTGGTCAATGAAGCTTCCTCCAGAGTGAATACAGTACCAGTGAATGCACACAACTTCACACTAACTAATGATTCCTTAAAGCAGAGTTTGACTAACGTGGCTAGTGTGGACCAAATCATGCCTCCCACTTGTTTTGTAAATAAAGTTTTACTAGAACACAATCATGCCTATTTGTTTACTGGTTGTCTAAGCTCCTTTTTGCACTACAGTGACAGAGTTGAGTAGTTGCAACAGAGACCATATTACCTGTGATGGTGCTCAGGGCAAGCTGCCCCAGGAGGCACCACTCTGGTATGCGGATTATTTCGAGCTGAAGACAATAAGGACTCAGAGAGCTCAGGAAAATATTTGAGTTTCCCCTCCCAAACTGCCTAAAGAATTTAAAACCAAAAAATCTGTTTTAGGAAGGGGTTATTATCATGACTGCTATAAAAGATAATTTAGGATAGAGGTTACAATAGAAAAGGCACCAACAAGCCCCTCTTATCGGGAGTCCTGTCTCTCTGGCCACATTCTCTGGATGGCCCTGCGAGGAGTTGTCAGACAATCATTTACAAGGGAAGTCTCCATTTGTAAAAGTATCTCCCTCTCTGTATTGAGAAAAAGGGGGGGTGAGCTCATTTCTAGTAACTTATCAATGTGGAAGATGAGGCCTTGGGGCTGTATAATAAACCTTACTCTTGTTTACTGTGCTTTAGTGGTAATCTCCTGTAACTGACTCCCCCACCCCCAAAATCCTCCTTTGTCATTGGCTGAAAATGATATTTAAGACGAGAATTTCTGCTATTGTGTTGGGAAACGCAGTGTCCCTGCTTTCTCCCATGTATACATGTTATTAAACTTGGTATTATTTTCTCCTGCTAACCTGTCTTGTTGATTATTTGGCCAGCCAGAAGAACCTTAAGGGAAAGGGCAGAGGGAGATTCTCCCTCTTCCCCCGACACCTGCAAAGCCTTGTAGAGAAAAAATTTGCTAACTCTTCTTCTGAAAATAGTGAAGAATTAAACTAACAAGTAAAACAGCAACATTGAACAACATAAAGCAAAATGTTGGAGAGACCATGAGTAACAAATGGAACTTGGAAAATGAATAAGAATGTGTATTTTGTACAAGGGATTTTTATGAGTTGATTAAATTGAGTAGATTCCAATTGTAGAGTTACATAAATGAAAATTATTTGTATGCGTATGTGTATAACATTGATTTTAAAAACAGTCTGGGTCTGTGAGCTCTTTCTTATTGTCCATGAGCTAGAGCAAACAGCGTCACCCATGAGGCCTTGATGGTTAAATACTATGAATAAAACAAGAGTGGTTGGTTATTGGCAATGAACACATCAAAATTCAACAAAGGAGTTCTAAACCTGAGAGTCTGATATTGTATCACTGAAATCAGTAAGTTATTTAATACAGCATAATCTCCAAGTACTTTATAACTGTAAATGTCAAGGGAGGTCCAGGGCAACAGTCTGGCATTCTGGAGGACTTCTCATCACTTTACATAGAGTAGCTCAGCTCAACAAGTAAGACCTTCCTTTGCTGAGCAGTGCCTCTTGCTTTAATGAATCTCATTGGTTTTTGACCAGGGGCCCGTGGTAGCAGTGTAATCTAAGAGTTGCACAGGGCCCTACCCCTGATATTCCAGCATCCACACAACTGACATCCTTTCCTAAGTAAAGGGAAGAAATTTGAATCTAATGCATTCCAATGAAACTTACTGTAAATCCATTCTTTGGTCCCTTTGTACTATTTTAATGCTTTCTTTGCTTCTAAATTAGGACTCGAATAGAATGATACTTTAGATAGTTACTCTTACTGTAAATCTACATTGGTTTGGGTGTCCAATTTAATTGTGACTAATATGTCAATTTTATTTGTGAAAGCCAAGCTATGACCAAGGAAGCATAGACCCATTAGGGAAAAGAGAAAAGGGTTCATTTCCTTCCACAATCCAATAGCTATTGTGGCCCAGTGCAAAGTGGTTATTATTCATTAAAAATTTAGTGGTTCTACTACATGAAACAACATCGCTTATGTCATGACTTTGGAAATATCCTAGTGCCTTGACCACCTGTACTATACAAGGAAAAAAGAAAATCATAAGGAAAAGGAAAGGTTAGGAGGTGTAGATGGAAAATTATTTGCTTTTCAGTGAAATTGACACATCATTTTTATGCAAATGTGTCTTCCCTCTTCCTATTCTGTGAGCTATTCCTCTCACAAAAAGAGTTTTAGGCTAATTGTTGTTATCTACGACTTGCTAAATCTGTTTTCTAAATTACAAATTCAGCCTTCACTGCGGGTGTACTGCCAGCCACTTGTTTCACAAAAGATCTTTGTACTAATTGTTTTATCTGCTGCTTGCTAAATCTGTTTGCTAAATTATACCTTTCATTGAAATAACACCAAAATCTACTCGGGAAGCAATTAGTAGATATTGACATCTTTTTAAAAAAAGCAGAGCTTATATGCTTTAGATTGTGTGGGCTGGCCTGAAAGATAGATGTACAAAAAAAATGTATCAGTCAGAGGATGACAGGGCTTTTAGGAGGCTATAACGTTATTTCACAAATTCATTTTCTAAGAGATTTGCCAAAAGTAGGTCTCTTGATGCTCGGTGTGTCTAAAACCATGTAAGGATTGTATGAGACTTTGTTATATACTATTATTAAAAATAAATTTTATAGATATCTGTTCTGAATTTAAAATAGCGAAGCTCCTGCCCAGATTTTAAATTTTCATATAGTTTCTTCTCCAAATTGCAATTAAGATTTGCTGAGCATATAACAGTTTTGTCTCAGGAACAGAGATACTAAGCATTATTTTTGTGGTGGTTAAAAAAGGCATAACAAAATGAAATATATAAAGAATAAGCTTTTATTATCGTTATAATATATTGTCATGTTGGATTTTAACCTTCATGAACTAATATCCATTTATCACTCTTTAAAAATAATATTTATGAAGTCATTTATTCTTGATATGTTTAAAAATCTCAGAAAAACAATCTGTACCAACAAACCAAAAAAAAAGTTAAGGAGATTGGTGAATAGGTGCCAAGTGAATTCTAACATGGGATGAAAATGAGGCTTTCATTGTTGCCATGGGGCAGAGTTGAGATTCTGTATGAATCACATGATTTATTCCATTTTGTTGAAACTTCACCAGTGTTTCATTTAATGACATATATAAATAATGTGTGTTTTTTCAGTCCAATTGGATTTTGCTAATAGAAGAAGAATTTCAAAATTTCAGGATAAAAACGGGCTACTATGTTCTAGATTCCCTTTCCCAATGGAAATTTGTTTAAAATTAGTGTTACATATTTCCAACTTATATAGGCAATGATGTTAAACTTGGATTCTTAAACAATACAATTTTGTCATGGATTCCCAATACACAATAAAAAAACTTTTATCACAAAATACTGTATACCTAAATGGAAATCAATAAAATAGGATAAAAATTTCCCTGTGAGAGTGTGTCTGCCTGGAGCATGTTTAACAACATAAATGGTAGATTCATCAATTAATCAGTGAAAATTAATTTAAAAATATTTTTTATGTATCATTTCCTATGGGTTTTATAAGGAAGAAGAAATATATCCATTATTTTAGAAAGAATGTATAATAGATTGTTATTGGTGGACAGATTAAAAATAAATCCAGGCTTGACTGATACTAGAAATGTGAACACTTTATTGATACTTAAAAACAAAAACAAAGAAATATAGTAAATTAACAGTGTTTTAATTTTACTTCTGATAAAATATCTGAAAGTAGTAGTAATTAAATTGAGAAAAATCAGAGTAAGAGTATTGTTTTCATTTTTTATTGTGATTTGGAATGAGACTAGCCAAATACACACATACACACACACACATAGATATATAGATATATATGTATATGTGTATACAATGTCCAACCTAATTTGCTTTTTTTTTTGCTAAAATACAAATAAAAATATTTAACGATGAGGTTCTCCACACAAATGCTAATTCAGAAAGGAAGTCAGTGGTTAAATTGAAATGTAGTTTAACCATGAGAAACAAAATTTAAACTGTTAAATATTATTAGTAAAATGTTACAGTTCCTATTTTTTCTTAGACATGTAGTGACACAGCTCAGATTTACTTAGCATTCTATTACTCTTTTGCTGCTTTTATTGATATATCTTATTGAACAATTAGACAGAGATTGATTTTGAAAAATAAATTTATCATGCTAGAATTTAAGGATTCCATTTTGTCACACTTCATTCTAAATTACAAAAATAACTTTATCCAAAATCTGCTCTTTGGTGTTTATTTTTGTTGATATAAAATTTTCATTCATCCTATTAGATTTGAGCAAATTCAATTATAAAAGGTATATGATTATAAAATTCTTCTCTATATTTCTCTTAGGTATGTTTATAATCTATTAAATTACTCAAAAAATAGTGCTCCTCAAAAATCCCTTTATCCTAACTTTTTACTGTAAAATAGGTTTTAACTTTGACCTGTTCCACTACTCCATTAAAACTACTGCCTGGAAGGGCACAGGGACCCAGCAGACAGCATATCCAACTAGTTGCATCTTATCATCCTGTTTTTATTTTTACAGCTTCCATTCACCTCTTCCATTTGAAAATCTTTCCTCCCTTGGAATCTGTGACAGAATTTTTCAATTGATTTTTATCCTTAATTGATAACAACTAGATTTCAGTCTCTTTCTACGGATGTATATACATCTTAAATATAAATATTTTCTAGAGTTAAGTTGTTTTATAATTTGACATACTCTCAGACTTCTCTATAGAGATGATTCTGAACTCTAAGTCTTTAATATTTTCCTCATGTCTCTAAACTCCAGTCTCATGTTAGTAACTGCCTGTAGATACATTCACAGGCTGACTTTAAACTTAATACACTCAAAATAGGAACTACCATCATTTTTTCAAGCACAGCCCCTACAGACATACTTATTTATGTTACCAAGAGCATTACACATAAAGGCCACATTTTGTCTGATTTTTCCAGCACTGGATCATCTCTAGGTCTGGATCTATTGACTACTTTCTCTCTTGACTTTGGTTAATTTTTTTAGCTTTTTTGTATAGAGCAACTTTTTAGATCTTATGGTGAAAATGATAAGCAGAGAATGAGGTAAATGTTATTTAACCTTTGGAATGGACATACCTTTTATTTTGTCAAGCTATAATTGTGAGGTGTTTAGTCAATCTTGTCTGGAGTTGATTTGGGTTTGGGTTTTTTTTTTTTAATCACTTTTGTATTGAGACTTCAAATTCTTTCAGCCTTATGCAGCTGGTACCATGTGCTGAGTATGGAACCTGGTGTGTCAAAGAGATGTCTGTCTTTCTACTCTACTTTCACCTGAACATGCATGTGCCACAGAGAATGTCTGTCTATAGACTTTGGGCCCTCCCACAAAGAGCAGTACATTGCCATTGCTGTTTCTGGGTGCAGGCATTAAGGTGAAGGTAAGAGTAGTTCTCTCTTCAACTTCTCCAGCCTCAGTGCTTTGGCCTCTTGGAGTGGAGCTTTCTCTATGTTCCTTATGACAGCCAAAATCTGCCTTGTGTCTGAGAGAATCTTGAGAAGGAACGAGTTTTCATTCCTTACCGTGGTAATACCAATCTCTCTTGAATCAGTGCAGGATTCTCAGTCCAAGTAGGTTTCTTGCCTTTCACTAGAGACTGCTACTTTTTGCTTCTATCCTTCCCTCAGAAGCGGTTTACCATTACCTGGGACAAGGCCAAAATGGTGGTCTCCTGCCTCTTTCCCAATGATATGGCTTGTTTGTGGCAGCAGGGTTAGTTCCTTACCCCTTACCTCAGGGGTAGATATCTTTTGCTTCTACCTAGAGGCAGTGGATCTAGACCGCAGCCCTTGGAGAAGAGTTTCCTGCTCTAACCAAGGCACTTATGGTGTTTGCTTTTCTATGAGAGAAGATTCCAGAGAATGATCAGGGTTTTGTGCCATTACCTAAGTTAGTCAAGACTTTGTGCCTTTGTCCAACTGAGGGTACTCTCCCAGCTCTCTTCCCTGCCCTTAATCTATCTCATCAAAGAAATGGAAAAGTCCTCTCAAGTGAGTGTGATCTCCACTTGTATCTGGGGCTCCAAGGAATTCTAAACTGTCACACTTTACCAATATTTGACATTTAAGAATTTGTTAAATTTCAGTTGTTTTCTTTCATACTTTTAGGATGGTTGCCTCTTTCTACAATAGTCTTTTTTGTCTCTTCTTGGAGAGGCTTGTCACTCTGGTTCACTTGGTAACTTTGCAACCTCGGCTCTCTGATGGACTTGAGAAAAGTTAAGATTCTGCTGATTTTCTTGTTTTCTTGTTTTAGGGTAGGAGCAATATCCTCTTGTGGCTTTCTACTTTGTAAGCAGAGATAGAATTTGAGTGCAAGTAATTCATTCAGGAGGTAGTTCTTGGAAACAACTTTGGGGCAATGGGAAGTGAACAGTGAATGGAAGAAAGGCAATACAGATTGTGTCAATGAGCAGGTGTAACTGTAGAACTGGAGACCTATGGGAGACTGTGTAGCACTAGCCTCAGAGCTTTCCCGCCTGAAGGATGAGAAAACCGGTGTGGTTATCCACCAAGGATTGCTCTCCATCACTGTGTGAGGACTGCTTCCATGGCCTTACATTTGGAAGAGTTCTTTGCTTTATAACTTTTCTCTCTGATTTTCCTGAAAAAACATCATATATATAACGTATGTACAAACGTGAAAGAGTTGCACAGAGCAGTGGTTACACTTGATTGCATTCCAAAAGATCCAGAAGTATAAGATTTCATTACCAAGCAATTCTATAATTTTCCTTCTTGTGTCAATGTCAGAGTATTTGCAGAATGAATGAATTATGAAAGATATGAAAATTCTAACGTAAAGGTATGTTTTAAATTATAAATGTGATTAGAAACATTTATGTAAAGTTATGTAAACACAAGTACTTCTTTTTATTTTCAAATTAAAAAATAGAAATTTGAGAAAGTGGTCAGAATGTAGTCTTTAAATGCTTGTTACTTTTTAAGAATTTTCAAACATTTCCGGATTCTCTACGTAAAACAAATCAGTAATATCTAATGTTACTCTGACAAGCAAATTATGTATTGGAAAGTGAAGATTTACCTATTATTTATCTTTCTGAGTCCTATGACTTAAATACTAAGTTCTATTGTTTTTCTTCAAAGTTGTTATAATTTTTCATAATTATAATTAATCTATATATATTTTAATGTATTTCTGCTGGGACAGGAACTTTTGAGAAATGCATTTAATTTTAATAAGCATGAATCAAATTTATTTTGGGTTGCATATTTTGTATCATGGGGTTAGTGTTTATTTTAGCTAATTTTTTTATGAGTGTTTTATTGAATTCTGGGAATATGGATGGAGTCTGGTGATAATTTACATATCTCTGTTAATACATTGCGCTTGTTAGCTCCACAAAATAAAATAGAAATAAACCTCTCTGAGCCCAATAGAGTTTATAGTTCCAATTTAATCTAGTCTTTACCTGTTGCGATGAATAATAATAACTGGAAATGTGACCATTGGTAAAAATATAATAGGAAAAGAGGGCTGTGTCTGCTGCTCATATTGTAATTTCACTTTTATGAGAATCTAAGACTATGTACCATTCAAATCTCCAGGTATGATCCTTGTTATACCAACATAGCATACTATGAAATTCCCAGCAGTGTAGATAATTTAAATGATTAAATGAGTGATTTGAATCAGGAGTTATCATAGAGGCCAATAGTAGATAGAATTTCAAAATAAGAGATCAGATGCTAATAAGAGGTAAGGTAAAATGATCACAGAAAAGGAACTATTGCATTTGTTAATATAGAGCTCAAACAAAAGCAGTTTCTATGCAGTTTTTTTGGCGGGGGGAGGGAGATATAATTCAAAGGGCTTCAGGACAGAATCTGTGACAAGTAATAAAGTGGAAACAGCATTTTTTTTTTCCTGTGAATGATGAAGACAGAAATGGAGTGGTAGCTAGTGTGGGGTGGTTTTATACGTTTGTTTGCTGTTTTGTTTGGAAACTCCTGTAACATGTTCATATGCTAATAGGAATTTTCCAGTGAAAATGGGTCATTGGTTATGCAAGTTAGGGAGGGGTATAAATGTTGGAGTGAGGTTCTCGCAAAGGATATAGAGTAAAAGGACCAGACAACAACTTAATGAATGAGTTGTCCTTTCACAGGAGCAAGAAGACCTTAATAATTGAGAAACATCATCATTTGTCAAAATAGAAAAGGGAGATGTTATCATCACAAATGCATAGGTTCAGGATTTGATGTGTGATGATGAATAACAAGATCCAGTTTGACAGCTTCTCTTTTCTCATTGAAGTAAGAGACATTGGGAGTAATCGATGTGTAGGAGCATTAGCATATTCAAAACATTATTTTTAAACAAAAAACATTATACATTGTGCACTAGTCCTATACATGATCAGAACTTGAAAAATAGGCAAATATTTACCTAAGGAATATTAATTTTCATCCTCTGAAATCATTCCCTCTAAGATCTGAACAGAGATAATTATGTCCCACTGCAGAAAGAGTTCTTCGCTCATGTAAACATGGGTAAGAAGATTTCCAGGGCTTTTGTGTGTTCCTTATTTTCCCTTAGAAATAAAAGCAAATATATAACATTTTTTCTGAGCCCTTCCTACTAATAAATGGTAGCATTCCTTTGATTATAAAGATGGGTAATTGAGATTTACAGCAGATGATTAACTTAAACATAGATTCATTGGTGCGGGCATGAATAATCCAGAATGTTTTCATAAACTCTAAAGCAGCAAGCATAGTCATATATTCACAGGAAGTGAAGCAGCTGAGAAAGTATAGGCAATGATGTTTTCAATTACAGTATGATGTAATATGATGGTTTTTGAGTAATTATCAGAGACTGACACTGGGAAGTAGTCTCCTAATCAGAGAATTTTGATTAATCTAATCACTGCTTCACTGTGCCTATGCAAATAATGTCTCCATTGGTGTTCTAATTTGAAACAATAGGTTTCTTTTTAAATGAATAAAAGCAAGTTACCAATGATAATGACAGCATTATGGCTAATATTAAAATCTGAAAAGCAATATGACAGAAATAATAAATTTGATTACTAAAAGAGAAAAATGAAAGTTCAATGACAATATTTACTCAGACAAAATTGTTGTCATCACTAGCCAGGAGCATGCAGATAATAGAGAAAGACATTATCTAATTAAATATGCTGTTCTGGTTCTGAGTCTTTTGAGTACTGAATATTCTCATCCCTTTTGAATCATGTTAGTACATAAATAAGTTATTTGAAAGTAATTTTAAATTATAATTAAATGTACATTGTTATTATTTAATACATTATCAACTTTGTCCCCCTCCCTACCCACAACTAGAACTCATCTTGTTCCCATGCTATGATGTTAAATGTAAAGCTGATCAGAATAAGTTAATCCAAGAAGAGAATTATAGCTATATGACTCCCTTTTTTAATCTAGAAAATATAAATATATGCACTCTAGAAATCATAATAGTTTATAAACACTAAGAAGTTCAAGTGGGATTTTGAAAAGTATAGGCAAATCCAAGGGACTAAGATGCTGTATGCCAGTTAAGAGTTCCTGGTGTTCCATCTCTTCGCCACTAGCTGAGTATTGATGTGGGAATTACCTCAAGTCAAGTGGAGACGTAGAAAGCATCAGTTTGAATCAGAGGTGATGCACAGGAGCCAAGAGTCAAGAAAAGAAGAATTTACATTCCAGAATCTCTAGACTGGCACCATCTCTACCACTCATATGACTAACTTTGTCCCATTCCATTTAGCACAGCAAATGCCAGTGTCTCTATCACCTGAGATGGTGATGGAGCATCAGGAAGTGCCTTTCTCCACCTTATCCATGACTGCTCAGGTTCCCTGGCAATGACTTCCAATTCAAATACCCCCACAGGCCCATTCCATACAATCTGCTTTGTCCAGGCTACGGCGTGAGCATATTTATTGTTGATTTCAGGACCTCTGCCTAAGTCCATCCAGCCTGCAGTTATACCAGAAAACACAGGAATTTGATGGTTTGGGCATGCTAATCAAACTTGTAAGCAGTTACAAAGTAATCTTCATATCATCTTCTCATTTCTGGACTTTATCTCCCTCTTCCTCTAAACATGGAAGTATAAATCTTTATGTTGTTAAGCATCCTGAGGAAGATAAACTCATTCTACCCCCAGTAATCGTGATATTGACTTTACCATGATGTTGACAATCAACTGGTTCTTGTGTACAGATTTAGGTATATTCAAGATGGGTGGGACCGGTTTCTCTGGGCTCTTCAAAGCCTTGACAAAGAAATTCAGCTCCTCCTTCTTCAAGAAAACATCTATCTTCTATAGCATGTTCATTCCTGCCATGAAGCTGTGGCTGCATGAGAAGTGCTATAAACATTTTTGTCATAGAAATCACTTAGTTTGAAAAGGGAGACCAGGAAGGCTTCTATTTTGGCTGGTTTCATTTTATCCTTATTTCAGGAAGCATCTTTGCTCTTTCATTATTCTTGTATAACAACAGAAGTTTTTCAATAGGATGACAGAAAAACAGCTCAGTCAGCATAGTCTTTCTCCACTTCTGGGCAAAATTAATCCTTCAGGAACAGACATGCTTGCTTAGCAGAATTTTGAGAGCTATAGCAAAAGGTCCTAGCGAATACTCTTCAGGCATAGAGACACCATCAGCCAGACCCAACAGGATAATAAGGACAGCTAACTTGGTTTACTGAACAAGAATACTTGAAATGGAAGCCTTTGTCCTTGAGTTGTTGATTATCATAGTTCATCACTGGACAATTGATGTTTGCTTTTATGATGACCCAACATCCACTCTAAACTTATTAGAAAGTCACAACTAGATGATAGAGTGATCATGGGAAGCTCCAGGTTCACACAGAAGCATCTATGCTGGTAATGTTTGATCATAAAAAAATATAGGTAGATGGTTAAAAATTTCTACATAATCCAAATAAGGTTTTGTATGCTTATAACATTTTGTTACTTTTTTCCTTTTTAGTTTAAGTGATATATTCGAGATATTATTTAGATACTGTATGGTTAGTGATGACAGTAGATTATTTACAAATAGAGACGATGTTACATCAATCATATTTGGAGATGGATCAATTAATGAGAGAGTGACCGTATATCCCAGGTGTCCAGGAAAATACTCATTGATGCCTTTTTTCGTGGCATAATAATTATTATTGTCAATTTTCACTCTCACAAGTGTCCCAGTTTAGATGATAAATGATATGGGTTATCCCAGTTTATGTGATGCAATTTTCCAAAATGTGACATGGGGAATAGGTAGATGAGTTGGAATTGACCAAAATTCTAGGGTTTTATTTTTCTGAGTATTAGATTGGTCATCGATACAGATAAAAATATCATCTACAAGAATGGTTGAGTGTAGAGTGAAGAAATACAAAAAGCTGTCTCTAAGTCTTTAATAAATGAGAGGTACTATCAGAGAGATTTGTGTAGGTAGAGAGGTTGACATAGATTTAAAATTTTTTTCTTAATTCAATAAAAAAATGATGGCCATGACATGGCAATCGGCAAGTCATAGAGCAAGTAGGACAACAAACCCACATTGGAATCCTTAAGTGTATGAAATAGGGAATAAACTCTCTTACTTGGGAGAGTTTCGAGGAAAGGGATGTCCCTGGAAAAGGGCTAAGTTTCAGTTAAGGTGAAATGGTAGAGTATCAAGTTTAAAATAGCAGCTTATGATATTATTATATTTCCTGAGATATGGAGTAGAAGTTCCAAAGGCCACAGTGAAAGAATTTGGTTGTGGAGAAAAGATGAGGGAGAAACTAGAAATGGGCAAGAAGATAATAAATTAGAATGTTTTGGCAATGCTAATACAGTAAAGAATGGATCTGTGTCTGTATGTATTTCTTTTTAAGTCTTGTACCTCAATACGTTACAGATAGTATTCTCATAGTAAGATTTAATCATTTTAGCCAAAAAAGTCTTGCAATTAAAAAAAATAGTACCAGATTTACAGACAATGAAGAAACACGCCGGATGACTTAATCCACTTGGTGTGCATAAGAGTTCATAGAAATTAAATTTATGACTGTTTGTGCAGTTTTGATCACTATTATATTTGCATACATGTAAGAGAAAACCAATTGGTAATAGGGTCAAGAAAAGACTGAGTAGGCAGTAAACAAGATTGTCTAAAACAACAAACCCTACCCACATTAAAATGAAATGATGACAAGGAAAATAGAGACTGTCCGGAAGAGTTCCCCTAGGGGAGTACTAGTCAGAATCTAGAGGAATTTAGAGTGAGAATAAAACAGATAGTGATTATTATTATTATTCAAATGAGTTCATAAAGCTGCATACTGTGTCTGAGACTATCTGAAGGAATGAGTAGTTGTTTCTCTCAAGTCTTCTGATCATGTCCATCAACTTAAACCTTACAGTGGCATAAATTCCTCTTTTGACCTGTTTCTACTAGCTGATAGCATTCCATGTAGCACGTTGTGTAATGGGTTAGACAGAAACTCAGCTTCCTCATGGCTTATGTTGGTTGAGCTCAGATTCAAATGTTCAAGGCACCCAATGTTTTAGATTGTTCTCCCTTTCCATATCACTGTCTGTGAAAGAAATATTGTCATTTCTTCTGATGACCTAATTGCAGATCTATTCAGATAACTCAACATTCATGATTCAGGTAGCTTTCCATCTCAACGTATTAGTATCACTTCAGGGACTGGGAGATTGTGGAGCTCTTTTTGATGGTACATATGTGTTACATAGAGATTGTTCTGGCCATGGCAGACTATAGCTATAAACTCTACCCATATTTCTTACTTCTATTAAGAATGGATGACATTATTCACAGTAAAAATTGAAAGGATCAAAGTCACGATGTATTTGGTCCTAATAGTCTCTTGGAAGAGGTGAGACAGAGGTTAGCTACTTCTTCCAATAGACCAAAATCTACCTTTATGGAATGCTCTTCTAAGTCAGATATTATGTCAGTAATTGCTTTGAGAGAAGTATAGAAATGTAAGACAGCCATGAAAAAGGATATTGGTATTAGAAGAAGTGTTTTGAAACATATGCCTGAGATACTGTTGCCTTTACAAGAGCACCTGAAGTAAAATTAAAGAATTTAATTATTAAATCCTTTGGACAGTAACAGCAGTTCTTCCTTTGCAGGTAGTTGTTTTCCTCGCCGAGTCTATTCATGTGTACTTTATCGAATAAGGCAAAATCTGACAGTGTTAGGCTGAATACTGGCAAAAGATGGAGTATGAGCAAAAGCCCACTTTATGTAGATATATCTTAATTCTAACTAAATATCTTCCTTTTGGATAGAAATAAGGGGATAGAAAAGGTGTCATTTACCATCCTATCTTTAAAATGTATATTATGCAAAATATTTAGCTTTGGCAAATGAGTTATGGGTCAGGTGAAGTGCTAATAGAAAGCCAGTATATCAGGAGTAAATTATGTTTTGTAATTTATCACCTTAAACAAGCACAACGTAAAAGGGAGAGGTCGACATTGTTATACTGTGAACTAAGGGGAATCGTCAAATGGGGACTAGAAGGTAGAAAATGTTATCAGTAAATCTGAATATTCTAAATAGAAATAAAAATTAATCTATCACATTATAGCAAACCAATTCAAGTAAGTCTTAAAATGAAAATAAGCACAGGTTTAAAATTTTAAAGATAAACTTAATGAGAAAGCTCTCTGTATTGAAGGAAGCGATATAGTTTTTTAAAAATAATTTCAGCTTTTAGAGCCAGCCCTGAGGGTCTAGTGGTTCAAGTTGGGTACTCTCAACACTTCAGCAGCCTTGGTTCGTTTCCTGGTCACAGAACCACACTGCTCGTCTGATAGTTGCCGTGCTGTGGCAGTGGCTCACATAGAAGAACTAGAAGGACTTACAACTAGGATATACAGCCATGCACGGGGCCTTTGGGGAGATAAATAAAAAAATAAAAAGAAGAAGATTGGCAACAGATGTTAAATCAGGGCAAATATTTTTAAAAAACTATTTCAACTTGTAAAACAGCATTAATAAGCAAAACATGTCTTCTAAAATGTAAATCCATCTGTGATTCATTTCAGTAGCGATATACCAAAGAAGTAACTTGTTAGAATAGTCAAACGTGCTGAAATGCTACCATTCTCTATTTGAAATTTGGCACTAGAGATATACTATAAGGTTTATTTTTCTAAAGAAGATTTAATCAAATAATTCAATTCAAATAACTCATTTTTAATTTATATCAAAGTAATATATATCAACCATTATATAACAAATTGAAATTTCACTGCTCAATCATGCTTATAAATCCCACTTTCATTTAGCTTAGAAGAAATAATAGCCAAACGTAGTTGTTTAAAAAATCCAGAGTTCAATATATTATGGAATGTACAAAAATATTTTTCCTTCACAGTGATTGTATTACTAAACAAAATTTCTACAGAAAATTTCCTTAGTTCTTACATTTCTTTTAGTGCGATTCCCATATATTTTCCACTGATTACTATTGCTTCTATCAAAGGATAAAGTTTCTTGAATTGCAAACTGTTTACCATTAGCTTTGATAGCAAGAAATTGCAATCTTACCCCCTTCGCTGTATCAGCATGTTCTTTTTCTACTGTTGTAGTTGGTGGCAAAAATTACAATACTTATCATGATTTCTCCAAATTTTACATAAGAACTTAGAGCTACCTTAAGTAGTTAAAATCATATCTCATTTTTCTACAGCTTAAAACATTATCCCTATGTCATGGCAATAATTTTTATTTATAAATCATTTCCCAAGCAACAGGGTACATTTGTGGATTGCTTGTTAAAACTTAAGCTACTTATAACTTTCTTCTTGAATTAGAAATGAATGATCTAGTGACCAATACGTGGTCAATGAGGAAAACTTCAAAAGTAATTAATGAATAACAGATAAACATAATAAGAGTTCTCTCTATTACCAAACTCCAATGAAAATGCATAGATACATGGACCAAATATATATGCATGTGTATGTGTGAGTTTGTGTAATTTTGTATGAGAACTAATGAAATATAATGATAAAAGTTGGCCATATATCTAGCAGCTGGAAGTGTTTTTATACATTGGTTGAACCAACAGGGGGTACCATTGACTTTTTGCAAAATGTTAGTTTTAAAATAAAGATGATACATTTCTAATTTAAGATGATGGAGGGATCAAATGAATTTACCTTCCTGTTGTCTCAAAATATTAGTAACATAATGATTATATACAAAGAGGAAAACATTTAAAATGGATAGAATAAGTGTGAGATCAGTTTCCCAGGGATTGATGAATTTTTGGAAAACAGGAGAAATATGGGACCACATGATCAATAAACTGAAGTTGACAAGGCTTCATCTCAGAACATGTAAAGGAGGATGATCTACATTGTGACTTGGCTGAATCAAAAGTTGGAGAAATGATAGTAATTGACTCAAGGAATGTTAATGAAATGTGTGTAGCCCTAGGTTTAGATCAGAAAACAACTTTATAATAACTATTAAGAGATATAACTTGGATTGGCATATTTCTTCTGGAAAGTCAATACCCAAACTATATTCTCCTCATTTTGATATATCTATTTGCATGTGACCCAGTTGATATCTTTAAATGAATCATCACAAAAATGCCCTGTGTACAACACAAGCTGAAAGTGAGCTGCATGAAGGGGATAGAGTTAGCAGGGGAACGGAAGTGACAGCCAGTACTTCTGTTAATCAACCTACCCTTTCATGTAGAAATAAAAATAGACCTAAATTTTACAAGATATTTTAAGAAAATAAGCAGCAAAATAGGGAAAGGACAAAAAGAAATCGAAAAAAAATGGCCTTGAAATACTGAGATATAATTCAAAAGCAAGAAGATAATTTAAAAGTAAATATATAAACTTCAAAAAAAATAAATAAATAAAACGTGATTAACAGTAGACCTCTTTTCAGTGAGCATTCTAGAAGTTACTAGAAAACATTCTCAAAGTTCTGAGGGAAGTGTATTTATGATTTTAAGACTAAAATAAATAAAGAAAATGTCTATATCATACACATTTCTTATAATTCCTTATGTATGTACTCTAGCAAACCAAAGAAGAAATCTAAGAGAGAAGAAAGCATGAGATGAATTGAAAAAAAATAGATCGGAAGCAGGAGAGAAAAATAAATTCAGCATGTCAACTGTGCAAAAGTTCAGCACTGTAGTCATCTGTGTTAGAGGGTCTAGCAAATACTATGATTAAGAAGCTGTAGAGAAAAACCGTGATGTCATATGTTTTTCTCTTGAAACAATTATCCAGGAGAGAAGAATTAAGATAGCCCAGTGTGTGAGGATGGGAGGAGAAAGACTTTTAGACAAGTGATGATGACTCATGACTGGGAGGTTTTAAACATTCTCTATTTTATTTTATTTATTTATTCTTTGTTTGTTTATTTATTTATTTGAGGAAGATTGGCCTTGAGCTAACAACTGTTCCCAATCTTCCTCTTTTTTTTTTCCTCCCCAAAGCCCCAGTACAAAGTTGTATATCATAATTGTAGAGTTGTAGCTCTTCTATGTGGGACGCCACCTCAGCATGGCTTGATGAGCAGTGAGTATGTCCACACCCAGGATTGGAACCAGAAAACCCCGGGCCGCTGAAGCGGAACTCAAGAACTTAACCGCTATGCCACCAGGCCAGCCCCTAATCTCTATTTTATTAATTTCTGCTATTATGTTTATCGCTTTCTTAGTTTTACTTTCTTGGTGTGGCTCAGTCATTTTTTTCCTACTTTTTGAGATAATTGCTCAACTTATTGAGTCTTTCCAAACATTTTCATTAATGTTACAAAGTTCCAAAGAATCATAATTAAGTTCTCATTGACGTCAAAGAATGTGAATTATGATAGAGCTCTTTGAGCCTCCTTTTGTGGCTTTGCATGGGGGTGACAATTGTAGATCACGTACGATTATGAAAAAATGTATATACTCCAATTATTGAAGGATTTGATTTATATTTATTATTTGTTAATATTTTATAAATTATCTGTATCCTAACTGCTTTGTACTTAACATACCACTTTCAGAGAGAACTAGGTTAACCTACCACACCATAGTTTTGAATATACCAATACATCTTTAAAAATTTGCCAATTTTGTTTTAATGTATTTGGGGAGTATATTGTTTAATGGGTACAGCATCAGAATTTCTACATAATCTTTATGAATTGCTCATCTTGTCATTAATCCATGATGCATTAGCATCATGTTTTTCTTTAAATCTTTTTTCTGATATTAATAACATTATGCTAGCATCTGCCTTATGTATTGTTTTCTGGTCTTTATATTTCAGTCTGTTTTTTAAATTATATTTCACATATGGTCTTTTGTAGAAAGTCTGAATAACACATAGGTCAAAAAATAAAATAAAGGAAATTATGTTGTGACCTTGATATAAATAAAAATACAACATATCAAAAATTGTGAGATGCTACTAAAATTGTATTCAGAGAAAAATCTACAGGCCTATAGTTTTCTATTAAACAAGTTTAAAATCTAAAAACCATGATCTCAGCTTCTATCTTAAGAATCTAGAAAAAAGAGGAGTAAATTAATTATGAAGTAAAGAGAAGAGGCAATAAAGATAAAAGTAGAAATCAATAAAATAGCAGATGAACAATATAGAAAATCAATGAACTCAACTTTTGCTTATTTAAATAGAATAGTAATAAAACTCTAGCTAACTTATCAATACAAAACAAGAAACAATGAATTACAAAAATCATTAGGGAAAGATGGTCCATGACAATGTATTAAATGTAGTGGTATTAAAATGATAATAATTAAATATTTTGAAGAGCTTTATACCCATAATTAGACAACTTTATGAAATAGACAAATTTCACAAAAATTACCAAAAGTGTCTAAAAATTAGAAAATATATAGGGTCATATATCTAATAAAGATATTGAGTCAATAAATGAACCTTTTTCCACAGGCTACTCCAGATTCAGATGACTTCACTGGTGAACTTTGTTGAACGTTTAAGGAACATATAATACCATTGCAGCATAAGATCTATCAGAAAATAAGAGAAAGAAATACATGCAGACCCATTTTTTAATATTTTTATTTTGAAATAGTTTGTTGTGCAAAAATTTGCAAGAGTAGTATGCAGATCTCCCAAGGATTCTTCATCCAGCTCCCCCCAGTGATCACATCTTGCATAATCATAGTGCATTGTCAAAAACAGGAAATTGATATAGGTACACAATTTAACTCAGAAACCATGTTTGGATTCTTATATTTCACAAGTTTTTACATGCACTTTTTTTAAATTTTTGAGTACAGTTTTATGAAATTTTATCACATGTATAATTCCATGTAGCCATCAGCACAATCACAATACAAAACTGTTGCAATTATTCCCAAAAAATCTCTTTTGTGTTGCATCCTAATAGTCATATTCTTACACCAAACCTAACTCCTGGCAACTATTGACTTCTTCTCCATGGCTGTAATTCTGTTACTTAGAGAACATTATATAAATAGAATCATATATTATCTAACCTTTTGCAATTGTCTGTGTTCACTCAGCATAATGCCTTTAAGATTTACCCAAGTATTCATGTATATCAATTTTGCTCTCAAGTATAAAATACAATTTAAAAACTCAAGAGGAAAAGCATAATCTATTTATGTTTAATATATTTATCCATTTCATGCTCTTTTTTCTTTCTGAATTCCAAGTTTATTCTATTATCATCTCTTCTTTGTCAATTTTTATAGAGGCAAGTGTGCTAATGTCAAACTCTTAGTTTTCTTTCACCTGAGAATGTCTTTATTTTACCTTCACTAGTGCAGGATATTTTTACTGGGGATAGAAATCCAAATTGTCAGTTATTTTCTTTCAGCACTTGAAAAATATCATGCCACTTCCTTCTGGCATTCATATCAGAATCCACTGTCCTTTAAATTGTTGATCCCCACAGACACTGCATTGTTTCTCTCTGATTGTTTATAAGATTTTTTTCTTTGTGTTTTCTTTTCAGGAATTTGATTATGTCATCTCTGGCATGGATTTCTTTATATTTACACTACTTGACGTTTGCTAATATTTCTGAATCTATAAGTGTATGTCTTTCACCAAATTTGGGAGGTTTTCAGCTATTGTTTCTTCAAATATTTTTTCTGCCCACATTCTGCCCCTTCATCTGGGTCTCTGATCTTTTGTCACTGTCCCACATGTCCTGAGGCTCAGTTCATCTTTTTAAATTATTTTTCCTCTCTTGTTCAGATGAGATAATTTCTATTAATCTATATTCAAGTTCACTCATTCTTTTCTCTATCAACTCCATTCTGCTATTGAACCATCTAGTGAGATTTATATTTGGGTTATTGTATTTTTTAGTCCTAAAATTTCAATTTGATTCATCTTTATATATTCTATTGTTTGTTGAGATATTCTATTTTTATCATTCTTTCAAGAGTTTTCATTATTGCTGAATAATTTATTTCCTATAGCTGCTTTACAATCCTAGTCCAATAATTCCAACATCTGTGTTGTCTTGCTATTGATGTCTATTGTCTTTTCTCACTCAGGCTGAGATTTCTTTAGTTCTTGGTATGATGAGTGATTTTGACTATATCCCAGACATTTTATATCTCATGTTGTAAGAATCTGGTTTCTACTTAAATCTTCTAGTTTAGCAAGTAGCCGTTGCATTTAGGTTTAGAATGCATGTCCTGGCATACTTTTGTTGTTGGTAGTTTTAAAATAAAATTTGAAATTATATCAAGTAATATTAAATACGTAGGACAAACTTTTTTAAATTATGCAGTTCTGGCATACTGATAATTATAAAATATTACTGAGAACTATTAAAGAATACGTAATTAAATGGAAAGATATAACATATTTAAATATTGGAAGCCTTTGTATTGTTAAGATGTCAATTCTCCCCAAATTGATCATAGATTTGTTGGAATTAAAATCAAAATTCTGCAGGCTTTTTCAACCAAAGTTGAAATTGATAATCTGATTATAAAATTTATGAGGCAATAGAAAAGAACTATAATTACCAAAACCATTTTGAAAAGAATAACAAAATTGTAAGACTTAGATTACGTGGTCTCAGGACTTACAATAAAGTTATCAAAACAGTGTTGTATAGTAAAAAAAAAAGACTTATAGATTAACGGAACTAAATAGAGGCCAGAAATTGGCAAGCATTTACATGAGCAATTGGTTTTGTTTGTTTATTTGACAAAAGTTTTAAGGAAATACATAAATGATTAATATGTATATGATGTATGTTTTCTCATTCTCTTACTTTTTTGTGTGTGTGAGGAGGACTAACCCTGAGCTAACATCTGATGCCAATCTTCCTCTTTTTTGGTGAGGAAGATTGGCCCTGGGCTAACATCTGTGCCCGTCTTCCTCTATTTTATATGGGACGCCATTACAGCATGGCTTAACACGCAGTGTGTCAGTGTGCACCCAGGATCCAAACCTGTGAACCCTGGGCTGCTGCAGTGGAGTGCACACACTTAACCGCTATGCCACCAGGCTGGCCCTTTCCATTCTCTTACTTTTAATATAGCTATGCCTTTATAATTAAAGTGAGTTGTTGTAGAAAGTATATAGTGAGGTCTTACTTTTGTATCCAATCAGATAATCTACTTTTTTTTTAATGTGATGGTTTAGATCTTTGGGTTTAATAAATAATTGATTTATTTAAATTCAAATCTACTATCTTGGTAGTTGTTTTCTATTTATGCCATCTGTTCTTTGCTCTTTTTCCCCACTTTTTCTTCCTACTTTGGGATTTATTCAGCATTTTTTATAATTCTGTATTACTTCAATTATTGGCTTATTATACACACTTAAAAAAAAAACATAGTGGTTCTCTTAGGGCTTACATATACATCATTAATTAATATGAAGAGATCTCCCTTACAAATTTGTCAAACACAATTTTCTATGTTTTATTTAATAACTCACCACAATATGTTTTACTATAATTACAGATACCAAAAAAAAAAAAAAAGAGCACTTGCATGGATACTTAAATCTACTCATTGCTTTATGTGCTTATGGCTTTAACTTTGTTCTATGATGTTTGCAATTCCATCCTAAGATTTCCTAGTATTTTAATCCTCGAGTCATTTCAATATCAAGCTTGTTAAGCACTTGCTTATAAATTCCTTTTGAATTATTCCCAAATTGTTCATTATGTTGAATGTTTACAAATAAATTTTAGACTTAGTGACTGAGTTACACTCAGTTTTATATTTGAATAGTCTATACAGATAGGCACCTTGAGAAACAAATATTTTGGACATTTGTCCAAGACGGGATTCAAAGCCTTGGAATCTAAATCCTTCTAAGAAGATTTTGCTTTATGTTCAAAATCCAAAAGAAATTGATAGTGATTTAGTATTGATATTTAATGGCCATAAGATATCAAATATGTGTTCTAGTGTTGGAGATTCATTAATTCATTCAGCAATCATTTATAGAAAGTTCTTTTCTCTCTACGGTAGGAACTAGTTAAATACTGGTGAAAAAAAGGAAAGGTGTGGCTCTTGGCCATATATAGCTCCCAAGTCAGTAGGAACGAACATATAACACACAAGAAAATACATAAGTAATTATAAGTTTATAAATAATAGAGGATTGACTTTAAGGTGATATTTCCTAAACTTAGGTAGAGATGAGGTCAGAATTCCTAACTCCTAGTTCAAGTTTCTATTAATTAAATCATTGAAGCACAGTGATCTTATTTAATTTTGAGATTTTACATATCAAATATAACAAAAAGAAACACTAGCAGCCTTCTGCAGGTGGATATCATCATCGTCATAGCTGTCATCTTGTATGTTTGAAATCCTTTACGGTAAAGTGCACTACAGTTCAGTGTCAAGTGATTAAAAATATCTAACCTTATATTGGAAAAGATAGCTTCATATCTCATTGGAAATGCTTTCAGAAGAAAAATAAATATATTTCATGAATTTTCTTTAGATATCTACATCACTGTCTGGAAGCCATCTGTTTAATCTAAAAATAAATTACATGAGTTCCCTCTTTAAAGAAAACTAACAGAATGTATTTTATTTTTTCAAAACCGAAGAGCCAGCTTTCTCTGACAAAGAAAAACAAGACAATACTTTCTGCTGCATTTTTTAAGCATGCAAACATAAGACATCTAGAGACAACTTAGAAGTTTGCAGGAAATTTTCATTTTTAAGAAAAGTTTTATCTTGTCTTCCTAAGAAGAGAAAATTGAAGCTCCTATGTCAATCCAAACAATATAAAATAAGAAGCAGAAAAAGAACCCAGATGTGAGAAGGAATGCAAATCACCATACTAAGAAGCTGAGAAAATTACTCAGCAGGATCCAAAAATAATTAGGAACTGGGTAAGCATATTGGTAAAATATTAAAAGGACTCTGAAAACTTTTGAGTGACAATACATTTAAAAGATTTTTTCTTCTTGGACAGTATGATGAGCCTTTTCTGAAAATAGATTACCAGTGGGGTTGACAGCTGTTGCAATATTTATTTTTCTTTTTAAATAAAACAGAACTAAAAAGTGATGTTTATGTGAAGTTGAGTCCTAACAGATAGAAATGTTTCAATGTGCTTGGGAACTATCTACACTAGAATTCAGAGACAGGGAAAACCAGAAATTTCAGGCACAAATATGCTTGGTTTATCTAGATTTCTAGACTTTAAACAAACAAACAAAAACAAAAAACAAGAAAAGCAAAACAAACAAAATCAAAATATGAGTTCTTTTGGGCCGAGTTCTAGAAACTTGTTGCTGCTTCCATTTTAATAGAAGCATGACTTTTTAAAGGCTCTTTTATATGATGGATTATAAAAATAAGCAATATTTCTTATGTGGGTATATTAACAACTGCAAACATGTCAACCATAATGAATCCTTCCAATTACAGTGAAAGACAAATTTTCAATTTTGTTGTTGGGTTAAAATTTGGAGTGATATTAGAACTTGACCTAATATTTTAAAAGCATATGCTAATATATACTTTTCATTAATGAAGATTTCAGGCTATAATTTGAGGAAAGACAGGAAAAAACCTATCATGGAAAAATCAAAGAATAAAGATCAATTGGATAGGGTAGAACCATGTGTCTTAAGAGAAAAATGAAAGCAATGGTAGCTAACATAAATCATATGCAGGTAAATATAATTTACAGATGGTTTCTGAGGAATCTGAGAGAGCCCATGAATGGGGCCAAAAGACAATACAGATGAAATAGCAAATGCAACAATTGGTATTTAGAAACTTGGATGCTCTTTTGGAAGCTGGAGTTGAATAATGGAAATATAATAGAGTGCATTTCTCTGTCCTCCTTTCCAAATTCTACCCTGGTTCTTCTAATTACTTCTAAATTACTGAATTGTACAATCACATGAAATTTATACTGTGTCAATTTTTCTCCATTTCCCCTCACGACATATGTTCGTTGATATTGCCAGGAAGGCTGTATACAGGGGCCACAGTCCTGCCCCCCTGAATAGCGTTGCTTCATGCGTCCTGCTGACACGTCCCCAGATAACATTTGCCAGTGACACTTTATACTAAAACTGCTCTGATAAGGTGTGGAGAATCTTTTTCCACTATCTTATACTCACTCAAAGTGTTTATGTGTGTTTGGCGTCAATTTGTCTAGTTAAATAAAAAGAGTGATGGTCTAAAATGTCAAGTATCTCTAGGTGACCACTTTTTCTATTTCTGTTTACACGTGCTTACTAAGACTTAGACAAGAATTCCTGTTGGGTGGATAGTGGACCAATTTCTCAAACTCTGTTCTGGCACCTGGTGTGTGGACATTTTGGCAGGTGCTTGGGTTCCTTCCTGCCAAGGAATCCCTTCTCATCTCCCAAGCATCCATATACCCCCATGTTCAGTAATTAGCTTACTGGCACAAGACTACTGTTTCATCTTGAACTTTCATTACGTTAGGTTAATTGTCCTTGATGTTGCCTAATAGGCATTTGTTCTTAAAACCTAAGCTAGACAGAATAAAAATATATCTTCCTTTTTGGTTGCCACACCTGAGAAACTGATTATAATGCCTGAGTTACAATTAATAGGCAGTATAATTCAAGTTGATTCAATGACCAGAAATATCTGGGGAGAAAATATCAATTTTTTACTTGCAGTGAGACCTCAAATCTATAAAAAATAAAAGCGTTGCAGCACAAATCAGTATGAATATTTCGAGGCTGTTTATATACAAAAAAAAAAACTAAATTAACTGTTCTCTTGTATGTGTGTTTGTGTGTGTGCATATTTTGTACCATTTCTTGTCTGCAAGATTCTTCAGGGCAGTCATTAATATCATGAATTTTCTAATCGCAAAATCCAAGAGAGTTTGTCACAAGGTAGTGCAAATAACATTTTAAAAACCTGAATTGCTACCCCTATTGGTTTTAATAAATCCTAACCAATCAGTTGATATTAGTTTGGTACGGAGTTCAGCAAATTATGGTCAGTGAACCAAATTCAGCAAATCACTGGCTATGGGTTTATTTTTTCAACATACACAAGACTAGAGGAAATAGAATAACGGATCTGATCCCCGTTAGCCATCACCTGGCTTCAGAAGTTGTCAACATATTACTAATTCAGTTTTATCTATCCATCCCCATTTCAAAGCAAATTCTATATTACTATGTCACCTGTAGACTCTTTAGTGAGTAACTCTAAAAGATAGGATTATTATCAACATAAAATGTATGTAACGAAATTAAAAATAATTTCTTAATATCTAATTCTTGTCCATGTTCAAATTTTTCTAATTATCTCATAAATGTATCTTTATGTTCAGTTTTTGAATTAGGATCCAGACTGACCCATATGTAGCATTGGGTTGCTATGTCTTTTAAATCTCTTCTAGTTCATAGAAATTCTCGTTTCTTATGTCACTTTTTGTAGAAGAAATTAGTCATTTGTCCTGTTGACTATCTCATTCTTGATTTGGCAATTTGCATCATCATAGTGTTCCCCACATTTTTATCCCCATAATTCCATAAAATGGCATTTAGAGCTAGATTACAGTCAGGTCCAATTCACTGGGAGAAATAAATGTGTAGACCATCTTGTAAACTTTCTAGTGCATCATTCAGGAGGTGCATACTGTCTGCTTATCCCAATTTTGGTGCTGTTAGTGTGGATCAGTGAGTTCAGGTGCTGTCAGCTGTATCTATTGACAGTTTCCTCATGAATCTTTCACTGACTAGTTTAATAGTGATCAATGATAGTTTCCTAGGTCCATTATTTCATTAACATTTGCAAAAAGGTAACGCTCTAATTCTGTCATTCTTTCTGAATTTATTACTTGGAATTCTTTAATAAAGACTTTCTGTCATCAGCTATTTGGTTATTTTGAAATCAAATTGCATATGGAAGGTAGAAAAAATGCTTTATTGCTTCTTTCTTTTTATTTATTAATATCCCAAAGAATTCATTGAATTCCTAGGAATCTCAGAAGATGACAAATTAGTTTTTTAAAGTATAATTATGCTATCTTGTTTTGTTTTTTTGTATACATATTTGATGTATGTCAATCCATTACAGGCATTAATTTTTGCTGCTCAAATTCTGGCTGGTAGATTTCTTAAATGGCTCTGAGATTCCTACACCTTGGTATACTTTACTTAACCCATACAAACTCCTTTCCTTGAGTGTGGGTGGGACCTATAAACATGATGGGATATCAAACACTATATAGTAAACAGGATTTTACAGATGTAATTAAGACCATAATTCTATGGTTTACTTGGATTAAGGGAATAGTAGTCTGTGAGATAGACACCTATAGAAATAACCAATAGGATTGATTACAAAATGCTTGTAAAGATGCTGAGGGGAAAGCAATTACATCTGACGAGGGTTTCATAGGAGGTCTAAAGGAAAGATGACCTTTATGAAAGAAATACCAGCTAAAGAGAAGCACACTGATAGAAAAATGCAGGCCCAGAACCTCAGAACGTGTGTTGGGAAGAGCAGAAGTATTATATAGCTAGAGCGTAAAGAATATTGTGTGCAATATGGTGGCGGTTGGGAGAAGGATGGCAATAGATGAGAGTGAAGTTAAGGAAATATATGGCCGTCATTTTCCATTTCTATTCTTCAATCTCCAATCTCCACTCCGTTATTTTTCCCCTATGCCTGTTTCTTTAAATTAAGATTTGTGGAAAACAATACCATGAAGAAGTCAGGGATATCTATCCCTTTCTAGTCCCTAGTATTTAGAATCTTAAAAGCAATAAAATAACTATAGGCAACACAAATGCTTTCTGTTAAAACACATAAAATAATTTCAGAAATTCACTTCAAATAATGCCACCTGTTAAAAGAAAAAAAAGAAAAACATTCTCCCAGTACTCACCAAAGACTGTCATTTTAATTTTCTTTTGGCTTTAAAATTGTAAATCTAAGTGGCAAGAACAGTTGTTGAAAATGCTGTCCTCTGAATGCGTTTTAGAGGTCATTATATATACTATACTATGAAGCATGAAAATATTTATTTGTAAGCAAATACATGCAAGAACTATATGTGTGGCATTTAACTACCTCCACGTGCAATAACCCATAGCAAGTATTCCATCACTACATTCAATAACTACAGTAAAAGAATAAAGGTTCCTTACGGTTAACTAACTGCTAAATTAGTGATAGCATTTGTCAAAAATTACAAACATTACTGAGCTAACAATATGTAAACAGCAGTTTTTTTCCCCAATTTTCCCAATAAAATTATGCTGCCTGAATTTCTACAACTAAACCTAAAATCTGTGTGTGACTTAACGTTTTGCATTGTGAGATTTTTGTTATATTATTCTTGCAATTTTACAGTCATCATAGTTGTGATTTGTTCTTTAAAGCTTTATCTATAATTCTCAATTATTTTTGTTTTATTAGTCTCATATGGTTATTAAAATATTTTCTCTAAATAGTGAGCTTTGTGATCAAGACAAGTTGGATTACAGTATAAATGTGAAATGTGATATAGATGTGGCTTAACTCAACATTTTAACTTTACTTGTTATTTATCATTAAAAACCAAATTTAATAGGGATAGCATGATGAAGATATGAGTAGGATGAGATAAATTATATAAAATACTGAAACTATGATCTATTCCAATGTCTTATATTAGATAGTATATTATTTTCATGCTACCAAATTTGATGGTTGTTTTATAATCCACATCTCTCTTGACCTACTGACAGCATTTGAAAAACTACATCATTCCATTTTCTTTCATTTTCTTCATTTAGCTTCCAAGAGACCACACTCTTTTGCTCATCCTTAACCTTCACACCCCTTCCTCTCTTCTCCGTCTCTTCTATTAGCTCCTCCTCATCTCTGTGAACTCTAGTATTGAAGTACCTTATCAGTAATTCCATATGCAACTACTCCATAATTAACCTCATTTTGTCTTGTAGCTTTGTAAACCATATATATGCTAATTTTTTAAAAAACAATCGTCTGAATATTTTCATCTTTTTTCACAATGTGGGCGCTCTGAGTAGATTACTGGCAAATTTGGTTTAAAGATGATTGAATAGCAAACACTCCATGTGTGGTAGGCAGAATAATGGCTTCTAAAGTCATTTTCTAATCCCCATAACTTGGGAATTATTACATAGCAAAGAGGAATTAAAGGTGGAATTGGGGTTGCTAATCAGATTATCTCAAAATACAGATATTGTCCTATATTATTTGGGTGGGCTCAGTATAATCTTGAGCATCCTCAAACATGTAAGAGGGAGACAGAAATATCAGAATCACAGTAATGCAATAAGAGAAAGACCCAATCAGCCATTGCTGATAAAAGAAAGCCATGAGCCAAGGGATGCAGGCTGACTCTAATAGTTAGAAAAGGCAAGGAAATGGATTCTTCCCTAGAGTTTCCAGAAATGAAAATAATCCCGCTGACACCTTGATTTTAGCTAGATCTAGAGCTAGAGACCTTTCCCTCCCTTCCTGGGGAGGATTTATTTACTTTCCAGAGTAAAGTGTTTAATTTCTTCCTCTGTGTCTCTTGGGAGGAGGAGGGGAAGTTGTGCCAGGGACCTATATAAGCTCTCAATGTTATAATTTTGGAGCTTCTCTCCGGTCGTGCAACCTTGCTACATATAGAGGGCAACATCATGCCTTCATTACATCATCCTACGGGGGTTGGGGCTCAAGAAACCCACACTGAGATGCTCTATGAGTAATAAATTGTCTGTTCTCTGATCCGGAGACCTCATGTTTCCTGTCAGAAGCGAGGAAGCCAGGCAGGGGAGAGGAAGAACCCATTACCTTTATCTTTAAGACCGGAGTGGAATTATTTTTGTCACATAACAAGAAAGTCAGATACTAGCGACTCAAATTTGCATAGTAACACTTTGATGCTCTCAAGCTGCTAGGTTTCTATTTTTTACACATGATCCTTAGCATGTGGCTTTCTTTTCGGTGTTCACAAGTCGGTTGTTCTATGTCTTGAACCATTTTAACATTTCAGAGAAGACTGAGAAAGGTATGATGGTCACCATTTTTAGGTAGATGAGTTTGGCCTTTTTTATTAGGAATACAATTTTTCTGAGATCCCCACCCAGAACATACCTTCTTACCTATTATGGGCTAGAATTGTTTCAGATAGTTATTGCCCTTTGGAGGGACCAAGGGAATCAGTTCTTCTTTCTCTTATTTTTTTAGTCTGGAAAATGTATGCTCCAAATAAAATCTGAATTATTTTGGAAAGAAAATGGGCAAGAGATAGAAACAAGGAGTGCCTGCCACATACAGTGACATGTTAGTCTAGTCCTATTCTTCTACCTTTATTCACTCTCTTTAGTGTAAATAATTCCTACTTTGTCTGAGTTATCTTAGACTATTAACACATCGGAACATCCTCTTGTCATATAAACTTATAATTATCTATTGGTTGCTTATATAAAAATTTGAGCAGGTACTTCAAACTCAATGTGCTAAAAGTTGACAGCATTCCCATTCTTTTTTCCCGTTCTCTTGCCACTTTATGTGGCAACCTCATTTTGAATTTCCATGTGGATTTAGTCACACCATTGTCTACTCAACTCTTGAAACAAGAAACCTAGAGAGGAAACTTTGACACCATCTCTTTTTAACCCCTACCAGCATTTGTTAATCATATATGATTAACAAATCAGCATATTTGTCTGCTTTAGAGATGAAACGTCTGTTGATTAATTGTTTATTTCCATTTCATTTGTTTATAATCTTATAATCTTTTAATGGGATGAAGGCAAGCAATGTTTTTCTCATTTGTTGCTCTGATCCTATATCCTTTTTTGTTTAGTCTTTTTTTTTTTTTTTGTGAGGAAGATCAGCCCTGAGCTAACATCCATGCTAATCCTCCTCTTTTTGCTGAGGAAGACAGGCTCTGAGCTAACATCTATTGCCAGTCCTCCTCCTTTATTCCCCCAAAGCTCCAGTAGATAGTTGTGTGTCGTAGTTGCACATCCTTCTAGTTGCTGTATGTGGGACGCGGCCTCAGCATGGCCAGAGAAGTGGTGCGTCGGTGCGCACCCGGGATCCGAACCCGGGCCACCAGTAGAGGAGCGCGCACACTTAACCGCTAAGCCATGGGGCCGGCCCTTTTTGTTTAGTCTTGAGCAGTGCAGTCGGCCCTCCATATCTGCAGGTTCTGCGTCCATGGATTCAACCAACTGTGTATCCAAAGGCCTACGATGGTTGCATCTGTACTGAACATGTAAAGACATTTTTGTTTTGTCATTAGTCCCTAAACGATGCGATATAACAACTATTTACATAGCATTTACATTGTATTAGGTATTATAAGTAATCTAGAGAGAATTTAAAGTATACAGGAGGATATGCATACGTTATATGAAAATACTACCCCATTTTATATAAGGGACTTGAGCATCCACAGATTTTGGTATCTGTGGGGGTCCTGGAACCAATCCCCCATGGACACCTAGGGACGATTGTATTGCTTCCAGAGTAAACTTTTCTAGATGATACCATGTCTATCCTCTATAGAGAGTTCTACAGAGGTTCTCGTTGTTGACTTTTATAATAATGTCATATCTACTTAGCATAAAGAATAAGGTTCACTGCATTTTTGCTCCAGCTTATGTTTTCAGTCTCATCTATTAGCATCTTTCTCCCAACCACCACCATATTGCACACAATGTTCTTTACACTCTAGCTATGGACTACTTGTGCTCTTCCCACCACACATTCTGAGGTGCTGGGACTCCATTTTGTACCAATGTGCTTCTCTTTGGCTGATATTTCTTGCATAAAGGTCATCTTTCCTTTAGACCTTCTGTGTAACCCCAGGCAGATGTAATTGCTTTCTCTTTAGCACCCTTACAAGCATTTTGTAATCAATCCTATTGGTTATTTCTATAGGTGTCTGTCTCTCTCACAGGCTTGTAATTCCTTAATCAAAGTAAATCAGATGCAAATCCTCTTCATCTTTGTTTCAAAAGTGCCTAAGTACATGGCCTGGCAAAGAGTAGATGCTCCCTAAAATACAGATTTATGTAAAGTGATAATGGAAGTACAGGTGAAGAGTTATCAGAGTTCAGAGGACAGACATTTCTAGTTAATAGTGATCAAGAATGTGCTGCCATATTTTTCTTGCCTTGCCATATTAGACATATCTCAATAGATAAAAATATATTCCAATTCATTAAGCAAGTTAACTAAAGGCAAAGGATTTTGAAACTGTAGTATGAGTCTAGAAAGGAAAACAAATCCAGCTGGGAAAAAGCTAAGATGAATGAAAGATGTACATGTGAAGTAAGATTATACTTTCACACTTGCACACACACACACACACACACATACACTCATTAGATTATTTAATTAGGGCATTTGTACAGAGAATAATATGATCAGGAATGCTTTTAAGGAAGCCTAAATCTTGAAAGAAGAAAATAAACATAAATATATAAGATTTTGCATTAAAAAGAGAGGTAAATAATTTTTAGTTATTTTTTAGTAAAAATCACTCTTTGGCTAGAAAATATGGATATATATGGTTAAGGAGACAGCAGAATTTTTATTTGGCAAACCGCATGTGTTCTTACTTGAAATATTTATCATAGAGTACTCTTTTTATATTCCTTATTTTATCAGGAATATTTTGTATTTTAAATGTCATTTCTGAGGACATGTGCAGGTTAAGAAGAATATTGGGTAGAAACAACCAAGGTCATGTGTGTGACCTCAGCCTTTTATTTTACTTTACTTTCCTCTGCCATGGTGATTAATAGCTATAAAAATGAATAGCATTATTACTTTTGATAATGAAATCAAGGCAGTTTGATAAGAATATGGAAATGCATGACATTTTCTGACAGACATTTCGTCTAGCATGCTTTATTCTTTCCTCTTTCAATAAGTGTATTGCATTATTTGCATATTTAGTGTAAAGATAATAGGTTTTCTCTATGGCAAAACTCTTTTGGTAATTTATCCATAATTGAATGGGGCTCTTAGTTGGTATCTTGTGTGTATGTGAGTATATGTAGTTTAACATCCTTGTATTGTATTGCATGGATTACTGCTTTAAAAAATTATGCACCAAGGAGATGAATGTCAAGCTCAAGAAGTTCACATTCACAATTAAACCACCTGCTTTCCTCTTCATACATGACGCATAACAAATGGCCCTTTTATTTTTAACTAACACAGAGTTATCCTATTAAGTTTAACCAGCTTTTTCTTAGCTCTGATATTACTTATCTGATTAGTATTCCTTAGTCTTTAAAAATATTTAACATTACTGTATTGTATGATATGCTTATTTTTGGAGGGTGTGATAATTATCAGGTATATGATATTTTGCAGCGTGCTGGGAGGTGTTGTATATTAACAGTGATCAGAGCCTTCAATCTAATGCCACGTTGTCTTTTAGGAATGATTAGAGAATGGGGAAATAATTATAAGTTGACACATACCAATAATTCAGACAAGCTATGTAGAAGCTACTCCATGTGTTTTATGTAAAGCATAGACACCTCTCTGGTTTCAATGTGAGTTGGATTGAATGACTGAAATAATGCTACCTTCATGTATCTTAATTACCTTGGATTCTGGAATATAAGAAATATAGCATTATTTCTTATGTGCTGGAAGGTTAAATCTTTTGAAGAATGCACAAGTTATTTTTATAAAAGTAGTATGGCTTTGGGGGCCTGCCTGGTGGCATAGTGGTTAAGTTCGTGTGCTCCGCTTATGGTGGCCCGGGTTTCACAGGTTTGGAACTCGGGTGCAGACCTACACACCTCTCATCAAGCCACACTGTGGCAGGCGTCCCACATAAAGTAGAGGAAGATGGGCACAGATGTTAGTTCAGGGCCAATCTTCCTCAGCAAAAAAAGAGGAGGATTGGCAATAGGTGTTAGCTCAGGGCTAATCTTCCTCACACACACACACAAAAAGTAGAATGGCTTCATCAAATGTAGTTGGGAGTAACTTATTCCTATAGTCGTTGATTACGTTAAAAGAAATCTATGAATTTATCAGTTTTATCCAAGATATGAAGTTGGGAAATGAACCCATGAAATGTATATTGTCTGTGTTTTGCCTTCCCTGTATCCTTCTTTGAGGAACTGCCTCTCCATTCTCCATATAATTAGAGTGAAGCTACCAATCTTGTGACCTGAATTTCATGCCGTAAAGATGCATAAGAGACCCAAGCTGGCCTACCTCTGTACGTCCCATCTCCTTGGATACAGTAATTGTACCGTGGGTAGCTAAGTAACTCAAGCAGGGCCAGGATTCTTTTTCTGATGGAGAGTGCTAAAGATGTCATATGCCTTAAGTGACAAAGAGAATTTTCACAATGTGGAACAAATTGCCTGAGAAAGAGGCTAGTATAGAAAAAAGCAGAGCTGATGGTGAGAAAGGTATGTGGGAGAGTGTTTGTGAGAATGTGTGCAGTTATGAGTGTGCAGGTGTGTATAAGTATGTATAATAGTTTGGCTGAAAGACAAACACTTGATGATACTATTTGATTTGAATTTTGTTTTGAAGAAAGCCCCTTGACTTCGTTTCATGAGCCAAGATTTTTGTTTTATTTATTTTTTTATATTTGTTTTATTTTACATTTTTTTCAGAAGTTTGTTTGAGTTAATATGCAACATTCACTAATTGGGAATCATAGTCTCAATTCAACAAAATGTTTTAAAGAGTATCTGAAAATTAAATGGCTATAACAATACTATTCTTTATATGAAGTAAAACTATACTACAAAAATACTGATTTAGTTTGTCTCCTAAATGTCATTGGAAGAAAGAAGAACATTTTTGCTTCAGAATATATATTTACATGTTCCTTCTTTCTAATAAGTCACTTTAGAATTGCCAACTTTGCATTAAAGATTTTATTATATATATACACACATACATATATAATATAAAGATATATATAATATACAAAGAGATATATCTTTATGTATACATCTAATATAGTTATAGAATATATCTATATATGCAATATATCTATATATAGATCTAACACAATGATGTATTATAT
Organism: Diceros bicornis minor; assembly: GCF_020826845.1. NCBI lineage: Eukaryota > Metazoa > Chordata > Mammalia > Perissodactyla > Rhinocerotidae > Diceros > Diceros bicornis. Next base: position 23,767,285 of record NC_080766.1, read on the forward strand.
TATATACATATACACACTAATATATATATAACTCTCTCCTTGACCAAATCCTAGTCAGGTTCTTCTGAATCTTCTTCCCAACTAGGCCTTGACTTTTGGGCTTCCATGTTAGTCTCTGCATTGTCCAATTTTAGCAAGAATCCTGCTCAATTTGGCCAGAATCCCTCATCCTCAATATTTGATCACTCTCTGTATCTGATCAGGTTCCTCATCCCCACCATCCCCCAGGTGGTGTCTGATCACCCTGACCTGCCTTCATCAAGAATCCAGTTAGGTCAGTTAGCTAGAATCCTCTCTTACCCCTGATGTTTTCTCTGGGTAATTTTCCGTCCACTGATCCCTCTCTCCCACTCCTCAGCCACGTAATCCCCACTTTTCCCTGTTGTATTTGGAGTAAAGCTCAATGTCCCTCCCTTACTTTCTACAAAATCTCATTGCAGTGGGCCTACACCTATGGAAAAGATGACATTTCTTAACATGTCAGAATGAATATTTTATTTTCTTTAATAATACACACATATATACAAACACATACATATTATCAAGAAGCATGTTATTAAGAATGTGTTATGTTATTATGTACTGGAAACAAAAAATTAAGGATGAGGGCCAAATAAACTCATGAGAGACAGAGAAGCAGACAGATATCTAAACTTTAGAATATAATACTCTATGTGTTACCCTATTACTCTGGAGGAAAAGAGATATCAGAGTATTCTTGATAAAAATCATAGCACTTGATCTGAAAGTGAAAACATGAGTTCAGGTTCACATGGTTAAAATAGAGGCAGTGGATCGTGGAGAACATTCCAAGCATAAAAGACAACAATTGCAAATGTAGAGATGTATGGTAAAAAACGAGGATTCAGCAAGAATGGATCAAAAGGATGAGGCTTACAGAATGAAGGGTCCAAATTATGAAGTATTTTGCAGGTTGTATTAAAGATGTTTGAAGTAACTGAGACAATGCTGAACTATTTTTTTATTAACAAATATGCTATGATAAGTTTTATGATGTAGGAACAGCATGCTGGTTATGATATTGCGAATTATCAACTTTGGTTAGGATTAGAGACCAGAAAATCAGTTTTCAATTGGTAGTGATGATAAGGATGAGAAAATTGCTTTCTATTTTAGAAGATAATTTGATAGAACATGGCATCCACTTTTTAAAAAGTGATCAGTCAGTATGAAATCTAAATTTTCAGTAGCTATTCAGATGGCAGTGTCATTCGTTAAAACAGGAAATACAGAGGAGAAAGAAGATTGATGAGGCAGGAAGCAAAGACTCTGGAGTCAGGTATGTTAATCTGGGATTTGAAAGCCAGCAGGACACCCATGATCGCTGGAGCAATAGGAATGGAGGCCTTTAACGGAAAGTATGTAATCAACAGCTGAGCTTCCAACCAGGAAGTTCATTTTGACGCAACTTCCCCTTCTCTCCTGAAACAGGTCATAAAACCCTCATGTGAGAAGGGCCCTCCCTATACCTGAGGAAGAGAGCTTCCTCATCTCTGAAGACAAAGGAACACTGAGAAGAATGCTAACAAACAGGTCTTGCTAAGTTTCCCTCAGTTTACCACACTTACCTCATACACCCTGACCTGTCCTATTCTTCTCTGACTGTCCACTCTTCATCAAACCTAGCATAAAAACACTCAGGTTTAACTGTTTCTTCAGGTCTTCATTTCCTTTTAAAGTTTCTATATCACTTAACACTTACATTAAATAAACTTGTGTGCTTTTCTCCTGTTAATCTGTCTTTGTCAGTTTAATTATCAGACCCAGCAATTGATTCTAAGAGGGTTGAGGAAAACTTTTTCCTCCTCTACAATCAGCATTGTTAAATATTGCAGAAAAAGCAATCAAGTGTTTTGTTGATGAATAGTTTACCAATGAGGTCATGAGTTCTCTTAGTAATAGCATTTTTTGGAGAGTTGTGAAGAAGAGACCATTTCGTGGTAGTTTGAGGCAGGAGATGGGAATGGTTCCATAGAGCAAATTTTCAAATTGAAGGTCTATCAAGCAAGTTGCCAATGGAGATATTATGCACCTGTTGTGCAGGATAAGGCGAGAAGGAAATACATCCTTCCTGTGCGCCTGTGGAGTAGTGGGGAGAACAATACAAAGAAAATAAGAAGAGTTCAATGGACTAAAGTTCCCAATGAGAATCAAGAGACAGTGCGTTCTTAAAGATGCTCTAAAAATATTTTCATGAATACATATTTGAGCACTTTAAAGAAAAGGCATTTTCTATCAAAGAGCTGTGACAGCCTTTGTTGTGACAGTGTTTACATAAACAGTGTATAATATAAAGCAATTAAATATAGAAAAGCTGTTACACATAAGCCAGCTTCACTTATTTCCAGGAGGAAAAAAATCTCTTTTTGGCATAGATTATCACTGGATTTTACACTGATTTGAGAAAAATGTGCAGAATGAACACAATTGTGGGAAATCTTATTTTTTCTCTCTTAAAGTAAAGTCATCATGTTTGGTGGGAGACCAAAGTTCCAAGGAGACATAAGGGACTGGGTGATGTCATCTGAGTTTGTAGTAGTGGCACAAGGAAGGCAGATCAACGGCTTTCTTTCTATAAAGTTGAAGCAGATAAATATAAACTTCTGCAAAACGCCATTTGAAAGCCGAGATGAAATGAGAACTTTTATGTATATTTCTCAGGACAGTAATAAGAACAAAACAATTTCTCCTTAAATTTCAAGCTATGTTTATTAAACATAAAGATATAGAAATAGCAGTCAAAAATCAGTCAGAAGTACTATAGGATTTTCTTATTACAAACTTTTTTTTGCTCCCTGCCTCCACTAAGGAGCAAAAGATGGTTTTGTTTTCTCTCTTAAGCGAAAAAGTTAAATATTTTTATCTAAGAAAGTTATTGTATTATTAGAGTCCCCTAGCTGTTTGTGACTCATACAGGTGGCCTTCTGCTATGTGTTTCATCTTACACCTATTTATTCCTTCATATGGAAATTAATTTTTGAGTATGTAATAAAAAACATTTTTTGTCTAGACACTAAAAAGCCTCAGTTTTTGATAGACAGTCATGTGTTGCTTAACGGCTGGGATGCGGTCTGAGAAATGCATCATTAGGCAATTTCGTCGTTGTGTGAACATCATAGAGTGTACTTACACAAAGCTAGATGGGATAGCCTACTACACATCCAGGCTATATGGTAGTGATCTTATAGAACCCTAGTCGTATATGCAGTCCATCGTTGACTGAAACGTTGTTATGTGACACGTGACCTTGTATATGTGACAAATCCCTGTCCTCATTGAAGACATACTTTAGTAATAATATAGTAGATATAATAAGCAATGTTATGATACTTATAATAAAAGTAATATGATAATGATATTCCTTATTCACCAAATTTTTTTAATTTTAGTATCTACTTTTTCTAGATTCCATTAACATATGTTATGTATTGTTATTAAAGAGTAGTTCTGTAGCCTGGGCTAATGCTGAATAATATGGTAAATGTGGCAATATTTCAAAAAAAATAAATTTTGCTAGATAAATATATTGTTGGCTACTATTCACTTTTTTGAAAACTCAATTGAACTTAAATATATTTTCCTTAGTCAATTTTTCTTTTTTTTGTGAGGAAGATTTGCCCTGAGCTAACATCTGTTGCTAGTCTTCCTCTTTTTTCCTTTTGCTTGAAGAAGACTAGCCCTGAGCTAACATCTGTACCAATCTTCCTCTACGTTGTATGTGGGTCACCACAAAAACGTGGCTGATGAGTGGAGTAGGTCTGTACCCAGGATCCCAACTCGCGAACTGGGCCGCGAAAGTGGAGCACGGAAGAAATTAAACCACTCGGCCATGGGGCTTCCTCTTCCTTATTGAATTTAATTGAGGGCATTTTAAACCAGGTGTTTGCTTAGCCTCTTATTTAATTGCCTACTTGTTTTTTCCACCTGAAAGATTTTTCTTCAAGTTCTTTGCCAAGACCCAATGTATTTTCTACTTATAGTCAGCTTTTGATTATCTGCTAGGATTACTACATTATAGTTTACCTGTAACAAACCTTGCTTTTCTGGACTTATTGACATTGCTATCTTCTCCACTTGCAATGAAGCTATTTCCTGACATTCAGGCTGTTTCTCCAGCTAGTAAAGTACGTTTTAGAAGTCAAACTATTTTCTGACTGCATTTAAACATTCTAAATAACAGTCATCATATTTTAATAAGTTTTTTAATGTAAAAAATATATCAGGTGATACATTCATCTATCCAAAAAGGTAGATAACACAAATCAAAATGTTTAATTGCCATATTCAACTCCAAGTCATTACAAACCAGAACAATGCCAATCACCACGAGGTACATGATCATAGAAGAGAAGATATGCAGTCTTCTTCACATTGGATGTGTGAAGGATGTGAGGGAATTGCAAGGGTATAGGTATAGCCACTGTGATTCTTCTTTCAAAGCATCTTTTCCACCAACTACCTAATTTTTAAAATTAATTTAAAAGAAACCAAAAATTTCATTCCATAGTTATATTTACCATTTTAAAACAAATGACTGATACTCAGAAATATTCATCTCCAATATCAGGCAAAACTCTAAGCCCCTAAAGCTGACACTCTTAAGAGGGAAATAAGACACACATTATCTCTCTGTTCTTTACTAATCCACTTTCCCAGGTCTTCACAGGCCTGTGGATAGAAACGAGTTCACAGCAACATTCATAGCCACAGCTGCTAGCTTAAGACTAACCTTGTCTTTGTCACTGTGGACATGGCATCCTGTGACACCCATAACCTCTTGTTTTATATCCTAGCATCTCTGGAGTCTCCCATATGAACAAATTATGCAAAGTTGTTTCATAGGGGCCTATAAAATTGTATAATGATTATGCCTTTACTTCTTATCTTTTGTATGCTGCCTTTTGTCAGAGAAATCTTACTCATCCCACATGTTCATACTGGTATTCCCAAAGTAGTAAGACCCAGAAGATGCCAAACAGCTATACACCAATGAGTTATCACTGAACTGGGGCCACATGGAAACACATGCACACACAGGGAAGGTGGTGGCCCTCTCCCATCAACTCAGTTAGCCTCCTATGGGCCAGAAAAACAACATCTATAGCTTAGGTTTAGGTAGATAGAGGCCCTGCCAAAAATAATAATATATATAATTATAAATACTATGTATAATGATAATATGTATAAATATTTACATAACACATGTATATATGCATACATATGTAAACATAATATTTACACATCATATATGCACATATGTATATGTGTAAACATATATATACAAACATATAAACAGTGCTAGTACTAGGTATTTAGAACATAGCTAGTGGTAGATATTATACTTTAAATAGTGTTAAGAAATCACCTAAGGTGGTAGAATTTTTTTTAATAGCAGTGCTTTCACAAGAAGAAGAATAAATAGACAAGGTTTAGGTAAGTGAAAAGAAGTTTGTTAAGGACTACAAATAGACTAGTGTTTACTCAGGTGAAGGTATTTCCCAGTGCTACAGTGGATGATATCCTGAATTCTAATGAATCAGTCCCTAGCCTTATCTGTTCTCTCTCTCTCTCTTTTAAATTTCCTTGCATCTTTTACTCTCCATAAACATATTCTTCATCTCCACTAAGACACCCAATTTCTCAACTCTTCTTTGCCCATCAATCTTCCTCATGACAATAGTTATTTCCTATAAAGATTAGACCATGGCAAAAACACTTTGCCAACATGTTCAATATTCCATATTCTGTAACACACCACTGTCCATCCCAAAACAATTTCTTAAGGCTGCCAGACAAACTCAATTATTATCAATTATTTCCAGGTTTCAGGGCCTCTGTGGCTCACAGCTCTACTCTGGGCTTGCGGGTCACCCACAGAGTCACCCTTCCTTTTTCATGAGAGGTAGCATATATTTTTAGCTAAACAGTTTTATCAGCCTGTTTTCTGCCTGTAGAATTTTGGAAATCTGCCTTTTTCTTTCCTTTTGCCTTCTCTCTGTCACTTTCAATCTAAGCTGCGGTTCTGATGGTATAAAGTTTTCAAAATGTGTGGATCTCCCATGTATGTCACAGGAATTTACTCCATTAAACACGAGTCTCCTCCACATGTCATTCCTAGAAAATCAACCTCAACTTTTGGCTTCTGCTGAGATATCTGAGGAGATCCATGAGTCACACGCCTAATCTCTTCAAAGAGACTTCAGTATAACTGAAAACTGTGACATTTTATTCCTTCTGAGGCAATAACAAAAGGTAGCCACACTCTTAGCTTTCTCTCCAAAGCACATTTTTCTAAGAGTAAACTAATTTTAGTGTATTTTGCAATCTGGATGGGCTGAAAATTTTCCAAAACATCAAGTCCTGGTTCTCTTTTGGTTAATATTTCTTCCCTCAGTTTATCTTTTTCTTTTCTCATTTTACTATAAGCAGCAAGAACAAAATAAGCTACACCTTCAACACTTGCTTGAAATTTTCCTCTGCTAAATATCCAAGTTCACCTTTTACAAATTCTACTTTCCATATAACTGTAGATTGCAGTAGAAATGTAACTTTGAGGCTAGAAAGAAAACTAGAAAAGTATCAAGTCTCTCAACCATCACTTATGAAGTAATTCTTTTGAAATGAATCCCCTCAACATTAGGACAAATGTTGCAGAAATAACACTCTCAAATCATTTAAATTTTTTTGTTACTCTCTATTGCTTTGAGATGTTCTAGTAGTTATAATATTCATTCCATTCTTCTAGATAATTATCTAAACTTTTCATGCCTTTGCTTTTTATTGGCTGGTTCTTGAACTTCTTATCATATTGTAGACATTTAAGCATTTCTTTACAGTGTTTCTAGTGGTGTCCTAAATCTAAACAGAGAGGTTAATCAGTAGATAAACAAAATAGAAGAAAATTATGTGATTTGTCCATATAATTCAAATATGACAAAATTAGCACAATTATCTTGTTTTCATCAATGTTGAACTAGGGTAATAAGATAATGACAGAGATCTATTTTTATATGGTAGTTAGGGAAGATCATTTTTCTCATGAATGTTTGGGGAAGGACGTTCCATTCAGTAGGAAGAAAAAAATGAGAAAGCCAGAATAACATTAGTAAGACTGCATTATGTCAACTGGTGAGATTGTAGAAATAGGGTGGTTAGAGGGGCTGGATCGTAACAGTGGAGGGAAGCTGTAGAAGATGGAGCTGGAGAAGCAGGGATGGGCTGGGTCCCGAAGGGCACTCTAAGTTACGGCAAGGATTTTAAATTGTCGTAAATGGGTAACAATGCAGGGATTTTGAGAAAGAGTGACAAAAATTGAATTATGTTTTAAAACGATAACTCTTGTTGCCACGTGAAGAATGTAGAGAAGGAAGAGTGGAATCATAAAGACCAGTTTGAAGCTGCTACAATAGAATTTATCGGATTGAATTAGTTTATCGATGGATGAGAAAATATACACATTTCCCCAAAACAAGTCACTTTACTTGCAAGAGCTAAATTATATTCTTTTTTAAAAAAAGGAAAGAAAAAAAAAAAACATTCTTTCTCCACAATGAATGACTTTCCTAGTTGAGAATACACAGACTGAAAAACGTTGGCCATAGTGTTTTAAAATGAATAATTATGGATGAAGGGTTCAAGAAGTATGGACATCTTTCTAACCCAAAAAAACCAAAGATTTGCTAAGTTGATTGCATTACTGGCTCTAACTCTTTGCCTTTTTCTCTAGATAGAGGAAGGCCATGTACACCCTTTAACATGTAATCTTAAGTGCACTCTACACTGAGAAGGCTCTTCTGAACCACCTCTGGACTCTAGGATCGACCAAGTTTCTCACTTTGAAATGTTAACAGAGACAAGGAAGAGCACGTAAGTACTTCTACTCCTGCTCTTGCCTTTTGCTATCAACATCAGGAGGACATGCCCAGGCTAGTCCCAGGTGAAGCACAAGAAACACGTGGACCAGAGTCAGGAGGCTTCAGGGGTCTTAGCCAAAACTATCATAGATCAATAAAAATCCTTCCAACACTTAAACAGCAGAGCCTCGTGACCTTTAGAAAAGAGCTTTAGATCCTTGAGCCACAAAAAACTTTCATTGCTCTGTTCCACTGAGGTTGCATGGTTGGTTGTTATGCAACATTAATGTTGCAATATGCAATTGATACAGATGATAAGGAAGCAGTGATGTGAGTATGTAAAATAATTTCTTGTAGGGAAGTTCTCTGAAAGGACACTAATCCATTTTGAGGCTTGGAATCTTAGCATTTGAAAGTCTTAGTTACAAAAATATCTTAACTCCCATAAACTTATGGATTCAAATAGCAAAAAGGATTAATTTCCTATTTCTCCCTTGGAACACTGGAGTAAGTCGACCTCACAAATGGAGAACTCTAGGATATACAAAGGGGTCAGGAAATAGCAGGCTGGAGAGCCTCAGAGCTTTTTAACCACCTGTATTCCCCCACATCCTTCTCCCCCTTCTGATAACTCTCACCTCCACTCCGTTTTGCTCTTATAGGATGTAGAGGAGACTCTGAAGTTCTGGTTTAGTGAGTTACCTGCAAGTTTACGTACAAGTTGTTAAAAAAATCTTTCCACAAAATATTTACTGATCTAATAGACTTTTACTCAACAATTCATGAATCAGGCGGCATCCAATCTAGCAGATAGAAAGAAGCTCTGAGGAGCTGTACAAGGTGAGAGATTTTTATAGACCAAAGGGAGAATGAATAAAGAATTTATACTAGGCACTTGCCGATAAGTTAAAGCAGGAATACTTTCCTTATGTGGTGTATAGGGGAACTCTAGTGCTGGGTTAGGTAACTTGTGCTGATCAGGCAAGGGCTGATCAGTTGACCTAGACCTTGCTTTTCTTGGAGAGCCTAACATAGAAACCTGGTTCTAAGTTTTGGTTTGCTGACATGGGGCTTGGCATGGGTGACTCCACCTTGGGTTTAACCTACTTACTTTAACAAAGTTCAGCTGGGACTGAGAACAGGATACAATTAAAAGGAGATACTGTGCAAACAGAGGATACATCAATTCTTCAGCAATAGATTTAGTAAGGCTAGAGACCAAAGTCTAAAGACATAGTACAGAGCAAATACCATGAACCAAGATATAACCTTGGATAAAGGAATCATTTAGAAATTCTGGAAAACTAAATATTTAACCAAAAGAGAGACTGAGTAAATCTAAGAGTTACTGAGTTAAATCAGAAGTGATTATTATTTTGAATGGACCTAACTACTAAATATAATGCTTGTTTTGCTGGGTACTGAGTGTGAAAGAAAAATTAAGAGCAAGTTGAATAGTACACGGGGAAAAAACTGTATATTTCTACATATATGAGTTGATGTAAAACTGAAACCAATGCCAAGAATAAATGATATAGTGTATCTCTTCAATGATATCTATTACCATCATTATGATGAACATCTTTTACATTAATATGTCTGTGTAGATGTGTGGATTGGAGAGAAACTGAAGAAAAGCAACATAAATTGAGAGAATAATAGAACATTTCCTAGTAATATACCTCTTTACCCATTTTTTTTAAATGAACAAACAAAAATCATCAAGTTAATTCAGTGAAACACTGAGCATCTGCTTCCTTCTTGTTACCTGGGCATGACAGCCTGAAATGTCAAAAGTGGTAATTAAATGAGAAGCGTGTGACATCATAACTTTACAAACATTTAAAATGCATAAAAGTCAATAAATATTAAGTTTTGGTTTCTCAAAGTAGAAAACTGTTTTCTCTAGAGATATTCATACTTGGAACATGGCAGAAACACTATTCTCACACTTTTTAGCTGAGGACAGTCTGCAACAGGGCTGCAGCTGCCCCAGAGAAGCCTTTGATCAATTGTGTTTCTGCTCTCCCAAACTCTCATTTTATGTAACTGTGAACAAATATTGCCAGCAAAGCAACTCCAAGAAAACATTACAAACCATTCAGCAATAAGGGTTCCTGAGCTTTTGTTTCTTCCACTAAGGGGAATGTGAAGATTGAGGCTGATTTGAATGAGTCAAATAGCCAGATTCGTGCAACACAAAGCATGAAAAAATCAGAGGAGATTCGAACACACAGACACATCTCTTGCAACTTCGTATAAACAAATGCATGAACTTTTTGTACAGTTAGCTAGAAAATGGGTTGATTCAAGCATACAATAATTAGAAAGAGTCTAGGACTTGTTTATTTGACAGGTGTTTACTGACAACCTTCTATGTGCCAAGTATTATTCTAGACTCCAGGGATACAGCAGTGAATTTGAAAAAAAAAAAAAAAAAATGTCAGACAAAATTCTGTCCTTTTGGACATTATATATAGTGAGTATTTTCTTTTTTTGTTTTTTCTTCTTCTTTATTTATTCAACAAACATGTATTGGAAACCAATGATGGGGCAATAGCGTGCTAGCCAATTTTCTACACTCTTAGAGTTGAAAGTTTGATGTATCTGCATGTTCCTAGAGTTGCAAATAGGTTAGTAAATTGACTTTGCCTTTCCAAAAACGTTATTATCTAAGTTTTGAATTCAGGTCTTAATTACATTCAGAGATGAATGTAATTAATGGATTTAGAGTCCTTAACTGTGAAAGTAGCATGGTTTCACTAAGTTGAAATAACATTGGTCTGCAATCTATGACAGTCCTCTGATATATGCATCCTTTTTACATCCTTTTTAAACTAATGATCCCTACTGAAACCCTTATTGAATACAATATCATTTGGTATTTATAGTTTTAAGGGACACATTAATGATTAAAATAATTCAGATCCCTGCTTTACGGACAGGGATGAGATGAGATCTCCTTGGCCCAAGTATCCACTTAAATGCATCTAGCTGGGAAGACATGATTGGTAAGGCACAAGAAGCCCACTTGGTAGGTGATTTCTTGACCCTGAGCTGGTTAGAAGCAGCACATCTTGGTTCGCATTTCCACCATCCTATGCATGGATAGGTGGACAACTTTTACTTAGCGTCTTCAAAATCACTGCAGCTATCACCACTTCACAAATTGCTCTTTCTCTGACAGCTACAATCCATTTAGTTTTCTGCAAGTTAGCAGAGACTCTTCACTGGAATATAAAGTGGGGTTGTCAGAGAGAAAAAAAAATGCTTTTCCATCAATCAGATTCAGTAGAAAATGAAGTCTACTGTAAAATTGTGCCTTTGTCACTCAAGGTCAGGGGATAGTTAAGTAACATCACTCAAGGGTTCTGAAGCTAGTCTTCTGGTCTCTAACCCTGTTCCAGAATCTAGGAGACTAGACTGCTTCTTCCTTTTAATGCCCTTTACCTAGAGGGGTGGGAATAAATGACTTTGTAAAGGGAGATTTTATTACTTAAGAGAATAAAAGAATTTTCATGCCCGAGTGTTTCTGTTCCTAGAGTGGCCTCCAGTTTTCATTCTCCCCCACCCTGACGCTCGATTTCACTGTGCACTCTCCTCCACTCTGCTCTGTGCTCTGGGACCCTGACTTTTATGTTCTGCCTACCTTCCCTTGCACCCTAGCTTCTGGTTTGATAGAGCTATAAGAGTGACTATTAGGACATTGGTGGAAGAGGCAATTGGGGTTGAATATACAGTGGCGGCTACCTTCCTGATGGGCTATTGTAGGCAGTGTCTGAATTTCTCTATGAAAGCCATAGCATCTTTTAGGAATTTATCTCTTACAGTAGTAACTCTCTCTACTCAAGCTCACTCTGGGAGGACTGCTCCGATCTGAGAGTGAACAACTATCTGAAGTGTTAATGTGTGGAAACTACAGATCCAAGGACGCAGAAAAGTGGGAGGGATATGGTTGTTTCTCCTCAGTCTCTTTCAGCTCCAGCAAAGAAGGGCCTTCGTGCCTCAGGTAGAGAGCACTTCTGAGCAATTCATGATTCTCTTGCACTGTGGGAAGATGTAAAACTCTCGTTCCACCACAAGGGATACACACAAAAGATAGAGTTGTAGGGAAACAAGAAATCATTTTGAAGAATAGAATAAGAAAGAGCCTAGAAACACTGGTTAAATGTTTTCCACTTATCATTATCATCATCATCATCATATTTTCAGCATAGAAACCTAATGCAAATTTATTTTTAAGGCCTATTTTCTCTTCACAAAAATTTTACTATTTTTTGATATATTTTAATTTACAAAGTATGCAATTTATGACAATTTATCTTTCTAAGAAAACAGGAGTAAGTGTATAGTGGTGATGATGATATCATAAAGTCTGTGATTTTTTTAATAATCTGCCCCCGTACTCAGATACTGGCTGACAGGACTAAGGAGGGATGGTTATTCCAGCTGGCCATAAAGCTAAGGGATGGAAAGAAATTGAGTATGGTAGAAAGAGACAGCAGTGATGGTAGGATTGAGATGAATTACTTAGTGCAGCAGTTTTAATAATGGATGTTTTTATTTGTTATTATCTCACAGAAAAACCAGCTAGTATATATGTTTTGGAAAACAAAAATAGATATCTGAGTTTCAGGACCTGTCCCAGATAGCATCTTTAAAGATCTAACAATAATTATTTTAATAGCGGTTTATACATGGAGAGATTCTCTGTTTTATAGTCCATCTATGATAAAATACATATTTAATATGGATACATTTAATAAAAATATATAATTGAATATTCATACCGGTGTGTTCTTATCAAAAGAAAGTCTGTTCATATTTTACGATATAAAGTGATTAGAAATTACTTATGTTGAAAAGTTTGTGGTAAGTTCTTAAACAAAAATGTTGATATTTTTTAAAGTTATAATGATGGATGCTATCTCTGTTTAATCTTTAAAATGTTAAAAGAATTGGAACTAAAAGCATTTCATAGAAAATATAACTGTATATTTAATTTCTCATTTGACAATGTAGCCCACTGTTAAGAGGCTATGATTTTTTTGGCAGTCTATAACAAAGCAATGGATCTGGCCTTTACCCACAACATAGGACACTAACACCTTTTTTCTTTGCAACCTTGTGCACAACTCTGACATGATTGCGTGCTTTAATATGAATGATTTCACTTTAATAAATATTCCTCAGGGCTGGCCCGGTGGTGCAACCAGTTAAGTGCACGCTCTCCGCTGCGGTGGCCCAGGGTTTGCTGGTTAGGATCCCGGGCATGCACCAAGGCACCACTTGTCAAGCCATGCTGTGGCGGCGTCCCATATAAAGTGGAGGAAGATGGGCACGGATGTTAGCCCAGGGCCAGTCTTCCTCAGCAAAAAGAGGAGGATTGGCAGATGTTAGCTCAGGGCCGATCTTCCTCACACAAAAATAAATAAATAAATAAATAAATATTCCTCTTCCTATACATGTTTTTTGCAAACAGATGCAAAGATATACACTTTGTGTTATAGTTTTTGGAAGAATTTTGCGGATTAACAAGGGAATTGGAATATGAACTTTCTTTCCCCAATAAATAGTTCAAAGGGTGTTATTCTTTTGAGAAAATGTGTCATTATTTCTCTGGGAATAAAAAGTGTACTTTGGAATGCATATGATTACCACAAAGCACTGTCTTCCCATGCGTGAGTTACTGAAGTTTCCATAGGCACAGTAATTATCAATCTTTAAGTCCTCATACATATCCATTTTATTTCACTTATTCCTTAAAATCTCTTGGGTTAGACACAACATGGGAAAAGTGTCTTATGGAATGTCATTCTATGAGTTACATTACAATAACGTGCACAGAAGAAAGCAGTTTGCTTACTAAGCCACGACAACTGCTTCACTGCTAGAAATACAAATGTTCTCCTTGATTGAGTTTTTTTTGTGTGTGAGAAAGATTAGCCCTGAGCTAACATCTGTTGCCAATCCTCCTCCTTTTGCTGAGGAAGCCTAGCCCTGGGCTAGCATCCGTGCCCATCTTCCTCCACGTTTATATGGAACGCCACCACAGCATGGCCTGACAAGCTGTGCAACAGTGCGCACCGGGATCTGAACCCTGGGCTGCTGTGGCAGAGTGTGCGCACTTAACTGCTGTACCACAGGGCCAGCCCCTCCTTGATTGAGTTTTAATGAAGATGGATATAAGCATCTGCAAACGCATGGAGAGAAAGGGAGAAGAGAAGGCAGAAGATAGAATGCACATGAATATATTTGTGAGCAAGGAGAACCTGCAGGCGTTCTTTGTCTGATACGATTTTTTCTCTCAAGTTTGAATGTAAGTGAAGAGCTTGGCTTGTAGGTAACTTTTTCTACAGCTCTAATTTCCTAGCTTCTCTTCTTTTCAGCCTAGTGTAAAGCTATTCAAATCAAGCGCCTCTGTCTCTGATTTTCTGATCTAATTATAAGGGCCTTTTCTCGGCAATCAACATCAATGTTACAGTGCATGAAGCTGCCTTGTATTTGAAAGAGTTTTCTTTGCCACGCATGTTCACATTCTCTTTTTCACTTAGGCCATTACAGCTGCTATTTAGAGTCCTTACAGACCATCTACATCCCCCTGACCATGACTGGATACGTTTAGATTGAGAGTTTCTTCAACATAGCAGTGGTGCCTGCTCCTCTGTACATTTACATTTGAATCCTTGCTTTGAGAATATTGCACAAGCTTGACAACCAAATAGAAAATAGACTCTATTCTATAAAGTGCTAGTTCTTTACACCCCCCGCCCCACACACGCATATATTTCTCCACCTTAAATCATAATGGAGTTATCTTTGTTTAGTTCAAATTCTGTCCCAAAATATGACCACCAGAATCGTTAATAGTCTTTGATATTGGTGAATAAAATAAGACAATTTAATACTTACAGCTGATGCCTTTAACCCTTAGCATTTTGGGATTTTTCTTTTTTTTCCTGGCAATCTAATTTCTTCCCCACAGTTCACTGAGGCTGTAAACTGTAAGTGGAGTGGAAGGGCAGGGCAATCAAAATACGGAATATTGAAAAGGTTGAAGTAGTAAAGAACCTTTCCCAGTATATAGAAGACATTAAGATTTTGATATTTTATATTAGTGCAGAGATTACATTGGGAAAGGAAAATGGCACAACAAAAAGTCATTATTTTTAAACGACTATTTCGTGAAGATTCTATAGTAAGAAATTGATCTCTTTCTTTTAGTCTCAAATCTTAAGTAACATTTTTTGTCATAATTTAAGTTAAATTTATTTAAGCTCACTTAAAATTTATATATATATACATATGTATGTGTGTATATATGTATGTACTATATATACATATATATTAAGGTTTGGTAGTTTCTATTTTAAGATTATGTATACTATTAGCATTACATATCTCAAACTTTAATATAATGCCTAATGATATGTGCTATAACATACATATAGTAGATGGCCAATAAAATGTTATTTATATTGAAACCAGCCTTTGACATTTTTGAGAGTTACATCCTGTAGGCTAGAATCCGAACTATTTTACTAGTAAGACTTCAAAAAGCTTTTTAGCCCAGTGACATTCCTTCCTGCGTATTTGTGTTGAAGTTTTATATCACTTATTCTTTCCTTCAGTCATTTTTTCTTACCCTTAGATTCAGGTCACAACAACAGAGGGTAGTCAATTCTCTCAAGTGTTCTCAGCCTGAAGAGTTTTGATGAACATGGTAGTCTGAACACAGGGAGTCTAACTTACTGTTTCCCAAGATAACACTTAATGCAATTTCAGGACAAACTTATGGTAAGTTGCCATGCAGGTGCACATTCATTCTTTCAAAAGCATTATTTAAACATCTACTTTCTGCCAGGGTGTCGTTCCAGCAGTTCTCAGTGTGGACCCTGCTATAATTCACAGCTCCAGGAGGTGAAAAAAAAATTCATGATAATTCTAAGATGGTAACTGCCTTTTTTTGTTTTCAATCTCTCAGGGGTGTATGGTGAAGTCTTCCAGGAGCTATACGATGTATGATATCACAAAAGACTGAGTATACCCAGATATGAAAACTTGGTTGTCTTATAATAAGTCAGACATTAAAGAAATGTGCAATAAAAAAAGGAAAATAAACCCACTTTTCCTTACTAAACATTTTTGCTTTGGAAAATGTATTTTTTTAAATAGGTTATTTTTGTTAACATTTGTTATTGTTACTTAAAATGAATTAATAAGATAATTAATAAGATAAAATAAAAGGTTCAAATATTTCTAAATTTTAATTCCCAATATGGTAAATTTTGAAAGATATACGTAGAAAAGATGTATTTAAATATTTAAGGGTGTAAAGGGGTTCTGTTGCCAGATGGTTTGTGAGCTGCTGTTCTAGATTCTAAAACCTAGAGTGTTAATCAGTTTTCCCCATCCTAGTCCCAAGGATTCATATGGCAGGAATATAGCCTATGTTAAGATGAGTTGTTGTACCTATCTTACCGTTATCAATAAATATCAAATAAATATCAATGAAAAGTGATGTCTTATTGCCCTCGTTCTTTCCTTTCCAATTTTTCCTTTGAGATGCACAAGAAAGACCCCAGATTATAGTATTTAAAGTTTTCCTTATCCTCTTCTAACTTAGTTGCTCTGTGGTCATACTTGTGTAAAAACTTAGCTCCAGATAGAAGACTTTACATGTAACTTTACATGATTGTACAGTCACTTAATTTTACAAACACTCCCCATCTAGAGTGCCCAGCTGTGTAACTGAGGATGATTCCATATACACTTCTAAGACTCTTAAAACAAATCTTATTATGTATATTCTCAGTTCTTTTGCAGCTTCTTGTTTAGTATCTACTGCCCAGAAAGACAATTCATATCCACACTGTTCTAGAAGAATTACATCATTCCAGGTCTCCCTGTTTCTGTGTTTCTCCCTGTGTTTTCTGGCTCTAAAACTGTGAGTTGTGCACAATGCTTTTTTACACAGAGATTTTTCTCATTTAGCATTGAGGATAACTCTTTCCCACAGACTTTGGAGACAGACTACATTGGTTAGAAGCCCAGCTCTGCTGTGTATTGTTTATACGATCTTGTGAAAATTATTAACATCTGTAGATCTCTATTTGTTCATCAATAAAATGGGAAGAACAATAGTACCTATCTTATGAAGTTATGATTAGAATCATATGTGCTAAAATATGAAATGTTTTCATAAACGTGCTGGCAAGTGGAAAAATTTGAATTATTGTTTGTTGTGATTTTCTTATCTTACTGTTAAACTCCAACTCTTGATGACCTTCATTTCTTCCCCTGCTTAGTGTCATTGTATTCTGACATAATCTTTCCACCTAATACATACATTAATCTTCTCTCTGCATATATATACAAGTTACTGGAGAAACAGAGGCAGGCTAAATTCAATCTGTGTTGGATACCTTTTTAATTAAAACAATAATGAATATATTTTCTAAATTTTCAGATATTAGTTGTGCTCTTTAAGTTGAGATGCAAGTGATATTTTGGTACTTAATTTTTTTTCCAGTTTTATTGAGATATAATTGACATGTAACATTGTATTAGTTTTAGGTGTACACCATGATCATTTGACAAATGAACATATTGCAAAATGGTTACCACAATAAGTTTAGTTAACATCCATCACCTCACACGGTTACAAAGTTTTTTATATCTTTTTTCTAGATCTTAAATGTTCTCATCACAAGAAAAAAAATTTATAATTTAATTTTTTTAACTTGAAAGCTGAGATTTAGAATCAAGACGCTTTTGAGAGAAAAAAACACACATGCAGTCAATGAAATAAAATGAAATGTATTTCTAAGAACAAAATAATGTCGGGCCGGCCCTGTGGCTTAGCGGTTAAGTGCATGCGCTCTGCTGCTGCCGGCACGGGTTCGGATCCCAGGCACGCACTGACGCACCGCTTCTCCACCCATGCTGAGGCCACGTCCCACATACAGCAACTAGAAAAATGTGCAGCTATGATATACAACTATCTACTGGGGCTTTGGGGGGAAAAAATAAATAAATAAAATCTTTAAAAAAACAAAAACAAAAACAAAAAAATGTTATGGGAAAATCCTGATTTCAATTTTGTTGTAGACCAGAGCTATCTATTGCTAATATGGAATTCTATTAAAACATAAATTAATTTATGATTTGAAGTAATCCAAACCCAGAAAAATTATAACACCTTTCAAAAGAAAGCAGATTTGATATTTCCTTTATTGATCACAGTGATGTTGTCACTCACAAACCCCAACCTTTAAAAAAGAAAAAGGAAAGCAACATGTATTTAGTTCTTTGCTTGCTTGTTTGTTTAAACTAAGCTCAGTTGGACAGGAAGGTAATTTTTTGCGGTAAGAACCTTCATCTAGGCTCATATATCTGTTCTTAGCTTAAGCCCTTGTATAGTCAAATGTTATACAAGTCAATTTTCAAATCTATACATCAGAAAAATAATAACACACTCTATTGTATAGATTAAGTCAGACAGATAAGGTACTTAATTACATATGATGATGATTTCTTTCACTTATACAATTCCCCTTCTAAATATCACACCCTCAGAAAGAACTTCTTAACCACCTTGCCTATATATATAGCTGCCTCCCATTCTCTGCCACTTCCATAGCAATTTCAAATCCTGAAAAATGATATTTTTTAACTTGTTTATTATCTGGATTCACTGAAATGTAAGGTTGGTAAAACAAAGGATGTTTTTCTCTTCTCTGTATATGTTTCCAGCTTCTAGAAGCATTCCTGGTACATACTAGAATGAATGTATTAGAAATAGTATTCTATAAAACCTCTTCAGAAGCATTTAACCTCTTTTTAAATTATACTTTAAAGTATAATTTTAATTATTATAGTAAACGAACTTTGCAAGAGTACACAAACAAATGAAAGCAATGAATATATATATAAACATACTTTCATATATAAATGTATATATTTTAAATTTGGTGTCATTGATCTGATTGATGTGAGCATAAATCTATTTCAAAGCTCCTATGTATTTAAATGTCTTCCCCATTAAATACAATGAGTTTCTGAAAATTATAGGTATATCATATTTTAAAATATTTGGGTAAAATCAAGAAAGTTGTCTCATTCATTCTTTTAAAAAAAATCAATATGTGTAGGCCCTATTTAATTAAATATGAGTGCTAGTTATTAAGGACCAGTTATTTTTTCCACCTTGAAAATTGAAATAGAAATTTGAAATAGATTCCATCAGTCAATAATTTATTTAGCCTCCTTATAATAAGGAAGTCACTGGTAAGCATGCTATTTTTATTTATCTAACCTCACTACAACTGTAAAACTCTAAAATATAGACATATTAGCCAACCCTGGTGGTCTAGTGGTTAAGATTTGGCACTCTCACTACTATAGCCCACGTTCACTTTCCCATCAGGGAACCACACCACCTGTCTGTCTGTTTTCATTCTGTGGCAGCTGCATGTTGCTGTGATGCTGAAAACTATGCCACCAGGATTTCAAATACCAGCAGGGTCATCCACTGGTGGACAGGTTTCAGTGGAGCTTCTAGACTAAGACAGATTAGGAAGAAGAACCTGGCCACTTAGAGAAAATTGGCCATCAAAATCGTATAAATAGCAGCAGAGCATTGCCCGATATAGCACCAGAAAGTGAGAGGATGGCGCAACAAGACTGGGCAGGGTCGCTTTGCCATATACAGGGTGGCTAGGCATTGGAATCCACTCCACAGCACTAACAACAAATAGATGTATTTCTATGAGTCTACGTGAATGAAATTAATTTTATTTTTATTTATTATAGTATTAGGTAAAAAATGTGAATAAGCTTCTATAATTTTGGATAGTATATTCATACCATCCAATTTAATTCATAAGCTAAACGAAATATTTGAAATTAATTTTAAGCAAATAAGAGTGGGGGCCGTTATTTATACGCGCAGTCACTCTCCAAAACAACTGAAACTGTGATATGGTACAAAGCTTAGGCTGCAAAGAATCAGGAGAAATGCCATCAACCTGAAGATGCCTAGAGAAAAAAAATCAAACAATAGTTACAAATATGAGATCTGTGACAAGAGTGCTAGTTGTTCCACTATATTGGTTTAATTCTTCTTCAATAATAATAGAAATTTTATCTAGAAATAGCTAAAATGTAGCTACAGGCTACATTTCCCAGACTGCCTTGCAGTTTAAGGACACCGTTTGAGGGGCCAGCCAATGTGACTTGGAGGAAATATTGTATGCACCTAAAGAATCATGCCCTTAAAGGGAAAGATCACGTCCTCCCTTTTCCCTTTACTACTTCCTACTGTCTGGAAAAAAGTCATGGGGACAATAGCGGGAATATCCATCTTAGACCACAAGTGGGCAACTGTGGGTTAATGAAGCAGAACACAAGGAAAGAAGAGTCTGGGTCACCGGATGCTCTCATCAAGCACGTTGTTCCGCTAACCCTCAATAGCCAGTCTCTGGACATCAGAAGACAGAAAAATAAAATTGCATCTTTTGATGTTCACAATCTTTCATAGACTCCTTGTTACAATACTTTGAACTATGCCCCGAGTAATACAGGTTTCAAACCAAAAGTTATAAGGATAGATGATCCTAATTATGAGAAGTAATTTTTCTTCTTATGTGGGTAATTCAATGAAGTGTAAGTAGCAGTAGGATATTATTTTCATATGTGCCCTTCATATATGTCGACATAAAACGTATTCTGAGACTTTGATATTTGTGTACAGCAAGTTTATTAAGGAATGCTCTGGTAACAATGCCTTTAGGGAATGGGGGAAGCAGCTCTGGCCAGAATGAAAAGTTGAATTTGATGCAGTTGCAAAAGAAGCCTCGGGTGATCTCATAGGGCCCTCTGGGGCTGTCCTGAATTCAGGTGAGGGAGCCAGATATTTACGCCGTGACATCAACCACTTAACAGATATAGCTTGCCCCCGGCGAGCAATTTCGAAAGAGGAACTTAAGTGTAAGATATCACCAGCCAACAATCCTGGCAGCTAGGGATACAAGTATTTCCACTCTGATGGGAGTATCTGGATGGCACAGAATCCAGAGTCCACCACTTGCACCGCTAAGATCGACCACTTTCAATTAGTACATACATTCTGGCTGAGAACCCTTCTTCAAAAATTGTCATTCCTCACGTTTCCTGGAGAATCTAAACAGAGAGATGTCTTTCTGTTGTTGCCCTTTCTGCTATTGCTTGTCTTGACATTACAACTGATAATCATCATCTTGGGTTCCCCTCACCCTTAGCAAACACTGCTCACTATCTGGGAGGTTCCTTTGGGGGAGTGACTCAGGCTTTTCTCTCTGAGAGTTCTGAGATTTTGTTTCAACATGCCCTCTTCAGCTGGTGGCACCTACACTCCTCAATTCACCATGACAATTGAATTAAAGGAGCACCAAGAGATACTCCAGTGGATACATTCAGTGAAAATACATTACCGGTTTTTTAATAGCGATTCTACTCCCTCATAATTAATCCTGATACGTTAATCCAGATCAATTATCCCTCCCAGGAAGATAACTCCTTTTCTTGCTTGTTAGTCTATTAGCACAAAGTGTGAAGAAACTGGGTGGCAGCTAAAGCTTCATGTTAATGGAACTCTTACTCTTTTCCCCGATGGAAGTGTTCTGTCTTTGTGAGCCGATCTTCTAAACCTATCAGGCTGAAAATTGCAAGAATGGAGAGAAGCACGGATTCCCCAAGTAAAGAACTAAGAGTGATGGTTAATGGGGCCACTCTTACTTCTACTCCTCCATCTCCCGGCCCATATAGTTTACCTACTGGTAAAGAGCCACATCAGGAGAAGTCAAAGATGGGTGCTCAGTTTCTGGTTGAATCGCTGGGTAGTTGGTGCTATCAGAGGATGGTGCTATCATCCCCTAAGAGAGGAACAATGGGAGAGAGCAGATTTGGGGATTAGGAAATGGTAAGTGGTAAATTTAACATGACTGTAAGACTGATATCCAGTTACAGATTGGCAGTAAGATATGTGTGCCCAAAGTTCAGAAGATATGTATATGTGTATATGTTATGTTTGTGTGTATCTATACTTATGTCTGTATGTATGAACATGTCCATGTACTTAACCATGCTAAGGCTAATCTCTGGCATTTGTTTTTACCCCCAACAATAGTATATTATTACTTTCATATTTTATTTTATCTATTTTCAATTCATTTCCTAGTGTTTTTCTGTATTATAATTCTTTTAAACACGTTTTTCTCAATCTGCCTTATTTTCTGTAGTTCTTATGAACTTTATTTTGTCTTCATTTATTTTAACCACTTTTTCTGTTTGATTGTTTTTAAATAATCATCTGTCATTTCAAATGTTATATTTTTGTTTATTTGCATTCTACGAGTCATTTTGAAAGCTATAAAAGATACGAATACCCAAACAACCTTTCTCTACTACTTCTTTTTAGATACTCTATTTTAGTGAATTATGTAACTCTCCTTCAATTTCCTCAACTCTTTTCTTGCATCTGTGTTCCGTGAACTTTCCATCACTCTATTTCCCAACCTATTACCCAGCACTATATCCAATTAAAAAAAAAGTCTTAACTGCAAATGCTCCTTTGTTATTCATTTTGTAGAACTGTAATCACTATCTCCTTTTTCACAATGTATTTAATATTTAAAAATTATAAAATCTTTGTTAAAGTATTTTTATAATTTTGAAGTATTTAAATATTAAAAATAGAAAGATTTATGATGATAGTTATAGCTACTTCTATTTAGTTTTTAATCATCTTTTAAATTCTATTTAAACAAAAAGGTTCTTTTTTTATACCAGTGTTCTTTGACTCAACCAATTCTTTTTTTTTTGGTATAAACACTATTATGTGTTAGAAAATATGCTATGCACTACAAATGCAAAATTGATTGATACTGGCTTCCAGAAGCCCAGCATCTTGTTACAGAATCACGTAGATTATTTTTCATCCAAGGTGTCCGTTCACTTAGTTTGACAGGCAGAAACGATGATTTCAGTTTGTCTGAATTCTCTGTGGATATCTTCAATATACCATTATAATGCAGCTGTTTATGTACCAAGAAAAATTATTTTGTAATTTTCTACTCTCTAGGCTATGTGTTCAGTTAAAGTAGTTATTTCATCCAGAGTCATGACCCAGATTTTGTGTAAAAGCTTCACTGATTTATACTATATTTAGCTTCTGAAACAAATCAATTACGCGGTAAGCATTTTTTGCAATGAATGAAGAAAGGATCTAGGGACAATTAAATATTCATTCACACAACAGGTATATTTTGACTATTTACTATGTGCCGGCCACAATTCCAGTCCCTGAGAATAGAGTACGTAATAGGACCAAAAAGTTTCTGTTCTCCTGGAGCTCATGTTTTAGAGCGAGAAAGAACAAAAATATATAATACTGCAGATGACAACAAATGACACAAAGTAAAGGAGAGAGGGGTGTGGGAAACTAAGAATGACAGAGTATTATTTTATATAGGGCAGCTCTATCAGTGATTTGAGAAGGCCTATTTGTAGAGCGAGATTTGAGGACAGAAAGTGAAAGGCAAGCCATTTGACAATGTGGGGAAAACACTGCAAGCAGAAGGAAAGGCACATGAGGAGGCCTACAGGAAGGAGAATGCCTGGTGTGTTTCTTAAGGAACAGCTAGTAGAGCAGCGTGACTGGATTAGAAACGTATTAGGAGGGGAGTAATTGCAATAAGGTTAGAGATGTAGGGTGGTGGGCAATGTAAACCTTTGTAGAACTTGGGCTTTTACTGGGAGTGAGTCCAGAGGACTCTGGATCAGAGGAGAGGAGAAACGTGCTCTGACATTCACTTTTAAAATATTCCCTGGTGATTAATAGAATGCAGCAGAGCACCAGTGGAAGCAGAGAGACAGTTTAAGAGGCATTCTTATAACTAGGGTCAACTATGATGGTGCTTGGACTAAAGATGTAAGAGTGGAGATTACGGGAAGAACTTGAATTCTGGATTTGGTTCAAAGTAGACCTGATAGGACTTACTGATGGATTTAATGCCCAGGAAGAAAGAAGTGCAAGCACAAAAATGACTCCAAGGTTTCACCTCAGGCAACAAGAGCAATGGAGTTGCTATGAAGTGAAACAGGACAATTGTGCAGGGGACAGCCTTGGGGGAAGGGGCACCAAAAGTCAAGTTATGAAAATGTGAAGTGTAAGAAGCCTATGAGACCTTCAAATGGAAATAGTAATTCAGCAGCTGAATTGAGGGGTCAAGGTTTGAGAACAGGGTTACGGCTAGTGATTAATATTTTCTTCTTGGTGCATATATAGCAAATCTGTGTATTCACGCACAATCATATACAGACATCTACGTAACATGATTAAAAAAAGGATAACTATTATTTACCAAACTTTGCTTCATCTTTTATAATTTTAATTTATATACATTCTCAGAACCAGAAGCAAACTTTAGGAATGAAACTCCTCTGAAACTCTTAATTTATACTCTGACAGACTTCTTTCTCCAGACAATTGCCTAAATTTCTTTCATTTCTCCTTTTAAGAATTTTTTTATCCATTTATTATTGCCATTTATTTTCTCTGAATTTTTTTTATTTTCTCCACAGTCTTTTAATAGCTAGTGAATAAACTTGAGCACATGTAATGGAATGAATCCAGCAAAATTATCCATTGTATATGAAGAATCTGTAACCATTCAAGTATGCTGTTGATTTCTAGAAATTTACCTCCTTTGTTCATGTTAATATTTAAAGTTTAGTTTAAACTTAGGAACATCAGCATTTAAATTAGGTGACTATATATTCTCAAATACTTATAAACTTAGCCATCTCTAAGATATATTTCTGGTATTCTGTAAATATACACATATGTATGTGTATGTGTATCACATATACAAGCATCTGTGCATATACACATGTTCACAAGCTTGACTAAAGGGAAAACAAAGAAAAATTAAACTTCAGGAATATTATGGATTTTAATATAAAGCTTCTAGAAATAAATTTTCCATAATATTCAATCTCATGGACATTGATATATTATTGAAATGGATATCAGAAAAAGCTGTGAGAAATTATTATTTATACTAAAGTTCCTTTATCCATCTAGACAAATAATTTAACTGGTTTCTTAAATTATGTGTAATTTTTTGGTATAAAAGTCATCCATATAAATACCAATTTAGCAAATGAAGCCCAATATTTTTGCCAAGAGCGTAGTCATATAACCTTGAGAACAAGGGAAAATCCTTCTTAGACTCACTAGATCAAAGACAGTTGATTTCTTTGCTGTTCTCCCATAACTTCTCTGACATAATTCTATTAATTGCTTTAATATGTTTCCTCCCACATTACTGTGAACACAATGACAAGAGTGACATTTCAATCACTTCAGTATTCTCAACATTTACTAAACAGCAAGCATGTCATTCTTGATAAATTCCTAAGTGAATAAAGGAACAAGTACTCAATATATTTGTGGATTTTCAAGGATTTTCTAAAAGGAGCCTGCTACCATATCTAACTTTTCAGTTCCTTTTTCTAATGTAATATTTACTTTAAAAATTTGTTTTTCTGAGAATCATAAATATATTCTTTATCATTTTTTAGGGGAAAAGTGGTTGAAAATAAATCTACGTTCTCCTACTTGAGATTTATCAAACTTTTCTCTCCTTTTTGCGATTCTATTATTCTTTAAATTTTTTTCAGCTTTATTGAGGCATAATTGACAAATAAAAATTGTATATATTTAAGGTGTACAAGGTGATGATCTGATATATGTATACATTATGAAATGATTACCACAATCAAGCTAAATAACACATCCATTACCTCCATAGTTACCCTTTTTTGGGATAAGAACACTAAGATGTACTGTCTTAGCAAATTTCAAGTATACAATACAGTATTATTGACTATACTCACCATGCTGTACGTTAGAGTCCCAGAACTATTCATCTTATAATTGAAAGTCTGTGCCCTTTCACCAACATCGCCACAATTTCCATTTGTGACAACATGGATAAACCTGGAGATGTATATAACTTTTAACAACAACTATTTCAATATTTCTTACACTACTAGGACCACAGAGAAAAGTGGAAAGAACCTCAAATTGTTTTATGACACTAGCATATGTTTACTATTAAAAATAGACAAAAACAAACTCTGAGACCAAAAACCAGTTCAGGATTCTAAATAAAATGCTAATGTTAGCAATTAAAATCCAAGAATGCCAAAAGAAAAATAAACTCTCACCAATTATGGGTAACGCATGATAATGTGATTTCATAGGTAAATATAATGAACATAATTTGCTTTATCACCAATTAGGTGGTAGAAAAATATGTTTATATTTATAAATGATAAAGAGTTATTTAATAAAATTCAGGCACTTTTCTCTAACCAAAAATGTATAACAACATAAAATTAAAACTTTTCTTTAATACATAAATATCCTTTACCAAGAAAGAAAGAAAGCTGTATCATAAATGGCAAAACATTAACAATATTTCAATTAAAATCATAAAAGAGACAGAGATGCTTGAGACTATGATTATTTTACTTTGTCTTGGATGATCTAGCAACTATCATAAAGAAAGAAATGATAATATAGAATTTGGGGGAAATTATATGACTAACATCTCTTATTGCTGATAATATAAATGTGTTCATTGAAAACCTAGGAGGCTCAAGTAAAAAAAAATAAACCTTATTTAATGAGTGACTGGGGTAAGACAGCCAGACACATGGGAAACATGGGAAAACTAATAGTAATTGCTACTAAGCTACAAAGATGTAAAGTAAAAGTGAAATAATCACAAGAGTGATTAAAGCTAAAATTACTGTATGTCTTTAATGCAAATTCAACATATCAAATGCAATTCCAAAAGCGTACAATTTTTGGAATTGGATAAAACTATATTAAAATATAAAGAGAAGAATTAATGTCATTGAAAAGAACAAGGAAATATTTGAAAAATAAGTGCTCAAGTGGCGTATCAGATGCCAAATAAAAAACAACAACAATAAACAATACTACAAATAAGTTACTTTGATATTGAGATGAGAAGAGTGAAGAGTTTAGCAAAACTGAAGAAAGAATTCCCAGATATAACCTTAGATAGATAGATATGTCTATATCTATATCTATCTTACACCATATATATATGTGCACATATATATGTGTGTATGTATATGTATGTATTTTTTAAAGAAATATTTCAATATAATGCATAAAGTAAATGCTATTAACAAATAGTTAAATAGTGCTGGCATTAACTGCCTATCCATCAGGAAAAAATTAAAGCTGAATGAAAAGCTTATACACAGGGTAGAAATAAATTTCAAATTAAAACATTAAATATGCAAACACAACTATATATTTTAAGAATATCTAGAAGGTTCATGGACAAGGCAAAGGAACTTCTTAATATGACAGAAATACTAATGCTGTAAAATGAATGTGAGAAATGCCTATTTAATTAAAATGTCAAATTTCTTAGGAAAAAAAGTATCATAAACCCAGTTGATTATTAAATGACTAATTTGGGGAAATAAAACTTAAAGTAGATGAAGGAGATAAGGTTAATATCTATATAGAGATCTCACAAGTTAACAAGAATGGAATAAACAACCTAATAGGAAATAGACAAAGGCTATAAAGAGGCAATTCACATAATTGAAACTTCAAAATGGCTAGAGTCTAAAGTCAGGAAAAATTCATGAGAAGTTATGTAAAATAGGTACAGTAAAGAGAATTGCAGATTTAAAGCAAATATGTGGCTCTGATGAATAAGACAGATAGAGAAAGCTTATTGTTATTCAGTGCTGGTATTATAAGTAAGATTCACAGACAGCATTGTGGCAAAAACTTTTAGTATTGAAATTGCACATAGTCTCTATCCCAGTAAACCCACTCCTGCCAATCTTTAGAAATAAAGAACTCTTTGCCAGGACATACATTGCCGCCCAATTTGTGGTAGGAAGAAACTTGGCAACAAAGTGAATGCTGAGTAATAGAGGGGTAATTGAAAATAAATATGGCATATCCATCCCCCTACAATATTATATAGCCGTCAAAAAATAAATTTGAATTTTTCTAATTCATTTGGAATTATAAGCAGTATTTTTTAGTCGGTAGATCAAAGGGGAAGGAGAAGTTGAGCAAAACGGAAAGAAAAGTTTGCATTCAAAAATAAACCTATTGGTGGGGCCGGCCCCATGGTTTAGTGGTTAAGTGCGCGTGCTCTGCTACTGGCGGCCCGGGGTTTGGATTCCGGGCGTGCACCGACGCACCGCTTCTCCGGCCATGCTGAAGCCGCCTCCCACATACAGCAACTAAAAGGATGTGCAACTATGACATACAACTATCTACTGGGGCTTTGGGGATAAAAATAAAATAAAAAATGAAAATAAACCTATTGGTGATATCATATTAATAGAGTTACATAAAATTTTGTGCATATAGTGTTTTTTAATAAACTTTACTTTTTAGAGCAGTTTTAGATTCACGGTCGAATTGAATAGAAAGTAAGGAGAGTTCCCATGTGTTTATTATACCTCCACACAGCCTCCTCCACTATCAACAACCCCCACCAGAGTGGTACATTTATTACAACTAATGAACCTACACTCACATGTCGTTATCACCCATGGTTTACATTAGGGTTCACTCTTGGTGTTGTATATTCCATGGGTTTTGACAAATGTATAGTGACATGTATCCAGCATTACAGTATCATGCAGAATAGTTGTACTGACCTAAAATCCTCTGGGATCTTCCTGTTCATCCCTCTCTCCTTACTAACCTCTGGCAACCGCTGATCTTTTAACTGCCATCATAGATTTGTTGTGTCAGTATATAGCCTTTTCAGCTTGTCTTCTTTCACTTAGTGGCATGTGTTAAAGAGTCCTCCATGCCTTTTCATGGCTTGATAACTCATTTCTTTTTAGTGCCAAATAATATTCTATTGTCTGGATGTACCAAAGTTTCTTTATCCCTTCAGCTACTGAATGGTATCATGGTTGCTTCCAACTTTTCGCAACTATGAATAAAGGTGCTATAAATATCTGTGTGCAGGTTTTTGTGTGGACATCAGTTTCAACTTCTTTGGGTAAAGACCAACGAAAGTGAGTGCTAGATTGTACGCTAAGAATGTGTTTAGTTTTGTAAGAAACTTTCAAACTGTTGTTCGAAGTGGTTGTACCATTTTGCACTTTCACCAGCAATAAATGAGCGTTCCTGTTGCTCCTCATCCTCAACAGAATTTGGTGTTGTCAGTGGTCCAGATTTTGGCCATTCTAAAAGACGTATATAGTGGCATTTCTTTGTTGTTTTAATTTGCATTTCCCTAATGACACATGCTGTTGAACATCTTTCAACATGCTTCTTTGCCATCTGTCTATCTTCTTTGGTAAGTTGTCTGCTCAGATCTTTTGCCCATTTTTTAATTGAGTTGTTTGTTTTCTTATTGTTAAGTTTGAGGAGTTCTTTATATATTTCAGATAACAGCCCTGTCTCAGATATGTTTTTTGCAAAACAATAGTTTTTAAAAAAATAAAATATATTCTTGTTTAAAGATGAATCAAAAGGCAGAGTTTGAAAACTCAAAAATTTTACTTTTTAATTCATTTATTTCTATCTAACTGAACCATATTTGGAAATGCCTTATAACGTGGCTCTTAATGGACCTCCTACAGGCACCTTGGAGGCAGTGGAGTTAGTGAATCTCACAGTAGCTTTCTCAAAAGCCACTCAGCATCAAGGTGAAAGGAGCTGCCACTAGCTGTTTTTAAAAATGACATAAACATAAGGATCATGTACTCACCAAAGTATAAAGCTCTGGGAAATCATCCATTTCACTAAATGTGTTTCATTAGCATTAGGAAAAGGGTTAATATTTTTCTATGTGTACGATCATAGTTGAAACTTTTTCAAAGTTCAGGATTTTTAAGGATAGCAAACAACTTACAAGCACAGTAGTGAATGTGAAGACATTAGAATTAGACTTTTGATGATTATTCTGGATAATTTCAATCACCTCCTAGCCACTTTTGTTTGGTTGTGTGAATGTAATTTAATTGGCTAAAGAACACTTTTAGATCATTATTTTGTAGGAATGACAGTAATGGGTACTGTTATTTTTGTAGAAGAGCTCAGTATATAAAAAAATTCAATACATTCTAATTTTTTGTATCATTCTATTTCAGAAAATCTTAATTTGCATCAGTCAATTGGTGCTGAATTACTTTGCTTTTAAACTTTTCTGAGTAGTTATGATCATTGGTATAGTTAAATATCGACATCTTTGATAGTGATATATTGATATTGAAATATTCCCTTAGCTACCTGCGTGAGTTGATGCTTATTTACTCCACGAATTCAGAGTAAAAGAAGAATGATGTTTGGTCAAGAAAATTTCACTTTTACACTAATTTTTGCTTTTGATATTTAGAATGGTTTTACACAAACTGCTTTTCCTTCTCTTAGGCTCTTTTATCTTCAATCCATTCTTCTTCCTATCCTATGTTATTCTGTGAAACACAGAATGCCTCCTATTGAGGAAATATAATTCCAAAAACTTCTTCTAATCCAGAAAATCTTTCCACAAAGGTAATAAATAGAAAAAAAAAAATCACTGTTATTATTGGATAAGCATTAAGCCAGAATATTATGATCATTATAGGCAATCCACTAAAAGATTGTAAGGACAGAGAGAAATATCACCCTTTACATAGCCAAGCAAATACAACCCATGACATACATGTTCTCAAGGGAAATAAAACTCTTTTGCCAGTAAGAGGACTTTATAGCCCCATTTATCACACATAGTCCATCCTAAATTTACATTGAAATTGGAATGATCATCTGTGTTAGTTAATTAGTTTAACAGAAAGGAAAAATGAACTTCTCATGTCTTTATGACAAGATGTAGTTTTGCAATTTTGGAGAGTTGCCAGCTGAAGTTAGGTTCCTACCTTCCCAGAGAAACCAGAAGATGGGGGCACTCTCTTTCTTGATTACATTTCAAAGAGGTCATTCTCAGTTCCTTGAAAAAGACATTTCTGGGTGCTGGAGCTGGCAAGAGGCTTATTTAGCTTTTAAAAAGATTTACATACATTTCAAAAAAATGGAAAAGGAACTTAACAAGTTTTCTAAAATAAATTCTTTAAGAAAGGGAAATGGGGAAAAGTTTCTTCCCTTATTTTCAACAGGGAAAATTAAACCTCTTATTTTCAATTTATATTTGCCCTTATACTACTTAATCCTTATGAAAGGATTCCAGAATGCTTCCAAGACCACAGACGACTACTTGGCCTTGAACACGGCATTCCACTTAAACATAAAAATACCATTTCTTCATAGCCATATGTTAATTTATAAAATGTGATTATAGATGCTAAATTATAGCATCTATAAAATGTTCTATGCCTCTTGTTGAGGGAATACATTCAAAATGTATGTTATTTATATATTTTAAATGTGATTACAGATGATCACTTTGAAAAAATAAAATATTCACAGATATAGATTACTTAGGTTTTCTAAAATAATAGAACACAGCCATCCAGGAAGATAAAAAATAAAGACACCTGGAAATCTTTCTTGTGTTTCCTTTAAGGATCTATAAGCCTCATGAAATGAAAACATATACATATTTACAACTTAATAATAAAGTAGTATTTTTTGAAAGTTTGTTAGGGAAATGAAAACTTGAACCAACAATTATGGGTATATAGTAAGTGTGTGTGGTAGTGAAATGAAAAACATATTAAATGAAAAACATATAAATAGCTATAACAAACTTTATATATCTACCCGAAAATGATGCTGTCATTCACTTAATCAATTGGTATTAACTGGCTAGCAGGTATCCTTACTATCAGTCTCATAGAGAAGGAAAACTATATTGAAAATAATTGATTTAGATGTGTAGTGTGTCACACAACAGCAATTATTACTGTTGGAATAAAAAAAGCCAGAAAGAAAATCAGAAACATTAAAAAATATTTGATTTTTTTGAACATCTAGCCTAGAAACTTTAGAAATTAGAAGAAATAAAATCAACCACAAAGGAACGAAAACGTTGATTGACAGAAATTTAAAACTTCCAGATATCAAATAGTGTAAAATGATAAACTAAGAAAATAGAGGCAACAAAAACACAGACATTGGATTAAGCTTTTAAAGGAGATGTTATGGTTGAATTGAAGGAACATGGCTGTTTCCTACCATCTTCACTTTTACTTGTCTCTTTCTCTGTTCTTATTTCATCTCTGTTGCTGCAATATTATCTGCAACCCAGAACCCTGTGAAGGCACCTTACTGAAAGCACAAGCCGCCAGGTTTTGGTGAGACGTAGCTCACTTGATGAAGCACCAATGGTGAGAAAACTAGCCACTGTCACAATGATACTGCTGCCTTCTCCAAGGGCACTGCTGAGAACGGAGAGAAATTAATGGCTACCATTTGCAGAGAACTTACTGTACTTACCGTATATCAGTCACTGTGTTCGACAATTGGCCAGGATCTCCTAACAGCCTCCTTGGGATCTAGGTTCTATCATCAATTCGTCATCAACGTATAGATGAAGAAATTGGGGTTTATGCAAGATCATACTGATAACAAGTGGCAGATCCAGGACATGGGTCCCATTGATACGGGGCCGAGTCTGCACACTGTGCTGCTGTCACAGCTGCTATACTTGCCAAATCTCTCCACCACTGAATGTATGTGTATCCTGATAATTGACGAAGCCACCATTGTCTCTGCTGACACTTCACTTCAGCTGTGCCCTCTTCCGAGCCACCCTCTTCCCCAATTTTATAAATATCAAAGCATTAAAACCTTAACACCCTCCTCATCCAATAACATTTATTATATGTCATTATTGAAGCATCTCCTTTGGTTTGACTTTCATTTGCAGCATTTATCATTAAAAGTTAGGCATAATAAAGGAGACTAAGCTAACAACAGACATAAGGGACAGCCACCATGCTCTTCTCAAAATTTCCTTCTATTTTTGCCTTCCAAGAAAATCCCTGAGTCCTCCATGAAAAGACACTGGAGGACAATCCTCCCCCAGAAATATCTGAATCCTAACCTCCAGGTATATTCAAGCTGGTTGTACAAATTACTAGAGTAGATTCTAAAATATGAAATATTATAATTTTTAATATAGTATTTATGCTAGTTATAGTTTAATATAGTAGTAGTTTAATTAGCATAATTTAATATAGTATTTATATTAGTTCATGTATAAATTATTACGTATTTGGGAATTTTTACTTATTGCCTGATTTCTTTCCATCTTTAATTTTCCACTTCATAGTTAAATAAATTATGTAATTCTCATTCCTGTGCCCAAAATTTGACAAGAATCTAAAGAGGATTTTTTAAAAAATGTATGTTTATTATCTTTCTAAAACTTAGCCACATGATTTAGTTTTTCAGATAGAAATGTAAAGAATATACTACACAATGTTCTTGTGGAAAGCTTGATAAAAATTAAGTACTGGAAATACAAATACTTTAAAAAGTTAATTGTTCTGTTTAGTAAACTTTTAACAGGATTCTCCCTCCGCACATGATATTCTTTTAGAAACCGTTTCTATTTCTCACTGTTATTTTTATAAATTATGTCGTGAATTTTTTGGGGGGTGCTATCCTTTGTACAACTCTTTGCAGATGTGGAGCTTGGATGGAAAATAGTGAAAATATATCCAAAAGGATTTTTCTCTATCTAATACTGGAAGAAATATTATATAATGGATATAAAATTTTTTTTAGAAAAAAGACTACCCTATGGAATTTCACTTTAAACACCCAGACTTTGGGAAATGCTTTGCTGATGATTCCCTTTTTCAAGGTCGTGGCAACTGACAATATTCCTCTGAGTAAAAGCAGGTTATTTTCCTCAAAGGGAAAGAGACTTTCCAGTGGACAGTCATTTGTGGCACATGAAAATTTAGGATCTCAAATCTTACTTTGTGAGAGAGACCGCAACATGAACAGAGAGAAAAAAGCCTCCTTCCCCCTTCTAATGTGCAGAGTTAGTTTGGCCCACATGCTAACAGATGACCAGAAAGACCTGAGACACTTCCATGACTGGGGCATGAATAATAGGCGAGCTCTCCTTTACCGAGTGGAGAGACACAAAAAGCCAGGCCAGGAGGTGGCCTGGAAAGAGACCTGTGATGGGTTTAAGACTATGTAGTACTTGAAAGTTATTTCTCTTTGTAATTCCTTTCTGCTATGGGCAAGTCTTTAGTGTTGTCTCATTAAATGAACTAACCTTATTCCAATTTTTTCCGAAAGAAATTAGAGATAGTCTTACGCCTAAATTTGGAGTGAAGCATAAGTGTAGAGAAGAGGACAATATTCTCTATAACACTGTGACCACTCTTTGTCAGTCTCACAAGGGCCAGAGACAAATGCAGCTGTAGGAACAAAAACAGGAAATCTGAACTAACTGACCTGTAGGACTTGTTTTGAGCATGCATGAATCAGGATACTGGTAAATCTCAGAACTAGCTGACAGGTAAAAGTAAGGTGGCCTAATTTTCTTAGATGAAAATGGGGTGGATGCAGTAGAACCATGACTTCGTTATTTGGAGCATGTATATCTGAATTTCAATTTAGCAAAGAGGTCCAAATGAAAATTATGTGCAATCACTTTCTATAGTAATTTTCCTCTATCTTCATTGTTCTGAAAGGAAGCTAATACAATGAAGTGGCTGAATAGAGGCAGCAAGAAGAGATGCTAAAAGATGGGATTGTAATAATGTATAATCCAATGATTTATAAGATAGTTTTACCTATATGTAAAGTAAATTGGGTAACAAAGTGACCTGAGAAAAAATAACACCAGTTTAGTGACTGAGAATGAAGAAAAACCTACAGTAAAATTTCATTTCTGGCAAGAAGAAATTTTGAGATTACATTACATGGGTTTTGGCGGGAGCAGTTCGCTACCATTTATTGTCTCTTTCCATGATCTATAAATAGCCCAAGATATGAGAGAGAGAGGAAAAAAAACAAGGAACAAGGTGACTAAAAAGTGAAGAGTGAAAAATAAAGAGAAAGGACACCATCAAGTTTAAAGGAAATTCAACATCTATTTAAGTGGCTGACCAGAGAGCTCATATTTTAGAAATAAAACAAATGTGGAATATACCCCTAATAGATGCATTGTTGTGCTCTTCTTTTGTCTTTTAACACTACTCCTTAAATGAGTGTCTCTGCTCCTGTTTCATGTGATTTGTTTGAGACAATCAATCAGGACATCACACCCTTTCTCCAAGCCAAATGCACACAGTAACAGAAGAGGCGTGGTCGCCATGTTTTCTAGATTGTCCAAGCTCGCCAATGGGACTGTTTCACCTGAGTACAGGAATTCTGAGTAAAGACACAGTAGATTTAGATGGCTGTTTATAAGTGACCCAAAGATGGTGTTTCAAAAAGGGTTTTGATAAGCTCTTGCATTTTCTGAATTATTAGTTATATATCTGTAATATACGTAGATAGGTATATATTCTTTCCAACGGTTATTAATCCCTTTATTTGGTTCTGTGAAAAACTATTATGTCCTTGTAATAACTGCTTACTGTTTTCTTTCACTAAAATTTCCCAAAGGCTAGTTTCATTGTTCAAAATCAAGAGACCTTATCTAACAGAGGATGTGATACATATGTCAGAAACTCAGAAGGACAAACTTAGAATGTTAAATCTTTTATGCTTTTCTTGTGAATAATGTACTATGGGCAATATTTTGCTATGTATACCCACACAATCATAGTTTAAGATCAAATATAACATGACAATTTATCACATGCAAATGATTACATATAGATGTATATATACACATATATATAGAATTTTATACTATATATATACACACATATATACACACACACAAAAATAAACATCTTATTTTCCTTTAAGAATGAGAATATAGCGATGTGGCAAAGTGGGAATTGGAAAGGAATTTATCATCGGAAACATTTGCTGCAATCTGAATAACTAGAGAAACTGGAAAAGATACAAAACCTTGTTCCTGTGCCAGCTTGTTTATCCTAGATGACTCTTTGCAAAGTAACATATCTCATCTCAATACATTCAAATTAATAAGATTTATAGTCCTCTTTAACAAAATATATTTAAGCATGACATATTGAGACATCAATTTATACAGTAAAACACTAATTCACAACTAGGGAGGACTACAAGTAAGGGAATCATATAATGTAAGTATCTCACCATTGTGCTCTCCAATGCCTGGTTAAAATACATTATTTTTCCAAATTTAAAGAGGGCAGATCAAAAGTAGACTTTATTTTTTACCACCTTCACCCATTCCTCCCATCCTCCATCCCTGCCTCCTACCTCTCTGTGGCAACCACCAATCTGTTCTCTGTATCCATGAGTTCACTTTTTTTTTTTTTAGATTCCGTATATAAGCGAGATCACATGGTATTTGTCTTTCCCTTTCTGAATTATTTCACTTAGCCTAATGCCCTCAAGGTCCATCCATGTTGTCACAAATTGCAAGATTTCCTTTTTTATTGCTAAATAATATTCTTATATATATAGCACATTTTTTTAATCCATTCATCCATAGATGGACACATAGGTTGTTTCCAAGTCTCGGGTGTTGTAAATAATGCTGCAATAAACATAGAGGTGCAGATATCTTTTTTTCTCTTTTGGATAAATACCCAGAAGTGAAATTGCTGAATAACATGGTAATTCTATTTTTAATTTTCTGAGGAACTTCCATACTGTTTTCCTTAGTGACTGTACCAATTTACATTCCCACCAACAGTGCACAAAGGTTTTTTCTCCACATCCTAGCCAGCACGTGCTATCTTTTTTATAATAGCCATTCTAATAGATGTGAGGTGACATCACATTGTGATTTTGATTTGCATTTTCTGATGATTAGTGATGGTGAACACCTTTTCATGTACCTGTTGGCAATCTGTATGTCTGACCAAAATAAGATGAAAGAAAAAATATACATCCTCCACCTACCCATCACACTTGGTATTTGACAGTAAATTTACAGAAGATATCAAGTCCATTAAAACCTGAATGTCTTACATTGCCTAGAAAGTGCCATTAGCCTTTATAATATTTTATACCAAATTTGAAACAGCAAATATGATGGGCATTTTAATCAGAGATATGAAAAGCAGTTGACTTTGAGCTCAGACCCACAAATAATAACTGTGAGGATATTGCTAGTACTGGTCTCATAGGGTTGATTCCTGTGGTGTGAGTCAGTATATATGTGCTATTGAACTCTGTATGAAAAATAATAAACATCATGTCAACATAAGTTATTATTATTATATTAGCCACATTCAATGAATATTTATTAAAGTTCCCCTGTGGCTGGCAAAGTGTTCAAGACTGTATACGAGTGAACAAAACAAAGATTCTTCCTATTGTGGACTTTTTCTAGTGGGATGTATTGGGGAAAGAAAATATAGCCAATAAGATATTAAATAATTACATTATATTACTTATTATGTAAGTGCTAAGAAAAACCAAATTAAAACTGAGCAAGATATATCTGGATTTCTATATACTATTTTTGCAATTTCTTCTGAGATAACAATTATTTAAAAATAAAAGTTACAAAATAATAAAATAATTTAAAATGTATAGCGAGGTGTATAGACTTTAAGGACAAAGTTGGGAATGATTGCACTTTTAATTAGAGTAGTTGGAATAAAACTCACTGAATAAACATCATAATTTGGACAAAAATAGAACAATAGAGAGTTGATGAGTTTTAATGAACTAGGGAGACCATTTTTATTCTAAAAGTATTCAAATTTATTTATTTATTTTGGCAGTATGCAAGCCAAACAAAACTTCTGCAGGTTGTATTCTGTTTCTGTGCCATTGTGTTTGACTTCTACTTTAAAACAGGAAATACCTCGCAGCAACTTCATTCTAAATTTAGTCTACTAGCTCTCAAAACATTTGTTTTGTCAATGAATCAATGGTTACATGTGAAAAGATCACTTGAGGCTAATTTTTAGCTGGAAGTTCTCTCTTGATTCAATCTAATCATCTACATGCAAGATTTTTCTAGTTAGTACAAATGTTGTTGAAATACATGTTAGATCTTCCTTGATCTGTTGAATAGACCTCTTAACTAATCTCTTTGCCTCCAGGCTCTCTCTCTCTTTCCATCTTTCTACCACATCAACCGTTTTAGATTAAATATGTGATTGGTTTGTTCACGCAATCACAAACCTTCACTAGTCTGTGTTGCCTAGTGAATCAAATCCAAATGCCTTTATCCCTACCAGTGGTCTCTATTTTTCTACATTACATTTTGCTCCAGCTACACTTTAAAATGGCATGTCATTTCTTGCACATCACGTAGACTGTAGTATTATTCACCCATTTCTCACTTTAGTTATTTTTCCTGGACATTAATCAACTCCATATCTTTCTGTTGACATAATATCCTCTGTTTCAGTATTATACATTCAATTTTGTATGGTTTTCTCACACCAAAATAATCAACTCTTCTGAAGCCTTACATTTCCCTGTCAGTGTTCTTATTACAATATACTTTGACTTGTATTGTAATTCCTCTTATTGGTTTATATTGCTTGTGAGTTGGAAAAAATATTTGCAAATGGAAAATACATAGTTTTTATTTGTTTACCATTCACAACCAATCTCAAATAGAAAATGTACTAAAGAAAAATTATCAGAAAATAATGATAATCCCCATTCTTCTGTTCATCACCTTATGGTTTCAATTAGACCATAGATAAAATTAATTTTTTATAGAGATACATTACCTTAACATTGACAAATATTCATGATGAACGTAGCTCTGATTTATGCCGTTAACAAAGGAGAGAGGAAAAAAAGCAAAATAAGGTAGATATTACTGCACAATGATTACCGTCATTTATAGCTGGAAGGGAGGAAGATGGGCATGGATGTTAGCCCAGGGCTAGTCTTCCTCAGCAAAAAAAAAAAAAAAAAAAAAAAAAAAAAAAGAGGAGGATTGGCAGATGTTAGCACAGGGCTGATCTCACCAAAAAAAATAAAACAAGTTCACTTATAGCTGGAAGGATTCCTGCAACCCATGTGATCTTGAGACAGATAAGGGAGGAGTCGATGAGGGACAGAGAGAGAAGAGAGAGAACTGAGATATGGCTTGCCCAATATCACACCACTAAAAGGTAAGAAAACTACAACTTCTGGTTTCAGTCTATTATTTCACAGGGATTTTCTCTTCAAAAGATATTTTTTTCCTGTATCCCGTAGTCAATATCCAATTGTACATAAATTAGACTAAAAAAAGACACATATCTATAAAAGAATAATTTACATTATATAAATTATATCAATAATTCAGATTACATACATAAAAAATTTAGATTTCATATTTCAAGTTACTGATTATTTAGATTAACAAGTTAGATCTTGTATTTCAAGTTCTTAATTATCATTATCTTAAATGTCATTAAATTTTAAAGTTATATCTAGGCGACAATTGATGTTAGATATTTAAAGTTAGGACATACTTTCCATTTTATAGAAATTTCTATTCATTTATTTTTTTATTTCCATATTTGTTTTAGAGAAGATTTTCTTCTACTAAACACTGGGTAATCAACCAATTCAAGAAGACCACAGAAGCCCAAATTGCATGAGTAAAAATAAATGACACCTAGATATTTAATAATGACACTGCAGAAAATCAAAGCCAAAGAGAACACCCTAAAAAAGCCAAAGGTGGGGCGTGGGGAAAGATACATTTGCTTCAGTGAGGGATAATTATTCCAAGGACTGAGTTAACAGAATCAGTGAAAGAAGTCAATGGATCTATGTCAGTCACTTCTACATCCTAAAAGAAAACAGCTCTCCATCTAGCTGTGAGAAATCTCTTTCAAAAATGAGGGCAAATAAAGACATTTTTAAATGAACAAACCAAATTACAGTCACCATCAAAAGATACTGTAGTGTAAATCTTGACATTTCTTTTTCTTTTTTGTAATGCTAGTACCTGACTTAAGCTTTGGTTGCTGAGGCAGGCCTCCATTTCAAAGAGGCATCCACTTCAAAGACTGCTATCTACAACAAACACATTGCCAGCCACAGGACTATATAAAGAGTCAGGCAGCCTCGCCCCACTGAGGTTCTTTTGTTTTAGAGACCTTGGTGGATTTCAATAACTGACCATTTCAACTCCTTTTTTTTTTCTCTTCCCATGTTTTAAATTTGAACTCTTATGTTTTAAATTTATCAATAAAGGATGAGCCCTCCAAACCCTAGGCCCCCACCCTTGACCTCAGTAAAAGCAGAACCCCAGGCCTGTACCAGAGCTCTCTCTCTCTCTCCTTCTTTCTCTTCAACCTCACTGTGTTGTCCCGGACATACTGTGTAATTTCCAGGCTCTGTGGATAATAAACTTTATGTGTTCAAAGTTTCCTGACAGTTATTGCTGAAGAACATCTTGCAATCATAATAAGAACCACAAGGGCTGGTCTAACCACAACATTGGTTATTGATAGACTGAGACTGGCACAAACAGATATACAGTATAATAAA
The DNA here is from genome assembly GCF_020826845.1 of Diceros bicornis minor. Lineage (NCBI taxonomy): Eukaryota > Metazoa > Chordata > Mammalia > Perissodactyla > Rhinocerotidae > Diceros > Diceros bicornis. Next base: position 23,807,767 of record NC_080766.1, read on the forward strand.
TTTCAAGACAATTACATAGAAGGAAACTAATACCAGATAGAAGCTTGAGGCTCAAAAAATTGTGAAGATTAAATAAATAAGTGTGCAGATTTGAAAATCAAATATATAGGTAAATCTAAGTGAATGTTCCTTGTATAAAACAAAGATGTCTTATGGGATATAAAAATACACATTTATAGAATTAAGATACCTGACATGATTGGCATATAAATTGGAAAGATATAAATGCAGTCAAAGTCCTATAAACTACTTGCAGTTTTGGAAAGCAAGTTGAAGGGGGAGGAAGAGTATCTTCTACCCACTCTGGATCCTTCCTGGCTGGGCTACAGATTAAATTCAAATGAGACCAAATGGCAGGAGAAAAATCAAACAAAGTTTAATAACTTGTATACATGGGAGAAACCAGGGAAACTGAGTTTCTCGGCAAATGGCAGAGGTTTTCACCTTAAATAGATTTAGATAAAGACAAAGGAGGATGTTGGGGGTGGGGAAGGAGACAGCTATCAGAGATTACCAGATAGCACAGCAATCAAGAGTATGTAGGGGCTGGCCCTGTGGCATAGCATTTAAGTGCCTGCACTCCGCTGCTGGCCGCCTGGGTTCGGATCCCGGGCGCGCACGAATGCACCACTTGCCAGGCCATGCAGTGGCGGCGTCCCACATAAAATGGAAGAAGATCGGCACGGATGTTAGCTCAGGGCCAGTCTTCCTCAGCAAAAAGACGAGGATTGGCATGGATGTTAGCTCAGGGCTGATCTTCCTCACAAAAAAAAAGGGGGGGGGCGATATGTAGATTCAAGTCCTCTTTTTCCGTACTGATAAGAGTTTCTAGAGATAAGGTCATTCCCCCCTCTTCCCGGTACAGAGTGGGAGATACCTTTACATATGTAAATGTTTGGTAAACACAACTTTGGTCAGAATGTGTTTAGCAAGGACCCTGCCACTCTAGCCATATTCAGAGTTAAATTTGTTTAGGCAGTTAGTTGGGGAAGTCAAATGTCCATCAGAGAAAATAATCAAGGTAAAGAGACATATTTTGGGGTGGCCAATTTTGATCTCCCACAAAGGTCAAGGAAAGAAATCAAACTTTAGTAAGTCAGAGTTTCGTGTTTTAATTTCTTGAGTAAATAAGGTCTACAGAAAATATAGAGAAAACAACTTAGTTAATGATGAAAAATGAAAAGCTTTCACTTGAGATTTAGAAGGAAAAAATGATGCCCTTCTCTCCACTTCTATTCAACGTGATACCAGATGACCTAATCAGAGTAGGACAGTGAGAATATGAAATAAACTATGATAATGGAACGGGAAAACAAAAAAGAGAAAAAAAAACCCTGCAATTATCACTGCCACCAACTTTGCATATTAGAGTCAATTTTCCAATACTGGTGATCAGATTGTTCCCAATAGTACACATGCTTTTGCCAGATTCCTTTTTTAAATAGTTGGATGTCTCAGGCTAGTAAGTGTGGGGATAGCTAAGATTAAGGCTGATGCCTGTAATCTTTGAAGGGTTAAAATCAAGAATTTGGCTCGTTTCCATTGGTCTCTGTCCAAAATAGGATTGATGTTCTTTTTACAAAGTTTTCTATTGGGAGATTTTGCTGCCATATCAATGTCAGAGGTAGTTATACTGTGACTGAGCGCCTATAATTCCTTTATAGGAAAAAAAAAAAGAAAAGAAAAGCTTGAAATAGAAAAAAGCAAAGCCAAATTTCCAATAAGTCTTTTACACTTTGTTATGGAGACACCTGACATAGCTAAAGAGGACAAAAGAAATATCAAGCACTCAGAAACCTTATTGATGTTGAAAATAATCTATTTTTATAAGAACAACATGTCTATAGCATAGATAAACTGCAGCTAAAACCTTCACAAGCAAAACACACTGAAACAGAGAGCATTATTGTTTTGGTGAAATATTCCGTATGAGAAAAGAGTCACAGTTCTGTGAATAAGGTTATATTGTCAAGATAAAGAAAGCACTTTCTATTCAGATAGCCCGCATTGCTTGGACTAACGGATGTCTGACCATAATATAAAATGCAAAAACTTCGGTAGGGCTTTATTAAAAGTAGAGCCCTTTATGTATATTTCAGTCTCATTAAAAATAAAAATTAGAACTGAAATACTATTGGAATGCAAAAAGAAGACCCAGATTTGTCCTAAATCTTCAGCTTACTAACTATGATTCACGTAATTTCTGAGTCTCAGTTCCCATCTCTAAGTTTGGGGATAACTTCTGTAATTGCCTACCTCGGCAGTGATTATCACAATAAAAACTAAATAAAAGGGAAAGTGCTTTACAACTTGTAACATTATATAATCACTAAAATTACATTAAATAAGGAAACTTTTGAACAGGCAAAAATAAAAATAATATTCCTATGTGTAAAATCTTACATTGTTATTTTTAAAGTTCATTGATTCCCTGTGCAAAAGTATTTTAGAAGTGTGAACTGTTATTACCATCTGGAATTACAGGTTTCAGAGTAAAACCTAAATGATACAATAAGATCATTTTGAGAATTTTATTTCAAATTCATTTTCTTTCTTGCAATGATATAGCATTTGTCTTAACATGGTTATAACAATAAATTAATACATTTCAGCACTCTTAAACAGCATTATTATTTTGACTGTGATTGTGATTATCAATGGATCACTCTAATCTCTGATGCTTTAAGGTAAACACACACACAGAGTATACATATATAAATATATATTACATTAGTATTATATAAGTAATATTTATAGCCCATATATAATATGTAACATAAATACATATAAAATTATATTATATAATTATATAAAATTAAATTATTCTAATTAGAGAAATGTATTTTATCAGTTATATATGATCCATGCTAGCATTATTGGAGCCAGGTACCTGAGGGTTATTGTAAATATTCAACAAGAACATTATTACCCTTTGACCTTGTTGCCAACACAGACACAGATGAAAAGAAATTAATGTTGTTAATTTGCTGTTTTCTTGTTTAACTTGGGGAGTGACTCCAGGGTCACAAGGGTTTATGAGCTTGTTTTACAGAAGAAAAAGGATGCCTTTAAGGAAGTTACAATCACCAGACAACCAGCCCCAGCTCCCATTGACACCCAGAAGCCTGGTTGCCCAAGGGCTTATCTGGAGTGAAAGAAATATGGATTTTTCCTTTTGTTTCTCCAAAACTCCTCCTCCCAAGCCCCTTAGCTCTATAAAACCCTGTGCTTTCTTCTTTCGTTAAGGCAGATTTGAGAGATTTATCCTCCTACCTTCTTGTTTTGGCCAATTTGAATGAAACTGTCTCTATCTCCAAACACTGGTGTCTCAGTGATTACCTTACTGCACATCAGGCACACGAACTTGAGATTAAGAGGTTTGGCACCATTATTTCAAATGTATCATTATTTAAAAGCCAAAACTCATTTGAGGAGGAATTTAAATGGGGAAAAAAAGAGAAATCTTTTAAAAAAGAAAAGAATTCATCCTTTGGCATTATGGCCATTTATATATTTCAAAAGAAGATTCCTCTTAAAAACATTTAGCATGCTGTACAAAATGCAACAAATAACCTATTAAATATATAGTTAGCCTAAGCTTACAGAAATAAATTCATAAAACTGAAAATAAGGAGAGTACAAAATGAAGATCATGTGCATGAGCTAAAACTCGTCAAAACCCAAAGAGATTTGACAATATCAGAGTTTACAGCAGCCCAGGATATAAGAAACAAATTGTGTTCCCATAAGCTAAGGGAGTGAAACTAAGACACATTACGAAGCACAGGTGGGAGAACTTAAAGACCTACATACACAGTAAAATGGTAGGGTAAAAAAATCCACTCCTTAAAGATAGTAATCAAGGCAATGTGTCTTTCTTGATCTTAACCCAAGGTTGAAAAACATCTCCCATGTGAATTTGTAACAATAGCTGTGCCCTTATGCACACTTGGGGATTTGGATTCACACTATACGTGGAATCTGGACAATCTCCATCTAAGTACTTAGGTTAAAGTAATTTCTGGCAAGAAGCCTCAGCAAAAACAAATTACAAATTAAAGCCAATCAAATATAAGTACAAAATCACAAATGGGGCAAACGACCCCAAATAGTCACAGCTTACGGCAGAAAAAGAGATCATCACTCTGTCTCTCTTCTTATAAGGGCACTAATCCCATCATGTGGGCTCCATGCTCATGACCGCATCATGTTCCAAAGGCCTCACCTCCTAATACCATCACCTTGGGTATTAGGTTTTCAACATCTGAATTTTGAGACGACCCAAACATTCAGTCCATAGCACATGTTATCCCAAGTATCATAATAACAAGCATGTTCCTAATGCCGTTGTAACAAAAAAGGAAAGACAGAAAATCATTAATGAAAAGGAGGAAAAATTTAAGTGGATGTCTTTTATATGTAATTTTGGAACACACGTATTTTAAACAATAACCCAATATCAGAAAATTTCAAAGAAAAATATGATAGATTTGACTAAAATATAAATAATTGAAAAATTTAATAAACTAGGTGTATTTCAAAAACAAGAATATTAACTAATTGAAAGGCAAACGTAGTATTAGAAAAATATCTGAAAATTTATATGTCACAGCAGGATTAATAGCTATACAATACATAAGAAAAAATATTTTTAAATATCCAAGAAAATAAGACCAACAAAATGACAATACTATTTAAAAGGTGCCAAGTTTCAAATACTCTACAATGTCCAACAATAGAATAGTGATTAGAATATTATGTTTAACCATGCCAGAGAGGTTATGTGACCACTAAATGATGGTACTGATATGTTCATTCATTAACGGGGAAATTTTTCAATGATAGTCTTTTACACGGATACAAACAGATTACAAAACAGCATGTGTAGATGCATACCTTAGAAATAGTGTGGATTGGTTCAAGACCACCAAAATAAAGCAAATATTTTAATGAAGTGAGTCATACAAATTTTTGGTTTCCCAGTGGGTATAAAAGTTATGTTTACACTATACTGTAGTCTATTAAGTGTGCCATAGCCTTATGTCTTAAAAAACAATATATATACCTTAAATAAAAAAAATATTTTATTGCTAAAAAATGCTAATCATCATCTAAGCCTTCGGCAAGTGGTAATCTTTTTGCTGGTGGAGGGTCTTGCCTCGATGTTGATGGCTGTTGACTGACCAGGGTGGTGGTTGCCAAAGGTTGAAGTGGCTGTGGCAAATTCTTAAAATAAAAAAATAATAAAGTTTGCTGCACTGATAGACTCTTCCTTTCACAACCAATTTCTCTGTAGCATGCAATGCTGTTTGATAGCATTTTACCCACAGTGGAACTTCTTTCAAAATTGGAAAGAATTAATCCTCTCAAACCGTGCTTCTGTTGGAACAATGAAGTTTACGTAATATTCTACATCCTTTGTTGTAATTTCAACAATCTTCACAGCATCTTCACCAGGAGTAGATTACATCTCAAGAAATCACTTAACCACTTTCTTTGTGCATCCATAAAAAGCAACTCCTCATCCGTTAAAGGTTTATCATGAGATTGCAGCAATTCAGTCACATGTTCAGGCTTCACTTCAATTCTAGTTCTCTTGCTATTTCTACCATATCTGTAGTTACCTTCTCCACTGAAGTCTTGAACCCCTCAAACTTATCCATGAGGATTGGAATCCACTTCTTCCAAACTCCTGTTAATGTTGATGTTCTGACCTCTTCTCATGAATCACAAATGTTCTTAATGGCATCTAGAATGCTAAATTTTTTCCATTAAGTTTCCAATTTACACTTCCCAGATCCTTCAGAGGAATCACTATATTTGGCAGCTATAGCCTTAGCAAATGGATTTCTTAAATAATAAGACCTGAAAGAAGAAATTACTCCTTGATCCATGTGCTGCAGAATGAATGCTGTGTTGGAAAGCATAAAAACAATATTAATCTCACTGTACATCTCCATCAGAGCTCTTGGGTGACCAGGTGCATTGTCAATAAGCAGTAATATTTCTAAAGGAATCTTTTCTGAGCAGTAGGTCGCAACAGTGGGCTTAAAATATTCAGTAAACCGTGTTGTAAACAGATATGCTCTCGTCTAAGATCCGTTGCTCTGTTTACAGAGCGCAGGCAGAGCAGAGAATTTTTGGAATGCTAAATGAGCATTGGCTTCAACTTAAAGTCACCACCTGCGTTAGCCCCTAACAAGAGAGGCAGCCTGTCCTTTGAAGCTTTGAAGCCTTGAAGCTAGGCATTGACTTCTCCTCTCTAGCTATGAAAGTCCTAGATGGCATCTTCATCCTATAGAAGGCTGTTCCATATACATTGAAAATCTATTGTTTAGTGTAATCATCTTCATTAATTATTTTAGCTAAATCTTCTGGATAGCTTGCTGCAGCTTCTGCATCAGCACTTGCTGCTTCCCCTTGCACTTTATGTTATGGAGACGGCTTCTTTCCTTAAACCTCATGAACCAATCTTTGCTAGCTTGAAACTTTTCTTCTGCAGCTTCCTCACCTCTCTCAGTCTCCACAGTATTGAAGAGAGTTAGGGCCTTGCTCTGGACTAGCCTTTGGCTTAAGGGAGTGCTGTGGCTGGTCTGATCTTCTATCCAGACCACTAAAACTGTCTCCATATCAGCTATAAGGCTGTTTCCCTTTCTTCTCATTCCTATGGTCACTGGAGTAGTAATTTTAATTTCTTTCAAGAACTTTTCCTTTGCATTCACAACTTAGCTAACTGTTTGGTGCAAGAGGACTAGCTTTCGGCCTGTGTCAGCTTTCAGCATGCCTTCCTCACTAAGCTTAATTATTTCCAGCTTTGATTCAAAGCAAGAGACATGCGCCTCTTCCTTTCACTTGAACACTTACAGGCCATTATAGGGTTATTCACCTGCCTAATTTCAATATTATTGTGTCTCAGGAAACAGGGAGGCCCAAGAATAAAGAGAGAGACGGGGAACAGCTAATTGGTAGAGCAGTCAGAACACACACGACGTTTATCAGTCTAAGTTCATTGTCTTATATGGGTACAGTTTGTGGCCCCCCAAGACAATTACAACAATAACATCAGAGATCACTGACCACAGGTCACCATAACAAATGTAATAATAATTACAACGTTTCAAATGTTGCAAGAGTTACCAAAATATGACACAGGGACACAAAGTGAGCAAATGCGGTTGGAAAAATGGCACTGATAGATTTGTTTGAAGCAGGTTTACCACAAAATTTTAATTTGTAAAAAACACAATATCTGTGAAGCACAATAAAGCAAAATTCAATAAAATGAGATATGCCTGTACCGTATAACTTGCCTAAAGATACAAAAGAGTAACTTAATAGAGGAGCGGGGCTTCAAAGACAGTTTTCTTGTCCTAAAGTTTAACTATTAACCCTTATTCTTAGCAATAGCAGGAAGTAAAGCAACTGTATAAAACAGATCTGTAACATAACACATAAAATATTAATATCACAGAATTCCTAAAGTAAGACAGAGGCATTTTAGTATTTTGGTATAGTGGTATTGGCTTACAAAAAAAACAAAACAGAGAGAAATAAAACAAACAAACAAAAACAAACAAAAACCAAAAAGAAAATTGACTTCAAAATTATGGTTACTAATTTTTACAACTACTGTTTATCAACTATTCAGCATACGTGTGATGCAAATTTTCCTGTATGCCATATGTGTATTGGCTAGATAAATAGTGATTAAGATTTAGAAAAGAATTTAACAATATTTATGTTAACCAGTTAACAATGTAATTGGAAAAATCTTGATTAATTATACAGCTTAGGAAATTAAAGCATCCATCTGTGCCATCACATTTGTAGTTTTTAAAGTAAATTGCATGCTTTCCAACTATAACAGCAAAGGGTCAGGTAAGTCAGGGCATATAATGCAAAGCAATTCTAAAGATGAAACATATAGAAATATTTACATGAAAAACTGTCATACATATCAGACAATATACTTAACCTTTGAAATATATAAATTCATAATTATACAAATAAAATAGCCTATGTTGTATAAAATCAGTTTGTCTCCTGTGAGAATTACTGCAGTTATTAACAGTATAATAGCTTACTCCATCAATACTCTTATTAACAAAATGATACGTGCACTGAATATTCTCTGATTGTTAAAATCCAAAAAGTATTTAAATTATTTAGTGATTACTTACATTAAAAAGTGATTTATAGCAAAAACAATTATGTCAAGCCCTCACAGGGAAATTTGTAACAGTAGAAACGTGTTTCATCTTACTTAACAGATGTTTGTGATAAATTATGTGTATATCAAATTCCTGAAAAAAAATTTACATGCCATAAGGGAATGTACACTGTAAATGAGTCCGAATTATTTTCCAAAGTGAAAATTATTTTATCATATGTGAACATCACAATGTGTATCTCTTTGATTAATACATATTTCATTATTTCAGATTTCTCAATGTCTTGAGCATAGGGACATTTTTCTTTGAATAATTGTTGTCTTATTAAACACAATTTCCAAGTCTTAAACACATAACATAAATAACTTTATGGATATTTGTCAATGCACTAGCAGATGTTTATGTTCTAACATTTTATTGTAATGCTCTCTTGAAATCTAAGATTTTCTTGGAATATTTATACAGCAACACAATACCATGAGCAACGGATTTAAATGATAATGCTTACTATGCAGTCACTAAACCAACACAGGCTCGCTGGTATTAGATCTGTGCCAACTCCGTCCATTGAGGCAGATGTCTCAATAGCAGTCCATAGTTAAAGAGAGATGCTTTTAGTCCTATAGAAGCTTCAGCATTTACCACAGAGAGAACATGATGCCCAGCTTTAAGATGCTACTCACAAAAGGAAATAAATGAATAAATAAAGCTTAAATTCTTATGCTTCAACCAATTCTAATTTCAATTAATCCTTGCAAGTGAAAGGAGTTGAGAAATGATCTGGTTAGAGCCTCTTATTTATAATTGAGGAAATTGATATCAAATACAAGAAATACTTGACTAAGATCACTGAGCCAGATAATAATTGAGAATGTTCTAGAACTTACTGTACTCTCTACCATAACCTACTGTTATAGATTAAGTTATGTCTCCCCACAAATTCACATGTTGAAGCCCTAACTCCCCATTGACTATATTTGGAGATGGGGCTTTTAAAAGGTTAAGGTTTAATTTAATTAAGGTTAAATGAGGTCACAAGGGTAGCATCCTAATCTAACAGACCTGGTTTCCTTATAAGAAGAGGAAAAGACACCAGGGATGAGTGCACACAGAGAAAATGGTGTGTAAGGATGCAGCAAGAAGATGGCCATCCTCAAGCCAAAGAGAGAATCCTCAGGAGAACCTCCATCCTGCCAAAACCTTGATCTTGGACTTTTAGCCTCCAGAACTGTGAGAAATACATCTCTGTTGTTGAGACCACGTAGTCTGTGGTATTTTGCTGTGGCAGCCCTAGCACACTAATACACCTGCTGATATGTTTGCTATATCTTCTGGATATAATAACTAATTCCTTTGACTTTGCTTCTTTCTTCACTCTGTTATTGGACAGATCTGACCCCATGCTTCTACCGTGATATTTCCTTTGTTTAAATCCTGTTCTGTGTCTTGTGATGCTGAGTCTGTGCTCATGATGCTTCCTATCCATCTGGATTTATGGCTCTTGCAACATCAATGCTCCAGTGGAAGAACCATAAATAACCAACCCTTTACTACAGAAAAGTGAAGTAGACATGGGACAGAAATTTGTAATCAGGGAAAAAAATACTAAACACATTTATTTCAAAGGGTAATTTTGAATAAGTATTTTGACAATAATTTCATTTAAAATTTCTTTAGCACATTCTATGCGAATATAGCAGAGGGCTCTCAATTCCTTAAAGCAAATAAGAAACATGACAAGAAATTATTAATGTGGTTAGAGTCCTGAGTACACCTGAGAACCTGACAGAAGATAAGGCTACCAAATCAGGTACAGGGTAAAACGTGAAGGTTGTTGTGTAATAGGCAAAGGATTTGGACTTTTGACCTGAATATAATAAGGTGTTAATAAGATTCATCCAGATGATATCAATGAAGTGAGATGGTTGTAGGTGCATTTTAGAATTACTTTTGGCAGCAATATGGAGAAATTCATGGATGGTGACGAGACTAGAGGCCAGAAGAGATGAATAGCTATTGCAGTCATGCAGGATAAAGTGATGAGGGTTAGGACCAAGGCAATAGTAGTAGAAATGAAAAAGAGACTTCGAGTTTTTTATTTATTAAAGAGCTGGGATCTGCAAGATTTGGTAACCAATTTGATGCTAGGAATAAATGAGAAGAAAGAGCTAAAAATAATCCTTAGGTTCTATCATGGACCATTTAGTGGAGCCATTGATAAAGACAGGGAAAGTAAGACAAGAAGTATCAAATATCTTTCATTACTTGAAATAAGAATGTTCCTCTTCTACTGTGCTTCAAAGTCCATATAGTGTTATAGAATTTGCTAGACTAGAAAAAAAGGTAAAAAGAATGTATACAAAACTGCAAAACATGGTAAGAGTAAACAACGTGAAAACACATTAATAACAGAATTACATGTCAAAGTATTTTGTTATACAAATGATATTGTTAATTAGTGAGTTTTGTAGTTTTCCAAATCAAAATTTTAGAACAAATGTAAAATTATCAACGAAGAGTGCATGCCCAGTAAAAAAGATTTTATTGTTGTTTCCAAAGTACCTAATGAATTTTATTTAAACGTAAAAATACTTTCTGGGTAAGTTAGTATTCATACAAATAGTGGCTTACCCTGAGTTTCCCTTTTAATACCATAATGAAATGGAAACAAAAAGGAAAAATGCAGATTTTTAGCAAAAAGAGAATAATTAAAGGCTTCAAGGGTTTAAACTATAATGCATCTGATTCACAAAATGAATTTTGACTTTCTGCTCCAAACTGGCTTAGAAATCTATCTATTAAAATATTATCAGGAGATTACTCTGTCAGAGCTGGAGAAGAATAAAAGATGTGAGCACACAAAATTACAGCTTTGCAATTTTGGGTAATTTAAATCTGATTTATTTCTTTTATAATTTTTTCCACAAATGTTTTTTCATGCTGAAAATTATTCTAAATGATACGGTTTCTTTTAACAGTGACCCCAAGGCCTTGAAATTATATTTCCCAAATCAGTTATATCCATTATTTTAAAATATATAACATGACCAGGAAACAAGTTTAAATCAGACTTTCTTATGTGAAGATCTCTGGTTTTGTTATAGTTTAAAAATTAGATTACAATTAGTATAATACATGGTTTTTATCTTCAGCATACGCTTTATCCTTTTCTGCATCTGGTAGGCACAATTAGATAATGCGTACTGAACAGCAGCGACTGTAAAATATTCAAGAAGATGAATTGCTTCACATAAATTAGAGATGGTAAAGCTTGATTAGTTCACTTTAGGTTAATGCATCTTAAGAGTCCCTCTGTAATTCTATGAAAAATAATATCTGTGGTTATACATTAGAAGTAAATCACCCTAGAAAATGAATAGCATAGAAAATAGTATGTCACTGGTTCATTTCCATTAAATAAGGTGTTGCTTGTAACTTGCCAATATGGATTTTATAAGGTAATTTAAGACCACATAAAGTATTAATTTTCAAACTAAATATTTAGGCTATGTTTAGACCCTTAATTTAGTATTAATTTTCCTTGCAAAGAAATTTCATTAATTAAGGCAATCCGTATAAAATTATAAGGTGCTTTATAAATATATCATTATTATTATTATTTTATTATCAGCTAGTGTTACAGAAAAAGAGTGCAAGTATAAAACAAAATGTACACACTATTCTTTAGCTTTTGAATCAATATTGTTTATCTTGTGTCATCACAGAATAAACTATTTTATTTCATTACTACATATTTTCATTTTAAATGTGTTTAGTTGTATAATTTGGTAACATACATTGACTGCCACTTTAATTTCAGGCTATATGATGTTATTAACAATGGACCATGTGTTATATACAGCGTTTTTCATCTGGATATATAAAAATAAGATTTTGTGTGTGTGTGAAAAAGGAGGGAGTTATGTAGATAAAGCTGAAATATTTGAAATATACATTTCAAAAGTCACTCCTAGTTTCTGGAATGTTTTGCTGGTTAGAAGCACCCATTCATTTTGTTGTTGTTTAAAAAGTAAAGCATAAAATTGTGAGCAGTGGTCTCTAATGAGATGTAATGTAGCACTGAGAAAATCAACAACTTGATGTAGTTCATGCAGATATCTGGAAACTCTTTTGACTCTTCTACTAAATAAATCCTATAATCTTGTGATGTAGAACAAGTAATTTCACCTCCCTGGAACTCTAGTTTCTTAGGTTCTGCTCTTCAAATACTTGAACACTGAATAAAGATGCTCTTGTATGGATCAATAATTGTTTTTTGTTTTATTTTGTTTTGTTTTTCAATAAATATCCCAAGCAATCATTGATATTCAGCTGACCACTGAATCTGAAATCTACATTTGTGATGTGTGTTTGGAAAGAGAATTTGAGTAATGATTCTCCAGAAAATAGCACAGTGAGGAAGAAAAAAATTGATGACACCACAGGAAAGTGCTTGAAAAGTCTTTCCTTTCTTCCTATTCTAAGATTAAGGATTTTCCCTGTCAAGAAACCAGAACATGTGGAAGATATCTGGCATGTTAGAAACCAAAGTATGAATGAATCTATATGATGGAAACAGGACTGGGCCAAGTGATTCCTTCTTTCCAATATTCATGGGTAATATGGATGGAATTTCATCTACTTTCTGTAGACGATTGCCCTCTCTGGCTCATGTCTCAGGACAGAAATCTTCAATTATTCCTTCCTCTGGTTGTATAGTGTAAGGATGATAAGTAAGTAAAATTATCTGTTTCTTGGGAAGTAATGAAGAAGCACGAACAATGTGTATTAATAAATTAACAAAAACTTATCACATAAAATAAGTGGAATAAGCAGAAATCAAGAACCAAAGCATGAAGTCAAAATAGGTCAAGTGATATTTGAAATGCAAAATTAAAAAATATAGAACTATTTGTGACACTCAAAACTAATTTCAGAGCATCCTTGTGAAATTAAGTGTATTGAGATAAAAAGATAGACAATTAAGGGGCTCAGATTTATAAGGAATCTATATTTGTTTACATAGAATATAAACAAAATATTAGTTTTGTAGTTGTTGGTTGACTTATTAGAATATGGAGAGTTCAGTCTAGAGAATTGCTGAGCTAATTTTATAGGGTTTTTTCCCCAAATGTTAGAAAGAGTCAATGTCAGTTGTAGCAAAACAAAAGAGAGTAAAGTGGTTACATGAACCCTCCTACAGATAATAATTATGAAATCTGAGTATAAATATAAAACATATTTAAAAATATTAATAAATGTCCCTAAAGCAGACTAAAAACAGAGAAGAGTTTCTCTTGAAATATTGCAACAAGAATGATCTGTCTGTGGTTTACTTGCCTCAGGGTACTTTGACCATAATCACCAGAACGGCAAAAAATCACAGCCTAACTAGCAAGAGTTGGCAGAGAACATAGTTTGAGGATGAAAAGCAGCTGAAAAAGTAAAAGTCTAGAAATGAGACACCTTTCAGAAGACATGATATCCAAATTCTGAATATAAACTCTGCCTACATCCATATATGGCCACTAAAGTACACACACACAGAGTGGTTGCCAGGGGCTCAGGGCAAAAAGTAGGACCAGACAAGAAATTGCCACTGACAGAGTGGTACCTGGTAATACCGGTGGGTCTTTGTTGTTATTTTAAACTGAATGGGTCCCCAGTTAGTGTTCAGCTCAGGGGACTGAAAGCTGAGACCTAGATCTATTGATGTGCTAGAAGACAGAACCTGATACTGGGAGAGGAGCCAAAAATTATGTGGACTCTCTATAAGCAAGGGAATTACTGAGCATATACTCTGTCCAATCCTTGACTATGTAGCCAAACTACACATACACAGAGAGGAGCATCAGGACGAAGGCTAAAAAGGTATATTTGCCTCTGGAAGTTGTAAGAACAACAAAAAATGCTCTGAAGAACATAATGTAAACCAGACTGTCAGAAATATATTATTCACAATGGCCAGTTTTCAACCAAAAAGTACCAGACAGGCAAAGAATTAGGAAAATGTGATCCATGATCTAGGGAAAAAAAAATGACATCAGTGGAAAACACATCTGCACAGGAACAGACATTTGATTTAACAAAAATACCAAAGCAGTTATTATAAACACGTTCAAAAAATGAAGGAAAAATGTGGTCAAATGATTAAAAGAAACACAGTCTTAAAGAGTTACAGATAGGCAACGTCAATAAAGAAATATAAACTATAAAAAATGGAAGCACTATAGTTGAAATATACACTAACAAAATTGAAAAATTCACTAGATTGTCTCAACAGCAGTTTGGAGATGGCATACACAACAGTAAGAATAGAGACCAGAGGCGTTAGAACAACAAGCTGCAAGCAAAAATTTTATATCCACTGAAACTATCCATAAAAAATGAAGAAACTTATAGAAATTTTCAGATAAAACCTGAGAGGTTTTGTAGCAAGCATACCTGGCCTACAAGAAATGACAGAAGTTCTTCAGGCTGAAGGGAAAGGACACTGATTGGCACCATGAATCTATGGTGGAGAATGAAAGAATGAAGAACCAAAGAAGTAGTAAATATGTGGGTAAACTAGAAAGTATGCATGAACACACAGATTTGTCTTTGCTGTCATTAAATTCTTTAAAAGCCATATGGCTGTTTAAGGCAAAAATTATAGCAACTTGTTGTGGGGTTTATAACATTTGTAGAATTAATATATGTGATATAAGAGCACAGAATAAAGGAGGTTTATAAATAAAATTATAAATTATCAAGTTTCCCATTTTAAACCAAAGTAATACATTAAATATAATAATATTGCCTCACATTAAATTTGTAATTTTTAGAGTAATGACTAAATAATAATAAGCTAAAACAAAACCAAGGAACAAATCAAAATAGAATACAAATAAAATATTCAAGTAATAAAAACTAAGAAAGGAGACAGTTGAAACAAACAAATGAGCAAACAAACAAAAACAGATAAAATAAATTGAAAGCAAATAGGCAAATGACAAACTTAAATACTGCCATGTCACGGATTTCATTAAGTGTAAACAGAATAAACATTATGTTAAAGGCAGAGATTATCAGAACCCAAAAAGAACAAGACTCAACTATATGCTGTCTGTAAGATGCACACAAACACTAAATAAATGTCACAAATAGGGTGAAAGCAGAAGAAAGGAAAAAGATATACCATTAACTATTAATCATATCATAGCTGGAATGGCTTTATTAACATCAGGAAAAATTGTCATTAAGGTAGAAGTAGTAAGAGAGACAGAGAAAGGCACTTAATCACAATAAAAGTGTCAATACATTAGGAATATATAACAGTTATAAATGTGTGTGCACCTAATAAACACTTCAAAGTGTATGAAGAAAAATGACAGAATTAAAGGGAAAAATCTGCAAACTTAGATGAAGGTTTTCATACCTCATCCCAGATACTGATACAATAATCGGACAAAAATTCAGAAACATTACAGAAAATTTAAATAACTTGACGTGTGTAACACAACGCCCAATTACAGCTGATTACACTTTTTAAAAAATGCACATAAAATGTTCACTATAAAAGTGCATCGTGGGCCATAAGACAAGACTCAATAGATTTCATAACATTAAAATATTTCAGAATATGTTCCTTGATTACAATGAAATTATATATGGTAACAACATCTAAAGAAAAGTCCTGAATATTTAAAAATTAAACAATTCACTTCTTGGCAACTTAAGGGTAAATGAAGAAATCACAAGGGAAAGTAGAAAATATTGAACTGAATGACAATGAAAACTTGATATATCAAAATTAACAGGAGGGAGCTAAAACATGCTTAAATATAAACTTACAGCTTCAAATACTTATATCACAGGTTTTATGAAAGGATCAATAAAAGTTACAAAACTGTCTAAACTGATCAAGAAAAAAGATGAGAAAACATGTATTTGAAAAATTCAAAACTCATTCGTGGTAAAAATTTGAGAACACTAAGAATAAAAGGGACTTTCTTCAACCACATAAAGGACACCCGTGAAAAACCTGCTAATATTGTACTTAATGTTGAAAGACTCATTGTTGACTAATGAGGCTAATGTTGAAATCCTAAGATTGGGAACAAGAAGTAATACAACTCTCACACTTCATTTCTCACTATTCTAGAGTTCTTATCCAGTGCAAATCAAAGGCAAAACTATTGGAAAGGTTTAACCAAAACTGTCCCTATCCTCAAAGAACATTATCATTTATGTAGAATCCTGAGAAATCTAATTAGATAAGCTACCAGAACTAATGAGTGAATTAAGCAAGTGATTGGATACACATTCATATATACAAATTGATTGCATTTCTATAAAGTAGCAATAAGCAATCTAAAAACAAAATTAATAATTCAATTGCATTTAAAACAGAATCTCCAAGAGCATGGACTACTGTGAGATGAATTTAATAAAACATTTGCGAGATCCGTACACTGAAAATTGCAAAATATTGCTGAAGAATATTATAGAAGAGTAAATATTTAGAGATATGCCTTGTTTTAAGATTGGAAGACTCAAATTCATTAAGATGTCATATGTTCCCAAATAGACCTAAAGAGTTAATGCTTCTCAATCAAAATTACAGCAGAAGTGTTGGAACTTGGCAAGGTGATTCTTAAAATTTATATTAAAATGCAAATGACTTAGAATAGCAACATTTAAAAAAATAAATTCATATAACACTACAAACAAGTAGGACTTAATGTCACCTTAAATAGTAATTTCAAGATATTTAGCTAACTTTAAGACCTTTAACTAATATTATATTAATTGATAATTTACTTTTGGATATTTGGACAACATAATTTTTATATTCTTGTACTCTCATTTAATACATTATATGAAATGAATGTGTGAAAGAATTTCAATCTAAAATGGAACTGGAGGATATAAAATGGAAAATCTCATGCACGTGCTCTCAGAAAAATAAAACTTAAGGACTGATAGACTAATTTCCCTTATATGCTTGATCTACAGAAAAACTGATACTATTGGAATTTTCTTAAATGATAGGAAGTTGTCCAGGGGTTGCCTTACATAAGCCTTGGAAAACTTTTCTTATGGTTTCCAGAGGTGTGAACAAGAAATGACCCAGGTTGTGTTGGTCTCATAAAATAAGCTGAATTGAGCTTTGTTTATATGACTGGACTGGTTTTCTCTGCTTGGGGAATTTTCAGAGCCAGTGTCTTTTTGATTTTAACAGACTCTGACTGAACTCTCCCCTCCTTACGGTCCTTGCTCATAAATACAGCCTATTCCAAATCCTCAGTGAACTCACTGTAGCTTGCTATAGCATGCCTTTCCTGAATTGTAATTCCTCTGCTACTCTGTAATAAATTCATCTTTCTTTGAAAATTTTGAGCTTCCCTGAGTTTATCTCTTTCTTTGTGTCGACAGATGTGTAAGTAACTTCGTTATGTTAATGCATATATTCTTATTTAAAGGAATGTAAAGATGAACATTATAATGATAGAATAACGAATGTTTCTTATTTTTGTTCATTAAAAAATGAGAAATGATTTTCTTAAAGTAAGAAATGTCTTCATTGTTCTAGAATATGAAAGAAGACATTAAAAGATATATTGGAAAGTGTATATTAAGGTATAATATCTGAAAGGAAGTGTACTAATTTGCTTACTTTTGTAATACCTGCAAATACTGAGTTTGCGAGGTGCAATTAAATGTGCTAAATTAAAAATATAGTTAATTGTGATGAGTTTTTCATAAGGAAGAAAGGCTTATAAATACTTTAAATAGTGAGTATGGATGGTAATGAAAAAGTGTAAAACTGGGTTTTTTTCCTGTTAAAAATGAACAAGTCTTTCTGTACCCAGGGAAAAGCAGTTCTTTTAATCACTGAAATGTGCTATTAACACTTTCTGCTTTTTTATATACTTTAAATTAATTTTTTATAAAAGTTCCTTATTTTAAAGTTACATTTTCTAGCAGTCATTGTCATTTACAGCTGTGTTTTAAAAGTATCACATTGTAACTTTTGCCTTAAGCATATCTCCTCTGACTACTACTCGTCTTGATTTTGCCTTTCCCAAATTCAAGCCCTAAATGCAGAATAATAAAAATGTCAGTACATCTTTCACATCCAAAAATCTTTGAGTTTCCTGAATAGATATTAGACAAAATAAAGTTTTGTCACTTTAATTTATAAAAAGAATGGTATCAAGAATGATTAAAATTGCTTGGCATTCTCCAAGTTTTAATTATCTCAAAAACTCAGACGGTATTTTGAGGATTCCTTTATTTTACTAACTTATGATAAAAGAAAGGGAAAAACCCCAACACACTGAAACAGAAAATGCTAGATCAATTATGTATATATAAAACACATGAATATAACTATGTTGCAATGATTGTGTCCTTCAGTTAAAGGAAAACTTAACCAAAGGTTAGTTAAAACATGTCCTTTGGCTAAATGAAACATAATCAATTTTGTATGCAAAGTCAGGTTCAATACTATCTAAAAATACTCCGGATTAAATATGCTTATAAATTAGGGACATTCATAGTTTAGTTTGTGCAATAGATTAAATGTCTAGAGGTTTAATCTTATAAATTAGGTGATACTTCAGTAGAGGATTCAGTTCTCCATTCTGACATAGTGGTTAGCAATTAAATACCTAAAGCTGTTCAGACATACCACTTATCAAGAAGTAAGGATCACCTTCCTTCACAAGCCTAGTCAGCTCTTACA
Organism: Diceros bicornis minor; assembly: GCF_020826845.1. Classification (NCBI taxonomy): domain Eukaryota; kingdom Metazoa; phylum Chordata; class Mammalia; order Perissodactyla; family Rhinocerotidae; genus Diceros; species Diceros bicornis. Next base: position 23,826,667 of record NC_080766.1, read on the forward strand.
TGGTCTTTGACTTGGCCGTTGAGTCCTTTGGAAATAACTCTAAGAAAAAATGAACTTGAAATTCAATGGAGAGAACCTTATCGAGGAATGCTAACATTTGAACAGTAAAACTCTAAGGGATTGATCCTGGAAAACATGTTTCTATGCTAAAATAACATTCTCCAATAAAAATTGGAAATTTTATAAATATTAGAACCTATAAGCTCAATTTTTTCTAGGAAATCTCTAGAAGCTAATGTTTCACAAACATAGACAACTAACCCTAGATCTTTGGCGAGGGGGAACAAACAGTGCATGAGGTAGACTGCTTCACCCAAGGTCATTGAGAAAAGACTCAGATCACTTCTCTATTTTTCCTCATTGTTGTTTGCCCTTTATACCATTTCATCTACTACTTCAAGGTTCTGTAATATCAGCTGACATCCCTGTCCTTTACTCATGGAACTGCCAAGACCCTTACGGTTGGCAATCATGAGATTGGGCCTATTTCTTCAGATACTGGCAAGAAACAACTGATATCAAATTAAACATCACTTGAACATAAAGAAGATCTAAGCAGATTAAAGGACATATGTACCATGTTTCAAACTTAAATAATAATCCTTGTTTGAGTGACAAGCAACTGCTATCAAGTCAGATAATTCAACATATGACCCTCCAATGGAAAGAAAAATAAGGGCAGGTGCTGATAAAAGTCAAAACAACATCCATTAAAGACATGGTACATGATTATGAACATTGCATTGCAGTGCAGATCTGGATTTGTCTGGACTTCAAAAGATAATGATCTATCCTTCAGCTTAGGTTAAAGAATTATGGAAGATGGTGGCAGGAAAAAGTCAAAAGTGGATCTGCAGCCAACAAGACTGTGAAAGGTAACCGAGGATTAAATTAAAAACCACAATTTTCAAATTGAACTACATCCTGACTCTCAAAAGAGATAAACCAAAGCAAAGTAATTCATGATGTGTATTGTGGGAGATCAAGATTTGGCCACCCTGAAATCTATCTCTTTACCTTGGTTGTTTTCTCTAGGGACCTTTGACCTCCCCCACTAACTGCCTAAAGAATTCGACATAGTAACTCCTTCCTGGAACAGATCTATCATGATGGCTGTAAAGATAATGTAGGATAGAGGTTACAATAGAAAAGGCACCAACAAGCCCCTCTTATCAGAAGTTCTGTCTCTCTGGCCACATTCTCTGGATGACCCTGCGAGGAGTTGCCAGACAATCATTTACATTTATAAGGGAAATCTCCATTTGTAAAGGTATCTCCCTCTCTGTTTTGAGAAGAGAGGGGGATGAGCTCATTTCTAGAGACTTATCAATGTGGAAGGTGAGGCCTTAAAGCTGCATAATAACCTTACTCTTGTTTACTGTGCTTTAGTGGTAATCTCCTGTAACTGACTCCCCCCACCCCCAAAATCCTCCTTTGTCATTGGCTGAACATGGTATTTAAGACGAGAATTTCTGCTATTGTGTTGAGAAACACAGTGTCCCTGCTTTCTCCCATGTATACATGTTATTAAACTTGGTATTATTTTCTCCTGCTAACCTGTCTTGTTAATTATTTGACCAGCCATAAGAACCTTAAAAAAACGGGCAGAGGGAGATACTCCCTCTTCCACCTACAGTATCATGGAGTATCTAAGCTTGAACTCTTAAAACCAGATCTTTCACACTGGTGTGTTCCAAATAAAACCACTGGCAATCTGGTTCTACAGAAACTTGCCTACTTTAAAGATTACAACTCCTTGCCACTAAACCTTGTAGGGTTGCCCAGAGTTCCTCACAGAGCATCCTCTCTTGCTGCATCAAGCTCAATAATCCAATTACTTTTCAATATGTTTTTGATGGTCTTTGGTTTTAATAGGATAATCAACTAAATTTGAAAGCTTAACTCACCATCAACTGGGATGGTATTGATATATAGAATCAGCGTTTCATAGTTACATTTTTATCCAAAGGAAGCCACACTGGTAAAATGCGACTTTCACCTTTTGTTTAAATTTCACACAATGATGTGTTCTGAGGTAACAAGGATATCTTTAAGATTAGTCTTAAGGTTTTCAAAAAGATAACAATTTCTTTGCTCTTTCCCCTAGGGTAAACCATTTCTAATGTCATAGCACTGACAGGTAAGTATTTTATAGCTGAAAAACCCTGACTCAGAGAAAATGTCACAGGTAATTTTTTTACTAACTGTTGCAGTTTAAGCTTTCAGAAATTGCTGATACATACCCTGCCATTTGGGGGAAAAATAAAATTACTTTTTTCCCAGAAAGTTAGCAATTTTAAATATGATTATTTCTTGAGTTCAGAAAACTTCACAATAGTTATGAAAACTAATCTAAATCCATTCTTTCTTAAGGTACCAAATAATCACAAATTTTACTTCAGAATTTAAGAATAATCAAATTATTCTTTTCCAATGAATTAGGATATATATTATATATCTGTACACTGAAATTGCAAGTTTGTTTTTTATTTGCTTTTGGTTAGAATTTTACATTTCAGTGTAATTTCATCAATTATCACAAACTGATCAGAAGTCTTGTTTAGTAAACATCTTCATTGGATTGTTTTAATACAGAAATATTGAGTAGCTTGAAGAGTTGCTATATTCATGGATCTCTAGGATTCTGGAAACCCATTTTGGAATTAAGAGTATAGAAACTTTACATTGTATTAAGTTATATAAATATGTTATAATGATCTTTTGTTGATGGTATAATTATAGTTACTACTCTCACACACCTAGTAAATGGGTGTAACGTGAATCTGCACTGATTTGAAGGCTTGTAAGTGATGCTAAAAACAAATGAGAATGTGTGTGATTATAAGTTGAATTCAATGCAAATTTATCTAATGATCCATTATGAAGACCAAAGCTACATAAAACCAATTGATAATAACTTGTAGTGCATCATTTGGAGGGAAATCTTAATTTTTATTCCTTATATTATTTATTTTACATTATTTAAATTGGCAGAACAGGAAAAAAAATCATGCCATGCAAAAATTTAAATGAACTACATTTTTTTTAATTTTATAATCTTTTTAAGTTTTTAGAGAAATTTTTTCTCTAGAAATATTTAACATGGATTTTGATACTGAAAATCATAGGTGATCTCCCAGCCTATTTTTTTAAAAAAACTCATGTTTTGTTATAATCAAAAATAAATACTGTAAAATGCATTTGTCACTGACTAGAGCCCCTAGGGACTCAAGGGTGAGTTTGGAAGCATTTAACTGTTGTTATGTTAAGAAGATAACCTGTAGCCACCCTGAAGCTAACCAAGCCTCCCTACAAGAACTGCACCCATGACACCCATGACATTACCTTATTTTTAACTTGAAGCTCTCCTTAATTGGAGATTAAGCCTCATTACCATAAACTGCAGTGTACTTGCCTCTCCCTTTTGAATACTCATTCCCTAACTAAATAAAAGTTCCTCCTTCCCTTTGTTCTGGGACGCCATGATTTTGCAAATTATTCCTCATGGCCTCTTGTTTGCTGCAAATACACTTTGCTTTGAGACAACTTCCACTGGTGTAGAGTCTTATTTAACTCACCAGGAGGCGAGCCCACCTGGTTCAGTAACACATTCATAAACTTAATTTTCTGCCTGCCAAATGGCTACTTCACATTTAATTGGCTCCCTCTCTGAGACAATGGATGACTTGATGAAATAAATGATTAAAACAATGCCTTTGTCCTGAACTTGATTGTTTTTAAAGCTCTTGTTATTCAAACAATATGCTTGAATTGTTCATTTGAGTAACTTAGGCATTCATTTTGAAATTGACATCCAACCAAATGATACCTGCTTTGACAGTTAATGCTTAAAATAGAGCTAAAACACTTTACATGAAGGTAAATCAAACATTTCCTGCACTGTTACCACAATTTCAGTTCATACAAGGCAGGAAAGATTCATTCTTAAACATTTTTGGGAGCCTTGTAGAGAAGTACTCTATCTTCCTTTGAAAGGGGACCTTGGGAAGAATAATTTGACCAACATTGTGTTCTGTTACATACTTGGAAACGTTCCTTACAGTACTTTTTTACCATATTCTCCCATTCAATGAACCTTTACTTTCTGAAGAAATACCTGTGCTCCTTGATGTCTCCAATAGCATAAAAACAAATGTGCAATCAAATCATTTGGGGGCAACACCATAAACTACACATATTTAACTTTGTTTCTTCTTAAATTTCTGTCTTCGTTTTGCCCCAGAATTCTTTTTAATTTCTTTTTAATTGCAGCATTTGTTAACATTCGAAATCCTAGAGTTTTGTAGAATATGTTGTGAAATATATAGATAAATGATAATTTTCAATCTATAATAATTGTATAGGTTTTAGTATGTCCTCTTTACATGTGTGGGCTCATTTTACTCTTCCCAACAGCCATGTGGTGGATATTCTAATTATTTCCATTTTACGTATGAGGAATCTGAGAGCGAAAGTGATTAAGTAGTGTGTAACCTACTGAGGTTAAATGGAGAGGATACTTTATAGAGATATAATTAAAACAAAGCCAATCTAGCTTCTGAGCCTGTGGTGCTACCAACTCTATATACTTTCCAATTTGTGAGCTAGTTAGGAGGAAGGGGCACACAGACATTTAAGCATAAACCTTCTCATGTCAGCTCTCTTGGATGTTTGTTTGATTTTTTCTCTTTATGTTATTTGGCCCTGCCTAGAGTTTGTATTTCCTAGCTCTATAATCATACAATTCTATGATTCTCCTAACCTCTTGCTTTCACATATCCTTTGCATTAAAGACCACAAAACTTTTTCTTCCTTTTGGGACACAAATGGAGAAAAACCTGTGGAAATCAGTTGACTTGTATTTGGAATCATAATGTTATGTGTGTGTGTGTTTATGTGTGTGTGTATGTAAATTTATACATAAATATAATACATTTATACATATGTTTATGTATTTCTGTATAAATATATAAAAACATATAAAATTTCCATTTCTGACACTTCTTGGGGGCAACTTGAACCATTAATTAACTTTTCTTTGACTTATTCCTTTTTTTAATATGCAAATTACTGGTAATATAATATCTAATTCATCTTGTGATTGTGAGGATAAATGTAGCAACGTATCCCCAGCTCTATTAGTTAGCTACAAATAACAGAAAACCCTACAGACACTGTGAAATGCTACAAACACTATAAAATTGGGCTCTAGCTCCATTTTTCATCTTTCTCTGTTCACTTTCGTACTTAGGATCATTAACTCATGATTTCAGGATGGCTATAGCATCTTCATGTTGGAGAAAGAGACAAAAGTGCCCATATCAGGAAGGCAAAAGCTCTCTCAGAAACCATTTAGCTCCTCAACCAGAACTGTGCACATAGCAAACGCACCATTATCTGTGATACAGCCAGGCATGTGAATAGTTTAAGTGAGTCCATGGTCCTTCCTAAACCAAATCAGGCAGGGAGGAAGGAGAGAACTGATATTTGGAAGGCAGTGAGTAATGTCTTGTCACAATCGCATTTACTACTAGGAACACAGTAATCATTGTATGAACGATGGCTGTTATTATCTGGATAGAGCTCTGGTGATTGAGTCCCTTTTACAGAGGGAACTAATTTAAGATCTAAAACCAATGGTCACAAAATTTTCACAAAAGTCATTGGGAATTTTAAATCTGTTCTCCTTGTGATTCTTTATACGAATTTTAACTGGGAATCAGTAAAAATAAATCTTCACATATAGGTTAAATAAATGAGACTCTGTAGTATAATCTGAGAGGCTTCGTTAAGACCCATGCCTAGAAAATATCTATCACTTACCTCTCTGTAATTAGCAGTATCAGTTAATCACAGCTTTGTGTTAGGACATCAAGATGTGTCAGATGCCTTAAAGAGAATGAAGAAATGAGTTGTGAAAATCGTTTTACAAATGAAAAGTTATGCAAATAAAATACTTGTATTTGAGTGTGAAATACAAATGAGTTCCTAGATGGACTCATTACAAACAAGGAAATATTGCAAATTAATGCATTATTAGTATCGCATCTTTCTAGCTTGAAAATTCTGCTTATTTAATTTGGTAGGCAAATGTCATATATATCTATATTGTTCCCATTACATAGAGAAAAGGGGCAATACAAACTGATTCAGAAAGCCATGAACAGATCTAGTCCTGCCAATTACGAGATGGATAACCTTGGATCTTATCTAGAGAAGGGCAACCTTCTCTAGGATCCTAGGATCTTATCCATAAAGTGAAAATAAGAGACAGCATAGCTGTAATATCTATTGTAAATGGTTATGCACACATAAAAATGTGCATTGTTTGAACTTCACATTTAGATACTTCTTTTAAAGAACAGGACAGAATTGTTTAGGATTTATTTCAAGTTGGCCTATTTCTTTTTAAGTGCACGGGAACATTAAATATTTATTCAAGTTAACTAAACATAGATATATAGAAGTACATCTTTATAGAAAGTATGGGGATATATCCATTGTGCAACCAAATTAATGAGACATAGAGTAGAACAGAAGGTACGTGGACTTTCATGGTTTGTCCCTTTAAAGAAAATATCAAGGAACAAGTCACACTGTGGATCCATCTATTGATTAATTTTCAGAGGTGGTGCTGAGACATCGGCACATTAATTAAACTGTCTTAGACTTGGTTAATTATTCTTATCGTTCACTTGGCTTTGTGTGTGTCTATGTATATCTGTGCACGTGTGATTGTGTGGGTGGGGAGGTACTACAATAATAAGGGTGAAGAGCTCTTTTACCATTATTGTGGTTAATTAAAAACTGAAACAAGTAGAAATGATTATCTCTCCCTACAGCCTATTTTTCTGTTAATTTGTTTTACAAAGTTATTTACCAACCATGAATGAATACTTAGCGGTTGTTTGAATATACTTGTTTTCCATAAGCTAATATGGTATATTTACTTACAATGTTTCTTTTTTAACATTCTAATATACTTAAGATAAACATGATTTGATCATTTAATTTAAAAAAAGATATAAGAAATATAATGCTAGGAAAATAGGATTTATTTTGATGTTCTGAAGAATAGATATTTTCTGTTATATTAGAATGGATTAGATATAAAAGAAATAATAAATTATCAGTGAGTCCTTTTGTATGTAGGGAAAAAAGCCAATAAGAATGTTAAAGAACAATTATGCTATTTTAATGACATTTGTTGTAAAATTCCTTATGTCTCCTAGTGTTTGATGGCACATTTTATCATGTGACTGAATACAAATACCTTAAAGGTATTTAAAATCATAAAATATTACGTCCGAGAATAAACATTGAAAATCTACTTCAATCACCTCATTTACAGATGAACAAATATAGACAGTTTAAATGCAGAGCTTTGAATAGAATATATCTTCTGCGCTCTTCCTGAATATATTTTTTGACTTAATAAAATCTTTTCACAATGATATGTAATATTTTAAACCTCCTTAAGAAAATGGATTTTATCATTTTTAAGATGATGTTATACAAAGAAATGCTTTTAAACTAACTATATTTAAAACAGTATATTTTAAAGAGTTTATTACAATGCTAATTTAATCTTTAATGACACTCAAGATGTATTATGAAGACAAATGTTTACTTCGCCCAATTTTTTTTCAGAATAAAGCTTATTTTCCCCCTCACATTTTTGCTTTCCCCAATTAAAAATAATACATTACTCAATTTAATAAAAATAATTTATTTAATAAATAAGAAAAGTGCTTTATATCATCTCTCCTTCAAATTTGATCACCTCTTCTCCCTTACCTATGATGTATCCCACCAAAATTTAGTGCCTTGAAATAACATTAATTAATTAATTCATTTACAGTTTTGTGGTTTGGCAATTTGGCGTCTATCTCAGCTGGGCTCACATACAAGTGGTAAGGTGCTGGTTAATGAAAGGGCTCAATTTCTAGGTTTGGCTGAAATGACAAGAGTTACTGGACCAATGTTCTCTTTTCATCTAGCAAATTACCCCAGTTTTCATCACATAGTCGTCATGGGGCAGGTTTTAAGAACATCAAGAGATAGGACAAGCCCCAACACACAAGCAATGCTCAAGTCTTTGCTTATGCTGTGTTTCCTATTGTCTCATTGTCCAAATCACATGAGATGGAAAAGCCTGTAATCAACATGTCAGGGCTCAACCCACATAGAAGATACAAAAGCCATTAATAAACTGGGGGCTAATACTGCAAAAATCTAGCTTAGTCTGCCTCTAGCACCAAGGATTTACCTGTCTGCCACATGTGGAGTATACTCACTCTCTCACAGCACCACCAAAATTCTCATTTAATCAAAGCATCAGGCTTCAAGTCCTGAATCTCATAACACACTGTTATAATGAAAGTGAATAAGACACCACATTGAAAAGACATGTTACCTGCTCTATGCAAATTCAGTTTATGATGGTGATACAAAAATAGAACAACCACAGGAAATGCTCCTATTTGAGGAGAAGAAAAAAAAAGAACCATACACATTCTCTGATCCATAGCAATTCTGAAATCAAATTGGGCAAATATGTCATAGCTGTCTATTCAGGGAAAAAGATGCTCCTTGACCAGGCCCTATTCTGTTTCCAGGGAGTGACTCTCCATATTTTTTTCACAGTTCCTGGTTCTAATCTCTAACATGTCTTTTCTTTTTCACTCTCCTTAGCTGTTTCTGGAGAGGTCATTGGAAAACAGTCCCTTAGAGCAATTTAAGAGGATTTTTGGATTTTGAATAGTCTCACTATCTTTCAATAGAGACTGTTAATATGTTTGTTGCATAACCCCATTGAAAACTTGGTGGGTTTTTTATTAATCTGAATTCTAAGATTCTGTAACTCAAAAGCCACATTGAAAATCCTTTTGGAGAATTTCCTCTTTTTCCAGATTTACTGACTGATACACTGGTGATTTAGGCTGCAGTGGATCAAATCTCTCAAGAGCTCTAGAGAGTTACCCTCTGATTGAGAGTAACCAAGAAGCACCGATTTTCTTCTTTTGGAAGTCCTAACAAAGGATCTCACAGCCAAGCCATTGATTAGATGTGCTCCTCTAGATTATATTTTGCTCTAAGAATCTTTTATTTATTTATTTATCTTTATATTAGTTTGCTAGAGCTGCCATAAGGATGCACCACAGACTGGGTGGTCTAAACAACAGAAATTGATTTTCTCACACTCCTGGAGGCTAAAAATCTAAGATTAAGACGTCAGGAGGGTTGATTTCTTCTGAGGCTCTCTCCTTGGTTTGTAGATAGCCATCTTTTCCCTATTTCTTCACACGGTTTTCTCTCTATACCTGTCTGTATTTAAATGTCCCCTTTTTATAGGAATACCAGTCATATTGGATTAGTGCCCATCACAATGCCTTCATTTGAACTTAATTACCTCTTTAAAGACCCTATCGTCAAATTCAGTCACATTCTGAGGTACTGGGGGTCAGGACTTCAACATGTCAATTTGGAGGGGACACGATTCAGCCATAACAATCTTCATGCTAGATAAACTGGACAGAAGAAAGAATTTTATTTTTCAACCAGTCATACCCTATCCCCTCTATATTCCCTTAAAATCTTACTTGCTAACTGGTCACTACTTACCTTAGCTTATCTCCTTTTTTGTACTTTATCAGATAGATGTATTTATATATATATATATATTTTTTTTTTTTTTTGTGAGGAAGATCAGCCCTGAGCTAACATCCATACTAACCCTCCTCTTTTTGCTGAGGAAGACTGGCTCTGAGCTAACATCTGTTGCCAATCTTCCTCCTTTTTTTTTTTTTCTCCCCCAAAGCCCCAGTAGATAGTTGTATGTCGTAGTTGCACATCCTTTTGCTGTATGTGGGACGCGGCCTCAGCATGGCCAGAGAAGCGGTGCGTAGGTGCACGCCCGGGATCCGAACCCAGGCCGCCAGCAGCAGAGCGTGTGCACTTAACCGCTAAGCCACCAGGCCGGCCCCCAGATAGATGTATTTAAAAGCAACCAGCCTACCTCTTGAACATTTTGTCTGGAGATGTCATTGCCTAGACTCGGTGGTCCATTTTTTATCTTCCATGTTTCAGAGGCAAATGGTTTTCTAGTTGTTCCACCACTATGTATTAGTAGTTGACATTTTACCTGCTTACTATGGCAGTCACTTCAATATTTTGCCACCTTATAGCAAAGACAACGTCACTCATTTTAGGTTATGTTAAAATAGCACCTAACTTCTAGGTACCCATTTCCATGTCGATGGTCTAAGGTTACATAACAAACTACCCCCAAAATTTAGTGGCTTAAAACAACAACCATTGGTTTTGATCAAGATTCTCTCAGTTTGGCAATTTGGATTGGGCTTAACTGGTTAGGTCTTCTCTTGGGTGGGTTTACTTCCGTGTCTTTGGTCTGTGGCCAACTGTGAGCTGACCATGCTTCTGGTAATTGTTAGCTGTCAGTTAGGGTACCTCAGTCAACTGGGTTACGTTTCTGTAACGATGTCATAGGATTCTGCTCATGGAAGTAGTGTCAGAGATCCTAAGAACAGCAAGAGGGAGATCCAACTCCATTGTCCTAGCATTTTTCTCCAGTTTCTGATTGTGTTGTGTTTGCTGTTATACCACTGGACCAAGTAAGTAAATTCCAGCCTATTCACTGTGGGTGTGATTGACTAAGAGTGTGGATACAGAGAAGTATGAACAAACTGGGGCACATCACTGCAACATCCTACCAAACATATGCTCAAATTAAGATCACGCTTTCTATATCAAAGAGAAAATTATAGTTAAAAAAAGAGAGAGAACTTCCACAAATAGACTTTATCAAATCAACCCAATCTCAAACATTATATTTTATCGTTTAAAAAAATAAATAACAAGAAAATTGAAAACAATACATCACTAGTCAAATTATTACTATGTCTCCAGCATGTAGCCCATTCTGCTTTCTTGAGATCCACGAATGGCCCCACTGACATTTACCTTATCTCAAATATTGGACAATGCATCTAATACCAAAGATCTATTGGAAAGCCATATGTACCTAAAATGGAAGGTTCAAGTACATTGGGCGTTCTACATTCAGTCCTTGTCTCTACTCTTTTGCTCATGCACATTAGAGTAATTCTTATTAATTTTGCAGTGACTTTCTCCTTCAATGTTTATGGCTTAATAAACTCTGACTACTGATTTAAACCATAATCAATATTCATTAATAAGTATTCGCTATTATTTCAATAAGGGCATGCATAATTATGGGAGGTACTGAATCTTATGACAATTTGAGCAGTAATGACATATACTTTGTTATGGCTTTAGGACTGAGCATTTCTTTCTGTGTAAAGCTTATTTGTGGAAATCTAATATCTGTTTTATTTTGAAGTGGCTGGATTAATGAAGAAACATCTCTAATAGAAGAGATAACAACGTCACTTTGTGGATGTAATTTTTTGTTCACCTATGACTATTTTAATGAGTATAGTCTTAGAAATTAAACAGAGAGATAGTGTAAATATGGGGAGAGTTTCTTTTTTAACTGTTTCAATCTAAGAAATGATATATCTCTAATACTTTCTCAAATAACCTGAGATTTGGGTATATTTAGTAGGAATAATTCTTTCCCAGAATTTTGATAGCAATTTAAAAGGAAATTACAGAACTCCTTTACCTATCTGCTTAGAAATCTTCTAAATCCATGGATGAGAGCAATACACTAGATGACAAAACTTCGTGAGCTTGTGTTTTACCATACCTCTGATTCAAGTCTATTCTGAAAGTATACATTTCTATACCATTTCTAAACCATTCCTTTCTAAAGGTTTACGTAAAATCTTAGTGTTTATTCAAAATAAATTTGCTTCTATATTATGTGGTGATGAAATGAAGTAAAAATAATTATATCTTCCCTTCAACATTGAGATAGTTATATTCCTTTGACATTGTTTCTTATGGCCAGGACAACTGTCCAGCAGGGGGGCATGCCATAGACTTGTGATTATTTAAGTATAATTGGGACTGGTGGTTTTATACAAATATGAAATGAACAAGGAACCAAAGCACAAAAGTTAGCTTTTTCATAGAGGAAATGATATAATTCTCCTGTTAGCCATCTTAAAAATGGTTAACAGCTGGAAGAGATGTCAACTGAACAAATTTCCAAGAGCTGTTACATAACATCAGCAACATCATACTATCCATAGCTAATTAGAATGGTCTGGGCATCTTTGATAGCAGCAGGTGGAATACTATTCACTTAGTTATTAGATACAATATCATAATTCGTTGGAATAAATTGCCAGCAAAAAGAGCTCGTATTTTCAAAGTTATGTATGTGTTGATAAAGAAAAACAAACAAGGAGAAAGAAATTGTTACAAAAAAAGAATTTTGCCTCATTCATCTCTTACACTAATGAGATCTCTGATTACAAAAAGTCAAAAAAAATAAAAGTTGTCCTCAATCCACAGAATTATGTCATGTCTGTACTACAAAGAGGGCCTTCAAAGATCTTCTAATTTCTAATGAAAACAGTACGAAAGCAAAGCAGAAAAGTATCTTTGTAACTTGATAAGCAGATACAAGAACGAAGAAAAATACTCAGGCCAATTAAATAACAAAATATAAATAATTACAGACATTTAGTCAATCAACATATGATCATGATCTTCATGCTCCTGAATCTATATTTTTAGGTCTAGTTGGTTCCATTGTTTTGCTTTTTGTAACTGATGATGTCAATAAAAATAATGGCTAATTTATCAAATTGATTGAATGTTTAAACTCACTGATCGATTCAGAATATATTCTATAAATACACACGGCCCAAATGTTGCTGCTTTGCCTTTTTGTCTCAGAGATCTATGCATGTTTAATTGGTTGAAAGAAACACCTGGCACATCTCTGATTTCTGGTAGTGACACTACCTCCTCCACACCATTCCTGCTCTCCTCTCCCCTCTTCCTCTGCTTTCTCTTCTTTATTAAATTTACTTAGTTTGTCAGCCATTTTCTTCTGTTATTTTCCAATTTTGTGATGTTCCTTCCTGATGTTAGTTTACCTAATATGCCAAAATTTTTCATCTTTTTTTTGTTGTTGTTGAGGAAGATTGGCCCTGAGCTAACATCTGTTGCCAATCTTCTCCCATTTTTTTCCTTTTTTCCTCCCCAAAGCCTCAGTAGATAGTTGTATGTCATAAGTGTATATCCTTCTGCTTGCTCTCTGTGGGACGCCACCTCAGCATGGCCTGATGAGCTGTGTGTAGGTCTGTGCCCAGGATCCAAACTGGCATACCCCAAGCCACTGAAGCAGAGTGCACAAGCTTAACCTCTAGACCACAGAGCTGGCCTCAGAATTTTACTTTTAATGGCTAGGTTCATAAGGCATTTTGAAAAAATATTTTTTATACAGTATAATTGACATATATATGTATTTTTTTTTGCTGAGGAAGATTCACCCTGAGCTAACATGTGTTGCCAATCTTCCTCTATTTTGTACATGGGTTGCCGCCACAGCATGGCCACTGATAGATGAGTGGTGTAGGTCCACACCTGGCAACTGAACCCAGACCGCTGAAGCAGAGAGTGCCAAACTTAACCACTAGGCCACCAGGGCTGGCCCTAATCGACATATTTTAACTTCTGAACTCAGAATCACTGTTTAAATAATTAATGCTATATACTACGTAATGAGTTATTTAATTTAATATATTCATTGTGATATCTTTAAATGGTCATAGTACTTATTATAAAAGCTTTTATGCTAAGATAAATGTAGTACATTTAACTTTTATCTAAAAAGTAATATGAGATTCATCAGATCCCATGAAAGAAATAGAAGCGGAAATTGTCCTTATTTGTGAGAAAAATTTTCCAAACATTGCTCTATGCTTTATGGAAGTAGATTCCTTATGGAAATCAATGAAAGGGTTTAATTTGAAATTTAATTTAATGAAAAGTAACAGAGACAACATGCTCTGGTATAGAACCAAAGAGGTAAAAATAAGCATTGATGCAATGTGTGGCTAAAGTCATTATGGGGGAGATTCTTGAGCCTCATTAGTGTCTAGAGACCAACAAGGGCTCAGCTAGTATTCATGCTACACTTATAGTAGATATCAACCATATAATGCTGCTATTATTATGTTTGCTGTTATCATAGAAGAGCAATTAATACTCCCTCTTTTACTCCAAGACCACACTAAAATTTGGGAACTAGAATTCAGAATCAGGTTGTCCCACATCTCCTCTAATGTCCCAAAGAAATTTGTACTTGATTATACCATTGAACTTACGAAAAATATCAAAATTGTATTATATAAATATTCATGTGCACTTTGCATTTTATATCTTTTCATATATAATTCCTGTTAGAGTTTTAAGCCACTAAAAATTGTTCGATAAATGCTATTGAGCATTTGTCCCTCATTACATCATAATACCTGCAGTAACAGGAATATTAGTTAGTATGTAGTTAAGTTCTTATCATGTATTATAAGTAAGTTCTCTGTGATGTAGTTTAATTAATGCAGTCCAAATGTATGTAGGAGAAAATTGGTAAGCTAGCATAGAATTTAAAACAACACATCATACAAAAGGATGGGGGCATGACTGAAGCTACTATTAACAGAGTTTCTTTACTTTTTTCATTAATACAATGTTTTAAAAGCTCCTTCTCTAGCATTTTCCTATCTAATCTCAGCAGTGCGATTGAATATTATGTCAATGATATGCATCAAGTTTGCACTTAAGAAATATAGATAAGTTGAATAAGGGTATTGAACTTTGTGATTTGTCCAGAAAGTCAACAAACTACTCTGATTTGTTTTCCCTTACTAATTAAGTAAAATAAACAAACAAATAAATAAATAATAAAACTGTTTAGCTCCAGAAACAACAAAATCACAGAGGAAAACTCATCCCATATTTCGGTTTGTATAGAATTTTTTTTTTTTTTTTTTTTTTTTTGTGAGGAGATCAGCCCTGAGCTAACATCCGCCAATCCTCCTCCTTTTTTGCTGAGGAAGACGGCCCTGGGCTAACATCGGTGCCTATCTTCCTCCACTTTATATGGGACGCCGCCACAGCATGGCTTACCAAGCAGTGCGTTGGTGCGCGCCCGGGATCCAAACCAGCGAACCCCGGGCCGCCACAGCGGAGCGCGCGCACTTAACCGCTTGCGCCACCGGGCCGGCCCCTTGTATAGAATTTTTTTAAAGGTCTTATTGCTTAGGTGCCCCTTTCAGGAAAAGTTTAACCTTAGAATATTTGACTTCTTAGTTGAGGAAGAGAGAATCTGTGGATATTTGAGATCATTTGTTCATTGAACAAATGTTTATTCCATTGTGTACTATTTTTGGGTGCTGTGTGAACCCCAACTTATGCAGAAATTAGTAAAACACAAAAGATCTCTGTTGTCCTGGTTCTTAAAGATAGATGAGAATAAAAGAAAGCATTGTGCCAGAAATGGTTTCTATTCCACATATTATCAAATTCTAGCAAGCATATTTTATAACTTATGCTTACATAATTTATATGTAAATACAAGCTGTTCTGGCTTAAAAAAATAAAAAAGGAAACATGAAACTGGAAAAATTTTAACATTTCCAAAATTAACTTTTTTTAGGCTTAATTAAATGAATTAAATCTAGACGTGATTATTTGCATAACATGATTTTAAGTCTTATAAATAATTTATATGTACAATCCAATAATTTACAATTCAAGAACCAACAGATTTTTAAAAAGCTTATCCAAAAGGCCAAGCTAAAATCTAGTCATATGAAAAACATTGTCTCATAAACACATCATAAAAAATTATCTAATTGGTTAAATTAACAATTTCAATTCAATTTTATTTTATTATTCAGTTTCTAGACACTTTGATTATATTTAGCAAGTTGCAATAAAATGCTCTAAGAAACTAATTAATATTTTCAGACAAAGCCTCTACTAATTCTGAACATACTGAGTGACTTCTGGATTTGAGAGAAGAGAAAATATTTAAATGAACAAAATTGCCTTTAACACTAGGGAGCTACTTTTTGACAAAAGCTGTGATTGCAAAGTAGCTATTGTTCTTTCTGTCATCAAATGTTTCAGTTTTTAATATGCTCTGATTTTTAAAACTCAGAACACTGACTGGTCATATAGCTGTATTTTTCAATATATCTATTTAATAGTTTTAATAGATTGCAAAAATCTAATAATTGTATTGTTGGATATTTTGGCTAGTGAATTAAGAAAGACACATTTTATTAACTGATATATATATATATATATGCAATATAATAATACATCATGCTAGTTAATGTTTGATATATAAATAATTTATTTCCTTAGTAATAACAATTGTATTCTTTTGGATTGCATTCCTCTGGATTCAACTTATTAACTATTAATTTCTATTAATATCCAAAAAGAATGTATAAATGTGTTAACTAAAATTTAAATCACTGATGGATATAAAGATAAACGTGCCATTTTACTTTTTTACCTTTTACAGAGTGTATATTACTAAACTTAATTATTTCCAAGATATACTAGAAGTTTAGGTTTGTAAGCTTAATAAGGACTTATTTATTTTTAAAAGCTGTGGTTCATTAAAAGAGAGTCAAGTCATACAATTATTAGCACTGATACAACTGAGACGTTAATTATCAGTTGCCACTTGCGTGATATAAGTTTTTAAAGAACACACTGAATATTCATTCACTAATTTTCCTGTAATATTCATTCAAATTACATGACTTTATTTATCTTTTTTTTATGTAAAGGAACAACATGGAGCCCTGAGCCAAACCAGGAGCAAAATCATAGTTTACATGCCAACCTTCATATATGTCCTGGTACAGTACCCACCCTTCTCTCTGATGGTAATTGCTAAAACTGAAAAATAATCCTTCAGATTTCTGCCACTCTCTCTGGGTGGTCCAACTGAAATAGAGCCAATATGGCCACATCACAGGGCAGTGATCATTATATACTTTTGTCTTAAAAATAAAATAGGAAATAAAAGTAAAATAATGAGAGTTAGCAAAGTAAAGCTAAAATTGAAGCTTTGTAAAAGCCAATAAAATGGAAAAACTTCTGGCAACATCATGCCAAAAAAAAAAAAAAAAGATTAGAATTCTCTGAACAGAGGGATCCCTATATATTTTGAGCAAAAATAAATAAATAAATTCTTGGAAAGTTTGGATTTAAGGAATACTTACATAGTTAACGGTGGGACATCCAACCCTCTCCCCATACTTAGTTTCCATAGCTGTTAACAGGCAGTTCTATATATTCTACAGGCAAAGAATTAGCAGAAAATACTCTTGGGAATCTACCAAGTTCAACAGGAAATAACTAAAGATAGTAATGGTTGATGAATTGCAATAAATATTATAGCCAGTGTGCAAAAAGTGTGGGTACAGAGCTTTCTATTAGGTTTGTAGAAACCCACCCGTAAATACAAGCATCAGCAGATATCTTTGGAAAGCTACAAGCAAGAAAGAGATCAAACAAGCGAACGAATAAAACTGACTTGAAGGAAAAGAGATCCTGTTCGAAGGAGACTTCCATAATTGTATCACTTATGTTATCAGAGAAAAAATATAATCCATGAGAAAAAAAAAAAAAAACAGTATGCCAGACAATGGATAGATTAAGAGAATAAAACAAGTTCTTAGATATTAGAAATATGATAGCCTACCACTCTTGGGCATTTATCCCAGATAAATGCAAACTTATGTTCCAGCAAAAATGTGTATACAAATGTTCATACCAGCTCTATTTGTAATAACCAAACACTGAAACAGACCAAATGTCCTTCAACAGGTGAGTGACAAAACAAACAGTGGCATAGTCATGCCTTGGAATACTATTAGGTAACAAAAAAAAAGAACAATCTATTAATACATATAACATCTTGGATAATCTCAAGAGAATTATTCTGAGTAAAAAAAGGCATCTCAAGAGGTTATGTACTGTGTGACTATTTATACAGTGTTCATGAAATAGCATTGTAGAGATGGAGACAGATTAGTGCCTGTCAAGGTTAGTGATGGGAGAAGAGGGGATGAGTATAGTTATAAAAAGATAGCACAGAGGAGGCTTGTGTTGATGGAGAAGTTCTATTTCTTGATTGTGATAGTGGTTATACAAAGTTACAGATGTGATAAAATTGCATAGAACTATACACATGCATGTGCACACACAGATATACACACAAGTGCTTGTAAAACTGGTGAAATATGAATAAACTTTGTGGATTGTGTATATGACAATGTACCAGTTTTGATACAGAACTATACTTATGCAAGATGTTACCACTGGGAGAAGCTAGGTGAAGGATGCATGAAACCTCTCTGTACCTTTTTTTTAAAAAGTTTTCATAAATCTCTACTTATTTCAAAATAAGGTTTTAAAAATACAGTAGACTAAAGAAAAATTAATCTGAGTTTTTGGAAAATGTAGTTAAATGTGTTTCTCATAAACTAGAGAAAAAAGGACAAAAGATTCAGAAAATAGAAAAATAAAATTTAAGAAAGAATCCAGGAGGTTCAACAATTGACTAAAAGAATATTGTACTTGGACAACAAAGAGAAAGGAGAGGATAAGTATTCAGAGGCACAGCCTGTATAATAGTTTACATTTTCTGATCCACAAAAACCTATATTTCGTTTCCTCTTCAAGATAGATTCTGATCTTAACACATAGTGGATACCCCAAAACAGCTCACTCTCATCTAAGTGGTGTTCACCAAGTGATGGCCTGATGGCCAAATCTGTCCCAACACCTGTTTTTGTACAGTCTGCAAAAATAAAAAATGATTTTTTAAAAATAATTTTAATTGGTTACGTTACAAATGGTTATATAAGTACCTACATAATATCTTAAAATTTTCCTCTTGGCTAACAAGCCTAAAATATTTACTGTCTGGCTCTTTAAGAAAACATTTGCAGACCTCTTATTAGAGGAATCAGGACAATGAATGTTCTACAGAAGTCAGGTTTAGGTGATAGCAAAGAGTAATCTGCCTATCAAAATTGAGAATTGTGTCAGATCGGAAACATGTTCTCCATTATAGAGACGGACAACTGTTTTGAGATTAATAAACAAATCCAACAAATTGAGAAACATTCAGGAAATTCACTGTAATTTACAAGCTAATTTCTAACTTTAACTAATTAACAGTAGTTAAATTTAAGAAATCCAGAATACTAAAATACTATGAGGTTGGTAATTACTTTCTTAGAATGGCACGCACAGTGTATAATAGTTCTCAATAACTCAATTCCATAAAATCTCCATAAAATTGGTTAATGTCTACATTAGTTTGTTTCATGGTCTCACAAAAAATTTGGTGTGAACCAAAAAGCTCAAACGGATTCTTAAAAACTGCTTTTTGGGCATGTTATAGCATCAAAAACATCTGAAGGAGAATAGTGTATATTAGTTTATTTTATATAAGAGAAAATAATTTACACATGTACTAATTTATTGAAAGTGACAAAAGGTTCATAAAGCTAACAGATTCTTTTCGGTCAAATGAAAAATTTTCACAGCGCAAATAATATGGACAAATAGAATTAAAGACAGCAACGAACTACACTGATATTTTAGTAGACGGTGCTTCTGTTTGTGATATACACTAAAAATGGAAATAAATATTTGCAGAGATAGAAAGTGCCAGAAGGTACTACTTTTGATAGGATAGTTTCATAGATCAGATTCTCCAGAAGCAGACTTAGAAACAGATTTTGGAGTATAAAATGTTTAGTATGAATCAATATCTATGAAAGGAAAAAGGTGGAAACAACATTGGGCAAAGAAAGAAGTTTAACTGCAAAGAAGACCAAAAATTTCTTGGCTAAATTTCTTGGCAACTCAAGAAAACTTGATATGAAGTGGAAAATTCATCGTGGTTCCCAGAAACATTTTTCTGAGTATGTTTTTAAATCTCAAGGAGAGATACAACTCTGTATTGAAAAAAGAACTTTTGGTATAAGAAAAATATTTTGAATGTTTATTAAATCATTAACATGATTTAAGATTCCACAAGCTCGCTAAGAGAATCTTTTTGGAAGAAAAATTTTTTCATAGAATAAAGAGAATGAGTACTATGCATAAATAAAATTTTGGACAGCTAACCAAAACACGTTATTTCAGCAAACTCTTCTGATTATAAATGTTTCAATATTTCACTTTTTAAAATCAAAGGAAAATCTTTGCCTATTTTATCCAAATGTCTAAGAATTGTTACTCAAAAATTATTCTAAACACTTTTTGGTAATTTTCATTGAATTATAGTATAATAAGCCTGAGGAGACCATTCAGTTCAGCTGTTTTTGTCAAGTTGACATAAGGATTATGTATTCATTAATATTTTGCCTCAAAAATTGCAAATAATGTACATGCAATTAAGGAGTTTTCATTCAATAGCCAGAATTGAGGGTAGAATCACTCTGTGTGAGGCTATATTTATTTTTTACAAGCAATATCATCCCAACATTTTACTTAACTGTAAGAAAATAAGAATTACTTAAGAACTTCAGTATTTTGTTTTAAAATATGAATATATTAACTTTGCAATTACAAATTTAATGTACTCAACTGAAGAAAAGGTCACACTAACAATTTCTTATTTTAAGTCTTATGTTGTTTTCTTCTCTCCCATTTTATTTCATTTCATTTTTTTATATTTACACATGTACATTAATTTAAGAGACAGATGGCTCAACAGGTTTGTTATGAAAACAATAGCTTCCTTTCCTTACTTCAATCATTTCTCCCTTCCCACAGACAGAGACTTTCAACTTCTTCACCAATAATATCAACTTTCTGTAAAGTTATTTAGCATCAAATAATCTATCAGTTTTAAATACATGAAGAAGCATCTCTATCAGCTCTAATCTTCTAATCTGGGCTGGTAGTTAGCTGGGTCTTGTGCATTACTGCCATTTTGGTGACTCTATTCATGTCTGTCTTGGATAGAATGTTCTTTTTCCTTTTTCTTTGCCTTCCTCATTTTGGTGCTTCCATTACCAGCATCTTGAGAAAGAATGCATAAGAGGTAATATTTTTTAGGTTATGTTTTCTTAATTCTCATTTTGGATTGCCTGTTTGCTTGGGTATTGAATTTTAACCCAAATGTTCTTTCTTTTCTTTAACTTTGAGGACACTGCTTGGTTGTTGACCTCCAGTGTTTCCCAGGAAAGGCTGAAGCCATTCTGTTTATTATACATCGTATGTGTCTTCTCTCTCTCTTGTTTTCCCTATCTCTTATTCTTTCTCTCTCTGTCTCCCACTCCCAAAGCCATAGTTTCCCATGCTGTGAAATATCATAATTTTCTACATATAGATCTATTTTCATCCATTTTCCTTAGCAGTTAGTAGATTTTTTTCAATCTAGAAATTCAATCCTTTTTAGGTATAAAAACATTAAGTTCCATAGCTCTTTCCCCTAAACTGTGACAAGTTACATCTCTCTAGGCTTCACTGTTTTCATTTTTAAAGAGTACTCCTATTTTTCTAAAGAAAACTTCATAAAGTAATCATTACAAATCTATGTTGATGTGCACACAACGTATAAAGACATGACTTGTGATTAAAAATAGCATAAAGGAGTGTGGAACAGAGCTCTATAGGAGAGCAAACTTTTAAATATTATTGAAATTACTATTAATCTGAGCTAGATTGTTAAAAATTATGATATTAGGGGAAATAACATATCCCTATAGGTTTAAAAAGTCCCTAAAGTATACAGCATTCTATTGAAAGAATACCAAGTAATCTTTTTTGCTTATTCCAAAGTGTAGTAACCAGATTAATGCATGTACTAAGATGTCCTGGGAGACATTATAGGTCCTAAGAACCTGTGAGAACGTTACTTTATAATGCAAAAGGGACTTGATAGATGTGATTAAGGTTAAGGACCTTGAGAGGGAAGATTATCCTGGATGATCTAGGTTGGCCTAATCTAATCACTTGTGTCCTTAAAACTGAGACTATTTCTTGAGTGAGTGAGAAAGATGAGGTGGAAAAAAGAGAGATTTGAAGTAAGAGAGAAACTGGCCCCATAGTTGCTGGCTTTCATGATGGAGAATGGAGAAAGGATGACAGGAGCTAAGGAATGTGAGTGGTCTCTAGAAGCTGGAAACTCTTCTCTGCTGATAGCTAGCAAGGAAATGGGGATTTAAGTCTGATGAAAGAACCAAGTTCTGTCAATGACTTTGATGGGCAAGAAAATAGTTCCTAACCTAGAGCCTCTAGAAAGGAACATAGCCCTGTAGACACGTGATTTTAGTCCTAAGAGACCTGTATCAGACTTCTGACCTACAGAACTGTGAGATAATACATTTATGCTGTTCGAAGCCACTAAGTTTGTGATAATTTGCTAAGGCATCAATAGGAAACTCATACACACATTATTAAAGTTTCCTTAAAAATATATGATAAACATATGAGTGAATTAACTAGTACAAACAGTGGGAAGGGGATGGTGGTGTCTGCCTTCTTCCTGAATAAGTGACATTTAGACTTATAGTTTAAATGTGGGGTACTTTCAGGTGAAGAAGGGTTGGAGAGAATTTACTCTAGAAATAGTTTGAGTGCTCTTAGGTAAGTGGGTGAACATCACACTTCCCCAGAACCAGAAAGCAACCAATGTGGCTGGACCAATTGATTATATTCAACGAACAATGGACTAAAAACTTAACCATATGTCCTCAAGTTTTAAAATTTTCTATACCCTATCATCATTTCCTTTACGCATTTCCATCACTATCGATTTCCATGAAAATGAAAGCAAAAAGAGAAAGAGAACTGTGGGATAGAGACTATATTATTAAATTAAGTATGTTGTCTCTTTATAACTGAATTACCAGTAGAATTACAGAATGTAAGTGCTGAGCAGAACCTGAGAAGTAATCTAGAACAGTTCCTCTTCACGTAGATCAGAAAGCAGAGTCAGAGAATACAAAAAGTATGTTATCAGTTAATATTGGCCTTATAAGAAACTCTGCTTTTCTGATTTCAATTTCAATGTTTTCTTGTTTCAGCCAGCTGTCTATCTGCTACTTTTTTAAGTTTCTTTTAGCAAATATTTAGCGCTTCCACACAGTTCTCCAGGTTATTGTCTTTTTTAATATTAAATTTTCAACAAAAATTGTTAAATTTAGTCTCTACACCACTGCTTTGATCTCTTCTGATAAGTTGTTCATTGAACACACACATTCAATCTATCTCACCTATTAAGTGAATCATTAGGGGATGCAATTATAGAACAGAAAAAATGCTGCTCTAAATGGTGACTTGGATGAAAATAACTAATCTTTGTAATTAAACTGAAATTTTTTCAAAGAGCTCTCTTCCTCAGACCAAGGCTTCCCACTGCTAAAAAGGAAATTACTTTGGAGACATTTTGGAGTTCTGAAGTCTTCTCTCAGATTCGCTGGGGCACACAGAGTTCTCCAGCACATGGCCCCAGGGAAAGCTTCACTTCTGAACAGATGCTAATGTTTCATGGAATTTAGCAGTGAATATGGTAATGAAACGAGTTTATTTAACTTCTTTCTAGAAGGGAGACACAACCTGCATGACTTGATAATGTTCATACTGAAACTTCCTTAAGGGTATGGAAATTGACACCATCTAATGTTGTTTAAAATTTACAAAGTACTTAAAATGTCTTTTTGTGAATAAAAATGTTCTTTACTTTTATCTGTATTTGGAATGAAGTTTTAATCATTCTAACCATATTGTAATCGGTGTGGCAAAGACAAGAGATATTGTTTTATTGGCCTACTGTCTGTGTATATCAAATGTTTTTTTTTTCATGTAGCAACATCTGAGAAAAAGAATGGATATTTTAAAGTGATAAGATATCGTGACTGAGGAACTGCAAAGTATCACATGAAATGACTTTTTCTATGCAAATTTCTATAAACTGTTTCAAAGAAAAATGTAAGTTGATGAATTTGTGGGCTTAAGTGAGTGATGTTCACATTTCTTGGACCAGAAAATAATGAATATAGAATGCTCTGCGAAGTTGCATTGATTTCTTTTTACAGCACTGGCTAAATTAAAGCATCCAGAAAACACTGGTGTAGTCTACGGCTATTATCAGTTATCAGCATATCATGGCTACAGGCCAGCTGTAAGAAGATCAAACTGACATTTAAAAAGAAATTTACATTTTCCTTATCTGACGCCAGATACTTAATAAATTACTCATATTTATAACCAGGTCTCCATTGGCATATCATTATGTTCTGTCAAGTATTCAAATTTCTATTGTGTTTGCTAGTCACGGTGATATCGTGATATCTAAATTTCTCTCTGTCATATGAATAATAAGAGGATCCTGAAAGGACCGGATGTTATGATTTGATTGTGTTGTAATGAGGAGAACCAGGAACAAACTGCCATTTTAATATAGTAGCTGGCAACAAAACAAAATAAACAAACCAAAAAAAAAATGGCAGTCTAACAGGAAATCATGAAGAGTTTAAACAAGGGATTATTTAACTGAATGGCCAGGGTTAGGGCAAACCAGGAGAGATGTTACTATCTGTAGGGACGAAGGGTCAAGGGGTAAAATACGGTTTAATACAGAGAAAGAATTGGAGCTGGAGCTTTAGAAAGGGCAACAGGTAAGAGCTTTAGATTTCTGTAGAGAAATGAAGCCATCGGCCACTCTCACGCTGTATCTGCCCTCCTGTCTCCTGCCAGTGTCTCCCGTTAGCCAAACCCCGTGGGTCCAGAGATCAAGGAATCTTGTCGATTTAGTCCATAAATTCAGCCTCCTGGAAGATTCATCTAGATGGAGAAGAGTGGAGACTGGATCTTGTGGGGGAAATGAAAATATTCTCCATGGGAGAAATACTATTTAACCACTCTGAATGTTTTCTTTCACTTTCCTTTTTCTCTACTCTGTCCTTTGTGTGGTGGAAAGAAATGATTGGAAATGATTTGGAAATTTCAAATGAATAACTGATGCTTTTTTTTCTGGGGATTCAGCTTGCCCACAGAAAATATGTCTTCTCTGTTTGCTACGCTGGTCTCTAAGCCTCACTGATCCCCAGTACTACCTCTGACAGCCTAGCTAAGTCTCCCCAGTTCTGCGTTAGAGGGTCCATTTTGTTTTTATGCTAATCTATGTCCTCTTATCTGGGTCTATCCATAATAACGGTAATATTCTGGCCTTAATATTTACTCAGTATTTCATATCTCAGCTTGGTCAGGATCTGAGGAGAAAACAGAAATGCTCTGTATTGAGGGATCCCTAAGGATCCCCAGCCCTCGGAATTTACTCTGTATGGAACGTCATTGCCATAATTACTTAGCCTTCTCAATAGAGGATATAAGCTGTTTTCTACTTTCCTAGGAGGAATGAAAACTGTTTTGCCATATACATGAAATGGAGTAGTGACAGAGATATGCAGTCAGCATTCTTCCCTCTCAGGCAGAAAGGATGCTGCAAGGTCAATCCTGAGATGATTACTGTGTTCCACACGGAGTGGTAATCTCATAACCACCATCAAGAGAAAGAATAGTGTGGTGAATCGAGAAAAGCAGGGAACGGAAAACAATATGGGTCAATTCTTAAAATATTAAAAAAATTTTTGGAAAACATGTTCAGAAATACTTGGAAAATGCTATGAGGCCAGGTGATTTTTACTAATAAAACAAATGAAGCCTTCTGTATTCCTAATTTGCCTAATATAATGATTTCTCTATTGAGTCAGAATCACTATCTTCAAGCCCAGTTCATTTCTTGCCCATCATAGCACAAATAAATTTAAAAAGTCATATTTGTTTGCCTTAGTTAATCTTTGAGTATAGTCCTACTTTTTTTGTCATTTGTTGAGGTTTAAATTGTATACAATACAGTGCACCCACTTTAAGTGTACAGGTCAATGAGTTTTGTCAAATGCATACACGCATGTAACCACTGCAATGATCTTAATATAGAATATAGAACTTTCCCATTATTGCACTCCTATTTGCAGTAATACACCTCCACTCTGGGACCTGGCAACCAGTGAACTTCTTTTCGTCACTATAGATTGGTTTTGCGTGTTTTGTAATTTTATATAAGTGAAATAAAAATGTATGACATTTTTGTCATTGTCAGCAAATGTTTTTGATATTCATTCATATTGAGTGCATCAATAGTTCATGTCATATTATTGCTGAGAAGTATTTCCTTTAAAGAAATTCGTTACAATTTATCTATTCTCATACTGATAGGGATTTGTGTTATTTCCAGTTTTTGATTGTTATGAATAAAGTTTTGTGAACTTTCATGTACAAATTACTTTGCGGGCATATATTTTCATTTCTCTTTGTTAAACACCTAGGAGTGGAATTACAGTATCATGTAATAAGGGTATATTTAACTTGATAGAAACTGACAAGCAGTTGTCAAGTGGTTGCGCCATTTTCAATCCCACCAGCAGTGTGTGAGAGTTCTTGTGCCTTCACAAACTCTCTTACACTTGATATTGTCAATGGTTATAATTACAACCATTTTAAATGAGTGATTAGTGGTATCTCATTGACTCTCATTTATTTTTGCAACATTTATGAAACTGTTCTTATATATTTATGCAAAACATTTTCTAAATTAATTTTTATTTGCTACCAATGAATTGATGATACCGTAATGATATATGCAAATATATTACTGTGTGTGAATTAATGTTTCATTTAATTACGGTAATTTTCAAAATTAAGCCCATCTTCTCATATTTCTTGATGTTAATCTTTAATCCCGCTAAATAAGAGTTACCACTTATTTAACACTTACTATATCTCAGACACTCTTCTAAGTGAACACATATTAACTCAATTGTCAAAACAAATTGAGTCATGGAGAAATTAAGAAAATTGGCTAAAATTTTTCAGCCAGAAGTGTTAGAGCTAAGATCCTCAGTTAGTCTAGTTTAAAAAGCCATTCTTTTACACATATGCTATTCTTACTCTTAGTTTTTTTTTTTAAGTCCTCTTTATGTGTGTGTCAAACTTTAAGTTGCATAAGTGAGGACAGGAGAGAAAGATTAAAAATGGAAGAAGAAGGCAAAGAAGGATACGTGCAAATGAGGAAAAATAAGATTTAAGTGAGAAAGGGCTCATTTTCTTTTTACAATGTATATATTTATAATATCTGCAGGAATAAATCTTACATCATTCATGCTTGCTTTGAATTCAAATGGAGTTTCTTATGGGGGAAATATGAATGGCTCAATAGACTATTTTAAATCCACTGGAAACACACAAATAAATTTAATATAAAAAATTAAGCAAATAAATATAGGACCAAATTTATAATGTCTTTTCCCAGTGTACTCTCAAATCAATAAAATTAATATTTAAACAAGAACTAGAGCTAAGAACACAAGTTGTAGGTGTCTCTAAATATTCAATTTTTTTTTTTTTTTTTTTTTTTTTGGTGAGGGAGATTGGCCCTGAGCTAATGTCTGTTGCCAATCATGCTCTTTTCGCTTGAGGAAAATTGTCCCTGAGCTAACATCCATGCCAATCTTCCTCTATTTTGTATGTGGGACGCCTCCACAGTATGGCTTGACAAGTGGTGTGTAGGTCTGCGCCTGGGATCCAAACCCACGAATCCTGGGCAGCCAAAGCAGAGCACGTGAACTTAACCACTATGCCACCAGGTCTGCCCCTAAATATTCAATAATTTTTCTTATTTAGAAACATTTTTTGGGGGGCCGACCCCGTGGCTTAGCGGTTAAGTAGGCGTGCTCCGCTACTGGCGGCCCAGGGTTCAGATCCGGGGCGCACACCAATGCACTGCTTCTCCAGCCATGCTGAGGCTGCGTCCCACATACAGCAACTAGAAGGATGTGCAATTATGACATACAACTATCTACTGGGGCTCTCAGGGGAAAAAAAGGTGGAAGATTGGCAATAGATGTTAGCTCAGAGCCGGTCTTCCTCAGCAAAAAGAGGAGGATTAGCATGGATTTTAGCTCAGGGCTGATCTTGCTAGCAAAAAAAAAACAACAACATTTTTTAACCAGGTAATTTATTAAAAACACAGATTTGATAAGCATCTTGACATTTCAGAGCAATTAAGAGGAGAGGAAAGAGAGGCTATCTAAGGAAAATTTCTCCATATGGAAACGAAGAGTGATGAATGTTTATTCCCTTAACACATATGATTTTATCATAATTATAAACATGCGCATACCTTGTTATTATCATCTTATAGTCAGTAGGGTCATCTAGAGTTTAAGCAAAAGAGAAAATGTATTGACTCTTTAAATAAAAAGGCAAGGGGGAGGCGCCGGCCCGGTGGCTTAGCGGTTAAGTGCGCGCGCTCCGCTACTGGCGCCCGGGTTCGGATCCCAGCGCGCACCCATGCACCTCTTCTCCGGCCATGCTGAGGCCGCGTCCCACATACGGCAACTAGAAGGATGTGCAACTATGACACACAACTATCTCCTGGGGCTTTGGGGAGAAAAAAGGGGAAAAAAAGGAGGAGGACTGGCAATAGATGTTAGCTCAGGGCCAGTCTTCCTCAGGAAACAAAAGGAGGATTGGCATGGATGTTAGCTCAGGGCTGATCTTGCTCACAAAAAAAAATAAATGAATAAAATAAAACTTCATTAAAAAAAAAAAAAGGCAAAGGGAGAAGCTTCAGATGTCTGTGGGTACAGACTTAAAGGTTTTTGTGATAGAAGCCCAAGTTCCCCTCTGGAGATTTAAAGAGATTTTGCTTTATTTAGCCCTTTGCTTCTGGATTCCCATGGCATCACAACATCACCCATGGTCAGCAGGAATGGGTAGTTCAAGTGAATGTTGTCTCCTCTTGGACTTTGGGAGCTCTTTGGAGACAGCAGAGCACACAAGCTACTTAAATTTCCATTTCTACAATGGCTTCTGATGCTAAGAGTCAATAAGAGAACTTACTGTGACATGAAATTGTGCTTTACAAAATTCAGCTCTCTGGTTCTACCAAGAATGATCTGAACCATAATTGACCAAAATTCTACAAAGTTAAGAGAGCAGCTCTATACCATCAGTCTCAGCACTCATGGTAGTATTTTCGCATTATTCCAAATTTGAGACAAATTCCTCCCCCTCAGGTTTGTCTCCTCACTTCCGTGCTCTGACTTCAGATACACATGACCAAAAAAAATAAGAACATAATCCAATCCGGAGCAATTGTCTCATCTGGAAATGGGAAATTAAAATGATAAAAAATTTAGCTGACGTTTGCTAACCACTTACACTCTGCTAAATACTTTAGGTACCTTATTGAATATTCCCGATAACCATGGAGAGGACACTGAAGTTCGAAGAGGGTGGGTTACTCATGGAAGACCACACAGATGACAAGAGCTGGGATTAGAATTGAAGTCTCTCCGACTTCAAATCTTGTCATAACTAGGCTCTGCTCTCAGGGCAAAAGAGAATCCTCACTATATGCCTCAATTGAGTTTATCTGTAAAATGTAAATAATGATACATTTGGTCATCCACTCTCTTGATCAAACGATAACAGACAGCAATGTGTATAGTAACCTAGAATTTGAGTAAAAATGCATTTGTTTCACTGTTGTGTATGTGTGTGTACATGTATGTCTACGTAGATATACATATCTATCCGTCTATCTATTCTCTATCTATCTATCTATCTAGTTATATAGCTGTGCTTTGAACGTTCAATAAGTCTTCTGAATCAAGAATGTAATTTTCCATAAGTCCCACTCAAAATTTACCCATATGATTACACACCTCTATTCCATGTGGTTCTAGAGGAGCTGGAAATAACTCTACCTTTCTCCTCTTCTTGTTACAGGGGAGAGCAAATGTCCCAGTCTGTGGATAATAATACCCCTTCATCACAATCACATTGATTGACCAATCATAGTTCTTTCCTTGAATTTTATATGCAGAGACTAGATGCAGGAAATTCTCACTCCTCTCTGGGGACCACAACAAAACAAAACAAAAAGAAAAACAAAAGCAAAACAAAAAACAAAAGTGATATAAACCTGGAACATTCTGTGATCATTCCTCCTGCTTCCCCATTCTCTGTTATTCACAAGGAAACCATGAAAATAAAGCTATCATAGATAGAAAATAGCCCAGGTTATCTGTATTGGGATATGTTAGTTTCCTATGGCTGCTGTAACAAAATACCACAAACTGGGAGCTTAAAACAAGAGAAATTTATTTTCACACGGTTCTGGAGACTAGAAGTCTGAAATCGAGGTGTTCTGAAGGTTGTGCTTTTCTTGAAACCTATAGGGGAATCCTTCCTTTCCTCTTCCTAGCTTCTAGTTTCCTAGCAATCTCTGGCATTCCTTTGCTTGCAGCTACACAACTCCAATCTCTGCTTTCATTATCACGTGGTGCTTTCCGTGTGCAATTGCCTTCACATGGGCATCTTCTTATAAGGACACCAGTCATATTGGAATAGAGACTCATTCTGCTTCAGTAGGACCTCTCTTAACTTGTTACATCTGAAATGACCCTATTTCCAAATAAACTCACATTCTGAGGTACTGCAGGTCAGGACTTCAACATTTCTGTTTTCTTTAGGGGGCAGGGGCACAATCCTACCCATAATATGGGGCAAGGAGAGGAAGAGGAAGAAAAAAAGAAGAAATATTTGAATCTCCAGGTCCCATTGTGACTTTTGCCAATCCTAATCCCAAACACCCCAGATACAAGAAGTGATAAATTATATTTTTTGTTTAGCTAGTTTATTACAAATAAAATAATTCTAATACACTTCCTTTACTTCTCTAATAACAGGCATTCCTATTGCTTGTAACAATAAACTCAGCCTTTTTGCAGAGACAATTATATTTTGCCACATGTAATATTTGTGATTTAATGATGCACCCTCTCTTCTAGAGTGGGGTATCTTATTAGTGCAAGAGCATTTTATCAATCAGACTAGGGTCCATGCTCCCTCAAGGCCCTGTTAGCTTTGGGATCGGTAGAGTGCCAGGAGCCTTAAGTCTCTACCCCTTTAACTCTACCTGCAAACAGTCTTCTAAATTAGTTTGGGTAGTTGACCCTTGCCTAGTGCAGGACTTCTCACAGTATATACCAAAGCCCTCTTGTATCAAATAATCTCAGTCCATTTATTAAAAATATAGTCTCATGCCCCAACTTCAACCTACAGAATAAAAATCTCTGAATGAATTTATGGAATCCATGTATATAAGATCAGCGTCCTCAGCGGCAACTACGTGCAGGCAACAGCATGGCTGAATCTCAAGGCATCTTCTCTCCTAAATGAAAGAAGCCCAACTCAAAAGGCCACATACTATATGATTCCATTTACATGACATTCACGACAACGCAAATTTATAGAGTCAGAAAACATTTCAGTGTTTGCCAAGGGCTGGGGTCGTGGGGAGGGCTTTAGTACAAAGTAACATGAGGGAACAGAGAGGGGTTGGTCAGGAACTGTTCTGTATCTTGATTGAGCTGGTGGTTACATGACTGGATACATTTGTGAAAACTCATAGAACTATAAACACAAAACATCAATTTCACAGCATGTAAAATATGCCTCAATTTAAAAAATAAATTGAATTTAACTACTTGAATGTTTCTATTTTCCTTTATAACTTCTGAAATTAATGTTGCTATGTTCTTTGACTCATAAATAATTTAAATTATTGTATTTTATTTTAAATTACATCTGCTAACTTTAGAAAATGCCTTTTTCATATTTAATGATTTGTCTTATTTTATGCTTCCACCTTATCTGATAACAAAATTATGATTCATGCCTCAGTTTTGCTTAGACTTACCTCATATCATTCTGTCCATGACTTTACATACAACTTTACAGAATCACTTCCTTTTATGTATGTCTCTTGTGTTCAGCATTGAGTTGGGAATATTTACATACACAACATGCAATCTTATTCTTTTCATAGTAAGTTTAATATCATCCCCATGCTGATTGTTACAAGATGGAGAACGTAGAATCATATTTCTTCCTTGTGGCATATTGAACCCAGAGAAATGGGAAAATGAAGTGTATACCACTTTGGTGATTTCTTCACTACTAAAATATCCTGCAGTTTTTTTCTAGCAGTTAAAAATCAGACAAAACTCTTTACCATGTTGCTGAAATTGCCTATGCCCACTTGACTGTTTTCCTAAATGCATTTGACAGTGTTGATGATCTGTGAAAGATGTGGCTGCAGCTGCAGGCTCACAGCGATTTCTGAAAATAATACCCTGATAGTAAGGAAAGGCCCATATTTAGTTCTGTAGTCCCCAAACAGGCATTTCATTTCGTGCATGTAGAAGGAAACATATGCTTCACTGAACGTAATGATGAATTATAAACCACCCATGAAACAGGCACCAGTGAGAAGGCGGGAGCAAAAGGGAAATTAATACAAATCTATGTGCAAGGTTGAAATAAATTGAACCAACTGTGCTTTCATTTTCTATATAGTTTATATTTAATTTTACATGGAAGTCTATATTTAAGGAGTTCATTGTTATTTGTGTGTTCTCTTTTTGACTTGGTTTTTAGAAGAGCCTGAATGCCATTATTCTATGCCAATTTAATCTTATATTGTGTTTTTCTAGAATTTATATTATATATTTCACACTAGCTACAGGCTATTGGTTTTTAAATGTGTGATAAATAATTATTTTCATTACGTAATGGACTTTTTCTCCAATGTCAGGTTACTAAGAAATTAAGACTTGAAAGACTGAGACTTTTTGAGATGGCTATTATGAATTAGCTAATATTGTTCTCTCACAGCTACAGCTACGATATAGCAAACTTGCCAATTCACTGTGTATATACATTGTTTTACTAATAGTTAATAAGCAAGGCTTACACGATATGTGCATGGATTTCAGATCTATTTACTTAATAGTGGTAAAATTCCTAAAGACCAAGCACCAGAGCAAGAAGAAATTGAACATCAGTGTAAAGAAAATCTTCTGGCATAAAAAAGATATATTGGCTTATTCCATTATATTTTACTATTTATGCCACTTTCACTTCAGTACCCTGGGTAAATTATAGTTCATAATAGCTCTTGCAAACATTGTGTGGAATAAATTCTATAATGAAAATAAACTGATAATGAAAAGAATTCCATTTGAAAATATTATGCTACACTTATGAATATCCTGTATCACACTTCAAATTTATAAATCATAGCTGCTTCTAAGTCTAATCAAGTGTCTAAATGTTCTAAATGTTTCTAGTCCAATTATATCAAATATTTGCCATCTTTGAATACAATCAATTCAAAAAGAAAGAGGCATTTCTGGCAAAATATGTTAATTCTAAAATATTAAGATTTAAGAAGAAAACAAGAAAAAAAACAGATTTGAAAGGATTTGGTAGATCTCTGTAATCAACACAAATGGAAACATTTGGAGGGCTGACAGGTACATTATGTATCCTTTTAGTAACTGTTCCTACTATAGTGTCTGACAAATGATAGCTGCTAAAGTTAGTCAGCGTGGAAATTCCTGATTATTGGATATTGATGGAAAGTCACATATATAAATGAAGTGGTATAACACTAAAATATTATAAACAGAATATCAGAGTGATATAAAAATATTTTAACCATAGTTATAGTGGAATAGCGAGCTATTCAAAAGGCAGCAAAGCTAGTTTTGATTTTTTTAAAATTTGAGTTGCTATAGTGACAGGATGGGCTAAATTATTGGGGAAGTTTCATGGGAAAATATCTTAATCTTAATAATATTTATAGAAAGCTTCAGAGAAAGTTCTCACTCCTTGAATTAGGTTTAAAGTGGCATGTATCTTACTCCCATGATGCCAGTGGACAATAGTAGTTTTCACAAAAGTTGAACAAATTTTCATGATACAGAGTGACACAGGCCAGTCTCCGACTTCATCACTACTCTAAGATCCTGCGAGCCTCTTGCTACCAATAAGAGAGTTCTGGAAAGCAGTAACAACAGGCATGATGGCCATGTGAGCGCACTAACAGACATCTTCCAATAAGGAGTACAGTTGATCAAGGGCCCTGGCTTATACTTTAAAATCAATTTCCATGTTTGTGCTAAGGCCACAACACCCATAATGAAGTGCAGCGGAGATCCTAAAGCAGACCTCTTCTATAAAAGTAAAGACTACTTTGTAAACTGAATTTGGCTTGAGTATTTCCTGACTTTGAAGAATCCTCCTTAGAATGAAAGGTAGTCTATACTACTTTTGTTTTGTTTTTCTCCCTTACTTGGGGTCAGAATTGCATTGTGTAATCTGAAGGTCCCCACCTTAGTCTCCTTCATACAGGTATTTCTTTTGATAAATTCTTTGAACATTTAATTACTTCTTGGCATGCTTCTCTGAGGATCTAGATTAATAGCCCAGGATTATAATTTTTGCTTCCATATAAGATGTGAAACTTTCATGCAACCCCAATGATAAGAAAATATTTTCCTGGAAATTCTGATCATGTGATATCACAGAATTGGGTCTATTTTCCCCTACAAATCTGTCTTGAGGGTTTATAACATGAAAGATGAGAAACTCTTTATAACAGGAATATCAGTTCTAATTTTACCTGAAACACTATCTTAAAATATGTTGGTAAAAGCACATACACACAAACACACACAGACACGTTTTACCAGTAAATGAAGTTAGGACTATTAATAGATTATTTCATTTGTAGATAAGTAATATAAATTAGAACTTTATAGTTGAAATGAGAGAGACCTCAGAGATCATGTAGATCAACTTCCTCATTTCACATCTGACAAAATGGAGAGCCGAGGAACTGAAGAGGTTTACCTGAATAGAACAGCTAGGTAGTTGCAAAAATAGAAAATATATATTGAGTATTTACAATGTATAAGTTACTCTAACAGGTACTTATATGAACTTTGTAACATTTAAATCTCAAAACATCTCTGTAAGAAAGACATTAATGTCATCACACCTACTTAATTATTAGGAACATGTTTTTCAAAGTGAGTTAAGTAAATTGTCCTGAGTCCCACATTAAGAAGTGCCAGATTCTGGTTAATTTACATTTCACAAGCTAGGGTTTGAATGGAATCTTTGCCTGATGGTCTTCACTCCTTTCTAAGAGCTTTATTTGACATTTTTTTAAAAATCATGCTCTTAAAAATCCTCACATCAAATGCACAGCCATTTTACAACACTTTATTTCACTGGTAGTATTAACTTTTACTTAAATATATGGGGAAATATATAGGATTTGTCCGTCAAATAAATACTGTGTCTCTTCTTTGTAGAACATGACCATGACATTCTATGTATTAACAACATGTGTATCAAGCAGCAAGATCCTTTGTCTTATTTAAGTGGAGACAGGCATAAAATGATTATAAAATAATGATCAATTTATCTTCCATTCTTGGAAACTCTTTAAATACACAGACAATATACTAACTCTTAGATATCGATGTTCTTGTGAAAGTAAAGGTAGATGACTGTTATAGAATTCCCATTTTGAAAGAGCATTAAGATGATCCACAGCTTTAGTAGAACTTAATGGCATAAAACCTATTGTTTTTAAAAAGAATGGGCAAACGTGCCTTTACTTAGCTATCACTTTACTTAGCATTCACTGCTGTGAATGTAACAGCTTGCTATTTCTTGATTACTACACATTTTAATCAAATCATTTTTATTTTAATGTTGCTATATATGGTATTACATAGACAGACATGAGATAGCAGCGGGGACAAAAAAGGTCCATAATAGCTACATGAGATCTTAGTCCACAGTTTCGTCTTTCCTGAACCCTATCATCTAACTGATTAGCTGGCTTTTCTTAAGACTATGGGCAGAAAAAACCAAAACTCTTTAAAATGTGGTTATCACTGACAGCTGTAGAAGAGCTGTTCATTTGCGCTATTAATACTCAATTTTCAGACCTGTGTGTCACTCAGCAAATGTTACAGAATTAGACCACACAGCGTATGGAAAAAGCTTCCCAGGACTCTTCAGTTGACCTGCGAAGAGACTGACATAATGCATAGTTATAGATAAAAACTCAACAGAACTCCGTGGAGTGGAAAATCCCCTGGCAGTCTTTGTTCAATGGAAAGAGAGTTGTAAGAAAGCTTGTGTGTGTGAGTTATGTGTGCTGGGCACAGTTCCCAGAATAGACTTAAAATGAGGCTTCCATTGTGTGAGGTCTTGGACATGGTGGGAAGTATCATTCGAAAATTCTCACTGTGCCTTACTCCTGCCCAATTCTGTCTTCTTATGGTCCATCAATGTCATATTTCATAATCATTCAGACACAAGTAGACACAAACTATTTTTATTTATCTTTGTACCGTATCTTAGAACTCCTATATAATTGGTTATTTGTTTTTACTTTCAAGCTATCCTCTCAGGTATAGATAAATCATTTAAAAATAATAACACAAGAAAAATAACAAAATGAACCATAAAAAGGCACTCTGCTAAGCTTATTACAGATACTGTCATATTTATTCTTTATGACAAATTTATGAGGTAGGTACATTAGTCCCATTTTACAGGCTCAGACACTGAGTCTGATAATACTTAGCTAATTTCACTATGGACATATCTTAGTGAGTGGTGGACCTACAAATCATGAGATTCAAGAAAATATAACATAGAGGGCATATAATTTTCGTCATTCTTACTTTGATATGAAATTAATGACAATGTCAACAAAGGCATATTGTGATAACTCTAAGAAATAGGCTCAGAATTGCAAAATATTTTTTATGCAGGTTAGTCATATACTTCCTCTTATCCCAAATACTTCAAGACCTTCTGACTCTTTTGCTATAAATTATGCAATATTCACACTGGTACACTCAATATTCTCTGTTCTGTACCTGTGAGAAGCTCCTTTGTTCATAAAGTCCACTATTTCTAGAAAACACTACAAAAGTGCTTTCTTGTTTTTGTATATGCTCTCTCTTATGTTACGTCACCATACATTTCCTTCTGATTCAAATTCCTTGAAGTTTCAATGCCTGAGAAACCACGTAAAGAAAGCTAATAAAAGCCAAAGTCTACACTACAAGTGCAATCTCCCAATGTTTCCATTCTTTAAATATTAGTGCATTTCTCAATTCTATTCAGAATGTTCTAAATCTCTTCTCCTTAACCTGCACTTCAACAGTATAGCTTTTGCCCATAGCTTCATGACAGTAACTCTTCCGTATTATATGAGGAATTGCAAATACACACAATGATACCCATACCCCATAGGCAAGCAGAAATAATAAGTTGTAACATGGTACCACGAAAATATGTATATATAAATATACATATATGTGTGTGTAGAGAGGTACATATGTATATATAAATATGTATATAGTCCCAAAATGAATAACGATTCCAAGAGAAGTAACTCATTTTTCAGTATGAAAAATTGTCTCCAATTTCACGGAAGCAATTTTTACTCCAACACGTCCCAGTTTTATACAATAAGTCCATTTCAGAAGAGAACATTTGTTTTATATTTGCATAGATAAAAGGTACATTTAGTGGCTTTACAAAGAGAAAGAATATCAAAGCTGATTTCTAGCCTTCACATCTTGAAAACAGAAAACGGCTTGCAGCCTTAACAGCAATGTTAAACATTTTCTCTGTCTTCTTCTTTGGGTAAAGGAGTGACTTTTACCAAGGCTGGTCTTCATCAGGAGATGATGAGTCTCTACTCTTCTGAGGTATAAATATTAAGAAAACACAAATAAGTATTAGAATCAAAGTGTCAAGTAGAAAGCAAGGGGTTTGGTCCTGAAATGCACATTTGTATTTCTCCCAGCATAGATAAACTTGCAATTGACAAAGTCAGTCTTCCAGTATTCTTATAATGTTATTGATTTTTGTCTCAGAAATTAGAAAAAAACTCCACAAAACCCTATTTTGATGGATGAGGAAAAGCCTTCTGTTTTGTAGTCTTACTTGGATAGATAGAAATAAATGCTTGATTATGTTGCTCTGTAGGTAGCAATATCTGGTTTTCCTTCCCTAATCTTTCAATTAAAAGATTTCCAAAAAGAAAATGAACAAAACACTTAAGTAAACCTTTCTTGCATTTAATGAAATTCAAGAATTAATGAATTGTACTTAATGACATGTAAAATTAATTAATGAAATGCCAGCTATTGCCCACCATCCTGAACCAGTTGTGGCAATAGCAGACAAATTAGTCCCAACCCTTGAGCAAATTTCAATTCCTCAAACTGTGTTATTGCTACGTAAGGTGGATGGATATTGGGGGAATCAATTACTAACTCTGCCAATCTGTTTTTATTAAAATTCAATAAAACCTGAAATCTCCGCATTAGGATATAAAATATTCGACTCTTAGAAAACAGATCGAGATGTATGTTTGCTGCCTGAACATCAGAGAGATATTTTGTGATTTAAAATTAGCTCTAAACAATCTTCCCCCCTGGGCCTGAGTAACTATCATGAAAGTTAATTTGTTGTTGTTTATGAATATCCTGGATAATCCCTTGGTACTCTCACTTCATGGAAGTCATCAGAGACCAAAAGCTTTTTACACTCTTTCTCTTGACCTTCTGGCAAAAGTCTACTGACCTTGTCTTAGGAAAAGAGCAGCTATAGCGAAATTAATGTAATCCTCTGCCAACTTGGTTTTAAGGCATCCCTCAAACTTGATGGTCCCTTACACTGTGCAATCTTCATTGCTCACTGATAAGAGGCTACATTCTCATCAAGTAAACTTATCTCCAATGGAATTCAATTATAAGTCTCCTTCACACATTTCTACCCATTATTTTAATGTTTTAAATACTGGTATGAAATTCATGACTACTTACCCTCTGTCTAAGAGCTATCCACACACCAAACATATTTATTGGACATCTTCTAAAAAATCTATTATCTTTTTTTTTTATTGATGGGTCTTATCTTATGACTGAAATAAGATATTATCAGGTTGGTTACACCATAGTATGTCTCAACTCATCCTTAGAATAAGACCTGATATAAAACTTGTAAGTTATTCCATTCATAAGAGATTGCCAAAAATTTGAAGAAAAATATGTATTTTGGGTGTAAATAAGAATTTTGGAATGCTTTGAAAACAAGGAAGTTTTTTCACTTCAGTGGGAACCTCAATTTAAAATATTCAACTGATTAAAAAGTCTAAAGTATACTAATATTTCCCAAGGAGGTGGCTATTATAAAGAACAACCATGCTGTGTGTGAGGGCAGGGGAACGGAGATGTAACACGGAGAAGTAGAAAGGGCCCTAGCTATGTCAAAGAGACAACTCTCACTAAAATCGCGGCCCCTGTGTTACCCCAAAACTTCATATTTTGAGGATTTCAAAAAGGTCATGGAAAGCCATTAATCAATTCCAGAATTAAAAAAAAACAATATCTGGGTGCAAATTATATAAGGATGATCCCTAACAATCTCAATGTGGCCATGTGATGGCACCAGAGGATCTCAAACAGAAACTTTAAAATTTCTCATAAATTTGTCCATTACAGCAAAGTCAAATTGGCCACTATGCTCGAACAACACTGGTGGGAAATTCTTACAGACTTAGCGAGGGTGTCTCTGGATCATGCCTCAGACGTCGCCAGCATAATGCTGGTAAAATTATCATAACAAAATTTGGACAAGAACCCAAGCAAACCTCTCGCTTTTGAAGACTTCCAAATGGATTTCATACAACCGCAGCCTACAATGGTTTTAAATATGGTGTGGTTAACACGTATTTATTCTCATTATGAGTTGACTATCTTCCTTGCTAGAAGTCTCTGGCATTGACAGTATGAAAAATTTCTTGATTTTATGTGGGAAATTGCAACCTAACCATTCTTCCACAGGGCACGCATTGAAGAGCATCACTAAGACTTGAGATTTACTCAGCAACTTCCTCATCCATATTGCCCCAATTTATAGGAAAGGTAAAAAACAAACAAAACAAATAAAAAATAGAAACCTAAACCAAAATGGGTCAAGTCTCAGATAACTTCAAACCTCTTCTGGAAAAGACATGTGAGAAAGACTGCCTTCAAATCCTACTGAAAGGATCTTACCAGGTGGTACTAATATCTATCAAAGCAGTGAATTCCCAAAGCAAAGAGACATATATATATATATTCATATTCATATTCAAATAATAATAAAGGCAGGAAAGGGGAACAGAGGAAGAAAAAACATAATCAACAACTAAAAAAACAGAGGCAACAAACAGAAAGCAAAAATAAAATGATACTCCTTAATCTAGCTACTTCGTAATATTGGTTAGTAAATCTAACCAAATTAGTCAATTAGGCTATTAAATATTAATAGCCTAGACACTTCAATTAAAATGCAGATGTTGACATATTTGACTTTTAAAATGCATGATTCGACTATGTACCAACCACAATAAGTACACTTTAAAGACATAGATGAGTAGAAAGTAAGTAGGCAAAAAACGATGCATCATGTAAACAGTTTAAGAAGATTAGAGTGTAAAATTTAATATGTAACAACATGAATTTCAATTTAAGAGTACAGTTGGCCCTCTGTAATCGTGGGTTCCTCATCCGCAGATGGCAAGTAGGAGGGAGGAGTGTCCTGAAACCAATCCCCCGCGGACACTGACGGACGACTGTATTACCAGAAAGGGAAAGGGGCACTCCATAATGATGAAAGGGACAATTCATCAGAAAAACATAATTATAAATGTGTGTGTCTGATAAGGTAGCCTCAAAATACATAAAAATAGATACTTCTGCACTATAAGTAAGAGATTTCAATACCCCTCTCAGTAATTGAGAAAAAAACTGGACAAAACAATCAATACAGAAGAGAAAACATTATCAACCACTTTGCTCCATTCTGAAAGAGCAAAATACATCTTTTTTCAAGTGCACATGATATATATACTAAGTAGAAGGCAGGAAATTAAAAATAAGAGCAGAAATCTATAAATTAAAAACAGAGAGACAACAGAGATAATTAAAGTCAAAACTGGTGATTTGGAGTTTGACTAACCTCTAGCTAAACTGATGAAGAAAAAAAGAGAGAGAGGGGTCTGCCCGGTGGCATGGCAGTAAAGTTCCCATGTTCTGCTTGGCCTGGGGTTTGCCAGTTTGGATCCTGGGGTACAGACCTACTCACTGCTCATCAGGCCATGCTGAGGAAGCATCCCACACAGAAGAACTAGAAGGACCTATGACTAGGATATACAACCATGTACTGGGGCTTTGGGGAGAAAAAAAAAAAAAAAAGGAAGATTGGCAACAGATGTTAGCTCAGGGCCAATCTTCCTCAAAAAGAAAAAAAAAGAGAGAGAGAGAACATAAACTGTCATTCTCAGGAATGAGAAAGAGATTATCACAGATTCTGCAGACATTAAAAGATTGGCCAGAAAACACTATGAACAAATGTACACCAACAAATTCAACATTGTAGATGAAATGAACGAATGTCCTCAAAAATACAGTTTACCATAATTGACATTAAATCTTAATAATAGAAAACAGATTACGTTATCAAAATCTTTTAAAAAAAATTCCTGGTCCAGATGATATCAATGGTAAATTCTATTGAAATATTACAGGAAAAAATAACACCATCTTACGTAAGATTCTTCAGCAACTAGAAGATAAAGTATCACATCTCAACGATTCTTTTTTTCTTTGAAGGCTAACATTACCCTAATACTGAGAACTGACAAAGATATTGAAAAGGAGGAGGAAGAGGATAAGGGGAGAGACATAGATGGTGAAAGAGCGAGAGAGAGGAAAAAAAAGAGAGAGAGAGAGATTACAGATCAGTATGCTTCATAGAAGAAAAAAATCCTTTAAAAAATTGAAACATTGAACTTGACGATAAAGGTAAAATGAAGAAGACATCAGGACTGAGTAGTATTTATTTTAGGAGTGAAGTATTTTTCCAGGAGTGAAGTATTTTTCTAGGGTAGTATTTTTCCAGGAGTGAAAAGGAGTCTAACATTTGGCAAACACAACGTAATTTACCATATGAACAGGGAAAAGAAAAATGATATGATCCTTTTAATATAGGTAGAAAAAAATTTTGCAAAAATTCAACACTTATTCATGATAAAAATGCTTAATATACCAAGAATAGTAGTCTAGCGGTGAAGATTCCACACTCTTACCGCCTGGATCCAGGTTTATTTCGCAGTTAGGAAAGCACACCACCCGTCTGTCAGTTGTCATACTGTGGTGGCTGTGTGTTGCTGAGATGCTGAAAGCTATGTCACCGAGATTTCAAACACCAGCAGGGTCACCCATGGTGGACAGGTTTTAGCAGAGCTTCTAGACTAAGACAGACTAGGAAGAAGAACCTGGCCACCCACTTCCAAAAAAATTGGCCACGAAAACCCTACAAATAGCAGGGGAACATCGTGTGATATAGCACCGAAGGTGGGAGGATGACGCAAAGAGACCAGGCAGATTTCCACTCTGCTGTACCCAGGGTCGCTAGGAGTCAGAATTCACTCTATGTCACTAACAACAAAAATCCTGAAAGTGGTTACTGTCTCCACATAGGAAGATAATCACATAGCTAACCTATGAGAACAATTATCTGCTCATCAAACTTGGCTTCAGTAAGTTATATATATATATATATATAAATGTATATATGGTGATTGATAGGCTGTATGAGTTGACCAAAGAATACCATTAAAACCTATTTGCCTCCTCACTCCTTCAATGCCACTGGATGAAAACTCCAGCAGGCCAAAGGCTTTTTGATCAATATTAGACTATAGGATAGACTTACAGTTAATTTAAATTTAAAAACACACTCTCCAAAAAAGGAGCATGTTCGTCCATTATGTTAATTATACTTCAGTCCTTGATCAATGGTGAGATTTCTCACTTCACCTCCAGAAGCTGGAGGGTTCCACTTGCACTCCCTACAGGGAATATGGTCCTTCTTCCGTCTTTCTTGCCCACCTCCTCCTCCACCCACTAAAGCTGTTTCATACCCCGCCAGAGTTCA
The DNA here is from genome assembly GCF_020826845.1 of Diceros bicornis minor. Lineage (NCBI taxonomy): Eukaryota > Metazoa > Chordata > Mammalia > Perissodactyla > Rhinocerotidae > Diceros > Diceros bicornis. The sequence continues at coordinate 23,869,624 of NC_080766.1, forward strand.
AAGATGGTGATGGCAAGCGGGAGGAGAAAAGCATTTAGCCACGTTTTCATTTTGCCTCTGCTCTTTCTAGTGGGCACTTCAGAGGCTCCTCACTCTGAAGTAGTGCCTCTCCTTCAACTGGCTTCTCCTGCTCCCCTCTGAATAAGTGATTTTCTTACAGTCTGCCTCACACAGACCTGCTGTATAGTCCTGCCATCCTGGCCTAGCAGATAGTCTGAGGCAAGATCCCTTTGAAAATGCCCCTGATCATACATAGCTAGATTGAGTTCCATAACTAATCCCTGGGTTTCATGTTTCAGTTACTGTTTACAGTTGTTAGAATGAAGAGCAGTTATTTATGAAGTCAGCAACAACCCCCTCATAGCCTGCATTCTTTCTCTCCTCTCTTCTCTATCCAACATGCAGGTAGCCACAGATTGGTACCTTTAGATTTCTCAGGCAAGTATCCGAAATCATTCCTGGGTAAACCCATGACTGCACAGCATATCCTTCCCATTTTCTGAGTGATCGCCCTGAAGGCGCTCTCATCAAGCTTGGGGTCAGACGACACCTTCATCCTTCATTTCTTGGGGCTGACTGTTGATTTGGGGTTTGGAGGGACTTTCAGAAAATGGCAATAATTTTCTTCAAGGACATATCTTCAGAACCGCACAGTTTTAAAATCCCTTCTTGATCTTTTTTATATCCATAATCTAAGTGACGATTTTCAAAAGTGTGGGAAAATAAAATATTTTGCTGTTTCCTTGGAAATTTGAATTTGGCCAGTCTCCCAAGTCACTTTGGAATCTGGTACCTATGCTATGTAAGACATTCACAGGAAATTTCCAAATTAACATCTTGTCACAGACATTTCAAAGTTTTACTCCAGAGAGACTGAGAGACAGAGATGGAGCTTAGTGTCATTTGTAAAAAAAAAAAAAAAAAATTATTAAATGAAAGTGGAAAATCTTTTTCCTGTACTCATTACCATTACATTTAATGGGAGAAAATAGATTACTGATAGAAAACAGCAATCAATATTAACTGTTGAATGTGTAGAAACATGGAAAGATTTTATATTTTTAAAATACATTTTTTTACTTTTCAAATTATTTATAGTCATCACATACTACACTCCCAATCAGGAAGCAAAGTAGTTTTTTTTTCTTATAGAAAAGAAACTTGCAAGTAGAAGAGAAGCATTCTGAATAAACAGTTTCAGGGCTTCTGACTTTGTTTCTTCTATTTCCTGCTGGGTTATCACCTCAATTCTCACAAATCCTGCGAACCAAAGACTGGGGTGCACGCATATGTCATCCAAGAAATTGCTACATTATTAAGTCTCTTTTGAAGTATGCAGACCCGAATCGAAAGTCAGAAATGCATATTTTGGTGTCACACTCCTTACTCTTTGGTCCTGTCACTGAAGTTTTAATGCCCTCAGACAACAGCAGAAAGTTTTTTTTTTCTTTTTAACTTCGTTTTCACTCTCTGAAAGTCTAAATATGCCTAACTAACTACATTGGCTAAGGTTGGCATTTTAAAATGCGATTAAATCTTCATGGTGGAAAGGATCTTTCACAGTTTAAGAAAACCTACACGCAGGGTAGATTTGTTTATGAGCAGTTAGTAAGCTTAGATATCTCACAAAACACAGGATCTCTTCAAGGCAGCACACATCTAGTTAAGTACACTCATTCTCTGTGACAGGGAAATGCCAGACTTCTTATTTTTTTCTGTGTGTATACATATAGATTTAAAATATGGTAGACAAACCTTTTCAAAGACATTCCTTTTAAAAATGAAATATTATCATTATTTTACTGATGTTTGGATTGAAAACTACCTTGAAATATTTAATGACTAAACATCTGCTAATTTCTCATCAGAAGAACTCCTGTTGAGAATGGGTTGGAAATTCAGTATAATTTAGATGATGCAATATAGAGCAATCAGTATGAAAACAGCTTGCAAACTTATGACAGTGGCTTGAATTTTACTGGTAAAAAAATGACAAAAATGCTATAATTTTCCTATTTTATCATTTTCCCTTGCAAATAAAATCATATTTTTTAATTGACCCTCTAAGTAGAGCTCTGAACTCATTCCAAATGACAGCTCCAACATTAAGATGTTAAAAAAAGTGTATCGCTAATCCCACCAATTGCTCGATTTCCTTCACGTATCTATATATTTAAAAAACACGTACAAATATTTACTTGCTATTGGTGTATTGGTCTTATCCTCTTTACTAGACTCTCTTTTTGGTGATATTCAAACCTGTGTCACATTCAGATTTCCCACGCTACTTTGTATTCAATTTTTTTTTCAAAATTTCACTTGTGGTGTCAAATATCATGTAAATTCATTGGTTAACTACTGAGTAGTCTGTAGCATAAGACAAAGACAATCTTGTATAAACTGACATTACATATGCAGCTTTGGCTTTTTAGGTTGTCCACTTCGCAAATCAGAATTTAAAAGCAATATTTAGATTTGGTTAAGAAATTATCTTTAAGAATAATTGAATTTTGATTTTTGGTTATTTTTTATTCTCAGACTTCATTAAGATAAATAAATTATTTGTTAATGTAAAAAAAAAAAACTCTGCTGATAATTTATTTTTGGAATAAGAACATATGAATATGTAGTTATATAAACCTGGAGTTAGCAAACTTTTTCTGTAAAAGGCCAGGCAGCAAATGTTTTAGGCTCTGTGGCCATACAGTCTCTGTTGCATCCATTCAATTCTGCTATTTCAGCATGAAAACATCCACAGATAATACATGAATAAATAAGCATGGCTGTCTTCCAATAAAACTTTATATCAACAATAGGCAGATAGCTTGTCTTGGCCCATGGGTTATAACCCATGGGTTTGCTAACCCTTAATGTAACAAATTGCTATAGAAAAAGATAAATTCTATTATACAATGAGTTTCTAATGTTAATATTCCATTCCTTTACACTATTAATTGGTGAAAATTTTTAGTTGAGAGTCTTTTTCTGGCCTGTTGTGAATTTTTCTTTTGTTGTCTAGTCCTATTGTTTAATCTGCATTTTTTTGATCATATGCAGTTCCTCATTGGGATGTATTTGTCTTTATAATGTCCTTTGAAAATACTAGAATATTTTCTTCAGTTCAGTTTCTCAAGTATATCAAGAAAACATCAGTGGTGTATCTAGGAAGGTAACTTCCTCACAATATTCTCTACAGAGTTCTTTTAAATAATTTGCCTCTCTGGAAAGTCCATATAATTCCATGGTTATGCGGCTTTCTTTCTCCTTAAACTATGAATTCCTCTATGTTTGAATCATTTTTACATGTGCTTGGCTCAGGTGTTTGACACTTAACAAAGAAAGACAGTAATACAGAACCAAGTGGGCTCCCCTCCTGGTGAGTTAAATAAGACTCTACACCAGTGGGAGTTGTCTCACATAGTAAAGTGTATTTGCAGCAAATAGGAGGCCATGAGGAATCATTTCCAAAGTCATGGCATCCCAGAACAAAGGAAAGCAGGAAATTTTATTTGGTTGGTCAATGAATATTCAAAAGGGAGAGGTGGGTATTCGCTTGTACAGGCTCAGTTGGAGAACACGCTTCCACATAATGAGGCCTAAGCTCCTCCTGGAGAGATCTTTGCATTAAAGATAAGGCAAAGGTCATGGGCATAGCTCTTTGGTGAGGCTTGGTCAGTTTCAGGATGGCTGGTGGTTACATCCTGGCTGATCAGTTTCAGGATGGCTGGTGGTTACATCTCCTTAACACACAAAAGGAAAAGAAACAGCCTGGAAAAACAGTTAATTGCCTCCAAACTCACCTTTGAGTTTCTCGAGGCACCTAGTCGGTGACAACAGGAGAGAGAAGGAAAGAAGAAAGGACAGGCAGAGGAAAAGTGGGTGGGCATGAGGGAAGGAAGAATAAAGACATGCTATTTTCTGGTTTGGCAGAAACAGTGGCTTCTTCAATGAAAGTTGAGATGAAAATATTCACTATTTATTGTTTTACTGAAAGTTTACAATAACACTCAAAGTATGACTAGCAGTAACACATTAAATGGACACCTGTTATAGCTAATTATGTTATTGTTCCCAGTTATTGACAGCCCTCTGTATAGGATAGTTACACTTCTCCACTAAATTCCATGTCACTTGCACGGATTCTCTATGGCAGGAACTTATCTCCCTCCCTTGTTAACATTGTTTGACCTTATGGCTTGCTTTGGCCAATGAAATGTAAAACAATAAATATGTATTACTCTGAAAGAAATTTTAAAATCTTTTTTATGGTTCTACCATTGCTTTGTCCACTCCACCACAATAACAGCATGGCATAGTGCTGGGCTCTTCTGTCAGTCTGGGTTCTTGAATAAAGAAGATACATGGAGCAGAACTGAGCAGCAAAGAGCAGAGCCAAAGTCAATTTGCAGTTGAAACGTAGCATAGGTGAGAAATAACCCACTTGTTTTAAGCCTCTGAGATTTTGAGGTTATTTGTTACAATAGTATAATCTAGTAAGAGTTTAAAAGTATGAAAATTGTATAAGGAGTGTAGTGGTATAGTCACTAAAACCTAATAGGAGGACATTGGCTTCAGGACCAGGCAGCAGATAGCAAGAAAACTGTTACTGGAGGTTGGACATAGAGAATCATGTTATGCCCAAGCCCAAGGCATCTGTTAAAATTTTTATGATAACTGGAGAGTCACCGACTGCAACAATTGAGCCTGTAGTTTATTAAAGAGGTTTAAGAAGACTGTTTCAAGCATGCCTTAGTGTCTATAGGCTAGGTTTACTAAGAAAGTGAAAGAAGGAATTCAGTTCAAATAAGATTTGGTTGCTGTGCAATCAAAGATAAAAGAGGAATTCTCTAAATTCCAGAAATTGCAGATTGAAAAGATATAACTATTTTTCATTTACTACTAAATAAAGATAAATTGAATAGTGCAAAACAAAGGTAAATTGTTAACAAGCCTTATAAATTATGCATGGATTAAAGCACTCACATTGTATCTTTTAGTTGGAAAAAAATAGCTCAAAGAAAGTTCTAGAGGTTGGCTGATGGCTGTTAAGCTATGAGGAATAAAGTCTAGAGAATAAGGTCTCATGTATTGAAAATAATTGTGAGTATACTCATTAGTGAATGAAGGCAACTGAAATCAAATTGGTCAAAAAGGTGATTATATTCTTCATAAAATTCACTGCTAAGAAGACAACCAGTCTTCATTTAAACAGCTTTAGCCAATGGAATGTGAGAAAAAGTTGTATATGCAAAAATAACGTATTAGGGGCGAGCCCCAGTGGCCTAGTGGTTAAGTTCAGCATGCCCCACTTTGGAGGCCTGGGTTCAGTTCCTGGCCACAGACGGACACCACTCATCTGTCAGTGGCCATGCTGTTGGCACAGCTCACACACAAAAAAGGGAAGATTGGCAATGGATGTTAGCTCAGGGTGAATCTTCCTCAGCAAAAAAAGAAAAGAAAATTACATATTAGAATAAGCATAAATGTATTTAAAAGCTAATAAGATAGCTTTGTTAGAAGTGAGTGGTTGAATTATGACAGAAAAGAGATGATTAACCTTGAGGTTCTTGGGAAAGCAAGAGAGAATGGGATCAATTATTAACGTTCTACTCTACAAACACAGTAACTACTGTCAAAGGTAATCCTTGTTTTTTATAAGGAGCCTAGTAGGGCTCACTTCTTTAAAGAAAGATCTGCTACTTTTCTGATGTCTCTAAAGTATAAATAAGTTTTACTGTACTCTGTGTCACAAGACATTTCGCCTCATCAAAGGGTCTCAAGATTCTCCTTTCCTCCTAACCCCAGAGCAATTTTTGGAGAGAAATCTTAGTTAAAAATATATAAAATTGAATCACATATTTAATTTTGAATCGATAAGGAGCTGTGGTGCGATAACTGAACGTGCATGGAGCATTTCATTTCCTTTCAGCCTGCAGATTCTCAGCAAAGGGCAAAGTCCTATAAAGTGAAGAGACTTAAAAACATGGTTGAAGAAAAAGGACAGCGACTCTCCTTTCACCAAAGAAGAATTTTCAGGCTAACTTCACAGATATGGTCATCTTGCACCTTAGCCTTGGCCTCTCTTACTTAGGTCAACACTGTATTAGCAGTTCTCGATAACACTCTGGGAACACTGATTTAGTCTTAGTTCCCCTTATTTCAGGAGACACTCTTAGCAAATCTTAATTTATATAGATATAGGAAGCTGCCTTTGACTAAAACAGGCAAAGAAACGAAAAACAGCTGCATAACAGTTTAGGAATGGGTGTTCTTACCAAAATCCTTCACCTTCATAGGTAGAGCCCAACCTGTATTCTTTAATCCTCAAACTAAGGAAAGGATATCATGAGATTGGGTTTTGTCCAATCTCATCCCCTCATTCTATGATGTCAGTCTCTGTGGAAAGAGGAATATCACTGACAACTCAGCATATTCAATTACGACGTCAGGATTTCTTGTCTCCTAGGCCACATTTCTTCTCTATACTCCTCAGACAGGCGTTATCACAGCAGATACAAGCGTATCTCATTTTATTGTGCTGTGCTTTATTGCGCTTCACAGATACTGCGTTTTTTACAAATTGAAGTTTTGTGGCAACTCTGCATCGAGCAAGTCTATCAGCATCATTTTTCCAACAGCATTTTCTCACTTCATGCCTCTGTGTCACATTTTGGTAATTCTTGCAATATTCCAAACTTTTTAAAATTATTAATATATTTGTTATGGTGATCTGTGATCAGTGATCTTTGTGGTTATTATTATAATTATTTTGGGGGGCCATGAACTGTGCCCATATAAGACAGTGTATTTAATTGATAAACGTGTATGTTCTGACTGCTCCACCGACCAGCTGTTCCCTCCCACTCTCTTCCTCTCCATGGGCCTCCCTATTCCCTGAGACACACCAATATTGGAATTAGGCTAATTAATAACTCTACAATGGCCTCTAAGTGTTCAAGTGAAAGGAAGAGTCATACATCTCTCATTTTAAATCAAACACTAGAAATGATTAAGCTTAGTGAGGAAGCCATGCCAAAAGCTAAGATAGGTTGAAAGCCAGGCCTTTTGTGCCAAACAGTGAGCTGAGTTGTGAAAACAAAGAAAAAGTTCTTGAAGGAAATTAAAAGCGCTACTCCCGTGAACATGTGAATAATAAGAAAGCGAAACAGCCTTATTGCTGATATGGATAAAGTTTTAGCGGTCTGGATAGAAGATCAAACCAGCCACAACATTCCCTTGAGCCAAAGCCTAATCCAGAGCAAGTCCCCAACTCTTTTCAATTCTGAGAGAGGTTAGGAAGCCGCAGAGGAAAAGTTTGAAGCTAGCAGAGGTTGGTTCATGAGGTTTAAGGAAAGAAGCCGTTTCCATAACACACCAGTGTGAGGTGAAGCAGCAAGTGCTGATGTAGAAGCTGCAGCAAGTTATCCGTAAGATCTAGTCAAGATAATTAATGAAGGTGGCTACACTAAACAACGGATTTTCCTTTTTTATAATTATTATATTTTTGGTGAGGAAGATTAGCTCTGAGCTAACATCTGTTGTCAGTTCTCCTCTTCTTGCTGAGGAAGATGGGCCCTGAGCTAACATCTGTGCCCATCTTCCTCTATTTTATATGTGGGACACCACCACAGCATGGCTTGATAAGTGGTGCATAGGTCCATGCCCAGGGTTCTGAACCTGCGAACCCTGCGCTGCCAAAGCAGAGTGCACGAACTTAACCACTATGCTTCCGGGCCAGCCTCAAACAATAGGTTTTCAATGTAGACAAAACAGCCTTCTATTGGAAGAAGATGACATCTAGGACTTTCACAGCTAGAGAGGAAAAGTCTATGCCTGTCTTCAAAGCTACAAAGGACAGGCTGACTCTCTTGTCAAGGGCTAATGCAGCTGGTGACTTTAAGTTGAAGTCAATGCTCACTGATCATTCCAAAAATCCTCTACTTTGCCTACGCTCTGTAAATGGAACAACAAAGTCTTGATGACAGCACATTTGTTTACAAAATGGTTTACTGAAAATTTTAAGCCCACTATTGAAATCTACTGCTCAGAAAAAGAGATTCCTTTCAAAATCTGACTGCTCATTGACAATGCACCTGGTCACCCATGTGCTCTCATGGTGATGTACAATAAGATTTATGTTGTTTTCATGCCTGCTAACACAGCATCTGTTCTGCAGCCCATGGATCAAGAAGTAATTTTGACTTTCAAGTCTTATTGTGTAAAAAATACATTTTGTAAGGCTAGGGCTGCCATAGATAGGGATTCCTCTGATGGATCTGGGCAAAGTAAATTGAAAACCTTCTGGAGAAGACTCACCTTATTTTTTTGTGTGTGTGAGGAAGATTAGCCCTGAGCTAACATCCATGCCAATCATCCTCTTTTTGCTGAGGAAGTCTGGCCGTGGGCTAACATCCGTGCCCACTTTTATATGGGACGTTGCCACTGCATGGCCTGACAAGTTGTGCATCCATGCGCGCCTGGGATCCGAACCCAGGTTGCCAGCAGCGGAGCTCAGGCACTTAACTGCTACACCAGATTCACCATTTTTGACTCCATTAATAACATTCAGGATTCATAGGAAGAGGTCAACATATCAACATTAACAAGAGTTGGAAGAAAGTGATTCCAACCTTCCTGGATGACTTTGAGGAGTTCAAGGCTGCAGTGGAGGAAGTAACTGTTGATGTGGTAGAAATAGCAAAAGAACTAGAATTAGAAGTGGAGCCTGAAGATGTGACTGAATTTCTGCAATCTTGTGATAAAACTTTAATGGATGAGGACTTGCTTCTCATGGATGAGCAAAGAAAGTGGTTTCTTGAGATGAAATCTACTCCTGGTGAAGATGCTGTGAAGACTGTTGAAATTACAACAAAGGATTTAGAATGTCACATAAACTTAGTTGATAAAACAGCAGCAGGGTTTGACAGGATTGACTCCAATTTTGAAATAAGTTCTACTGTGAGTAAAATGCTATCAAACAGTATCGCATGCCACAGAGAAATCATTTGTGAAAGAAGGGTCGATCGATGCCGCAAACGTCATTGTTGTCTTATTTTAAGAAATTGTCACAGCCACCCCAGCCTCCAGGAACCACCACCCTGATCAGTCAGCAGCTGTCAACATTGAGGCAAGACCCTCCATCAGCGAAAAGATTATGACTCACTGAAAGCTCAGATGATGGTTAGCAGTTTTTAGCAATATTTTTAAATTAAGATAGGTACATTTTTTAAGACATGATGCTTTATTATGTGTATACATATTATGTGTAAACATAACTTTTATGTGCACTGGGGAAACCAAAAAATTTGTATGACTCACTTTATTGAGATGTTCCCTTTATTGTGGTGGTCTGGAACCAAACTTGTAATATCGCCCACGTATGCCTGTACTATAGCATGGGTGCAGATTGCTTAGGAAAAAAGTCCCTTTACATCACAATTAAAACCAAGAGTGAGAACTTCTGCTTCACTGAGCCCCAATGTCCAACCTCATAACTGCTTATTATATGGAGCTGGGAAATTGTCATTCCATGGTATGAGGTCCCCCTCAATTGCTACAACAATATTCTGAATTAATGTCTTCTTATGCCTTTTTCTGGACCTGTCTCCTATAGAGCATGTTTACCCTACAATGGGGTATATTTAGTTGAACAGATTATAGCTAATCTGTTTGTGATTGTATAGCTCAACCGTTAGCAATTTTGCAGGTGCATTTATTTGATGAATAAGATTTGAGGCTAGCTTGTTTTGGGGATACACATAGGTTTAGGTGCAATAAGCTTACTACCACTCATGTTGTAAACTTGACTTCCAGTGGCTTCACTACTCCAACATCAACTTCCAACCCCAAGTTGGTTTTGATTTGATATTTCTGACTGTTGTTCTCTGCTATTCATCGAGTGGTTAGTGTCATTCCCTTTCCCTCCTCCCATTTCTCTTCATTATTGAATCTCATAAACAGAAATACCTATCTCGATTTTTGAAGAATTTTAGTATAATTAGCACCACTAACCAGTTGTTCTTCTGAGTCTAAAACCATAGTCTAAATTTCTTATTGCAAAATATCTAATTATCACTATAATTCAAGATCTTTGTCTTTCAAATGGTATATCCTTGGAATTCACCACATTATTTTGGACTCATGGTACAGCTGGCCAAAGACATTGACCCATTTGAAACCTTCAACATGTAGTCTCCGGGATGGCCTGTCAACGTCATATCTCTGCCTCAGGAATTTACTGGTATTGTAATAACTTGGGTCAATTCTTAATTCAAAATATTCCTCTCCAATTTCTTATAATTCATTTCTCCCAAATACTCCCAATTTCTCCTAGAATGTGGCTTCTACCAGGACCTCTGTGGAGAAACTGCATTTTGGCTTTCTCAGTACTCATGCCTATAGTTTCAAGGTTTACGTTTAGTTAGGACCCTCATTTCCACACACCCATGTGAAATGTGGAGGCTAAAGCTGTCAACACGAGGAGATGACTGCACCTGAGCCATCAGTTTTGCAACAAGCATAATTGTAAAATCATTTGATTTTCCAAAAGCAGCAAAGGATCTGGTGTCCATTTGATTCTGAGCCTGATCAGTTCTAGACTGCAAATAGTGGCAGTAGGGTTGTTCACCAGAACAGCCCAATGAGACATATAACGTTCTTTGTGCAAATCAGCTTGAGTGCGTTCTGTTATTGCAAATAGAGACAGTCCCAACATTTGCATAAATTCTTGGTCCAGAATATGAACAAAATATTCAGTATTATTGTTTTTTAGGCAACTCATTTAAAGAACTTCTTACTAGCTCAAACATATCTCCCAGGAACCTCCCTTTTCTTCAATTCACTGAAGCTGCAGAAAACAAGATTATCCAAAATCTTCCTATTGCTAAATTCAATAGAAATGTTTCAATCTTTATCCCCCCTGACATTTCACCAGCTTTTGACACAATGGGCAGCTTTCTCCTTAATAAAAATTATCTTTGTTTCACATAACATTTTGTTCCCCTGAGTTTCTTTTTTTTTTTTTTTTTTTTTTTTTTTTTTTTTTTTTTGTGAGGAGATCAGCCCTGAGCTAACATCCGCCAGTCCTCCTCTTTTTTTTTTTTTGCTGAGGAAGACGGCCCTGGGCCAGCATCGGTGCCCATCTTCCTCCACTTTACATGGGACGCCGCCACAGCATGGCCTACCAAGCAGCGCGTCGGTGCGCGCCCGGGATCCGAACCAGCGAACCCCGGGCCGCCGCAGCGGAGCGCGCGCACCCAACCGCTTGCGCCACCGGGCCGGCCCCCCCTGAGTTTCTTTTTATATCTCTGACCAGGCATTTTTTTTTTTTTTTTAACCAGTTATATAAGTTCTTCCTCACCCACTCAATTTCAATTGCTGGAGATCATTAAAATTTTAAACTTTGTCTTACAATTCTCACTGTACTTTCTTTACCCTAGGTCATTTTATCAATTCCCATGAATTCAAATGCTATTAATGTACCCAATTTTCCAAATGCATTTCTTCAGATTATGTCTATCTTCTAGGATCAAAACAATTATATCCATCATCCTAATTAAAAATACTAAGTGAATGATCTAAATGCTTCTAAGATTGAACATGGATAGAGAGATACAACAACAGAATTCTAGATCTTCCACAACTGCAAGACTGCTCCTCCTAAAATAATCCCTGTTTTATAACTCTCTTCTTAGGAAGCCTAACTAGAAAGCTGGGAAGTTCACCCCAAAACTTTTTCTTACCTCCCTCATCCTTACCTCCCACTTTCACTTGAAAGATACACAATTAATTACTCATTCTAACTTGGTCCCTAAATCACTCTACATTATCTCTGCTACCAAATTAGTTCAAGCCATCTGAACTATACACGTATTTCTGTAACAGGTATCTATGTTTTTGCTTTTGACCTTTTCAAAGGCATCCCAACCAAAAAGCAGAATTATGTTAAAAATGCCAAGTTGTTAATTAGATAACAACACTTCAATGGCTGCCTGTTGCTTTTAGGACAAAGCTAAAACCCTGCACATTCAGTCTGGAGGCTCATCCCACCCTTGCCCTCATCAGATACACTCGAAACACACTTCTTATGGCTCAGCTGCTCATAGGAACCACATTTGTTCATCTCTCCTAGGCCTTGGGCATGTTCTTCCCTCTGCTTGTCTCTTTTTCTTATTTCTCTTCATTATTCTAGTCCTGGCTTAAGGATCCCTTCTTCAGGGTATCCAGCACATCTTTGAAATCTAGACTACATTCCCTTGTATGTCTCATAACAGCTATGGAAAAGTATTTCCATTAGAAGCCGCATTCATTTTCTCCAACCAGATCAAAATCTAAAATCTTTGGCTAATGCACAGCGATTTCTTCATGAGGTCCAACAAATACTCAGGAAAGTTGCCTGCCCCACTCTTGAAATATGCAAAGTTTATCCACAATAAGCACATTTTTCTCCAGTGGAGGAGACTGGAAATGCAGGGGTGAAATGTCCTCCTAGGGACGTTGAGGACTCTCCTATATGCGAGGAGAGAATGTTTCTTGATTGGGTTGTGAATCAACTCCCCAGTTAATATTCTTCATGGTCTTGTTCTGACCTCTGAGACCTTCATTCTCTTTTACTTCCCTGGACACATCTGAGATAAGCACACTTTCTTCCTTCAGATCGAGTGATTCTCCTTCTTTCATAATTGGGCAGTTTTCTCAGTCTGTTTCCTGCCTATATATGATTGTTGACCAAGGGTCATTATAGTCTTGTAAAGTCACAGATATTCCTTTGAGAGTATACAACTCTCCAAAACATAGCTTTTTATCCATGAAATTTCACTCAGCTTTATTTGTAATAGCCATACCTATGCTTCTTTGCTAGATAAAATTTTATTTTTGCTGTATTTTCTTGGTTTCTTTCCCCATGCAATTCTTTTTCTATCGCACATTAATTCGGGAAATCAGACTCTATCAAGCCTAGGTAAGAGAGCTACGCCGTTAGACTTTTCCCTAAACTATTTAATACAGTTGGAATAGTTTCTTTGGGTCCTTACTCTAAATTAAACTTTTATTCTGAGACAACTTAATTCATTCAGAGATTTTAAAAATAGATATGCCAACCACAAAATTGCTCTGTTCTTTGCGAAGAGATTGAGAATCAATCAGTCTTTGTCACTCAAAGCATTTTCAAGTTTATATTTTGATATTCGAAGACAAGAGTCTGTTGCCTCTTCCAGTCCTACAACTAACTGAAATCAGGTAGTGCCTTTATTCAGTTTGGTGTATGCTTGCAGACTAGTTAATTCTTTTCTGAATTTCTCTCCTCCTTGTAACATCTTTTTTTATAATACTTTATCAAACATAGCTAACTGGAATCTGCATGTTTTAAATATTTTTAGGCAACATATCAAATTTTCTGTTATATAACAGGATTCACTAGAAATTATGATAAGTACTACTAAAATATAGTTGGTTTTATCCCTTTTCCTCTGTAGTGACTTGCGTGCTCCCATCCTTTGCGGAAAACAACATAAACACTTTTCTGGTACTGACTCATATGGACACTTTAATTTTTTTGCTCTTCAAAATAACATGTAAATATGATTTAAATACATATCATTAAAATTAAGGTTAAAAAACCAATTTAAGGGAGAAAAAATAATTGTGTTCATACCTAGGATGAGATCATTACTGTAGTTAAACCCTTATTTTATCTCCCAGCTTCCTAGTAGCCAAGGCTAAGGTTAAAAGCAATGTTATATAGTTATGTTAAAAGGAAGCCCACAGTTTTATCTGGGGAGATATTTTCACAACACTAAACTCCTAGACATTGGTTTTCCATTCTACATCATAAGAAACAGTAAGCAATAGCGTAGGCACAATGAAAAATAACATTTTGCAGGTGGTCATGAAATATTCTTCAAATAATCCTTCCTTATACCAAAATTTAATTTAAAAAAATATATACTTTATATAAATAAAGTTCTTGCTATGTGCCAGATCTTAGACTTTTTCACTGAACTCGTGGAGTTTAATTGGGAGATACATAGCAAATAAATTAAAAATTACAACTGATATTGTGAGATCTAAAGGAAAGTAATATGGTTTTTATGAGAATTTATAATACTGTGATTGACCTAAACTAAGAGTAAGGGTTCTGTGTAGAAGTAATTCTTCAGTTTGATGTGAAAGATCTTTTTCGCCAAGAAGGGTAAAATAAAGCCCCAAAGATCACATGTCCATGAACTAATTAACAGAGTTAAAAGTGTTGAACGTCATGTATGATCATATATTCATGTGCCACTCAAGGGTTCACTAGAAGAAGCTTTCCTTCTTTTGATTTTTGAATTTTCACAGTTAATTTGAGAGTATGTACTTGCCGCTTTGTCATTCACATACTTTTGAAAACTTGCTTTAAATTTAAGAAAATTACATCATCAATAATCTAAATTTTGCCGACATATTGAAATTATGATTAATAAAATATGTTGTTTTAAGGAGACAAAAGTTGTACCAGATGCTTTCATTTTGATCTTATCAAGCAAAAATAATAAAGTTAAATTATTTACTCTTTGACTGTATCTTAACATGTATAAATGAACTTTGGATAATAAGTCATTTACATCTGAAAATAATTAATGAGAAGATATAAGCCTGATAGGCTCAAAGCATTACAACGCCCATAATGAATAGTTTTCTAATACGTCTTCTCACAAATATAAAACGTTATCTTGAGCCAATCACATATATTGCCATGAAACACTAACATGTAGAAACAGGCATATTTATTTGATGGAATTTTGTGTTTGACACTGTGAGCAGAAACAACAGAAAAAATAAACCAGAAGGAATACAGGAATATATCAAGTTCGAGAGTAGAAGAGAAATATATACGTATATATATATATATGTATGTGTGTGTAGTTTTATATGTAGTTAAATATATATATAGTTATATACTTTTACATAATTATAATTACTTATATTTTTATATATAAGTAATTATATAATTTATAGAATTTATATAAATTATATAATTTATAACTTATATAATTACTTATATTTGTATTTTCAAATATTTCAGCAGTTGAGCCTTTGGGAAGGAGGAGCTTTCTAAAGATTTTTGCAAGATAATGATTGACAATAAAGCAAGGACGATGTTTGCTTTTGTGTCGCTGTTGAAAGCAACTGTAGAATCACAGACTATGTAGTTTAAAACCAGTAATTACGCTTACTGTAAAGAACAGCTTGATCTTTTTAAAATACAAAATATTTGGAGGTGATAAATTGTTAAAAAAAAGATACTCAAAGACTTGAAACATCATATAATAAATATAATTAAGTAAATATGAAACTCTTTATTTTGGTATCATCTAGACACTTGTCAGTCATCCAAAACATATGTACATATTTTAAATTTTTATTGAATTTTTCCAAAAAGAGCTAAAGTGAGATTTCCTACTAGTCACTGTGTCTCCCTAAACATCAAATATTATGGCATCTGCTCCTCGAAATATTTTTTCTACTTGGCCGGCCTGGTGGTTCAGTGGTTAAGTGCACGCGGTCCCCGGCGGCGGCCCGAGGTTTGGATCCCAGGAGCACAGACGACGCACTGCTTGTCAAACCATGCTGTGGCGGCGTCCCACATAAAGTAGAGGAAGATGGGTACAGATGTTAGCCCAGGGCCAGCCTTCCTCAGCAAAAAGAGGAAGATCGGCATCGGATCTTAGTTCAGGGCCGATCTTTCTCTCAAAAAAAAAAAAAAAATTTCCTACTTTTTCATCCAAAATCTCTTCCAAGTTTTCTCATTTATGTTCATTTTCTCATTGCTTTCTCTTAATGTCTCCTCTGCTTCATATCTCATTGCCTGTATCCCCATAACCAACCCATCCTAGGCTTCTATAATATTCCTCTGTGACACGCCCTTTTTGTCCTTTTAAAATAAAATTCAATTTAGTCATTTCTCCCTTTATTAAAACAAAAAAAACTACCCAGCTCTATTTTTCCGATAAAGATGAGAAATTTTGAGCACCCAAGCAAATACGATGTCAAGAAAAAAAAAAAATGGAAAAAAATTTATAAATGAGAATCCAGTCTTTCCCTCTTTAGTTTACTTTCTAGTCAGTAGTCGAATTTAGTAAGTTACATTTATTTAGAAGTACTCATATCTAAATTTGAAAATTCATCATTACACTTTTTAATTAAAGGAAAATATGAACACATCAAAGAGATTTTCAATTTCCAAACAAGATGAAATAAGTTGTCAACTGTTGGGAAACAGTACCAAATTACCTATTAACTTTGCGCAACAGGGTAGCTGTTTTATTCAAACAAAACTAAGAAACAGGAACACATATTCAGGGCAAGGTGCCTAAAGTTTTAAAGTTAAGTCAGTCTCTGTCTCTCTCTCCCTCTCTCTTTCCCAACTTTAACTTGATCAAAGGTGTAATAGGAAAATACTTGATAATTAAAGACATTAAACATTAGGGCCTCAGAAGCAATTTGCTCCATGTGTAGCTGTGCTTCAGATTTTAGGCTGAAGTTTGTTTTCTGCGGACGATTTGTGATCTTTTACAGTCTGACTAGACATTACTAGGATTTATACAGCAGAAAGTCTGATCCGAGTTTTCTAGTCCCCGGAAGGACATCCAAGTACAACAATGATAAGTGCTCTCATGTACAATGACTATTGGTACCTAAATCATATGCTAACAATCGTCTCATTGTGTGCAGAGCTTTAGTGGGTGGTTTAATACGAAACACCGCACAGGTCTTCTGCTAGAAACCAGGATTTCCCAACAGGAGTGGCCTAGACTATTTGTGCCATGAAAGATATTGAACATGTCATATTTACTGGGAACATCATGCTCATAGGAAAATTTGGAATACTTATGTTGAAAATTAAATTTATATTCCCTCAGTCTAGTAAGATTTGTAAAAGGTGATGGTACATGTGACAGGAAACAAAACTACCTACTGCTAAAAATGGAAGAAATTATTACCTTAGATGATTCTATATGGAAATGCTTCTCAGTCAATGGCTGCCTAAGACTTTAATGACTGTATCTATGCTTATACACCAAATAAAACCTGTATGGGCATGAGAGAAGGGAGGATGGTAGGAGAAATACAGGGTAATGGGAAAGGGAAGAATAGGTGAGTCCATAGATTCAAGCTCACTTTCACAAATTTCCCCAGAACTTTCAGAAAGAAAACATTTAAAAGAAAATGTGGAGTAATACAAGAATCACCAGATTGTTAAAATATATATCTAGAGATATAGATATAAATATAGGTACACAAGTAGATACAAATATAGATGTGGATAGATGTAGATTCAGATGATTTAGATATAGATGATATATGGATGTAGACATGCATAATTCAGTAGTATACTTCTAAACACATTCTGTTGAATTTCAGGAATAAAGGAAAACTAAACTCTGTAAATAAATGAATTACTATTACTTCATAGACTTCACATTTCAGTTATGGTGTTTCTGTAGTTCTCAAATCCGGCATTACTTAAAAATTTTTAAGTATTTCTGTATCGTGTCTCATAATTACACTTAAACATCTTAAAGTAATTACATTAAATAATTATATGTAACATTGACAAGTTAATAACTTAGGCTCTCATCTTGTTTTGACTGGTCTTTTACAATATCTTTTAAATTAGTCTTCTTGTCACTCACATAGGCTACGATAATATAGTCATCCTTTTCACTGTGGATAGATCATTATTAAGGACAAATCAGATCATGGCATTTTCATTTAACAGGTTTCAATGATGCCCTATTAACTTCAAGCTGAAATAGAAACAACTTAGCATGGATACAAATCCCTTGGTGATCTGGCTTCTGTCTCCATGCCCTTGTATTAAAATATGCTTTCTTTTCCACTAATCATCCCTCTATACTGGAAAGTCTCTAAAACTACAACACAGTGTAGTATTCGATGACATATATAGATTTCTTAGGTATAGACTTTTGCAAACTAGTAGTTTTATTTCTAAAGACTCAGGTCGATATGTTTAAAATGGCTTCAGGGTTGCAATTTGTATTAAGTTCCACACCAACTACATTCTTTGAGTGAAATCATATTGATTTTTTAAATCATATTATGTCTTACAAAATTTAAAAGGCACAGAACAGTATGAAGTGAAAAGCCCCCCTCCATCCCTTTTCATCTGACCACAAGTCCCCTCTCCCTGGTGGCAACAATGTGATAAAATCCTTTGTGTGTACACTTCCAGAGTCAATGCATATGTTAGCAAAGAATCCTTCAGATACACATACTCTGTGCTTCACGCACAATTATTGAAGCACCGTGTTAGATATGAAAGACATAAACTGAACAAAACACAGTCTTAAAAATAAAATTTGATTTTAAGACAATTCCTTGTAGAAGCAATTGAAGTACAGGGTTCTCCAGGAAGGTTAAAATTTAGTGGCCCATGAACTTTGCATTTACCAGTAGATACATTTTGTTTAGTCTACAGAGTATTTAGAATATAAGCCATAACTATTTATCAGCAGGTAAAAAAAAATAATTTCCAGCTTTTTCTTCAAAAATAGGATTCAGGAAGGACATCACGGGCACATTTTATTTCTTTGTGTGTGTGTTTATGTAATGTAAATTTCACTCTTTTTGGTACACATGTGTGTGCAATTCTCTGAGTTTTGATAAATGAAAAGAATTAAAAAGAGTGAGGACAGTCTAAGGGACCTCTGGGACAACATCAAGCGCACTAACATCCGTGTTATAGGTGTCCTGGAAGAAGAAGAGCGAGACAAAGGGGCAGAGAATCTATTTCAGGAAATAATAGATGAAAACTTCCCTAACCTAAGGAAGGAAACAGATATCCAGGTACAGGAAGCACAGAGAGCCCCAAACAAGATAAACCCAAAGAGGCCCACACCAAGACACATCATAATCAAAATGTCCAGAATTAAAGATAAAGAGAGAATCCTAAAAGCCGAAAGAGAAAGTCAAGATACATACAAAGGAAACCCCATAAGGCTATCAGCTGACTTCTCAGCAGAAACCTTACAGGCTAGAAGAGAATGGCACGATATATTTAAAGTGCTAAAAGGAAAAAACTTACAGCCAAGAATACTCTACCCAGCAAGGTTATCATTCAAAATGGAAGGAGAGATCAAAAATATCCCAGAGGAGCAAAAATTAAAGGAGTTTGTCACCAAGAAACCAGTGCTACAAGAAATGTTAAAGGGATTGACTTAAGGGGAAAAGAGAAGATCACATATAGGAAAAATTATCTATTTGCATGATAAGAGGGCAATGGATACGAATGCACAATAAAGAGGTTAGATATGAAATCAAAAACATAAAAGGAGGGAGGAGGGGAGTTAAAGAGCAGAGCTTTCAGACAGAGGTCAAACTAAAGAGATCATCAATTCTATATAGAAGAAGGAAGGAACAGAGAAGGACTATGAAAACACTGAGAAAAAAAGTTAAAAAATGGCAGTAAGTACATACTTATCAATAGCTACTTTAAATGTCAATGGACTAAATGCTCCAATTTAAAGGCATTGGGTGGCTGACTGGATAAAAAAACAAGACCCATATATATGCTGCATACAAGAGACACACGTCAGACCTAAAGACACTCACACACTGAAAGTGAAGGGATGGAAAAAGATACTCGATGCAAATGGCAGTGAAAAGAAAGCTGGGGTAGCAGTACTCATATCAGACAAAATAGACTTTAAAACAAAAACTGTAAAAAGAGACAAAGAAGGTCATTACATAATGATCAAGGGAACAATCAAACAAGAGGATATAACACTTGTAAATATCTACGCACCCAATGTAGGTGCACCCAAATATATGAAGCAATTATTAACAGACATAAAAACAGAAATAGACAGTAACACAATAATAGTAGGGGACTTTAACACTCCACTTACACCAACGGATAGATCATCCAAACAGAAGATTAATAAGGAAACATTGGCCTCAAATGATACACTAGAACAGATGGACCTAGTAGATATATACAGAGCATTCCGTCTAAAACCCGAAGAATACACTTTCTTTTCAAATGCACATGGAACATTCTCCAGGATTGATCACATATTAGGCCACAAAACAAGTCTCCATAAATTTAAGAAGATTGAAATAATACCAAGCATCTTTTCTGACCACAACGGTATAAAACTAGAAATCCACTATAGGAAGAAAATCAGAAAAGCCACAAATATGTGGAGATTAAACAAAATGCTACTGAACAATGACTGAGTCAACGAAGAAATCAAAGAAGAAATAAAAAAATACCTAGAGACAAATGAAAATGAAAATACGACATGCCAGAATTTATGGGATACAACAAAAGCGGTTCTAAGAGGGAAGTTTATAGCAATACAGGTCTATCTCAACAAACAGGAAAAATCTCAAATAAACAATCTAACAATGCACCTAAAGGAACTGGAAAAAGAAGAACAAACCAAGCCCAAAATCAGTAGAAGAAGGGAAACAATAAAAACCAGAGCAGAAGTAAATGAAATAGAGACCAAAAACAATAGAAAAAATTAATAAAACCAAGAGCTGGTTCTTTGAAAAGATAGACAAAATTGACAAACCTTTAGCTAGACTCACAAGAATAAAAGAGAGAAGGCACAAATAAGTAAAATCAGAAATGAAAGCGGAGAAATTACAACAGACACCTCAGAAATACAAAAGATTATAAGAGAATACTATGAAAAGCTATATGCCAACCAATTCGACAATCTAGAAGAAATGGATAAAGTCTTAGAATCATACAACATTCCAAAACTGGATCAAGAAGAAGTAGAGAATTTGAATAGACCAATCACCAGTTAGGAGATCGAAACAGAAATCACAAACCTCCCCAAAAATAAAAGTCCAGGACCAGACGGCTTCCCTGGTGAATTCTACCAAACATTCAAAGAAGACTTAATACCTATCCTTCTCAAACTCTTCCAAAAAATTGAGGAGGGGGGGAAGCTCCCTAACTCATTCTATGAAGCTGACATTACCCTGATACCAAAACCAGAGAAGGACAACACAAAAAAAGAAAATTACAGGCCGATATCACTGATGAACATCGATGCAAAAATCCTCAACAAAATACTAGCAAATCGCATACAACAATACGTTAAAAAGATGATACACCATAATCAAGTGGGATTTATTCCAAGTATGCAGGGATGGTTTAACGTTCACAAACCAATCAATGTGATACACCACATTAATAAAATCAAGAATAAAAATCACATGATCTTTTCAATAGATGCAGAGAAAGCATTTGACAAGATACAGCATCCATTTATGATAAAAACTCTGAATAAAATGGGTATAGAAGGCAAGTACCTCAACATAATAAAGACCATATATGAGAAACCCACAGCTAATATCATCCTCAATGGTGAAAAACTGAAAGCTATCCCTCTAAGAACAGGAACCAGACAAGGATGCCCACTGTCACCACTCCTATTTAACATAGTACTGGAAGTCCTAGCCAGAGTAATCAGGAAAGGGAAAGAAATAAAAGGGATCCAAATTGGAAAGGAAGAAGTGAAACTGTAACTATTTGCAGATGACATGATTTTATATATAGAAAACCCTAAAGAATCCACCAGAAAACTTTTAGAAGTTATAAACGAATATGGTAAAGTTGCAGGATACAAAATCAACATACAAAAATCAGTTGCATTTCTATACACTAACAACAAAGTAGCAGAAAGGGAAATTAAGAATACCATCCCATTTACAACTGCAACAAAAAGAATAAAATACCTAGGAATAAACTTAACCGAAGAGGTGAAAGATCTGTACACTGAAAACTATAAAACATTGCTGAAAGAAATTGAAGAAGACACAAAGAAATGGAAAGATAGTCCGTGCTCTTGGATTGGAAGAATTAACATAGTTAAGATGTCCATACTTCCTAAAGCCATCTATAGATTCAATACAATCCCTGTCAAAGTTCCACCAACATTTTTCACAGAAATAGAACAAAGAATCCTAAAATTTATTTGGAAGAACAAACGACCCCCAATAGCTAAAGGAATCCTGAGAAAAAAGAACAAAGCTGGAGGTATCACACTCCCTGATTTCAAAATATACTACAAAGCTATAGTAACCAAAACAGCATGGTACTGGCACAAAAACAGACACACAGATCTTGGAATAGAATCGAAAGCCCAGAAATAAACCCACACATTTATGGACAGCTAATCTTTGACAAAGGAGCCAAGAACATACAATCGAGAAAAGAAAGTCTCTTCAACAAATGGTGTTGGGAAAACTGGACAGCCACATGCAAAAAAATGAAAGTAGACCTTTACCTTACACCATACACAAAAATTAACTCGAAATGGATTAAAGACTTGAATGTAAGACCTGAAACTATGAAACTTCTAGAAGAAAACATAAGCAGTACGCTCTTCGACATCAGTAGCAACATATTTTCAAGCACCATGTCTGACTGGCAAGATAAACAATAGAAAAAATAAACAAATGGGACTTCATCAAACTAAAAAGCTTCTGCACATCAAAGGAAACCATCAACAAAACGAAAAGACAACCTAACAATTGGGAGAAGATATTTGCAAACCATACATCTGATAAGGGCTTAATCTCCCAAATATACAAAGAACTGATGCATCTCAACAAAAAAAACTAACAACCCAATAAAAAAATTGGCAAAAGACCTGAACAGACATTTCTCCAAAGAAGATATACAGATGGTCAACAGGCACATGAAAAGATCTTCAAAATCATTAACTATCAGGGAAATGCAAATCAAAACTACAATGAGATATCACCTCACGCCCGTCAGAATGGCTATAATTAACAAGACAGGAAACAACATGTGTTGGAGAGGATGTGGAGAGAAGGGAACTCTCATACACTGCTGGTGGGAGTGCAAACTGGTGCAGCCACTATGGAAAACAGTATGGAGATTCCTCCAAAAATCAAGGATAGAACTACCATATGATCCAGCTATTCCACTGCTGGGTATTTATCCAAAGAACATGAAAACATCAATGCATAAAGATACATGCACCCCTGTGTTCATTGCAGTGTTATTCACAATAGCCAAGACTTGGAAGCAACCTAAGTGCCCATCAAGGGACGAATGGATAAAGAAGATGTGGTATATATATAAACAATGGAATACTACTCAGCCATAAGAAACGATGAAATCCAGCCATTTGTGACAACATGGATGGACATTGAGGGTATTATGCAAAGTGAAATAAGTCAGAGGGAGAAGGTCAAATACTGTATGATTTCCTTCATTAAGTAGTAGATAACAACAACAACAAACAAACACATAGAGACAGAGATTGGATTGGTGGTTACCAGAGGGGAAGGAGGGATGGAGGCGGGTGAAAGTGATAATTCGGCACATGTGTGTGATGATGGGCTGTAATTAGCATTTGTGTGGTGAACATGATGTAATCTATGCAGAAATAGAAGTATAATGTTGTACACCAGACATTTATACAATGTTATAAACCAATGTTGCTGCAATAAACAAAAAATTAAAAAGAAAATAAAATAAAGAATTAAAAAGAAAAAACAAAAAACAAAAATCTCCATCATGCTGCCCTATTTGTAGTCAAACACTTTCCCCACTGGTAACCACTGGCAACAGATGATCTGTTCTCTTTCCCAATAATTTTGTCTATTGAAGAATTAGAGTAACATGAAATCATACAGCATATAGGCACAGAAGGCTTCTCTCAACTAGCATAACACATCTGTGTTGTTGCACATTCAAGAATTTGTTCTTCTTATTGTTAAGTAGTATTTCATTGTATGGATGCACCACAGTTTATTTATCCATTCCCCATTTGAAAGGCATTTGCGTGGCCTTCTGATTTTCCAGTTGTGAACAAAGTTTCTATAAACGTTCACATAGAGATGTTTGTATGAATCTAAGTCTTCATTTCTTTGGGGAAATGCCCTAAAAATCCTCTATGTTCTGCCTATTCATCCTTCTCTCCTTCTTTACTCCTAGCAAACAGTGATCTTTTTACTTTCTCAATGGTTTTGCCTTTTACAGAATGTCATATAGTTGAAATCATACTATATGTAGCCTTTTCAGATTGGTTTCTTTCTCTTAGCAATATACATTTAAGGTTCCTCCATGTGTTTCCACAGCTTGATAGCTCATTTCTTTTTAGCACTCAATAAATATTCCATTGTCTGATGTACCAAAGTTTATTTATCCCTTAACCAACTGGAGGACATCTTGGAGGCTTTCAAATTCTGGCAATTATGAATAAAGCTGCAATAAATATTCATGTGCAAGTTTTTGTTTGGACACAACTTTTTAATTTGTTTGGATAAATGCCAAGGAGTGTGATTGTTGGATTGTATGGTAAGAGTATGTTTAGTTTCGTTAAGAAATCAGCAAACTGTCTTCCAAAGTGGCTGTACCATTTTGCATTCCCACCAGCAATGAATGAGAGTTCCTGTTGCTCCACATCTTCACTAGTATATGATATTGTCAATGTTTTGGATTTTGGTCATTTTAGTAGACGTGTAGTGGTATCTCATTGTTATTTTAATGAGATATATGTTTAAATATGTTGAGCATATATTCATATGCTATTTGCCATCTGAATATCTTCTTTGGCAAGATGTCTTTTGAGGTCTTTGGTCCACTTTTTAATTGGGTAGTTTGTTTTCTTACTGTTGAGTTTTAGTAGCTCTTTACAAATTTTGGACAACAGTGCTTAATGGTATGTCTTCTACAAGTATTTTCTCCCAGTCTGTGGGTTTTCTCATTCTCTTGACAATGTCTTTAATAGAGAAAAAGTTTTTAATTTTAATGATGTAAGTCCAGCTTATCAATTCTTTGTTTCATGGATGAAGCCTTTGGTGTAATATCTACAAAGTCATTACCACACCCAAGGTCATCCAGATTTTCTCTTATGTTATCTTCTAGCATGTTAACTCTTACAAAAAGCTGCCAAATGGGTTTCCAAAGGGCTCTCCTATATGAGAGTTCAAGTTGCCTGATATTCCCAACAGGATTTAATATGATCCCTTTTTCTTTTAAAGCCATTCTAATAGATGTGTAGTGGTATTATATTATAGCTTTAATTTGTGTTTCTCTACTGACTAACGATTATGAAGATCTCAACAAATCAAGGACTCTGTTTCCCAGTTCCCCTGGCCATGGTCAAAGTTCCACTTTTAGTGTTTCAGGTGACTATCATGTTGTTGATTCTTTATCTAAAATACCCTACGCAACTGGGGCTGGCCTCAGGACGGGACTAGGAGAGAAGAAAAAGAAATCAAACAAATAAACATAAAGAAATAGGATTCCCCTCACACCCTGGCAAACAGAAGTCCCTTTTCCAAGTCCTCTGCTTGAAATTGGGATTTTATCCTGAAATTTATACTCCCCAGCTAGCTGCTCACTTCCGTGATTTGCCACATTCTTGAGGCAAAGAGGGAAATAAAAACAAAACACTCACTCTTATTCAGGTATGTTATTTAAGTTTTGTCCTTGATCCCCATTCTCTTCTGCTATTGTTTATTTTTTTGGAATCCTCAGGTAATTGGGAGATACGCACTGTGGTCAGCTCACCCTGTTGAGGCCAATACCAGAAGTCTGGATCTGGTATCTTGCATGGCACTATCTGGCTGCTTTATAAAGAGTGTGATTCCTGCAGATCTTCAGAGACCCCACCAATCAAGAATACATATTTCATGTATTAACTATTCCCCTTATTAGCTCCTGCATACAACTCTGACCACTTTTTAAGAACGGTACGGAGGGCGTTCATAGGAGGGACAGTTAAGATAATTGGGGGAAAGCATCATAGAAACTATTCTGAGATGAGCCCTAAAGGATGACCAGACATTATGAATGCACCATATTGGTAAGAGTTCAGGGAGAAGATGGAACAATGTTCCACACAGGGATAGCAGGGAAAAAACATTTGAATTGTAGAGATTTCCCTCTGGCTCCTTCCAATCTTGTTCTCTGTTGGGGAAACATAAACCAAAATTTCTTTCCAACCCAGAAAACCTCCTCACAAAGGTAGAAGAGAAAGAAAACAAGTTTATTATTGAATAGGTATTAAACCAGAATGTGATGTGCACAACGAGCTATTTTCTAAGAGATTGCAAAGACAGAAGAAACCTTACCTTTTATACAGCCAAGTAGATACAACCCATCACATACATTTTCTCAAGATAAACAATAACTGGTCCTCAAGTGAGACAGATTGACAGCACCATTTGTCATATGTAGTTCATCCTCGATTCACCTGGTAATTGAGATGGCTATCTGTGTTTGCTAATTTTCTTTATTCGTAAGAAAAGTAAACGTCTCATATTTTTATAACAGCTGGTAGTTTTGTAACTTGAAGCAAAGACACTTCAAGTTAGGCACTTAGCCTCCCACAGAAACTGGGAGATAGAGACCCTATCTTCTTTGATGATCACATTTCAAAGAAATAGTACCCAAGTCCTTGAGAAAGGCATTTCTGGATCTTAAACTAGCAAGAGGTTTATCTTTTAAAAAAGTTTACACACACTTTAGAGACAAAAAAAGAACTTAACAATTACTTAGATTACAATTACTTAGAATTTACAATTACATAGATTGATGCTCCAAGAAAAGGGAAGTTGGGGAAGCCTCTTCCCTTATCTTGAATAGGAGAGTTTAGGCTCTTATTTTTAATTTATATTTGTCCTTACACGCCCTACAGTCTTTTTGCAACATGCAACTAGAGTAATCCTGCCAAGATTTAAGAATTTTCAAGTCATTCCTCTGCCCATAAACCTCCCATCCCACTTAAGCCTAAGAGTCAAACCATTAAAACAACGGACTTGAACTGTTGTCCCCTCTACCTAGAATCAAATTAATCCAAATGTTCACCAGGATCATTTCTTTAGATGCTTTAGGTTTTTGCACAAATCTCAGGATCTCAGTGACATTTTCCTGACTGTTCTATTTAAATTTGCAAGCACCCTTCCATCGCTGTGTTTCCTGACCCGTGTTCTATTTTATTATTCCAAGGCATTCACCAAGATGCAGGCCAAGAATAGAGCCATAGTTGTCATCCAATAAATAATTGTTGACTTAGAGGCATGTAATTTATATTAAATAAATATTTTTTGAAGTAATGAATGAAAGGGAAAGGTTACAAGAATGGAAGAAGGAGATCCAATAAGAAGCTATTGTAAAAATGCAGGCAAGAGTCTGAATTTCAATAACAACAAGAGGGTGGGGAAATGTGAATGGCTTTGGGAACTTGTTAACATGATAGAATCAACCAGACTTAGTGGTTGGTTGGAGATGAGCCCTACAGTGCATAAAGTAGTCAGAGTAAATTCCATGATTTCAGAATGAGCAATAGGGCAATTAATGTTAGCATCCACTAAAATATGAAATGCAAGGAGGTCACTTTGGGGTAGGTAATATTGATTTCTATTTTAGTCATGACGTTAAACGCTGCCTCTGCCACTTACTTTGAGATGTTAGAAAATTTTCATAACCTCCCAGTCCCTCAATTTCCTCACCTGTAATTATAAAAGATCATTTACTTCCAATACGTATAAAGTATTAAAAAGAGTATCTGGTATATAATGACTAAATGCATATTCATTATTTTGAGACTATTATATTATTTTTATCATTACTATCTCATCCAGAAGCAAACGGATTTATGAATGTGTTTATATTTATGGATTTCTGTGTGTGTGTATGTGTGTTTAGTCCTTAGATCAATTTGTTTATAAATTAGTTGATAATTCCTGTCCTTCTGTGAGCTTCTTGTGGTCACACCTCTATTTATATACCAGGTTTATAAGAACTGCTAATATGTTATTTGTGAGGTAATTCAGTCTACACAAATTATTGTGTCCATAACAACAATTGCCCAAACAAGTTTAAATTTTAAAATAATTTTAATGTACAATAAATATATTCTGATTATTGGCAAGATTCAAGATAAGCAAAATTTACTATATTCTGAGTAAATTTTCTGTATCCAATTATTTACGATACAGATTTCATAGGCAGGTCAAAGCAAAACAAATTTTCAGCTTTGTACAACAACGCAACCTTTAAAATAAAATGTTCATAGATATATTGTAAAAACGTTGAGATTGTAGATGAAAATACTAAAATATGTGGCTATAAATCAATAATTTTTTAAAAAAAAACTGTACTTTGATCTTTTTTTCAGTTGTTCTATGTAATTGATTTGGGGGATGTGTCTTTTCTGTCCAAGTGAACAGAAGTAGCAGTTATAATTGACCAAGATGGCCTTAATGTTCTCCTCAGCTTGACTAAACTTGAGACAGATTTCTTCCTGATGCATAGACCCCTGACCTCCGTTTTCTTAGGGCATTTACTTTCAAAAACTTGCAATAGCAAATTCTTTCTTTGCCCCTTTGAGATGTAAATCTTCTTCCAGCCTCTTGGCAATTTTACAGCCTAGAAATGGTTTCTCAAGGCCCAGGGAGCCATTTCTTTGAAATGTATTCATCGAGAAAGATAACCCTTATCTTCTTATCTCTGTGGGAGGATAGGAGCCTAACTTCTAGAAGCACCAGTTAACAAACTCTGATGGCCTAATCACATTGACTCATGTCCCTGCTAATCGTCCAGCACTCTTCCACAAGCTCATAGCAGTGGCTTAAAACTCTCCCACCTTCTGTTCTAGTGGAGCTGAGTCAGATTTCTCTCTTCTATTGCAATACTCTTGAATAAAGTTTCTGTTGCCTGTTTAACTTATCTGGTGCAATTTTTCCATGATATAATATAAAAATGAACTGCAGAGTTTTTTACTGTTTATTTTTGTTTCTGGGGATATATTCACTTAAGTTATATGAGAGTGGCTGACCAATTACACCAGGAGATATCAAAGTTAAAACCATGTGTGACTATGTATTGTGGAATGAGATAGGTAACTAGGTAGACACGGGCAGCGGATCATAGCTGGAGATCTTGCTGCATCAATGGAGTGTCTTACTGGCATCCCGACGTGAGAGGGGGAACACAGCTGGAGACCTCCTACATCAAACAAGCGTCTTTCTGGCAGCCCACAAGATACAGATAAAGGGGAACTAAGATCCACCTGGCACCACCACTGGAGTCTGAGACCTTCAACCACGAGGATAAGTATAACGAATGCACAAATAGCACACACAAAGCCTTCTGCTATATGCCTCTAGAGGACACTGACCTTTCTTTAATTTACATATAAATTCCATATGCGTTAGCCCCCCTTCTACGGGGGATGACTGCCATGACAGTTCCAGAGATTCCTCTAGAAGGTCAAGAACTCCTTCTCCTGACGTGTGGGTGGAGGAAAGACCATTATTGGTGGCTAACAAGATAATGCCAATTCCCTCTAAACAGCCCAAATAAAAATAAAACTAACCCAAGACACGGGGCAGATGTGTTCTCTGGCACTGCCACTCCTCACTTGGAGTGTATCTGACCTTTCCTCTAATAAATCTTTGCTTGCTTGCTGTTGCCGTTGTGTCGGTGTCTGAATTCCTCTCTTACACTGACCAAGAACCTGGGCGATCGGACTCTTCAGTCTGGCTACAGATGGGAAAACTCTCCAAACATTTTACTCTCTACATGTATGGTATAGGAGATGCTAGCTGTGCTTAGATCATGAAAGCTCTTTATCCTGTATTGTTCTCCACAGAAGAACCAAAAACAATGCTTTCATGTAAAAAATATTAAAAGAAAAATAACCTCAATGGATTGCAAACTCCTTGACATGTGGCACATGTGGCTGATGCATAACTCTCAAATGCTTCTCTTCATTTATTTTTAAAAATAAATCCTGGATGCCATTTATCCCATTCTTTTTTACTCACTAAAAAGAAATAGTCTGTGCTACAACTTTTCACAGACACTATTGTCTGACATAAAACAACTGTAAAATATTGATGAAGCCAAAAACAGGATCTCACTGTTTGAGCAGGGATTTTCAAAGCTGGAAGCTCAAATTGGACACAGCTTCTTGTGGTCTTACTCTCTTCTCGTGCTGCAACCTCTAGAGCTCGTTAGAGTTGCTGATTCTCTCACATCTCTGGGTGAGCAGAGAAAGCGTGTCAGAGGCTAAATCAGTTTGTGTTTTGGTAAATAGGGTGTGGAAAGCTCAAGTGCACAAGCCATGTCTAGCCTGTTTTCTGCTTGACCACAGCTGTTAAATAAGTAGCAAATGTACAGAGTCAAGATGCTTGTCCTTGACAAGAGAAGGAGAACAATGCAAAGGTAATAACAACTCTGTCCTATTACCAAAGGAAGATGAAAAAGCCAATCACTCCCCTGAGTTTCCCATTCACTGTCAAAATGCAGGAAAACAAACAGCAGTGTTAGTTCGCTGGTACTGAGAAATACATTATTATCCTAAACCATTTAGTTACTCGTTGCTCCTTCATTATAGAGAACTATGACCTTTATTCCTTGACTAATAGATGTTTTCTAATGAGTAATTTTCTTTTTCTTTTTTTTTTTTTGGTGAGGAAGACTAGCCCTGAGTTAACATCCATTGCCAATGCTCCTCTTTTTGCTGAGGAACACTGGCCCTGGGCTAACATCCTTGCCCGTCCTCCTCCATTTTATGTGGGACACCTGCCACAGTATGGCTTGATAAGCAGCGCATAAGTCTGTGCCCAGGATCCAAACCCACGGACCCCGAGCCGCCGAAGTGGAGCATGTGAACTTAACCGTTACACCACCAGGCTGGCCCTGAGTATTTTTTCTAGGAAAATAAAAGTTGTTTTCAAGTTTCAACAGAAAAATGTGGTTTCAAATGCTCAATTTTTATTTTTATTCAACATTTATTAAGAAAATATACACATTTAGTGCTACTATATGTTAGCATTGTCCACAGCACAGGGGACGATGATGATCATATGGTAGATACAGTCTCCGCAGAGAAAGTTTCCAATGTAGTGAATGGAGAGACATTAATCAAATGCAAAATCACAATGATGAGAAGTGCTGTAACAGAGAAGGGCATGGAACATTAGAAGTGTGCAAAAGTTTAGTAAGAACCTCAAGATATGTGAGTTAACATATGGTCCAACCTCAAGTGTATAAAATGGATCAACACAGAGTGTGAAAACCTTAAAGGATATTTAAACAGTCTGCTAGCTGTGGCGATCTCTTAATGATTAAATTACTGAAAATTTTTATATTCTTTATTATATTTTTCAAATTTTAACAAGAAGGGATTACATTTAAAATTGTGAAATGATGTAAATATTTCAAAAGTACTGTTTGATTTTCTGATTAAAATGAATAACTTGATAATACTAGAAGAATCAGAATAAATATCATTGCATAAAGAACATAAAACGCAATTCCCATTCTCTGACAGAAGTAAGCACTTTGTAAACACTAAAAACATAATTCATTGGGTCAAAATGTTAAATATTATTGATTTGTTACACTTTAAGTATAAAACATTTCATTGACTTTCATACACTTATGTTGTTTATAACTACACTGGTAAAAATAATTCCATGAAAAAACATCTTTTTAGATATGTGAGATTATTTCTCTGACAGAAAAAATAAAACCTAAAATTTCTTATTAATACTCTACTGATACTAACCATCACCCTCTCACTCGATTAAGAAGAAGATATTCAGGAATTTTCTGTCAGTTTCAGAAAATATAAGAAAGATTTCATTGTGATAGAGAATTGGCAAATACTTTGTTAGCATAATGAGTCCAGGGTACAGATTTTAGGAGATAGAGTCTAGGATATAAGCTTGTGTATTTAATTGAAATAGGAAATGGCTACAAATTCCTCCTTCTGGTTTGCAACGTGATTTTCCTGTAGCTCTTCTCATCAAGAGGTGAAATCTATTTATCTACCTTGTGGGGTCAGGGTTGGTCTTGTGAGTTGTGTTTACTGACAAAATGCAGGGGAAATCCTTTGTGGGAATTCTGATACTGGGCCTGAAGAGAACTGGAAGGTTCCACTCTGATCCTCTTGGCAAATTGCTCTGAAGCCGCCATATAAAAATCCCTTTTCATCCTATTGGAGGATTACAGATCACATTAAACAGAACTATCTTAGCTGAGTTCCTCTAGAATTGACAGCCAGCAACAAACATCAGATCTGTAAGCCCACCTTAGAACATCCAGCAACAGTAGAGTCACAAGATGACTATGGCCTGCTGATTGACCCCTGGCAAGACTTGCAGGAGAAAAGCCCACCTGAGCGCATTCCACATTGCTGACATACAAGATTATGAGCAAATAAATCGGTTGGTTAAAGCCACAGGACTTTGTGGTAATTTGTTATGCAGGAAAGGATAACTGGTAAATCTCCAAGACATCTAGTTTCTTAAGAAAAATTAAATCTGTCCAGGAGACCTCACTATGGTCTCTTTGAATAATAGTTAATAATAAAAATAGTATGCAATATTTATTGGTAAGCAATGTACTAAATATTTTACATTTATTGCCCCTAATAATCCTCAAAGTAATAAACTTAGTACTTTTTTTTATCTCTACTTTATAGATATTGAAACTTTGAGAGAGATGTAAAATGTTGTCCAAGTTCCACAACTAGAAAGATAGACAAATGATCAAACCTAGGTTTAACTTTTAAGACAATATTCTTAACCAGTACTCATACTGCATCTTGTTCCTCCCTATTGTCTCATAATTTCCAAATACATTGAATAAGACAAAGAGTAAAAATATTGAACCTTGGAATAACACCCTGCCTTAAGATGAGAAACAAACCAAACAACAATGGTATAAAACGAGATAATTTTTTGTGATTTTTTTTTCTCTATCTGCTCACACAGGGATTCAAAATGCCCTCTTGGTAGAAGTTTCAATAACTATGTCTGTAGGAAAAGTATGTTGTTTTATGCAGCTAACAGAATACATCAGTACATAAAGAGCAACTGATCATATTCAGCTTGTCAGAAAACAGGGATGGTGGTAACTGGGGCATCCTCAGAAATGTATGATTATAAGGCAATGAGCTATAATCACTGAGTCATCAGAAAGCTCTTATAAAAACGAATAAAAATTATATGATAGCAAGCATAAGGTTAGGACAAGAGAAGACAAAATTAAAAATACAAACCAATACACTTCCTTAATATGATGTCACTACAAGTGGAAATGAATTAAAGATCAAATATGCACTATTAACATTTTTCAGATAGATATTACATGTATATTGAAAAATACATAAAACATAACATATCCCCGGTATTTTGAATGATTGCAGAACAAGCATGCATTTTATGCATTTTAAAAGTGTGCATACTGAGAAAAAAAATGAAATGTTGCTTCTCTGGAGCAGGTTCTGGTCTGTTTGAATATTTCTCTTTCCAAGATTAGATGACAAAATTTATTAGAAAGAATATTCAAAGACTTACCAAGAAAGGTTTGTTTCCTGTGAATTTACAGCTTTAGTAAATAGTGTTTTAAGTTCACCTGTGACTTACCTTCTCTTAATGCTCCAAAATAGCACACAACTATGGATAAAATATGATCCCTCTTCTTCTCTCTGTGTGTATACACACACACACACAAATGTGTGTATATTATCTATACGATATACATATATAAGATATCTCTATATATACATGTATAATTATACAACTGCATTTTATTTCTATATACTGTCAACAAATATTGAAAATTTACAAGTAAATTTAAAATATATGTAACAATACAAAATGCTAAATACAAAATGTACAAAAATTTAAACTAAAGATGACAAAAAGAGGTACACCATGTTCATGGATTGGAAGACAATATTATTAAGATATCAGTTTTCCCCAAATTTATCTACAGATTAAATATATTTAATTCTAATAAGAGTTCCAGTAAGCCCTTTTAAAATAGAAATAGAAAAGTTGTATCTTAAATTTATATGAAAATGCAATGAAAGCAGAATAGCTTAAAAAACTTGAAAAAACAAAACAATGAAACACACAAATAAGACAACAAAGGACACAATAAATAGAATGATGAAACAAAAAGACTGACATACCAAATATTAATGAGAAAGTAGTTTCCAGAACTCTTGTGCATTACTGATTGGAATGTAAACTATTACAAATCCTTTGGAAATAAGCTTTTCAGTTAAAAGAAATACATACCTATCCTAGACAGTTTAGTTGTTTGTTTTTTCCTAAGAGGAATACTTATCAAAGAAGACGGATTACAATGTTTTTTTTCCCTAAAGCGAGCAAATCTGGAAACAAATGAAATGTTCAACAGTGGAATATGTATAGCAAAAACCTAAGGGAAAATATTGATTTAGATGGTACTTGAAATATAAGATTTGCCTTTTTATCGCATCAAAATATTAAATGACACATTGAAATATGATTTGTAAGCTGTTAAAAATGTTTTTAGGTCAAGCTATCATGTGAAAATTCATAAGTCCTTGAATAATACAATATTGGAGAGCGTAATGAGAGTTCTTCTGAGGGCTACCCTGAGGTTTTATTTTACTAGTCAGGCCACAGCAGTATAAAGAGCTTACTTAGTTCCATGCTTATTATTTTCTTCTCTCAAAAGATGTTGCATTTTAACTTTAGGTCACTGGCCCTTTTATTGTACCTTTCATTTTTATTTCCATTGAAGAATAGAGTAAGACATATTCACTTGCAATTTTCTCTAACATGATCTTTTTCTCACATGCATTCAGTCTCTTTTAAAGCAGAATATCAAAAGCCCCACCAATGTATAAACTAATTATACATGGATAATTAAGTAATTGGCACATTTTCATAATTAAAAAAATCCTGAAAATAGGTTTTTCATGGCTTTTTACAGACCAATTCAATTGTTCACGGCAGCATAACTACAACTGGAACATAATTATTCTAAATACTTCTAGCAGGGAAATAGTTAAAGAAATAGTTGAATACACATGCAATAAAATAATGAAATACTACGTAGCCTTAAAATAATAAAAGTATAAATACATTAGTAATATAAACTCTGTGCTATATTATTTTCTTATTTATATTATTATTTAAAAATAGATGCAAATGATGTACAGGATATATTTGTTCCTCTTAACACTAAAATAATGCATAGGTATAAAAAATATATAAATTTAAATCTCAACTAGATCTAGTTTTGAGTCTTGTTTATCCTATTTGGCTATAAATACTCATTTAACTGATAAAACCTAGAGTCACAAAATTTGTACTTCAATGTTGTACATTCACAGATGTATTTTGTCAGTGGAAAATTATATAGAAAAATATTAATAAAAATCAACTTAGGAATTGTACTGCTAGAGGGAAGGAAGGATTTTTATGTTTTATTTGGGTGTTTGATATGCATCTATTTCTTTTGCTTTTAAGCCAAAAAGATTATTTTAACAGTTGGATTTGGAACAATTTTTACTTTGTCTTTATATCTTCCTGTTAAATATTTAAAAAATATATTTTAATCAACAAAATTTAACCATTATTTTGTTCTTTAATAAAATAACCCAGGAATAAAATGATAGAATTTAATGTGGATATTCCATATAAATATGTACGATATTTTGACTTTCTACAGACCGTAAAAGTAATAGTCATAAAAAGTTAACCTATACACAATTACCTACCTGAGTGAATTAAGAAAATATGCACACATAATTTCATCTCCTCAGATTTTAAATCAATCTCAGATATTACATGTCTTCTTGTTTACCCCTGTTATAGGTATGCCACACTCAATAAAATTTTATAAGAAGTTATATATAAATAAGTTTGGAAAATTTTCTAATGTAATTACTACATTTCTGATTGCATTTCTGTCAATTATAGCAACATATCTTCCAGTATATTCTCATTTTGGATTTACTTTCTTAGGAAGGTAACTCTAAAGAGAGAGAATTAAGTGTAAAGAATAACAAAAACATGTAAATGAATCAGATGGAGGAGGCATAGAAAATGTCTCAATTCAACTTGAGAAGAAATTTGAAAAATTACCTTGGAAAAGAGCAACATTGTTTTGATTGGAAATGGAGCTAGAGACATGTGTCCAAGGGGGCCTGACAGAGCCAGGCCATGGGAAGTGGATCACAGAGTCCTTCTTGTCATATAATCTAAAGGCATTGCCAGTAGACATGGAGGTAGACAGAGAACAAATTTTCCCTTTGTAGGCATATTCTCTCCTACAAAGCAGCCCATTTACCAATGTCTCACAGAAATGAAAAGGCAGAGAAATCCCAAAAAGTCACTTTATTGTAAG
Source organism: Diceros bicornis minor (assembly GCF_020826845.1). Lineage (NCBI taxonomy): Eukaryota > Metazoa > Chordata > Mammalia > Perissodactyla > Rhinocerotidae > Diceros > Diceros bicornis. The sequence continues at coordinate 23,905,829 of NC_080766.1, forward strand.
AGATGGTAAATAACTAAAAATATGGTATACATGAATATTTCTAATGTGAATAAATGATTATTCACAAGACATATTGTGTGTTTTATTCTTCAAGCGAGACTTTTTTTAAGATTAATACCTCTAGAATATTATAAATTAGGATACCAGAGGTTGAAAGAAACAGAAACTGTGCTCAAAGGAGCATAAACTGGGCCGGCCCTGTGGCTTAGCGGTTAAGTGCATGCGCTCTGCTGCTGGCGGCCTGGGTTCGGATCCCGGGCGCGCACCGACGCACCGCTTCTCCAGCCATGCTGAGGCTGCGTCCCACATACAGCAACTAGAAGGATGTGCAGCTATGACATACAACTATCTACTGGGGCTTTGGGGGAAAAAAATAAATAAAATTATTTAAAAAAATAAAAAGGAACATAAACAATCATGATTAACTCTTATAAAAAGGCTGTCCAGAAAGAGTGTGAGGCTATAGAGTACATTGGAGCACCACAGAGAGAGAGCAGACTTGGAGCCCGGTCATAGATCTCTTCCCTGGGCGTGTGCTAAATCTCTTCATGTGACACTTTCCTATGGTATTCGTATAATAGTGACTTCTTTATAGAAATGTATGTATGTGAAATAAAATATAATCTCTGTAAAGCACTTGGAACCAAAATCCACTCATAGTAAGAACTCACTATATTTTAGCTAGTATTATTTTCATGGTTAATAGCAGTAGTAGTAGCAGCAGCAACAGCAGCAGCAGTAGTAATAATAGTGTAGTACTAGTAGTAGCAGCAGTAGCAGTAGTAACACTAGTAGTAGTAGTAGTAGTAGTAATAGTAGTAAATAGCGCTCAATAATATCACCTAACTTCAGGCTCTGTCTATTCTTTCACTCTGCCATCTTAAATGCTGTCTTCCTCCTCAGCCTGGGAACAATAACCCTCAAGAATACCCAGGCGTTGTCTTGTTCAAACATTGCCCAGAAAATCTGAACGGTCATCCCTGTCCTGAGCCTGATTTTCCTGCAAGTATCCTTTCTGACAGACGCAAGACAAGGCTTCATTTTTTTTTATTATTGATGAAATTTTTCTGTCTCCATATTTTTGATCTTTCTTGGATCCCCATTAGACTGATGACATATATTTAGATTTATACTTGGGGAATTTATTTTTGAGAATTACATATTTCTGCAAACAAGTGTTACCAAGTGTAAGCAGCTTCTAAAATGTCAACTTGCTGCCTCTTTTGTAATACCCACTCCTTGCTGTGAGGTCGACTCTGTGTCGCTTCTACTGAATAGAATACAGCAAAAGAGATGGGATGTCATTTCTGAGATTAGGTTATAAAATGTCTGTGACTTCCATCTCTCTCTTGGGGAGAGAGGCTTGGTTTTGTGGAAGAGGAAGCTTTGATGCCGTGAGTAGCCCTATAGAGACAGGCTCACCTGGGAAGGAACTGATGGCTCCAGCAAACAGCCAGGGAGGATCTAGAGCCTGCCAACAACCACTGAGTGAGTGTGGAAGAGGATTTGTCCCCTAGTTGCATCTTGAGATGGCCAACAAATTGACTGCAGTCTTGTGCCTTGTTAGAGTCCCAGAGCCAATGGCCCCAGCCCAGGCACAGCCAGATTCCAGCCCCACAGACTCTGTGAGATAATAAATATTTGTTGTTTTCAACTGCTAAATGTCTAATTTGTTACACGGCAATAGATAATTAACATATTCAAAATTAGTAGAATACCAGAAAGATGTAAGGATTGATTTGCACATACCAAATTTAGATACTTTCCTAAATTTACTCCGTATATATTTTACAGATATTGTATTTGTAAAAAGAAGAATGTCTAAAATTTTTACCATTGTAATTTTCATGGGAAATTATGTCATTGCCACAGTTATTGTAATTATTTTTAAATAGGCAATTTCAACTAGATTTTTCACTCTCTTTTCTTGAAAAGAATTTTAATGAAATCATGAATCTTGTTAAATGGAAGGTATATTTTATAGAACATTTCCTTCTCACAGCCAAAAATATCAATATGTTATTCTGCTCCCGGCTCCATTTGACTGGACCAGATGTGGGTGCCTGTTCCAACATGTAGATACCCAATTCTATATTTAGGAATTTGATACCAGTCTTAGACACAGGGTTGGTACAAAGATAGAACTCTTTTATCACCCCCCAAACTCCCCTGTCCCATTTTCACACAACACCTCCTCCATGCTCAGGCTCTGCTAATCTGTTCTATTTTTCTGTACACAGAGTTTTGCCTTTGCAATAAGGTCGTATAGATGGAATTATACAATATGTATCATTTTGTCTGCTTTTTTGTTTTTATTTATGATAATGCATTTAAGATTCATCCATGTTGTTGCTTCTTTTATGAGTTTGTTACTTATCCATTCTCTGAGGTGCATTTATGTCGTTTCCAGCTTTTGGCAATTACAAATAAAGCCACTATAAACATTTGTATCCAGATAGCACTTGTGTCCACAGAGGTTTTTATTTCACTTGGGTAAGTTTCTGACTTTGTAAGAACCTGCCAGTTTTGAGAGTAGCCATAGCATTTTGCTTTCCCTTCCTCGATGTACGTGGACTCATTTTTCCTCATCTTCACTAGTACTTCATATTTTATGATTTTTTATGTTTTAAAATATTATTATTAAAATAGCTGTGCAGTGATAGCTCATTGTGGCTTTAATTTGCCTTTCCCCTATGACTCATGATGCTGAAAATCTTTTCATCTGCTTATTTGCCATCCTCGTCTCTTTTTGTGGCAAGATGTAGGTTTAAGTCTTTGTCCCATTTTTTAAATTGGGTTATTTCATTTGTTATTATTTAATGTGGTATGTTCTTTATATATTATGAAGTCATTTTTAAAATCAGATTTGTGATTTGTAATATTCTTCCTCCAGTTTATTGCTTCTTTTTCATTCCCTTACCAGTCTCTTTTGACGACCAGATTCTTTAGAATTCCATCAGGTCCAATTTATTATTTTTTTATAGATTGGTTTTTTAGCATCATATCTAACAAAATTTTTGCTTAACCTAACGTCGCAAAGATTTTCTCCTATGTTTTCTTTAAAAAAATTTATAGATTTAGGTTTCACACTCAGGTTATTGATCTATTTTGGGTTACCTTTTATATAAAGTGTGAGATGGGGATTGAAGTTCTTCTATTTGCACGTATATGCATCTGTTTAGTACCATTTGTGGTTTGTTAAATATAAATTGACGACATACATGTGACTTTCTGGAGTCACCATACCATTCCATCAATCTACATGTTTATCTTTTCTCAAATAGCAATCTCTCTTGAATAATGTAGTTTTGTTGTAGATCTGAACCTCAGGTAGTGAAAGTCCCCTAACTTTGGTCTTTTACAAAATTCTTTTGAGTATTATAATTTCTTTGTTTTTCTCTAAATATATTAGGTATGGTTGCTAATGTATACATGTGTGAATACACACACACAGACACACACACACACACATCTTGCAGTGATGTTGATTGTAATGCCTCAAATCTGTAGATCAGTATGAAGATAGTTAGTAACATTAGTCTTCCAGTCTATGAACATGGTATATATCTCCACTTGTCTTTCTTGATTTCTTTTATCAGTATTTTGTAGATTTTAGTGTACTTGTATTGCACGTATGCAGTAAGATTTATATCTAATTATTTTATTTTGGGCACTATTGTAGATAATAGTGTTTACTTTTATTTCAGTTTCTAATTGTTTACTGCTATTATGTAGAAATGGAATTCAGTTTTGTATTGATATCACATTGAGTTACGTGTTGGCTTTATAGGAACTTGCTCGCTCATTTTTTAGTTCTAGTAACTTTTTTTGTGATTTTTTAAGAAATTTTTAAACCTATAATTAGGCTGTCAGCAAACAAACATTTTTACATCTTACTTTTAAAAGTTTATGGCTTTGTCTGTCTGCATTTGCTAGGACTTTCAGTATAATATTGAATTGAGTAGATATTTTTCTCTTATTCATGATCTTACAGTCTTTCACTCTTCAAAATGAAATTAGCTAAGAATTTTCTTCGATATACTTAATAGACTTAACAGTATATTCTTTTATTCCTAGTTTACTGAATATTCATATCATGAATGAATGTTGAATTTGCTCAAAAGCTTTTTCTGAATTTTTTTATGATTATTTTTGGTTAATCTGTTCATGTGTTGAATTACATTGTTTGATTTTTGAATGTTGAATTAACCTTGATTCACAGGAGAAAACACACTTGGCTGTGTCTATTATTCATTTTATATATTGCTAAATTGAATTTTCATCTCGTTCATATGAGAATTTTTGTGCCTTTGGTTATGAGGGATATAGGTATGTAGTTCTCTCTGTTCTTTTAACATCTTTGCCTTCTTTTCCCTGTCAGAGATGTGCTGAACTTTAGAATGATTTTCAATATTCTTGAAGAGTTTGTGTAAGATTTGATATTAAATTCACATTAAATGTTTGGTAGAATTCACCACTGAAACCATCTCAGCCTGAATTGTGTGTGCCTGTATGTGTTTGCATAAATGTATTTAACTGAATATTCAAAATTTTAAAAAAGATATAGGGACATTTTGGTAATTTATTTTTTAGTGAGCTGTGCTAATTCAAGTTTTTTGAGGGTATTTGCCCCTTTCATCTGTAAAGTGAATTTTGTAGTATAATATTTATAATATTCTCTTATTATCCTTTTAAAATATATAGAATCTGTAGCAATGCCCCTAGTTTCATTACTCATTTTGACCATTTGCACCTTCTGTCTCTTTTTGTTTATCCATATGATGAAAGGTTTAACAATTTTATGGGTCTTTATAAAGAACTTTAAGAATTTTTTTCTATTGTATATCTGTATTTATTCTCTGATTTCTCTATCTCCATCATTTCCTCCTTTGGGTTTATTTACTCTTTTTTCTTTTTCTAGTTTCATAAGGTGGTAGCTTAGATCACAGATTTGAGTTCTTTCTTTCTTTTTAATATAAAATTTTAATGCAACAAAATTCCTTCTTAGCACAGGCTTAGCTGCAACCCATAAATTATGATATATTTGTTTTGATTTTCATTCAATTCACAATAATTTATAATTTCCCTTAATATTTCTAGTATAATTCAGAAATGGTACAAGAACATAATTGATATACATTTAATTATTTTTAATGTGTTAAGATTTATTTTTGGACCTAGAATATAGCGCATCTCGTGACTGTATCAAGTGAATTTGAGAAGAATTCTCCTGGTGTTAGGTTGTAGTGTTCTGTAAATTTCAACTTTGTCATGTTGGTTTATAGTGTTGTTGAAGTATAGTATATAGGTTCAGATATTCTGTCTACTTGTTCTACCAACTACTAAGAAAATAATTTTAAAGTTTCCAACTATAGTTACAAATTTGACTATTTCTCTGTCAGTTTTGTTTTATATTTTTCCAGCTCTCTTACTAAGTGCATATACATTCTGGATTTTCATTTATTCTATAAAATTATTTCTTTATCATATAAAATGTCCTTCTTTTCCTTGGTTGTATTCCGTATTCTTTTTTTTTTTTTTTTTTGGTTAGGAAGATCAGCCCTGAGAACATCCATTGCCAATCTTCCTCTTTTTGCTGAGGAAGATTAGCCCTGAGCTAACATCTGTGCCCATCTTGCTCTATTTTGTATATGAGATGCCACCACAGCATGGCTTAATGAGTGGTGTGTAGGTCTGCGCCTGGGATCCAAAACTGTGAACACCGGGCTGCCTAAGCAGAGTACACAAACTTAACCACTATGCCACCGGGCTGGCCCCTGTTCCTTATTCTGAAGTCAACATTTTATAAAATCAACACATCCTTTGATTAGTATTTAATTTGCACATCCTCTGTCATCTTTTAAATTTTAAAATATCTATGGACTTATGTTTTAAGTGTGCCCTCTCTGTTTTTAATTGGTGTGGTTAGACTGTTTATACTTATTGAAGTTATTAATATTATTGGATTAAAATCTACCATTTGACTATTTTCTACTTATTCCATTGAATCTTTGTTTACTTTTCCTTTTATTTGCATTCTTTGTATTGAGTATTTTTAAAGATTCCTTATTATTTCCGTTATTGTCTTATTATTTATATTTCTTTTAAAAATCAGTTATTGAGCTAGATTGCATGATATTCATCTTTAATTATTCAGAGTCTACCTTCAGATAATTAACTTGTTTTACAGCATATGGCCATTTCTGCTCTCCAATCCCTTGAGCTATTTTCTGCATATATTTTAATTTAATGTATGCTGAAAACTCACAGAACATGACTAATCCTTTTTGCCTTAGACAGTTAATATCTTTATAACAAACAAAAGAATTTAAATAATAATAATAATTGGGGCCGGTCAGGTGGCGCAAGCAGTTAAGCGTGCACGCTCCGCTGCGGCGGCCCGGGGTTCGCCGGTTCGGATCCTGGGCGCGCACCGACGCACCGCTTGTTAAGCCATGCTGTGGCAGCGTCCCGTAAAAAGTAGAGGAAGATGGGCACGGATGTTAGTCCAGGGCCAGTCTTCCTCAGCAAAAAAGAGGAGGATTGGCATCGGATGTTAGCTCAGGGCTGGTCTTCCTCACAAAAAATAAAAATTTAAATAATATATTATGTTTTTACCTTTTTTATTACACACAATGGATGATGTTACCAACAGTTGTTTTAATTCATGTTTCTGTTTTTTTTTTCCTTACAGGTTCTCTAGTACCATAATTAGTATTTTTACTTTAAACACTCTTCCATCCGATATTTATTTTAAAATATATGGTCTAAAATTTCACTCATTTATTACATCTATTATTATAAAGTAAAAGAATAATTTTTATCTTAAGAAACCTAATTTTCTCTGATATAATGACAGGAATAGGATAATTTGTTGTTTCAGAATTCTCCAATGTCAAATGTGAAAGGCCCGTTTATGTGTTAAATTAAGCTTTGAGAAATATATTTATTGAATTTGAAATTACCTTCAAGCTACTTTTCATTATTCGTTTTCATTTTACTCAATATTCATTAATATTTCTAAGACTAGACAGCTGATCATGTTTAACTGATGTTTTCCTCTTTAAAATTCCTGAAATAATTTATGATTATTTTTTTTCTATTAATCAACACTAAAAATAAAATTGAGAATGTTAATGATTAAACTTAACAGTTAATATACTGTGTGACGTATTTTTGCTCATTGTTTAGGGAACAACAGTTTACCAATTCATTTTTATCTTCACCTAAAAAGCCTTATAACGATCAATTGCAAAAGATTTCAAGGATGACCTAAAGTTATTGCAAAGAATATTTAGGTCAAATGAGTGAATGAAAACTTGCAGAAAGAACAGAAATATCTCAAGTTTGCTACATCAAATTTCAGAAGGAATATCGTATTTAAAAAAAATGGATTTATTAGCAGCATTAAGTAGGACATTTAATAAAACACTGACATCATATAACACTCAATAAAGGACATACATATGTATTCAAACACGTATCTCTTCATAGTCAGTGGTTTCTTTACAGTGATAAAAGTAGATTTTTCACATATCTCTTCATAGTCAGTGGTTTCTTTACAGTGATAAAAGTAGATTTTTCACATATCTCTTCATAGTCAGTGGTTTCTTAATTACAGTGATAAGTAGATTTTTCACAACCATGGCTAAATGGAATTGTCACAGTATAACATCCAAATGGATAGCTTTAGCTTGAAATAGTTATTTTGATGTCTGCTTTTCCTTCAAGATTTTTCCAAAAGCCTATTATGATTTGGACAGGATGTTCTCACAGAAAAGGAATTAATACTGGAGATTTTCTTTTCTCTCCAGAAATTATCAAATATATTACAAATGTCACAAAAATATGTCATTGAATCAAATGCATTACAACTATAACCATCTAGAGTGTCTCTAAGTACTATGACTAAGGTCTCAAGACCTATGGATAAGGGAGCTCAAATTTTATAAGCATTGCCCCTTGTATAACCATGAGAAAGTTGTAAGAATGGTATATTTCATTTTTTTAATCTAAATCTAAGCTTCCAGCATTTTAATCACAAATAATATGTATGTCTTTGTTCTTTTCGCCTACATTTTTCTGTATAAGTTAATTCTACCATAGATTTTTTTATTTTATTGTTTTTGAACATACATTTTATATTTTATTTTTAGTGCTTATCCTTGTATTTTTTTGTTTGTTTGTTTGTTTGTTTTTGTGAGGAGGACCAGCCCTGAGCTAACATCCAATGCTAATCCTCCTCTTTCTTGCTGAGGAAGACTGGCCCTGAGCTAACATCCAATGCTAATCCTTCTCTTTTTTGCTGAGGAAGACTGGCCCTGGGCTAACATTCATGCCCATCTTCTACTTTATATGGGACGCCGCCACAGCATGGCCTAACAAGTGGTGTGTCGGTGCACGCCTGGGATCCACACCAGCGAACCCCAGGTCGCCGCAGTGGAGCGCATGCACCTAAACTGATTGTGCCACCGGGCCGGTCCCTTATCCTTATATTTTTCATATGTATATGTAAAATTCAAATTTTCACAAAATATCTTGAATTCAATTGCTACTTATATTTTATTGCCACACAATACAAGGTTTATTTCCTTCTATTTTCCCTGTTGCCTAGTCCCCAGCTTCGGTATAGATTATCTGGAATTTTAAATCAAAATTAGTACTTACAATATTGCAATATTAAATGTTGGCATCAATTCTTATTTACATTTAACAAAAAATTAATTAAAACATATTTTAATATTGTGTCTTACATTCTAACAGTGTGTCTTACATTTTAACAGTACCTTCCTGGATTTATTATCATTCTTATTTTCCTTGTTGTTTATTCTTTGAGCTGTGTAAGACTTAGTTATAATCTAACTTCTTGCATTTAAAAATTATATTTTTTTCTTCTAACATGAATAAATATTTGATTGATTAATGCAGCATTCAAAACTATTTTCCTCAGCACTTTGAAACAATTGCTGTGTTGTTTTTTATATCTATTGTTGATGGAAAATCCAATGACCATATTTTATAATCTTCTTTTCCTTTCTGGGTGCCTTTAATGTCTTCTATCTTCCCTTTATGTTCTGAGATTTTACTACTATCTTCTTATTTGCACTTGGTGGTAATTTTAGTGGAGAGAATACTCTTGAAAATTTGCTTTTTTTGTATTGCCTTCCTTAAATTTCTCTCAGTCCAACATCAGGTGCAGCTTGGAATTAGAAAATTATCGGTAAGGGATGTGAGGACATTCTATCAAGAGAAAGGGATATTGGCATTATTTTGATTTGATGACGATGAGGGAAGCCATAGGTTTTGTGGATAACCATATAAGATTTATTTAGCATAAGTGAATGGAGCCAGTATTTTTTTTGTTTGCCATCCTTCTTCTTCCCTGTGTTATTTTCTTATGTTACTAGTATAAGCCTTAAATATTGCATTAAATAGTAAGATTAATATTATAACTAAAATATTGTATTATGTGTACATATTTTTTCAAATAAAATTTGCAGGTAGAAAGACAGAATTAAGTCACCAAACCCACAGTTGAGCTAAAATCTTAGAAGAAATTATGGAAAAATCACCAAATAAAATAAAAGATAATTAAATAAACTCCATAATATTAGAGTAGGAGTGTTTTACCTATGATGTATAACAGCTTATCAATTACTATTTTATGAAAATCAAGTCATAACCCACAAGTAGCTTCTGGTTTTGATCTTTCTTTCATCATTATTATGTGATAATAATAACAAGAATCAATACTAATTTCAGCCCCATTTAAATTGAAAAGTTGTTTCTATGTATGTTAGAATTACTTAGTAAATTAACATTCCATATATATTAGTCATTCACAATGTGACAGGCATTATGTTATATTTAGAAATCTGATATAAATGAAATCGAAACCCTTCTATGATAGGCTCATTATCTAAAGCAAGAAACTTGCTTCAAATGAGCAGGGAGCCATGAATGCCCTTTCAGCAGGTCCATGAAGTCAAGGCTACTTTTATATTTATATTAAAACATTACCTGTAGATCTTAAAAGTTTTCATCATAAGAAAAAAAATTTTGTAACTATGTATGGTGATAGATGCTAACTAGATTTATTGTGACGATCATTTTACTGTATATATGAACATTGAATCATTATGTTGTACACTTGAAACTAATATAGTGTTATACGTCAATTACCCCTCAATAAGAAAAGAAAAGAAAACCAAGGTAAAGAAAAAAGAAAGTAATATTTTGCTCTAATGGCAATTTAACAAGAAGAAAATATTAAGTAGTATTTTTCTTGTCCTCATAAGCAATTCGATTACTTTGCAATAAAATAAAAGCAAGAATACCCCACATTATTCGCCCTTTCCATGACAGTGTACAGTGAAGTTTTTCAGAGGCTGTATTGATATGTGATATCACAATAGATTGAAAGTAACAGCAGATATGAGAATCTAGGTCTTTTCTTTAAGCTAGACATTAAGGAGATTTGTAAAACATGTAAAACAATAGTCTCCTTAATTTTGTTTTATAAAATATAGTTATTTTCATAAAATTATGTTATTTATGTTAACATGTAATGAATTTTTCTTCTTATTTTAAATAAAGGCATAATTAAAATTTTTCTCATTTTAATTTCTAATATGACATATATTGATAGATGTATCTCAAATTATGGAAAAAATTGGTAAGCCTCAATAATTTTTTTTTTTTTTGTGAGGAAGATCAGCTCTGAGCTAACATCCATGCCAATCCTCCTCTTTTTGCTGAGGAAGACGGGCTCTTAGCTAACATCTATTGCCAATCCTTCTCCTTTTTTTGTTTTTCCCCAAAGCCCCAGTAGATAGTTGTATGTCATAGTTGCACAACCTTCTAGTCGCTGTATGTGGGACACCGCCTCAGCACGGCCAGACAAGCGGTGCATTGGTGCGCGCCTGGGATCCAAACCTGGGCTGCCAGTAGCAGAGCGCACACACTTAACCGCTAAGCCATGGGGCTGGTCCCCTATGAACCTCAGTAATTTTTAAATGTGTAAGTTTCCCTAGAACAAAGTATTTTAGAATTGCTGAACTAGAGAGAAACATACTTAATTACAAATTCATTTGTTCATAAATTCTTTACCTCCAGTTATTAATCTAGTTGCTAAATATCACACAATTACACACACACACAAAAGCTTCATACTTATTGGAGCTTTCCTTCTAGTTGAAGAAGACAACTTATGGTTAGGTAAGACAGGAACAGTGTTAGAGTTAAGAAAGAATTGCTATATCTTTAGAAAAAGGAATCTTATTGATCAATTTCTATGAAGTTAAATAAGAAAATAGCATCGTTTTGAGATGATTTTTTTACATTAGAATTAAAGAAATGAGGTCAATCTAAGGGTTCAGAATTTAAGTGTGAAATAGTTTAAGATCGCATTGATAAAACCTTCTTCATAAAACCTAGGTAAACATTTGGTTGAAAGCTTTTTAAAAGTGAAGTAAACACTGGAGTAAAAGAAGGTCATTCAAAATCTTATCATTCTTCTCTGAAGGCAAAAAATGGTATCTATTGGAATTTGACTTACAAGTGAGACCATGAGTTCATTTGGAGTCTATTTATTTACATGGGAAATCAAACAGAGTATGTGGAGTGTTTAGCTCTTCTTATCAAGGTCGTTTGTTTAATTAGTGTGCAAGGACTAGAATGGAGATTCTCATAAGGACCAATCCAAGGTTTATTCTACAACAAGGCACCATCTTAGTGTCCTTTCACTATCACATTTGGTTTGCCATAAATGTTGCCAATTATAAATAATATTCTAGAAGAATTTATATATTAAGAAAATGTAATTCTACAATTACACATGAATTTTAATGAAAAAAGAAAGTTGGCATTGAAGAATATAATCAAATGTATAGTAGAGAAAAAAGCAAATTGAAATCCAGGAGCTGCTAGAATATTGGGTAATTTAACCATGAAAACCGTCAATAATTCACATACACAATCATTGAAAATGATACATATACTCATTGACAAGAAAAGTGAAAAGATATTTAAAATGTTCAGTGGAGCCTGGTTGGTTTATAACTGTAGGCAAGGAACTTCTGATTTCAGCGTCGACATTTCAGAAGCCTCACAACTTCCACGGACAAGGAAGTCCTTACAAGTAAAAGCAGAACAAACTGAAATCAACAATTTTACTTGGACCCCCTCAGAGAACCGAGGTCACAGGACAAACCTCCATCCCTCATTCTGGAGAGATGGGCCAATCTAGAAATTCACAGCCAAGAGTTGCTCACTTGGAATAGAAGCCTCTGGAGCCATAAATAGGTAGGAACAGTTAAATGATAATTTTGATGAATTGTTGGAAGCTGAGAGTAAAATAGATTGAAATTGAGATTCATCTGGGGGCTGCAGGTTTAGAGTGACCCCCCCCACACACACACAATTTTGTGGGATTTTACCTCCAGAAACCCCATAAGGTTATCTTTGTGAAGATTTAAGAAAGATCCCTGCCCAGCTCTGGCAGGAAGAAGGGGAGAGCAATCCTTGTGAATATGTCCAATGCCCTTTCATTACTAGATCCTACAGCCCAGGAGCAAGACTTTACTGGGGCCTTGTCCCAGAGACTTAGGCATTCATTTCACCACAGTTCCCTCTAGTCTTGCTATCTCAATGAAAAGAGGAAAAAGTTATACTAGAAGAAACATTGGTGAAGGTCACAAGCCAAAGATATAAGTCTACTAAAAGTCTGAAATTAAATTGGAAAATCTCATAACACATCCCTCCTCTACATGTTACCACCACACCAACAGGGCTACAATATAATAATAGTGAATTACAGCTGAAAAAAGCTACAAGGCAGAGACTCTTTCTGGCAAGAACTACTAAGGGAAGCCAGAAGTCAAGAATGGAGACAAAAACAAGACACTAGAGGAACCTGAAGTCACTATATCTAGTGCAAATACTAAACAAAGCTCAACTCCTAACCAGATTAATATACATCCTTACACTAGAGGCCTATTTAATTAGCTCCTGTTCTCCAATAAATGAAGTCTGGCTTTCAATAACAACAAAAATAAGACCTTCCGAATGAGCTTAGATGTCTGCAGTGTGTGAGACAGAACTGAACTGATTTGCCTGAAGCAAGTGAAATGACTGCTCTCCTGTTATTTGAAAGCTTTTCGTTTACATCTTACATGTCCCTAAGAAGCCCCACAAACCTATGATGGTTATCTCCCAATGATGCCAGATGGGATCAGCACAGCCTCTGCTGCTAATTGCTAATGCCTATAAAATAATCCCTGAAAAGGAGAGTCATTTAAGAGTTCTTTGGACTTCATCTTCAAAAGTAGCCAAAGAATTCAAGTGACAGTGAGTTTATCCCGGAAAATCTTGGGCAGTTAGTGAAATTAGAGGCTAACAACATTCAGAACTCCAGTTTAGGTGATCTGGGTATAGCTCATGTGTTGGCGGGAATGCAGTGATTGTAAATTGAAAGTAATTAACATGTACATGCTCTGTTGGGGGAGACAAGGGGAAACAGGTGCTCAGCCTAGAAGAATGTTTCTCAGTGGATTTCCTGTTAAGTCAATGTGTCTTGGGCTTAAATTTTGAAGCGCAAATAAAAATGTAAAAAATAAAAATAAACAAACAAAAGTAGAGTATGGTAAGCAGTCAATTTTCTTAATTCAATTAAATAATAACTGTATTGAGGGCAAGAGTGAAGGATAGTAATTGTGAATCTGCTGATTCAGAGAATATCCAGTACAGTAGTCTTAAAACATATTTAAATATCTCTTACATAACTTCCTAGTATTACTTGCCTCACGTTTATATATCTTTTTATTTATTTATTTATTTTCCCCCCAAGGCCCCAGTAGATAGTTGTATGTCATAGTTGCACATCCTTCTAGTTGCTGTACCTGGGACTCGGCCTCAGCATGGCCGGAGAAGCAGTGCATAGGTGGGCGCCCAGGATCTGAACCTGGGCGGCCAACAGCGAAGAGCGCGCTCTTAACTGCTAAGTCACGGGGCCAGCCCTATATATCTTTTTATACATTTTGAATTAGGAGTATCTAGGCATCAAAAACTAAAATTATCTTTAAAACTATGTAAATATATACATTTTTAGTTATGCTATGTATTGTACCTTTCCATCATTAAACAATCAATGAATATCAGATATTTCAAATAGGAAACCTAGACAGAAAACTTAGGTAGAATAATCCTGTTTATATAATTTCCTCTATAAAATATGATCCCAAATGCATAATCAGGAAATGCTATTTCCTAAAGTGGAGCTTGGCCCCAGTGCACAACTCTCTTTGATTGAATTTCCGTTGGCAACTCTTCTCTGTATGATTCTAAGAGAGGGATAGATTAAATATGACTTTACAGAGGGTTCATTTTCTCCTACTTCCAACTAGGATGATTACATGTAGAGTTATTCTATCCTTGCTTTTAAAGAAAACCCTATTTTAATAAATAAAAATTTAAAAAAGCTCTTAGCTCTAGAGGGAAAGCCATCTATCTTCCAATATGAAAAAATAGGGAATAAATAACATCATCGTTTATGAAACATTCCTGTTAATATTAATATCCCACCTTTAATCGGTTCCTCTGGACATTCAATCAACTCAACGTATTCAATTTCACTGAGAACACAACTGTGAATATACCCAAAAGTTTCAAAGAGTATAACTGTTAAAAGTGCAGACAGGAAATTATGGTCATTAAGTCTCATACAGCTTCAGCTACTTTTGAAAGTATTTTGACATCCTGTAACTATATTAAAGAACCATTGACATAAAAATTGTATGTTAAGTTAAACTGTATTATTTATTTTTTTAGAGAAGCCTTCATCTTTGACAGGGAATAGTTTCAAAGGAAACACTGATATGATTTAGGATACTTCTAAGTGTACGTGTGCTGTACTATTTTCCTGGAGTTTTAGGGGAAGATATTCTATCCAAAGATTTTATTTTCAACCCTTTAAAAACCTCAGGCCCTTAAAGAATGCAGATAAGAATATTTATTGCCACCTCTATCATTTGACCAAATCTATGCCATTAAGCAATGAATAAGGATATAATATTACTCAGATTCTGAGAACGAAAGTTGTTTTCATTCAGAATAGCTATGTCTATGAAACATTCTCCTTTAGAATAAATACCAGAAATTCCATTCATATGTCAACACAACTATACTAATATCATCAAATTGCATGGAAAACTACAATACTCTCTAATTCCATTATATCACTTCTTCTTTTTTCAAGTCTCAGTTCCATAAACTGTCCACTGAGATCACCCTACCAATGCAGGTGTGGAGTCTAGGTTTGCATATATTTGCTTCTCTTTCCATAACTTGTGACTCTCAGAATCATCAAACAGTTGTTTACACAGGGCCTTCAACTTTTCATCATTTTATAATTTTCCAATTCAGATTTCCTAATTTTGAAATACTACCAATATCATTTAAAATGAACTAGAAAACAAGTTCAAAGGCCATTTTTTATTTTGAGACAAGAGCATTAGAAATAAAACAAAAGCTGCATGCTGTTTAGTTCCTAAATGGGAATCCATACGTGAATTACTACTGCAAAGAAAATTACCATGAAAAAGAATTTGAAATATTTAGGTTATTTTTAAAACTCAGCTAATAAAGTGACTAGGGGACCATCCCAAATTTTACCAAGATACAGCATTACTCCACAGGAATTTTTGGATGTTTTCCCAATAACCTAAGTAAACAGTGTGTGTTTTTGCTAGTCCTGTACCTAATATGAATTTGTTTTGCATACTTTTTCTTTCCAAAGAGAAATTCTTACTATACACACAGTCACATATTTACAGTCATAATATTTCAATTTGAAAGTGGTTTTTTTCAAAATATTCCCAATTGAAAGTGATGGAACTCTATTGTTTTTGAAACTATATAAAAATAATATTCGTTAACTTAATATTCTACTCTACTGTTATACCGTGAGTATTGGTCAGAGGTTCTGTACTTTCAAATACATTACCAAATAAGCTAAAACAATGAAAATCCCTTTATGTAAATTTGCTTTGCTCTTCTTATTTTTTGTTTTGTTTTGTTTTGGTATAAATTGCTGTATACAGGATTTTTTGTTGTTGTTCAGGTAAAATATTTATAACAGCCTTGATTCATGTTTACAAATTTTATTCTAGAAAGAATTTTCAAATCAACTTATAGTTTTAACTGTATCATTTTACTTGTATTCTATTTGTTATTGAATGATTGCTTTGTTTTAATTCATGTTATTTTATAGAGCATATTGTTGGATTTAGCTCTTTTGAAATGAGAATTTGTGTTACCATATAAAACCAGATCACTGTGGTAAACATGATTTGCAAGGTGTGTATATTGCATTATTTTTGTAATGTTTTAGTATAAGATTTTCACTATCATATTTATCTTATGTTACAATACCAAAATTAAGTGTGAAAATATCCACTTCTGGAGAGGATGTAGTAATCACAGCAGGCCAATCAATACTTCTACTGAAATAATTAGAAGAAATGAATACATTTAAAAAATTACATTGTAGAGCTATTTGAGAGACACGTACCTTCAAACAATTTAATCAGAGTCTACCATCAAACAATTTTCAATTGCAAAGTAAGAGCTTTAAATTATACGCTCCTAATCCCTCTGTTTTACTTTTGGTGGCATTTTACATTTATATCTTATATAATACCACAATGCATTAATATTTATTCTTTATATGGTCACTTAACTTTTAGAGCAATAATAATAATAATAAATGTTATTCATATTTAAATTCATTTCACCCATTTCCTAAGATATTCATTTCTTTGAATGGATCCAAGTTTATATCTGTATCATATTTCTTCTTCCAGAAGATCTTCCTTTAACATTCCTTATCTACTGGTAAGAAATCCTCTCAGCTTTTGTTTATATGAAAGAAAGTTTCATATGTCCTCCATTTAAAAAGAAAAATATTTTCATTGGGTATAGAATGTCCACAGAATGGGAGAAAGTATTTGTAAATTATATATGTGATATAAGGTTTGTATCTAGAATATACATTTAAAAATCTTACAAATCGATAAAAAGTCATAAAACCTCACCTAAAAAGGGGAAAATTTTTGAACAGATACTTTATCAAAGAAGATAGATGGATGGTAAATACTCAAGTGGAAAACTGTTCATCAGATTTAGTCTTTATGATAATAAAAAATAAAATCACAATGGCATACCACTACAAATCCTCTAGAATGGTAAAAATGTAAAATGATTGTCTGTACAACTGTTGGCAAGGATGTGGAGCAATTGTAACACTAATATATGTATTGTAGAGATGATTGCATAAACACTTTGGAAGACAATTTTACAGTTACTTAGAAATTTAAGTATTTACCTACCAAATTGCTTACCTATTATACTCTAAACATTTACTCAAGATAAATGAATACATATGTCCATTCAAAGACTTGTTTTACTGCTGCTTTATTCATAAAAGCAAAAACCTGGAAACAGCCTAACAAATTTTGGTTTATTCATAAAATGGAATACTACTCAGCAATGAAAAATAATGAACTGTTGATAGACACAAGGATAAATTTCAAAATACCGGTGTTGAGTTTTAACAAAGCTAAAAATGACACACACTGTACAATTCTATTTATATAAAATTCTTAAAAACACAATCTAATCTATAGTGACAGAAAGCAGATCGTTGGTTGCCTGGAGTCAGAAGGTGGGAGAGAGAAATGGATTATAAAGGGCTATGAGGCACAAGAAAACTTCTTGTAGTGATGTATATGTTCACATATGCCAAAATTCATCAGGCTTTATTTTTAAAATATGTGTATACTATTGCAAAAATAAAGGTTGAAAAACCCCCTAGGAAATAAGAAAAAATATTTCAGTAATCTTTTTGTAAAAATAAAGAAACTTAAAAAAGTAAAAAAGAAAAGAGAGAAACTAGAATAGCTAAAACAATTTTGATTTTAAAAAGTTGTAAAGCCCATATTATATAATTATCAAGACTGTGTCATACTGGTAAAAGCACAGACACATGGAATCAAGAAACAGAACAGAGACTAGAAATGAACCCATTTATAAGTAGTCAATTGATTTTCAACAAAGTCAAGGCAATTCAGTTTAAAAAAACTGTCTATTCAAAAAAGAGTTCTGAAATAATTTTGTATCCATAAGAGAAAAAACATCTCAATCTATAACTCACTGATTTAAAAAAAAAAAAACAAATTCAAAATGGATCATAAATCTAAATGAAATACCTAAAACAAGGAAACACCTAGATGAAAACATTGCAGAAAATTCTTTTCAACTTTGGTTTGGCAAAGATTTTTTCTTAGATAGAACACAAAATCTACAAATCATAAAAGAAAAAAATCAACGAGTTAAACTTCACAAAAATAAAGAAAAATCTTTTTTTTGAAGAACTGTTAAAAAATGAAAAAATGAGTCAATAATAGAAAAACATCTTGAAAACACATATGAAAAATCATTTGAATATATATCAATAATAATATAAACAAATGAACAATGAGAAAATATTTGAACAGACACTTCACAAAGGAAGATATATGAGTGGTAAATATATGCACATAAATAGGTTCAGCATCATTATTCATTAAAGAAATACAAATTAAAACCAAACTCAGATACCTCTACATACCTAATAGAATGGCTAAAATATTTTTTATTTTTTTAAATAGCAGTATCAATTGCTGGTTAGTAGGCAGATAAATTAGAAATTTCATACACTGTCAGCAGGAATACAAGATTATGGAGTCTCTTGCCAAAGTAGTTTGGCAACTTCTTAAAATTAAACATACAGTTATCATATGACCCATCATTTTCTTTCCTAGGAAATTACTCATGAGGAAGAAAATCTGTGTCCACAAAATAACCTGCATGTGAACGTTTATAGTCAATTTATTCACAATTAACAAAAACTGAAATCAAAACTAATATCCAATTGATGAATAAATAAGTATGCCGTGGTACAAAGAAATATTACACAGCAAAAAAGTAAGGAAGCCATGCAACATGGTTCACGTGTGGTCAACATGTATCACACATGATCCAAGGTATCACAAAGGTGATACACCATACAACACAACACACAACACCATATAATACACACACAACACCACAGATAAGTCCCATGCACTGTGCTCAGTTAAAACAGCTGGACTCAAAAGTCTACATATATATGAGTCAATGCCCTTAGCATTCTGGAAAAGCCAAACCAGGCCAATGATTTCCAGGAACTGGGGTGGTGGAGATGACCACCCAAAAAGAGACACAAACTTTTTTTGCTGTGATCGAAATATTCTGTATTTTGATTTTTTTGGTGGTTAGACTACTGTATACCTTTTTTCCCACAATTTATAGGACTACACATCTAAAAAAATGTATTTTACTAAATATAAAGTATGTCCAAAAACTCTGGCTTAAAAATATCTAGCAAGGGGCTGGCCCCGTGGCTTAGTGGTTAAGTGTGTGCGCTCTGATGCTGGCGGCTGGGGTTCGGATCCCGGGTGCGCATCGACACATGGCTTCTCCCGCCATGCTGAGGCCGCGTCCCACATACAGCAACTAGAAGGTTGTGCAGCTGTGACATACAACTATCTACTGGGGCTTTGGGGGAAAAAAATAAATAAAAAAAAATTATAAAAAAAAAATATCTAGCAAGACTGGTCAGGAGAAAGACAGAAAGAGAGAGAGAGAGAGATTTCAGTTACTAATATCAAAATAGAAAAAAGAATACATCATCATAGACAGATTCTATAAATTATCAAAGAAGAAAAAAGAGAATTTTAAATGCTTTATGTTAATACATTTGGCAACATATGTAAATCAGATAAATTCTTTGCAAACACTCTCTTACCAAGACTGAAATAAGAAAAAAATAAAATTTAGAAATCTAGAATGGTCCTTTATCTGATAAAAAGTAATTTCCTAATTAAAATAGTTTCCACAAAGAAAATCCAAGACTGGATGGCTTAACTGGTCTAACGATCTGAATATTTTGGGATGAAATACCAATGAAGTACACACATTTTCAAAGAAAAGAAAAAAGAAATGAACATTTCTTGCATCGTTTTATGAAGTCTAGATATGCCTCAAGGTGAGGGCACCGTGTGGTAAAGATCTTTCACTACCACAACAAACAACTAGAAACATAGACCAATTTATATAAAAGCAACTATTTTCAAATAGTTGTTGAAACATCACTTTGTGATGACATTGGACAAAGATAGCCATCTACAAGTCAAGGAGAGAGGCCTTAGAAGAAACCAATACTGCCAATCCTTGATCTCAGACTTCTACCTTCCAGAATGGCAAGAAAATAAATTTCTGTTGTTTAAAACCACCCAGTCTGTGGTACTTTGTTATGGCAACCCTAGCAAATGAACAAACATTGCAGGACTGTGATCCTAAAAAAAAAGTAACAAGGTAAATCCTATTATCACCAAGTCTTTCTGCCTGTAACAAATTTCTGGGCTGTAGCACATGAAGAAGTAATTAAAACAGCATTGCTGTCCCACTAACTTGAGGACACAAATATTGTAGTTTTTGGAGGCTAAAGGAGATGGGATTTGAAGGGTAGACTACTAAAGAGGAGGAATCTATGAAGATGCAGAGATCCAAAAATCTTTATACGTGTCTTCTTGAGTCTTTGGCTGAATATGAAACTGCACGTATGTACAGGGAAACTCCATGAATCCCAGCAAACAATCATCACTGAAGAGATATAAGTGAAACAATCCTTCAAACTATCTTGCAAGAATAGAAGATGTTTTAATTCTGTCCAGCCAAAGAAGAGATACCTTGTTAAACACTCAATGTAATTACCATAGACCATAAAAAAGTCATTCATTAATGTTAGGGTTTAGCTAGCCTTAAAGTAATGTCTGCTCTTAGATACATATTACCAAATCTTAATATAAATGTTGAAAGGATCAACATGATTTCCAAGTAACTAATCTTCCTGCTAATATAACTTCAATACTTGATAAAGGAAGCCACTATTATACAAATTCACAAAAATATAATAGTAACAATGACTAGATTTAATAGATTTACCTAAGAGAAATGAAACCATATCACATGAAGGCTTGGTCACAAATGTTCATGGTAGTTTTATTCATAAGTGCCAAAAAAAGGAAACAACCTAAATGTCCATCGAAAGTTGAATGAATAAAAACATTTTAGTATCTATGCAATGGAATACCAGAAATGAAAAAGAATTAACACTTAAGGGTGAATCTCAAAATAGTTATGTTGATCATCTTTTCATGTAACTGCCAATTCCTGTATCTTCTTTTGTAAAGTGTGTGCTTAAATATTTTGCCTATTTGTATTGGGTTGTTTTTCTTCTCATTAATGATTTTTAGGAGTTCTTTATATATTCTGGATATTGTCATTTGTAAGAAAGGCATTGAGTTAAATAATAAACAAAAATCAATGCATATTGTATGATTGCATCAATAAAAATTCTAGAAGTAACAACCAATTCTATAGTGACAGAAAGCTTATCAGTGTATTTCTTTAGGAATGCTCAGTTTGAGAGCATGCACATAGATTATTTGTGCATTTATTTGGAGAAAGGTATTACTGATCTCCCTTGACACCTCATATCTGAAGATTTTCTACCGAGAGTTTGAAGGAAAATATCATTCACACCAACAGTTTGTATAGAGATTTCTACCGAGAGTTTGAAGGAAAATATCATTCACATCAACAGTTAGTATAGAGAGTCACTTAATTTCCGCATTCTGGATTGTATAACGGTATATCCTGGTTTTATTTTGTATTTCCCTAAAGGGTAATTATATTAAGCAGCTTTTCGTGTTATTATTTGGGGTATCTTCTTTGACGAATTATCTGTTCAAAATTACCCATATTTCCATGAGGTCATTTTCTTAATACTGAGAGGTAAAAGAAATTGATACATTATAGGCACCAATCACTTGTCAAATATATGTTTGGCAAATGTTTTCTCCCAGCCAGGGGGTTGTCTTTTCATTTTCAGAACTATGAGAGAATAAATGTCTGTTGTTTTGATGTTGTTAATTTGTTATAGCAGTCCTAGGAAACTATTAAAACAGCTGAAAGAGCTACAAGAAACAGACTTTCTCTGAGGATGATTTATTACTAAGGGAAGCCCAAATTCAAGAGCAAAGACAACAACACAGACATGAGAGTAATTTAAAACCATGGGCAGCTATTGATAAAGCAAATAATGAATAAGAACAACTCCTAGACAGACTGATGTAAATCCTCACAGTAGAGGCCGGTTTACCTTAGTTCCTAATACTGGATAAATCAGGTCTGGCGTTCAATAACAACAACAGCAACAAAAATATATGGCACACCCAAAGGAAGAAACAGTGTGAAGAGACAAAGCAAACACCAGAACCAGACTCAGATATGACACAGATATTTGAAGTATTAGGCTGAGAATTTAAGATAACTATGATTAATATATTAAGAGATATAATGAAAGAGCTAGCATAAAAAAACAGATGGGTAATATAAACAGAAAGATGGAAATTCTAAGAAAGAATCAGAAGGAAATGCTAGAAATCAAAAGCAATATAACAGATATGAAGAATGCCTTTGATGGGCTCATCAGTGGACTGGACAAGGCCAAGAAAAGAATTAGTTGCATGAAGATAAACCGATAGAAATTTCCTAATTTGAAATGCAAAGAGAAAAAGAATGGAAGAAAGAGAACAGAACTTTGAAGAAAGGTGGGGCAATTTCAAAAGATGTAAAATACATGCTGATGGTGAAATAGAGGAAACAGAAAGAGAAAATGGAGCAGGAGAAATACTTGGAGTAATAATGGCTAAGAGCTTTTGAACTGAGTGAGAAATACCGAACCACTGTGGAAGCTCAGAGAATAGCAAACAGAATAAGTAAAACAAAACGATACCCCTCCCCCCCAAAAAACTCTACATTTAGGCATATAATATTCAACTGGCAGAAAACCAAAACAAAAAGAAAACATTGAAGAAGGCCAAAGGGAAAAAAACAATTACCTATAAAGGAACAGGAACAAGGATAAAAATTACCATGAACTTTACACCATAAATCATACAAGCAAGTGGAAAGTGAATTGGGGTATTTAAAGTGTTGAAAGAAAAATACACCAACCTAGAATTCTATATGCAGCGAAACTGTCCTTCAGAAATGAAGGAGAAATAAAGACATTCTCAGGCAAACAAAAATTGATGGAATTTATTGCCAGCAGACCTACTCTGTAAGACATATTAATGATTTTCTTTAGGCAGAAGGAAAAGTTAGAGGTCAGAAACTTGTATCTAAACAGAGAAAGAAAGAATGTTCCAGAAGGAAAAAGAAAATGTTTCATTTGTCACTCATAATTTGTTTAAAGAATAGCTTTATTTAAAGCAGTAACAGTAACAATGTATTGGATGATTATAGTGTATGAATAAGTGAAATGAATGACAGCAATATAGTAAGTGATGGGAGAGGAATTGAGAATACTGTTATACATTTCCTCTGCTACACAAGAAGTAAAATAAAATCTGAAAGCAAAATTAAAACCTGTGAAGGCAGAAAAATAAGTCTTTGGCAACAAATAGAATACAGTTACAAACTGATTGATACTAATCCAAATATATAAATAATCATTTTAAGTAGGAGAGGTAAATATACCAATAAAGGACAGAAATTGTCACAATGGATAAAATAAGGAGACCTAACTATATATTGTTTGCAACAAACCCATTCTATATTTACAGATTCAGATAGGTTAACTATAAAGGGATGGAGAAAGATATACCATGCTAACACTGATGAAATGAAATCTGGGGCAGCTATATTAATTTCAGACAAATCACACTTCCATGCAAGGAAAATTATCAGGGGTAAAGAAGGGCACTACAAAATGATAAAGAAGTTAATTCTTTAAGAAATCATAATCATCCTAAATTTGTCTGCACCTAACAAGGCATCCAAATATGTGGAGCAAAACTGATAGAATTGGAAGTAGAAATATAAAATCCACTATTTTAGGTGGAAACGTCAACATTCCCTTGTTCATAATTGACAGATCGAGGATGAAGAAAATCATTAAAGGTACAGTTAGTTTGACTTGCACTATCAATTAATTTGATCTAATTGATATGTGTATAACACTTCCATTAAATAGCTGGAAATTAAACACCACATTTTTAAGTAAAAATCAATGATCTCAGCTTCCGTGACACTGTGATTCATAATAAGAAATATGTCTTTGTCCCTATTTCTGGCAAAGATCTCCTTAAAACCCATGGGATCTCCTATGTGATGAAAGCGATAAAAATGGCAGATATTCATAACAAACCACTTCAACTCCAGGAGATGACTTTTGGAAAGCACTTTGGAACAGGACTGGTCACGAGAAAGACCAAGTGATTAGAGGGTTGGAACCTGCAGCACCCCTCACCACACACACACACACACACACACACACACACTGAGGGGAGAGGCACTGAAGATTGAGTTCAATCATCATCTGCCAATGATTTAATCAATCATACCTATGTAGCGAATCCTCCATAGAAACCCCAAAGAATGGAGTTCAGAGAGCTTCCAGGATGGTGAACATGGAGGTGCTGAGAGAGTTGCGCACTTGGAGAGAGCATGGAAGCTCTGCCCACTTTTCCCATACCTTGCCATATGCATTTCTTCCATTTGGCTGTTCCTTAGTTATATCCTTTTATACTCAACTGGTAATATAGTAAATACAATGTTTCTCTGAGTTCTGTGATTTGCTCTAGCAAATTCATCAAATGCAAAGAGGGGGTCATGAGAACCTCTGATGACCTCTGATCTATAGCTAGTAGGTCAGAAGCACAGGTGACAACCTGGACTGGTGATTGGTGTCTGAGTTAGGGGATTGAGGACAGTCTTGTAGGACTGATCTGTTAACCTGTGCATAAGTAGTAGGAGAATTGAGCTGAATTGTATGATATCCAGCTGGTGTTCGAGAACAGTTTGGTGGTATTGGAAAATAATATGTATTGGAGCTTCCATCTCAGGAAACTAAAGAAAAAAGAATGATTTAAATCTAATGCAAGCAAGAAAGTAATAATAAAAATTAGAACAGAATTCGGTGAATTTGAAAATTGGAAAACAATAGAGAAAACCAACATAACCAAAAACTGGTTATTTTTTTTTTAAATCAATAAAATTGATAAATCTCTAGCAAAACTAGCAAAGCAAAAAAGCAAAAAAAAAAAAAAAAAAAAAAAAACCCATTACCAATATCATAAATGAATGAAGCAGCATCCCTACTGATCTCATGGAAATGAAAAGGATAAAAAAGGAATTCTATGAACAACTTTATGCTCATAAATTTCATATCTTAAATGAAAGGGAAAAATTCCCTAAAAGGTACAAACTACCAACATTCATACAATGATAAGAGAAAATATTAAAAATGCATATCTGAAAAAAAAGCACTGTATCCAAAATATAAAAAAAATTTAAACTCAACATTGAGAAAACAAGCCAATTAAAAAAGTGGGCAAAAGATCTGAACAGACATCACCAAAAAAAATACATACATCATAAATAAGCATATAAAAAGAAGCTCAACATCATTTGTTATTAAAAAAATGCAAATTCAAACACAATGAGATATCATCATATACCTATTAGAATGACCAAAATCCAAAGACCAACAATAATAAAAGCTGAAAATCACAGAGTACAGGAACTCTCATTCATTACTAGAGGGAATGCAAAATGGTATAACCACAATGGAAAACATTTAGGCAATTTCTTATAAAACTAAATATAGATTTATCATATAATTCAGCAATCAGAGTAGTAGGTATTTACCCAACTCAGTTGAACACTTAACGTCCACAAAAACCTGCACACACACGTTTATAGCAGCTTATACATAATTACCAAAAACTGGAAGCAACCAAGATATCCATCAATATGTGAATGGATAACAAAATGTAATACATTCGTACAGTGGAATATTATTCAGTGATGAAAAGAAATATGCTATCAGACCATGAAAAGACATGGATGAAACTTAAACACACATTGCTAAGTGAGAAAAGCCATTCTGAAAAAGGTGCGTTGTGTATGATTTCAATTATATGCATTTTCAGAAAAAACAAAACTGTTGAGCCAGTAAACAGATCAGTGGTTCATTCACACTCAGAGGAAATGAGATAAATAGTTGAAGCATGGAAGATTTTTTAGGGCAGAGAAACTATTCAGTGTGATATTATAATGATACTTGTTTACTTCTAAACATTTGTCCAAACCTAAAGAACTTTACTGTCCAAAGAGCAACCTTAATAAATGCAAATTTTTAAAAATTCATTTAGAGTTTGGAGATTTCAAGGTGGAATGAAGAATGGGACAAAATAATCTAAACCTACTACAAATGAATGAAACAACTTCAGTAATGGAGTAGGGCAATAAAGTGATAATTTAACCAAATTGGAAATGAGTGGAGTCTATAAGATAAAGGCCATGGAACTGCACATAAGCACTGAATAGTGCTGTTTCCCATAGGGTACAGGCTAACTATTCGAATCTACTACACATACATACTAGAATTGAATAAGTAAGTAATCAGATGGTGGGTGCCTCCAGCCAGGTTTCTCATTGGAGTGAGAGTTTACAGAAAACTAGAGGAAGAGGATAAAATGATCCATACGTTAATGGATTCTAATCTATTGGAGACATCAGTATGAGCTTCTTTTAGCTTAATATAGACACAGATTGTTCCGTATAGCAATATCTCTAGATATACATACATGGCACTCCTGTAGCAATGAGCACAGCTAGTGCCCAGATCTTGGTTTCTAATACCATTCTCCAAAAAAACAAACCAGAGATCCCTGGACCAACTGCTGAATCTAGGTCCTAGGCAGGAAATATACAAGTTGATCTAGGAAATATACAAGTTGATCTAGGAAATGTCTGGTAGTGCAGAAAGCAACAAAAGGATTTTTTAAAAAGATCTCACGATGATAGAGTATGTCAAAAGGACCCAAGAACCAACTGAAAGATCTCCCAGTGGCCAAATACTTGCATAAAATAATTTAAGGGACTTCCGTTTCCAGCTCTACATGTAAGGAGCTTGAAAGTCACCACTTCATTTTAACAAGTAGAAAGCTGAACAGAATGAAAAACCAAAACCAAAACTTTTCTTGGATCAGTAAGAGAGGAGAGGACACAGGGCAAACCTCTGCCCCCAAGATTTGAGAGACAGACAAGCAAATACATAGAGTCACGGCTTATCCGAGGAGAGACTCATAACAGGGAAACTGTCCTGGGAACCAATGCCAGGGGAATAAAACTGGACTGGAATTGACAAATTGCTTGAGGCTCAGTGTGGACAAGTCTGAGAGTTAAAAACTCCATGGGGACCCGGTTACAGGGGAGCCCCACATTACTGTGAAATTTTCCTCCAGGAGCTCTACCAGGTTCCCCCAACGAATATCAGAGAAAAATACTCTTTTGCTCC
Source organism: Diceros bicornis minor (assembly GCF_020826845.1). NCBI lineage: Eukaryota > Metazoa > Chordata > Mammalia > Perissodactyla > Rhinocerotidae > Diceros > Diceros bicornis. Next base: position 23,933,337 of record NC_080766.1, read on the forward strand.
TGCAGGGAGAGGGTAAAAGCAACCATTTTGAAATACCCCAGAGCACTCTGTTCTTCGTAACAAGGCCCACCCTCAGGGGAAACTAGTTAACTGGATCCTAACTTGCTGGGGCATTATCAGAGCCTCACTGACCTAGGAGAAGGGAGATACCCAACTTTAGCCTACTCTAGCCTTCCTGTCCCACCTAAGGTGGGGAAGAAAAAAAATTGAGAAACACTTGTGGAGTTCACAGTCTAGAGGCACAGACTCATTAAGACTGAGACCTAATCATAGGACTATACAACGCTTATCCTCCGTGCGTATCTCACCCTCACATTGCCAAGGCCTGCTTATAGTGCTCCTTTTACCTAGTACACCATGTCCAGCTTTCAAGAAAAAATTACAAGGCACACCACAAGGCAAAACACACAATTTGAAGAGAAAGAGCAAGCATCAGAACCAAACATGGCAGGGATGTTGGAATTATCAGACCAAGGATTTAAGATAATTTAACATGAATCCATACCAATATAAATAAATTATGAAAATAAATAAATAGAAGAGATTAGACAAATCTTCTGTGCAGCAGAATTCCAAATATTGAATGTAGATACTCTGTTCTTACCAAGGTGGGACATAACTCCCTACTCCTTAAGTGTAGGAGGCACATCACGACTTCCCTACAAAGAGTATTGTATGGAAAGAGGATGAGTAACTTAACGATGGAGAAACTTGACAAACACTATCTCAGCCAGGTGATCAAAGTCAACACCAGAGGTCAAGTAATGTTTTTATAGGTACTCAATATGATGTGACAAGAATTATACGTTACTTCCATGGTCTTCCTTCCAAAAAAACATTACTGCAGTCTCGTCACAAGAAAAACATCAGACAAATCCCAGTTGAGAGGTACTCTTCGTAATATCTGACCAGTATTCCTCAAAACTGTCAATTTCATAAAAAACAAGGAATGTGCGAGAAACTGTCAAAGCGACAAGGAGCCTAAGGAGACCTGACAACTAACTGCAATATAGGATCCTGGAACAAAAATAGGACATTAGGGAAAAATACAGAAATCTTAATAAATTATAGTCTTTAATTAAAAATAATATATCAATATTGGTTCATTAATTGTGATAAATATACCATGCTGATGTAAGATATTAATAATAGGAGAAACTGAGTGTGGACCATATAGGAATTCTCTGTTCTATGTTCTCAATAATTTTGTAAATCCAAAACTATTATAAAAGTTTATTATGAATATATAATTTGACTATTTTTATTAAGAAAAAAATGATATGAATCAATACGAGCTTATTTTTTTCATTAACTTAAACTCTGTCATTTCAACATTTAATATCAAGCAAATATTGTTTCCTCACAGTCTCCCTTAACCTTGAATTGTTGATGGTTCTTCTCTTTGTTTCTATTGCTTACTAAACAGTCTTGACCTCTCTTTACTATATCTAATATAGCCACAAAAATGCAGTTATTCAGTTGTTAATCATACCCATCAATTTCTCTGAGAGTTAGATAAAACACTAAGAGAAAATAGATTTAATAAGGATAGACAGTGATTCAGTGTTCCAAAGATGCTATTAAGATAACAAATAATGCATGTCTCTTTGAATAGATGAAAAGGAAATTACTAAAAAATAAATAACAGTCTGCATTAGTTTTGTCTATGACATAGTTTAAACCACAGAGTTTGTTTTGCTTTCTCTAAAAGCTTCATATTTATAACTATTTCTTTTAATCAATTATGTTGCAGCTTCCCTCCAAGTGATTAATACAATTGGTACTTTTATATAATTACCAATGAAAAGGGATTAAACTTTAATACCAAAGAGCAAGGCATTTTATTTAGGTATGCATATATAGATATTTTTAATAATTATATAGATACATAAGTAAGTCCACAAGACGACTGGAATACCGTATATGTTAAAAAGTAGACAAGAGGAGAAATCGTATATGGAGCTTATTGAATTATAGGTCCATAATACAGAAGGGTGCTTATAATGCTTCAACTTTTGTTATTTTTCTGAGGTTTTAGGCCTATTGCATATATGAGCATTAATTCATAAATTACATTAGTAATTTTCTGAAAGAAATTGAAAAATGAAAAGTAAAAGTGAAAATCTAAACTTTAGAGGAAAGCAAGTAGAAACAAACAAGACAAATGAACAGCACATGGGAGTTCCTGCACAGTACTGTCTTATCGAGGAGGAAGAAAACAGAATAGGTACTAGTGGACTGTAACGCACAGCGCGCACACGTGCATGCGCACATGTACACACGTACAGACACACACACACACACACACACACACACACCCCTTATGCTCTTTATTTGCACTTCACTTTTTCTGCTCAATTTTTTCCTATTGTACAGATTTTTATAAACACTGGAGATGAGACTGTCCTTATTCATTTGTTGACCCACACATTCATGTATCGAGCAAATGTTATCTACATGTCTGCCATGTACCAGCTATCGTCCCAAGCACACATGATCCCTGCCCTCATGTAAATGTCTACTGATGTCTGTTCTAGCTGCTTAGAAGGATCATCTTTTTCCTCTTCTGCAAGGGCTTTGGGTGGAAACTTGATGTCATGACAGATCCTCTTTGGCTTTATCCAGAAGAAAATAGTTTGAGTGATAACTAGAAATGGTCCCCAACATCCTAGATGATCTCTATTCAAAGGTGAACTGCTTTTTCACAGGTCACGGGCCCCTTCAGAAGATGTAGCAGCAGCCTTAATAAAGCCTGGCTCTTTTACAGTCCATGTTCATGTACATTAAACAAGCACTTGAAGACAAAGCTCTGTAACAGCTTTCACTATTTCAGTATGACTCAGTAATGTATTGATTATAAAATAAAACCAGTAAACATACACATCAAAGGACTGGGATGTTAACATTTTGATTATAAAGGATGAGAAGTAAGAAGATTACTATGAATGGGTAAAACTAAGAATTTTATGCTTTATTAACCCAAATTGGATTGACTGTTGCATCCAGACATTTAAAATAAATTATAACAAGGTTATTTGTATAGACGTCACTATTTGTTTCTTTCTGCTGTAGGAATATGAACTAATGAGGTATTTATTCTTTCCTTCTCTGTTACCCAAAAAGGTAGCTAAGCCTAGGTGCTTAGGTGTTAGGACATAAATTTAGGGGCTACTAATAGCTTTTGTGTTGCATAGTTGAAAACTGAAAATTCTACAAGTTGGGATAATTTCCCCACCACGTAGCTTTCTTTCTGAAGCTGTGCTCTTGTGATGGACAGCTCCTACACTTACCAAAGCTTTTCAGTTCCCACTATTTGTCAGAAAACTGACATGAAGAAGGAGCAAAATTGACCATCATCAAGTTTCAGGAAACTCTTAAATGCTCTAGTTATTTCTTCTTTCTACATCTCCAGGAACAGACGCAAAATAACACGAGTGAGATTGAGTTTCTCACAACCAGGAGAGTGGCACTTGAACCTAATTATATTTGTATCAGAAAAAAAAAGATGAACTGTAATATTAACTGAATATGCATACTATGAAGAAAATTTATACCAATTAGAGAACAGTTTATCTGATTTTGGTTACTTCTGAGTTCTAATAGCTGTTGGTAACTGGATACACTGGGTCCTTCATCTGTGGGCCCAAGGTGACCCAATCAGAATAATAGGTTATGTAGCTTGAATACTGCATGTATCCTGTCCATTTATTTGGTTAATGTCATAGTGTAGTATGTGCTAGGTCTTTATAAAGCATTTAGGATACAACCATGTACAAAACATAAAAATTAGTCTTCTTTTGGATATTATCATCTAGTTAACAGAGACAGTCAACATGCAATTTAAACAACTGGGTAGGCAAGAAAACACCAGTTATTATAATTGCTTTGATATATGAAATCAAATAACAGGTGTAGAAAGAACCAAGCACTACCCTACGGTGGATGAACAGGAAGGGCCAGTTGGAGAAGGCTGCATTTAAGTAACTGTTAGAAAGAACTAGCTATTTAAACCAAATAACTTTTCAGGCAGGAGAACTAGGATGAAGGCCTTAAGATGATAAATTCAGTGCAATCAAGAACCAGAAAGAAAAGCAATGTGGCTGGACGGTTTAGCCAGTTGCGGTTTATTGAGTCATGAAGGGGAAGCTCAGAGATGTTTCAGGGATGTAGTCTTGGGCTAAGCCTTGATAGGTCTCATAGACTAAAATAAAGAGTTTGGATTTTATGACGAATGCATTTGAATCCACTGTATGGATAGTTTTGATTTGGCAAATAAAACAATATATCTTAGGGTTTCCAATGTTTATCTAACTACTATGTGAATAATGGGAAAGCTGGGAAGATAGCTAGCAGGTTACTGCATAGCATAGATGGTTATTAATGGTACCTTGCTCAAGAGCAAGTGTAAGAGGAGAGGAAGAAAGTGAGCATATTCAAGACATAATCTGGTGGAGAGAGATGTAGGTATTGCTGATATATTGGATGGAGGGGATAAGAGAAAAAGAGGAATACACGCTAACTCCCATCTCTGTGGTTTAACAACTGAGAAAAAGTCTGCCAAATTTTGAAATAAGGAATTTTTGGGGAATGTAAAAGTTTATTGGTAGTAATAATTTTATTTTACTATACTTAAGTGTGTAGTATACTTGTGTGAGGCCATGTGGAGTACAGCTGAAGTATTAAACGGAGGATATAAGAATCTAGTGTCCAGTGAAAGCCAGAGACATAAATTTGGGAAACATTGACGTATATATTGTATGCGAAATCATGTCTACGTGTGATTTAATAGAAGTAAAGTAAATATAGGAAACATTAAGGCTGAGGATGAAATCTTTAGGCACTTCACCATCAAGATTTTATAACGGAGAAGATAGTAAAAATGATTTAGGATATGTAGCTGGTGATATGGAGGGAAAAAAAAAACGGTACTGAGGGATTTGATATCTAAGAATAGAAGGTTATTTAAAAAGGAGGAGCACCCAATGCTGTTCTTAGGTCAAGTAAGTAGAACACAAAGAAGTGACCATTGCAATATGGAGGTCATTGGTTACAATGACCAGGAAAGTTTTTGGAATAGTTGGGGAGGAAGGTTGATTTATTTTGGCTTGATGATATAAAAAGGTAGGGGAGGAAGTATAAGCATTGATTAGACACCTTTGTGAAGAAGTTTTGCTGTGAAAGGAAGGAAAGAAATAGAAACAGTAGCTGGAGGGAATGTGGTGCCTATTTCTATGATGGCGAAAAAGTCAAGAGATAAACTGGTGGTGGAAGATGGTCTTCGACAAACAAGCAGTGGATGGTATCCACAGCACATGTGAAGAGTTTGGACTTAAATAGTAGCTGGGACGTTTCATTCACAGTAACAAAAAAGGAGGCAGACAAGTGTGGATTTAGATTAAGGGGTTTGGGTAGATCTGGTGATGAGGAAATGTGGGGAATTCTTTACCTAGGCATGTTCTACAGACCAAAACTAATGTGTTGCCACTTCAAGGGCCACCCTGTTCATTCTCAGTGTCTCTGGATGAAGATGGGTTCTAATTCCTGATATTTGTACCCAACCCCAAATTCTCTCCACCTGCTAATTTGTTCCTGTCAAATTAATGTAGTTCAAGTGTTGTTTGCAATAATTGTTAATTTTCTTTTCAAACACTGTTAATTCAAAAAGATTAAGAATAGATTTTTTAGAACTTATTTGTGATCTTTTAGAAAAAATATTTAAATTAATGAACTGTGGCTTAAGTTCATTGCTAATAGTATGGTGAAAATTGATAAAAAACAAAATAGAGAAAAATAGCAGCTGAGATGGATGGTAGTGACTGTTTTATCATTAAAATAATACCTTTCTGAACATACTAGGAAGCTGTGTACTTTCTGAAGTGTCCTTGCTGGAAAATTATTACAGAAGAAGAATAATAAAGTCTGTGTTTTTGAACTTCACCCCTTTCTTTTCACAATGTCAAAGCAACTCATATTTCTCTAGGAATGTTCAGGTGGAGAAAATGTACCTGGATGAATTATACTCCAGTGGGGAAGAGATCACTGATTTACTCTAACACTTCATCTGTGAGAATTTGCTCTTTTCTATTGAGGGTAGCGGATGAGAGAATGGGACTCAGCATTTTGCGCATTTACATTCCAGTCACGGAAATAATAGCTATATGGTATCTAGAATAGAAAGAGTGCTTTAAAATAAAGCCCTTCTCTCAAATATTAATAGTTTCCACTATAAAAATTGAAGATAGTTCTTCCTAAATTCACTGTTTCAGAGAACTGTTATTAGTTGAGTCAAAACTTTAAATGGCGTTTGTTGCAAAATAAACAATTGGTATACGGCATTTGATGAGAGGGATAGTCTGGGGATGGTTTATTGTGACAATGCAATCACTTTCAGGTATTAAATTCCAGGATGAAAACTATAAATCATTCACCTTGCCAGAGCGAAATTTGACTTATTCTTGTGGTCAACATGGGTACAGACACCAAGAGCAAATGAGTCAGAATAACTTGAAGAAAAAAGCCCTTAGGCAATAATGACGTATTTTTCACCTCTTGCATGAACAAATATGTTCAATCTTCTCTACTATCAATTCTTTAACTATATATTAGCCATGATTGTTTTTCCGTTATATGATATTTATTATTTTATTGTATTAAATGTATTTTATATGAATGAATTAAGTCTAGGGACATATACCAAGATTATAATTGGGTAGAAAAAGTGTACATTTAGCTTTTATCAAGATCATTTAAATTGTATCTATAATTGATAAATGTCCCAGTTGATAATTGTGTCCCTAATAACATGGCACTGATATCTTTTTGTTTGATTTTATAGGTGCCAAGTATAGTTTAATCCGCACAAGTTATGAAAACAATGGTATAAAGAACCACATAGTTGATTTGAGAGCTGAATTTCATCTTTATGCAATTACAGGACCTTTAAGGTACTCCAGAAAGTGTTTCTCAAATTTTAATGTGTGTATGAACCACATGGGATCCTGTTAAAAAGCAAATTCTGACTCAGTGTGTAGGAGGTGGAGGCTAAGATTCTTCATTTCAAACGCCTTGGTAATACCAATGCTGCTACTCTGTTGATCACAGTTTAAGTAGAAAATAAACCTAAGTATATATGCTTTACAATATCAATAGATTAATGAAGTAAAATATTTTCAGTACTGAGTGGTTAAATTTCAGCATAATTTTCGCCTAAATGAAAGAAACAAGAGGCTATTAAAAGTACATTTTCTAGGGCCGGCCCCATGGCTTAGCAGTTAAGTGTGCGCGCTCTGCTACACTAGAAGGATGTGCAGCTATGACATACAACTATCTACTGGGACTTTGGGGGAAAAAAGGAGGAGGATTGGCAATAGATGTTAGCTCAGAGCCGGTCTTCCTCAACAAAAAGAGGAGGATTAGCACGGATGTTAGCTCAGGGCTGATCTTCCTCACACACACAAAAAAAGTACACTTTCTAGTTCCCCTTTTTCTCTCACATTTCTTATTTCCATTTTAAGTAAATATCCAAATTACAAATACGTTCATTAATGACTCTTGCTGACTTCAAAATCTGCAGGACAGCTCAAAAATAAGAACATCTTTTACGACCTGTTTTTTCTGGGAATTGGTAACTTTTGTAGCCATTCTTTCAGTCATTCTTGCTCTGTTTTCCCTCCTGTGGAGGGATCTGACAGTGCATCCTCACCTTGACTTGTTGACAAACAGGAGAGTGGCAAAGATGAGTGCCCAAGACCGGAAGACTTAAAGACCACAGACAATCTCTTTGCTCTTTATTTTTTGGAAAATATTAAAATATCAATATTCACCATTATTCAAAATTTTCTTTCAATCACGTCAAGGCACTAAAAAGATTTATTCAAAACTAACAGCTGAATGGCTGAAGATATTCCATCTGGAGACTTTCAATCGACAACTCAGGAATGCTGATGCTTTGTAACTCTGTTAAGATGCAGGAAAATTTTAAAAATCTCTTTAAAAATTGTGTGTATATTGTATTTGCAGAAATTTTTAAAATATAAATCTTACATAGGATATAAAATATATTTTTATGTAATTTTTCTTCCCTTGAATTAACGTTTGCATGATAATAACTACCACCTGCAGATCTCACAGCAATGAAATGCCAGGTCAACAGCTGCAAAAGCAACAACAACAGCTGTAACCTGGTTTCCAGAAGAGTTGGAATCATCTTTCACAGGTACATTTCAAGTTGGTGTAAATACATAGATTGCCCTAAGGCTTCAACTTCTGTACAGAAGTCGTAAAGATAGTAGTATAACAAAAAGTTATATTTATCACATTTGAAAGCACAGTCTCTTTTGCTCCATCGTTATCTTCAAATGCATCATGTAGGCTTGATTAAATTTATAAAAACAACTGCTGCTACTGGAAAAATGTAAAAGTTTGAGATCTAGGGAGGTGGACACAAAAATAAGGCATATTTTTAAGCAAAATAATTTTTGTATATATGGATTATAAATGATTAGTAAATTGGTTTTTACATTGATTTATTATAAGTGACTAAGTTATAGTAGTGCTGCATCCTTTGCTCCTGAAGAGGTAACTTAGGAGGGGCACACTCGGGGGCTCACTTTCCCTCCCAGCCCTGCAACGCTTCCTACACCACATTCTTAACTAACTTTCACATGCAGAAAAACCTGTTCTCAGAATTCTTCATAAGCAATCTGATGAAATATTTTGCAACTATGATAAGTGGACTTTTCAAAGCAATAAAAAATAGAGTGCAGAAGATACTGTTTTCATGACAATATAGCAAAATAAATGTAAGGAAATATTAGATTATTCAATCTGCCATAATTAGTGCAAATAACTGAAAAGCTTATAAATATGAGCAAATCTCTTAATAATTTCATAATCCCTACCTATTTACTGTCTCTCTTCTCTCATTTTAAGTCCAAGAACTATCAAAAAAATTTTCCTCCCTGTTATTGATTTTAATAATCCTTAGTCTTAAATATGGTATTCGATAAAATGCATGGAAATGAATTTCAATATATTAAATTGTATTTGGCTATAAACAATTGCTAATAATGTACATTATTTGGGTTAGTAATTAACTGTAGAACTACTTTAACTAACGCTCTTTGAAATGAATCACTATACCTTCTCCATCATGTTCACTGGTTCACACATTAATTATATGTAATTTACATATTTGTTGAATCAATGAGTAGATGAGTAAATGAACGATTGTCTATCAATAAAATGAAGCTGGTTATGTGCTTATTTTGTCTAGCAACCACCTCAGGTCAATATTTATCATGTAATAGAAAATAATTTTCCCTTTTTGTTTCAGTCTTACAAAATTTTTCATGGTTAATTTCCTTTAGAATATTTTAGAAAATGTTATGGCATTTTTATCTTTCTTAGATGTAATATACTCTTTTAGGTTTAAGATTAAAAATGTGAAATGAATGGATATATAAGATTCTAGCCTAGTGGAATAAATAAATTATTTATAAATTATATGTGAAAACTGATTTAGATATTTTCAACAGTTTTTGTTTCATTTTACCCATCACTTCAAATTTAATCACAAAATATATTTGTCGTAACATTGGATTAGTCGTAATCATCTATGATGGTAGTTTTGAAAAAATGATGTAATTTGAAAGGCAGTTAATATCTATTTTTCCTGTCAGAGAGAATTTTATTTTATTTTTTTCCTGAGGAAGATTTTCCCTGAGCTAACATCCATGCCAGTCTTCCTCTATTTTTTAGTATGTGGACCGCTAGCACAGCATGGCCACTAACAGACAGTGTAAGTCCGTGCCCAGGAACCGAACCCAGGCTGCCAAAGTGGAGCACAATGAACTTAACCACTAGGCCACCGGGGCTGGCCCAAGAATTTTACTTTTGAGGTATTTCACGAGTCATCACTCATAAGAAAATGTCTACATTATAAAATCATTTAGAATCTAAGAGTGACTTCAACCATGATATTTAGGATTTTTATAACAAAATGTGAAATTTGACAATCAAAAACATGGTGGACGCTTTTAGTGGCCACAAGAGGCTAGGTCCTTTCTTGAATATGGAGATGATACACTGTAAGGTTTAAAGGGCAAAGAGTTTAAGTCAGTCATGTCTTTCTTTGAAAAATTATCTGTCATTCAGATAATTTTGTGCTTTGCATTATAGAGATATACGTTCCTTTGCCTCATGCATTTATCATATGGAATTTAGCAGTTACTGCTCCAGCACTGAAGATGAAATGCTGGAACCAGACCAGGAGTGAGAAACCTGTTATCCATAGGGCAGATTTAGAAACACATCATTCATTCATTTGTTTGTATTTAATTTTTGCTTTATAATTTATTTTTCCCAGCTTTATTGAGATACAATTGACACATAACATTGTGTAAGTTTTAGGTGTACAAAGGTGTACCCATTGATTTGATACACATATATTGTAAAATAACTACTACCATAGCCTTAGCTAACACCTGCATTGTGTCACATAATTACCATTTCTTTTTGGTGGTGAGAACATTTAAGATCTCTCTTAGCAACTTTCAAGTATATGATACAATATTGTTAACTATAATCACCATGCTGTACATTAGATCCTCAGAATTTATTCTTCTTATAAATCACCTTTAAATGTTTCCCCAGATGAAGTCAGGAACCAGGATAATTTGGCAGTTCTCTGTCATAGTCCAGGAAGTTCACAAGGGAGATTTTGCAAGATGATGACCAAAGTACAAAATAAGGAAAATATAAGAGACATCAAAATATAAATGTTTTGATTTTTCCTTTAAAAATGTTAGGTTTGAAGTCAGCTTTCTTCCAATTAATAAATTTATAAAATTTATATTAAAATATAGAAAATCATTAAAATCTAAACTTTTGTTCAAGTCAGTTTAATTTTCCTAACTGGGTAATTATCTAATTAATTTCCTCTCTATGACCTAAAATTCATTTTTAAGTTAATAATATATTTTTTACAACCGTTTGCCAGATAGAAAACCTAATTTTCTGTATCCGTAAGTAATTAGTTTGTGGGCTCTAATCTCCTTTAAGTGATATAGCCAATAAGGGGGAAAAAGGGAAAACATTTGCAGGTATTATCACAATTCCCAGAGGAAATATTCAAATAGTAAATGATTATTATAAAGCATTCATTTCACGAAAATTTGAACGTATGAGTATGAAAGTCTTGGTATGAGTAGTTAAATGTGTGTTAAAAGGTTCCATAAATTAATGATAGTGCAATTGAAAAGTAAAACTAGAAATTATTCATTTTTTCCTGCAAAATTGTATATTTCATTGGTATAAAAGAGCTATTAGTTTGCTTCACTATTACATAGTCTGAGGTTATTTCTTAGATATTGATTTGCAATTTCAATACATTTTGGTTTCATAATTTATTTTTCTTGCTGCTTGTTATGGTTATGTGAGAAACAGTAATTCTTTACAGGACAAATGAAACCAAAATATGTATCAAACAAAACAGGCTTTGAATGTCTTCTCCTTTTTATAAACCTTTAATTAAATTTCAAAAAAAGTTAACTTTTTTTTTCCTATGTAATTTGAGTCCATAAAAATTTATACTACAGGGTGATCGCATAGTTCCGTGATCTCAACCATACTAAATAGAAGCACACCTACAGGGTGTGCAACACAGGTGTAAATTAAGTCTGTTTTTATGTTTTGGAGCCTAGCAATTTTCTTAATGCTATTTAACCATGGCATAACTTGCAAACTGTACTAATAAATTAGAGGGCAAAGAAATGTGCCTCAGATGTTAATCTAGAATTTATACTGGTGATAGACATTTTCTGCATTATTGAGCAGCAATTATCTTGCTTCACATATCACCACAATATTTTAAAGTTTTACTTTCATCTGAAATGGCCGCTAGTTATCATGAGAGCTACCAGTATGCTAAATTGCATGGCATATCACATTTGTTAAGAAAACAGAAGCTGATCACTCCATTAGTCCAGAATTAGATGAGTCTATACAGATAGTTTCTGTGCTGAGAATGTGAAGGCACAGATGTATTTGCATATTTATGTAACCATGTTGAAAGCATGCCATATTACATTTATTCCTCTTCTAAAAATATAAACAATCAGTGAAACTACATTTTGACTTGGCTGATTCTTGTTAATGCTTGCATGGAATCCTATAATTTCAACTTAATGTTTAAAATATATCACATTTAATTACCTTTATGTTGGACCTTCTCTAAAATAAAATATAGTAACTATGTAATGTTATTAAAATGACATTTTTGTGTTTTTACTAAATATATATTTATTATCTATAAACAATACTTGATATAAACTATGATATACACATTACTTTACATACATAAATATACATATACATCTCTCTCTATCATCTTATCTATCTATCCCTCTATCTATGACTAAGAGAATTGGATAAACCAAACATGAATGAAAGAAATGGAGAAATCAAGGATGACTTCTGGTTATCTCGCTTGAGTAACTGTGTAGATGATATATTTAGAGGAATATTGTAGTTTGAGAGAAGGTGCATTCAGGGGAGACCCAGTGTTCATTTTTAGATATCTTAAAATATTGAAAAATCAGTCTGACATCCAAACATGCCAATTGATTAGTAGGATCTGTGACTCTAAATGCCTAGGCTGAGAATGCAAATCAATAGTCATTTTCATAGAGATTATTTTTAGAGCCGTAATAGATGAGATCATCTAAATAGAATATGGAGATTAAAGGAAGCACAGTGTTGACAATGAGGACAAATTTTGAAGAACAGAAATGGATGTGGGGAAAAACAAAAAGTAACCAGAGAAAGAAAAATCAGGCAGAGAAAAAAAAGAAAGTGTGGTATCAGACCAGCTAAAGTATAAGTACGTCAAGGAAAAAAAAGACCGGTAGGTCAACTGTGAAGAACACTGATGAAGGGTCAAGTGAGATGAGGATTTGGCAATCTGAGATTATTGGCCAGTTTGACAGCTCACTGTAGTTCTCTCGTGAATGAGAGGTGGTGAATATGACATTTTTTAGATGATTCTTTTTGGAGTTTGGCTGTGAAGGAAGGAGAAAATGGAGCAATAACTACAGGAGACAGTGAAAACGCTTTCATTTTTAAAACCATTTCTGGTATTGTAATTTACACACAGTGAAATGCACAGAACCAAAATGGACAATGACTTTTGATCATTATCATCATGAATGTAAATAACAGTCAAGTTACAGAATCATTGATCTAATCAACACCTAAATTAAGTTATAGAAGCCACTTCACAGCCCATTTTTTGTCTGTTTCCTCAAAATCCTTACACAGAACTACCAGTACCCATTTCTGATTTTGATCACAATAGATTAGTGTTATAGTTTCTGGGACCTCATAAAAAACTGAATCATTCATTTGTACCAGACTTGTTTCTCTACATATTGATTTTGAAATTCATGAATATCACTATATTCTTTATTAGTTTGTTCTTTTTCATTGCTAAGCAGTATTATATGGTAGGAAAGTACCCCATTTAGTTAATCATTTTTCTGTTGATACCTGTTTTCCTGTTTATGCATACATTTCTTTCCAGATTTGAGCTATTATAAGTAATGCAATGTAATAAGACCAATCTTATATAAGTGTTTTATGGACACATAGTTTCAATTCACTGGGAAAATATTTAGAAGTTGAGTGGCTAGGTCACAGAGTAGTTGTATATTGATAAGAAACTATAACAAATTTTCAAGGTGTTTTTACCATTTTACACCAGTTTTGCATAAGAGTTAGAGTAGGTTTCACAATCTTACCTATGTTTGATATTGTCTTGATATTATTAGTCTTTTAAATTTGTATCCATTTTAGAATGTATAAATAATATCACACATGGTTGAAATTTGCGTTTCCCTGGTGACTAATGATATTGGGTAATTTTTCATGTTCTTATTGGTAATTTCCCTATCTTATTTTGTGAATTATCAATTGAAGTCTTTGGCCCTATCTTGTTGGATTTTTTTTTTCTTTAATTAAGTGTCTTTCATATATCTCGAATACAAGTTTTTTTTCGGATATAGTGTTATTAATAGTTTTCCAATGTGTGGTTGACTATTGATTTTAAATGTTGTCTTTTGATAAGTGTAATTTTTCATTTTGATAAATTCCTTTTATATATTTGTATGTTTTACATGTTCTGTGAACTGTCTAAAATTTATTTGCCTATCCCTAGATTCCCAAATAATATTCTCATATTCTTCCCCTAGAAGCTTTATGCTTCAACTTTTCACATTTAGGTCTATAATTCACCTTGAATTAATTTTTATATATAAGGTGATATAGAAATTGAGTTTTAATTTATTTCATACTGGTATCCACTTGTTGAAGCATAATTCGTTAAAAAGATTATCCTGTCCTTATCGGATTTTGCTGGAGCTTTGGAGCCTTTGCCAAAAATCAAATGTTCTGTACGTGTGCCTCTATTTCTAGATTCTCTTCAATTTCCCTGATATATATAGTATATACCTACACCTATACGGCACTTTTGTGATTTTTTTTTTTTCTAAGAAGGTTGGCCCTGAGCTAACGTCTGTTGCCAATCTTCCTCTTTTTTTTTTTGTTCTCCCCAAAGCCGCCATCTCAAAGACGGAGAATTTATTGGCACAAAGTTGCATGTGTGCATATGTTTTATACTCAATTATTTTAAATTCTGTACCTTATCTAGTGATAATTACTTGCACATTTCTATTTTGGAAATGTATTTCCTCTCTCTCTCTTTTAAATCTTGATAATCTTGCAAGAGTGCACCAATTTTATTTTTCTTTTCAAGGAATTGTTTTTCCTTTTTTGATTATTCTCTTGTTTATTCTGTTTTCTACTTATTTTGGGCATAATTTGCTCTTCCGTTTCAAGTTCTAAAGGCGAAAACTTATTGATTTTAAATTTTATTATTTAAATCAATTTTGTTCTCATGTAGCCATTTAAATCTATACATTTTCCAATAAGCACTGTTTTAGCTGCATCACACATATTTAAAAATGAGAAAGAAATTAAAAGGTTTCATGGACATAAATTTAATTTCATAGACATAATATTGGGATTTTGACAGTAAATATAGACAGCAAGTTATCTAGAAATTTTGGCCCTTAGTATGATAGTTTGCCATATATATATGTTTAAATATAATTTTAAATATATGAATATTTACATGAGATATTGCCATTTGGTAAAGATTGCCATTAAAACAAATGTATATGGAATAAAAGACTGCTATAATAGATGTCAATGGAGATCTTAAGGACTATAATTTACATAAAGTATAATTTAAATAAAGTTATAGAAATAACTATCTCTTGTAGATTATTTCATGAATAGCCCTCCAAGAATCATGCCTCTGTATCCATGCCCTGTTTTAGTCCTCTCATATTTTGATTTGGGTCTTGGTCATGTGACTTTTTTAGACCAGTATGATAATGTGACACAAGCAGAAGTTTGAGAAGGACTTATTCATTGGGGCTTTTTTCTCTTAAATGCTGCCCTGAGACTGTCAAGTAAGGCCAGAATAGCCTACCAGAGCAGGGAGAGGAAAAGTACAGCCCATTTGCCAAATCTGGCTTGCTCCTTGCTGTTTTTGGAAATCAAGTTTTATTGGGTCATGATTAGATTGTCTTCCTGTTTTCCATAGGTGTTTTCACACCACAATGGCAGGATTGAGACATTGTGACAGAGACCCCGTAGCCTACAAAACCTAAATATTTACTTCCCAGCCCTTTACAGAAAACATTTGCTGAATCCTGTACTAGGGAACGAAGTTGGCGTGGAAGAGAACCAAGGCAAACCTGCTGACAGGTGCACCAACTGCTAAAGATGTGAAGGAAGCAGTCTTCAAACTTCCATCCCAGGCATATGTCTGAGGCAAGGTAAAACCAACAGAGAATCACCCAGAAAACTCACAGAATCATGAGAACTAATAAATCACTATTGTTGTAAGCCACTAAGCTTTTGAGCTGACTTGTTACTTAGCAGTGGATCATTAAAATTTATGCTTTTTGTAAGAATAAAACGTGTGGCGTTTACTTTGGGTTTGTGTGGCAGGTGGAGTTGGAAAGGGCAGTGAGGAGATCACAGGTAGAGGCTGGCAGAGCAGTAAGGAAACAATTGTTCAAGGTTAGACAAAAAGCAGCACACGCTATATAGTGGCAGAAAAATTGACAAAAATGTTGCGTGCAGTAACTTGGACAAATGGAAAATTTGCCAAATTGACTGTGTACCTGGCTAAAGACTGTCCTGGCAGAATGGAAGAAGCACCAATTTGGTCCTCTTAGTGGCAAGCAGGACCTATTGTGTTAAAAAATAAAACTATTTATCCTTCCTAGTCTCTCTATGAAAAAAAATTCTCAAGGTAAGAACTGGCCTCCGTGTAGCGATTAAATTAGGAGACTAAGATTCTTTAAGACCTCTTAAAGAATTATGGTGTTGCCTAGTATACCCTCTCAGCTAGATAAAAAGATTTCTAGGAATCTTAAGATTCTTGCCCCCAGTAGCCTCCTATATGGCCCATTGTGAGTGTTGTTTCAAAAACTGGTTTTGGTGGGGAGAGGCGGAGGCATTCACGTGACATAATGATTTGCAGCATTCACATGGCCTAAATACTCCTGTCTTGGCTGGCTAACAAAATTCCTTAACATTTGACAGTTCACTCTCATCAGTTGGTGCCAGCTGGCTCTTGCGTTCCACTATAAAGTAGATACACTCAGAATGCAGGAAAAAAAAAAAAAGCTTTCCATAAGAAAAAGTGGATCTATGACAGCGAAAGTGGCAGGTACATGCCTAGAGGAAGTTTACATGAAATAAAACCTCTTACTAGTTCTCGGTTTTGTCTTTTCAGATTTGGAGAGCTAGGGAGAAGAGGAATGTGGAGGGCACTGTAGAAGATTGCACACCTTAACACTGAGGGTCAAATGGTTCAAAGGGCTGAAACATGAAGCAGAGGGGAACGTTGTGTATGTTTATTGTGGTCTGCTGATTGGGCTTTTACATTTCTCTTTCGAAGGGTTCACAATTTCCATGAATTCAAAGTAGAAGCAAGAGATTATCATTTAAAAATTGGTCATTGAGATCTTAAAATGATAAAAATAGATAAGATTTTCAATTGGTGATTTAATAACCTTGGTTACAACTTAAGAGAAATAAGTCAATGTGAATTGATCTATTAAAACAACAAAATCAAACAAAATGTTTTAGAAACTACCATTTCAAGGCAAGGAGCTGTATTGGGGTATCAAAAGGAAAACGGAAAACAATGTTCATCATTATGGAATTTAAAATCCAGGTGGAAAAATGTAGAAATATGCTCCATGCAACTGGAGATTAAATAAATGTGAAACTTCATCTCAACTCTTGTCAGACTGGAGTTTTCAGTCTGCGGATAAGGCTGTGATTGTATGGACAATGGTTTAATTTTATCTTTTATTGAATGGCTGCCTCAAAGAGATTGTATTTACTCCATTGAAACCTATATCCTTATAGTAATCAATGACAAATAATTTCAATTAACTCTTTTCTGACACAGTTTAAACTAATTCCGAACTGTATAAGTTCCCAAATTGAGAACGTTTTCTAATGATAGGCCTTGATGATTAAATGATTGCTGATAGGCATGAAACAATTTAATCAAAATACTATTCTCTCTTAGATTCAAATATTAGTTATTAGCACGAGTATATATAAATGTACAGGGCTACATATACTGTAGTAAATATTTGTACTGTGTACAATATGTTTAATGAATGTCATGAGGCTATCCAAATCATCATAAATGGAATTTCTCAGCATGGCTAGAGTTGCATGGAAAAGATTCAGTGATTAAGATGGTTGGCATTTTAAAATGGATAGTGAATAATGTGAATTATCATAATTAATTTTAAGTATTCTGATTGCTGTTGTTTTTAAATTTGGAAATGAATATAGCTTGACCAAAAACAAATTATTGTCACCACAAAACGTGTTTCCTTGTTTGTGTTAAAATATGCCATTAAAACAAATAGGCTTTACATGCCTTCTGAGCTGATAAATCCCATCACACACTCATTTTTCCCTGTGGCACTTTTGCATGGTTGCTATTCTGACACTGTTAATATCCTGCACGATAATAATCACACGTTTTCTTTCTCTCTATTCTCTGTTGTGCTAAACTTTCCATTCTTCGCAAGACAGCCAAGAAGAAAACACTGAAGGGGAGTCTAATTTTAACAGCAACGTGGATCTTTCTTTACAGAATTTGCACTCGACAGAAATGGGTAATGTTAACATGGCTTTTGGGTTAAAATGTAGTTTCAAAGTTCTGAATGCTATTATTTTAACCTCAAAAGTAACCCTTGGAACACTATTGAAAAAAACGCTGCATAGAATGATAATGTTTGTGACATAAAAAAAAATGAAAGCGTAGAACATGTTATTGAGCTGCCCATCAAAAAGTCATACACTTGTGAAAGTAAGAGCCCATGAAGCCGCTGAGAGTAAATTTTTAAAAATAGTCCTGGTTCTTTATTTTCTCGTCTGTAATAGATATAAGAATTGGATGAACTTGTTAAAACTAATCATTTCAAAAAATTAACCTACAACTCTAAGATTTGGAAAGTAAATTTTGATCATAACTAATTTATTAAATGACAATTTCATTTCAGTGTATGCTTGTATAATGTTATTCTAGTGTTGGCCAAAATTAAGTAAAACCTTACTATGTGGCAGAAATTAAATTAATAATATATGAGCATTAGTTATTGTTATACTTACTGCAATATATGATGTAGTTATTATTTATTTATTTATTTTTTTAATTTATTTATTTATCCCCCCAAAGCCCCAGTAGATAGTTGTACGTCATAGTTGCACACCCTTCTAGTTGCTGTATGTGGGACTCGGCCTCAGCATGGCTGGAGAAGTGGTGCGTCGGTGCGCGCCTGGGATCCGAACCCAGGCCGCCAGCATCAGAGCGCGTGCACTTAACCGCTAAGCCACGGGGCCGGCCCCGATGTAGTTATTATTAATCCTCATTTTACAGATAAAGAAATGAAGCTCAAACAATCAGTGATTTGCTAGCAGTGCAAATTTATTAAGTGGCAGAGCTGGGATTTGATATGGTCTCTTGAAATACGCTGCACTTCATTGCCTGTTTGATCTAAAATTAGTTTAACCTCTAAGAATAATGATGTATTTTCTTTTACCCAACCTATATTTATTTAGTGAATATTAGGTGTTTGTTATTTCCTTAAACTGTCAGGATGCACTGAAGAACAAAACATATTAAATCTTTGTCCTCATAGAATTGATGTTGGTTCAGAGCTAATAACTGGTAAATAAAGAAATAAACAAGATACGATCTCAGGAAGATATTAAAAAAGGGCTCATATAAACAAGAGTACAAGGAACACTTTTCAAAAAGTAATATTTGAGCTGACTCTTGAATGGTGAGACATGCATGAGGAGACAGGGGAAGGGTTACAAACAGCTTGATATACATGCTGGTGGATTCCCAGTGAGAAACAAAATAGAGAATGTGGTAGAAGCAATTTAATGAGAGATAATAGCCTAAAGCTTTCCAAAATTATTGAAAGACACCAACAAATTAAGACACTCAATGGGCCCCATATAAAAAATGAATAAATAAATAACTTTTAAAGAGATTTGCAATCCAAACACATAGAAATAAAACCTTAGAGAAATTGTCACTGTAATACTGCCTTGGAAACCAATACATATATATGTAAAACAATATATATATGTAGATAACTAGGATGGTGTAAATAATTAGAAGCCTCCTATAATTTGTGAGACTCAAACTATATATTTAATTAAAATACAGGACAGTAATAGGATGTTCTAGAGGATGAGGATAATGGAGCACAGTATCCAAAGTTTAATGCAGTGCTTAGGAATGTAGTAAAAGTATAAATTAACGTGCCGATTTGTTAAATCTGGGATATTTGGGGGATGATATAATTTCTAACAAAATCATATTGGTAATAGTACAACAAGATATAACATTCTAAATTTGGATATGCCTATTAACATGGCTTCAGAAATTTAAAGCATAAACTATATGGAGAATCATGGAGATGTAGACTCAACATCATCAGATTTATATTTTTTTAAAAAATATACAGAACATTTGCAAAAAAGTGATCATATACTGGCCATAAAGCAAATCTCAATACATTTCCTAAGGCAAAAATCATACAGCATATGTTTCAGTATACAAAACAATTAATTGGAAATTAGCATCCAACCTATAACTAGAAAATACCTGTAGTTTGGTAAATTAACAAAATACCCTATTAAATAAACCTTTAATCAAAAAATCCTAATTGAAGCTATGAAATATTTAACCTAATGATAAGAAAAGGAATGCATATGAATACTTGTGCAATGCTGCTAAAAGAAATTATATAACCTTAGAGGCAAATACTAGTAAGAAAAAATAGTTTTAAGTTCATGAACTGATATCCATATTAAGAAGTTAGGAAAATTTGTGGAAGGAGGAAAATAAAAAGATAAAAACAAAAATTGATGAAGTAGAGAGAACCACACTAGAGCAAATAAAGTCAAATGTTTGTTTTTTAAAAAGACTAAAACAATATACATGCCAAGAAAAAATAATAAAGACCAGGATACCAATTTCCATCACTTTGATTCAATACTGAAGATTCTGGGCAGTGTAGTGAGGCAAGAAAAAGAAATGATGTTATAATAACAGGAAAGGAGGAAATAAAGCTCCCATTTTTCATGAGGATGTGGAACCCTTAAAAAAACTAAAGATAAATTTAGGGACATAAAACTGAGTTTAGAAATCTTGCAGAATATAAGATCAAAAGAGAAAATTCTGTTGAGTTTCAATAAAACTACAAAGTCTTGGGAACGTAAGCACATACCAATTCAAATTTCAGGAAAACATATAAAACACCCAAAAAATATTCAACAAAATGTGCAAGACACATACAAAGAAAATTATAAAATGCTAGTGAGGGAAATTAAGAAAAAAATACCTAGTTAAGAAATATCTCGTGTATGTGGAAGTGTCAATATTAGAATGATGCACATTGTCACTAAATTAATCGAAGATTCAAGTCAATCATAACAAAAAAAATCTAACAAGTAGATTCTAAACCATAAATGGGGAAAAAAGAACAAGAACAACCAAAATATTCCTAAAGAATAGAAAACAGAAAAGAATTGGTCTTCCATATCTCAGGAATTATCATAAATCTGAAGTAATTGAGTGTAAATTAGGACATGAGTAAATGAAAAAAACTTAGTTGAATAGAGCAGTAGACAAAATATTTTTCAATAAATGGTATTGAGACTACTGAATATTCATACATATAAAAATATAAAACCTGACTCCTCTCTTCTGCCTGAACATAATTCTAAGTGAATTGTTTATTTAAATTCAAATCTAAATTGTACATCTAAATTGTATATCATAATACATATGTTCTTGAGCTGTAGATACTTTTAAACCAATACACAAAAAATCACTTACTACAAATGAAATGATTAATGAACTGAACTATATTAATGTTAAAAACATCATCAAGACAACCCACCAGTTGGGAGAGAATATTTGCAAAACATATATCTGACAAGGGGTTGATCTCCATAATATATAAAGAACTCACACAACTGAACAACAACAAAACAAACAACCCGATCAAAAAATGGGCAGAGGAAATGAACAGACACTTCTCCAAAGAAGATATACAGATGGGCAACAGGCACATGAAAAGATGTTCAACATCACTAATCATCAGGGAAATGCAAATCAAAACAACACTAAGATACCACCTCACACCCGTTAGAATGGCTATAATCACCAAGACAAAAAACAACAAGTGTAGGAGAGGATGTGGAGAAACAGGAACCCTCATACACAGCTGGTTGGAATGCAAACTGGTGCAGCCCCTATGGAAAACGGTATGGAGATTCCTCAAAAAATTAAAAATAGAAATACCCTATGATCCAGCTATCCTGCTACTGGGAATCTATCCAACAAACCTGAAATCAACAATCCAAAGAGGCTTATGCACCCCTATGTTCATTGCAGCATTATTCACCATAGCCAAGAAGTGGAAGCAACCTAAGTGTCCCTCGACTGACGATTGGATTAAGAAAATGTGGTATATATATATAACGGAATACTACTCAGCCATAAAAAAAGACAAAATCATCCCATTAGCAACAACATGGATGGGCCTGGAACATATTATGTTAAGTGAAATAAGCCAGAAAGAGAAAGACAAACACTGTATGATCTCACTCATATGTGGAATATAAACCAACACATGGACACAGAAAACTGTACCGTGGTTACCAGGGGCAGTGGGGGTGGGGGGTGGGGAGTGGGCACAAGGGGTGAAGGGAGTCATATGTATGGTGATGGACAAACAAAAATGCACAACCCAAAATTTCACAATGTTAAAAACCATTAAAACATCAATTAAAAAAATACCAAAAAAAAAAAATAATATCATCATCAAAGGACCAAGCAGAAAGTGGAAATAAAAACCATACTTTTGAAAATATATTTGTAACTTATTCAATTAAAATATTACCAACATGGGGTCAGCCCGTTGGCGTAGTGTTAAGTTTGCACACTCTGCTTCGGTGGCCAGGAGTTCACAGGTTTGGATCCCGGGCGTAGACCTACAGACCACACATCAAACCATGCTGTGGTGGCATCCCACATACAAAATAGAGGAAGATTGGCACAGATGTTAGCTCAGGGACAATCTTTCTCACCAAAATAAATAAATAAATAAAACAAAATATGATCAACAAAATAGGCAGATAACAATATGAGGAAAATATCAAACTGTAAAATCAGCAAGAGATCTTAGCCACTTTTAAAAACAGAATATCTCAAAGTCTAATACTAAAAGCACCTCAATACCATTACTTATTGGGAAAATTAAAATAAAAAAAAATGCTGTGAACCTACCTGATGACTAAAATGCCAAAGAATGAAAATATAAACAATTCATGAGGATGTGGATCAGTGGATCTTTTGGTGAAATAGTAAATTGGTACAATTACTTCATAAAAATATCTACTCAAGTTTAGGAATATCTACTGAAGTTGAATACGTGCATATTCAGACGTGTATGCCCATTTGCACCAAAAAACATATACAAGAAAGTTCTGCAAAATTTAATTGTAATCACCAAACCTGAAAACAACACAAATGTCAATCAATGATATAATGTAAAAGTAAATTGGGATATATTCATACAATGTAATTCTATTTAGCAATAAAAAAATAATGAACTCCTTCAAGCTGTTTACAAAGGTAAATCTCACAGATATGTAATCAATGAAGTCAGGCACAAAGGAACACATTTCATGCTTTCCTTGATGTCCAGTTTATCAACAAGGAAAACTAAACTGTAATTTTAGGTGTAAATACATAAGCGAGAAAACTCTAAAGAAAAGCTATAGAGTAATTACATAGAAGTTAAGATAGATAGAAGGAGGAGTGAGACCGGGAAGAGATCTCTGGAATGATCTGAGTTCCTGGTGATGTTTTACTTCTTTTTCTATTTGGTAATTACACAAGTGTTTAATTAATAATAAATACATTAAGTTGTACCTTAATATTTAATATTCTTTTGTTTGACCACAAAAAGTGAAAAATCATTTATATTTAAGACAGAGAGAATAGAAGCGAGAAACTAGAAATAGTAAGTATAAAAGATATGTTGGAAGAAATATGCTGTTCACAAAAAAAGAGAAATGGCTGGTGTTAGGGGATATGTGAGTAAAGTTTTTGGTTTTTTTCTTTTTCAAAATTATGGGAGACATTACAACATGGATACATAATAGTCAACATATTAATAAATAGAATTTCTTATAAATTTATAAACTGAGAATGATTAGTTATAATTATAGACAACAGAACTAGAAAGTTTATAAATTTGCATAATAGAATAGAAAGCCATAGAAAAATATTCAATATCTCTGTAGTAAAAAAGATCAAAAACAATATTGAAATGTTAAATATATTTTTGTCCCACTATATTTACAAAAAGGAAAAAAATAAATGTATAATGTCTATAGTAGGGGAGAAGTGTGTATTTTGATGGGAAACAAGCATTCTGATACACAGTTATTTACAGTAAAATATTGTTCAAAATTCCAGAATATCTGATAAAACTCACCTAAAACTTTAAAATGTGTTCTTATAGAAATTACACTTCTAGGTATTTAAAAAAAAAGAATAACATTTCTATATCCATAATAATCATATGCAAAATTTTATGGCAACATTGTTAACAATTGCTGAAAGAGAAATAATCAAAGTTACTATCTATGGGAAATCGACCAAAATTATATTTATGGATATATGAAAAGGCACCTGATATAGTTATTCTTAATTATAAAAGCAGTTTTCAAGAAAGCATGTTTGGAATTCTCCTATTTTTTGAGTGGGGTACCTAATACATTTTCTGGTTACCCGCCTATCTTCCCACATATTTTCATAAAGAATTAAAAATAATAATGATAATGGACAATATTCATGTACTGCTTAATTTAGGTCACACACAATTTTGAATTCTTAACATTTATGATCTTATTTAACCTTTACAAGCACCCTGTGATAAAGATATTATTCCAATATCATCTGTGTTTTTTCATATTCAAAAATGTATGACACAAAAGGTTAATTAACCTGCCCCTAACAGTCCCTAAGTGGTAGAGTTGAATTTTAATTTAGGCATTTCCTTCAGCATTTATGCTCTGAAATACTAATTTGAACTCTCCTCACTACAAGGTATTGTATTAAAGCAAATACGGAAACAAACCGTAATCTCAATAGTTTATTTTTTTCCATTCTTTCAGCTGCTAAATCCCATAGATGCCCCTCCTCTGGAGCACTGTCCTCTGCTGAATGGAGCTGCCTCACCAGGGAAGTTCCATTCCCATCAGCAGCCCTCAGTCAATGCCTACCTGATGTGTGGTTACAAAGGCTGGACCAGACTTCCAGCAGGGATAACTCTTTGGTACGGCTGATGCTCCAGCGGGGTCTAGCTGTGGGTAAGGCCAAAGCTAGACTTGATCTGATACCAAATCCTTGCTCAGCTCTGTCTTACTTTCCTGTTCTGCCTTACTTCCTTGCTGTAGGCGCTTCCTGAAGTCTCCTCTCCCAACAAATTCTATGCACTTGGATCCTTATCTTACACTCTGCTTTTATGGAAACTGACCTCAAACATTTAACATTCTCACATCACATTTTCAAAACGGAGAGACACAGAAAGTTGAGACAATCATGAAAATAAATGAAGTTGACTGCAGATAATGGACTGCAGAATTGAGGCCCTTTTAGAGGAGCAGCGGTTCCAGAAGAATGCAGCCAGGTGTGAGTTCAGCATCCAGGCTCAACTTTCCCAGATATCTATTTTTTCAAGAGATTCAGAGAATATATAATTTACATGAAAAATGTGATGATTAAATTTGACAAATCCTCTAACTGAAAAAGATACAATATTATTTGAGATAAAATATGTTTACAAGCTAATATGGCATGCAGGCTCCACTATCAGATTTCTATATTTATCAATTTCTGTATTTCCTTTCTATAATTGGAAAATAAATTGTAAAATCCAGACAATATTTTATATTTAAAGTCTTATCTGATCAGGTTGGGTTTTTATATAGAAACTAATGTTTACTTAAACCTCTAAGTATTTTATATTTACTCATTTATAGAATTATATGTATTAATAATACTTAATAATGATTTTAATAATTAATAATATCATTTAGACAAGAAAGCTGAAATAGATAACTAAATTTACTCTCTGTATGACAATGGCCAAGTGGTAGATCAGACTGTCAAAGATTATGTTTGAAACACTGTACTATGTTGCCTTTAATCAACAAAGTTGATCAGTTTGTTCTGTTCCACTTTGAAATGAAATAAAATCTATGAAAGAAAGTATCAATTAGAAAAGTTCTTTAAACGACATTGAACTGCTATAGGACAAACTATACATTCACAGGAATAATCAATTCCTCATAGGAACACCTAATCAATTTATTGACTGTTGAATTGAATTGACCAATTTAAATAGTGGATTTGGCTTCAAGGAAATACATCTTTGAAGAACAATCACAAAGGCCAAATTTAAGGGAAGAGGTGTCAAAGAATATTAGGGCCAGGTTTGAAAACTGATGTACACACAGAAGTACCCATATGCACGATTTCCAAACTGAGTTTTCTGTTTTGTTCTCTTATGCTTAAGTTTTTTCACCATGAATCATTTTAAAATTCATATTTAACATGAGAGTTTCATATTTTTGAATGTCTACCAGGCTTTTTTATAAAAATAACTGCTTGATAATGAAAAGATTTATATCAGACACCATTAGGTTTGGGCAGATGAGCAAGCGGAGGAGACCCTTGAGGAATTAGTGACAGCAAGTAGTCTGAATTAGAAAAGAAAAAGAAAATATAAGGTCTGCTAAAATAATGTAAAATAATCCATTAAATATTTATTTGAAAAGAAGGAGAAATCAGTGAAGTATTAAAATAGAGAGAAAGCAGTTTTTCTCAAATGTGGTCCATGAACCAGCAGCATTGACGTTACCTGGGAACTTGTTAGAAATCCAAATTCTTGTACACCACCCCAAACCTATGGAAATTGAATCTGAGGGTGAGGCCCAGAAATTTGTTTTAATGCTTCTTGTAGGTGATTCCGATCTACTCAAGAGTTTGAAAATCACTGACATGTCGAGTAAAATAGAGATTTTTGTGCATAGAACTCAGCATGCCACTCAGCAAATTTTGCAAGTTAGAAAGATTCATTTATTTGTCGTTTATTTTCTTGTTTATTTTCATTTAAATGCTATCAACTTATAGATCATCAAGTTTACAGAAATTTGTCCCTGCTAAGCAATCTAAACAGAACTGATGCATAAATCTGAAGGAAACTATTAATGTCCTAAAATAAATTGATGATTGATATGTAAATCAAGGTTTTGTTATGAGAACAGAAAACACTCCAGGTGTTTTTATTAAAGTGGGATTTATTGAGGAAATTTGTTGCCTTCCAAACTATTGCAAAGGGATTGGGAACAGATATCATGAGGAACCACAGGAGGAGATCTGGAAGTATAGAAGTCCTGGGCAGCTATTTCCGGTGGTCCAGCTGCCTGCATCACTTATAAAGGTGATTCACTACAGATGCCCTGGAAGCTACTGCAAACATCATTTCTTCCATCTGCCCAAGCATTTAGCCATTTCTGAAGGTGTAGGAGAATAATAGCTTCTGTTTTTCTTCCAGTTTCCAAATCGCACGTATGTATTTTTAATTTGGAATCCTGCAGTCAAGGGAGTCTGGGTTTCCAGCTACACAGTATGATATTAGAAGGGCAATGGTGGTTTGTAATACAAAAAGCAAGCATCCTACACAATCAGTTTGTCTCTTTGGATGCTCGGCTTTCAAACACATCCTTCTATACACATTAAAGTACAGAAACAATAATAATCAAAAACATCGTGTTTCCACTTTATATGGTGCAAATATCGTTGTACAAAAGAACAGATAATCACCCTTTTCCCCAAAATGGACGGCACAAAACCTATCAATCACTGGAACCATCTCTGGGTGCCCCAGAGACTCTTCTGCCTTCCAAACATACACTCCCTTCCCCCACAGTGGTCTCATTTCTTCAAGATAATCAAGATCAGTCACTACAATCATTGGTTACGTTTCAGTGGCATAAGGAACCTCAAACGGCCAGATGATATGAAGAGATCAAAATGGACAGGAGACAGTATCAATCTCTAGTTCAGTGGAACCACTGCTGTGTTCCACGGTGGAAACACCACTATATTGGAGGAAACCTCTAAATCATAAGAGGGCACAATTGAGAGGAATAAGAATTAAGGACAATTGAGAGTGTAATTAGGGGTAGTAGTGAGAGAGCATTCTGCTCACATCTGTTGCTTCTTATATCTGAGTCCCGGCTTTGAAAAAAGTACCATATTTTAGATGCAGATTCCAAACGCACTGTTCTCTTTTATAGATTAGTACCTAAACATATAAGCTATTATTAGCTTGTTGGCAGTGTAATTGACATGTCAATATTTTCTTACAACTCTTTCTAGATGATATGTATACAGTAAGACCACTAACTACCACAAGGTGTTGTTCATTGCCTCTTTTGCTGTACAATTATTGTCAAAAGCAATGTCGTGTGAGGTAGCAAAAGAGTGAATAAGATGTTCACTAAATTCACATATGACAATGTGGACAGAAGATGAGAAGCAAGAAAGGTAAATCCATGTTAAGATTAATTCACTTTTCTACTGAAGAAAAAAATGCTTGCTTTGTCAATTTTGGAAGAGATACAATGTAATCAATCTTCTACCAGGTAGCTAGCTTGTTCTCACATGGAGAGATGGCGTATTAGCGGCTCAGCATTGGTCTCTACCATTGACAACTGGGGTACTCAGAAATGGTGATAGATGTCATGGCTAGCTATGACTTAATGAACAACTATGGTATGTCTGAGAAAAACAAGCTGACAATCATACAAAGACTGGATATTTTGTCCTCCTGATTATCAAGATGCTCCTCTACGGTAGGTAAACTTTGGTGTACATTCAAATAGGACACAAAATATGCTAGAAATATCTATGTTACTATTGACATGAAATTGTCACAGATCTCCAACTCAACAAGTCCATGACCCTACATCAAACAATTACTGTCTATAAATCAATGTATATTTCACCTCTGGTCATATCCTATAACAAGGAAGGTGAGCAGCAAGATCTACTTTGACATTCTAATCATCGGGAGGATTTTTCCCCTAATTTTTCTTACATGACCCCGTAAATATGGGGTTAAAATGCAGCATCAGATCTTGTCAACTGGTACCAGAATCTTCTAAAAACAAGATTGAGAGGTGTTTGGGTTTTTTTTTTTTTTTCCCTAAATTTCTTTGGAAATCTCTATAAGGCCAGAAGAGAGGTTGGGATGGAGAGATCTAAATACATCATAAGTAGCTGCCCAGCAGTTTAAATCATTGTCAAGAATTGTAAAAGGTCTGAGATTTTAAACTGCTTGCAAGCTAACAAGTTAGGCTGCCATGATTTCATGGATGCTGGTAGTTGACAGGAGATTCCTGAGTCAGAGATGAAAAGAAGTTTACTCCTCATGGAAATAGCAGTGGCCAGAGTATCAGCGTTTTTCATCAACTTCCCAAGCCCAGATTTCCATAGGGCAATGTAAAGAGAATCAGATGACACCACCACCCATATTGAGTTGCATTATGAGAGAAGAACCTGAGCTTAGGAAACTTGGATCTTTTAAAATTGGCGCTAAACAAGCCTGTCTTTGCTCTTGAGGAATATTTTCTATTTGTTATACTAGACAATAAATATACTTGTCCTTTGCTATGGAGAGATTAATTGAAATACACATATGTGACAAATAATTTGTATCTAGAATATATAGAAAATGCTATGACTCAAATAGACAAACAGCTGAGTTAAAATATGGGTAAATATTTTGAAGAGACACAACTAAGTATACAGAAATATCTTATAAGCACATAAAAGTATGCTCATTACCTTTATTCATAAGGAAAATGCCAATTAAATTACAATAAGGTTCCACTATACCCAAAGGATATATAATACTTAAAAGACTGAGAGTACCTATTTTTGGCAAGGATATGAAACAATTTTTTATTCATACATTGCTAGTGGAATTATAAAAATATACAACCACTTAGGAAAGACATATGGGAGTTTCTTATAATTTTTTTAAGAGAATGAATTTTTAAAAATTTTTTTAATGAGGTCACATTGGTTTATAACATTGTGTACATTTCAGGTGTACATTACTATATTTCAGCTTCTATATAGACTGTATCGTGTTCACCATCAAAAGTCTAGTTTCCATCCATCGCCACGCATATGTGCCAGGCACATATAATTTTTTTTTAATTATACAAATCACCAATGCCACTCTTAGGTATTTTTGTTATATCTTACTTATTTGCTGTTTTTATCCTGTTACCAGAATGTAAGCACTGTAATAAATATTCAAAATAAACTTCTAAATCAGTGGTTTCTAATCCTGGCTGCATTAATATCTGGATATTTAACTAATTATATCATTAAACCATATTGTTAACTGTATATATATAATATATTACATACATAATATGTACATATAATATACTTATTATTAACTATATAATTAACTATCTAGATTTTTTTAAAATACCTTTACCATTTATCATCACACATACACACACCCCCACAGGCCAGTGCCTAAGCATCACTCCAGACAGATAGAATAGAGTCTCTAGGGAGAGGTCTGGGCATCACTGCACCAGATGAAGCAAAGCCCAGGGGAGATCAAAAGTCTGTCACCCATTGTCACAAGTGGCAGGATTCCCACTTGCTTTAATTGTTTGAAGGAACAATTAAATACCTATACAAACTCTTTGAGGCATATTTTGTAAGTAAATCTTAAAATCATTGGTACCCAATGTCACAATTACCAAAGTCAGAAATGATTTCTATCAATAAAATATTAGAAATATCACAAATAAAGAAAACCAGTATATTATGACTGGGTTTGAAATCTAGTTCCATCCCTGTCCAGCTGTGTATCCTTGAGAAAGTTAATTACAAATTCCATTCCACGTCTAAAAAAACTGCCTTCTAAGGGTGTTCTGGGTATTACCATCTAACAAGCATAAACCACGGAGAAGTGTACTTGGCATCTAAGCAGTTTTCAATGTGTTAGTTATAATACTAATATTAATATCTATTATTAGTATTAATATTTATATTGCTTTTATTATTATCTTCCTTCCAATATCAAGATAGTGTGTTGTAATGGATCTGCAGTCATGGGATCTATTTTGTTTTTCATTCTCATTCTTCCAGCTGATATTTTTCCCAAGAGAAATTAAATTGGTTTTAAATTAATATTTTTATTTTTTAAATAAGATGATATAGCCTGATGAAGAGATGAAGGCCTGTAGCCAGTTGAGAGAATTAAGTAGGAGCTAACTGATAAATGAAGATATTAATTATTAATATGTATTAAGAAAGCCAAGTTAACCAAGCTTTGTCCCGATCTTATAAAAGAAGAATGTTAGTTTCGGTCTTTTTCCATGATTTTATCTTGTATTTAGAGTGCCTGTATTTCACAGTTGATTCCAGTTGTATGACAGAGGCCTGAATTACATCACCCAAAAGTGATTTCCAGGTGTGAGGCTAAACACTGTCTGAAATATAAGTTTGTATACATATGTGTGCTTGTTTATGTGTGATTGGCCCAAATTAGTTATATCACTGGCCAATTATACTCAGCAATTGCACTTAACTGAGGATGAAAAGATATTAGATTTTTAATTTAAAAGGTATAGACAAAACAACTATCTAATTCTCATTAGAATCAGGGACCTGATGATGTTTCCCTCGATATTGTGTTTTCCTTTTTTTGGTATGTTAAGCTGTTCATTCACATGGTTAAAATAATAAGAAGAAAAATTAGTTGCAATGGGTAAAATGTTTTTCAGACTATACATATTACTAGCTTCCATTTGCCACTACTGAAATTTAGATTATGAGTGGTAATTAAATTTCCAAGTTGATTTTTGCAATTTAAGTTAAAATGATCCTTGCTAATACGTAAGTGAGAAAATATTCTCTACCTCTAACCACTCCACATGAGATAATGGTTACACAGTCCACCACATTTCCAAAAGCTAATATTGTTACTTATTGTAGTTCCTTTCTTCCTTTTTGTCTAATACCCCGTCTTCCCCCAAACCACAAAATTATGCTAATTTTCCTTCTTTATTAGTTCTCATATCAATCACCTCCTCTACAATACCACTGCTCCACAGAGATTCAAATCCTCATGATTCCTTAGCTGGATTCCTCCAGTAGGTTGCTAACTCTTTTTTCATCATTACTCTTGGATCTTTCAATTTGTCTCACTCGCCAGCTGACAAAATGATTTCCATAAAATATATCACCCTTCTGATTTATTTATTTAATACATTTTTATAACTGTAGCATCGAATGCAAAGACTTACACAATTTTTCTTTTTAGTTTTATATCTTCAAAATAACCTTGCTTCATAATTGATATTTTTGTGGCCTTTGCCATAGTTAACATTGGTCCTGGATATCACGGACAATACATGGAATGCCACAAACAAGTTAGAGATAGAGTTATTTGAGACCTTGTGCTAATATCTTCAATATTCCTCATTATGTTTCTATAAGGACTATTTATTCAGAAGAGAAGGGAAACTCATACAGTTCATACATACCTATAGATTCTTTAAGAGTGAAAAAATCCATGCTGCCTGCCTCTAGCCATCGCTCTTAAGCCAGCTCCTACCACCTGATACAAACAGGTATTGATTCTTAGGTCAAATCTTTTCCCATGACTCCTACAAAAATGTTGCCTCATGAGATAAGGGCTAAATCCAGCATAGACTTTTAGGCTATGGTATGCATGCTAGTCTGACACAGATGAAAACTCACTATAGAGATAGATCTGAAGTACTATGCATTCAAAAAGATATATGCACCCCTATGTTCACTGCAGGGTTATTCACAATAGCCAAGACTTGGAAGCAACCTAAGTGCCCATCAGTGGGTGAATGGGTAAAGAAGATGTGGTATTTCTATACAATGGAATGTTACTCAGCCATAAAGAAGACGAAATTGTGCCATTTGTGACAACTTGGATGGACTTTGTGGGTATTATGCTAAGTGAAATAAGTCAGAGAAAGGCAAATATTGTGATTTCTCTCCTATGTAGCAGATAAACAAAGAAACACATAGATAAGGAGAATAGATTGGTGGATACTAGAGGGAAAGGAGGTGGGGGAAGGCTAAGGGGATAAAGGGGCACATATATATGGTGGTGGATGGAAACAAGACTTTTGGTGGTGGACACGAGGCACTCTATATAGAAGCCAAAATATAATGATGTACACTTGAAATTCATAGAATGTTATAAACCAATGTGATCTCAATAAAATAATTTTAAAAAATTAAAAAAAAAACACAATAGATCAGTTAGAAGGCCATTGCAATGTTCTAGGTAAGAAGTAACATGCTTAGGGTGATAACAATGGGAAGAGAAAGTGTTTGGATTGAGATTATAAATATTTGAAGTTTTAGCCAAAATAATTTGATTATGATCGATATAGGATAAGAGCACAAGAGAAAGAGTCAAAGCTGACTCAAGGTTTTTGGCCTAAACTGCATAAAATGAGGGAACACTGTGGGAACAACTAATTTTTTGGAAAAAGTGGAAATCAAGAATTAGGTTTGGTTATTTCAATTTGCAGGTGTTAATTAGAATTCCAAGAGCAGAATTTCAGATAGTAGGTAAATATCTGAGAATCAATATCTGGAGGAAAGTACGAGAGATTTTATGTATTTGGTTACTGAATTAATCCTCTGTGTCTTAACACAACAATATTTCTTAAATCACAGTCAGTACATGTTGACTCCAAGAAATGTCACTGTGTTCTCATCCCTGTCATTTTGTGATGCCATCATCTTAAACACACAGCCTACATAGGCATCACAGAAGGTAACAGAGAACATAGAATATAGCATGTAGGGATCATTATGCCTAGGCCTGCAGGGTTCGATATACTTCTTCCCACGCAACATTGATCAGAAAGCAATCATCTGGCACTAATTGCAAAGGAAAGCTGAGAAATCTTTTTATCCTATCTGGTCATGAATAGCAAGTGACCAGTAAATACTTGGCAGTCTCTGACACACACTGTTTTGTGGAATTCATGAAGGATCTCTTGACAAGATCACACTTCATTGTGGGTAGATGGTTCTTGTTTACTCTGTGGGGAGAGGTTTCTTTTGACACAAGTGATCTTGTGGGCAGGGGTATCTTGTGCCATAGAACACAATTAGACAGGGCTATCTCATGCCATAAGATGACTTGGAAAGGGAGTTTGGAAAAGGTATCTTGTGCCATAATGAAGGAATAGTTGGACAGGAATATCTTGTACCACAAGCGGGCCTTGGAAAGAGCCAATTTGTTATAAATGATTGTTCCCTTCACTGGGAGGTGTCAAATGTTGCTCACAGGCTAAGATGACATTGAGAAATGACAATTGGATTCAACATTGAGAGGTTAATTGCTGCTTGAGAGGAATGATGGGGGCAAAAGCCTGTTCAGAGTGGATTCAAAAGAGAATAGAAATACTATAGCTGTAAAAATTAGCAGAGAAATGTGTCAATAGTTGGAGAAGATGTAGGGTCGTCAAAGGGATTTGCTTTTTCTTCTTTTCTTGTTTCTTGATGTACTGGCTTGTACAATGACAGGACTGGTTCCATAAAGATGAAACAGTCAATCATGAAGAAATAAACAAGAATAATTGCACATGTGATGTGATCAAATAATCAAACATGCATTGAATCAAGTACACAAGAGTACCTGGCCTTATACAGGACAATAGATGGTTCATCCTTCAATCAAGAGGGGAGGAAGACAGCTAAGAATTCTGGTAGTTTCACTTGTCCCATTTTGGATCTATTTTTATCCAAAAACCTTTGGAATTGAAATAACTAGAAGACTAGAGGGGATACACTGGAAAGTTACACACGCAGGGTGGAGTGTGGGATACCGGGCACTATGAATGTTGTTATTACTGGCAATGACAAGATCTAGTGTTTCACCATGGAATAATGGTTGAATAGGCAAGAGGAAAAGATATTTAGTGATGAACTCAAGGATGTGAGGATGCACTATCTGTGTAACTGCATCAAACATAGCTTTATTTACTTTTATTTTTCTCAGACTAAATTTCCTCCCAGGAGATTCCTGAGTCTCTTATAAAAATAGAGACCCCTAAAGCATAAACATCACCCTAGATATTGCAAAATCTTGCTTAATGACTTTAAAGAAAATATTCCTGCTGTTCTGTCTCACAGTAAAGACAGAGAATTCAAATTTAGCTAAATGAAAACTAAAATTCAGCTTACTAAGTTTGACATTCTAATTCTTTCTATTTATCATTAGTAATTATATCAAAATTAAATGTGAAAATTAATTCATTACTCTTGCTCTCAATGCATGCACCTCTATCAATCAGAAAGGCAAAAGTAGGGCAATAAAAATTTTCTAAGAAGAAAATTTTAAACTGAATAAGATTAAAGAACAATGCCACATAAGTATGCCATTCTAAAACACAGTCCAATATGAAACAAAATTTTCTCTTGCAGGTAATATTAATTTGACCCCAAAACTCACATTTCATTAAATTGCTAAATTCCATTTTTTAATTTTTTCTCAATTTTGACAATGTAAATATACAGGCGTTTAAGTTTTTAACAAAAAAATTAATGTCATATTTTAAACACATTTAATAAAGAAGTCAATGTAGATATCAAAATAATACCAATTTATGAACTAATATGCATAATTATTAAAACACAACTCAGGAAATAATATATATATAATAATATATATAATAATAAAAACACGAGCAAATAGAAGTCAAAAATTTTTGGGCCGGCCCGGTGGCTTAGTGGTTAGGTGCACGCGCTCTGCTGCTGGCGGCCCAGGTTCGGATCCCGGGCGCACACTGACGCACGGCTTCTCCGGCCATGCTGAGGCCACGTCCCACATACAGCAACTAGAAGGATGTGCAACTATGACATACAACTATCTACTGGGGCTTTGGGGGAAAAAAATAAATAAATAAATAAAAATTTAAAAAATTTTTTATATAATTGAGTCTTTTTTAAACTACACTCTGAAATATAACAGGACAAAAGAGGAAAAGGGTGGGGGCAGTGGAGAGAGAGAGAGACATTAAAAGAAAAACACCCAAGAATATTTTTTCCAGTTCCAGGAGAGATGATGCTGCAGTGCAGTGTAAATTTAAAATTGAAGGAACAAAAGCCCAATTCCCTACTTTCCTGCTACTCTTCTTTCCAGAGTCCTGCCAAATATCCTTATTAAGGTGGCTATTTACATATAGTGCCATAACATGGTGAGCTTAAAGGTTAAAGTCTGTAGTGGAAAGAAGTTCATTAAAAAGGCCACCTTTTAGAAATAGAAATGTATTTTTACAAGTAATGTTAAATGGGGAATTAAGGCAATGGCCCAAATAATTCAAGTAAAAGAAACCCTATGAATCTGAGAGAAAAATAGAACTTTGAGGCTTAAATCATCACAAATTACTGTCTACATTCATCGCATTAATGGGGTAATTGCTCAGCAAGCACTTTAAATAGGCTACGTATCTTCCAACTGAAGTCATTTCTATATGCAGACACTGATTTACCGACTTTTGTTTTATTCTTTCCAAAGTCTCAGTGATTCGTTTTTTTAAGAAAATGAGTTAATTTTGATATTAATATGGGAAATAATTTTATCGTTAGTCTATACTAAGTAGTTGTGTCTATTTTAATTTTTTTGCAATCCATACACTGTAAGTCAGAAAAATGTTAAATTTGTATTGTAGGAACAATAGGTACAAAGGTAGAAATTGGATAATAAAATTTTATTCATTCAGGTTATCTAAAATATGTAAGCTGGAAGCACATGACCCCTACAACCCTACATATCTGTTATTTCCTAAAGTCCTTTTAAAACCAATGCCGGCCCAGTGGCGAAAGTGGTTAAGTGCGCGGGCTCTGCTGCAGCAGCCCAGGGTTCGCCGGTCCGGATCCCGGGCGCACACCGACGCACTGCTTGGCAAGCCATGCTGTGGTGGCGTCCTGTATAAAGTGGAGGAGGATGGGCACAGATGTTAGCCCAGGGCCAGTCTTCCTCAGCAAAAAAAAGAGGAGGATTGGCAGATGTTAGCACAGGGCTGATCTTCCTCACACACACACAAAAAAAACCAATGCTGTCAGAGCCAATAATCTCATGTATGTCACGACCATCAAAGGGACATGGCAATTGATGGGCGCTAGTGGCCAGCCTGGACATCTTTCTGCTTCAATTTTTTTCCCTCCTTCCTTCTCTCTTCCTCCCTCCTCTCTCATTCTCTCTCCCTCTCTCTCATAGTTCTTTCTTTACCACAAGAGAACAATGGAAAATAGGACATAGTAAAGAATATAAGAAACATTCACTAAAAATGGGATACTCTCTTGAAGTTGAGTACTTAAGCCCAAACTAAGTTATACAACTATTTTGCCGGAGTACAGAGAGGAACCAGAATGGCACACCTAGGAAGTGTTTGGAAAATGTCCTACAGGAGAGATTGTTACACTTGTAGGACTAACTGAGCATGTCTTGGAGATAAAATTGTTACCGTCCCCCAAGCTCTCCAAGGAGGCTTGAGCAACCGACAGTCACACTCCTCTGAAGGCATACAAAGTGGCACTGAGGGAAAAGGTATAAAGTTTAGGACTGAGATAGCTAAATATATCCCCTGTTCCAGACAGATCGAATTAGAGAGAATGAGAGTCATAGAAATGCAAGACACTTTAATTGTAAATTTGGCAACATGATTAATACCAGCATTACGTAATTAATACCAGCACTACGGGGTTTTGGCAACCCGTAGTGAAGTGAGACAATGAAGTGAAGAAATGTAGGAGACAGGATAGGTCAAATCCAAGAACAATTTGTATTTCCCCCATCCTCAAACACTTGCCAAATGACACTCTGGGAAGCCTTGTGCGATCTTTAATTCAAGTTGAATCCCACTGCAGACTACAGGAACAAATAATATACCTGTTGCTCTAGATTAAAGAGGTCAACTGGGGGCCGGCCCCGGGGCGTAGTGGTTAAGTGCGTGTGCTCCACTGTGCACTTTTTGCTTTTCCTCAGCAAAAAAAAAGAGGGGGATTGGCATGGATATTAGCTCAGGGCTGATCTTCCTCACCAAAAAAATAAATAAAAAAGGATGTCAACTGGATATTGCGGTAAGGGAACCAGGAGGAAGGTAAGAAAGATGAAGATTTAAAGTTTCAGGGTTAGTATCCTTTGTGTCTAAAATTATATTAATTTTGAATATGAGTTTGAGAGCATATCTAGATTTACTGTTAAAAGATGGGAAAAATAATTCAAGCAAGGATTAGAATAGCACTTGTGTGAGAGCAGCTCAGAGACACATCTACCGAGGACAAGGATATAAGCAAAAGTTTCTGAGTTGGAATGAATTACTGGAAGTCACATGAGATTTGCCTCATTTGTTAGATAATGTTGCATTCAGTCCCTGAGTTGTTATTGGAGAAAATGAAATGCTTATGATTTGACAAGGAATGGCAGCATCTCTACAGCTCAAAGGGAAGATTACTGATTGACTACTTTTTTCCCACTTCTTAAGTTGCACTGTGGCCCCACCTCCATATAGAACTCTACGTTCCTATTGTACATTCTTTCTGTAGCTCATTATTGAGAGAAGTAAATTTGGAACTGTCAGCCTGGTGGGCATCTCGGGGTTCACACTGCAGGGCAACTTCCCTGTAGTTCAGGGAGGACTTAGGGATGTATGCAAGAGCCCTGGACTTGTCTGCTGTCATTGTTGTAGATCTGTGGATTGTGGTCCAGAGCTGCTGCTTTATAAGGGACTGTTAGATTGGGGAGGTTGGGGAATTCCCTCTTGTCTTCATTCTCCATCTTTTTATACCCCGGACCTTGAATATCACCAGCCTTAAATTTTATGCAAATTATATACTTGGTAGGAACAAAGTTTGTGACACTAGATTTTCAAAGATCATGCAAACATATTCAATTTTACTATAATAGACCATTTGCCCCAAATTGTGAAAAGATACTAATTTTGATTTTTAAGGACAGTTTACCAAATGGGTAGATAATATGACAATTATTTAGCCAGAATTAAGGTAACTATTGGGATTTCTGTGAGTGTCCCCAAATTCAGTTTTTTTTTTCTTTTTTCTTTCTTTTTTTTTTTTTTTTTGTGAGGAAGATCAGCACTGAGCTAACATCCGTGCTAATCCTCCTCTTTTTGCTGAGGAAGATCGGCTCTGAGCTAACATCTATTGCCAATCCTCCTCCTTTTTTTTTTTCTTTTTCCCCAAAGCCCCAGTAGATAGCTGTATGTCATAGTTGCACATCCTTCTAATTGCTGTAGGTGGGAGGCGGCCTCAGCATGGCCGGAGAAGCGGTGTGTTGTTGCGCGCCCGGGATCTGAACCCGGGCTGCCAGTAGCAGAGCGTGCGCACTTAACCGCTAAGTCGAGGGGCAGGCCTGAGTGTCCCCAAATTCATAGACTTAATAAATGGATAAATTTGAACTCTTGAGATAATGTGTTTTTTAAATGTCTCCTAAGTTATTCATATTTACACTATATAGAGTGAAATGGGGAGTTTACCAGGTGGAAAGAATTATTTGCCCAAAAGACTGAGTCATGAAAACACACATCATTTGATCATATATGTTAAATCTTACTGCTAAATATTTGGAATATTTCAAGGGACAAAGACAAACCTCTTGCTCTCTTGAGGCTCATGGTTTAGTGGCTTGTTTGAATGTGATGAAAGGAGGAATAAACCGCTGTCTCTAGCTATACTTAACTCAAATAGTGATCGTAATCTGACTAATCCAAGGGAAATATAGGACCTGCAAGGTTTGTTTTTCAATTGCTATATGGCATATATGCAGAGTATATAAATCCTGTGTGTTTGGTTTGATGTTTGATATATATCTGTGAGATTCCCCCCTCCATTAAAAGACAGAACACATTCAGCATTTCAGAATCCTATCTCATGCTCCCTCCACGGCACCATTGATTCCCTGGGTGAAGATAATGACTATTTCTATTTCTATCACCAGAAGTTAGCTTTCCCTGTTCTGGAATTTCTTACTTATTTCACTCCACATTGTATCTGTGAGATCCATCAATGTTTTACGTGTAGCTATTTTTTTTCTATTTAGCCTATTTTTTTCTATTTCTATTTGCCTCTGTTTTTGTATTTCTAGTTAGATTCAGCATTCTCACTGGCGAGGTCCAGGTTCATTTCCCAGTCAGGGAACCACACCATCTGGTGTTTGTCATACTGTGTCAGCTGTGTGTTGCTGTGATGCTGAAAGCTATGCAGCTGGTATTTCAACACCAGCAGAGTCACCCATGGTGGACAGGTTTGAGCGGAGTTTCTAGACTTATGCAGACTGGAAAGAAAACTGGCCACTCACTTCCAAAAAAATTGGCCACAAAAATCCTATGAATAGCAATGGAGCATTGTCTGACACAGCGATGGAAGGGGAGAAGATGGCACAAAAAGACCAGGCAGGGTTTTGCCCTGCTGTACACAGGGTCGTTAGGAGTCGGCATCAATATGTTGGTTTTAATTTGCATTTTCTAAAGAATAGTTACATTGAAAACAATTTATATGTTTATTGATCATTTAAATAGTATTTTTTTGTGAATTGGCCTTTTCTTTCTCATTTTTATTATCTTTGCCTTTTTCTTTTGGACATTGGGATTTTAAAATATACTTTTACGCAGCATCAGATGTATGTGTTACGAAAAATGCAGGCATTTTTCAGGAAGGGACTAGCAATACTCATGAATTTCTTTTTTCATTCCCTTTGGGTATTTTCACGAACAGAAGTTCTTAATTTGATTGTAATCCATTTGATTAATTATATCTTTTATGGCTAATGTCTTTTACATTCTCTTTAAGAAAACTTTACCCCAAGTTACCCCAAGTTTATAAAGATACACTTTATGTTTATTTCCACAAGCTTTATTTTCTTACATTTCAGGTTTTGTTTACCAAACACTTGAAATTGATTTTTGTGTACAGTGTGAGTTAAGGATAAAGGTTCACACTTTTCAGTCAAGGACAGCCAATATATCTAACACAAATTATTGAAAAGATTGTATGTTCTCCACTGAAATTAAGTAACAGTTGTAAATTAGGTGACCATATTTTTGAGCTTCTGTTTCTGGATTCTCTATTCTGTTCCATTGTTTTGTCTATCTTTGAACCCATACTGCATGGTTTTAATTATTATAGCTTCATTATTTGTCAGCAAGCCTGGTTGTGTAAATTCTGCAAATTTGTTCATGTTTAAGATTATCTTTCAGATTTTAGAATCTTTTTTCAAGTCTCAGAATTTTTCTTTTAATTTCTGTACCAATATTGAAATTTTTTTTCCCCAGTAGACAGAGAATACAGATGAAACTCTGTTCAGAATTGGTTTTAAACTTTGTTCATACTTGTCTGTTGATTTTTCCCATTAAACCTAAGATATTGTCCATACAGGATGTGACTGCTTTGTGTTTATATTGAATACCTGGGATATTTATTGGGTTCCCTATGCCTTCGTGTGCTGTGGATCCCATTCTCTGTCTTACCAGCAGCTCATGGTGGCTGAAATTTTTACTTAGCCTTTAGCCTCTTCGCTACATCTTTCTGAGGGAATTCTTGGTGTCTCACCTAGTGTTTGAGTAGCTTACACGTAAGCAAATATTTGAAGAGAGGAGAGCCAGCATAATCTGAGGTTACTTTCAACAAAGTTTTCTCCTTCCCATGATGTCGTCCTCTAGAATTAGCTGCTTTGGCTATCGTGAACTCAAATCTCTGTTTCTTCATTCCATTTCTCTCTTCTGCATCTCGAGTTTCTCTCTTTTTTAGATTTTTCCATCATGACACAGACATGTATTGATGTCCTTTATAATGAAATATATACACACAATCACATGTGCACACATGCATGCACTTATGCAAAACATCTCCTCTTCTTTCACATTCCTCTACAGCTATTTATTCATTTCCCTATTTCTTTCACCCAAATCTCTTTGAAAGAACTATCTTTAATTATTGTCTCCAGTTCACCACCTCCTTTCTCTTCATAGCTCATTCCATTCTACACAATTCCACTTAAATTTCTCTTATCAAGATCACTAATGATCCTCCTATTGCTGAATTCCATGCTGGCTAGTCTGTCAACATCTTTATCAGCTTGTCAGCACCATTTGATGCAATTTTCTATTTCCTCTATACCAAAAGATTCTTCTTTTGGCTTCTATATCTTGTTGACCTTATGTATATTTTTAAAACATTTCTTTATCCACTGGGTGGACCATCGGCTGTAAAGATTAAAGAGTGAAAGTAGAGAGCCATGTTAGGTGGCTATTCTAGTAATCCATAAGCGAGTGAAAGTCTTGGACTTAAGTGCTAGACAAGTATAGACAGATAAATAAACAGAATCAAGATATATTTTCTAATTAGAATCAATGGAAATTAAAGGCAATATGGGCTGCTGAGGGAAAGGGAATATCAAAATGGCTTAATTTTTAACTATGACAATTGGCTGAATGTGGGTGCAATTAACCAAAATGAGTGCTTGGGAAAGGAAAATATCTGTGAAAAACTAAAATTTCTCATTTAAGTATATCAAATAGGCAATTGGACATACATGTCTTATGGGGTTTGAGAGATAAATTTAAGAGTCCTTGGAATATAATGTGAGCCATAGGAAAGTACCTACGGAAAGAAAGTAGATGGTAAAGAAAAGAGGAAACAGGATTGAGGTGCTTGCTTTTCTCAGTATTTATAAATAGATCTCAGAAGGTGAAACAGTTACTGAAGTACTGTACACTCCACAAATATCATTCTCCAGATCTGATATTTCATCCTCAGAAAGTACTGAGTCACCTGTGGACTGGAGTATTAAAACTCAACTCCTTTTCACATCTTCTCAACCCTTTATCTGGTAGATCATTTGGAAGCAAAGGAAGAGGCTCAAGGTCTTGTCCAGCGTCGTAGGACAACAGAGGTTGCTTTGACACAAAGTACGCAGGACCTCAAACTGTCT
Source organism: Diceros bicornis minor (assembly GCF_020826845.1). Classification (NCBI taxonomy): domain Eukaryota; kingdom Metazoa; phylum Chordata; class Mammalia; order Perissodactyla; family Rhinocerotidae; genus Diceros; species Diceros bicornis. The sequence continues at coordinate 23,976,146 of NC_080766.1, forward strand.
CCTGTGCTCCACTGTATCTTCCAGCAGAGCCTTATCTATTGGCTCCGCCCTGCCTTGCCTCGGCTACCACTGCTCCCTTATGTCGGAACTGACAGAAAAATGGCTGAAAAGACAAGTCCTTAATCAGATGATGAACCTCTCCACCACATTTTAATGAGTGACTGGTCTGTGAGCTTTACGTCTCTATATAATCTGCTGAAGACAAAACTGTGTCCCTATTTCTACATTTGTATCTTTCAGTTTACTATCCTCTTCTGTGCAGCAGGATTAGCAGGAAATGAAATAATCATGGCTGTCATGTCTCTACAACTAGAGGTATAAGAGAAGCTATGAAAAAAATAAAGGTATTGAATTCTCTCTGCCTTTAATAAAAGAAAATGGCCATAAAAAGAAGAAAGCATCTGGAACAACCTCGGGACATGAGAGCAGCAAGCAATCAGCGATAAAGATGATGAAGATAAAGAAGAAGGTTCTTCCTGGCTTCAAGAGATGGGTGTGCAAGACAAAATTTTTAAAAAACAGCCGTACTCTCTGTCAAGCTATGTAAAGAGAAACATGAAGCACAAATGGATCACAGACCTGAGTTTTGTCTATTGGTGAATGGAATCAACATCTTTACATTGCTAATTTTTTTTTTCTCAGTTGTAAGAGTTGAATTGCTACTTTGGGTCCACAGGCAGGACTTCCACCCACTCTCTTAATCCCTACGGCTTTCCAAGGTGCTGCAATGCAAATGCTTAAGGCACAAAGTACAAAGGTGAAGACACCAACTCTTTAAGGATATGAGATCAATTTACTTTGGAGATTGCCGATCCTATTATGCCTCATTCTCTACCTTCTGTGACCAGGCTACTCAAATCTTCACACAGTGGGTTGTTTGCTGCAGGACTATATAGGTATGAGCCAACTGCTATATTTCATATCTGTGTGACAATGGATAAACTACTGGATAAAGAGACTGTTCATGAGGAGCTTGCTAATTATGGGCTACACCCTAAGACTCTGGACCAATTTAGTCAAGTACCGTTACTGGATAAATCATCTTTACAGCATGTGGGAACGAGTGAGTACATTTATATTTGGAAATCCTGAACGGCAAAGTAAGCCTGAAAGGAATCTGTGAAGAAAAAAACCTTTTGACAAGGAAATTCAAGATTCTTATACTTTTGCCTTTAAAGTTCATTTTGGAAGCTGAAGGAAAGGAATAGAACAAAAATATGCAAATGTTTACAAACAGTAACTTTTTACATTGATTTTTATTACATGCACTGAGCGGTAGGATTAAGGTTTTAAGTCAATATTTTCTGTTTTTCGTATTTTCAGATTAGATATTCATATTTGAAGATAACTGAAACTCAAAAAAAACAAAAAAAAACTCAGCTCTAATGAGAATTCTAGATCCCTACCACCTAATTATAAACTGAGTAGAAAACTGAATTAATGTCAGTGTTTTCTTGCAAATGGGAAATTGAGGCTAACATCAGCAATTATCTTATGTCATTGTTACTAATGGCATCGAGGCAAAACTATTTTACTTTAAAAATTTACTTAAGATTATTAGCTGGTTCTAGTTTTATAAAGGTAGAAAACAAATGTAGACAATACCTACCTAGCTGATTGTTGATGCTTCCATCATAGTGTCTTTCCTACTGATTTGCAATTCCTATATCTCAAATATATTAAATTTGTTTTTTTAATGCATGTTAATTCAGATAAAAGTATTTTGTATTTCATATAGAATAGTGTTAAGAGGTGCAAAGTATTTCAGCTGTCATGGCAAAGTAATATTTAATGTGCTTGTAGGTATTTGTGTGTATATATATATATATATAAAATTCAAATTTTCTTAAATAAAAGTTATTACAAGTTAAACAAAACACTGAGAAGGAGGGCAAGGGGAGCCACAACTTTGGGGTCTTGGAAGCAAATATAATAAAATATTTCAAGAGCGTCTGAGCTATCCCCTGCAACAAATAATGGTAGGAAGCTGATTAGTATTGTATCAGAAAGGAGGTAACTGAGATTTGTCAACATGAAAGCTATTGATGATCAAAAATAATAATCTCATTGACAAAAGGAAGATGAAATTCAAAGTGCAGTGGCTTGAGAAGAGAATGAGAAATGAAAAAAATGAGAGTAATTAAAACAACTCTTTAAGGAAGTTTGTTTGAGGACAGGTCAGGAAATTGTGTTCCATTAATTCTCCGGCACTTCGAAAAACAAAGACACAATGAGAGACAATTTTGGAGTAATACAACTTTAGAAATGAGGAAGTAGGTTTATTAAAGCAGAATAATAAGACAGACTGAGGAATGGAGACATTTTGGGTATATCTAGCAGTACAAGGAAAGGCAGAAATATTTTATAGAACTCTTGTTTCTTTGTGGGCTCTGTTTTTATGTGACGTGCACTATGTAACTCTTTAGTATAGCTGCTTGTCTTGGCTAAAATAGGTTTTTGGATTAATTTATTCATAACTTTCTTCTAATTCATCTTATAGGCTTTTGGGAACAACATCAAAATGAGATGAATGGATAAAGAAGATGGGGTGTGTATATGTATATATATATATATATACATATACACACATACACACACACACACACACACACACACACACGATGGAATACAACTCAGCCATAAAAAAGATGAAGTCTCGTCATTTGAGACAAGATGGATGGAACTTGAGGATGTTATGTTAAGTGAAATAAGTCACATGGAGAAAGCCAAATACTGTATGATTTCATTCATATATGGAAGATAAAACAAGAACAGCAACAAACAAACAAACACATAGACACAGAAAGTAGATTGGTGGTTACCAGAGGGGAAGGTGGGAGGGGAGATGGCGAAAGGGGTAAAAGGGCACATGTGTATGTGGATGGATGGCAATTATACTTTGAATGGTAAACACGATGTAGTCTTCACAGAAATAAAAATATAGTGAAGTATATCTAAAACTTATATAATGTTATAAACCAATGTCACCTCAATAAAAAATTAAAGAAAAAAATTGATTCATAAAAGTCCTGAATCAAATAGAAACAGTGACTCTGAGAAGGAAGTGTCTCCAGAAAGTATATGATTTCTGTCACACTCCATGATTCTTACTGTCCCAATCCAGATCCTAGAAATTAGCAACACTCCTACAAGACAATGGACTAGCTGTTAACCCTATTAGGGATCCCACAGAAGAGGGGGGAAAAGAAACTACACCAATCAGTCAGTCAGTCAGTCACTCAGGATAAGTTTGGCTTACAGTTAAAGCACCTATTTTATTTCTCTCCTATTTAATCACTCATAATCAGTAATGGATTGGGATTTGTGTATTTCTCTCTGCCTTGACTAGATATTCCCTCTCTGAGGCGAAGTTTTCATTGAGGTTGACTTTTGAATGCATGTGGTGTACACTCACATTTTCCTAAGCTCTTTTCAGCTGATAGATGTATCTAGGATTTATTTTCTTTTCAATGATGGAATTTGGTCCCCATTTTAAGCTTGTTGGCTTGGGACAGAAGAAGGCAAACCTCCCTACTGAGGTTAATATCGCCTGCATAACAGGAGGCCTTTACATGCAAAATCATAGCCTAGTCGTATACTATATTGAATTTAAGAGTCAGATATCAAGACAGAATGAAAATACCATCTGGTTATGCTTCATCATCTGTACATAAATGTTTCTCTTGGATTTTGAGGGGAGGGTTGGCTTTAATCTGATAGAATCAAATTTAAAGAATCTGATATTATAGATGTCTATATTTTTATCTATATGCATCCATTAGTGTGACTAATGATTCTTGTCCATTTTATTGTTGTAAACAATAACAAAATCTCATATTGCATTTCTAGTTTTTCATATTTTAAAGTGATGTCTCAGGAGGTTTTTTTTTAACTTGAAAAATCTTCCTATTTGGGGGAAAAAATAAATCAATGCTCCCTAATGCTCGGGAATGAGCTGAATATTTGTCATAATTTTAAACAAAAGATATGATAATGTAAATTGTGTTTCAAATGTCTGAAAGGAACATTACCATTCAAACTAAAACCACATAATTTTAATATTCTCATCAGAGCTGATCAGTTAACAAAAGTGGGTCATTAGAAAATAACTAGCTAGGCCTTTCATTAACACACAAATAAGCCAAAATAATACTAATATTTCCACACTCCCCAAATATGCATGTAGACAATAGTGTTCAAATGCTGACTTCTTTTCCTATGCTATGAAATTCTCTTAATTACATATTGTATTCTTATTTGCTGATATAAAAACACTGGGAAAAGGAAATGTAAGAGGCAGAAAATGAATTCAGGGTGGGGCCTTTGATGGTGGAAATCAGGTCACTAGCTCTTACCTAGTCAAACGGGTATTTTTCAGATCTTTTCTAATGTGACTCTGAAGCGTACATCTTACTCCTTCTCAGAAGACACTCTTCCCTGGGGCAGCGTCCTCACACTCTCCTGATCGTCCCCTGCCTCCTGGCTGCTCCTTCTTCACACCTCTCTGCCTCCATCCCTGCACCAACTAGAAAACCGAGAGTCGTCTGTGATGCCACTTCTCCTTCCTCCCCCGTATCCAGTAAACACAAATCCTCGCCGATTCCATTTCAACATAATCTAGAGTTTTCACCTATTGACTTCACTATTTTGGCCCAAATCACCAAAATCTTTTATCTGGCCACTATAATAGCTGTTTTTTACTGTTTTATACCAATGAACTCACACGTCCCCTAGACAAACACCACTAAGGTTTATTGAGTAAATGTTTATTTTTATCATTCTTGTGCTTATTATAGTGAAAGTGCTTCACATTTGAAACATCATTTAAATGATCATATCTATTATTATTTTTAAAGATATAATAATCTATTATGTGGCTATCATGCCATACTACGACTTTCCCTGTACCTTCCCAGGGTGTTTTCACCCTTGTCACACACATGCATTCCATGGTCTAGTCTTACAGATATTCCTTAGGAGAAAATAGGGTATATTCTTCCTGGATTCAGGGCGTGCTTTACTTACTGTCTTAACTAGTCTTTCCATATTTTTATTTTGGCTAACTCTAATTTGTCATTTAAGTATCTGCATAAATGTTACATTATAATTAAGCATTTAATGACCTCTGATTGGTCAGAGTATATGGACTCATAGCATGCTACATTTTACATTTTCTAAAACTTATAACACACTTCATAATTTATTTGACTGTCCATCACACGAGAGTGTAAGCTCTAGGAAAGAAGGGGCGATATGTCCTGCACACTAGTGCATTGACAGCATTTCTTTAGTGCTTGTGACAGAAAAGATGATTAAATGGTGAATCAATACATCTTGCCTTATAATTCACTTGATTTTTGGAAGATATGAAAATATAATTGATGTTAATCTCTCAAATGAATTAATAACTGTCCTTTATGGTGAGAAGTATCTTCTATCCCATAAAAATCTCCACTTGTGTGCTGTTAAAATCATAGAATAAGGTAGTTTATAATAGTTTTAAAAAATCAGTAAAACAGTGTAAGATTATGTACAAGGACATTAGTTAAAACATTCTGGGATAGACATATCAGTTTATAGCTGCTCTTTTAAAAATGAACTTACATGAACATAGCAGGTTTAAACAACAAATAAACACAAATGACCAAGTCAATGAGAAGGGAAATCAAAAAGCAAACCAAGCTTTGGAAATAGGAAAGGAGAGGGACAAAAGAAAACTAAGAAATAAATGAAAACTATGGGAAACTGTGAGTAAGGCTGAGATTCTCAGAGTGGCTCAGGAATTAGATGAGCCAAGTAGCTCTGAAATTGTAGGGTGTCTGTGAAGCTGACAACAGAAATCATATGAAATCTATAAAAATAGAAAGTAGATCCATGATATTCTTCACTATCCTTTCCAACTGGTAAATTGCCCCTTTCTCCTTTGGCAGTAGATTGTTAATTTCCTCTCGGAAGACACTGAACCAGAGAGACTCAGAAGGGGTCCTAAGACACAGCTGGAATTAAAGGTACTATACTTTAAACATGGAAATAATTAGAAAGGCGATGTTCAGAATTAAGGTGAGAACTCCTCTCACAACACTTTCTCCCACTAGCTATGAGTACATAGTATCCAGGCTTAAAATCTCACATAAAAGACTGAAAAACTCCTCTCTGGTAACACATCCATCTAAGAGAAAACACTCGCAGATAATCCCTTTTTGAGATATAAAATAAAATAAAAAACAACAAATCCCATCAACCTACACAGAACTTCCAATTAGCTTAGATAGAGTCTTACTCTTAACTATGAAGAGAGAGCCAAGTCTCACCAGACATTTGCAGAAAACCTCTAACATGAAACACAGATACTAGAGCGAACAGAGACATAAAGGGAATCCAAGGAAAGAGAAAATTCAGGAAAAAGAAAAAAGCAAAAGAATGATTAATTAAATAATATTAAATCCTGAAAAAAGAATATTAATTAGATTATGCATGCAGAACACCAGTAGACTCTACAAAGGAACAGTAAGAAGGACTTGAACAGGACTTTCTCCAAGAGATGGATAAAATTGCTAAACTAGCTGAAACTACTGAGAGAAGAGTTATAGTTCTGGAGGAAGTTAAGGTATATTTTATTGCAGACACATGGGAAAATTAAGCAAACAGAAAATGAGTCTATTACTAATTCTAGGGAAAGTACAAATAGTATACTTAAGGGAATAAAATCATAATATGGTGGGTTTGCATCTATAAGTAGTAATTACCTGGTCTTTATAATGTTAACATGTAATAGTAAAGTAGTATAAAATTATGATACAATTACAGCAGTCCCCCCTTATCTGCGGGGGATATGTTTGAAGACCTCCAGTGGATGTCTGAAACCACAGATAGGTACCGAACGCTATATACATAATGTTGTTTCCTATACACACATACCTATGATAAAATTTAATTTATAAATTAGGCAGAGTAAGAGATTAACAACAATAACTGACGATAAAATAGAACAATTATAACAATATAACTTAGTAAAAGTTACTGTAGATCTTAGCAACCTCAGCATATGATTTTTTTCTTTCTTTATTAATTCGAGAACTTTCACCTTTTTACCTAAAGGAAGCGCTTTCTGGCTTCTCTTTGGCATATCCAAACTGCCAGCATCACTAGTCTTATGCTATGGGGCCATTATTAGGTAAAGTAAGGGTTACTTGAACACAAGCACTGCAAACTGCCACAACCCATCTGCTAATAGAGACTAAGTGACTAACGAGAGTAGTGTATACAGCGTGGATACGCTGGACACAGGGATGACTCACATTTCAGGCGACATCAGGATAGTGTGAGATTTCATCACGCTAATCAGAACAACATATAATGTAAAATTTAGGAATTGTTTATTTCGGGAATTTTCCATGTAAGATTTTCTGACCATGGTTGACTGTGGGTAACTGAAACTGCGGAAAGGGAAACCGGGGATAAGGGGGGACTACTGTATATTAAAAATAAATAAATAAATAAAATAAAAATAAACTCATAAAAAAAAAACTATGCAGCAAAACTTGGATACACTATTACTTTTTTAATCTTTGAAAATACAAATTACTTTAAATTGAAAAAAAAAGAAAAACATATGGTGGATGGGGGCCAGCCTGGTGGCATAGTGGTTAAGTTCATATGCTCTGCTTCAGCAGCCTGGGGTCCCCGGGTTCTGATCCTGGGCACGGACCTACACACCACTCATCAAACCATGCTGTGGCAGTGTCCAACATACAAAATAGAGGAACATTGGCATAGATGTTAGCTCCGAGACAATCTTCCACACCAAAAAATAAATATGTATATATATATGAGGGATATATACGTGGAGGATAATGTGCACATGAGGACAGATACAACAGAGCTAGTTGTATTCTTCCTTAGTGAGAATTCTTAGTTTCCCTTAATATAAATATTTCAAAAGAGATAAACTGAAAATACAAACATATTCTTTTTGGGAAATGGAAACAAATTCAAAAAGAATAGCTAAAGATTGTAAAGCTTTTGCCTCTGGAAAATGGAATTTAGAGAGGTGAGAGATGTGAGAGTACTGTTGTTTTTTGTTATCTGACTGGCAGAATTCTTTAAATATTTTAACTATGAAAATTTGTATCCCTAACACAAATGTTTACAAATAGATTGAAAAACTTCATTCCCAGGTATTCTAAAAAGCCTTACATACAGAAGCATATCGTGATAAGCTTTCCTCTAACCCTGAGTAAATACGTGATCACTCAAGTAGGGACATTAATGAGAATTCTCTTTGAATAGTATATATTGGATATTTTGTATATTTATTTCTCTGAAATTATATTCAAAAATTAATGCAATACAATTTATGTTTTAAAACAGATAATTTTTTTTTTTGGTGAGGAAGATCAGCCCTGAGCTAGCATCTGTTGCCAACCCTCCTCTTTTTGCTGAGGAAGACTGGCCCTGCGTGCCCGGGATCCGAACTCGTGTACCCCGGGCAACCGAAGCTAAGTGTGAGCACTTAACTGCTATGTCATCAGACTGGCCCCTACAGCGGCTGATTTTTATTAAGACATTTTGTTATATCTATATATATGTAAAAATGCAACGAAGTGAGTTAAAATAAGCTGTGATTTTCCTAATACAAACACAGTTACATGTAATTATTTTCAGTTCTGATGGTGGTGTGGCGCTGTAGAGCCATGCAAAACCTGGTGCTTTGAGTATAAACCAAGAAATTTTAAACGAGATAACTCATTTCCTTCGTTCTATAAACTCTTTGGCAAATATACCAATATGCACAAACAAAAGTTTTACCCAATAGTTTGTGAATATAATAGGATATCTTTCATTATAATTTGTGTAATTCCTATTGTTATTTGTACTAGAAAAATTTGGAGATGACAAAAGTAATTTAAAAACATGAAATAGTATTGGCAAAAGGGTAAAGTTGATATATGACAGTACTGTATTAAAATAATACAGTTATTAAAAATAATGTGTTCAAACAAATTTACTGACTTCGTGAGATATTAACATAAATAGAGGCAAAATTCAGCACAAAAGTCATTATATTAAGGTGATTCGACAAAATTTTATTATTGTTAGTTTTTTTATATGTCCTGTATCACATTTTTAGAATGAATAAAGTATTACACATTATTAAAATATTACTATATACCTTAATATGATCAATGTGACATATTTTCATTTACTAGATGCCAAAACAAGTCAAAGCAATGGTGCTTTTGAGGTATTTAATAAATATATTGAATAAACTTTATTAATTCATTCGCTAAGTATCAACTATTTGAAATATTCTATATTTGCTAACCAATTCCATGGGATGCAAAAACAGACATAATTTTTTTTAAAAGTTATTATTTTAAGTATTTTTATCTTGTCTTTCAGATGACCTATTCTAGACTCAAGTGCAGTAAAGTGCATGGCCATCATTTTATGATTGTTAATGCCTGTTGACATTTTCCACTTTAATACACAATAGATATCCATCTTTCTTTTGCCCATCAGAATTGTATATTCTATTATTTTTTACAATAGGTTTTTATTACATAGGGCTATTGACCACAGTGTTTATCAATTCTGAAGACACTACTAAGGTAACGCTACAGGAATTCTAATAGGAAAAAGGAATGAAGTATCAGTGGTCATAAATCAGTTAAAATGTTGGAACATCAAGCGAAAGATACACTTCAATGTGAAATAAAACACCAAGTAGAAGAAAGAGAAACAGAGAATTAGAGAACTGAGAAATCTTAATAATATTCAAGGAGAGAACAAAGAAAACAAAAAAGGACATTATCAAATAATGGTAGGCAGTAAAATGAAGAGGGTTGAAATTTAAAAATACAAGTATGTCTCGGGATTCAGATACAAATACTTTTTTAAAAAAATAAGTAAACTGCAATCTGAAGGAAAAACTCTTGCACTAAACAATTTGTAAAAGAGTAGGGGAAAATGTTTAATGTAATCTTAGAAAGTAAAAGTCTAGTTCTTGCAATATGTTTGATCCCAAAAGCCAAAATAAAATTAAACCATAAACTAGAGTTATCACTAATATAAGGACTGAATGGATGCAAAAGACATTTATCAGGAAGACCAAACTGTTTCCCTTCCCCATATTTTAAGGATACGTTAATAAAAGCTTGTGGATATACAAGGCTAACGAGGTCCAGACGTAAGTAGCATACTGCCTTCAGAGCCATACTGAAAGGGGGATCCTGGCTAAAGTAAGAGAAAAGACAAAAATGTCTTTATATAGGATTTGTGTAAATACACAAAGACAGGCCAGAGTTTTTGAGATCTTTCATGATATTCCAGACTCGCTGCTTTTGTCAGTGTCTTTGGACAAGTTATTTTGTCTAATAAAATATGTAATTATACAATTTTGTTGCTTTGACTCACTTAATAATCTGTCTACATCAGTGTATGGCAGTGTATACTGGAAATCATGGACCAGGAAAACAGCAGAGTCTCCTTTCCACTGGTTCCCTCTGTGAATCGCTCTGAAATTGGAACTATTCATCCAGTCTGTCATATGGAATGTTCTGTCATTTCTACCCTCTGAAGCACAGAGCTCACAGATGAGTGGCAGTGAACTCATGTACATCGATATAGGTATAGATAATAATAGAAAATCATAAAATAGTGCAGATGAAATATGCCATAATATATCTCAGCAGCACCACAGCAAAAGTACCTCAGTATGAATAATTTTTAACCTAGAATTCTACACCCAGCTAAATAATTGATAAAATGAGAGTAAATTAAATTGATTTTCATCCTCATAAGTAGTCACAGATTTTGCTTTCAATCTACTTTATTCTCACAGGGTTAATTAAGAATGAACCATGATAAAATAAGGACAAAAAAAGTAAAGAAAGACTATATGGTATTTAGGAAACTTTGAATTAAACTCAGAAATGTTGTGAAGGAAAGCCCAAGGATGGAGGCTGTGCAGGCGAAGTAAGAGCAGTCAATATGGGGGCAGGAGGACTATGGGCTCTGGGACAAAGGACTCTGGAGGTGTGGGGAGAAAACATGTGTGCGATGTGCATGTGCATTGGGGGAGAGGTGGAGATTCATAGGCCTCTTGACGTAACGGGTCATATGAAAAGCAAAAAGAGAATACCATGATAAGCAAAAATAGTGAAAAGAAAAAGGTGAATTAGAGAGTCAAGCAAAAGTAAGGACATGTAGAAGAGCTACAGTTGGATTTAGAATAAGTACAGTTTTGTCTCAAGTGTCTGGTCCTAGAACAAATGGCGTAGACTCAGTTTTTTCTCCATCTAACCTCTCATACAGCTAAATGCCCTAGAAACAACTCAAAAGGTAACCATAAAAGCACTCTGAGATGTGCAAAGAAAAAGGCAACTGATTAGCAAGCTCAGTGCTTGAAGAATGACACTGTGGTGACTTTCCTGTTTTTGTTTTATTTCCCATTTCTCTTCCATGTATACAAAATTGGGCACCTGAGAGGCCTCCAACTCAAAAAAAAGTCAGGAATAGAAAAAAATCAAACAAGCAAACAAAACAAAAACAAGAAAGCCTAGACTCTTTCTCCTAAAGATCAGAATTTTAAAAGCCCAATGGAAATCTAGACAGGGTATTCATCTTATGACCATATCCAGTGATAACTGTGGGCCTGATCTCCCCACAGAGACTGGTGCCAGAAGAGCCTGGCTAGGCTGACCCAACCCCATGTGTCACAGCCACCAGCAAAGGTAACTAGCCTGCTCTCAGAGGCGACATCAGCTGGGTCAAGTTGGGCCAATGCCTCACTCACCCCCCACCGACTAGCACTGGTAGATGTCATCAGTGTGCACACATAGAGTCAGTGGAGTCCAGATGGAGCCACTCATTCTCCACCCACCACACAATAAATGTGGTGGGTCTGATCCATGCCCACCACAAAGCCAGTGACCCCAAGTGGGGAGAACTATACCATGTTCCACAACAGGAAGAAACAGGCAGACCCCTCGGACTGAACCTGAATTACCATAAGACCTAGTTTTTTCTGACTCTATCCTATGGCAGGAGGCAACTCAGGCCCAGCATCTCCCAGATCTCTACCAGCAGCAAAAGGTAAACCAGGCCGAGTGCCCCCATGATCCTCCACCCAGTGACATAGTTACCTAGATCTAGCTACTCCTGGCCATCCAGTCAGCAGCAGAAGACCAAACAGGCCAGACATTTCCCTCCCTTCATGTCAAGAGTTAGCTCAAGTAGTTGCTTCCCTTCCCTGAGGGTATTGGCAGAGATATAGTGAGAAGATACAGGCTCCCAGTGGCTGGAGAATAGGCCAGAGACATGCTCTTTGTTCTGCAAATCCAGCATCTATCTCCTCCCCCACCTAGCAACACCTGGTAGCCAAGGAAAGCACCTTGCCACCAACACAGATAGAACTAGCATGGATCCAGCAGGTGCTCCAGGGAAGCCCTAAGAAGAAAGCAGACCAGAATAGTATTGCCAGGCCTCAGAGGGCTAAATTTGAATTACATCCTACAAAACTATTCTGGAATCTACACACTAAACCTGATCAGGGAGACTGCCTAGCAAGATTTAAATAGGATCTAGCTTCCTAACATAATGTCTCAAATGTCAAGGATATATAAAAAGCCACTTATATCAAGAACCATTAAATCACAAATGGAATAAGAAAAGACAGTCAACTAATGCCAATACTGAAATGAATCAGATCAATCAGGTGTTGGAACTATCTGACAAATATTTTAAAGCAGCCATGATAATAAAATTGTTTTAATAAGCAAGACCAAATCCCATTAAAACAAACATAAAAATCTAGACAATCTCCACAAAGAAATTGATATTATGAAAAAAGAATGAAGTGGAAATTATAAAACTGAAAAATAAAGTAAGATAAATCAAAAAAAGAAAGACTCACTGGATGGGCTTCATAGCAGAGTGGAGATGACAGAGGACAGAATCAGTGAACTTGAGGACAGATCAATAGAATTTACTCAATCTGAACAACAGAGAAAATAGACTTAAAAAAATGAAAGAAAAATAACAGAGCCTCAGTGACCTGTGAGACTATAACAATAAATCTAGCATTCTATTGTTTTTATCATTGGCATCCTAGGATGACAGGAGAAAAAGAGTGAGGTTGAAAAGTTATTGAAAGAAATAAGGGCTGAAAACTCACCAAATTTGTCAAAAGACATAAACCTAGAGATACATGAACCTGGGAAAATCCACATAGAATAAGCCCAGAGAAATCCATGCCATGCCATGTCATCATTAAACTTCTGAAAAGTCAAGGCAAAGATAAAATCTTGAAAACAGCAAGGGAATAATGACGCCCTACCTGTGAGAGAAAAACAATTTGAATGACAGTGGTTTTTGCATCAGAAAACATGGAGACCAGGAGAAGTGGTACAGTTCTTTTCAGTTACTGGAGGTAAAGAACTGTCAACCCAGAATTCTAGACCCTGAAAAAATATTCTTCACGAATGAAGAGGAAATCAAGATATTCTCAAATCAGGAGAAGGGGGGAAAGAAAAGCATGACAGGGTGATCTATCATTAATAATGGCTAAAGGAACCTCTCAAGAGAGAAAGAAAATGATAACAGAAGAGGCTAGAACTTCAGAAAGAAAGAAGAACAATTGAATAAGTAAAAGTACAGGTAAATACAATGAGTTTTTCTTCTCTTTATGTGCTACTTGAATTATATTGGATGTTTAAGCAAAAATTCTAACACCTGATGTGGTGCCTAATGTAAATAGAGGAAATATTTAGGACAATTAAATTTTTTAAATGAAGAGAGCAAAGAGATCTAACTGGAAGTAGAATTTTAATACTTCACTTGAAGTTAGTAAAACAGTATGCCATATAAACTGCAGGCTGTGCTATTACACATATATATTGTAATACCTAGAGCAACCATCAACAAAATTCTGCAAAGAAATATACTTGAAAATACTATAAATAAATCAAGACAAGAATCTTAAAAATGTCTAAGCAATCTATAGGAACTCAAGAAAAAAATTACTGAAAGAGAAAAAAACAAACATGACAAATGATAAAATGTCAAAATTGGAGATTTAAAGAACTCTCAGTAATCAACATTTTTAAAAAATCCGGTTAGAAAATGGGCAAAAGACATGAGATGTTTCACTGAAGAGGATGCACAGATGGCAAATAAGCAGAGGAAAAGACGCGCGACAGCGTTAATCATTAGATAAATGCAAATTAAAATTGGATATTAACATACACCTATCAAAATGGCTTAAAAATTGGGATAATATCAAATGATGAGGATGTGGTGAAACTGCATCACTCATACTTCTGTGGTGGGATTGGAAAATGGTACAAACACCCTAGAAAACTATTTAGTAGTTTCTTCTAGAATAAAAATTAGCCTACCATATGACCCAGCAATAGTAATCTTGGGCATTTATCCCAGAAAAATGAAAACTTATGTCCACACAAAACTGTATCCAGATATTCATAGTAGCTTTATTTGTAACAGCCAAACACTGGAAACTATCCACATATCTTTCAAGGGGTAAATTAAACAAACTGTGGCACTTCCCATGCCATGCAATACTGCTCAGCACTAAAAATGCACAAACTATTGATACACACAACTTGGATGAGCATCAACAACATTATGCTGAGTGAAAAAAAAATTCAATATTAAAATATTACAGACTGTGTGGTTCCATTTATATAACATTCTTGAAATAAAACTAGAGAGATGAAGTACAAATTAGTGGTTGCTAGGGGTTAAGGATGTGGGGAGGAGGTAGTGGTGACTGTGGCTACAAAAGGGTAGCATGAGGGGGCCTCACGGTGATGGAAGAGTTCTGTATCGTGATTGTGGAGGTGGTTCCATGAAGCTACACATGTGATATAAAAGCATAGAATTACACACACACACACACACGTGACACATACATAAATAAGTACATGCATAAATGATGAAATATGAATAAGCTTATTGGTTTGTACCAATTTCAAAGTCCTGGTTTTGTGATTGTGCTATAGTTATGTAAGTTGTCAACACTGGGGGAGGTATGGTAAAGAGTGCACGGGACTTCCCTGTACATTTCTTTGTAAACTCCTGTGAATCTATAATAATTTAAAAATTAAAAAAAATTAAAATGTGAACACTCACAATGTAACCACAAGCATTAATATGATAGCAAAACCAGAACAAGACATTGCTTGAAAAGGAAAATACAGACACATACTCACAAATATAGATGAACGATTGTAGCAGATCATATCCAACAACAAAAGACAGACCATAACTAAATGGGGTCTGCAAAGGAATGTAAAGTTGATGTGACATTTAGAAATCAATTAATATGATTTATCATATCAACAGACTAAAACTGTGATGCCTCAAAACCTATTCATGATAAGAATCTCTTAGCAAAATAAAAATATAGGGAAACTTTCTTAACCTAAATAAAGACACCTAACAAAAACTTACAGTTTACAACATAGTTAATGGTCAAATACTGAAGGATAGCCCTCTAATATTAGGGACAGAGCAAAGATGTTCACACTCATCACTTTTATTCAATGTTATATTGGAAGACATAGCCAGTGCAATAAGGCATAAAAAAGAATCATGTAGATAGAAGAGGAGGAATTAAAACTGCCCAGCTGAGACCTTCTTGATTTCCTGACCCACAGAATCTGTAAGCGTAATAGAATTATTGTTTCACACCATTAAATTTTTAAGTGGTTTGTTATGTAGGTAGAAAACTTAAATAAGTTTGTGATTAGGAAGCTATGGCAATATTCCAGGGAAATTATGATGGTGACTTGGAAAAGTTTGTAACCTGATGTTAGTAAGATCAGATACTGGACATATATTTTAAATATGAGAGATGTCTTTTAGACATCTAAGTGGAGAGGCTACCGAAGCAGTTGAATATAGAAGATAGGATTTCAAGAAGGATCTCTGGTTGGGAGGTAAACGTTTGAGAGTCATCAGAAATTATACGGTATTTGAAGCCATGAGAGTGGATGAGAAAAACTATGGTGGTGAGTTTAGTTAAACAAAGGAAGAAATTCAATACCCCTTGGACTTCCATATGGAAGAGGTCTGAGAGAAATGTAACAACCAAATGTAGATTCTGAGAAGTCAATGAAGCTAAAAGAAAACTAGGATTTTTTTTTCATCAGACAAATGAAGCAAATATAATTGGAAGGCAAACTGATCAGCAGTATCAGATTATGCTCAATTAAGTAAGATAAGGACTCAAAATTGATGAGCATTTAATTAACATGGAAGTCGCTGGTAACTAGGTTGAGGTCAATTTCAGTGACGTGAGAGGCAACGCACTGATTGGAGTTGACTTACAAGAAACTAGCAGAGTAAGAACTGGACTAACATAGACCACTGTTTAGATCAATTTGACTCACAGGGAAGCAGAAGGGAAGTGGCTCAAGAGATTTTTCCATTCTTTTTTAAACAGTATTGAAGAGATAAGACTTATGTTTGCATGCTTACGAGAATAATCCAGCAATGAGAAAAAGAAGAAAATGTAGCAGAAAGTTGTTTAAGATTTATCTATATTAAAATCAGAATGAGTGAGGTTTTGTGGATTGACACATTTATATGAACTGAAGAAAAAAGTCAGATTTTTTTTCCATGACTGAAAGTCTGATTGTTTTGACAATATAGAGTAGTTTGCTGATTAGTTTATAAGGTAGATACTTTCCATGGATTGAATGAAATAATCTGTAGCTATATATATTTAGAGAGTTAAATTTAAAACATATGATAATATACACATATAAGATATACTATTTTCATGATGTGGAAATTTAAAAAATATTTTGATTTTCTAAAACTGGAATTATATTGTGTTAAATAGGATTTCTCCAAGTGAAAGTGTAACAGGTGTATTTCTATTATTTCTTCTAAACCACACATTTTTTCACATTTTTTGCATCACTAAAATTAAAATTTTTTCATAATTAAAAATTAGCAAGAATAATTTATTTTAATTCACATAATTTTGCTTTCTTAATGTTACATGCAATAATGGATGACCTCTTCTTACGCCATAATCTAGAAATTATGTAATACATTAACAAGACATTTAAAATGTCTTGATAAAAATAATCTTTCTTATGCTTCCAGAAACTGATGAAATAATGGCTCTACAGAATAAGAAATTCTTTTTATAGTGAGATTTCTATTTATTCATTTATTTAGGAATGACCACATAGTTTTAAGCTAATCAGCAAAATCATTTTTGAAGAAGGATAATTATGTGAAATTCAGTATATGACTTTATAGGAATTAAAAGAATTTAATGATACTAAAGTAAACATCCATTTTCACTACGTTTTCATGTTAACATAGACTCAAGAATTATATTACAAAAATGAAAAATATAAATTATGATCCAAAATTAAAAAAAATAAAAAAGATACATGGACTTAACGGTAATTTATCACTGCAGCAACACTAGCTATATGTTGTTCATCGATGGATAGCAACTGAAAATAGCAGATTCATTACTCCCTCAAAAGATGTAATTCAAGTACATTTTTACTATTTAGACTTAATATCTACTTATCAAAAATGTCCAATATATTTATGCTACCTTAACCAATTATGTGCAAATTATGTCAATGATAACTTAATTCCTCTGAAAAAAGCTCTTAGATCTCTATCATCAATGAAATTAAAATATAATTTAAACTTATATTTGTTGAGGCAAGAATATTAATAAAATAATTTCAAGCATCAAATGACATTATCATAGAATAAATATCTGTATGAGAAAATGGAAAAGAATGTTAGTTCAAGAAGAAAATTAAAAAATTCAATATTACCCACTGTTAGAGAAAAGCCTGTTTATTTCTAAAATAAATTATTATGGGTATTAAATTACTATGAAATTGTGATTTCATTAAATACATTTAAAAGATTATATGATATTCAATGTAAAAATATCAATTTTTAAAACATAAATTGTATTACTTACCAATATTTAAATTAAAATGAAAAAGTTTAGATGTCAAATTAAAATTGTAAAGGACACAAAGCGTATGAATTACTCAAGCAAAAGATCAAATACCACAGCACTACGCCATAAAGTAAGTTTCCGCAAATGCTGAAGATTTGCTCTCATGTAGAAAACAATCTTTGAAATATTCTAGTTGGTGAGGAAGATAATTTAATAAAAGATCAATAGGTCATTTAAAAAATAAATTTTTGGAATAAGTTGGCAAAACACCAGTAAATATGATCATGGAAAAATGGAATTGGATCAAATATACAATATTAGAATTAAAAAAGATATAAACGCAACGCTGCAGATATTATAATCATAAATCAATATAAAATGTTATGCTAATACATTGAAAAATAGACAAAATGATTAAATTCATTTAAAATTGTTACTAAAAATGACTGAATATATAATACAGCTGAATAGTCCTATAATGATGAAATATGTTAGATATATTCCAACACATTATTTTTCTGGGTATTGATATGATATATAATTTTACTCCTTTATTCTATTAAGGTGATGCATTCCAATGATTTGTTTTCTAATCTTGAATCAATCCCACGGCTAGGTTAATCTCCAAATGGTATTCTTTATATCTTTTGTACTAAATTTTTAAATATTACATTAGGGTTTTTTAGGATGTCAATTTTGTTAGTATGAAGTTGTTCTTAATTATCATTTTAAATTTCTATAATGTATAATGACTTAGTCTCTGTCCTCTCAGATATTAATAATTTATATTTTAGTTTTTCTTGATTTAAATATTTATGTTACTTATTAATAATTAATAAAATGGCTTATTCTACATTGATTCTTTTTTATTGTTTGTCTACTTTTTATCACACTAATTACCTCTCTAAACTTTATTATTGCCTTTCTCCTACTGAGTTTAACGTCTACTTTTCATTCTAACATTTCAATATGGAAGTTTTCATCACCGATATTGAACCTTTCTCTTGTCATATAAGTAGCTACAAGCATAAAGGTTTTTCTAAGCACGGTTTTAACTGCATCCCAAGAATTTGGATGGTAGTGTTTTCACTATCATTCAGTTTATAATCTTTTCTAATTTCCATCATGATTTTTTGTTTGACTCATGAGTTATTTAGAAGTGTCTTCCGTTTTAAACATTTCAGAATTTTCTAGATATCTTATTGTTATTGATGTCTAATTTGATTACATTGATGTCAGGAAACATACACTCTATGACCTCAATCCTTCAAAGTTTATAAACATTTTTCATAGCACTTTTATGATTTATCTTGTTTGCTATTCCATATGCACCTGAAAAATTACACAATCTGACCTTGTTAGTTGTGATATTCTATAAATAACAAACTTGTCAAATGGATCTTCAGACTTCCTAAAATAGTCAACATCTCTACTACCTATTTGTCACCTTCTTTTTTATTTTTTTTTTAATTTTATTTATTTATATCTTTTCCCCTAAGCCCCAATAGATAGTTGTAAGTCATAGCTGCACATCCTTCTAGTTGCTGCATGTGGGACGCTCCCTCAGCATGGCCGGAGAAGCGGTGCGTCGGTGCACGCCCAGGATCCGAACCCGGGCCGCCAGCAGCGGAGCACGCGCACTCAACCACTAAGCCACGGGGCCAGCCCAAATTTGTCACCTTCTTCCCCAAAGTTTGGAGAAAACACAATTAAATCTGTAATTATGCTTGTAAATTTTTCTGTTTTTAAAAATCAATTACTTTTTCTATTTTAAGTCTGTTATTAGGTGCATATAATTTTTGGAACACTATATTCTGTTGTAAATTCACACTTTATCATTGTGAGATTATTCTCTGTATTTCAGGTAATATTTGTTTTCTAATATTAAGCTAGATATCCCTGATTTTGTATGTTTAATATTTGCATATATTTTCATTCTTTTATTTTCAACTCGTCTGAGATTTTACATCTAAAATGTATTTTTTGAAAACAACGTTTAACTAGGACTTGTTTTGTTTTCCATTCTGACAGCCTCCACATTTGATATATTTTGTGGTTTATTTATATTTTCTGTAATTATTGATATTGTTGAGTTTAAGTTTACCATCTTGATATTTCCTTTCTATTTTTTCACCGTCATGCTTTTTGCTTTCTATTTTTATCATCTGTTTACTGTTATTTCTCTTTTCCTCCTTCTTTTGGGTTGATCAATAATGTTTTTAATATTCCACTCTAACCATTCTATTTGTACTTGTCTGTGTGTATAGTAGATTTTTTAAGAAATTAAAATATGCTTTCTTAATTTATCATATTCTACATGGAATCAATATTGTAGGAGTTTACATAAAATGGAAAAATTCACAACAGTATAATCCTATTTTTCCTACCCATGGAAGACTATATATCTAATCCACTACTGAATTCAATTTGTCCTATCCTTACTACCTTTTTAGACACAATTTATTTTTGTCACATTTGCTACTGTCTTTTCACTGACGCTCTTCATCTCTTGCAGCTGCTATTACAAAATCTAGTTAACATTTCTTCTACCTTCGATCTCACAGTCCTCTTAGCCAACCCTAGAGTGATCTTTCTATGGCACGCATTCCCATGTCACATTGCTGCTAGTGTTTTTAGTGCTTTGGTATTGTCTACAGGGTGAAATTGAATCCCTTGGAATGGCATACAAAAACCCCATATTTTATTTATCTGTTTCTTAGAATGTACCCTCCAGAAAAACATATCTGTCTTGTTTCTGAACATGACACATTCTGTCACACATTCATATGTCTTTGCACACGGTATTTTTTTTCTGGCTGAAATACCTCAAGGGTCAGTTTTAGAATTAGGTTTTTTTTTTCTTTTTTTTTTTTTTTGTATGCGATACTGTGTTTTTTATATTTCTCCATTTTGAACTTATCAAATTGTATCTTTCTTTTCTGCTTAAGTTACTGTTTTACAAATAGACTATAAAATCCTAGAAATGTTTTTATACCTTTTAAGGGAATTTTCAATAAATATTTGTAATGTAATAAATACATCACTTTCAACGAGGTTGCAAAGGCATTTCAGTAGGTAAAGAGTAACATTTTGACCAGTGATTGGATAACTGGGTATACACATCCCAAAGCACAAAGGTGAACTACTTCCTTACACCACACACAAAAATTTACTTAATAGATCATAGACCTAAGTGTAAAAGCTAGTACTATGAAACTCTTAGAAAAAAAAATTAGGAGTAAATATCCATGACATTGGATCAGACATAGCAAAGCCTTTTTAGACACTGCACCAAAAGCACAAGTTACAAAAGTATAAATAAATAAAAATTGATACATTTTCATTAAATCTAAAAATTTTGTTCCTCAAATACCATAACAAAACAAATAAGAATGTTCACAGAATGAGAGAAAATATTTGCAAATCATAAAGCTAATAAAGGACTTGTATCCAGAATATATAAAAATATACTTTCTACTCAACAATAAAAAGTGAATCAGTTGAACAATGAGGAAATGAATTAGATGCTTCTCTAAAGGAGACGTACAAATGGCCAATAGGTACACTAAAAGATGCTTCTGTCATTAGCAATTAGTGAAATGCAAATCAAAACCACAATGAGGGGCTGCCGCAGTGGCATAGTGGTTAAATTTGCATGCTCCCGCTTTGGCAGCCCAGGGTTCACAGGTTCAGATCCCAGACGCGGACCTACATACCACTCATCAACCCATGCTGTGGTGGCATCCCACGTAAAAAATAGAGGAAGATGGGCACAGATGTTAGCTCAGGGCCAATCTTCCTCATCAATAAAAAAGAAAAACTACAATCAGATGTCGCTTTATCCCGACAGGTTGGCTATAATCAAAAGACAGGTAATAACAAGTGTTGGCAAAGACGTGGAGAAACTAGAACTCTCATACTTGAACTATAAAATGACACAACTACTTTGGAAAACATTTTGGTAGTTTATCAAAATGTTAAACCTACATTTACCAGTAATTCCTCTCCTAGGTATAGTATGCTTCAAAGTAATAAAACCGTATGCTTACACAAAAATTTGTACGTGAATGTTAATACCGTTATTCATATTGGTCAGAAAGTGAAATCAATCCAAAATGTCCATTAAACTATGAATGGATGGACAAAATGTGATATAACCACACAATGGAATATTATTCAACAATAAAAATAATGAAATACTAATGCAATGCTACAATATAGATGAACTTTGAAAACATTATAACGAGTGAAATAAGCCAGTCACAAAAGACTACTTATTGTATGTTTCCATTTATAGGAAATGTCCAGGATAGGCAAATGCATAAAGACAGAAAGTAGATTAGTAGTTGCCTGGGGACTGAGGAATGAGGGCATGGGAAGTAACTTGCGATGAGTACAGGGTTTCTTTTTTGGGTGATGAAAATGTTCTTAAATTGATTATGGTGATGGTGGCATAACTCTGCTAGTATACTAACAGCTGTTAGTTGGAGACTTTAAATGTGTGACTAGTATTGTATATTAATTTTATTTCAATAAATCTGTTAAAAATAATTAAATGAATGGATAAATGGGTCCAAGATTACCTAAAGTAGTTATTTTTAAATTTGTTGTCATTTTTGCAATCTGTATTATGAATGACCTGACATTGGTTTGGACATCTATATTAATTGGTTTGCATTTTTGAAACTGATTTAACTCTTGCTATTTTCTGGTGACTTAAGTAGTTTGTGATCCACATGCAAATTCTAATACATCAAAAGTTTATATAGTTTCCATTTCCTGTTTTCTTCCTAATATAATGTGACATTCTTCTCACCTTGTAGCACTTTATTTGAAAATCAATATTCCATTAGATATATTGAAAAGTGTGACTACTTATGAAATGTAATTAAACACAAGCTAAATAGTTTGCCCATGTTTAAATATAAACTCTCTTTTTCCTATAAAAATACATTTGAAAGGAGGTTGAAAAGTTAGCTTATAATGAAACATTATTAATGTTATTGTTCCATATAGAGAAAAATGAGATGTCAATAAGGTAATCAAATACAAAGAGTTAACACTTTAAATATAAGATGTACTATTTTCATTAATATTTCACTGTTTGTCATTTTCAATAATTATTTTGATTTCTTTCTTCAGCAGTTTATTTTTTGTCCTGAGTCAACTTGACGAAAGCTGAACAGTAAAATGCATTTTTGTTGCTTCTTATCTTAGCTTCCTTCAAATTATTTTCAGAGACTCACTCTGGAAATGGACAGGAAAAGATGCACAGATGTTACGACTAGCAATTCTAGGATTAATTGCAGTTTCTCCATAAATGGAGAAAAATAAGTAATTTTAAGCAACTTCTCTATCAGCATCTACATCTGTAAAATATTGATAATAACCACTTTTCTCAGAGTGGTTAGAAATAATGAACACAATGAGAGATAAAATATCTAACACAGTATCTAACATCCAGGATATGACTATATTATAATAATTATTATTGTAATCTCTGAAATATGGAATAATATTGCTGGCCACTGAAAGGCATGTGAGCTAGCCCATTGTGGGAAAACTAATAATGGTCGATCCTGTTGAATAGATTTTGTACCAACGAAGGCTTGTGTCTTAATTTTAGATTCAGGTAGATTCTAAAATCTCATGGAGTCTTGCAAGCTCAATATTATTCTGCCTTGCTGTTATTGTTCTATTTTCCTATGATATGATACCAGACTGGGACTGCTCCCACTCCAAAAGTTCACATAAAGAGAATTTTCAATCTCTGTAATTTATCTGTTCATTAACCTGATAGGTTTGGTCAGTTTCTTCCGATAATCTTTACGTAGATTTAAATAACTGTAAATAGTTTCTTACTGTTTCACTTTGCTTTTCCTTAGATTTATATAGTGCGTAGTAGCCCTCAAATGGATGTACTCAAGACTAGACGAGATAAACGACATGAAGACGCCTGCAACATGAGAGACCTTCAGTCTTTGTTATACTCTCTGATTTAACCCCAGAATCCCCTTAGGTCCTTTTCAGCTTCTATATTTCCATTTCTGCTTTAATTCCCAAAGCGTTGTATATCCTCCAGGGCAGAGATGAAAGGATTCTTTATATAACTGCCTTAGCACTGAGTGCATTCACAGAGAAAAAGTACTTCAATAAAGAAGATAAAAAATGAATTGTGAATTTATATTTTGGGCTTGATAAATATTCATGTAGTTGCTACATTCAAAAGCAAATTTTTAATGGTCTTATATTTTTTATGAAATATGAAAAGGTTGTAATTTAGGTCTAAAGGGTTGTATTTCACTCCTAGAATTTTGATGTCACCATTTTTTAAAGGCTATAACAGTCTTAATGCCATACTACATATTATATTGATGTACCTATCAGTCATATTATGATTTTATGTCATTTACGTAATGATAACAACATGAACTTCTGATAACTGACATCTATATAATACACTTGGCGTGTGTTAATCATATTTTAAATATTCATAAGAAAATACTATACTGTAATACAGGAATAGCACACTGCACAAAGAAACACATTCTCCCTTTAAATTTTATTAAGCATTATAAACCATGCCAAAGGCTTTGAATTCAACAAACAAAACATGCATTATCTAAATGGTATTAAATCATAAAATACTTAATGTTCAGATTTTTAAAATAAATTGTTAATTAATAATGTTCTTGATATTTAATAGTTAAATAAAAACTAATTCTAAAGAATTTCAAAGTATTTGAATGCATTGATATCATGTAAAATTAATGATTGTTTTATAGCTAAAAATCATAACAATTTTACCAGCAGTTTTTAGCATGTCCTACTACATTCGTGTCTTTTTACTCCCAAATGCAGTGTAAACAGAGGAACCAAAGGTTACAAGATATACCAACCAGAAATACACAAACATTTAAAGTTCAAAATTCCTATTAACTTTCCAATTTCAGTTTTCAAAATTGCTGCTTCTTTCATTTCACCTGATGACTGCAGAGTTAGGTCAGAACTTACATTCCCCATGAAATGCCAGATTTTTGAATTTTTATCATGCACACCCTGGAAAATGAAAGCATTGTTGCCTGACAAGCCTACAATAAAAAGATAGTCTATTAAGAAAAAGAGATGTCAATTAGATTAGCAAAACAGAACCACCACTTGACACAATATGAAATATTGCTTAGCTATGTCAACATTTTAAAATATTACAGATGATATTTAAAAAAGAAGAAAGCTATTTATACCTTTAAAGTGAAATTATATTATATTATTGTTAAAAGGTATATATTTGTGTAGGAAAAAATCTAACCATTTTTCTCTAGTTAAAGCTAAAGAAATTTAAATTTTATGGCTGATTTTAAAAACAGGTTAGCTTTTTGTTTTACGTAAATTTGTACATGTCTCTTTCTACATATGTGTTAAATTTATGCACATATCTGTTTTGTTTGATATGTCATTATTATATTATATGATAAAATAGATGGGGATAGCTTCAATCAGTTATGTAATTACAATTTTTTTTTTTGCACTATGTTTCTATCAATGCTTTGTGGAAAGAAATAAGAACTTAGCCAAATATCTGCATAATTTCTTTGCAAAAATTTATTTAGAAGTAAATCAGAGAACCAGTGTATTAATATAAAATATGAAAATTATCTAGGTTCAATGATACTGTTCTTTTAGATTTGCAAACTTAGAAATTTATTATCTAAATGTATGAGTTACATGAAGTTATAAGCATTATGGTATGATTTTATTTTTTTCCCCAGCACTTTTTCACGTATAACTTTCATTTGATTCTTATTAAAATTAAATCACTTTGTGTTTTCAAGTTTATTTTACAAACCACAATATTTACGATCTTTTTATATTTTTCATTTGGCAAAGCGGCAGAAAAAGAATTCCTCTCATGTTTCACACTAATAAATCTTCATAATTTGTATAAATACAGAAGAATTTCCTGTAAGAAGTACATTGTTTACTAGTACTTTTTAAATGTTTGTGGTGGTCTTAGACCTCCGTAAACAATTTCCTGAAAATTCTGGACCCTATCCTTGGATAAGGAATATACACATAAATGTATTTTACATTTTGTTTTTCAAAATCCCTCAAAGAATTATTATGCTGCATCCTATAAAAATATTCTGAAGTGATCCTTTCTTCCTTGAAATATACCATCAATAGTAAAGAAAACTGTTCATTAGCATTTTATTCTATATGGTCTTCACTGTGAAGAAAAATAAATGAAGATAGAGAACGATATATAGAAAACTGGTTTTAATAGTATTTTGTCTAAGCCAGAAAAGAAGATGAGAAATTATCTGTTAGCCATAAACACAGACGGTGGAAAAGAAAATCTGAAAGCCATTTTACCATTTCTAAAATGCAAAAAACAAACAAAAAAGGATCTTGGGGAACCAATCTTCCCTAAAGAAAAGACAATTTATTCTGTAAATTATGTTTTTAAGCCATTTTGTTAAAGGAGAATCAAGTTGCCAGATATGGTAGATCATGTAGATGGGTTTATCCAGCCTCTAGTCCAAGCTCCTTTTACATATCTTCCAAAAGATGCCTGCTAAAAGGAAGGACCCAAAGAGAAGACAGCAATGCTACTAAGTTTGGAAATATAAACAGTTTTTCAAAGATCCCTGATGCCTAGGGTGTTGGATAAGGTTTTCGTTCTGCTAACGTGTGAAACGGGAATTCATTAGGCGGGAACAGAGGAGAGAAGCAGAGCAGAAGGCCATCTTGTGGGTGTGGACTGTAGCGGGGAGGGCGGCTTTAGGGACTGTAGCTGTATTGGCAGGTCCTCATTTCAAAAGGCAGCTCCCTCCTCATGGCGAAAGGAGCAGCAAATCTAGTTTAGGGAGTGATGGCCGGGAGCTCACTCTGAGTGTATCTGTTCATCCCTCTTACCGATTCTGTGTGTGATGGAATCCCCAATACCCATTCACTCTCTGTTTCACCTACCTATGATGTATCATGTGCCTTGCAACTTAACCCTGTCCATTGCATCCATCAAGGTCTTTCTGTTGTTGTTATCTTGTATTTATTCCTGTACAGTATTTTTAGTGCATCATATACACCCTTGTATTTATCTTCTCATCCTCACATTATTCCTCATGTTTAGGAGATGCTTCTCCCCCAACTGCGCCCTCTTACTCTCTCAATCAGCCACTCAGTCCCTGCCACCCAATTGTCCATCGCAGGGATGGAGAAATGTCCTGTTCGACAAATGTGGATATTCAATCTTCTGCCAAAGTGATTGATTCAAGCAGTGGATAAAAACCACAATGTTAACCAATTATCCACTAGGATGTTATATCAACACTGAGTGATTTTGTTGCTCTACAATGCAGAGAGGCTTATGGATATGGAAGAGACCAGGGGAGGGAATGAGGCAGAGACAGCTAAGGATAAAGTCAACAAGAAAGACAATGCCTTGGCTAGATGAGGTCTTCAGCTCCATTCCTGGGACCCAGATAATAAGAAAACTTCTGTCCATTCTGTGAGATTCCCAAAATGTCAAAAAAATTTATTTTTGCTTCAGAGAGTATTATTTTTCTTTCTAAAACCAATGAGTTCTTTAAGCATTAATAATGATACTGCTTTGCCCTTTTAATTTATAGTTTGGAGTCGTTTGACTTTTGCATGAAGTAGGCCATTAAAATTTTGATGGAAGTTACTCCTTTCCTTCCATCTCAAATATTTTAAGTGTTATGTGCTCTGATTAAAAGCCTGTTGTTCTTTGCATTACATCTTGGGATAAAAATGATCTTTTCATATTTTAATTCCTTGTATGTATGTTAAATGCTGAAAGACAGTAATATCAATAGATTTTTAATTGTGTTACCTGATTGTCCTCCAGAGGTGCTTTTCATATTTCTCAAAAGGCTGAATGAGCAAATTTCACCAGGGAAATGATTTATTTCTCACATTTAAAGGGCCTAGGGAGGAGCTGGCTCGGTGGCATAGCGGTTAAGTGCGGGCACTCTGCTTCAGTGGCCCAAGGGTTCGCAGGTTAGGATCCCGGGCGCGCACCAACACACAGCTTATCAAGCCATGCTGTGGCGGGGTCCCATATAAAGTAGAGGAAGATGGGCACGGATATTAGCCCAGGGCCAGTCTTCCTCGGCAAAAAGGGGAGGATTGGCAACAGATGTTACCTCAGGGCTAGTCTTCCTCACAAAAAAAAAAGAAAATTAAAAATAAAAACATAAAGGGCCTAGGGAGGATTTCCTGCTTTTTTTTAGATAATTGGAAATAACTTTGGTATCACCTTGTAGACATTTTCATTTACAAATTATATTACTTTATTCATGAATATTTATCTCTGAAATATTTATTTCAAGCTCTAGTCCTATCTTCTGTGGAAAATATCATTCCCTTTATTTCACGATGTGAGCATTTAGTTAGCGTGATATTGGTTACCTCAAATTGATTGGGTCATGGCTTACTTCATTACACCATTTAATGTGGTCAGGGAAGGTAGTCTTAAGCTGTGTTATTTAAGAATATATAATTATTAAACAGTGATGCTGTTTTGACCAAGAAATACTATTTCCTTATATAACTTTAAAATAATGTTTATCAATGAGAAGAAAGGAAAAACAGGCTGACTATAATTTAAAAATTAATCGCTTTCATGCAAAATCATTATTTACATATCAAATATCAAAGATAGCGATAAACAAACATATATATAATGATTCTGGTGCAGTTTTCTCAAAATCAGTTGTTTTATGTTACGAAACAGTAAAAATATATGCTAATAAAGCATTTGCTTATGTTCCATAAAATTTATTCAATGAATAAGCATCGAAAATACGTATCTTGCTTCTGAACTCACTTTATATAGTCAAAAACCACGTGAAAGTAAATAAGGGGGTTGGAGGATAGAAAGAGGTTGATATGCATCCCATCAACAGATCTGGAAGTTTTCTTCATTTTTCTCTCATTTTCCCCTCTCAATCAATGATCAAGTTTTGACAGGTTCCTCAACTAAATACTTGTCAAATTCTGTCCAACTCTTTATCCCACTATTACTGTCTTAAATCAGGACTTTACCATGTTTTCTCATCTGCATCATAACTCACCAGAGCCAACTTGTTTCATCATCCGCACCACTACCATCTTTATCCTTCTAATATCAAGAAACAAGAGTGTGTGCCTGTGTGTATATTTATATATATGAGACTATATAATACATCCATAGCTGCATATGAATATATAACATATTCTTGTGTGTGTATGTGTATGTGTGTCCTTCCTTCAATATTTCCATACAGCCTATGGATATAAAGCCTAAATTACTTCACATATCATCCAAGACCCTTCATAATTCAACACCAGCTTATAATTGGAGACTGTCCAATAAAACCTATCTTCATACTAAGATCATTATATTTATACAGTAAGCACTTTCCTTACACTCATAATCTTGTACTTAATTTCCTTCTCCTTTCCTGAATATCCTCTACATAGTATATCAGAAAAACTTGCACATAAAGTTTAAGCTCAAATACTTCCTTTTCTATATCTCTTGTCCTTCATTCCCTTCCTAAACAAATTTGCGGTTTTTTCTCTGTTCCCAAGTGACGTCTACATACTTCTCATATCTATTGGCAATGTGTGTATGTGTAAATAAGTATATTTGTTTGTATGTATGTTTAAATTGTTTATTTATTTGTCTCCATACATAGCTATAAGCTTTTGATCTTCGATTTTAATTTTGTCTCTGTATTCTCAACCCCTTTATGAGCAAAATATAAACGAAAAGCTTTATAAATGTTTATATATTTTAATGGAAAACTCTCATGCTATAATATCCTCAAAAAATTCTTTAAAAATAAAAGAATTTAAGTAAAGTTATAATGTAAACTTTAGTAAATCATGTAGAATGTTAAAAAAGAATTTATCTTCTATACACATGTAAAACAGATAGACAATAATTTCAAATATTGCACTTATTCTGCTACCCTATTAAATTGGTCTCAAAAGAAAGGCTTCATCAGTGGTAGAAATAGGAAGTGTTTCTGCAGGACACACTGATTGTTTGACAATCAACTGCTTTGCATACAAGTGAGGTCAGAAGTTTCTCGAATGAAAACCAATATGCTTTCTTATATCCATCTCTAGGCTTCATTACATTATGAACGGCATGTGCTATGGTAGCAAGTTTTCAACTTAAATCCTGAATTCACTTCAATACATTTGGAAATATCCAACTACCATTTTTATTTTCCACTGGGCTAGAATATTCATCTGCCAAATTTACTACTACTTATGTTGCTCAAATTTTGCCATGTTATACTATATGATATCAGGGTCTTGGATTTTCAAAGCTTTAAAATTTCAGCTTATTCTTATAAACAGCATGCACTCACTGTCCTTTTGGATGAAACATAATCTGACGTCGTTTTACCAACCACATTTTACTAATGATTGATTTGAAAGATTTTACTGTGGGAAGGTTAAGGGCATAGTCTTTGGAGCCAGAATGTCTGGCAACAGATCTCAGCCCCTACACTGTCTAGCTGTGTGAACTAGGTCAAATCACTCAAATGTCTGGGTCTCAGTTCCTCCACATGTAAAAATAGGAATGGTTAAGTGTCCATCTCAAAGGGTTTTCGTGAGGTTTATATTAGTTCATGCTTGTGAAGCTCTCAGAACAGTCATAAACATGGTACAAAGGTTTGATAGTATTACTCATTTTAAATAATAGTTTAACACATATGTAACCAAATGGAATTCTATACTCTGAGGTTAAAATTGTAATCAATTTATATTTTTAAGTAATATCTCACCCATTATTGTTTTGGCTATTTTGTCTAAGTTACAAACTTTATCTTACTCTTGATTCCATTCAGTTTACTATGCTTGCTTAGTCAGCCTTATAAGACAACTCCAATTCCCAGCGGAGACTCAGCCATCCATTATGTTAGCTCTGTTATTTAGGATCAGTGGTTAATGGATTTCTGATGTAGATGGAAGTTTTTGTGTAACTGAGATATCACTTTGACAGATGAGGTCACAATAGCTTTAACTGATTTTCTTTCAAGCCTGAGGATTGTTTGTTTACATAGGTTCAACTAAAGCATTTCAGAAGCAACCCGTGGTACCCAGCAGCCTAGCTTCTCTATAGAGATGCATATTATTATTTTTTAAAATTTTGTTTCAAGGCTTTTACAAGCTTTACAAATTAATAAAAGCAAAATTATTGTTAATTAAACATAATCTTTTTAATAGATAGTTTGAAAGGACTATACATCGTCAGTACAATGCAACGCTGTCTTTCATGTAATTTTCATTAATTTGAATTCAAAGTTATTAAATTCAGAGTATTTTCTTAACAAACCCCTGCTGTTCCATTTATATTCTCATATTTTCTGAGGAAAAGGTGCTGAAACAAGAGCAAAGAAATAAAA
The DNA here is from genome assembly GCF_020826845.1 of Diceros bicornis minor. NCBI lineage: Eukaryota > Metazoa > Chordata > Mammalia > Perissodactyla > Rhinocerotidae > Diceros > Diceros bicornis. Next base: position 24,007,547 of record NC_080766.1, read on the forward strand.
TTTTATTTGAAATCTTATTTTTCTTCCTTTCTATTAAACCATTACTATTATCACAATAATATTAAGGTGTCATGTAATTCCGTGTTTAGAAAACCTGGGCCTTAAATGTTTTTAGATTGTTTTCTTCATTACTAAAACAGCAAATGAAATTGGAAAATTACCTTTAAACTTTTTTCATCCCACGTTGAGTGGTCATATGTCAATTTACAGTTCAAGTGAGGTCAAGTCAATTATTTTTTTGTACATTAAAAAGAAGCGATATGAACATATGTGTGTGTTGATAATTAAAATCGCATGGTGTATTTTCAGATAAGTGGGTCAAAAAGAAAAAGAAATTACATAGAATGTATAGAAAGCGAACAAATTTTAAAACACCATAACGCTCTCAATAGAGTTCAAACACTTATAAATGAACTAGAATGTTGTGTGGATTTTGCATTTAAATAAATATATTTCACTTCGTCAGTAGTAGGAAATAAAATAATCCAGTGGGTTTGTACAGTTTTGTTTTTGGGGTTTTTGTTTTTTTTTTAGAGAAGGGAAAATTGATGATGCTGGAAAAAGGAGGTTAAGTGGAGATACTGGCCTTAGTCAGGAGTGTAGACAGTTCAGCCGCTGTAAGAGGAAGAAAGTTAGAGAATATACAGGTGAGAAGAAAGCAGGTCACTAAATTTGGCAGAGGGAGCATGTTCTTCTCAATTGCTTCTATTTTCAGTGAAATACAAAGTAAGTTTATTAGCTGAGGATAAGGAATGGAAAGTAGGTATTGGGAACTTGAGAGAGGAGAAAGTATGAAAAAGTAGGGCAGAATATAAATTGACTAGGGTAGTAGAATACTAATAATCCAGTGTTTTCTAATCTTTCCCTTCCTCAAATTCACTTGAAGTATTTGTTAGAAAGAGAGATTCTTGTGGAGGTTGAGTCCATATGCAAGTTTGCCCAGGAATCTGGTTTTAATAGGGACCACAGGCAATGGTATGATTATCTAAAGTTAGAAAACCAGATTTGAATAATTTATTAAGCGTTTGGTCCCTTTTATGTAAGTAGTGCACTAGATAATACCAGAATTCAAAACAATGAATAATATAGTCATTTATACTAAATATGGGTAATATGATCCTTATATACGCATTAACAAACAGAATTCCAAATAAAAATTAACTATAATATGAAGCAATCAATTGTAACTGATGAATATGATATACTAATATGTAAAGAATTCAGAGAAGGAAACATTATGCCATAGATAGATGATTACCTGAACACAGAACAAAGAAATAAAGTCTCAATTCAGGCCTGAAGTTTTTCGGTTTTGTTTTTAAAATCAGAATAATCAAACATCTGAGAGGAAGGACGGGAATGTATTATATGTAGGAAATTGCATCAGTGATGGCAAGGAGGGGGGACGTGATGTATCTTTAGAAGACAGCAGATAGATCTTGCTGAAACGGTTTTCTTATAATCAAGAATAGGAGATGAGAAAAGACCTTTAGGGTACTTTCATACATTGGGCATACATTAATTGCTTATGACATGCAAAGTACAAAGAATAAGGAGGGGAAAGAAATGAAAATAAAAGGATCCATTTTTGTGTAGAGGAACTTACAATTTTGTATGGAGACAAGCATTTAAACTACAGAGTGATTTGTGCAACAGGAAGTTAAAGCAGAGTATACTACGGGAGAACATGAAGAATCCTCTTCTACAGTCTGGGGTGGGGGGTGCTTGGTGAGGTGGGGTTTCCTGCGGAGCTGTGTGTGAGTTGGAAGCTGAGGTGATGACCCAAAATAGCATGTAGGGGATGTTAAGTGTGTTATATACATTTGTGCGTGTGCATGCACATTTGCAGATGCATACACATCCGTGAGTGCTGGATTGGGTTGTAAGTGTAGTGTAAGCTCAACTCAATCCAGCACTCACAGATGTGTGATGATGATGTGACCATATTTATGTTTCAAAACCTGTCAACAGAAATATGAAAGAATGAAATAAAAGAGCCAAGTCGAGAAAGCAAAAACAAAAATAAACAAACTAAATTAAATAGTAAGAGAGTGTTGAGGTAATTCAAGAAAATTTGTTCAACAATTATTTGTTGAACTACAATTGCTTCCAAAGTATTTTTCTAGGTACCAGGAATATAGACAAGACAGTTGCTACCTTGATACCTGTAGAAGGGAAAATCCTGAGACTAAACCATGCATAAATAAACCAGACAAGTACAGATGTTAGCAAGCGTTATAAATAGAATCTATAGCGACGATGTGAGTAACATTAGTAACAAAGAATACTCCTGCGTGGAGGTGGCTGATGAGCTAATTAACAAGGAGAGATCAGCCATGGCCAAGATCTGGGAGAAGGTTCTCACCAGCAGCTGGAGAAAAAGAGCCATAAGTGAGAAGACGTTTACGTGACAACAAAAGGTAATATGATTTGAGTATAGTACAAGTAAAGAGAAGAGTGTGAGTTTAAAAAGTTAGGCATAGAAAAAAAAGTTAGGCATAATGAGTGTGTCTAAATAAGGTAATAACACTGGAAATGAACAAAAATATATCCATTAGTGATATAAAAAGAAGGATATATCAATCAGACTTAGCAATTAATTTGACATGGAGAAAGAAATAGAAATATTTCTTGTAGTGCAGGTCTGTACATAATGAACAGCTAGGAACTGAATTGTGTCTCCCCCAAATTCATATATTGAAGTCTTAATCCCCAGTGTGATGGTATTCCGAGATGGGGCCTTTGCAAGGTAATTAGGTTTAGGTGAGGTCGTGAGGGTGGGGTCCTCATGGTGGAATTAGTGACTTTATGAGAAAAGAACAGACAGCTTTTTCTCTCTCCCTCTCCCTCCCTCTGCCCCTTTCTCTCTCTTTCTCCCTCTCCCTCCCTCGCTCCCTCCCTCACGAGGTGAGGAGACAGCTAGAAGATGACCATCTGCAAGCCAGAAAGAGTCCTCACCAGAACCTGACCCTGCTGACACCCTGACCTCAGACTTCCAGCCTCCAGAATCGTGAGAAGTATATTTCTGTTGTTTAAGCCACTCAGTCTGTGGTATTTTGTGATAGCAGCCTGAGCAGACTAAGACCTGAATTATATCAGCTTTCTGTATCCAAAAAAGTACTTATTTTGTCTTCATTTTGAAAGATACTTTGCTGCTAACAAATTCTAGGTTGACAGTATCTTTCAATGTTTTAAAAATGCCAACCCTCTCCTTGCTTGCACTGTTTTGACAAAAGTTTGTTGTTATTCATTTCTTTACTCTTCTATAACTGTGTCATTTTTCTCTAGCTGTCTGGAAGAAGTTTTTTTTTTTATAATTTACATTTATTTTCTCCAATTTGATTGTGATGTGCCTCAGAAGAGCTTTCTTTAGGTATATTCTGATTTGGGTTCGTGAAGGTTTTAGACCTGTGATTTAGTAATTTTTATTGAATTGTAAAAACAGTTATACATTAATTATTCAATATATTTTCTAGTCTCTCTCGCTTTTCTTCTTGGGACTCCAATCACTCATATTTTAGGTGCTTTATAATGTCTCACAGGTTCCTGATTTCTTGCTTCCTTTCTGTTCTTAATTTTGAATACCTTTTATTACTATATCTTCAAGTTCATCGATCTTTTTATCTGTAATGTCTAATCTCCTATGATTTGCATCTAGTGACATTTTCATCTCAGATTTTGTAGTTTTAATCACTTGATGTTTTTATTTTTCTATTTCTCTCCTTATCATGTTCATGTTTACTCTTTCTTCTTGAACAGAAGAAGTATCATGTTTAGAATAATTATTTTAAAGCCCTTTTCTACTAGTTCTACCATCTTTGTCATTTCTTAGTCTCGTCTAATGATATTTTACATGTACCTGGGTCATAATTTCCTATTGTCTGCATGCCTGGCAATTGTGGATTGAGTGCTGCGATCTTTATGTTGTTGGGTGCTAGGTTTTGTTGTATTATTTTAAATAATGGCGGTTTTTTATAATATACAATTAAGTTAGTTGGAATCAAGTGGGTCATTTCAAGTTTTAGGGTTTTTTTCAATTAACGAACTTTATATTTTAGAGCAGTTTTAGGTTACAATTTTTTTAGGTTCATTGATTTGTAACTTTTTTTTCTCATTCTTTTCCGCACATATTTTGAGAGAACAATAATCTTATTTATAGGGGACAATCAAAAGGAAAATTTCTCCCTATAAAAAACCAAGTTGACTCTAAAAAACTGAGCCTTCTCTCTTCCATACTCAGATATTACCAATGAAATTTCTTTTAAAGGTAAATAAAATAGGATTAAGACCAATACCTTGGAATATCCAAAAGTTGTTGACATAGATTTTAAACTCAAATAACCAGATAGAAATCTAATTTTTTTTTTTGGTGAGGAAGATTAGCTCCGAGCTAGCATCTGTTGCCAATCCTCCTCTTTTTGCTGAGGAAGATTCGCCCTGGGCTAACATCTGTGCCCATCTTCCTCTACTTTATATGGGATGCGGCCACAGCATGCCTTGATAAGCGGTGCATAGGTCCGTGACTGGGATCTGAACCTGTGAACCCCAGGCCTCTGAAGCAGAGTGCGGGAACTTAACCACTATGCCACTAGGCCAGCTCAGAAATCTAATTTTAAATTAGCATAATCTAGAGAAAAACAATGCATACTTGCAAAGTTTCTTTTTGAATTACCAGAAGGTTTTAGGATTTATTCCAATTCCTACTCTCTTGCAATACTTATTTAGTCCTATTGAAATTGATCATTGTGTTGTACAATAAGTCAATCAGAAATATGTTAAAAGTGTCTTTAATTCTCTTCCTTTTCTCTTGACATTTACACTTCATTATGAATTAATTAGAAAAAATGCTCGGCAAAATAAAATTAGATGACTTCATTTTAAGGAGAATAAAGTTTCAAGCTGAATATCAAGCATTTCTAAGATTAAATCATTAGATGATTTCACGTACACCTGTGAATTTTATTTATATTTGTCCATAGTAAGAAAAATATTTTACACTGCAACCACATGTCATGTATGCCTATGCTATAGAAAGAGATAAAATCTGAAAGAAAATATTTAAGAAACAATGTCTATACTTTATGCAATGCACACTATTATTCATTCTATTACAGTTTATTTTATTTTATATATACATATATTTTTTGTATGTTTGTGTGTGTGTGAGGAAGATCAGCCCTGTGCTAACATCTGCCAATCCTCCTCTTTTTTGTTGAGGAAGATTGGCCCTGGGCTAACATCTGTGCCCATCTTCCTCCACTGTACATGGGACGCCACCACAGCATGGCTTGCCAAGTGGTGTGTCAGTGCATGCCTGGGATCCGAACCGGCGAACCCCGGGCCACAGCAGCAGACCACGCGCACTTAACTGCTTGAGCCACTGGGCCGGCCCCTATTTTATATATTTTTTAGATGGAGATCGTAACTCACTAAATTGTCTCCATGACCCAGTACTGAATAGGTCATGACCTGCATTATGAAATGCATTATTACTCTATGCAGTCCTCTGAAACTGGATATATCAATGCAAGCAAATTTGAGCCACCATCATTGGTGAATGGATGTAGTAATTACCAAATATTATATAACACTAAATTTTAGGCACACTTCTAAGCAATCTTCATATATAACTTTTCACAACAAATCCTACATGTAAAGTGTTTTGCAGAGCTACATTCCAGACTTGGAGTTTTTAAATAGTACATTTCCAGATTCAGGGAAATTCTCTTATTCACTAGCTTCTTATGATTTTTTTTCTTTTTTTCTCAATGATTTAAATATCGACGACATAGAAAACCTCATATATAAAAAGAGAAGAGAAACAGATTTTCTTTATTAGTATGTCTGGCATATAGCTTGACTATCAAGCACTGACTGTTATAACTGAAAACTAACAGTTCATCAAGGAGTGATTGTATTTTATTTAGAACATAAAATTTATGGTTTTATAAAGTGATAACTTGCATAAGTGGTTTAAAGATGTCATAGAAGATTGATTTCATGGGCATTTTCCTGGCAACCAGATGTCATGTATCCGTATCTGAAATGCCTAAAATTGTGGTCACTTTGAATTATGTGAGCATTCTTGTCATCAGATAAATGGACATTATAACTAGATTAAAGGAAAGTCGTGTTTCCAGAATCAGTACTGCAATTACATTCTTTGTGCATCCGAGTAATTATTATTTTGCCAAATAAAATGAGAAAGTCATTTTTGAGGTTTGTTACGAGTTTTTAAATATAAGTAAATACATTTTATATCTATTTCCGTCACCTGGAATATTCTTTAGATATCTTTGGATTGTCACTGAAAAAGAGCTATTCCTCTATTCCGCTGCCACATCTTCCCCGACATTCTGAGGACTAACTCTCTCCTCTCATTTCAATTCTTCAAGAGATATTCACTAAGATCAGCTCCCAAGAGTGTCTGGGATTTCCTCCAGATAATCTCTTTCAATTGTAACATCCAGAAGACGGGTGAATGGTAAAGAGAAGCTGTAGATAATTAAGAAAGAAAATAACTTCTAGAACCTTACATCCCAAACATTTTGAGTCCTATCTCTGCTCTGCATATAACTAGATCTTATGTCTCTTTCTGACCCTAGCCTCCTACCCCCTCCCCACTCTTGGGAGTGGATTTCTATAAGACTAGACCAAAGCATTCTCCATCAAAGAAACATAAAAATGACATTTATATTCTGTTTTAAAGTTACAAATATCATCCAATTTAACCTTAAAAATAGTCCTGTGACTGAGATGTTGTTATCGACATTTTACAGAAGCAGTGTGGAGAATCCTTTGATTGATGTTCCAATTTGTTTCTTGTACTGTTTATTTTTCTATGGAAGAATTGAGGAGATTTTAGTCCCACTATTCTTGAAAAGCATTATTGTCTTCAAACGCAACTTACAAAGAGGAAAACTAATCAATTAAACCCGTAGCATAAATAATCAGATATATATGGCAGAAATAATGTGCTGACTAGCCAAGATGGAAGCACAATTTCCCCCTCAGCTTGGCCAAAGTCTACAAACTTTTTCCATGTAGGACACCATTAACACTGATTAAAATCTGTAATCAGTAGTATTGATGCCTCATCTTACATAAGGGAAATATAGTATGTTTTCTTACTTTACATTTGAATATTTAAATGCAGAGTTAACCAGATACTTTTCTTTATTGTGCTAGTGCTGTTTAAATTATGATGATATTTGCTAAGAAACAAATATAAAACTATACAATGAAAACATCAAAACTTTGTGACAGTTCTGTTCTCACATCGTAACACAGGGTAGAACAAGAATCTATTTTCTCCTTTAAAATATGTTGCTTGAATATATTCCTAAAATTACTTAACTGATAACAAAAATTTGAAGAGAAAAGCAGATATCATACATGTTGTTAAATGCCTCTCCCCAACAAAAACACATTAAAATATAGCTATTGGTATATACATATATATTTTCTCATATCAACAAATTCACATTCATTTCTCAGGATCTCATTACTTGAGTGTTACTTGAAATAACTAAATTTTTCTAGCTACATAATGTAGAAATAATTTTATCCTAAGCTATAAGAAAATATAAAATGCCATACTATATACTATAAAACCATAAACTTGCTTTTAGGAAGATAAGACTTAGAATCCCGTTATGAACAATATTTTAATTGTTAAATTCACGTCATAATGGTGGATTGACTAGTGCTGAGACAAACAAAGTTATAAAGGATCTAAAAAAAGGATCTAATCCAAGCTTGGCTGATGTAAACAGAGCTCTTAAAATACATCTTTTCTATCCTGATATTAACTTATCACTCTTATCTTAGGTTAACTTTGCTTCCTGTTGTTAAATGCATAATCAAACTTTTTCTCACCAGTCATGAAACAATTATTCCATAGGTTTTTGTTTGTCTTTTGTTTAAAAAGAGGTTTAACAAGGGGAATTTTCTGTTCCTCCATGCCTTCCTTTAAATATTGAGCCTACCTTCTAAATGATACATTAGTAGATCCTGTTAGATTGACTTCAGCTATTCAAAGCCATTTTTTAAATCTTTGGTTAGAACAAACATACTAAGCTCTGTTAAAATAGGTACAGTGCCATTCTGAAATGGCTCATATCTTTGTGGTTATAAATTTTAAACATAATCAATATATTTTGATTAATATTTTTCTGCAGATTTAATAAAACGAATGTAGTAAAGCCCGTGGAAGCAAACCCTCATATTTAAGTTTATAATTGAAAATTGTTACTTGATAAGAGTTAAATAACGTTCCTAGGGTGGACTTTAGAATTGGGGTGAACAGAGTGAATGAGTCTGAAAAATTGAGTTGATTTTCTCTGGATTTATAAATAACTTAACAATTTTTATTAATTTTTATCTAAATAAATCATATTGTGTAGCTAGCCTTGGGGTCTTAATGCTGTATCAAACATTTTATACAATTTAATGTATATTTTTTAATTCATTTTAACAACCAACTATTAATTATTGTTAAGATACAATCAGAGTGTGACGTCAGCAAGATGGTGAAATAGGAAGCCCGGGACTCTCCTTGCTCCCACAGACGTGATGATTCAACAATAATGCACAGACCAATTCCCTTTGTGAGAAATCTAGAAACTATTTGAGAGGTTCCTGCATCCTGAGCAAGCATGGTATCAGCCGCAAGGAAGCCAGTAGGAAAATTTGAGACACTCTCTTGCTATAATCCCTACTTTTGGCACAGTGCTGTATGACCAGGGAGAAACTCCCAGCTCCCAGTTTCTCCCTAGGGAGGGAAGGAAAGAACTGGATCATATGTCCAACATCCTGATTTTCTGGGAGGAATTTTCTTTATGTCATTGCAGTTATTATTAGCTTAAAATAGATTGACACAACCTTAAGATATTTTATGTAAGCCCCGTGGTAACTGCAAAGAATATACCTAAAAAAGATACACAAAAGAAAATGAGAAAGAAATCAAAGCATGTCACTACAAAAAAAAAAAAAAAAAAAAAAAAATCAATGAAATACAAAAGAAGACAGCAGAGAGGAAAGGAAATATAAAAGAGCTATAAGACAGACAAAAAACAATGAACAAAATGGCAACAGTAAGTCCCTCCCTATCAATAATTGTTTTAAACATAACCGGATTAAACTCCTCAATCAAAAGACATAAAGTGGCTGAATGGTTTAAAAAAAAAAATAGATCCAACTATATGCTGTCTGTAAGAGACTCATTTTAGATTTAAGGACACACATAGGCTAAAACTGAAAGGATGGAAAAAGATATTCCATGCAAATGGCAACCAAAAGAGAGCAGGGTGGCAATGCTTTTAACAGACAAAATAGACTTTAAGTCAAAAACTGTCACAAGAGACAAAGAAGGTCATTATATAATGATAAAAGGGTCAATTCATCAGGAACATATAACCATTATAAATATATATGCACCCAAAATCACAATACCTAAATATATAAAGCAAACACTGAGTGAACTGAAGGGAAAAATAGACAGCAATACAATAATAGTGGGAGACTTTGAGAACCCACTTTCAATAACTGATAGAACTTCCAAACAGAAAGTCAATAAGGACACAGTGGACTTGAGCAACACTATAGACCAAATGGATCTACAGACATACTCAGAACATTCCACCCCAAAACAGTAGAATACACATTCTTCTCAAGTGTACACAGAACCTTCTCCAGGATAAATCACGTTAGGTCACAAAATAATTCTTAACGAATTTGAGAAGATTAAAATCATACCAAGTATCATTGCCAAACACAATGGAATGAAACTAGAAATCAAGAACAGAGGAAAAACTGAAAAATTCACACCTATGTGAAAATTAAACAACACACACATGAACAACCAATGAGTCAACAAAGAAATCAAAAGGGAAATTGGAAATATCTTGAGACAAATGAAAACAAAAACACAACCTACTGAAACTTATGGGATACAGCAAAAGCTGAACTAAGAGAAAATTTTATTGCAATTAATGTCTTCATTCAAAAAAAAGATCTCAAATAAACAACCTAACTTTACACTTCAAAGAGGCAGAAAAGGAACAAATTAAGATTAATGTTAACAGAAGGAAGTATACAATAAGAAGAAATTAAACAAAATAGATAATAGAAAAACAATAGAAAAAAAATCAACAAAACTAAGAGATTTATTTTTTGAGAAGATAAACAAAATCCACAAATCCTTAGCTAGACTAAGAAAAAAAGAGAGAAGACACAAAATCAGTAATGAAAGAGGAGACATTACAACTGATAGAGAAATACCAAGCATCATAAGAGATTGCTATGAACAATTACACACCAACACAATGGAAACCTATAAGAAATGAATACATTTCTAGAACACACATCCTATCAAGACTTAATCATGAAGAATTAGAAAGCTTGAATGGCCCTGTAACTAGTATGGACATTGAGTTAGCAATAAAAACCTCCCAAGAAAGAAAAGCCCAGGACCAGACGGCTTCACTGGTGAATTTTACCAAATATTTAAATTAGAATTTAGGCCAATCCTTCTCAAACTCTTCCAAAAAATAAAGAGGAGGGAACAGTTACAAAATCATTTTTATGAGGCCAGCATTAATTAGTTATTAAAGCCAGAAAGGACACTACAAGGAAAAAAAAACACTGCAGGCCAACATCACGATAAATACAGATGCAAAAATCCTTGACACAATACTAACAAACTAAACTCAACAGCACATTGAAAGGATCATACACCACAACCAAGTGTACTTTGTCTCTGGGACGCAAGGATGGTTCAACATATGCAAATCAACTAAGAAGATACACCACATTAACAGAATGAAGGATAAAAATAACATGAACATCTCAATAGATGCAGAAAAATCATTTAACAAAATTCAATACACTTTTGTGATAAAAACTCTCAAAGTAGGTATAGAAGGAATGTGCCTGAGTATAATAACGGTCAAAAGCCCATAGCTAACATCATACTCAATGGTGACAACCTGAAAACTTTTCCTTTAAGATCAGGAGCAAGGCAAGAATGCCCACTCTCACCACTTCTATTCTTCATAGTGCTAGAAGTACAAGCCAGCGCTATTAAGAAATAAAATGCATCCAAATTGTAAAGAAAGAAGTAAAATTATCCGTTTGCAGATGACATGATCTTATTATATATAGAAAACCCAAAGAAGCTACAAAAAAACTGTCGGAACTAATCAACAAATTCAGTAACATTGCAGGTCATAAAATCAACAAACAAAAATCAGTGGACACTGAAAATAAAAAAATATTGATAAAAGAAATTATCAAAGAGATATCTGCACTCTCATGTTCATTATAGCATTGGTCACAATAGCCAAGCCATGGAAACAATCTAAGTATCCATCAATGGATGAATGGAGAAAGAAAATATGGCGTATAAATATACGATGGAATATTATTCAGCTATAAAAAAGATGGAAATTCTGCCACGTGCAACAACATGGATGGACTCTGAGGGCATTATGCTAAGTGAAATAAGTCAGACAGAGAAAGATAAATACTGCATGATCTCAACTTAATGTGGAATCTGAAAAATGCTGAACTCATATAAACAGTGGAATGGTGGTTGCCAGGGGCTGGCTATTCATTGGTATAAAGTTTCAGTTACGCAACATCATTAAGTTCGAGAGATCTGCCGTGCAACGTTGTGCCTCAACTTAACAATACTGAATTGTGTAATTAAATATTTATTAAGAGGATAGCTCTTATGTTAAATGTTGTTACCACACACACAAAAGATATGGTCAGAGACACTCAAATGCCTTGCCATTTTCCCCTACTTGCACAAATGAAAAACAAGTATATTTTATTTTAAAAGAGTGCAGAAGAATATTATAGCTCAGTAATATCATTTGGATGAAATACAAAATTAACTATCTGTTCTTATTCAATCTATTTTAAAGATACACACAATACGACGTCAGCAATAATTATTGAACCACGTGAATGATATTCATGCCATGGAATTATTAGTTCACAAAAAGAGACCATGACTGTACTGTGGTTAAAAGGTCAATTATAGCACCGGGGTGGTTGCACTGCATTTATATCTAGCTAACAGGCAATCAGGAAGGTCAACGATGATGAGGACTGACACCGAGAGAGATCAGAAATGACATTTCCGATGGGCTTGATTCAAACAGCTACCATTTCTAAGTTGAATGTTCTTATAAATTTGCATAAACAAGCTACGATAATAAGTAGAATTCATAATACTGCAACTATATCTCTTAATAGCCATAATTTCATTGTATCCATCTTATTTTTATATCACAGCAAACAGCATATCTCAAATTTGATGAATGAAGACTAAATTAGCTTTATAAATATTGAAACAAATTTATCCTTAAACAGAATACTGTGAATTTTTAATAGAAAGTAAGAAATAATAAATTTAATTATGTCTGCTAAAATATATCCATCTCCCAAATATTAAAAATAATTAAAATATTAAAATAACTAAAAATAATATTTGAGATGATGTGACATATTACACATACGTTGTGTGTGACACCCATACACATATATATGTTATATCATAATTTATGTGTTTTAAAATTAATTCTAAAATATAGACACATACTATTTCCACCATTTAAAATTCTTGAACACATTAACCTCTGGTAAGGGCTATGCATATTAGCATTATAATATCTAGGACACTAGATAGATAGCTTTACAAAATACTAATGATTAAATTGTGGCTGGAGGATCAGTATTTAAAAAAACTTCACATGTGATTCTCATATGTCACCAAACTTGAGAACCAACGTTCTACAATAATATAGAAATCACTTTGAGGAATCCACAATAAACAGCTACCAATTTTTCTTAAAATCCACTCTCCTAATTATTTTTGCATTCAAAGAGCAATTGTGGGTTTAATACAAATATAAACGTGTGCCAAATTAGTGTGCATATATCTCCATTTTACCTAATAAGTGTGTTGCAATAAGCTTACATCATATTTGGAGGGAGTGGGAGATCAATGAAAAATGAAGCCAGTCTCTAAATGATTTCTTGAACTGTACTAAAGCAACATTTTTCATGGAGAATTAGAGCACATCTTGATAAAGAGAAAGTGAGAAGCAGGATGTTAAAGAAGGCACGCTGACATATTTAACAACTTGCTAGTTTAGCAACAGCTTGTGAAATTGTCAGAACTCCCACTATTACAGTTCACACTGAAGGTTCCTGAAGCTCCAGAAAGGTCATGGTTCTGGGCACAGGATGTGCCATTGCAGGATGTGTACCAATTTTACAATTTCAAGAGGAGAAACAAATGTGGGTAAAATAACATAACTTTCTTCCCCATTGTTTCTTTCTCCAACTACTTTGTGGTTTAATATACGCATGCATGTATAGATGGATGTATTTTTAATTCGTGATATTGCCTCCAGTTAACAAAGACTCACTAGAATTCAAACAGAATATATAATCAAATGACCCGCCTATTGCCCAACCAGCCTGCATTTCACACTATTTTAAAAAGTACCTATTGCCCAACCAGCCTGCATTTCACACTATTTTAAAAAGTAAGTGTATCAAGACAATTATTCTGTGGTTCTTTATCTTCAATGTACCGTGGCAAATTTCACAAAGATTTAGGGTTATAGGCCCCCATTCCTGCATAATTCACTTTACTCTCATGCATTTCCCAGAACAAAGGCTGTAATTAGTATCTGTGGTTTAAATATAGCAAAATGAGTAGAGACCTAGAAAAAAATACTCTCATATATTTTCTTCTTTAAAAAATAGTCAATTGTCCTTTATACTGTAAAATTTGCATAATGCTCCAGAGAACATTAATTTTAATCAATAAACATAAATAAATTTATAGTTTATTTTAATCAAGTAGGCACACATGAATTTTTTGTATTTAATATTTTAACTCTGAAATTTATGTTAATCATGAGGAAATAATGCAACATTTACCTCTTTGCTTATGAAGCACATCATTCTACCTAGATGTGCATTGAAACCTACTGCTTTTAGTTCTCAAATTTACTAACACTTATTGGGTATTTGTATATATGTTTTTAAACAGACGTCTATAACTGTAATTTTACTTTTAATTTATTTTTGTGTATATATTTTAATTGTTGATTAATATCCCGAGTCTACTGGTGTTTTCTCATATGCATTATAATCTCCTCAGAAAGAGACCCTGTGCTTGCATTTCTAGCACATTCAGGCTTGCATGAGAGTACATTGTCCTTACCACTCTCTTCTTACTGTCGTCTTCCCTCAGGTAGCCAAGCTTTTTCTCTATTCTCTCTAGACTCATATTTTCAACTGCTTGGTGATATTTTTACATAAAGATTTTCCTGAGTGAGAATATTTCAGACAAGAGAGACAGAAAGGGCAAAAATGATAAGTTTTCAGGTTATAAATCTAGGAATTTTACAACTGACTGTATGGGAATGGATATTCAGAAGGCTGCTCCAGAAATAATCACGTCAATGTTGGATCTATAAATAATTGTAAGGATGGTGACATTATTAAGTGAGACAGGGAAACATCAAAAGCAGTATGAGGAAAAAACATATTCTTTTTGAAAATAATTATGCATTTAGTCTACCTCCTATTTTACAAGAAGTGAGCAGAATATACAGGGATCAATTTTTTTATCCTTTGTTATACAGTAGAAAGTTACAAAAATCTCTATTCAATGGCTATTACATCACTTTCTTTCTTTTTTTTACAGGAACTCTGTTTATACAAAAAATTTTTTCTATAAAAATATTTATTTTGAGAGCCATCCCTGATGGCCTAGCAGTTCAAGTTTGGCATGCTCCACTTCGGTGGCTCGAGTTCATTCCCAGGAGTGGAACTACACCACTCGTCTGTCAGTAGCCATGCTGTGGTGGTGGCTCACATAGAACTAGAAGGACTCACAACTTAAATACACAACTATATACTGGGTCTTTGGGGAGAAAAGAAAAAAAAAGTACTTTGAAACATTTCTGTTTAATAATTTTGAATGCTTGAATTTGGTTATTTTTCAAATTCACTGTGACACACATACTCTTATGTTTTAATTTTATAGCAATTTATGTTATTTTACATTAAATTTTGAATGTTTTGAACAAAGAATATAAAATATGATAAATGAATTATGTCCAGAAAGTGGGGAGTAAGAGCAGATGTGAATTACCAAATTACATTCCATCTAACAATTGTCATGCGGCATGTTTTAAATTAATTTTTTCCCTAAGTTCAGTTTATCCTGAGCAGATATATAGAGTTTGATATGGAAATAAAATACTTTTTATTTTTATGAAAGCAAAAACATATTGCTTTTGGAAAACAGGTACAAATTTTCTTGATATTTGTTAAAAGTCTTCAAAACAATTTTATTTACATAATTCTTTGCAATGATGATGATTCTAGGTTAAACAGAAGAAACAGATGTGCCTTTTGTCAGCTTTTAATACCTATTAGAATGACAGTACTAGCTTAAATGATTTTTATAGCAACTATGCCTATGTCCCATAACTAGTTACGTTACATTTGGGTTCTGTATTTTATGTGATGATTCCTATAACTGCTTATCTGAGGTTTTCACAAAATTGCCAGCCCTGATGGCAAATATCCTCAAAATTTTTGCCTTTCCCAAGGAAAAATAGGTATTTGTAATATTATAATGAACAATGAACAAGTTCTAGAAATGAGACATTTAAACAATTAACATAAGATATGAAGTATTTACAATTAAAATAATATTTATAGAAGCACCTCATAACAAAATTAAAGTTTTATTATAAATGCTTAACTATATATCTGTATCTATATATAGATAACGGTAGTCATTTTTTTTTTCCTTTGAGTGAGCTGTTCTGTAAATGCAAGATACATTTATTTACATAACTGGGATTCTGACATTCCAGGCAAGCGTTCATCAATATGTTAATCTTACAATTTTTTTGTCTTACTTTTAACTCAAAAGAAGACAAAAAGTAAAAATAGACCTAAGATTTAAATAGATATTTTACTAAGATGATAATATACAAATGGCCAATAAAAAATGAAAAGGTACTTATTAGTTATCTGGAGAATGCAAATAAATAACAAAAAGATATAAATGTATGCCCAAATTAGAATGGCTAATATTAAAAATTCTTACAGTAGAAATTGCATGATGGCCAATGTGTATTGTAACTGGAAGATCCATGCATGGCTGATAGGAGTTTAAAATTATACAACAACTTTGGAAACTGTCTGGCAATTTACTATAAAATTTAATGTATACTTAACGTTTGACCTACCAATTACTCTCTTAGGCACTTACCCAAGAACAATGAAAACAGGACATCTATATAAAGATGTGTACAAGTATGTTCATAGTAGCTTTAGTAACGATAGTTAAAAATTGGAAATGACCCTCATGTTCATCAACAGGTGAATGCAAAAGGAATTTGTGATCTATCTATACAATGGAATACTACACAGCAATAAAAATTGTTTAAATTTCTAATATCTACAACAATTTGGATGAATATGAAAAAAATAATGTGCTAAGTGAAAAAAGCAAGTCACAAGGGAGTGTATATGTGTGATTCCATTTATATGTAATTCTAGAATAGTAAACATTAATTTTTACCAACAGAAAGCAGTTCAGTGGTTAACTGAGACTGGATTGTGGTTTATGATTAACTGCAAATAAGCATAAGGGACTATTTTGTGGTGTTTGCAAATTTGTATTTATTTGTCAATTCATTTATTGTATGCTTAAAATGTGTGTATTTTTAATGTAAAGTATTATCTCAATTAGTCACTTAAAAAATAAGTATATAAAGTATAATTAGCTTCATCTAAAAAAGGGTCATTGTAGTTGTACTTAGTTTGATTAACATGAGGTCATGTTGGAGTAGAGTGGGCCCCTGCTCCAATATGACTAGTCTCTTCTCGTATAGGAAGAACACCATATGAACATAAAGATGCCATTTACAAGCCAAGGAGAAAGGTCTGGAACAGAGCCTTCCCTCACCACCTTCAAAAAGAGCTAACCTTGTCAAAACCTTAATTTCAGATTTCTAGTCTCCAGAACTGCAAGACTATAAATTTCTGTTGTTAAACTACCCAGTTTGAGGTACTTTGTTACAACAACCCTAGGAAACTAATACACTTACATAACAAAAAGATATATATGAAAAAAGAAAATATACACCATGCTTAATGGTGAGAGACTGAATGTCTCTTTATTAAGACTGAGAACAAGACTAGCATGTCCTCCCCTATGACCACTACTATGCTAAATTTTTCCAGAAGTGCTAGCCAGGGCAATAAGAAAAAAAGAAATTCATTCTGATTGGAAAGGAAGAAATAAAACCTTCATTTTTTATAAACAACATGATTATCTACATAGAAAACCCCTAAGAATCTACAAAAGAATAGCTCGAACTATTAAGAAAGTTTAGTAAGATCATAAGCTATAAGATCAATATGGAAATATCAATTACTTTCCTATATAACAATAATGAATAATTGGAATGTGAAATTAAGAAAATAGCACCATTTATAATAGCACCAAAGAAAGTACTTAGGTATAAATTAACAAAATTGTGCAGAATCTGCATATGGAAAATGAGAAAACACTGATGAAGAAATTAAAGATCTAAATAGTTGGAGAGATAACTGCTTTCGTGGAGGAAAGGATTCAACATTAAGATGACAATTGTTCCCAATTTTATCTATAGTTTCAATGCAATCTCAATCAAAACTCCAGGAAACTTTTTGTAAATACTGGCAATCTGTTTCTAAAATGTATATGGAAAGATGAGGGTGCTAGAATAGATAAGCAAAAGAAAAATAAATTTCTGAAAAAGATGACCAAAGTGAGAAGGCTCACGTAACCTGATTTCAATAAAGCTTCAGTAATACAGTGTGGTAGTAGCAAACGAATAGACTCATAGATCAACAGAACAAGATAGCACAAAAATAGACCAGTGTGAATAAAGTGGGTTGATTTTTGACCAACGTACAAAGGCAATCCATTGTAGAAAGATAGTCATTTTTTTTTGTTGTTGGTGAGGAAAATTAGCCCTGAGCTAACATCCAATGACAACCTTCCTCTTTTTTTGCTGAGGAAGATTGGCCCTGGGCTAACATGCGTGCCCACCTTTCTCTACTTTATATGGGATGCCCCCACAACATGCCTGACAAGCAATCTGTTGGTGTGTGCCTGGGATCCAAAACTGCGAACCCCAGGCTGCCAAAGAGGAGCGTGCGCAGTTAGTCACTACGCCTGCAGGCTGGCTCCAAAAGATAGTCATTTTAATAAATGATGTTGGATAACTTCGATGTCCATATGTCACAAAAACAACCAGGCAAAAAACATAAAAGAAAACATTAACACAGACATTTTACACAAAATTAACTCCAACTGGATTATAGACCTAAATTTAAATTTAAAACTATAAAATTTCTAGAAAAAATTATAAGAGAAAATGTGTAATTTGGTGTCCCCTGGCGGGTTTTTAGATATAACACCAAATTCACAATCTGAAAGAAAAAACTAAGTTGAACTTTATGAAAATTAAAGTTTTTCCTCTGTGAGAGACACTATTATGAAAACGAAAAAACAAACCACCAACTGGAAGAAAATAATTGCAAATTATACAACTGATAAAGGAGTCATAGGCAGAATAAACAAAATAACTCTTAAAATTTTTCAAAGAGATGGAGCTGGCCCAACGGTCTAGTGGTTAAGTACAGAACGCTCTGCTTCGGCAGCCTGAGTTCAGTTCCCAGGCACGGACCTGTACCACTCCTTAGGGGCCATAGAGTGGCAGCGACTCACATACAAAATAGAGGAAAATTGGCGTAGATGCTAGCTCAGGGCAAATCTCCCTCAGCAAAAAAAAAAATTAAAAGAAAAGATAAAATAACAAAGAGAAAGCAAACAATCCCACATAAAAAAATGGGCTAAAAAGCTGAACACATACTTAATCAAAGATACACAGATGGCATATAAACATATGTAGAGATGCTCAACATCAACACGCAAATTAAAACCACCATGAGATACCACTAAACACTGAACAGAATGGCTAAAATCCAAAAAACTGACAACATCAAACGCTCACAAAGATGAACATTTCAAGGAGTTTTCCTTCCTTGCTGGGAGAATGCAAAATGATACAGCCACTTTAGACAAGTTCGGCAGTGTCTAACAACGCTCAAGACGGACATACTATAAATCTATCAGTTGAGCTCCTAAGTATTTACCCAACTTACATAAAAACGTTTGTATACACAAAATCTGCATGTGAATGTTTATAGCATTTTTTTCATAATGTCTAAAACCATGAGCAGCCAACGTGACCTTTAACATAAATGGATAAACAAACTGTCCCTCATCCGTGTGACGGAATACTGTGCAGAAATAAAAAGTAAATGAGCCATTAATTCAAAAAAACAACACAGATGAATCTTAAATATGTTTAACAAGTGAAAGAAGCCAGACAGTAAAGGTTACATGCTGTATGAACCCATTCGTATGTCATTTGAAATAGGAAAAATGATGAGGATGGAAAACAGATCGGTAGTTGCCAAGGAATTGGCAAGAAGGTAATGTTTGACTAGGGGAAGTAAAAGGGACATGTTAGAGTGGTGGAACTAATTACAACCAATTTTCATTGTTTGTGGATTTTGTGTTTGCGACTTTGCCTACTTGCTAAAATTTATTTGCAATCCCAAAACGAACATTGACAGCACTTTCAAGGTCGCTGGCGGACATACAAAGAGTGATGAAAATTTTGAGTCACCAATGCACACGTTCCCAAATGAGGTCAAACAAGGCACAGCTCTGTGGTCCAAGAACATACGTTAAGTAATCTTTGTCATCAACTTGTATAAGTGGTTTTCAGTTAATCTGTGTTAAAGATTGATAAATTCCTCATCTTCAGGGAATCAGCCCACATGTCTTTTTAAAAATATCTGAATAAAGGACTAAAACTTTTCTATGCACTTATATACAAACTGTTTTTGTGGGTCAGCAGGAAAGAGACATAAAAAGGAACATACATATTATAAAATTTGCATGGATGTTTGCATCACTCTGAAAATGTCACTTTTGGGGATCACTAAAAATGTCCCTGGTAATGTGGTAAACTTTGAAAAGTTAAATGTGATTCGTGGTTAATGAAAATTTAGTAAAATAAAATTGAGTCTTTTAAGCAGATTTATTCTCACTTATTATTACTAAACTCTGTTTACTTTTTCCTCTGTGGGTATCTTTCTGCTCCAATATGATTATACTATTGCTACATTTTATAGACTATAAACCAGCAATAAACTCCATTTTGAATCTTCAGCATCAATCTTCCTAGTAAATATCTAATCATCAAGGGTAAATAATAAAAGTACCTAATTTGAAATACGCAAAGTTCAGGTTTCATAATATATTTTTTGGAAGCAAATTTTATAGCATGGCATCATTGATCAAACCATTGTGACTGATGGTTTGATATGAATCAGAAATCTTTTTGTAATGCACTTATCTGTTAATTTGATATTGTAATCATTTATAGATAGGACAGTCATTAGTTAAATGAAAGGGCTCTAGAGCAATACAGAGCTTGTTTTCAAAATTAAATATGCTAAATGATTTCAGATGATTTAGAAGTTAATTTTACTGCCTTAATCTATATTCATTTAGTTAAATCTCTTAATAGGAACAGGTTTTTTAATCTTTCTTTAATGTTCAGGTTTCTTTCTATAATTTAAAATACTCTCAATAAAGTTATAATAGAATTGTCAAGGAGCAAATTTGATTTATAAAATCAAATGGTGTTAAAGTAACCACAAACAATTGTTTTAGGAAATATTAAAAGAGGCCATGGGAAGTGATAATTGGTTGCAAAATATTAAAGACTTTCATTAAGAATAGGTTTTAAATTATATAATTTTTTATGGTTTGGATTAATTATCAATGACCCATGCATCCCTTATATGCAGAAAGAGGATAAATTTAAAGTTCTTTATGAAGTCCCAGCTACAAATCTGGTAGCTGAAAACCACAGATTAAGGCTCCCTCTGCTCAGGTTCATAGGATCGACCAGATCACCTGGCACAGACTATGAGCAATGCGTTTATTTGTATTTTTTTAATGGAAAAATTATTTATCCTCATTGTCAAATCCTTCAGAAGAGTACTAAAGGTGAATCCATTTGGAAACATAAGCATTTTCTGTTCCCTTAAATCAATCCAGTGTGATTCCCTTTCTATGCTAACCTGAAATATCAGTAGCCTCCTCTAAAAAGTCAGGGAAAGGATTTTTTTCCTTCATTTTAGACAAACACATGCATACTTAGATATGTAATACATTTATATTAAAACACAATGTGTCCCAATAAATTTTGATTGTTTGCTTTGACTTTATACAAAAGCTGATTTCATATTATACTTAATTTTCTACCTGTGTTTGTCATCTGTTCTCTAATATTACTTTATTCCCTCATTATTAGTTTACATTTATCTTTCTACTCCTATTGCAACGAATTACACATTTAACTTATTTCTGTTTATTTTTAAATGTATCTCAAATCTTCTAGGTAATAGACGATATATTTGCACCAAACTAGAGTAAAATTCCAACCCCCTGCATCTTATCTATGTTTTCTCTGGAAAATAAATCTTCATTTGTCTGGGGAAAGAATGTGGGAACTGGACAACATCCATGTTTCAGGAATGATCTGTGAGTTGCATAGTCAATGTGGTAAATTTACTGTGACTTTGAGGATCATCTTGCTATCTCTCTCTCTCTATATATGCATATATATAATATATATATTATACATAAATATATTTTATTAATTTATATTCCATGCACCTGTTAGTTATTGTAAAAAATGATTAAAATGTCAATGCCGTAGATAGGTAATATTGTAAGCCATTATTAGTTATTGAACAACTATAGTAATTTAAGAAAATTCTTTAATATCTGTGCTTCAGTTTTCTGTTGGTACGGTGATAATAGCACCCCCTTCATAGTTTATTGGGCAGAATTGTGAGAGAAGTTTTACATGGTTCCTGGCACAGTGGAACAACCCAATTACCTTTTCACTCTTTTTCTTGTTTTCTATTCTACTCCTGCCTCAAACTGCCTTCAAGTCTACACTCTACACAGCAGCCAGAGTGATTGTTCTAAAAATTTAAGTTTTTGTCTCTTCTCTGTACAAACCCTGCGATGGCTTCCCATCTTACTCAGAGCAGAAGTGCAAGTTCTTACAATGACCAACAAGGCTTGAGACAATCTTGCACCTGTTTACACTTGGCTCCATCTGTTACCGCTTCCCACTTTATGTCATTCTCCAGCTACACTGTCCTCTGACTGTTATGCAAACCTTGTCTTCCCTTGGAGCCCTGCGCTAACTGTTCATTTGACCTGGAACTATTTTTCCTACAAATTTCGTAACAACTCCCTTTCTAATGTCAAGTCTTTGTTCAAGTGCCACCTTCAAAAGATGAGGCTGACTCTGGTGATCCTATTTAAAATGTTGACTTGCCCTCCAAAATCTTTATCTTCTCTAGTTTTCAAGTACAAATAGTGCCCCCTAGCATACTATATAATTCACTTTTATGTTATAGTTAGTCTTTTTGTCCTTTTCTGTCCACTGGAATGTAAACACCAGGAGGCAGAGACATGTTTGGCTGTTTTGTTCGCTGATATACCACCTGATCCTAATGTGGCACCAGGATCACAGTAGGCGCTCAATATTTATTTGTTGAATGAATGTCACGGTGGCCAAGGAGCAAGGAAAGCAGGCTTCAATGGCACCACAGGAAACATTATTACCTTCCTTGTTTTGATTAGCACCGACCACACGCAGGTAAAGATCTTTGCGGGCCACATAGTTAACATAAAGACATGTATCACTTCAAGAGAAAACCATCTGTCTCTGCAAAGAGGAAGCTTTTGCTCCTTCAGTTGTATTTAACTTATTTTGAAATTAATGAAACAATTTATACCTATGACATTCATATAATGCATATAGAAACATGACAAGAATTTTAGATAATTTCTGAAAATCATTTGAAGTAAAACAGTAGTACATTCAAAAACTTGTATATATGAGCCAGACTCACAACGTGTGTGATCAATTATATATTTATAGAAATATCTTGACAGAGACAAGAGGGGAAAACAAATGAAAGAAGCCTTCTTCCAAAGAGAATAATTTATTCATTTTCTGTGCCAAAACTGAAATATTACCATTTAAAACTTATTTTTCAATGATCTCTAATGTAAAACACTTAAGCAGAAACCTGAATGCAAGGTCATAAAATTGAGTCTCATTTTGTTTGAACAGTTTAGAATAGGAATCTAGATCAAAAGAGCCAACATCCTCTGAGAAACTAAGTTAAAATATTGTAGTTTTATAACAGTATGGGGCATTACGAACAAAAAGTAATTTAGAAAACAAAGTATGCCTTATTATGAGTAACAGTTGGGAAATTGAAATGCCCATTCTCCAGCTAAGATGGCCATTTCACAAAGTATTAAGATTAAGATCTCAGTGAACTCTGCTCTAGACTATTGAAGTCCTGGCGTCTCTTGTTTTAGAAATAACTGATTTATTGAAGATCAAATGCATTAGTCATTGTTTGAAATTGGATGTCTGTAAAATAAATTATATAATTCTAAATGATTCAGATTTAGTTGAAAATATTAGGTAGGGTTAATTTCCAGTTTTTTTCAGTGCGTGTTCAGCATCTCATTTTTAGTTTTAATGCTGGTGTTTCCTGACCCCATCATACTTTGTTTATCATGAGAAGGTAAAGTTTTTTAGTCTCAGTAGGTACTGACAAGGGACTTAATTACCACTGCATTCTGGATTAATTTAATTCCATTCAAATGAGCATTGATTGGCATCAGCATTATAATTAGGACATTTCTCAAAATGGACTCGGCCTCAAATAATTCCTTTGTTTATCTGCCCTATATTTAACCTTCTCATAAAATTAGACAAACTAAAGTATAAAATAATAAGTACTTATTTCCATAAAGGTAGAAATTTTCGTAATCTTTATCCTATGGTAAATAGAAGATTGCAAAGAAGAAAATTCAAAAGAGTTATGTAATTTTCTTAAAGGGAGTTGATCAATAACTAGTTTTACCTAAATGAGGTGAGTGACAACTGATAGCCACCTTTGTGTAAACCAGTGGATCATTATAATAGCAGTAATGCTTTTTTGAACCTGATAATACGACAGCAGCTATAGGTCTGGAAGTTCTAAACATCATGCCGTAAAAGTAAATTTCTGTCAATTGTGTCCTGATTGTACAATATTATGGCAGAAGGACAAGAATAAGCTAGGTTAAAAATAAATGTCAAAATATATATCTAAACGGGCAGGATTAAGAGGTTGAGAGATAACTCCCATCTACCTCCACAGACTTTTTCTGCTCCTTAAATTAGCAGCAGACCATAAGGAAAAAATCTGTTTGCTAGTAGGAAATATGAAAACATAAGAAATATTAATAAAAATATTGTATGTTGGCTCCTTCTAACCCACTTCTGTGTCCCAGACATTTTTTTGGAGGGAAATTTGTTGATAAATTTGGCAATCCCTTTCCATTTATCATTGTATATCTGACTATGGCTGAGGCTCCGGTAAATCTTACATTCTCTGTTATCTATTATGAACTGTAATAGTTATTGTGCTCTGTTGCCAAATATTTTCATCTCTCTACCTTTCTATTCAATGGGATTTTACCATTTACTACTTTGTGTTTGGTTGAGCCATCTGACTAGTTTAGGTCAATTAATCATAAGGCAGTGGTATAAGTCACTGCGGGACAGAAGCATTTAATTGCCAATAGAAAAATCTAGTGAGATCACTTTCCCTCTGCCACAATGCCAAAAAAATGCCAACCTAATGGCTTTTCTAATAGCCTGGATCCATAGAGTGAGGAGAGGTGGGATACAACCTCTAGTTTGTCTGACCTGGAAATGTTAACAAGGATGAGAAATTAATCCTAGTTGTTTAAAATCACTCTAGCTCTGGGATTGTATTTTTACCCCACTGTAACCTAATCTGATGCCTGAAATAATTTAAGAACTCTTTGTAGAAGACCAACTATTTATATGTCTAACACTGTTTTTGGCACAGTGAATACGTTGGTGAACAAGACTGACAAACTTCATGCCACAGAGGTTAAGGCCACACACACACAAAATAAAAAAATTTATATAATTTCAGTGATGTATAAGTACTATGAGGTAAATAAAGCAGAGAAATAGCAAGGAACAGGTAAAGAAGGTGTCTGAAATAGTAACACTTGAGAAGATGGTCATAAAGAAGTAGCAATATGAAAATCTGGAGAAAGTGCATTTTAGATCTAAGAAAACAATTTCCTACAGCAGAAATCATCATGGTAAATTGAAGAGACAAAACGAATTTCCAAATCGTGGAGGATGCCAAAGAGAGAAGTATGAAATTACATTGGAAAAGAGATGCGGCCACTGGGTATAAGACCATGTATGGCATGGGAAGATGTTTGCAATAGCAATTTATTGGAATGTTACAATGAGCAGGGGAATAATCTGATCTGATCTACATTTTGAGATTATATGCTGAGTTGTATAATATTAACTTTGGTCAGGCAAAAAATGGAAGAGTGTCATGTGTAAGAGGCTGTTGACATGGAATAGCTTTTGATGGTGGGAAATAATGAAAAAGGGAAGAATTTGCGCTATATTTTGGAGGTAGCACAAAAAACACATGTTATTGTTTGGGATGAGTGGTGTTAAGGGATAGAGATAGAAGAAGAAGGATCAATCTTAGGGTTTTGGTCTAAGCAAGTATGTATATGGTGGTGTAATTATAGAGAAGAGGAGGTAAGGGGGAGATTTGCTTTCATCATATATCCACTCTAAAAATTATGTTCGATAAACTTTAATTATAAAAGAGATATACATTTTCAAAATAAAAAAAAATAGTATAACTTTTCTCCTTCTAAGTACAGACCAGAGGTATCACTTAACACAATCCATAAAAGGTCTGTCTCAAGAACACCACATCTTGCCAGAAATATGTCTTCAACATATTAAGGACCGACATAGAACAGCAGCATTTAGATGCGTAAATGATAACTATAAATGCATTAAAATACACACCATTAAGACTAATGTTAAAATTTAATAATATTAACATTAAAATAATATTTTCAATGATGTTGCTAATAGTTATTAATTACATATTAATTTATTTTGGGACAAATTCTTCTGAAATGACTTT
Organism: Diceros bicornis minor; assembly: GCF_020826845.1. Taxonomy (NCBI): domain Eukaryota; kingdom Metazoa; phylum Chordata; class Mammalia; order Perissodactyla; family Rhinocerotidae; genus Diceros; species Diceros bicornis. The sequence goes on from NC_080766.1 coordinate 24,033,821, forward strand.
TTTATAGACTTCATTTTACCATTTAAATTCTATTGTTAGGCAAGGTTATTTAGCTATATGACAATTGAGAAAAAAGCATTAGAGAATTTTAAATCATTTGCTAATAGACAATAAGTTAGTGGCCGAAATGCTACAAAAATTCAGAAATGATAACTACTAAACTAGTAAGTTTGGTAGCATAGCGTGTCGTAGTTTACTAAAATTTCTTCCATGGAATACCATCACACATTGGAGAACCGAAGGCAAGGTCAAAAGAAAAGAAAGATGAGTCTTATCTATCACAAAAGTGTCCCATTTGATTTCTTATTTGTAGATAAAATTGTGCTGGTACCATAGTTCCAGGAGATAAATGGATATCAAAATCTCAGAGGAGAAAGAAAATGACCAGAAACATATCATGACAGATGAAGTTTTTTAGAGGATATTCAACAATGTGACACTCCTTTCAATTTCTAGTCTAGTGAAATCAACTAGAGTGTGTCCAAAAATAACACTAAATTTTGTTTGCTTTAAGTGGCAATGTTGCCCAGGGCAGTGTGGACATAATAATATGTTATCTCAACTTGTGTGTAATTGGGTGGAGGAAGAGGAAGTTTTTGTGTGAGGGAAACAAGAGGGTGAAATTGTTTCCCATCTATCCCTATTCCACAGCACAAAGGATTTGGAGACTTTTCTCAGTCCCAAGTCCTTTAAAACTATCTCTTTCTGTAACTTGTTGTGTTGAATCACAGTTCAATGTATCTGAAGGCATTGAAGTACCATTTCCCAGGACAGTAAGTATATTTGCAAATGCTATCAATACTGTTTGTAGTCTTTGCGATATCATAGTTATCAGAAAAAAGAAATATTATGTTGTCAAAAGTCTGCTCAACATCTAATCTTTGTATTTCTGTAGGCAAGACAATATTTCTTGTCAAGCTGACAAAATTCAGTTTTTATCAGTTACTACCAAAGTGTTTTGACTAACTGAAGTGAATTATATAGGACAAGCGTTTTTATTTCCAACAGGAAAAATTATATTGTCCAGGAAGCCAAGTGTGTTATAATTAACCTCTAGAACTGAATATTAAATATATGATTTAACAAAAATAAAATAAAAATAAAAATAAGTTTGATTATGTAACCTAGAATCAGGAGAGCCAAAAGATCACACAACTCTATAATTTACCCTGAATAATTTTTGTGAATGATACATTAGGGCATCAAAGTTTTTTTTTTTTTTCCATGAGGCTATCCAATTGTTCCAAGAGATCTTAATTGAGAAGATCAGTCATTTTTCAACTAAATTGCCCCGGCAATGCTACTATAAATAAATTGACGGTATATGTGTCTATTCTGTTCATTTGGTCCATTTATCTATCTTCGGTAAACTCCACTCAATTCCGATGACTCTAGTTTCACTAAAGTTTTAAATCTGGTAGTATCTTGGTCCTTTAAATTTCCATTATGAACTTTAAAATCAGATTGTAAATTTCTCCTCAAAAAAACAAAGCTTTCTGATGATTTGGCTGAGATTTTCTTGAATCTATAGATCAGTACAATGTTGGAAAATTAAACAAGGGCCTTGTAAATAACCACTTAACCATATTGAGCCTTTCGATCCTTAAATAGGTATACTTATTTAAATTTATTTAACTTTTCATAAAAATTTCTTTTTCAACCCTTGAACAGGCGTATTTAGATTTATTTAATTTTTCATAGAAAATTTTTTCTAATACGCATTATGTTTTCTTATTTGAGATAGTAATTGTTTCAAGTATTACTTAATTTGCAAATATTTGGTGATTTTCAGTTATATTTTTATTTATTTCTAGTTTAAATCCACTGTGGTCAGAGAATATACTGCACAATGGCAATTTGTTTAAGTTTTTTTTCATTCTCATCATATGACCAATTTTAATAAGTGAAGGAAGAGCGTTCTACAGGTTTTGGGTGTAGTGGTCTAAACATGTATCCTAAGTAGGTTCCTTAATCACACATTCAAATAGCATATATCATTTTTTTCTGCTTGGCTTATCAGTCACTGAAAAAGGTTGGTTAAAATCTTCAATTACGTGTGTTGATTTTTAGATTTCTCTTTTTAATATTGTCAATAGTTTTGTTTTACAGAATTCAAACATACGTTATTAGGAGCATAGAATTTTAGGAATGCCACGGGCTTTCCGTTAATTGAACATAAACTCGTTATCTCATTTCCCCCAAATAATACATTTATTCTTAAGATTTATGTATTTTGTTATTAATAGAGTCATAGAACTCTTCCATTCATTAGTGTTTACAGTATAGAACTTCACAATGTATATCATTTTCTTTCCTTTCAGTTTTAATCTTTATTCTTATGTTTATAGTCTCTCTAGTAATCAGTGCATAGCTAATTGAGTCTTTTTTAATCACATCTGGAAATCTGACTTTAAAAAGAATGCCTATCTTTAGATAACTTCAGACATACAGAAGAGATAGAAATATAATAAAGAGCATTGCTGTTTGCCTTTCCCAGTTTGTCCTCATGTTAACAGTGTACATTTATCAAAGAAATGGCTGGAGATCCAGTTCCCTGAGGAAAATCTCTTCCCTGTGTGGAAACCTTAGTTCCTCTACACTTCGTTCCTTCCACAGCACACCAATGTCTTTAAAAAATGACATATTTCAATGTGGCCATTTATTTCTGTTTATTGAAGAAGGAACCGTGACTTGATGTTACCTACAGCCTATCAGAAAATAGAACATTCAAATTTAAACTGATTGAGGTTCAGGAATCTTTCCATATTATCTAATAATTAATAATGTAGGGGAAAACGTTTAGGTTCTTATGAAATATTTCCCAAGATAATATATAATAATTCAAAGGATAAATAGATTAATTCAAATGATTAAGTCCTCTTAATATAATTCCTCACAAAGAAACCTACTGAGTTTTTATTAGTTGGTGTATATTGAAGCATTATTTCCAGCAGTGTGAGCAGATTTACATGTGCTTATTTTCTCTCTCCTCTGTTAGGTTTCCCCAGTAATCAATGCTTGGATATGAAACATCGATTGACAAGGGTAGGAGTGCTTTTTTGTGTGTGTGTGTGTGTGAGGAAGGTTAGCCCTGAGCTAACATCCGATGCCAATCCTCCTCTTTATGCTGAGGAAGATTGGCTCTGGGCTAACATCCGTGCGCATCTTCTTCTACTTTATATGGGACGCCGCCATAGCGTGGCTTGATGGGTGGTGCGTCTGTCCGCGCCTGGGATCCGAACCTGCGAACCCCGGGCAGCCTAAGCAGAGCAGGCGCACTTAACTGCTACGCCACCAGGCCGGCCCCAGGAGTGCTTTTGTAACCACTAAACCAACCAACCTCATGGTTTCCATAGTAATCACGAAGCTTTCTTGTAAGTAGAGCAAGTTATTCATAATTTAATAAGATTTCTCGGGTGTTACGAATATCCTATACATGCTCAATCCCTCCTATGTTTTCTTCACTTTCTGCAAGGTGCCTGAAACTCCATAGAAAAGCCTTGTTCATTTTGACTCAATATATTGTGGTTTTAATGTGAAGATACCACATAAAATAGAAAATAAGCTATTACCAAATCAATTTAGTTTGTGGCAACATGAATGGTAAACAATTGTGGACTGGAAAAATTGGACAAGAGAAGAAAGAGGAAAAGTTTGAAAGCCAGGGGAAAGGAGAATTAATAAAGGGAACTGAGGTTCTATAGCAGACCTTCCTCATTTTCCAAAGTGATAGAAAACTGGGTCTCACGGGCAAATTCATCTGTCACTAGCTAAAGTTCCAATAATTCTAAAACTTGAGTTGCATGGGATGATAAATGCAAAATATTAACAATAAATCCAAAGCATAGAGATGAATAAAATCTTCCCTACCAAAGATTTTAGGACAATGGAAATAATTTTATAACAAGCACAAAAATTTGGTGCAAAGCCAAATTTGTATAGTGTTATTGAGGTCTCTAGAGGTGTTGAAAGTAGTCTGGAATGAGTGAATTTGCTGAATTGAGGTAGTACTCATCATGAAAAGGGGAGGAGAAATGAAGAGAAATTGACAGTGAAAAAGATTCCTAACCTGAAATTTTAAATAACTCTTCATTCTTGAGATCATCCTGTGTTGTATTTTTACTTTTTTTTCTACATTGGTATGCTGTTATTATTAATTATACTAAACTTCTTAAACATTTTATAATGTTTACTTTGTAAGGGAACTTTATACTCCAAATTATTATTGTTTTTATTTTTTATCTTTTTGTGAGGAAGATTAGCCCTGAGTTAACATCCGTTACCAGTCCTCTTCTTTTTGCTTGAGGGAGAGTGGCCCTGAGCTAACATCTGTGGCCATCTTCCTCTATTTTGTATGTGGGATGCCTGCCACAGCATGGCTTGATGAGCCGTGCTTAGGTCTGCACCCGGGGTTCTGAACCTGCGAACCCCAGGCCGCCCAAGTGGAGCACGCGAACTTAACCACTACGCGACCGGGCTGGCCCCACCAAATTATTACTTTTTAAAATTCTAAGTGGACTATATGTCTCTGTGAATAGACTTAGTAGCTAAATTGCCGTCACTTTAAAGAAGACTTTTGATATTCTTTAATGCCCATTACTAAGTCATTTGCTTTCTCAGCTGGCTTTCTTTTTCTTTCCTGTTAAATCACAACTAGTTGTGCCACACTGTGATCTTCTCATTAACACTCTAGACACATATAATTAACACATTATTTATTGCTTTTTCGTCTAATTGCCTATTCAAAAAGACTAACACTTTACTACATATTCTGTTGTAGTAACCAAAGATTGTTAAGCATTTGTCTTTTGACTTTCTTTACGATATCAGCTTATCTGGGGGCAAGCAATATACCAAATTTGATTGGTAGCTGTATTGAACTTAACCATAGTTTTATGCAAATAGAATATACTTTTTAAAAGTTTGATTTGTACATCTAGATCTAGACCTAGATATACTATATAGATAGATATACAAATATCTATCTCTATATCTATTTGTATATCTATATTTATTATCTATCTCTATATAGGTACAAGTAGTTACATAGATTCTCCTTTACTGAATTATTTTCTTCAAAAGCTTAGCTTCATGTGGCTTCATATTACAAAGAAAATTGCTAAGAAAAGGCAATGTTTGGGAAAATTTGAATGTATTTTCATCTCTCAGATATTTATAATTAATATTAACAAATATAGCACTCTGAAGAGCTATACAAGTTAAATTTTGCTTAAAAGACTCTTTCCTGTGCCAGTTTGACAGAAGACCCTTTGTTTATTTATTAATATGTATGGATAGTCCTCAGAACTAGTTCTGTCAAATACACTTTCATAAACACTTAGTGTATGTTAGAAACTCGGCATACTTTTATTTTATAAAAAAGAATATTGCATAAATCTCATTTTACTTAAATTTAGGGACATACATATAAATAATCCTTTAATTAGCACTATATGAATTTTTTATGAATCTAGCATTGATACTGAAGATGTTATTTCTCCTGTTATGCATATCTTCCCATTAATAAATTTTGTTGTTGTTTTTCAATAGACAGAATCATTTAAAATTTGGTTTCGATAAGTTTTGGAAGAAACATGTCTATGCAAATGTAAGAACATGAGGAAAAAAAGAGATAATCTGAAAAATGATTGAAAGGTGGTGTTTTCATTTAGAGAAAGCTTTAAAAGAATGTATTCCATATAAAACAATTTTGGTTTAAATGAAAAAGGTGCTTTCATGAGTCTTTCTCAGAATACCTGCTAAAATAGATTGACTTCAGTTCTCTTCCTGGCTATCTTCAATTCACAGGCTCAAGGGAACAGAAACAGAAAGAGATAAAAAAGAAGAAAAATAAGGAGTAGGTCTATATCTTTAAAATAGTAGAATTTTCTAAGAAAATTTTGCCTCCATCTAAGTGACATGGTGGTCTTCGAGAGACAGTGTATCTACTCTATTAAATAATAGCTCTGAGAGATCATGGATATAAAATATTCATCCTTGTTTTCCTGCATCAATTATATAATCTGCCATATTCCAAGTTCAATAAATTTTTATATGATACAATCTAGAAAAAAATTAAAAGCTGTGTGTGTGCATACAGAAGGAAGATGAAAAAGAAACATTTTGGTGTAAAATCTTCCAGTTCTCTATTTCTGGCTCAGATAAAAAAAAAAAAACTAAGTAGAAATTTTAAGAATTATGTAACTATATATACATTAGATAATTTTGTCTTTAAAATATTCTTTGTGGTTTTCTCAATTGGATAAGACAAGAAAAGGTAAGAAAGAAGGTAGGATATTTCAGTGTTGAATATTGTTATGGCTTCCCTCTCTCTACATAATTTAGGCTACGTTCTTTTGAGGATTTAGTCAGTGAAATATTCTGGATTGAAAATTTACAAAGAATTCCAGAAAATTTTGTACTGTAGGATATGAGAATAAAAATAGTGTTTCCCAAATCTGTACTTTATGAAAACTTAGGTCTATGGAAGATTAGAAATTCCACTTTCACAATCTTGGAGAACTTTATACAGTAAGGAGTTAACTCTGTGGTAGGAAGAAACCTAGTAAGAAACCCTAGCTTCATCTAAAAGATTGAGGGTGCTTCTTTGATAGACTGAACAGTTCAAGTTTTGAGATCCACACACACACTTCTAGTTAGCACTTAGAACAAGCAAAACAATCCAATTTGGGATGAAAGAATAGCCAGTACTGGGTTGAAGCGAGATCATGCCCCCAGAGGAAGAATGTTCAGATGGTGAGAATCTTCTATCTTTGGAACATTAGAGGATTGGGTGTTAAGAACCATTTAAGATGATTGCCTTCAAAAAATGAGTATTTTTATAATTGATTTACTTTTGTTTTATATCTCCTGTTGTTAATGAGTGTTTAATTTGGGAGAATCATTTTAGTGGATGACAGAGAACTTTAAAATTTTTTGTGAATAAATTAATGTAGCTCAGAAAAATGAAAAAAAAATGTATTTGTGACTATCTCATCTAAAAAGAACCCATGTCTGTCTGGTGTCAAAGGTACTGAGCAGGGGTATGATGAAAAATTATCACCTTGTTTCTTTACTTTTTTATTAACTAATATCTATTAGGAAATAGAAAAGTAAACTTCAGCTATCATATCACCATATGACTCTCTCCTTTTCCTCTATCCTCCTCTTCTTCCATAAAGTAACTAATGTTTATATTCCAGTCTTAACAAAAGGAATTTTCTATAAAATCTTTTCACCGAATTATTTATAGAAAAGTAAACTCTTGGATTACTTTTTACTGAAGAGGCATTAATAGAGGGATTCTCTGTGAATCCCTCCCTTTTAAATCATAAGACACCAAAACAGACCCAGGTTTTATACTGAGTGATGTTATTAAACAAAGAAACATAGCCAGGATGGACCACAAACCAGGCAAAGACATCTTGAGCAATATTCTCAAAGGTTTTCCTGCATCCCTTGTACGGTTTCTGCATCTCAGAGTTCAGGAAAGCACATGAACAAAATGTATTAGCCTGGAGTAGCCATAACACAAGGATGGTGGTCATGCCTCAGAATACCATATCATTCTGTATTCTGCAGTTACATTTTTTCCATAACACTGAGGTGGATGGAGTAGTTTTGACTCAAGTATAGATATGTGTGTTTGTGTGTGTACATGAGAGAAAGGGGGGGGGCAGTTGTGCTTCTAGAAATAGTAAGATGAACCTCACTTACTGTGACATAATTATCTTCTATGTGCTCACCTCTAATTGAAGATTTTAGTATTCATAAATTTTCACACCATCTCTGGCATACTAAAATGCTATTGATTTAAGCATATTTTTAAACACACACTCTTAAATCACTTTATAGCTACTATTTTTCAATTGACTCTATTTTTCAAGTCAACAATTACAATCAACAGGTTACTATAATTTTATTTCTTCTAGAATCATTTATATTTTATCTAGATAAATTGAACAAGATAACTTAATGTTAAAAAGAAATTCTGCCTTGTGTTTTAAATGGAAACAAACAAAAGGGCTTACTTTATCTACTTTCTCCTCTAAACCTTAAACTGACTTGTAATCATATCTGCCTCTAAACAACTTGTCAACTCACATGGCTTCTGTGAAAAGATTGACAACATCAGTAGTGACAGGTTTGGAAGAATCCATATAATATTCTAATAGCCATGTAAGACAGAAATCTGTGAGCAGGTGGTGAGACACAATTGCTAAATGTGTATCTCAAACCCATTAAGAACATCAGGGATGGGGGTAAATCAAGAAAAAAGTTATAAATGCTACACGAAAATAAAAGCAAGGCCGTTAGACCAAAACCATCTTTTATTGTGTTACAGAAAAATTTTGCTGTACTTGAAGAGATCATGTTGTTAAATAATTCTTAATATGTATTAATTGTAAAATAAATCAATAGTGTCTAATTAGTTTTCCCATTATAATACGAAATACAAAAAAAAACTACAAAAAATAATTTTATATGTTCATTATTTTTAGAAGTGAGTATCTGTATGTAGCTTTTGCAATTCAGTTATTCATAAACACTGAAGTCAGGCAATTTTCTCTTTTATTCAAAACAGCAATTATTAAAATAATCATGTCATCAATTACCTATATAACACTGATAAGTCATATAATAGCATTATCATTATGGGTTAAAATCAAGTCATTGGTATTTTTCATATTGCAGTTTTCCGCACAATAATGGTAATTATCACTAAGCATTATGGTTAAAGTTGTTTAGGGTAAATCTTACTAAGTTTGTGTGGAATAAGTTAATCCAACGTTCTTTAACACAATTCTGTTAAATAGGATACTAATATTTATTTGATAGGGTTTTTGTGAGTGTTACATGAAAATGTATGCCCAGGGCTTAGTAAAATGAATGGCAAAAAGTAAGAGTAAAATTATCAAAGAAATTAACCCTATTGGTCAGCTAGATTATGTATTTAAAGTTGTCTTCAGATTCTACATTTGTAAATTTCCCTAATTCATTACTTAATGCACAGAATCTATTCATGAATAGTTGTATTTTACCTTCTCTGTTCTTTGTATTTATTTTCATACACGTAATTTTTGCTTTTATTGAATACTTACACATGAATTCTTGCCTGACTGGAATATTTTCTCTATTTCAGATACTCTGAATTAATTAAAGTCTGTTATTTGATATTACATATGTTCTTAAACTATTTTTCTCCAATAAAATCTTTTTTTTTGCTGTGCTTGGGGCATTTTATTTTTTTAATTTTATTTTGAAACAATTTCATACTTACTGAATGAAACTTGAAAAGTTGCAAGATCAAAAAGAGCTCTCGTATACCTCTCACTCAGAGATCCCACTCAAATTTTGTAAGTTGCCCCAACACTATCCACAGCAAAAAAATCCAATCCTGAATCACGTGCTGTACTCAGTTGTGTTTCTCCAGTGTCCTTCAATCTGGAACAGTTCTTCGCTCTGTTCTTGACCTCCATGACCCCGATAATTGCAGACTAGCCTTTGTACAATGTCCCTCAGTTTGGGTTTGCTTGATGTCTTCCCATGAGTAGGCTCAAAGTCTGCATTTCTGGCAAGTGTATCCCAGGAATAATGCTATTCCTCCCAATGCATCTCACTGAGTGGCACATAACATTGAATAATTCCATTTCTGATGGTGGTAAGCTTTGATTGATGATATTTCCCAGAGTTTTCTCCATTATAAAGTTACTTTTTGTTTCTTTGTTTTTACTTTAAGGCTTTGTTTTTTTAGGGAAGTTTTAGGTTTACAACAAAATTGAGAGAGAAGTACAGAGATTTCCCATATATACCCTGCCCCCACACATGGACAGCCTCCTCTATTATCAACATCACTCACCAGAATTTTTTTTTTTTTTAACCAAGGTTGAACCTACATTGACACATTATAATCACCCAAAGTCTATAATTTACCTTAGGGTTCACACTTGCTGTTGTAGATTCTATGGGTTTGGACAAATGTATAATGACATACATATGTATATCATTATATCATCATACATAGTATTTTTACTGCCCTAAAAATCCTCTGTGCCCTCCCTATTCATCTCTGCCCTCCCCCGACTCTAATTCCTCCCCTGACAACCATTGATCTTTTTACTCCAAAGTTTTGTCTTTTCAGAATGGCTTATACTTGGGATCATATAGTACGTAGCCTTTTCAGATTGGCTTCTTTCACTTAGTTATATGCATTTAAGTTTCCTCCATGTCTTTTCATGGCTTGATAGCTCATTTCTTTTTAGTATTGAATAATATTCCATTGTCTGAATGTACCACAGTTTATCCATTAACCTACTTTTGGAGAAGGTCATCAGGAAGACATGACTGCCCCTTGACCCTGAGCTGGACATGGGCAATTAGAGGCTCCCCACCTCCTCTCTTTGGAATGTGCACTCCACTTGCCTTCTCCACTCCCAGAAGCTGCCTTAAGGATACAGCCTCGAGGTGGTAATGTGATGATGAGACTGTCTGGTCTGGGTATATAACTAAACCCAGCTAAGGCCCCTTGCGTGCATAACTGAACCCAGTTAAGGTCCCTATATACATTTTAAAATTTGGTGGGTGGGTGCAGAAGTGTACTTTCTGGCAGCCACCCAAGACAAGCCTTGTAAGTAGGTTGCTTTGCTTACCAGAACTGCCACCTACCAATCTGGAGTGGGCTTCTTCTTTCATCAGTCTCTCCCTGCTCTTTGTGAGTACGAGCGTGGTTTGGGATTACACCTGGAAGTTCCAGAGGAGGTTATGACCCAACAACTAATGAACAACATCTTAGTGCTTCCAATTTGTGGCAATTATGAATAAAGCTGCTAGAGACAGCCATGGGCAGGTTTGTGCACGGCCATAAATTTTCACATCCTTTGGGTAAATAACAAGGAGCACAATTGCTAGAAAATATAATAAGAGCACGTTTAGTTTTGTAGGAAACCACCAAACTGTCTTCCAAAATGGCTATATGATTTTGCATTTCCACCAGCAATGAGCGAGTTCCTTTTGCTCCATAATTTTGCCAGCATTTGGTATTGTCAGCATCTGGATTCTGGCAATTCTAATGAGTGTGTAGTGGTAACTCATAGTTTTAATTTGCAGTTGGTGATGGTAGTTCCAATTAATGTGTGGTTAAGTTGACTTAAAGGCCATCCAACATAAATCTATTTTAATGCCTAAAAATGCTGTGAACATCTTTTAACATCAAATCATAGTGTGTTAGATTGGGAATTAAACTTGAAATCTAATCGTACCTACTTCTAACTCTTTTATACACTGGGAAAGTAAGGACCAGGGATTTAAATTATATTCTCTCTGTTTAGGGAAAGAGAATTAAAATCTGTAATTCCTAACTCCAATTTAGTGCTCTTTTCAAAACACCCGGGTAAATGGTTTTGTCTTTCCAGTTCTGCCTGAGTTAAGCTAACTGACCAATGGCATGTTCAACATATGGAAAGTGCAAATAATAAATCGATCTTTCTGGAAAGATAACTTTCTCCATTACCTATCCCACTTTTAGAGAAAAACAAAAAATCTTCCTGAAGAATGACTTTCCTTTTTACCCTTTAAATCACGTGGGTTTAGTGAAATGAATTCAGTATTTTACTCCCAACATAAACTGCATAATCTTTCTCATCTCTGTTTTATTCCTCATTGCCCAAATGTAATTGACTAAAATAAAATTAGTTCAGCAGATTTTTATTCAGATTGTTGAAGCTGCAAACATTGATTGCTGAACTAAGAGCATTTTTTGTAATAATGATACAGATAAAGATCAGCATCATTAGATTATGGAGTACAATTGCCCAAATATTCTTAGAAACAAATAAATTGAAAATGATTAAGACCATCCTCACCACAGTTCCTTAAAAACACACAGAATATCTATTGCAAACTTGGATACAAACCATTACTTTGCTATTAAACAATTTTAGTCTAAATGTCTATAGTTTAACACAATTATTATCTCGTTACACAGGATGTTTATTTTATGTAGTGTACGGTTCAACTCGTTTTCTTTTTCAAAAATGAATCATATATTACAACTTCAATAGACAAAATGTACACTAAATTAAAAGGAATTAAATCTGAATGAGTGAAAGCTAATTTGATAAAGGCTTTTATGATGCTATCTACTAAAATAATGAAAACAATCAAAATAGTTAAAATAACTAACCTCATCACAGAATCAAAAGTCAGTTCAAAAAGCATTGACTATGAATGAAGCACTTTAAAATGTCAGTACGTTTGCTGCAATCACCAATAAATTGTTTGAAGTATTTATTGTTTCTAAGAAAAAATCCTTAATTTATCAGAAACATTAAATTATGAATTTGCTGAACAGAAATATGAAGATTGTATTATAGTTTTCTTACACTCAGGGACATTCTGCAATTTGTGGCATAATTAAAATGATTTTACAAGCAGTCAGTCATTAAGTTATTTTAATTTTCCGTCTCTAATGAAAGAGAAAAACCTCTGTGGCAGATGTATTGTATGACTATCAAAACAGTCTAAATCTTCAAAACTGCCTGAGAGATTTCTTGAATAAATGGTCCTTGAAAATAAATACAAAAATGAAACTGTTTTTCCCATACCTGTTTACATATTTTATTGAATAAAAAACTGTATCTTATTTCAAATATGACAAGTGCTATGGATTGAATTGTGTCCCCCAAGAAAAGATATGTTGAATTCCTAACGCCTAGTCCTTCAGAATGTGACCTTATTTGGAAATAGAGTTATTACAGGTATAATTAGTTAAGTTCAGATGAGGTCATACTGGTGTATGGTGGGCCTCTAATTCCATATGACTGGTGTACTTATAAGAAGATGGCTTGTGAAGACGGACACACAAGAGGACAACGAGTGATGACAAAGGCAGAGACTTTGGTTAGGTTTCTGTAAGCCAAGAAATGCCAAAGATTTCCAGCAAAACATCAGAAGATAGGAAGAGGCAAGGAAGGAGTCCTCTATAGGGTTCAGAGGGAACACGGCCCTGATGACACCTTGATTCTGAACTTCTAGCCTCCCAAACTGTGAGACAATAATTTTTTATTGTTTTAAGTGACCCACTTTGTTATTGCATCCCCAGTTATTTTCATACTTTCAGTCCCGAAGGAGACTATGAACTTGAGAAAAGAAAAGTGATACCAAATTCTCATCAGTGATAGACATATAAAGGCATCTCTAAAAATATTTATCTAGATGCTTTTAGATGTGTGTTTGTTGGCAATTGATAAATTTATTTATTGTTTTCCTTGGGTAGACGTTGATGTTAGGCATCTGCCCAATGGGACCCTCATGTGTTTAGACCTCTCAATCCTATATACCTACCTTATAAGACTGAAAGTAAAGGAGTTACATTGCTATAGAAGTGGTTGATAATCCTTTTATAGAGAAATCCATCCCTGTTCTTTGTCATCAAGCTGACAGTGCTATTCTAGAGTTGAAGGTGGCTATTCTTGTCTTCCAGACCTACGTTTGTGCACATGTTTTTGTGACATCACTTAGCTTCAATAGTCCCTAGTTTATACCTCCACTCCAGCTCTCTCTCCAAAAGACAAGACTTACAAAATCAGTTGCCTAATCCCTTCACTTGGTTGTCTGATAGACCCCTCAAAGTCTAATAGGCCCCTCAAAGTCTTACAGATCTCTCAAACTCAGCGTGACCAAAATGGATCTCCAGATCTCCATACCACTCTGACCCTTCCTTACCACATCACAGTATACAGCAGCTCTGCCCTTCCTACTGCTCAGGTCATGAGAAAGCAGAGGAGATTTCCTTTACTTTCTCTCTTTTTTAACTTCACATTTTCAATCTGTGAAGAAATACTATTGGCTTAATCTGAAAATATTATCAAAAGTGCACTTTCTTCTGCAGCTAGTACAACCCACCAATACTTTCCCATGGAATACAATGGTGTTCTTGTAATTGGTTCCCGTTGCCCCTTATTTATTCTAAATATATCCACCAGAGTGAGCCTTTCAAATGTAAGGCAGAGGCCTTCCAGTCTAGGCAAGATGGCATAGACTCATCTCTCTCTTCTTGTCCCCATTAAGTAAAAATATAAGCCCTGGAAATCATGCAAGAGGGAAACAAAAAAGAACTTTGAAAGTTTGAAAGAAAAAGGCAAAAGAGTTGGGGACCTCAGGAATGGAGGAAGAACATTTTACAATCACAGGCTCAGCATTTCCTGACTACCAACCTATCAACAGAAAGTGGCCCACGTAGGCTCATTCCTTTCCCACACTGAAGGAGAGTCCAGCCTACAACATCAGACAAATATATCAACGTTGGCAAAGGAGGTCAACTGTAAGCCCCACTGAAAATAAGTGTCCAGGGGACGATCTCCCCTTCTTAGCCAGGCTTAAACTCCCCTTGCTGACCCAGAGGCACCACATGGCTGGATGTCACTCTCAGCAAAAGTGCCCAGCCTGAAGGCACTTTTCCCCTCTGCAGGCTGGAGACTCTCTTCCTCCATCACAGGCATTCTGGCCTGGAGAAGCTGCATCTGCCTTCTTAAACAGCACCAACAGGGACTAGTGGACTAGTGGGAACCCAGCAGTATGAGATCAAAAAAGCAGACCGAAATAATATCACAAAGTCTCTAAAAATGAGATTGTCATCAGAACCAGAGCACAAACAGGCTAGAACCTATGTGCTAACCCTAAACACGTGGACTTCCTACTAAATACAAAAGATAAATAAACAGGACCCAAAGTGTCCTAATATGAGAGCCAAAATATTAAAGACACAATCAAAGATCACCTGTCATACCAAGGACTAGAAAAATCGCAACTAGAATGAAAAAAGATAATCAGATGAGACTGATACCAAAAGAAATAAGATATGAAATTTTATAAAAACGATTTTAAAGCAACTATGATAAAAATAATTCAACAAGGAATTAAAATTATTTTGAAACAAGGGTAAAAAATAGAAATCCCATCAAAAAATACAAGTTCTCAAAGAGAATAAAATAGAAATTATAGAAATAAAAAATAAAATAACTGATATAAAAACTCATCAAAATAGATGATATTCATGGCCATAAAACAATCTTCAACAAATTCAAAAGAATTAAAATCATACAGAGCATATAGAATATGTTCTCTGACCATAATGGAATCAAACTAGAAATCAATAACTAATAGACAACAGGAAACCTCTATACACTTGGAAATTAAACAACACATCACACTTCTAAATAACCCATGTATCAACGAGGAAGTCTCTTAAACAAAAATACATAAAATTAAATGAAAATGAAAACACAATATCTCAAAATATGTAGGATTAGCTAAAGCACTGCTGAGAGCATTGCATGCATTAAAAGAAGAAAAGTCTGAAGTTAATAATGTAAGTTTCTGCATCAAGAAACTAAAAATAAATAAATAAAGTAAAGGCAAAACCTGAACAAATAATAAGAACAGAAATCAAGAAAATGGAAAGCAGTAAAACAATAGGAAAAAATCAACAAAACAAAGAACTGGTTCTTCAAAAAATAAAACTCAATACAATAAAACTGATAAACCTCTATAAAGAACGTCAAGAATAAAAAAAGGAGAAGATACAAATAACTAATATTAGAAATGAGACAGGAATGTCGTTACAGATTCTTCAGCCATCAATATGATAATAAGAGCATACTACTAACAACTTTATCCACAAAATTCAACAATGTTGAAGAAATGGATCAATTCTTCAAAAACCACACACAACCAAAACCCAACCACAGTAAAATAGAAATAGTGCTATAATCATTAAAAAAATTGCATTTGTAATTTAAAAGTCTCCCAAAAAAGAAAATTCAAGTCCCACGTGATTTCACTGAAGAATTCTACCAAATGTTTAAAGAAGAATCAACACTAGTTTTACACAATTACTCTTCCAAGACAAAAGAGAGGATGCTTCCCAGCTCATTTTATCAGGTCGATGTTACCCTGATACCATAACCAACCTAAAATAGTACACAAAGAAAACTATACTCTAATCTCTCTTGTAAACAAAAACATAGAAATCCTCAACAAAATGTTAGAAAACTGGATCCAACAAAGTATAAAAATAATTACACATCATGGCTAATTAGGGTTTATTGACGATATGCAATGATCGTTCAATATATGAAAATAAATCAGTGTGATCAACCATATCGATATCCTAAAGAAAAAAAATTACGTGATCATATAAAATGACACAGAACAAGCATTTGACAAAATCCAATACTCATTCATGATAAAAACTATCAGCAACTTAAGAGTAGAGGGTAACTACCTCAACTTAATAAAGAATGTATTCAAAAAAACAAAAGTAAATAATTACATCTAACATTATAATTAATGGTGAGAGAGTAAATGCTTTCCCACTAAGATTGGGAAAAAGGCAAAGTTGTCTCATCTCCCGACTCTTACTTAGCAGAGTGCTGGATTTTCTATCCACTGCACCAAGCAAGAAAAAGAACAGGCATACAAGATGGGAAATGAAAAAATAAAGCTGTCCCTATTTGAATATGACATGGTTGTACAGAGTCTCAAGGAGTCTATAAATAAGGTCTTCTAGGACCAATAAGTGAATTTAGCAATGCTGTAGGATATAGGGTCAACACAAATATGTCATTCATATTTCTATATACTTACAGTGAACATGTGGAAGCCAAAATTAAAAGCATAATACCATTTAGAATTGCTCCAACAGAAATGAGGCCTTTACATATACACTTAACAAAACATATATAACATTTATATCCTGCAAACTACAAAATTCTGATGAAAGACATCAAAGAAGATGTAAATAAACAAAGACCAATCACCTTAATGGATTAGGAGATGCAACATAGTAAATATGCCAGTTCTCCCCAAATTCATTCATAAGTTTAAGAATTCCTAACAAAAATCCCAGCAAGGTCTTTTGTAGACCTAGACAAGTTCACTCTAAGATTTACATGAAAAGATATAATCCCAAGAATGGCTAAAAAGAGTCTTGAAAAAGAAGGAAGAAGGAAGAATCACTCTGCCTGTTCTTAATGCCTACTATATAGCTATAGTGATCAAGATAGTGTCATACTGGCGGAGGGAGAGACACCTAGATCAGACACGTGAAGCAGAAAAGAGGGCTCAGAATAGACCCACTCAAATATGCCCAAATGATTTTTGACAAAGGTGCAAAGCAATTCAATAGGGAAAAGATAGACTTTTCAAGATAGTTCCAGAACAACTGGACATCCGTAGGTCAAAAAAAAAAGTACTTTGACTTAAACCTTAAAACTTTTATATAAAAGTCAACTCAAAATGCATCATGTCAAAACAGACTTCAATGTAAAATGCAAAACTCTAAAAGTTTTAAAAAAATATATAAGGAGAAAAATCCTTGAGATCTAGGGCTATGTGAAGTGTTCTCCGATTTGACCAAAGTACTATAAATAAAAGAAAAAAATAGGTAAGTTAGACATCATTCAAATTAAACCAAAAAAAGTTAGCCCTGCAAAGGACTTGGTGAAAAGGATGGGAAAAAAAGCTAAGATTGGGAGAAACTATTTGCAAACCACTGTCGGACAAATGACTAGTAACTAGAACAGATAACTCAAAACTCAAAGAAACAATAAACAATGCAATTAGTAAATGGGCCAAAGACATGAAGAGCTATTTCACTGAAGAAGATATACAGATGGCGAATAAGCATATGAAAATATATTCAATATCATTAGTTATAAGGGAATGCAAATTAAAACCAAAATGAAATATCCCTACAAAACTATCATAATGGCTAAAATAAAGAGAAGTGACAACACCAAATGCTGGTGAGGATGTGGAATACTGGATCACTTGTCCTTGATGGGAGGCATGTAAATGGTACAGTGTTCTAGAAAATATTTTGGCAGTTTATTATAAAAATAAACATGCAGATACCATATGACTCAACAATTGTACCCTCTGGCATTTATCCCAGAACAATGAGAACTTAGGTTCACATAAAAACCTGTAGAGAATCATTCATAGAAGCTTTATTCATAACAGCCCAAGTCACTCCAATGCCCTTCAATGGATGAATGGTTAAGCAAAATGTGGTACTATAAATACTACTCAGCAATGAAAGGGAATAAACTATTGATACACACAACAAATTGTAGAAAATTATGCTGAGTGAAAAAAGTTAATCTCAAATGGCTACATATTGTCTGATTTCATTTATATAGCATTCTTGAAATGACAAAATTATAGGCATAGGGAACAGACTTGTCTTTACCACAGGTTAGGGACAAGGACGACACTAGAGATCCTGTGGGGATGTAAATGCCCTGTATCTTGACTATAAAGCAAAGTCAACATTCTAGTCATAATATTATACTATAGTTCTGCAAGATTTTACTATTGGGGAAGCTGGATGAAGGATACATGGACTCTCTCTGTATTACATATTTCTTAATACTTCATGTAAATATACTATTACCTCAAAAAAAATAAATTTAATTAAAAAAAAATGTAAGGTGGAAAAAAGCATCGTTCCTTGGCTTAAAACTTCATGGTGGGTTTCTATTTCACAGAGAGAAAAAGCCAGTTTTCTTACAATGGCCACAATGCCTTTCATGCTTTGGTCCCATTACTTCACTGACAATCATTTTGAAAATCAATTTTTGTATAAATTCCATTCAATTCCTTAGGGAGATTTCAGCACGCCTAAAGGCTTACTTATAGCTAAACATGATGTTTCTTTTCTTTTTTTGTTTTCCAGAATACTTAAAACAATACAGTGTTCCCCGGAGCTGTACAAAGTTTGACTTGTAGTATTTCATCACTCTTTTCCAGTAATGTAGTAAATATATTTACAATAAATAGAATACGATTGAATGAGATTTCCTACACAGTAGTATTTTCATATAAAGATGTCAAATATCCACAAGTCAGTATTTTAAATTTGTGGCCATTTCTAGAACCTAGAAAAATATGATTTTAGAAAATCCAGGAAGTTTCTTCTTTGTGATTATAAATTCATTTTGATTTGCTATATAGATAGAGGAACCAAATGATTTATTGATCAAACCAGGACACATGTTTGAGTAAAGGAGGAGCTATCGTGTCACCCTGACGTAAACTAGGACTGGTTGTAGTCAAACTGAGACATACGGTCACGCCCATTCTAAGGTCACATATGACTTGGCTTCTGCGTCACACTCCAGCAGACATTATGCCACATTTGCATTGACTTTCTAGGTACCAGGTGAATTTGTTTTCTTTTAGTCCCTTGAGTACACCAGATTTGTGCAGAGAGTTTCTAGATGCTTACATACCCATTGCATCCTACTGGGCCTTCTGGACGCCTCACTGCCCCGGAGTCCCTTGCAGTTAGTTTAGCCCGTGTTACCATCATTTGTGGTTGTACTTCCAGGCTGTCCATAAAGCTCCTTGTATGACGTCCTCCATAGCCTCTCTCTTTGCTCCTTTGTTCTTCAGATAGATAAATGCAGAATTTCCAGCAAATGACTCTCAGAGACTCCATTTAGGTGACCATCACCCTGAAGAGCTATAAAACCACTTTGTCCATCCCAGGACCTCTTCCTTGCCACACCATTTGTCCGCGAGTCTCCTCCCCTCAGTTATTACTTCCTCCATTTTGGGTCTTTACTCAAAAGGCACTTGGTCAAAAGGCCTTCCCTTACGAAATCTTACAGAATATTGGTTAATTTAGTATTATCACACCTTGAATTTTCCCACATAGCATCTATTAAATATACAATATATGTTTATTTATGTAGTGAATTTTTAAAATACGTATCTTCGCAAAAGACCGCACACTTCATAAAGTGTGATTTATTCCTCACTCACTCCCCTTTCCCAATAGTACCAAATCGATGGTGAGGTTGGCAGTTAGAAGACATGGTCTCAACACCATTTTATGTATGATGTAGCAAACAGAGTCATCTGCACAGCAAAGAGTTTGAGTGTGAAAGAGAAATAAAAAATATTATGATGAGGAAGAAGAACTACTTAATAAAAAGAAAAAAAAAAGCTTATGTTGACTAAGGGAAAGAAAAAGTAAAGTATTGATGCTCCTGGTAAAGAAAAACCATTGATTTATATAAAAATAAATAAGGTAGTACATTTTTCTCCAGCAGTATTCAGTGACAGGGGAAAAAGATATTTATGCAGGTGGTTTGGTTGATCAAAGATAAAAAATCTGTAAGCAGGAAAAAAAATTCAGAATTTGTGGGAAACTAGTTTAAGCAATAGTCTGGGTCTCGGTCATCTGATAATGTTAGGGAAGTTCAATACTATAGAATGAAATGACTAGAGTTCTCAATAAAGAGGTAACAAGAGAATAAGAGAATGGTAAGGTTGAATATTGCCATAGAAACTACAATAATTAAATATATCATTTCACAGTCAGTGGTTTGGTTCAAATACACAGATTCAAAGATCATACGTAGGACAGCAGATTACAAAAAGAAGAGAATTACTGGGCAGAAACTAAAAAGAAAACAAAACTGTATGTGTTTTCACCAGAAATGTGAGAGCATTTGGTATGGGATATCATTGGTAATGTTTTTTCTAATGAATATATATTGATTTAATATTTTTCAATATTCATATAGCCATACACTTAAATCCCTTCTACTGTGACAATAAAAAAGGAATCAGGAGGCTGCTATTCATAGAAATCAATTTAAGGGTTTTAAAGCTCTAAGGGCTTCTGTAGATTCTGGTATGCTCTTTTCTCCATTACATAGATTTGGAAATGAAGGTTCAGTAAACTTGTGACCTTCCTAGACTGCAGAACACTTTGTGTCTAGGCCAGTCTTCTTCAATTACATGTTATTATTCATTTATTACATAAGTAAACCAAATAATTCAATGATTGCATCTGGATTATCTTCAAAAAAGTATGCTACATAAGAAACACGAGTAAAATTTAAATGTATATTTAAATTCACTAATATTCAATATTTATATATATAATGAAAACTGAGATGAATTAGCTTGATATGAAATATATTTAGCATTATTCCACATGAAAGAAGTTAAATTTTATAAGTAATACATGTAGGAGACTATAACCATGAAAATATCTGTGGGTATTGAAAATGCATGGTGGTCTTGATCAGAGTAATGAATATGACAATAATGGTAATATGGATCTAATGAAAGGAAAAATGAAACACTGGATCCACTGAATCCTTCTCCCACCCACAAAAACTAAAATGGAGTTCAAACTCATGATCAGTATGCATTTTGTTTCCTTTTTCACATGTTTTAAAACCATGAGTAATTATGATTCATATTCTTCCTGTCATGCTTTTTCTTTTTCATACTAGTATATACTCAGTCACTTAAATGACTATCCTACAGGAGAGAAATGAGCCATTAATATTAAACAAAGAGATTTGAATTTGGGAAATGACAATTAACACTTTACACTCGTTTTTAATCTTTTGTGTAGCAGAATGCATTAAATCACCAGAATTGTGCTTATTTACATAAATCTACCAGTCTAGTGGTAGCACTTCAATTATCAGTGGATTCATGATAAATATCTTAGAAAATCCCATCTGCTATAAAATGTGACCTTATTAATTCAGAAAATGTCCATTAGAAATATTGCTATAAACAGAAATGTACTAGGAATCAGATATTGAATTTTCTCTGCAAAGAAAATCATTAACAGTACAGGCTTAATGGAATTTGTGAAGAAATCTTGCAACTTTGGTAATTATTAATTAACACTGATTACGTTAAAACCTATATGGGGAATATTGGGTAGTTTTACACATATAATCAATAACTTCATCAGTCAAATTTACATTCAGTTGAAGACGAAAGTGCTCTGAAAGAATCATTATAAATTTACTAGTACTTAACACATTGAAACTCAAATTTCATTTTTAGAAAATAAGCTTAACTGACATGGGTCATTTGGTTTGCTGTTCACTTTCCATTTTATTACCAAAACATTTTTTAAAACTTACTCTACAAGAAAAAACAAAACAGACTGTCATTCAACTTTTCCAACTTAACACTCACCACCACCAATTGCATGATCCTTATGGTTGTAGTGAAAATTTGATTTATGAAAAATATGAACTCAATAAATGAACTCAAGGAACAACAGCTCTAAAGTCTAGTTCTCCTGTTCCCACTATTTACATTCTTGTCACTCAAGCCTTGTGGTCGTCTCTCAGTTTCCTTGGGTAGAATCTCCCTGCTCATTCAGGCTGTCTACAAATGTTTCTCCTAATGTATTTGTGCATACATTTGGGGAGATTCTGCTGTAGAAGGTTTGTCTAATATAGCTTTTCTGATAGACTCTTCTAAATCTTTCTTTCGTTTCCATGACAATAGAACATTTTTCACAAATTAATGACATATCCATCTTCTATTCCAAAGTAGCTACAATTATCTGCGATAATAGAGCTCGAGAGAGGACTAATTCATTATAATAACAGGCATAATAATAGACACTGGAGTTCTGCTACCATAGACAGAGAGTTCAACATTGTCACCCTCATGATCAAATGGACGTTTGTCTCGAGCAAGTCATACCTTCTCGGCTGCAATCAGACCAAACATAAAATCTAGGATCTCTGGGGTTACCAGAACTTCCCATGGTATAGTTGCAACTTATTATGCAACGTTTGTTTGTACAAATGCTGCTTGAATAAGCCACATCCAGTACAACTACAGCTTCATAGATGGCAATATAATTTGAGAGGCATCACCACAAAACATGAGACTATTGGGAAAACACAGGAAATCAAGAGATTGAGCTTCCAATCAAGACACAGAAACAAACTTATGAATCCTGCCCCTGTTGCTTAGGTTTTCAGGACCTTAGATTTTCCATATGTGCAATGAAGATGTATTCTTGATTTTCTCTAAGATCTTTTCAAATAGAAATCACACATTCTATACTTTATGGCAGCGACTTTTAGACCCGTTATTTATTATGCTATACGATGGTGTTTATCAATGTTAGTGATATAGCTATCCAGTTGAAACTCTCCAGATTGAAAACCAGCAACTCTATTGATTGGAAGATATGGCAAAGTAGAATATCTTGCATTAAAGAATAAATATTTAGCCTTGCTAATTTCTTTCTTGTTTTCATACCTACAATATGTATATACAACATTTCCAGCATTGGGTTTAAGCACCTACACATGTTCAGCATTTTAATATTCTTATGATCATCATGATTTCAAGTGGTGTTTCTTTTATAGTGATGCATCTTATTATTATTTCTCATTGAATTACAAATCAAATCACATTTTGCAAACAGTGAGGTGAGCAATAGGACAGTTTTTAGCTTGATAATTACACTCATACCTTTCACCGTCATCTGAACCTGAGACTAACAGGCTGCCTTATGAAGAGGACTGTTTATTGATTTTGCAAAGATGGGCACAAAAGAGGCTGTACTCTTTTCTGTAACTGTAACAAGCACTACCTGCCCATATTGATTACTTACTCCTCAGTGTTATAGTAAATTGCTATTGTGGAAACATAATGATGCTGAGCATTTGTAGCCCAGATGATAGGGTAATGTTTAAACACTGTGTGCCCTGTTCTTTGTAGATTTACTAATAACCTCTTTAATCATTTCCTTTCAAAGTACCGTGGGTTCTGAAGCAGAAACCAGCCTAACGATGCAACTAATTTATGGAGCATAGCATTTAATAATTTCAAAAACTTTTCCATCCTTTAGACTGTATGCCAAATTTTTGCTAATACTATTCCTAATAAACATAAAATAAATTCATAGAAACTTGAATTCTATTCCTACTCTTTTGTTCTTAAACCAAAGTTGGCCAGGGTAATTGTTTCTATTTTATAACTTGAATTATATTTTCAAAGAATATTTTCCCACAAAAAGAATATAAATATTTCAAAAATAAGCATATTTTAATTTAAAGATCTGAGGATCCACACATATTGGAATGAGGTGTCACCTAAAATAATCACAATATGGGAAACACAGGAAAATTATCATGAAAAATATTGTATCATAACAAAATGCTCTTTCAAAAAGACAGCAATATCTCATCTATTATATGGACTGAGTTAGTTCAAATAAAAGTGATTATTGAGGATAAACTTGTATTCCTATTGTAATATTATCCTTCTGGATATGAAATACGACTGAGATGGACTTGAGTAAAATAATAAAGACTATTTAATAAGACAAAACCTGTAAACATATTGAAATCAAATGTGAAAAATGAAATAAAAAATTTAAAAATTGCAATTCTTAGCATATGTGTTAATTTCCACCTTTACAAAACAATATAAACTAGCTCATTTTCCCTAAGAGGAATAGTCAATAAAATTAGGTATTTTGTTGTTGTTGTTCATTGTTAATTTTATATTCACTTTCTATTGAATGAATTCACTTAAAACCAAAATAATGATTATAGTCTCAGTATCACCATTCTCTTGGAAACTAAAATAACTAGGTCTGACTATATTAACCTGACACCAACAAAAGAACCATTTTGATTCAGGTTTGCTATCATCAGTCTTTCAAAATATTTATTAGTTATCTAATATACTTATCATGATAGAGAATGGGCTGGGTATATGATAATGATGGGAACATGTACTATCTCTATTTCAGAGAACATAAATTCCCTAACAGAAACATAAAGGGAAGGATCTATAGGGACAAACAGCTTAAACGGTTCGACAGAGATGTATTTCAGTTTGCCTGAAGAATGCAGGCCAAGCTTCCAAGATTAGGTGTTATTTAAGCTGATCCTCAATATGCATTTTCATTTATCAGTGGTTTGATTTTCTAAATTAGACTAAGTGGTCTGTTCAAAGCCATAGAGAGTAATTTTAAACTGATGCTTTTGTGCAAAGACTTCATGAATCATCAATTGAAAGAGTTGCACATACATGATCTGTTTGAATGTATTTTTTAACCTATGTTTGATGTATTATAAATTAATTTTGTGTGATATTTGAATATAATATATAAAATTGTGTACAAATATTGAACATATGATACACATAGAAGCATTCTTAATAATATATATGAGTTAGTTTTTCAATTTTACATTTTGTGATATTTGTCTAAAGTTTTCCTTTTTCTGCATATTGGTTTACATGATACTCAACAGTATGTCTACTAACATGGAAAATTATTACACTTAGTTTTATAAGTCTTTTCACAGCAAATAATATTTTCTCTTTTAACTGACTGTGAGAGCACGCTAACCATATTAATTTAAAAATCGATAGAATACGATAAATTTTGTGTTTTAGAGTTTTAGGTTCACAGCATAATTGAACAGAGGGTTCAGATTTCCCATAAACCCCTGTTCCCAAAGACACACAGCCTCTCTCATTATCTATTGATTTTTATCACTTTTTTATAAGATATTCAATGCCTTATATAGTAATTTTTGAAAACTAGATTTTGCTCAATGATTTGAGAGAAATATGTATGTAATGAGAATTCTAACACTAAGCAATTCTATTAACTACATATGAATAAAATTTACAATGTTGGGTGATTATTTACAGCTATGGTAAATGTACATAAAATTCATGTCAATAGCTTTATCTAGATAAAATATTAAAATTCCTGTATCAATTATATTTCTTCATTAAAGACTACATATGTGCATACATGTCCATAATTCGATGGGGTTTCCATTCTCTTTAATGTATATATCTTCACACGCATTATTTGTGTTTCTTGAGAAATTCAAAGATATTCTGTAGCATTCTTAACATTGCTGAGAATCAAATATAGAATTCATTTCTCAGAGGCTTTCATGAGTGAGTGAGTTAAATGGTATATGAATTTTCTAACTAACCACAGAGTATTCACTTTCTATCAAATCTGTGTGTGGTCTTTGCTTATCATGTATAGAATGTCCTATAGCTAATTTTGACATTCATAGGAACGTATAATGATCTGCAAGTTTTTTAGGTATAATTTATTCCATTCTTAGCAGATTTAATCTTTTTTATACTTTGATATTCTTCATATCAATTCTTTAAAGGCTCTGATTTCATCATTCGAAATACAGTTGATTTAAGCTTATGATGCTTTATTGTTTATTGACTTCACATATCTATAGTCGTAATATCCCCTGCCTCAACTCCCAGTCACATCTCAACCCGTTGAATCCCATTCCACAGGCAATATGCCATTGAAGTGGTTTTCACTAAGATCACTAATAAATGCCAGGTTTCCAATCTTAATCTGAATTTTAAGCAGATGCTCCACAGTGAGCATACCTTTCCATCTTCAAATTGTCTCTTTCTTTGGTTTTCATGTCAATGAAAACTTTTTTTTGATAGGGTTTCTTAGGGCTTCAGCATAACTTGTATAAATCCAGTCTGACTAACTATATATTTAATTGACCGCAATGTCTTATGTCACAATAGAAGCAGGGTGGATTGTATCACTGCTTGAGTCTAAGAAGAAACCCTACACAAATATTTGTCACACAAGCTTCAGCCCGTGGTTACTCTGTATTTGTTAATGATTTTCCAATTTAGCCCTTTTTTTGTGCATCAAGACAATGAACAGTTAAGAGAGTCAGCAAGGCTTTTGTTTTTACATTTTAATAGTGTTGGCAAAGGTTTAACAAAATCATTCCTCTTCTGCATTAGAATTTTAACTTCAGTGAAATTTCCCAGATTTGTTTCCCTAGAAACAGGTGAGGATGCTATTTGTCAACTAAGTTACTAAGCAACATTGCTTATGGTAAAATAAACCGTTAGTTGTAAACTGGATTAAACCAGGCCACAATAAATATTTGATAGGGAGCCCTATTGTGGGGTTTCCTTGAGAGCGGAGACTTTCATAATTGGGCACGTACCTTGTCGAGTCTGTGAAAGGTCTCCCTAAGGAGATGATACCAAAGATTGTGGCTCCTGTGGGAGATGAGGCTTTTATTCAAGGGTGGTTTCCACACCTGTAGATTGTGGATTTTATCTCCTTAAACTGAGCTGTTACCTGGGAAAAGGAGAGCTAACTATGGCTTTATGGATTGCCACAAGAACTACTGCAAGACTCCCAGTGAGAGGAATACCTGAAATAGCCCTTTGGACATGCTGAATTTCCCACCCTACATCTTTTTGAGCAGATTGGTGCCAAATATCATCTTTTGTGGTCTTGTGAGTCTGAATGTTTAGTTGACCTTATCAACACCTCTTCTTGGTGGACAATGCAGATGGCACTTAGATATCTTAACAACTGCAATATTGATTCAATTTCCAGATGCCACAGTATTTCCATATCCTCAGCATCTATATAATTTTCATTGCATTCTTTCTATTTTATGTCCAATATTTTTATGTTAAATTTTCAAATTATGAAAATTTTTTGTTTTGTTTTGTTTTGCTGAGGAAGATTAGCCCTGAGCTAACATCTGTTGCCAATCTTCCTCATTTTTTTGCTTGAGGAAGATCAGCCCTGAGCTAACATCTGTGCCAGTCTTCCCCTACTTTTTATATGGCTGACAAGTGGTGTAGGTCTGTGCCCGGGATCCAAACCTGCGAACCCGGGCTGCTAAAGCGGAATGCACCTAACTTAACCATTAGCCACGGTGCCAGCCTGGAAAATTCTTAATATAGGCGGGCGAACATATATTTGGACTCAAACACACACAGTAATAAGTGGTTATTCTTTCATGTTTCTTCTTTAATAACTCTTGTGATATAACTATTATGATATAAGGGGATATATTGAGATCTCTGAACTATGGAAAAGTATAATTTTTCATGCAGATTCTAAGATGGAGACTAGGGAAAGTAGGAAAGGAAACACATACAAAAATATTACATCCTTCATCGTATTATATATATGGATTAACAGCATATACCATGGTTTATATGTTTTATAGAAATGGAATCAGAGTTTAAGTTTCACAACATAAATGTTCAAAATAAATATACTCTTGGTAACTTGAAGGTTTTACGTAAAATATACAAAATGTGCCACATGATTATCTTCAAATGTGCTTTATTAAGTAAGTATATGATTCATTCTGTAATCTCTTATTTTTCTTACTTATTTCAAATATAATTTGGAAATATAACATGTGCAAAATCAAACATGTTTGGAACATATGTGATAACAATGTCAGAAATAATCAAAATGTTAGTCAATAAAATATTCACACTTGATATTACAAACTGAGCACAAATCTCCCTACTTCTAAACACAGAGACAATCCAGTGGTGCTCTAATTATAAATTAAACTTATTTCAAAAATTAAGATGCATTATTTTAAAAGCAAATGCCCTTGATAGCACATTCAAACACTATAGTGCAATTTCAACATGAATATTTAAGAAATTATTTTGTTAAACCTCCTACAATTTTAGTATTTTTTCTCTTATTTAAGCTGTGTCATGTTGTTCTTTTTGTTAACACGTGTTTATTTTAAGCTTATCAACTATATCTATAAGAAATATCCATAAATGTGTCTATGTTTAATTTTGAGTATTTAATTCACAGTGAATTATGATAAATATTTGATGAGTGTCTGGGTTGCTTGAACAAGCTATCATTTCTATTCTCTTGCTGAATGTTTATATAATTATTCTTTCAATATTTTCATAATTGTCTTATTTTACCTGCCCAAAAGTTCTGAGATATTTATTTACTTCATTAATTATTTTACGAAAGAGCATATTGGACTTCTGAAATGCAACCAAAGAAATAGCAAGTACAGTAGCTTTCAAGTACAGTATTTTCTTGGAATATCAGATGGTTTCTCAGTACCAGAATAAGGTAATTCATTCCATTATAAAATCAGGATCTAAAGAATATTATCAAGCACACTAGCTGATAAAATTCCAGTAGTGAAGTGATTAAGAATTGGAATTAAATTCTTTAGTTAAAACTAGTAGGTATAGATTTCATGATTTCTCTTAATAGCAAACTTTTCCATCTAATGTTGGAAAACAAAAGAGTGTCATAATTGGCAAGACATACATTAAACTCCTGGACAAGTAAAGAAGTATGTAAATGAACGTCTTCCAATTTGTTCGAATGTGAGTTAAATGAAGTTACTCAAGAACAAGTTAGATTCCTAGTGATAATTTTACTGGGCTGTAATAAGCGTAATAGATTCTAACATAACTTTGTACCAGACTTGTAGAATCAGGGTAAACAATCTTCAGAAAAATGTACATTCTCCTTGAACTATGTACTATACATGACTATAATATAGTTATATAATATATATGATATAATATAACTGTTACTGTAATAACATTATAATATTAACAGAAGATCAAGATATGTGAATAATTATATAGAATAATATTTATTTTTTCCCTTCGGATTCAGAACGATTCTCTAGAGTAATAAAAATCATAGCGAGGGGCCCGGCCTGGTGGTAGAGTGGTTAAGTTTGTGCACTCTGCTTTGGCAGCCTGGGGTTCATGGGTTCAGACCCCTGCCGTGGACCTACACACGGCTCATAAGGCCATGCTGTGGCAGCATCCCACATACAAAATAGAGGAAGACTGGCGTGGATGTTAGCTCAGGGACAATCTTCTTCACCACGGAAAAAAAAAATCACAGCTAGATTGCCCTCATATCCTTGTACTGAAATTTAACCAGACATTCAAAATAAAACTGTTGTGTTTTTGTTGTTGTTGTTTATTGCAGTAACATTAGTTTATAACATATAAATTTCAGGTGTACATCATTATACTTCTATTTCTGCATGGATTACATCATGGTCTCATGTTCACCACCCGAATACTAATTACAATCCATCACCACACAGATGTGCCTAATTATCCCTTTCACCCTCCTCCCTCCTCCCTTCCCTTCTGGTAACCACCAATCCAATCTCTGTCTCTATGTGTTTGTTGTTATTATCTACTACTTAATGAGTGAGATCATACAGTATTTGACTTTCTCCCTCTACCTTATTTCACTTTGCATAATACCCTCAAGGTCCATGCGTGTTGTCACAAATGGCTGGATTTCATCATTTCTTATGCCTGAGTAGTATTCCATTGTGTATAAAAATACCACATCTTCTTTGTCCATTCTTCCCTTGATGTGCACTTAGGTTGCTTCTACGTCTTGGCTATTGTGAATAACGCTGCAATGAACAGAAGGGTGCATGTATCTTTATTCATTGGTGTTTTCACATTCTTGGGATAAATACCCAGCAGTGGAATAGTTGGATCATATGGTAGTTCTATCCTTAATTTTTTGAGGACTCTCCATACTGTTTTCCATAGTGGCTGCACCAGTTTGCACTCCCACGAGGAGTGTATGAGAGTTCCCTTCTCTCCACATCCTCTCCAACACACGTTGTTTCCTGTCTTGTTAATTATAGGCACGAGGTGATATCTTGTAGTTTTGATTTGCATTTCCCTGATAATTAATGATGCTGAACATCTTTTCATGTGTCTATTGGCCGTCTATGTATCTCCTTTGGAAAAATGTCTGTTCAGGTCTTTTGCACATTTTTTAATTGGGTTGTTAGTTTTTTTGTTGTTGAGATGCATGAGTTCTTTATATATTTTGGAGATTAACCCCTTATCAGATATATGCTTTGCAAATATCTTCTCCCAATTGTTAGGTTGTCTTTTCGTTTTGTTGATGGTTTTCTTTGCTGTGAAGAAGATTTTTAGTTTGATGTAGTCCCATTTGTTTATTTTTTCTATTGTTTCTCTTGCCCGGTCAGACATGGCACTTGAAAATGTGTTGCTAAGACCGATGTCGAAAAGTGTACTGCCTATGTTTTCTTCTAGAATTTTCATGGTTTCAGGTCTTACATTCAAGTCTTTAATCCATTTTGACTTAATTTTTGTGTATGGTGTAAGGTAATGGGCTATTTTCATTTTTTTGCATGTGGCTATCCAGTTTTCCCAACACCATTTGTTGAGGAGACTTTCTTTCTCCATTGTATGTTCTTTGCTCCTTTGTCAAAGATTAGCTATCCATAGATGTGGGGGTTTATTTCTGGGCTTTCAATTCTATTCTATTGATCTGTGTGTCTGTTTTTGTGCCAGTACCATGCTGTTTTGGTTGCTATAGCTTTGTAGTATATTTTTAAATATGGGAGTGTGATACCTCTGGCTTTGTTCTTTTTTCTCAGGATTCCTTTAGCTATTCGGGGTCTTTTGTTGTTCCACATAAATTTTAGGATTCTTTGTTCTATTTCTGTGAAAAATGATGTTGGAACTTTGATAGAGATTGCATTGAATCTATAGATTGCTTTAGGAAGTACGGACGTCTTAATTATGTTAATTCTTCCAATCCAAGAGCATGGAATATCTTTCCATTTCTTTGTGTCTTCTTCAATTTCTTTCAGCAATGTTTTATAGTTTTCAGTGTACAGATCTTTCAGCTCTTTCGTTAAGTTTATTCCTAGGTATTTTATTCTTTTTGTTGCAATTGTAAATGGGATTGTATTCTTAATTTCTCTTTCTGCTACTTTGTTGTTAGTGTATAGATATGCAACTGATTTTTGTATGTTGATTTTGTATCCTGCAACTTTACCGTATTTGTTTATTACTTCTAAAAGTTTTCTGATGGATTCTTTAGGGTTTTCTATGTATAAAATCATGTCATCTGCAAATAGTTACAGTTTCACTTCTTCCTTTCCAATTTGGATCCCTTTTATTTCTTTTTCTTGCCTGATTGCTCTGGCTAGTACTTCCAATACTATGTTAAATAGAGTGGTGATAGTGGGCACCCTTGTCTGGTTCCTGTTCTTAGAGGGATAGCTTTCAGTTTTTCACCATTAAGGATGATATTAGCCATGGGTTTGTCATATATGGCCTTTATTATGTTGAGGTACTTGCCTTCTATACCCATTTAATTCAGAGTTTTTATCATAAATTGATGCTGTATCTTGTCAAATGCTTTCTCTGCATCTATTGAGATGATCATGTGATTTTTATTCTTCATTTTATTAATGTGGTGTATCACGTTGATTGATTTGCGAATGTTGAACCATCCCTGCATCCCTAGAATAAATCCCACCTGATCATGGTGTATAATCTTTTCAATATATTGTTGTATGCTATTTGCTAGTATTTGGTTGAGGATTTTTGCATCGATGTTCATCAGTGATATTGGCCTGTAATTTTCTTTTTTTATGTTGTCCTTCTCTGGTTTGGTATCAGGGTAATGTCAGCTTCATAGAATGAGTTAGGGAGCTTCCCTCCCTCCTCAATTTTTTGGAAGAGTTTGAGAAGGATAGGTATTAAGTCTTCTTTGAATGTTTGGTAGAATTCACCAAGGAAGCCATCTGGTCCTGGACTTTTATTTTTTGAGAGGTTTTTGATTACTGTTTCAATGTCCTTACTGGTGATTGGTCTATTCAAATATTCTACTTCTTCTTGTTCCAGTTTTGAAGGTTGTATGATTCTAGGAATTTATCTATTTCTTCCAGATTGTCCAATTTGTTGGCACATAGCTTTTCATAGTATTCTCTTATAATCTTTTGTATTTCAGAGGTGTCCGTTGTAATTTTTCTTCTTTCATTTCTGATTTTACTTATTTGAGCCTTCTATCTTTTTTTCTTGGTGAGTCTAGCTAAAGGTTTGTCAATTCTGTTTAACTAGCTATTGGTTTTATTAATTTTTTCTATTGTTTTTTAGTCTCTATTTCATTTATTTCTACTCTGTTTTTTATTGTTTCCCTTCTTCTACTGATTTGGGGCTCTGTTTGTTCCTCTTTTTCAAGTTCCTTTAGGTGCGTTGTTAGATTGATTATTTGAGATTTTTCTTTGTTGTTGAGATAGGCCTGTATTGCTATAAACTTCCCTCTTGGGACTGCTTTTGCTGTATCCTATAAATTCTGGCATGTCGTATTTTCATTTTCATTTGTGTCCAAGTATTTTTTGGTTTCTCCTTTGATTTCTTCATTGACCCAATCGTTGCTCCGTAGCATTTTCTTTAATCTCTACATATATGTGGCTTCTCTGATTTTCTTCCTGTAGTTGATTTCTAGTTTCATACCTTTGTGTTCAGAAAAGATGCTTGGTCTTATTTCAATCTTCTTAAATTTATGGAAACTTGTTTTGTGGCCTAATATGCGATCAATCCTGGAGAATGTTCCATGTGCATTTGAAAAGAATGTGTATTCTTCAGTTTTTGGATGGACTGTTCTGTATATATCTACTAGGTCCATCTCTTCTAGTGCGTCATTTAAGGCCAATGTTTCCTTTTTGATCGTCTGTTTGGATGACCTATCCATTGGTGTACGTGGAGTGTTAAAGTCCCCTACTTATTATTATGTTACTGTCTATTTCTCTTTTTATGTCTGTTAATAATTGCTTTATATATTTAGGTGCTCTGCGTTGGCTGCATAGATATTTACAAGTGTTATGTCCTCCTGTTGGATTGTTCCCTTGATCATTATGTAATGCCCTTCTTTGTCTCTATTTACAGTTTTTGTTTTAAAGTCTATTTTGGCTGATATGAGTATTGCTACCCCAGCTTTCTTTTCATTGCCATTAGCATGGAATATCATTTTCCATTCCTTTACTTTCATTTTGTGAGTGTATTTTTGTCTGAAGGGTGTATCTTGTATGCAGCATATATATGGGTCTTGTTTTTTATCCAGTCAGCCACCCTATGCCTTTTAATTGGAGCATCTAGTCCATTAACTTTTAAAGTAGCTATTAATAAGTATGTACTTCCTGCTATTTTTTAACTTTTTTTCTTGGTGTTTTAGTAGTTCTTCTCTGTTCCTTTCTTCTTCTCTTGCTCTCTTCCCTTGTGGTTTGATGGCTTTCTTTAGTATTATGTTTGGGTTTCTTTCTCTTAGTTTTTTGTGTGTTTATTATAGGTTTCTGGTTTGTGATTACCATGGGGTCCACATATAGTAACCAACGTATATAGCAGTCTACATTAAGTTGATAGTCTCTTTAGTTTGACCTTTGTCTGAAAGCTCTACTCTGTAACTCCCCTCTTTCCGCATTTTATATTTTTGATATCATATCTAACCTCTTTTTTGTGCATTTGTATCCATTACCCTCTTATCATAGAAATAGATAATTTTTCCCATTTGTGGTCGTCTCTTTTCCCCTTAAATAAATCCCTTTAGCATTTCTTGTAGTACTGGTTTCTTGATGGTAAACTCCTTTAATTTTTGCTTGTCTGTGAAACTTCTTATCTCTCCTTCCATTTTGAATGATAACCTTGCTGGGTAGAGTATTCTTGGCTGTAGGTTTTCTCCTTTTAGCACTTTAAATATATCACACCACTCTCTTCTAGCCGGTAAGGTTTCTGCTGAGAAGTCAGCTGATAGCCTTATGGGGTTTCCTTTGTATGTAACTTGTCTTTCTCTTGTGGCTTTTAGGATTCTCTTTTTATCTTTAATTCTGGACATTTTAATATGATGTGTCTTGGTGTGGGCCTCTTTGGGTTTGTGTTGTTTGGTGCTCTCTGTGCTTCCTGTACCTGGCTGTCTGTTTCCTTCCATAGGTTAGGGAAGTTTTCAGTTATTATTTCTTCAAATAGATTCTGCATCTTTGTCATGCTCCTATCCTTCGGGGACACCTATAACACGGATGTTAGTGTGCTTGATGTTGTCCCAGAGGTCCCTTAGACTGTCTTCACTCTTTTTAATTCTTTTCTCTTTTATCTGTTCAGCTTGGGTGATTTCTTTTAGTCTTTCAGCTAGCTAGCAGATCCATTCTTCTGTATCCTCTACTCTGCTTTTGAGTCCCTCTAGTGAATTTTTCATTTCCGGTATTGTATTCTTCATTTCTGATTGGTTCTCTTTTATAACTTCAATTTCTTTGTTGACATTCTCACTGAGTTCATCTATTCTTCTCCCCAGATCAGTGAGCATCCTTAACACTCTTTGTTTGAACTCTCTGTCAGGTAGGTTGCTCATTTCTGTTTCACTTTAGTTCATTTTCTGGGGTTTTGTCCTGTTCCCTTATTTGGAATGTATTCCTTTGCCTCCTCATTTTGCCTCTTTCCCTGTGCTTGTCTCTATGTATTACATAGGTCAGCTACATCTCTTGTTCTCGGAGAGGTGACCTTATATAAATGATGCCTTAGGAGGCCTTGCAGTGTGCTTCTCTCTCCTATCCAGTTGCAAATATTCCAGGAGTGACCCCTGTGTGGTCTACATGTGTACTTCTGTTGTGGTGAGGTTGTTCTTCCCGTAGGTGCCCAGGAGGCTGAGCTATGCCCCTGGCCAGCTGTTGTAATGATAAGCTACATGTAGTTGTTGTGGGCCCTTCAGTCTCTTTATCAGGTGTGGGGAACCCCTACACAGTTGGCTGCAAGGTCTAATAGCACATTCCTGTGGCTGTATTTCTATTAAGTGACTAGGCCCCTAGCATGGCAGGTTTTTAGGCTCAGGGGCTTACAATTGCTATAAGCCTCTAGCCTTTAGGTCCCTTGTCAATTCTCTGAGGATTGCAGCCTGGTGGGGCTGGCCTCAGGCACAGGAGCACCCAACTATTTCAGGCTTTGGCAGGTGGGGCCAACCCCCTATGTGGGTCTTGGAGAAGCACAAGTCTTCTGCAGCTGACAAGCCCTACCACCCACAGGTCCACACACACAGTCAACACAGTCCTGCCCCTTGCACACACCAGAACTTCCTGAAACAGATCCAGTCTCTCCAGGGTGGTAGCCGCATACTCTCCACCACTGCCCCAAACTCCCCACCCACTCGTTGCACACACCCTGCTCTGCAGAGGCAGACCCAGTCACCAGGCTGTGGAGAATCCAGGCAGCTCCCTTAGCAGGCCCACAAGTTGCCCGAGGGCTTGTTGTTGGGTGGGGCCAGTCTCTAGGGTGGGCTGCCTGCCCTGGCTGAGCTGGATTAAATCAGTGCTCTAGTGAGTGGGGCAGACCCTGGACTAGCAGGCCTCAGGGAGAACTCCAATGGCCAATGGCATCTGTGTCAGCAAGCCCACACCAGGTCACAACAATGGCTGCCACCAATATCCCAGTGCCTGGAGAGGTCTCACCTGTCACGGAGATGCACTCAGAGCCTATCAGATGAGTCTCTTTTCCCTAAACGGCTGTGCACCTTTCTTTCTGCTGATTTTAGGTTTCTGAAATGGGTGAGTTTGTGTGTGGGCCCTTTAAGAGCCAGTTTTAATTTCTTTGTGAACCAGCTTTTCTGGGGCGACTCCCCAATGTTTTACTAGCAGGCAAAGTCAGATATTATGTCACTTGTCTCGATTGTGTTAGGTCCACAAAATGCCTACAGTGGAAGTGCTCCACGGCTCAGGGCCCTGCTCCTCCAGGGAGGGCTGCACACCTGTGGGCTGCTCCCAGGTGGCCGTGAAACTGGGGGCTTGTGAAGGCGGCGTTTTTCCTCTCCAGAAGGGAGTTTCTGCCTCTTCCACCTCAATTAGGATTGTCGTTTGTTGCAGGAGGTCCTCTTATCCAGTTTTCAGTTCTCTCTCAGGGGTAATTTTTCCATGAGTAGTTGTAAATTGGCTGTGTCCACAAGAGGAGGTGAGTTCAGAGTCTGCCTACACCGCCATCTTGACTTCTCTCCAAACTGTTGTTGGTAATAACTGAAAAAATCTGCGACTTAGACAGCTACTAAAAGAAGATGGATTCTCAAATAGCATCTCATTTATATAAATAAAAATCACCTCATGAAGCATGACTTAGAAATATGGTGGAAATGACCAGTAACTATAACATATGTGCTAAGATCCAATGTGATGGTCAATTTCATGTGTCAACTTGACTGTGTGTGTCTGTGAGGTATTTCAGGAAAAGAATAGCATTTGAATTAGTAGACTGAGTAAAGATCTGCCCTCACCAATGTGAGCAGACATTATCCAACCTGTTGAGGGCCCGAACAAAAAGGTGGAGAAAGGGTAAATTGTCTCTCTCCTCTTAAACTGAAGTGTCCATTTTCTCCACCCTCCAACCTCTCAAGTTCTCAGGCCTTCATTTTGGATGGGGAGTTACACCATCGACGTCCCCTGGTTCTCAGGTCTTCTGACTGGAACTGAATTACACAGCAGCTTTCCTGGGTCTCAGCTTGCAGATGGCAAATTGTGGGACTTCTCAGCCTCCATAAGTCAATTGCCATAATAAATCTCCCCGTGTGTCTCCCTCTCTCTTATTGGTTCTTTTTTTCTGGAGTACCCTAATATATCCAACTACATCAAACAGGTCTCAATTGTGTCTCTAAACTAGTTTTTAAATTAAAAAATAAAGAAACCACAGAGTAATTATGTGTTTGTCTTTCAGCACTCCTGAAAGTTTCTCTTTCTTCTTTAAGAACTGATTGTTAGTACTGGAGACTAGTGCGGTGATTGATTAACAAAGCATGCCAATTAATGTTAAACTGAAAGGAGACCTCCATTACATGGCACAGGGTTCTAAACTTGGGATATAACTTTTTAAAATATCTTTTACTATTATCTTTTTTGTAGTTATCCACTTTTTATTGTGTTTCTTCACTAGTTTTCAAAATAAAACAGAAAAATATACGATTAATTAAATCAATAGTTCTCAAAGTGTAGTCTTGTTAGTCTTTCATGTCCCTAAGACACTTCAGCAAGTCCAATATGTCAAAACTCTATTCATAATACTAGGAGATTATTTACCTTTTTTGCTCTCTTTCAATAACTAGTGTCAGTGAACTTTTCTGGAGACTGCAATAATGTGTGATTTAATGCAAAAAGACTTAAGAGAATCTGGTTTTCTTATATTAAGCAGTATATAAAAGAGATTTGAGAAATGTAAAAAGATGGCCACTCTTCTCAATTCTTTCATTTTGGAAAACACAGGCACTCTCAGCCAAAAAAAAAAAAAAAATGTTATTTATGTTTACAGGAAATAAACTTTTTATTGTTATCTTCAAATCAATTAATAATTTTTTATTATTAGTTTTATTTTCTAATTTAATAACTATTGATAGATATAATCTACATAAACAAAAGCCCTTTAGGATCTTCAATAGTTTTGAATCATTCTGGCTCCTGAGAAAACAATTTCTGAGAAGAAAATGTTTGAAAGTATTATTAATTAAATCATTAGATATATAATTTGTAATTCAATAATATCAAAATAGGAATAATGGCAAAATATCAGTGATGCATAAAACAATTATAGTCTCATACATGTGGAGTATCAGGGAAAATGGTGACTATACCGATGCCATGCACAATCATGAGACTACATGTTTAGACACATAATTCCTGTCAGAATCCAAAATATCCATGACTGGAATTAAATAAATACCAGCTTGGGCCTGCCCCGTGGCTTAGCAGTTAAGTGCATGCGCTCTGCTACTGGCGGCCCGGGTTCGGATCCCGGGCGCGCACCGACGCACTGCTTCTCTGGCCATGCTGAGGCTGCGTCCCACATACAGCAACTAGAAGGATGTGTAGCTATGGCCTACAACTATCTACTGGGGCTTTGGGGGAAAAATAAATAAACGAAACAAAAAATTTATTAAATAAAAATTATAAAAAAATAAATAATAAATAAGTACCAGTTTCCCTGGACTATAAATGCATTTGAAATATTGTAATGTCATTAAGGTATCACTTCTGAATTATTTAGGGCCTCACAATTTTTAGGTAAGGTAATGTTTTAGAGGCTTTGTATTTGGCATTTATGATTGTGTAAAAAATTACTACAAATTTAGCAGCTTAAAAAAACACATTATCTCACAGCTTCTATGAGTCAGGAATTGGTACAGCTTAGCTGCATCTGCTTCAGGGTCTTCACAAACTGCAATCAGTCAGCCGGGACTGGAATCTCAACTGAAGGTTTGACTGGGAGCTACTTTCAAGTTTACATGGCTGCTGACAGAACTCAGTCCCTGGAGACTGTTGGTCTCAGTTTCTAGCAAACTCTTGGCTGAGGACTGCCCTCAGTTCCTTGTCACATGGGCCTCTCTAACACGGCAGCTTGCTCCATCAAACTGCAGTAGCCAAGAAAGAGAGAAAGTCTGCTAGAAAGACAGAAGTCCAATCTTATGTAACCTAATCATAGAAGTGAAATCTCATCCCTTTTGCCATATTTTGTTGTTGAGAAGCAAGTCAGTAGGACAGCCAGTCCAATCCACCTCAATAGGAGGGGGTCACATGATAGTGTGATTACCAAGAGACAGGGATCATTGAAGGCCAGTTTCAGTAAACCTAGTACCTTGTCAAGACACCCAAGCAGAGAAAAAACAGTCTGATTATTACAAAAAGCATGTTTTCGTTCTTTCATGCATTTTCTGATCATTGACTTTGTTATATGCTCTCTTTATGAGTTAGAATGAAAAGACAACTATGCAATTACCTCTTATTCTAAGTAAATTTGAACTTCCTAGATGAAGGCCAACAGATAAATATTTTCTGTTAATCATTATACTAACTTGCTATGGCTACAGTGAGAAATGGTATATCAAGCTTACCAAGGTAATTGCTAAAGTGACATTAGAATTAAATCCTGGAGGACCAGGGAGCATTAGTGAGGTGAAAAGTGTCTTTGATAAATGAGGACTGCCATGCAATGGGACTAGTAGAAGCAGATTCACACAAGGGTGAAATAACTTGAAATCCTTAGGAAATTCCAAGTCACTAGGGTAAATATCAAGGAATAGGTTTAAAAGTTAGAAAGGGTTCAGATCATGAAGGGATGTGTCTGCTAAAAGAAGTCATTTAATTTTTTTATCTAAAGTTATTGAAAAATGTAATTTCTAACAATGGTAAGTTGTACATGTGCAATTTAATCAATCACTTAATTATAATATGTAGGGATATCATGCTGGAATTGGGTGAAATAATTTGGGAATTTTCAACTATTATCAGCACAAAATTTAATGGTCTATTATAATTATCCAGGTAAGAAGTTTTGAAGATTTTAATAAAGGATATACTATTGGGAAATAGGCAAGGTATCACATAAGAAAGATATTCAGAAAGTGGGCTCTGTTAATTGGTGACTTTTTATTTGAGAAGGTGATAGAGAGAACAGTGTAGACATTTCTCCTCCCTTAACCCCACATTTAATGTACATCTAGTTCATGTGTAGATTTTACAGATATGGAGTAGTGCCTGATATTCTGCATTTCTAATAAGCTCCCAGGTGATGCTTATGCTCCTGGTCCTTAAACCATATTTTCAGTAACATGGGACTACATTACTAAAGGTTTTGTGATTGGAAAATAGCAGGAGAGATCAAGACAAAGCAGGTAGGACACACATCCCTACACCCACTTGGATGTAAAGGGAAGAATACAAGTAGTTGAGGGGATATATGGACTATACCACTTAACAAAAAGCGAGGCTGATAGTGATAAATAAAATTGTAGTGATTTGTATATGGAGATGAGACCATTCTCACAATGGTCTTATCAGTTACAGAATGATTTTAAGGTACTTTTAATGATGTGCAGTCTATTTTAGTACTTCCTAGACCTTTGGTTCAAGAAAATTAAGGGCTCATTATCTCTACAACTGAAAAAGAATAGGTTAACGTTGGGAGGTGTGTTGGAAGGAGAGAAACAATGTATGTGGCAAATGGCCCTCACACTTTGGTTATCTCTGTTCTACCTCATTTCCTCGTTTTTATAAACAGGATGCAAATAAAACACCAAAAACAATGGTAAAGGTGGGATGAGTATAAGGAAAGATTTAAACCTTGTACTTGGAGGAGAATGGGGAAAAATTGGCTAATAATACTTAAAAGTGTTACTAGAAAGAATTGACAAGTACATTTGAGATGTGGACTCAATTTGTAGTAGCATCAATGTAAATAGCTGCTTACATTTTTTTCCCCTTTCAAAACAAATGACTTTTCTTTCATCTACTCTGCATCTCTTCTTTTTTTCTTTTGAAGAGCAGTACTCTTTTCGGTGTGGTAATTGTACTTTCTTTTTGCTCCAAATATGTTTCCTACACGATCTGCTCATTTCTGACTTAACTCCCTGTTTATTGGGCATAGTTGATTATAGAAAGGGTGTGAGTCTTT
Source organism: Diceros bicornis minor (assembly GCF_020826845.1). Classification (NCBI taxonomy): domain Eukaryota; kingdom Metazoa; phylum Chordata; class Mammalia; order Perissodactyla; family Rhinocerotidae; genus Diceros; species Diceros bicornis. The sequence continues at coordinate 24,074,723 of NC_080766.1, forward strand.
TCCTGGAAACTTTTAAACTAAAGCTGAGATTGCTCATCATTCTCTGTTGGAATTTCTAATATGTCAAATTTGAAGATTATCAGTAGCAGTGAGCCCCATCAGTTGACAAAGCTAGTTAATGAGAGATAATGGAGCCAATATACAAGGAAAATGACCAAATGAGATAAAGAAAAATTTGTTGGAACTAGAGTCTCTTATTCTAAATGATCCTGCCACTTGCTGGCTTTCCTAATCTCATCTCCAAGAGTTTTCATCATCCAACATTTCACAAATACTGCAGGCACATAATAACCACCACGTCCTAGAGTCTAAGCCAGGGCTGGTAAGAATATTCTTTTGCAACAAAAAAGGTTTGACAAAGTCATCCTTAAAATAACATGACTTAGAATAAAATACGCAATAAGGCAAACACATATTTTCCATTTCTTTCCTTTTCTGAATTTTGTCATAGGTACTACTCTGTAGGGTTCAATAAAATTCATTTTTATGTCAACCAAACTTTATGATTCACTTTATTGATTCAGTTCAGCTTCATGGGTTTGCAGTGAAGTATTGCTTCCCCTAAAAGAATGCTGATCAAGTAATTCTATGACATCTACATACCCTTGCAGTTAAAAGCACACCAGTGGAAAGGTGAGTGAATTACAGTCTATTTGATGATTGATTTACTCTATAGCTGTCTCCAGCAATGAAATATCATAGCTAGGAACTAAAGCTTGGGTGATTTTCAAACAGATTAGGAGTTATTTGGTGAAGAGGGTAGATCCCTGGGGGAACACTGAGAATGAATTGGGTTATTTAAAAACTCTTGGTTTTGTTAGGATCTGGTTTACATTTGGATTTGCTTCTCACTGAAATGAGTTAGAAGTTGGCAGAGTCACACATATTTATCCTTCTTTGCTAATCTACTTAGGATCACTAAGAAGTATTTCATCAAAGCTACTGCAGAAAAGGTTAATACTTAAAAATCTTTATTGATGTAAAAGAAAAATAGGATATTCTTAAAATCAAGAGAGAGCCAGTTTCCACATGTGCCACTCCCACTTAACAGTGTCACTTGGGAACTGTTCAAATCCCCTGAGGGTATATTTGCTCTGAATATTTACTCAAGTGCTAGACTGAATATCATATTTTTGGAAGTGAATAATATCATCAGATTATTATAAAGAAGAGATAAGCTTCCTTTATCTTCAGATAAAGTTTAGAAAATTTAGCAGTGGTGTAAGTTTCTGACATATTTCTATAGTGAGGTGTAACCGTAATAAAGGCTCCATTATGAGAGTCAATGGATACTTTGAGATATATCGTTTTACTTATGAGCCTTAAGTAGCAATTCACACCTGGAGGAAATTATTAACAACTGCCTTATTAACATTCATGCTGGTCATAAACAACACTATCTTTTTCACAATAGAGATATTTAAACATTAATCAATACAAAATCTGTTATTTCTAATTCTTATGCAGCAAAATATTGGTTTGGAATGTCTCCCTTGAAATGTGATATGGAATTAAATAATTCAATTATATATAGAGCAATAAGGTCATATATGTAGTTATTTTATTATTCAAAAAGTAAATATTTTTTAAGAATATTTTAATCTAAAAACAAAAAATATTTTTTCTTCTCAGTATTTATAGTGTTTCTGTAAGGTTCATCATTATATACATGAGTAACTTAGAGTTTATTCATAATTTTTAGAAATACATGAAATTCATAGAGCAAAAGGTAAAAATTTAAACATACATGATTTAAAAATTGAGGAAAGTTCAACTTTTAATGTCTATGTGGTTGTACCAGGTATCTGACAACATAACAGTTTGTATATAGAATGTATGGATATTGCTATAGCCTATGATTCATCCTTCAATAAGAAAATGAGTAGATATAAAAAAGGAGAAAATGTATTTCATATGTGTATAAGAAAACCTGGTAGAACATTTAAAGGTGAAAAAATACAGGATATTTTGAATTTTAATTGCACTGTAATTTACAACCATCCATTATTAGACATGTTACTTGGCCTGCTATCTCTTTTCCTTTCCTTTGGTCACATCACACCCTTTCTTTGTGGGAAATCACCTAAAATTATTTCCATTTTCCTTTCCCTATTAATCAAACAAGAGATGAAACATTTTTTAAAAACTGGTTCACATATGATTTTATTTAACTTAATAAAACTAATTTCCCCTCCCTTAGACATCACTGACATTATTGTTACACACAATCAGTGATTCTACTTCATAATCATTCAAATTAGTTTAATGATCCAAAGTTAACTTTTTGTTAATAGATTATCCTTGCCATTATTTGGAATGGTTCTGAATTTAAGATGCATTTCCATTCAAATTTCAGATTGTGCAATCTCTACTGGCCAGTATTCGTTGTATAAATAAACGTTTTATTAATAATGGTCCTAATGTAAGAGCACATGTAACTACTTAGTAACTAAAGTATAATGTGTATGAATTAAAAATCCTCTGATAAAAATTATTCTTTTTACTTAATAGCCGAATAACAGACCCTTGGCAATATTGATTTGTCCAAACATTTCAGAATCCACTTGTTTATGCTAATCTTTTGTTAACTCAGTCAAAACTCCACCTTGATAATTTGTGTCATTTGTTTGAATAAACAAAATGAAACTATTTGTGGATACTCATAAGAAACAGTTTTATATCTGGCTAAATTGCTCAGGATTATCTCAAAAATCCCCCCCATAAACAATTTCTGGTATTTCCGTAGAAAAAGATATTCCTCAAAAATAAAAACAGTTGAAATATTGACACATGCAACAACATAGATGAATCTCAAAATATTTATGCTGAGAGACATAATCTATGCAAAAAGAGTATATATTGTATGAAAATTCAAATTGATCTAAATGACAGAAATAGCAGTAGTTATCTGAATTACAAGAGGACATGAGAATTTTTGTAGGTGATTGACATGTTCGATATATTGATTTTTTGATTCTTGTGATGGTTTCACAGATGTATAGATATCTAAAAACATATAAATTATACATTTTAAATAAGTGCAGCATATTGTATATCAACTATACCTCAATAAAACTGTTAAAATAATTTATGAGGAAAGGAATGTTATTTAAGAGTGGGCAAAATTTCAAGAAAGCAAGATACATATGGAAGATGGCAATAATTCCTTGGATAGGAAATAAAATTTGAGGTGGAGTTAGGGATTTGTGTAAATGTTCTGTTACACAAATAAACATATTGCGAGATCTCAAGCTATTTCTATCTACACCCACCTTGGAGAGTGTGGCAATTTTTCTTGTCATACCAATCAAAACTTATTTCAAATTAATACTGACGTACTTGCTGTAAAATCTGTATTTCCACCAGGATAGCTCGATGTATCAATTTCTTTTTTCTGGTGATGTAACATACAGTGCATATAAACCCAATCACAGAGTGTCATAATTTTCTTACACGTTTTAATAAATGGTCTGGCTCTTTTTTAACTTATTTTTTTATTAACTTCTCTTTTTCACCTCCCAAGTATTTAACTCGTGTTTTTTTTCCTGTCTAGTAATTTGGATTGAAAATGTGTGCTAGTTTGTAGCAGCTCTGGATTCTACTGGTTCTTCCGATGGTTCTTTCTTTTGTTTAATTTTATTTTAGGAGGTACTTAACTTGTCTGCAGTCAGACCATAAAATCTTCCTCCTGCATGGTGAGAAACCATTGATTTTGGTTTCTCTGCTTGGTTTGTCTGTGTATCTGTCCTTATCTTCAATCTGTCAGTGTATCTGCCTGGTCCCCTGGAGATTCTCTCTGTGCCCTTATAGCGTAATTACCAACCCAGGGTTATGTGCAGGGGCCTCGAACCATTAAGGCTATAGATGTCTGTCTCTCCAGCTGTGGATGAGTTGAGGAACATATTCAAAGCTGTAGGAAGTTCAGTTCACAAATATCCTCAGGGCTTAACTTTTTCACTCAGCTCTGGGATCTCCCATGAACATGCAATGTTTGTCAGTAATCAGAGATTATTCCAACCCTTCTCTGGCTTTCTTAACTCCAAAATCTACTCTTTAAATTGCCAGCTGCTCTGCAACTACCTGAACCTGGCTAGTCGAGTTTTCACCACTCAAAGTAGGGGAGGAGTTGGAAGAAGGTGACAAATTTGCCATGATTAGGAGAGGTGGTAGCAGTTTTTCATGAGTAAATAATTCTCTACTATCATCCAGTGCACCGAAATGGTTGTTTTAAATAATGTACTCCAGTTTTATACATGTTTTCTGTGCAGGAGAGTTGCTTAATCTCATGCCACCATTACCAGAGACAGAGCTCCATGAAGCTTTATTTTCACAAACGTATTAGAAATTTCCTTTAATTCACTATCCATGTTTGAAACATTGTGCAAAATTGTCAAAATTATATTTGTTCTTTTCAAAAAACTATCTTAAATATAATTTTTATAAATTAATCTACATTTGGCCTCTGGGAAGGAGGAAGTATACCCTTTGGAAGAATACATGCACAAAGTATTAGCACTGTTCAGAGTCTTCTTGGTGTTTGCATGGCGAGAGTGTTGGAGACGATTCTTTCCTAGGTACTCTGTTGAACATCCTTCAAAGGGTTGCCTAGCTACCACTAAAGTTATGATAATTTAGAACAGACAGTGACAAAGAGTTAACTGTCTCTAAATAATTACTTTAAGAGTCTTAGCTTGGCAGGCCAAGTGCTATACACCAAAACATTTCCACGGATATAAAAATTTCTCAAGGGATTTTATGGAAGATGACAGAGTGTATATATTTTCAACAGAGAATTAATGGTTGTGTTGTGGATGAATATACCCTAAAAAGAAAGGTAATATGGGAAAGGATGACATATCTAAGGAAAGTGAATCTATTTTGCTAGTGACAGTGACTTTGTAGTTGATAAATAAAGATTTGGTCCAAGGCCAGAAAAAACTGTATGTTAATAGTTTTTGTGATTCTACTTTTACATTTAAGTTAAATTGATTTCAAAAAATAAATAATTACTTAAAGATGTATTATTCAACGATTATGCTTACATTAATAGTTTCACTTGCATCTAATAGTTTTCATATTTATATTTGGATTTACTTCATAGGAAAATAGCTACAGATTTCTACTCTCATCCCAGAATAAGTCATGCACAGCATATATGGTATCTTCAAATCGGGTTTGGTATCACGAAACCACTTTGGTGTGAAAGCCAGGTGCTACCACAGGACAACTACCAATCATGGCATCATAATGGAGAAAGATTTCATGCTTGTGCTGAAAGCAAGAGACAGAGCCTAAGTCCAACTTAGCAAAACCAGAGGATTCATGCAAACAGAGCCCTCAAGGAGACGTTGTCTACCAAGAAAAACAAAAAAGAGAGAAAAATGACATATGCAAAGAGAGAGAAAAGTGACACTAGCCACTAGGTTATAGGTGATTGAGAAGTTTTCTTGGAGATCCCTTAAACATTGGCTGACATCATGTGAGTTTTGGGGGTTAAATTTCACAATACATGCACATGTAAAGTGCCTCAGTATGATAAATTTCTTTAAAGTGTCCCAAATGGTCCACAACTCTACTCAGAGAATAAACAAAATTTCTCTCTAGAAGAGTCAATCCCAAAACAAATTTGTTAGAATTGCCCCGGATGAAATTTAAAATAAGCGTCTTAGCAAAGAAACAAAAAATTATACCACGAAATAAGCCACCATTCATTCAGTATTAATTCAATAAATATTATTTGAGAACCTATTAAATACTAAGTACTATTCTAGATTCTAGGTATGCTATAGTAAAGAAGACAGGAAATATAAGCCCTGCACTCATGGGGCTTAAATTCTAGTTGAAGAGAGATACAGGAAATTAAGTAAGTAAGAGCATGGTGTGATATGTTTAATGCTAATGGCTTCTATGGGAAATTATGAGTGGACTAAATGGAATGTATAGAGCTGGAGGGACATCACAGTGAATAAAAAGTAATAGAAACCAACCAAATAACAGTTCCCCAATGACTTTTGCTACTACAGATATCAAACGGAAGAATTAACTAGCAAATTAAAGAGATAAAGCCAGAAAATAGAGAATAAAATTGAGATATGAAGAAATTAACTAGATTTTGTTACATATTGCAGACATCATAGAGAAGATAAGGGGTATTGGAACACTGAATCAAAAAAGATTTTGAAAAGTATGCCTTTAAAATAATCCAATCGAGTAGAAGACGAGAGGATAACACATGGGAAAGAGGCAATATTTTATATATATAATACCTGAGAATTTTCTAGGACTGAAGAAACCCATGATTCAGAACAAATAAAAATACTTTAGCAACTAAGATAGTAGTAAAACTAGAGAGTAACATGAAGCATGATATGATGGATTATCTACAAAAAGTGATAGTGAGGTTGACAGCAGACTTCTCAACAATGAAAAAGGAAGGAAAGGTCAATGAGAAAATATTCTCAAGATATAGAAAGAAAATGCTCATCCAATAGAACTGTACTTATTGCAGGACAAATGCATAATTGCAAAGATCTCTGAAGAATCCATTATATCTGACAGAAAATAGTTGTTATTATAGAACAACAAAATCATGGTTTGTCTGGGGTTACCACAAAAGTTTCTTCCCTCATTCCAGTGAAAGCTTCACAATACACGTTTGCCACGGTACTGAAGGTTAGAATACTCTCTGAAAGTTACTTTCAGACATCTATTAACCAGTGAGCATGTGCATAAGGCCATAAATGTCACATTTATAGCATGACAGACTCAGCTCCAGGGGCTCTGGTTATTATGTAAGATGTTTCTACTATTGTGCAGTTGCATGCTTCTATCTACAGTTGATCAGAATTAGGCCTTTCTACTGTTTGCAGGTTTTACTACATCCTACCACACCTACTATGCTACAGTAATCAATTTGATTAAAAATTTCGAATTGTGGCAAAACAAACAGTTTTCAGGAAAAAAGAAAAGCAATTTAACACCATAAGAAGCTCATTAAAAAATTAGTGAATAAATTTCCAAAATAAAAAGGCAATGTTCCCAAAAATAATGTCTGAAATTCAGCAGGGAAAGGTCAACAAAGAATGGTTAACCCCTAGATAAGCCAAAATATCAATTCATAGTATACAACTCACAAAATACTATCTAAATTGCAAGCATGATCAAAAGGACCAGATCAAGTTATTGGACAATACAAACACATTAATTGGTTACAGGGGAGGTGGGGGTGGTGAGAAATCCCTTTACATTTCTAGTATCATTTGGAAGGAGAGTAAATATATTTGCTAAATTTGGAGTTAAGTTCATACATTAAAATATTGTGTCACTAAAAGAATAAAAAATGGACTTTGGGATTATAAAGATAGCAGTATAAAAACGGAATGAATTCAACGGAAGGCAAAATAACAGAAAACATAAAATAAAGTAGTAAAAATACATATACACATACATAAAGTAATCATGATCAATGTAGTCAGAGTAATTTTTTTAATAATAAACATTGAGAGTGGATAGAAAACATTATACTTCATTCTTCTTTAGAAAAGATACCCCTAAAACAGAGTAACAAAGGTAAAAAGGAAAGAAAAATGTATGGACTAAAAAGGGTAAATATTGAAAAAATTTAAGATGCTCAAGAAAAAACAATCAAAAACAGACTAACCAAAAAAGAAGGGAAAATAAAAAGTTGAGAGCAAAATCCAATGATTGAGAAGAGACAATAGAGTATAAAAAAAGAACATTTAAAAATAATGAAAACAAATCCTAAAAGATCAAGAAAAAAAGTGCAACAGCCACGAATGTATAATACATGTATAATAGTAGAGGGGAGAGGGAGATTTGTGAATAGTGGTTATAGCAGAGATTCAGAAACAAGAAGAAAGCACTGTGAACAATATTATGCAAATAAACTGTAATAGTTGAAGTAGAAAATATGCAATTTATCCAAAGCAATTTTACCTAAACATAGAAATCTAGAATTGTTTACATATTAAAAATATTTGATCAATGATGTAGATTATTCATATACCCAGCTCACAAGGTTAAAAAAGTTAATTCCTCCAGACATTCAAGAAAGAAACCATTCTGACTTCAACTTGTCTGAATAGTTTTTAAAAAGGACATTTCTCCATTTTATTTTATGAGACTTATAGTCCTTGATACGGATTCCAGTCCTGGAAAGTACAGGAAATGAGAAAGACTGGCCAATCATACTCATTGACAAAATACTAGTAGCTAGAATTGAACACTCTTCAATAAAAGGTAAGACATTATGATCAAATATTGTTTACTCAAAAATGGAATAACGTTACTGTAGGATATCTATTTTTATAATACCTCCTATCTGCAATTAAAAATAAAAGGAATATGTGATTCAATACAGAAAAAGATTCTCGAAATTTAATTCCAAGTCATCAAAAAAAATTTTAACAAACTAGGAATAGAGGAAATTTTCTTCACCTGATTAAAGAATCTAGCAAAAATCTATAGTAAGCATCATACATACTGTTGAAGCATAGACAACCATTACCTTTGACATAAGTTTAAAAAGGTATTTGCTGCTGTTATATTTAACGTTGTACTGGGAATCCTAGAGAGTTTAGTCAGAGAATATAATTATCCATTAAAATATAGCACAGGATAAGATTAGAAATACTTTCAGGACAAAATCAGTATTTCATGATACTTAAGAATAGTTTAAACTTTCTTTAAATGTTTGGCAAAATTCACTGGGGAAGCCGTCTGGTCCTGGAATTTTGTTTTTCGAGCCATTTTTGATTACTGGTTCAATCTTCTTACTAGTGATCAATCTATTCAGAGTCTCTATTTCTTCTTGATTCAATTTTGGAAGGTTGTATGATTCAAGAATTTATCCATTTCTTCTAGGTTATCCAATTTGTTGGTGTATAGCTTTTCTTATAATCCTTTGTATTTCTGTGGTATCTGCTATAATTTCTCTTCTTTTGTTTCTGATTTTATTTGAGCCATCTCTTTTTGTTTCTTAGTGAGTCTACTAAGGGTTTGTCAATTTTGTTTATCTGTTCAAACAACCAGCTCTCAGTTTCATTGATCTTTTCTATTGTCTTTTTACTGTCTATTTCATTTATTTCTGCTCTGATTTTTATTTCCTTTCCTCTACTGATGTGCGGTTTTGTTTGCTTTTCTTTTCTTATTTACTTTAGGTGTATTGTTAGATTGAGATTTTTCGTGCTTCTTAAGGTCGGTCTGTATTGCTACAAACTTCCCTCTTAGTACCACTTTTGCTGTATCACACAGATTTTGGTATGCTAATATTTTTATTTTAATTTGTCTCCAGATATTTTTTGACTTCTTTGTTGACCCAATAGTTGCTCAGTGGCATTTTATTTAATCTTCACATATTTGTGACTTTTCCAGTTTTCTTCTTGTAGTTGATTTCTAGTTTCATACCACTGTACATGGAAAAGATGCTTGATATTATTTCAATCTTCTTAAATTTAATGAGACTTGTTTTGTGGTCTAACATGTGATCTTTCCTGGAGAACCTTCCAGTGCATTTGAAAAGAATATGTATTCTACTGTTTTTGGATGGAATGTTTAATATATATCTCCTAAGTCCATCTTTTCTAATATGCCATTTAAGGCCAATGTTTACTTATTGATCTTCTGTCTGGATTATCTACCCCCCAATTTAAGTGGACTGCTAAAGTCCCCTACTATTACTGTGTTACTGTCGTTTCTCCTTTTATGTCTGTTAATATTTGCTTTATGTATTTAAGTGTTCCTATGTTGGGCACACAGATATTTCAAGTATTATATCCTCTTGTTGGATTGTTCCATTTATCATTATGTAATGCCCTTCTTTGTCTTTTTACAGTCTTTGTTTTAAAGTCTATTTTGTCTAATATAAGTATTTCTACCTCAGCTATCTTTTTGTTTCCTTTTGCACAGAAATAGAACCAAGAACCCTAAAACTTATATGAAACAAAGAAAGACCCCAAATAGCCAAAACAATCTTGAGAAAAAAGAATAATGCTGAAGGCATTACACTCCATGATTTCAAAATATCTTACAAAACTATAGTAGTCATAACAGCATGGTACTGGCAGAAAAACAGCCACACAGAACAATGGAACTGAATTGAGAGCCCAGAAATAAACCCACACATTTATAGATAGCCAATTTTTGATGAAGGAGCCAAAGACATACAATGGAAAAAGGAAAGTCTCTTGTTCAATAAATGGTGTTGGAGACACTGAACAGCCACATGCAAAAGAATGAAAATAGACCATTATTTTACACTATACACAAAAATTAACTCAAATTGGATTAAAGGCTTGAATGTAAGACCTGAAACCACAAAACACCTACAAGAAAATATAGACAGTACACTCTTTGACATTGGTCTTAGCAGTATCTTTTTGAATATGTCTCCTCAGGCAAGGGAAACAAAAGAAAAAATAAACAAATGAGACTACATCAAATTTAAAAGCTTCTGCACAGCAAAGGCAACCACAAACAAAATGAAAAGACAACCTACCAATTGGGAGAAGATATTTGCAAATCATATATCTGATAAGTGGTTAATATCAAAAATACATAAAGAACTCATACAACTCAAAAACAACAACAAAAAAAACCCAAATAAAATATGGACAGAGGATCTATTTTTCCAAAGAAAACATACATATAGCCAACAGGCACATGAAAAGATGCTCAGCATCACTAATTATTAGGGAAATACAAATCAAACCACAATGAGATAGCACCTCACACCCATCAGAATGGCTATTACTAAAAAGACAAGAAATAACAAGTGTTGGAGAGGATGTGGAGCAAAGGAAACCCTCATATATTGCTGGTGAGAATGTAAAGTGGTGCAGCCACTATGGAGAACAGTATGGAGATTCCTCAAATGATTAGGAATAGAACCACAATATAAGCCAGCTATTCCACTGCTGGGTATTTATGCAAAGAACACAGAAACACTAATTCAAAAAGACACGCACACCCCTATGTTCATTTCAGCATTATTCACAATAGCCAAAACTTGGAAACAACCTAAGTGCCCATCAACAGAGGAATGGATAAAGAAGGTGTGGTGTACATGTACATAAATATAATAGCATACTACTTAGCCATAAAAAGACGAAATCTTGCCATTTGTGACAACATGTATGAACCTTGAGGGTACTATGCTACATAAAATAAGTCAGACAGAAAAAGCCAAATACAATATGATAAAAATAACAATCAACAAACACAATGATATAGAGAACAGATTGGTGGTTACCAGAGAAAAAATGGGATGCAGGAGAGCCAAAATGTTCAAGGGGCACATTCGTTTGGTGACATGTGGCGACTAGACTTTTAGTGGTGAACACAGTGTAATCTATATAGAATCTGAAATATAATGATTTACACCTGAAATTTATATAATGTTATAAACCAATGTTACCTCAATTAAAAAAACATGGTTTAAAGAGTAGTTCAAGCATCATAAATTATTTTGCTTATACTTTGATAATTCCTCTCAAACGTTAGTCATTCAATTGATTTTCAAGTTCTGATCAATTTCTATTTGTGAATATGACCGTGATTTTATTTTAATGCTCCAATTTCTTAGTTGCAATAGGCAAAGATTTATATATTTTACTAACAGGAATTTAAAGTTCTTTTTAAAAAATAGGTTTCCTTATAGAAACTCAACATTACAACATGAAAGTCATAATCCATGCAGTGAATACAATCATAGAAAATAAATCTTAAAATTCAGTATCATTCTATAAGAATTTATAAGAATTTCAATTTTTTATGTAAGACAACTAGATATTTTACAGAGGAAATAAAGTGAGATCTAGATACCACATGTGTGTTGGGTATGGCTGTGGATATGCATTGAGACATTCAAACACGAATGTCTTTAAATTCTTTTGTTTATAGATGACAGGGAACTTATACAATATTGACCACATTACAATATTCAGAGAATATTCATGATTATCACATTACAAATATATTTTGTATTATCCCATATTTTTCCCTTCTCAAACCTGTTCCAAAAGAGTAGTGCAGCCTTGAAAATTTTTGCACATTTCCAATGATCTTCCTTATGAAACAATATTAGCAAGTACGATCCTATACATGACAGTATATATTAAAGATTTTATAATGAAATTATTACTCATTATTTTTACTTTTGCCATATTTTACAAATCACTTGAGAACGTTTATAGTTTTACTACTTTAATTGTAATCAGAGTATATTATTTTATATCACTCATATTTTCAGTTCCTTAAGGATTTTATCTTTTTCTGGCACTCTTTCTCTAGAACTTGCTCATTCCCATGATCAAGATATATTGTGGCAAATTTCTCCAACCAAGTTCAAATTTATAGACATTCTGAGTAATGTCCATCAGTATTATCATTTTTTTCTTTTCCTTGAAGAAAATAATATTAGAATCCATTCAAAATGAAGACTTTAAAAGGTACATGGTAAATCCTTTGCCTTAGGTATGTTTCTAACTTTTTCATCTTTTTTATTTTCCTCTGCCTTCAGAAGTTTTAAATAATCAATTTTGGACATTATAATATATTTACTTTTGAAAAATATTTTAAACTGATATTCTTATGTGCCCTAGTTTCACATTTGAAAGACAATTCTGCAACTTCAACTTGCTGTGAAGTTTATATTCTATCGGATGTTTGTTATGTTCATTTTTAAAGACCCATTGACAAAACTTTAAAAAATAAGAAATTAGGTCTAACATCAATAAGCATTTTGATAGGATATCAAAACAGTTATTATTCACTGTACCAACTGCAGAAACATTCAAAAACATCAGGAAGGCAAAAATAAGCACAAATGTCAACCTATTTTTTTACAATCCAATATAAAATGTGAAATAATGGGAGAATTTACAAAATAGTGTGGGGAGAATGAAAAGACTGTATTCTTTTGTCTTGGATAGTGAAAGAAACAGTATCTCTACACAATGTTTCAAAGTTCTAAATGAGGCAACGAATCAGATAGGTGGTGTATGGAGGAATGGGAGGCACTTCTAGAAAGAAACACATATGAAAGCATAGAGAAAACTCCGTGTCTATGTGGAATGAACTGGATATTCTGTTTGCCTCCCTAGATCTTTTCTCCGCTTATGGTTCTGAGCCCTTGGAGGCTATAGCTGTAACTATACTTATAAACTCCAAGGGGGAGTTCTAACAAAAGGATCACTTAGGAGGAGCTCAGCAGTGGGTCTTAATAAAGGAAATGGCTACAGTTCTGTCTGCTTCCAGTTCTGATTCCAATTCGCACTCTCTCCCTTGTCCTTTCAAGCCTAGGGATAGTAATGCCCTGCTCCCTCCATGGTGGCAGCTACAGCAGGTTTCAGTATCGTCTGTAGTTTCTCCTTAAGCCTGCTCACACAGTTGTCAATAATCCCTGTGGTAAACTCACCTCAATTACTTTATTTGAATGAACTATTTGCTTTTGCTATGTCCTTGATGATAAAAAGGAGGATAATTCATTTTACATTTCTGGAATGTAAACTGGTAAGAGAATTGGAAAAAGATAAAATGAAAAATTACACACAGCTCATAGAAGAAAGAATTTTGTTTGCCATGACAAGGAAATCATAGAACCTCTAAAAGACTTTAAAATCTGATGTGTTATGGACATATTAACAATTCCCAGGGACACTGTGAAGAATAGATTCACCATTCTCAAAACTGGAGACAAGGAGATCAGTAAGAACATAACACTCAAGGTTCATGAGGACACCAGCTAAAGTTATGGCCATAGTAGTGGAAAAGGAAATTACTTTAAAATATATTTACTAACAAAATTAGTCTTGCTACATTCAGTTTATCAAGGACAGTTTCAAAAAAGACCGTATTTTAGTAGTAGAAGTACTATCAGTATTACCATGGACCAAGGAAGCTGATTCACAAAATGTATATTTAGAGGTCAAATTTACCAATATATAAAGCAATAGTGTAGTATGCCTTTGAATAATTTATAACATGGAATTTGTGATAGTCAAAATAGACGAGGCCCTTGGCTAATAAATAGTCTTACGAAATCCACGTATAGATAAAACATCAGGAAAGTACTTCAAATTCTAGTTTCAAACCCACCATTTAATTATTTTAACATCCCACCACATATAAAAGGCATATCATTATTATTATTAAACAAGTCAAACATTAGCCTCCATGAAAATATGTGTATAAATGTTTTCTCTCAAAAATATTTCTACATCAGAAAATTTCAAATCCTGAAGTATAATAGAGTGTCTTTTCTTCCCTATGAGTTTTAAAAACAAAAACATTTCAGTCCATTTGCTTATAATCTCTAATAATCATAATACTAGAATTTATAATACTAGAATTTCAAGTTTTACCTTCCCCCAGATGACTACACGTATTTAGCATGACGATGGAAGAAGGAGGTCATTAGCCAAGGAAGGTGGGTGATGTCTAGATGGGAAAAGGCAAGGAAATGGATTCTCCCTTAGAGCTCCCAGAAAAGAATATAGCCCTGCCAAAACCTTAATTTTAACCCAATAAGATCCATTTCAGTTCTGAGATACAGAAGATAATATATTTGTATGGTTTTTGTTTAATATTTAAAGATTTTATTTTTTTAGAGCAGTTTTAGGGTCATACCAAAATTAAGAGGAAGGTACAGAAATTTCTCATATACCCTCTGCCCCCACACATGCATAGCCTTCCCCATTATCAATATCCCCACCAAAGTGTTAGACTTGTTACAACTGATGAAACTACATTGATACATCCTTACTACCCAAAGTCCAGAGTTTACATTATAGTTCCCTCTTAGTGCTGTACATTCTATGGGTTTGGACACATGTATGATTACATTTATCCACAATTATAGTATCATACAGAGTATCGCACTGCTCTAAACATCTTCTGTGCTCTGCCTGTCCATCTCTTCCTCCTCTCTACCTGTGTGTTGTTTTAATCCACTGCTGATGATAATTTGTTACAGTAGCAACAGAAAACTAACGCAAGATGATGAAGATGGTGATAATAGGGAACATTAATATATGTAATATATTAAATTTGAAATCAGAGTAAACTGATTTTCTTTAAAGACTTCAGATTCTTTTTTCATGTCATGATTCTCCTTTTGTCTAACATTTGGAAAAGATTTTGAAAAAATATTTTTCAATATTATTATGTCTATGTTGTATCCACCAGAACATCCTCAAATATTTTTAGTGTGTAGATGATATTTTGCTACAGTGTTTAGTGGTGATGTAATTTTTTCATTAAATTGTTCATTCTGAAGATTACCCAGAAAGAGAGAAGTATATGATTATCCATCTTCACAGATACTAAGGTTATTAAAGCTTTACAACAGAATAAAATTTTTTAAATTGCAACCCAGGGATTTATACCAATTTACATTTCCACCAGCAATGTATCACTGCCAGCTGCTTCATACTTAAATCAATTAATACATGCATCAATTAAAACTTCTTTTTTAAACTTCGGCAATTTGGTAAATGAAAAAAATTTTTCAGTGCAATTTTTAATTCTCATTGATGTTGGCCATTTATGATTGATTATTGATTGTTTGAAGATATTTTAGCTGTTTTGTAGGTAGGTAATTCAATCCAAGTGAAAAAATTGTAAAACACTGTATTCAAGGTAATTTATGTTTGAAACATGCAAAACTATCACAGAAGGATATGAATTACATAAATGGCAAACAGAAAAAAATTATATTTAATGAGTCATTATCTGTTTAAATTACGACATTAATGAGAGAACATGAAACTTGAAAGTGAAGCAGAATGAGAAACTTTTATATAAGTTGCATGTGAAAACAAAAAGTTTTGAAGAAATGGTCTTCACTATTTGATGTTAACTATAGAAGGCTCTCTGTGGGGGTGTCAGAATATTCACAAGTTTATATGAAACATTTAATATCAATATATCTAAAAGCATGGGGAAAATATTCAACTTAATATTGTCACTATGAATGTAACTCCAACAATTGGCTAATATTTAGATGTTTATCCATAATTATTTCAATATAAAATAAAGGTATAAATTTATTTTTACAAACTCATAAATGCATCAATTTTCAAAAATTCACTAATGTGGGTTTTCAAATTTGCAATAAAATGCATTGAAAATAAAAATTTATTCATTTATAGATGAAACTCTATTAACTTAAAAAGAGTTTATGTCTAAATCTACACAAATAAAGAGTAAATATCCTTATATTTCAATTTGGGTTCTCTAAAATGGCAATATTGGTTTATAATAAAATCAATTAATAGCCAAATCTAAGAAAGAAAAATGTTGATTTAATAATTTAAAACATTTATAGCAGTAATACATACTTGAAAGATTGACAAACTGTAGTAACTTATCTGTCACATATTTTTTAGTAACTTGTTTAGTAGTCCATGGTGTCCTATTGATCATATATTTTTCTCTATACACGAACTTGCTTAATACAAACAGAAACATTTGCTTCAATTAACATTCTTCTTGAGCTAGCCATGCTGGCCTAGCTGTTCAAGTTCCGTGTGCTCCACTTTGGTGGCCCGGGTTGGGTTCCTGGGCGTGGAACCACCCCACTTGTCTGTTAATAGCCATGCTGTGGTGGCAGCTCATGTAGAAGAGCTAGAGGAACTTACAACTGTACACAACTGTGTTCTGGGGCTTTGGTGGAGGCAGGGAAGGAAGAAAAAAAGGAGGAAGATTGGCAACAGATGTTAGCTCAGGGCAGATCTTCCCTGCAAAGAAAATAATTCTTCTCATGAACACGCTCTGAAAATCATGATTATAGAAACCTTTTTCACATGGTTGCACAAGATCCATGGGGATATATAAACAAAAAATAAAGCAATTGAGATACAGTCATTAATTCAGTAATGATAAACTCTGTAATTCTCTTAACCTGCCGATTTGCTTTACATTGTGGATGACAAATGACATATAATGATTATAGTTACCATTATCAGCCATGGAGAGATTATTTAATTATGCTATATTCTACATTTTCACATGAGTGAGTTAACAAAGATGTTATAGCCAAATGCACAGCATTTCTTATAAGCTGCATAGATAAGAAAATAAATCAAACAATTATTTCCTAATCACACTAGCAACCATGAATAGGCTCAAGAAAACCCAGCAGTAGTAATCGCCTCCTTAGGCCAGCTATTTCATTTATCATGGTGGCAGTATGAAATGGAAGTCTCTGCAAAGACTATCAGCAAAATAGCATGTAAAGCATGGCCAGTAATAATCTATGATTAGCAGAATAATGCAGTAAGGAAAATTTAAATGGTGCAATTGAAATATTTAAGAAGAGCTATTGGTGATTAAATGTGTATAATATAGTACCGCAGTGAGCTATTTCTGATGTTTTAAATGGAAGTATCCAAGGCTCACAATATAGATAGCCAATATGTATGCTCAATATAACAATAAAATTTGATTAAAATTAAGTCTACCATTCAGGGATTTGGCTTTCTTTAAAATTACTCTAGTAAGAATAATATTGAACAGAATCTAGATGAGCAAGTTAAAAGATATCTAACACACTCTCCCCATCCCATATTATTCTTGAAATAAAATATTAAATATAAAAATGTGGAAAAATCTGCAAGGAGACTGGAAATGTTTTATAAGATTTAGCAATATTCCATATATGAGGAATCTTCACTATTAGCAAAGAAGGTGGAATCATATTTTAGAACTAGTTCACCATCCAATCAAAAAAGTGAAAGATGACCTTGAGGAGATTTGAGTTAAATCTTTACCGTGGAGTTTTGAGGATCCTGTTCAAGAGAGACCATAAAGATCTGGGGGAACTAAAGTATCTCGCATCTCTAATAAACCACATTTAAATTCACTACTAAAACTGTGAGGTGAGAGTAAGTACCTGATTGTAGTATTCAAACAAGTAGGAAAAAAAGAAGCATACATTACAGGTGAGGAAAGGGGGTGGTAAATAAATATCTATGATCTAAACAAAAGCTTATTTTGTGAAGATACACTGTAGAAAACTCCCTCCTCCCTCCCCAAACTATCGAACTCTAAAATGTAAATATATTATTTATATAAATAAGACTCTTTTTCCTTAAATGGGATGTATACAGAAATTTTGATACTTTCAAGTAGAACCTATACTGAGTTCTGACTGATGCCATGTGTAATTTAAATGATACAGACCAGTTGTTAATGCGTGGACTGCCTCAAAAATAGTTAAGCAAATAGAAAAAGAGTTGTCAAAATTTCATCAAAAGTGAAAACCACAGACAATTCATTGTGAAATTAATTTAATGGTAACAAAAATAACTAGTATTAAAATTTGAGTTGTACCTTCAATAGGATTCAGGAAGATACTGTATATGTGAAAAGAGACAAGTATTTATGAAAAAATAAATGAGTAATGAGTACACAGGACTGCAAAAAAAGAACACACAATATCTGCTTGCAAATTATGATGGAGGTAGTGGACAAAAAGTTATCACTGCAGAATCTTGAACTGCTGATGTCCTCTGAGGAATGCATTCACTCTCAGAAAAAAGAAAGGATCGGACAATAATTTAATCCTGGAAATCCTTGGTAATCCAAATGTGGTCCTGGACCGGAAGTATCTAGGAACTACTTGGAAATGCGAAATCTTGGACTCCACTCCACATAATCAAAAACTGTTTTTCTTTTTTAAACAAAATTAACCTCTGAGTCATATGCAAATTAAAGTAGCCAAGCATCATCCTAAGGCCAATGATTCAAGAGTCGCCTGTGGGTTTGCTATCAGAAGTCCTTTGCAGCCTGCAAGGCCAATGTACAGTATCTGTGGGATAATGAATTTACTGGCAGAGTTTTGATCAAACCTATATGAAAATGTTATGTTGTACTTAGAAGTTCCTTTATATATAACCTAGTGTATTCCTCATATTCTTTATCACAATCCTTTCCCACATTCATCCCTAAATTTTTGCAATGTGGAACTAAATGGACCATATTTTGCTCTGTCGTTAATAATTGCACATTTATTGTGCATTGTTTTTTATAATTTTGAAGTATGATTTCCACTCTAAAAGGGGCCTCCAAGTTATTCTTTCAACATGCCATTTTCTTTTATGCCTCTATTTTTGTTTTTGACAGAATGTAACCTTCTGAAGTTTGTTTTTAATGCCTCCTACTTGTTTCTGTTTTTACCTCAAGGTCTTGGTGATTTAAACACAGGCTTCTGGCTTCCATGACTTGACTCATTTTAATTACAATTTAAAAGCCTGAAACTCTTTCCTTCTTAGGAAAATACATTACCTTCTAAATAACCAACGCATTAAATAATTAAGTAGAAGATATTTTAAAACCTTATCACAATTTAGCGAAAGACTAAAGTGAGATACAGGACCAAATCAGCTTAATCCAATCAATGAATAATAGGAATTATAGAAAAAAGGATATGAACAAAATAAATAAGATGATAAAACTTTCCTATTGAAAATTTAAAAGTTGAATTTTTGTAAGATAGTACAGACAAAAGTGATGTAATAAAAACAATACCTAAAAACATCACCTACAATCAATCAAGAAAACATTCAAAAAAACACAGTGGAGTAGAATCATCACCAGATAGAAGCAAATGTAGCAACATCTACAGAGCTCAGAAAAAGTGGCTTAGATCCTATACATAGAAAAAGATATGAAAGAACTAGGCAAACTTTCCAAATAAGTGGAAAAGCCTGTATCCAAAATACGAACTATATCAGGAGAAAAGTTTTGAAAAAGATTTTTAAAAGGATGAAAGACAATAACTATCAAATACAACTAATACAGAATTTTCTAAACAATTGTTTAGAATGTGGTTGACATGAGATGGTGGAAAGAATCTGGGCAGTGGATGGATTGACAGAAGCTTCTATTATTTATTTAATACATGACTTTAGGAAAATTAAAAATCCTAACATATTTTCAACCAGATAGAAAAATATAAATTGAGAAAATCTAATGAAGTAGTATTTTAAGAATATAAACTAGGATATTAATCTAAAAAAATTATTATGCAGCAAAAAGCAAATAAAAACAATTTGATACCATGTTACATTGAAAATTAAAAAATGATACAATAAATATTGACAAGAAATGGTGAGATGGAAAAGTTCAGGGACTGATGCTAAGAGTATGAAGTGATATAGCCATTTTGGAGAGCAGATTGTCATTATTTAGTGAATCTTAACTTTACAGTTCTCCTCTTGGGAATATACTCTATAAAACCCCAGCATAGTCATGACAAAGGATGTAAGTGAGAATATTCATTACAGCGTTACGTGCGATAGTGAAGCCTTGAAAGATCGCAAATGTTCATCAAATTCTTGAAAGGATAGATAAAATGAGGCATATGCACACCATGTAATACTAAAGCTTTCAAAATAAATTGATTAGTTTTTCACAGATCAATTTTAAATGGTCTAAAGAAATGCTGAGGAAAATAAATGAGATGCTGAACAAATAGCTCAGCACAATTCATCGATGTGTAGCAATAGAGCCCATGTACATTAAAAACAAAATATAACAATACATATTGTTTATAGATTTATCATTATGTAAATAAATTTACAGTAGATTGAATGTAAAAGCACAAAATAATTATATGAAAGTGGTTCTTACTGGGAAGAAGGCATATTTAGGTTGAAATAAACGCATACTGATAGTTCTTAACATTGTAATCAATTACTAATTTTTATTTGGGGCAATTACTTTATAAAATGACATTATAATCTTACTTCATTGGAAATTGAATCTCATTTTGATCTTTTAGGAAAGATTTTTGTGTGTGTGTGCGGCCAGGATACTTTTTAGTGGCAAAGCAAAAATTTTTTTGTGATGTCTGAATATGGCGTTACATTGCTGATGACTTGAGTGAAGTGAACGTGGATCTCAAATCTTAAAGGAACATGAAGAAATTGAGTATTTGAACCCCTATGGATGAATGTAAAAAAATTAAAGATATTTGAAAATTTTAGTGGCAATGAAAAGCAATTACTATTGTGAAGCCTGCTGTTTTCTCTTAAAACATGGCAATAATGTGTAAATTAAATTGCAAGAGGAAGTGTGTATTATAGGATAATATTCTAGTTGCTTTTCATGCAGAGGTAGATAAATGGAAACTATGATAATTATATAGCAAAAAGGAAAAAAAGATATTTAATCAGCTTAAACCATTTAAAATTAGCCACTTGCAGAATAAAAACTAGTTAATTTTTTAAAAATCAAATTAAAAAGAGTTGCTTTCAAGATAATAGGGATTCAAGAAAGATATATTGGCCTAAATATAGATTTTAATAAAACTAAAGGATATGCTATTTATCAATAAATGTTTCTTATAGGTTAGAAAGGAAAGAGACTAGAACAGCCAATTTGGTGCTTTAAGCTAAAGGAACTATGTGAACATATGGTGAAGTAGCTTCTCCTCACAAA
Source organism: Diceros bicornis minor (assembly GCF_020826845.1). Classification (NCBI taxonomy): domain Eukaryota; kingdom Metazoa; phylum Chordata; class Mammalia; order Perissodactyla; family Rhinocerotidae; genus Diceros; species Diceros bicornis. The sequence goes on from NC_080766.1 coordinate 24,096,185, forward strand.
ATGGATATTGCAGGAATGTATTTTTTGTGTGAAATCCACTAAGATGATTATTTCTTCTCTGAAATACACTAAAATTTGATAGCAAAACTATTTTAACACTATTCCAAAAATGATGTTCCTTGATACAAAATAACTTTGATCATGTATATTAGTCTTTAATGTTGACACTACTGTTCAATAGTTTGGTGTTACAATCCCAATTTTTAGATAGGAGAATGAAGATTAAACTAACTAAGCAAGTTGGCCATTGTCCTTGAGAAAAATCTAAATATATGTAATATTACATAAGACATTGAAATATAATGATAAAGGCACATTTCCCTAGGAACAATGCAGAATGTCTATTATGTTTCCTTGCTCTTATCAGGTCAGAAATGAAAAATATATCACCCTTGATTTACATCTACTTAAGGACCTGGGTTGTCTCTAACAGCAGCTGATCCCTAGGTCAACCTTGATCCCTGATCCCTAGATAACTTTGTGTTATGACACCTGTTACTATAGGTGCTCACTCAACTTTATCTTCCATCGGGTTCAAGATGCTGTTTTGAACACAGCCTCCAGAGAATAAAGGGACAGATTGTTCTCTCTGCTCTACAGGTAAGACTCTTCTGCCATACTTCACCTGTGGAATTCTAGCTTAGGTGGGCAGGTTCTCCCTTTGACCCACTTATAGTTTGGAACCAGATGGGGCATTTTGTAGCTGCTTTGGGAAATTGTTAATAAAGGCAGGCCTTTAGAATAAACAGTGTTCAAGGTTTGATGAAATATACATTGTTAGAATAGGGTCGGGCAGATCAAGAGACTGGGAGAAGAGGAAAAAAAAGGTGACTATTCTTAGATATCTAGATCAGCAGGGGTCTATGACCAAAACTATTTCCTAATAATACTAAGATGCTGTTTGTATTATTTGCCATTATCTCTATGTTGACATTTGGTTTGATGCAAAAGTAATGGGGGACAAAACGCTGGTGCCCAAAGCAAGGCAATCACAAATTGACCTAATGGTCATGATCTAAAATACTAGATATGAGAAAAAAGAACATTAAAAAGCCAGTTTCAGTGGAAAATCTCCTTGGTGAAGCTGTAAATAGTAATTTATTAATTTTCTTAAATCTCAATGTTTTTTAGTATTCAGTGTGATGAAATGAGAAATACATATAAAGCACTTCTGCTTCATACTAATGTGTAATAGTTGTATTATGGAAAAGCACTTTTGAAAGAAGGGCTAACAGACAAACTATGATTATTCACTTTTGGGTATTTGGCAGATATTTTCTTGAAAATGAAGGAAGTGAGCCTGTCATTTCAAGGAATACAACAAATTCGTTGCCAATGACAAAATGTGAGCTTTCCAGTACAAATTAGTATCTTGGAAAACTTGTATCTGCCATCTTAAGCTTGACATGTTCTCAACACGTAAAGAATTTTCTGATGACACTGGTCATGATTAATGAATGCAATCTTAATGTCGTTTAATGAAATATGTCAATATTTGGAAGATCTGCAGGATCATTAAAAGTATATTTTTCAAATTATCAATGCATAATTACAAAATTATGTATAGACAAAATAAAATTTCACAGAGCAAGACAGATCAATAGATTTTAAGAAAACAGAGTACAAATTCTCTGAAATCATTTTAGACTCCACATTGTCACTAAACTTTAAACTACAACTAGTCAAGTTTTGGTACAGTATTAAATTGGAATATTCACAATTACCCTAAAAAGCTGTTAAAATACTCCTTCCTTATTCAATGTCATGTATGAATATATTTTTCCAAATACGTCAAACAAATAGCGTAATGCAACATTTTGAGTTCTGAAGAAGATTATGAAAATCCAGCTTGTTTCTATCATGCCAGACATTTTACAGTGTTATAAAAATCTTTAATAATGCTACTCTTCACACTAGATTTTCATTGTGGAAAACATATTTTCATAAAAATATACAATTCATGTTAATAAATGAGATATTTAAGAAATAAATATTTTTAAATTTCTCAGTTTTAAATTTTAATATAACATATGGATAGATACGTCTCATATAAACAAGGACATTTTGGAGTCCTCAATAATTTTTAAAAGATGAAAGCATCCTGAATCCAAAAGGTTGAGAACTTTTGACCTAGTCCTACTAGAGTGGTTACAACCCCTTCATGGAACTATCAGCTTGTTGAAGGTGTCTAGGCCGAGTTGGTCCACTCCTCAAGTAGACTGCCTGGCAGGCCTTGCCTTTGCAGGCACATCTTTACATCTGTTACAGTTAGGCCAACTCATACTGCATTAATAGACTATTGCTTAGAAATAAATAGTAAAATGGTAAATTTGGGGAAAAGTAACATTTTATGGTATTAAATCTTCTCAACCTTGAGGATATTTCCACTTTTTTCTTTCCTATATTATTTTTGTAATATTCTTCAATAAGTTTTGACTGCTTTATTAATATGGATTATTTGAATTATTATTTATTTATATCCAAGATTATAGAGTTGTTATTTTTGATTAGTGAAAATGTAATGTTTCTACTATGATATTTAGGTCCATATTATCAGAACAGAAGAAAACATTACTTTTGAATAGTTATCTTTTATCTAACCATATCACCAAAATCCTTTATTTCAGTATTTTTAAACTGGAATTGCTTAAATATCTTTCCAGTGTTAGAAGTATTTTGTTGAATATTCTTATATTCATTTCAACTTTAATTTATTCCATTGATTATATTACTGGATAATACTCATTAATGATTACAATAGCAGGGTCCTTCTCTAATTCACGATTTTCATGGACATGCTTTTAACATTTTATATTTTGTTAATAATTACTAATTATTCTTAAATATCTTTCTGATATTTAGTAATTCATTTTATTCCTATCCTATTAAGAATTTGTATGAGAAATATCAGCATTTCTCTAAAACTATAGGTTGAAATTCTTTAAATAAAATTGGAATTTTTAGTTTTTTAAAAGGAAAAAGGAGATATTTAACCATTTTCAATTCTCTCTTATGGTAACTCAACTCTAACTTTATTAATTCTGACCATTTTTATTTTGATACATCCACCCCATTTTGAACCAAAACCAATTTGAAATAATGCCACTTACTTCTACTATTTAGTCATTTTTTTCACTCTAATTTAAATGTTGGTTGTTTGGTGCCTATAGATGTCTTGCTTATGTTTTTTTTTTTTTCATTATTATACATTTCAATCACTATGAAATTTCTTTCTTTAGATTTTTTAGTAATTTTTTTCTAAAATTCTACCTTTGGATTAAAAAAATTTTCCCTGTTTCTGTTTCTCCTTCGATTGACTTCATATCTTTTTGCCCATGAGTTTATAGGAAACTTTCTTTACCAATTTAAGCATGTATTTTACACGCATAATAAACTTGAGATTAGCTTTTTTAATCCACTTGAAAAACTCTGTATTTTAATTTAGATTTTAACTAGAGAGCATTGGGGCCAGCCCCATGGGGTAGTGTATGAGCTCCGTTGCTGGCAGCCCTGGTTCGGATCCCAGGTACGCACCGACGCACCACTTGTCAGGCCACGCTGTGGCGGTGTCCCACATAAAGTGGAGGAAGATCGGCATGGATGTTAGCTCAGGGCCAGTCTTCCTCAGCAAAAAAATGAGGAGGATTGGCATGCATGTTAGCTCAGGGCTGATCTTCCTCACAAAAAAATAAATAAATAAATAAAAATAAAAAAAAAAATTAAATAGAGAGCATTTAGTGTAATGATGGATGTGTTTTGATGTCTCAATTAATTATTTTTAAATGTATAGAGGGAAATTGAGTAAGCAAAATGGAACAATAGGCACTTCAGATATAAATCTGAGTTTCTGAATTATTTGACTGAGAAGAATAGACGTGTCAGGGAATGATAAGGTCTAGGATGTGGTTTTAAGTGGGTGGCTAAGATGATATGGAGAAAAATATCACTGGATATAAAGAGCTCAAGAAACTGCGGATTCAAGGTAACGGTTTGTTTATCTACATGGACATTAAAGTCTCCCAGGGACAAAGAAACAGTGAGTACAGAAACAAAAACTGTGAATCAAGTGCCACTGAATCAAGGGAGAATACAGTGAGCATCTTGAGCAGTTGAGTGTGGTAAACCTGATAGTTTAAACATAAAAGTCGTCATGGTTTTTTGAATAGTCTTTCACTGGTATCAAGTTGTGTTTACAATCTTTAACTGTGTTTTTCACTTACAATGAATTAGATGGGTTCAGTTTACGGGTCCTGAAAATAACTGCACATTTAATGGAAAAATTATTTTACTTATAGTAATAATTTTCCAGTTTATCCCAATTTGGCCTGAAAATTGGGATAAACTGGGATAAACTCCTATAGGGATAAATTGGGATCCCTATAGGAGGCCGAACAGGGAAAGCTACATAATTTACGGGGTCTAGTCTAAGTAAAAGATGTGAGGGTCCTTGTTCAAAAATTATTAAGAATTTCAAGACAGTGATAATAGAGTATTAAACCAAGTGTGGAGTCCTTCTGATCACAGGGCCTCATAACAGCTACACAAGTGACTTGCTTAGAAAGCAAGCCTAGTGCCAAGATAAATATTCAAAATAATCTGCATTGAATTTTGTTATTTTGATGCTTTAATGGGTTTCTTTATTAGATACTAAGGCTTATCTCCCTAGCCCAGGCATTAACATTATTCACTTCTGCTTAGGGAGAAAGTCATCATGGCAGAATGATAAAAAGAAGAAAAGAGGAAAATCTGGGAATTTTACTGCTAAATATACATGTTGTCTTGAGCTATCACTTCCCCCAATTGTCCAAATCAGATAAAGAATCTCTGTTGAAAAAGTGAGAGAAAACTGGAGCAGAAAGAAAGCAGTAAGCACTACCACTGGTGAGAATCTCTGAGCAGACCTTCCCCCTGACTACAAAGTTAACGTCAAGGAGAATGACATAGGTGTAGTCAATTTGAAGTAACGAGTATAGAAGAGATGTCATGGTTCCCCTCTGAGGGGCCACAGTGCAGCACACAGTCTCTAAACCACAAGGAAGACAAAACGGTGAAGTCGAATCCGCTTTGTGGGAAAAAAGTGGAGTGATCCTCAAATTCTTTCATAAGCCTATGGGAAAAAAAATAGAAGATGAGTGAAGCTTCTCGTGTCCATTAAGTGGCCTGAGAGCTAGCTGAGTATACTGCCTGAAGAGGTCTTTTACTTTTAGAAGATGGGAAGCCTCAGTTGAAATCGTTCTATCCATTTATTTAGATATCCAGTCTAATAGGAGGCCCTTTAACAGTTACCAACAAGGAGATATGATGGTACCTGAGAAAGAGACGGACACTTTGATTAGCAGCCACTTCAGGACCCACCAAGACTAAGGAGTAGGCATCTCCTCTCCAGTGATGTCACATGACTTGTTAAGCCTTCAGTATTTGGAATTAATCCCAGGAAGAAGGTAGAGAAAATGCTCACAAAGGCTGAGTTTTCTGGAGATTTTATAATTACATTTTCTTCCTCCTGGTATAATTAATGTTCCTTAACTTGACGTATAGAAAAAAACTTTCCTTTTCATGTATATTTGAGGTTTTATTTTTAAAATATTATGCTCACTAAACTAATATTTGTCTTTTTGTCCATTAAAAACATATGCTTTAAAAGTAAATGTTTATCCATATAAGTAAGAACAGGAAAATCTTATTAAATAGATTTTCAAAATGGTTCGTGAAGAAATAATTATTTTTGTAAAATTTAATTATTTAAGACATTATTAAACGTATATAATACATTTTAAATTGCTGAATGCAAATGGTTCATCATATTATGACAGATTCATGGAATCACGTTGCCAAAGATATAAATCTGTTTTTGAACAATTCCACATGACATATTACAATTCCAAAAAGGGCCAAACATTGTAGGCAAACCCTTTTTAACCTCAGGACAACAAGTTTTCATATCACTTTTTCTGTGTTTCTCACTGTTTTGATTCTCTTATCCCAAAGACAAATAATAGAACATTTGCTACCTGTATTCGTTTGCACTTTTATTATGCCAATTTTGAAATGACTCAAAGGCTTAATATATTTAACTATCATGTTCTAATATAAATCTAAACTTTTAGAATGTTGTAAAGGAAAATTTATTCCACATAATATATGTTCAAATCATCAAGGCAGATTGATTTTATGCTGATTTGTTATACAAATTCAATAGGCACAGAACATGTCTTTCATGGAATCCTTCCATAATTTTGAACTTGGAATAAATTATTTAACCTAAAACAGTCAATAATCCATATTTAAATTAACTATATTACCCATTAATAAGTTAATTTATTAGTTAAAATTAGGGATCGTTCTTGGGGCCAACCCAGTGGCGCAGCAGTTAAGTGCATACGCTCCGCTTCCGCGGCCCGGGGTTTGCAGGTTCGGATCCTAGGCGCACACCGACGCACCGCTTGTCAAGGCATGCTGTGGTGGCGTCCCATATAAAGTAGAGGAAGATGGGCACGGATGTTAGCCCAGGGCCAATCTTCCTCTGCAAAAAGGGGAGGATTGGCATTGGATGTTAGCTCAGGGCTGATCTTCACACACACACACACATGCACACACAAAATTAGGGATCGTTCTTGTATTAGCTGGCTAGGGCTGCCATAACAAAGTATCACAAACTGGGTGGCATAAACAGAAATTATTGTTTCACAGTTCTGGAGGCTAGAAGTCTGAGATCAAGGTGTCTGAGGGTTGGCTCCTTCTGAAGGCCATGAGGGAGAATCTGTTCAGTGCCTCTCCTCTAGTTTCTGGTGGTTTCCTGAAATTTTTGGCATTCCTTGGCTTGTGGCAGCATCACATCAATCATCACAAGGCATACTCCCTGTGAATCTACCCTTATTTTCAAATTCCCTCTTTTTATAAGGACATAGTCATATTGGATTGGGCCCACCCTAATGACCTCATCATAACTTGATCATTTCCAAAGACCCTATTTCTATATCAGATCACATTCATAGGTACTGGGGGTTAGGAATTCAGCATCTTTTGGGGGGACACAATTCAATACATAAAAATTCCTTTTTCCAATATAGTGTGCTTCAGGCATTTAGTTAATACTAGATATCCAAAAGTGGGCCTATTGTAACTTTTCCTCATTTCCTCCAGTTACTGGTTCATTTTAATATTATGATTGGGGATGAAAAAAGAGGGGTTCTCTTGGTTCCTCAACCTAAGCTGATGTCCAAGCCAGTTTCCCAGCAAGTATTGCTTTGGGAATTTCAGCATGTCTATGGTTTGTTGGCGAGCGGATTCCAGCTCCTAGTGACCCTGTGTACAGCAGAGTGGAATGCTGCCTGGTCTTTTTTGCATCACCCTCTCCAGAGCTATGTCAGACAATGCCCCGCTATTTGTATGGTTTTCATGGCCAATTTTTTCAGAAGTGGGTGGCCAGGTCCTTCTTCCTAGTCTGTCTTAGTCTGGAAGCTCCACTGAAACCTGTCCACCATGCATGACCCTGCTGGTATTTAAACTACTGGTCACATAGCTTTCAGCATCACAGCAACACACAGCCACCACAGTGTGACAATTGACAGATGGGTGGTGTGGTTTCCTGCCTGGGAAACGAACCCAGGCCATGGCAGTGAAAGCACTGAATCTTGACCACTAGACTATCAGGGCTGGCATGAGTCTGGTAGTTGTCACTAATTCTCCACTTACTATTCTTTTGAGATCCCCATAGGGAAGAAGTGTGATTAATAAATACTTATATTATTTCTGTGGCCCTGGAAAAACATGATCCAATAATATCTGGTTATTCAACATGACTTTTAGCAAGAGATTTCTCTTTGAAATGCCTGATCACAGCCCATTAACTTGAAACAACTTCAAAACTTTGTGGTTAACTATAGGATTATTCCCATGTCAGACATAAAGAAACCACATATGAAAATACGTATTTCCTGTGCAAAATTTAGAAGCAAAGGGCATTGCAAGGATATCATCTGTCTTATTAAGACAGACTTCCCAAGGACAGTATGAGGGACCTGGTTGAAGTCAAGCACACAATATCAATACTTAGACAGGTATCTGACACTTCATCAGAGGACCCACAAGCCTTTGGAGCTGCAACAATAAGTTTTGAACACACTTTTGAATTGTGGAGTGATGAGTGGTGAAAGAAGAGATGAAGAAGCTAAAGCATCTTATCCTTCATTTCCACCTCCTCCTGAATAAATATACTTTTATTTTAAAAACTCAGGTTTTGAGAATGGTTAATTAGCATAAACCATATGTTGAAATAAAGACCCCCAGAATAAACTATTTATAATGATGGAGCAGTCATGACTCTCTTCTGCTCTTCCGAACTTTGTTTTAATTCCTCACTTGATTATATGGGTAGGGCCAAATACTAAAATCTGAGCTCAGCAGCAAAGAAATTGCTATTGGGGTGGCCTAGTGAACCTGAAGATTTCAGCTTTGGTTCCTAATTGGTTCCTGAAATGAGAAAATAGTGTGAAGTGTCCCCTAGGGGTGCCAGCTATTCCCCCTGAAATATCCTGTATGACTTGAATTTTGACTAAACATTTGTGTCCTGCATCAAGGTTGCTAGATGTGGTTTCTGAAGAAACTGGCACCTGACAAGGATTTCCAAGATAAGAAAATCTTTTGAAAATAAGTGACCTGTGGATGTGACCTGAAGGATGAGATGGTGTTCTCCAGGTGATGATGGAGAAGTGGAGTGTTGCCAGCATTGGAATGTAGTCAAGGAAGCACTTGAAGTGTTCAGGGATCTAAGAGTTGAGTAACATTCAAGAAGGAGAGCGTTTTAAGGGTTTGAGGCGGCAAGGGAAATTAACAGTTAGACAATGATTTGCCTGCATTGCATGTGTTTTAAGCAGTGAAGTAGTGAGCAAATGATTCAAATTTAGGTCTGAGAGGCAGGGAGTAAATGAGGAGGTGGTTGAAGTAATAGAGGATAAAAAACATGATTCTGGTATAAACCGTAGAAGTGGAAGATGGATAGAAAACATGAAGGTATTCAATAGACATCTAGGAGACAGGATAACGTACTGGTTAGGACTGGAAGCTCTGGAATGTTTAAACACAATCGTCATTGATTCCTTCCCTCCCACCTTCCCTTCTTCCTTCCTTTCCTCCTTATCGCCTTCCTTCCCTCCTTCTTTGCCTCCTTTTAAACAAGTCCAAATCATTTTCAAATGACTCAAATCATACAAAGCATGTTTTTTAATAAAAAGGAATTAATTTAGAAATCAATAACAAAGAAATAAGAAAAAGTCACAAGTATGTGGAAACTAAACAACACTATTCTTAACATCCAGTGGGCCAAAGAGAAATCATAACAGAAATTAGAAAATACTTTGAGGCAAATAAAAACAACAACACAACAGACCAAAAATTATGAGATGAATTTTCGACAAAGGTGCTAAGAACATGCAATGGAGAAAGGAAAGTCTCTTCAATAAATGGTGTTGGGAAAACTGGACAGCCACATGCAAAAGAATGAAAGTCGACCATGTGCTATCGCCATTCACAAAAATTAATTCAAAATGGATCAAAGACCTGAAGGTGAGACCTGAAACTATAAAACTCATAGAAGAAAATATAGGCAACACACTATTTGACATTGGTTTTAAAGGAATCTTTTTGGATGACATGCCTACCCAGACTAGGGAAACTAAAGAAAAAATAAACAAGTGGGACTTTATCAGATTAAAGAGCTTTTATAAGACAAATGAAACCAGAATCAAGATGAACAGACAACCAACCAGCTGGGAGAGAATATTTGCAAAACATACATCTGACAAGGGGTGGATCTCCATAATATATAAAGAACTTACACAACTGAACAACAAAAAAACAAACAACCCAATCAAAAAATGGGCAGAGGAAATGAAGAGACACTTCTCCAAGGAAGATATATAGATGGCCAATAGGCACACGAAAAGATGCTCAACATCACTAATCATCAGGGAAATGCAAATCAAAACAACACTAAGATACCACCTCACGCCCGTTAGAATGGCTATAATCACCAAGAAAAAAACAACAAATGTTGGAGAGGATGTGGAGAAACAGGAACCCTCATACACAGCTGGTGGGAATGCAAATTGGTGCAGCCTCTATGGAAAACGGTATGGAGATTCCTCAAAGAATTAAAAATAGAGATGCCCTATGATCCAGCCATCCCACTACTGGGAATCTATCCAACGAACCTGAAATCAACAATCCAAAGAGGCTTATGCACCCCTATGTTCATTGCAGCATTATTCTCCATAGCCAAGAAGTGGAAGCAACCTAAGTGTCCCTCGACTGATGATGGGATTAAGAAAATGTGGTATATATATATACAATGGAATACTACTCAGCCATAAAAAAGACAAAATCGTCCCATTTGCAACAACATGGATGGGCCTGGAGCGTATTATGTTAAGTGAAATAAGCCAGAAAGAGAAAGACAAACACTGTATGATCTCACTCTTATGTGGAATGTAAACCAACACATGGACAGATAAAACTGTATTGTGGTTACCAGGGGCAGTGGGGGTGGGGGGTGGGCACAAGGGGTGAAGGGAGTCATATATATGGTGACGGACAAACAAAAATGTACAACCCAAAATTTCACAATGTTAGAAACCATGAAAACATCAATTAAAAAAAAAAAATCCATGCACATGATAGGAAATTCCAAGTGCACAAAAGAATATGTAGTGGCTAGTAGGTCCCCTTCTCCTTCCTGTCACCTACACATGACATGGATGACACTGCTTGTCCCAACAGGCAACCATTGTTACCAGTTTCTTATGTATTTTTCTAAAGATGGTGTACAAAATATACAAGCTAATATGTGTATATTTTACAAATTAAAATATTTATGTTTTTATATAATAAAAAAATTATGAGTTGAAGCTAAAGCAATGGTTAGAGACATATTAAAAAAAAATGACTATATTAAAAAAATGAGAGATCTCAAATAAATAACCTAACCTTATACCTTAACTAGGAAATAACCCTCAGGAAAATACTAGTTAACCCAGTCCAGCATCATATGAATAGATGTATTATACACCAGATGTGTTATACACTCAAGTGGGATTAACCCCAAGAAGGCAAGATTGATTGAATGTAAGAAAATCAACCAATCTAATACATCATATTAACAGCACAAAGGACGCAAAAAGAAACATATTCTATTACAGACACAGAAAAACCACTTAAAAAAAATTCTATACCCTTTCACGATAAAAATACTCAACAAAGAAGGGAACTCCCTCAACCTGATAAAAGGCATTTATGATATACTCACAGCTAACATCACACTTAATGGTATAAAATCGAAAACTTTCCCCCCTAAGATCAGAAACAGATAAGGATGTTTGCTTTCACCACTTCTATTTAACCTTGATCTAAAGGTTCTAGCCAGAACAACTAGGCAAGTAAAAGAACAAAAAGACATCCAGATTGCAAAGGAGAAAGTAAAATTATCTCTATTTGCAGATGATATGATCCACAAAAAACTTGTAGACCAGGATTAAATAATCCACAAAAACCTTTAGAACGGGATTAAGACTGGATTTATAGATCAATGCAATAAAATTTGTAGTCCAGAAATCTGACATATACAGTCAATTAATTTCATCAAGGGATCAGTTAATTTCATAAAGGTTACCATGAAAATTCAATGGGGGAAGAAACAGTCTTTTTGACAAATGGTGTTGGTACGACTCAGAAGAAAACATAGGAGTACATTTGTGTAATCTTGGATATTTTTCAAACCAAAAACATAAGAAAAAGTAGATCAAGTGGACTTCATCAAAATTAAAAACATTTATTCTTCAAAGGCCACCACCAAGAAAATACAACCCATGGAAGGGGAGAAAATATTTGAAAATTACCTGTTAAGCAAGGGATGTGTATACAGAATTTACAAAGAACTTTTACAACTCAACAGGAAAAAGACAACTCATTTAAAAATTAGGCAAATGATTTGAATAACATGTCTTCAAGAAGATATGCAAATACCCAATAAGCACATGAAAAGACACTTTGTATTAATCATTTAGGGAAATACAAATCAAAACCACAAGATAACACTTCACACCAAATAAGATGGCTATAGGAGATAATAATAAGAGCTGGCTAAGTTATGAAGTGGAGCCCTCATATATTGCTATTAGGATTTCAAAATGTGCAGCCACTTTAGAAAACACTCTGGCAATTCCTCAAAATGTTAAACTTAGTTACTATATGACCTAGAATTTAAGTCATGTGTATATAACCAGGAAATTGAAATTATATGTCCACACAAAAGTGCACACCTAAGTGCTCATAGAGGCATTATTCATAATAGCCAATAAACAGAAATATCTCAAATGATCATCAACTTATGAATGGGTAAATAAAATGTATATGTCTATGTAATGGAATATTATTCAGAACAAAAATAGTGAATTAGCGGTACATGCTACAACATGGATAAAAACACGCTAAATGAAAGAAGTCAGTCACAAAATCATACGTTGTATGATTCCATTTATACGGAAGGGCTAGAAAAGACATAAGTTACTTTATGGACAATAAAAAGAGAGAAAAGAGATTATTGGTTACCAGAAAACGGATGGACAGAGAAATTAGGATGGATTGTTAACAGATACATGATTTCTTTCTAAGGTGATGAAGTTGTTCTGAAATTAGATGGTGGTGATGTTTGCACAACTCTGGGAATACACAAAAATAGAACAACAACAACAACAAAACACTGAATGATCCAATTTAAAAGGCTAAATTTTATGGTATTTTAGTTATAAAATACAACTTCAGTTTTGAAATAAGACTCTTGCACAGTTAAGTGATTACCAATGTTTGATCATAGAAGGTTAATCTATGGAGAATAACTCTTAGTTGATTTTTTCAAAATAAAATAAATAAAATTAGGCTAGTTTAAACAATTGTCCCTTGTTACATTATTTTGTGGATAGTACCTAGAAAAATAGGTATCATTTCTTTTTTAGATAAACTTATAGCTATTTTGTTATATTTCCTACCTTGTAATTCCTCAGGTCAACATTATAAGAATAGTTTTAAGTTACTTTGTCATATTCTCCAATTATATATTAGTGGAATACTAACTTGGTGAATCCATGTGCAATCGGCTAATTTTATTTTGTGCATGTGATGGTGACATAGCTGTGAAATAGGTGATTGTATTGATCAGTTTATCTGGAATGGTGCCTGAAAATCCTTCCTTCCTCACACATGCATGTATATCCCCTTCAGAATTGTTCATTCAGTCAAGGAAGATGACTCTCCTAGATTCTTAATCATAAACTGGATTAGTAATTCTTTTCCCTTGAGAATACTAAGACATCCGCGTGCTTACTGAGTATATCATTCATATTTTGCACAATCGAAAAGATTTGAAAGAAGATTACCATCCTAGATTGTCTAACTCTATATTAGTTTGCTATGGTTGACATAATCAAGTACCAAAAACTGGTTGACTTAAAAACAGACATTTGTCTCATAGTTCTGGAGGCTAGAAGTCTGAGCTAGAGGTGTTGGCAGGGTTGGTTCCTTCTGAAGGCTGTGAGAGAGAATCTGTTCCACACCACTCTCCCTGCTTTTAGGGATTTTGCATTCCTTGGCTTGTGGAAGGATCACACCAATCTCTGCCCTCATCTCCACAAAGTGTTCTCCCTGTGTGAGCGTCTGTGTCCAAGTTTCCCCTTTTTATAAAGACAGCATTTATTTGGATTAGGGGCCCTCCCTATTGCAGTATGACTTCATCTTAATTACATCTGCAACTGCCTATTTCCAAATAAGGTCATATTCTGAGGTACTGAGAGTTAGGACTTCAATATACGAATTCTGGTGGGGATACATTTCAGCTCTTAACAGACCCCAAATTTATTTAAATTGTATTTTATATCCTTTTTACAAATGGTATGTGTTTTACATTTTATATGAAAAATTAGTCTCAAGTTGGTTCTATATACAAAACCATTGTGTTTTACGTTACATTGACAGTAAATAAATATAGCTAAGATATAAGGAAAGCTGTTTATTTGGTAATCTCTAGCTGAGCATATCTCAAGGGTTACCTTATGAAATGCTTAACACACCCATGTGGAAAAATACCATTTCTTTATCCATATAGTTGGCCAAACAACTGGAACCTCAAGTGGTTAAATAATCTTCCTGGCTATCACTTATCCTGTGGCAGATTTTGTATGCCTAATCCTGCATTCTTAAAAGTGCTCTACTCCCAAACTCCACTGTCCCAGCTGTGCTCTACTTGGTGACTGTGCTCCCAAAAAATCAACCAGTGAATGATGTAAAAAATGTTCATGTAAAAGTCACCCATTGCCTGAAAACTGGCAAAACATGTTAGCAAATACAGTTATTTTTAAATAAAATAATATCATCTGGGGTCTTTTTGGATAGAAACGGTTTATCTATGTTCAAACACCTTTAGCCACATTAACTTTTATTCACCAAAACATGTGTGAATGCTTAATATTTAAAAATAATACTCATCTAATTTTGTGTGTGTGTGTGTGTGTGTGTGTGTGAGGAAGATCAGCCCTGAGCTAACATACAATGCCAATCCTCCTCTTTTTGTGCCGAGGAAGATTGGCCCTGGGCTAACATCCATGCCCATCTTCCTCTACTTTATATGGGACACCACCACAGCATGGCTTGACAAGCGGTGCGTCGGTGCATGCCCAGGATCCAAACACGCCAACCCTGGGCCGCTGCAGCGGAGTACATGCGCTTAACTGCTACACCACCAGGCCAGCCCCCTCATCTAATTTTTTTAAAGTTGAGATGTAAATCAAGAAAGTATGTTCTCAAGGGTGAGGTTTTAACTATCATGCCCTTCCAGGAAACAATGGTCAACTAGGTGGTGCCGTGCAAGACTGATGTATCCCATTTTATAATACAATCCTCAATTTTGAAGAAATAACAATAGCACAAGTAATTTTTAGAGTGCCAAATGCTTTCACTTTAATTTTTTATGATTGCCATATATTTCCCATAAGTTAGAGGAAATATATTTAGTCTCATTTGATGAGTGAGACCAACTGAAATAAATTCATGTCTGTTCCCACAGTTACTTAGTGGAAGTAGAAGTGAAAAAGCTAATGTTTTAGTTGTGCATCTAATGTTATTCCTATTGAACCACATTACCGCCAAACCCACACGAGTTGCTCTTTGGCCTAAAGCACAAGTGTGCTCTTAAGTAAAGAACATGAGGTAAAATATTTCTATACTTTGTCTTATCTATTCATCACGTTTATACAACTCCATAGCTCTAAATTCAAAGTTCTCTCGCACACCTTGCTGATTTCATTCACAACAAAACTCAGATATCAGTGTATCATAGGGTTACAAATGCTTGGTTACATTTGGGTTAAACCTCAGCTCACTGATAATTATGTTTAAGTGGAGGATCTTGTAAAAGACACAGTACCTGTGAAGCTTAATAAAAAGAAACACAATAAAATGAGGTATACCTGTTATCAGTAAAACAGCTTTCCTTCAGTTACCTTTTTTCCTTCCTGCCTCGTATCCATGAAGAGAGAAACTATTCTTTAGCCCCTGACAAGGAAAAAACAGTAATTTCTTGATTTATTGTTTATAAATCCAGAAATGATAAACTTTTAAGCAAATTAGGAATAAAGCTATAACAACTAAACTAAAGCTATAACAACTAGCACCATGAGGAACCATCCTAGTTAAGGATATTTGTGTGTAAAATTACATTAGGTACAATTCATTGCTGTGAGCTAGGAATTGTCTTCTTTTGCTATTCACTTTTTTTCCTGATATAGATACATGTTAGAAGGGCATATTTAATTATTAATTTATGTACATTTGTTTCTAGGTGATTTATGGAGAAAAGAAGGGGTCAAAAGGGTGAGCTAAGGAAGATAGTGGGAGAAGGGAAAAGACAAAATCAATTCTAGAGTTTAAATGAGAACTAAATAGTCCTCCACCCACAGCAGGTTAATCTCCATAGAGAAAAACACTCAAATAAAGGACTAAATAAAATATACCCCTAAAATATATTATCAACGTTTATTTAAGTGTTCAAGGAGCAGAAATAAAAACAGGTAATATGTAGTCTCACAAGGCAAGATTTCAACAAATACCTAAAATGTGGGCATATTGAAGACAAGACTCTGACTATTTACACTAAAATAAAATGTCAGTAACATAAACCAGATAAAGAAAATGCAACTTAAAAAGTAACTACTATCTGAGAGCATTGAAAATCACTCCTCATTCATGGATCAAATTAATTTAAGAATATCAGAATACACACACACACACATATACATATAATTAAAACTCTATATATCACTCCTAATTGGATGTAGATAATGCTGAGTAGAGAATAACAGTAACAGTATTAAAAAACTTTTAATTTTAATATTTTTTAAAAAGAAATGTATGGATTTAAATATTTACCAAAGGAAAACAGGAATAAAGACAACTACTACCTGTGGAAGAATTAGGAAGCGATAGAAGGTTAAGGTAGAAAATAGCAAAATATAAGACAAAAATATAATGGAAATAATGTATAGACTGAAATGTAATTATCTGAGGATAATAAAAATAAAGCATTAGCTAACTTAACTGAAAAAATTATAAAAAATTAAAACATTATAAATAGGAAGTAGTTAATTATGAAATCACAATATATTCAGATAATTAAATAATCAAAAGACTCAGTTGGTCAATGCTATTCAATAAACAAACAAAGTAAAGGATAAAAATCATATCATCATCTCAACAATGCAGAAAAAGCATTTGAAAATATTTAATGTCCATTCATGATAAAAACTCTCAACAAAGTAGATATAGAAGGAATGTACCTCAACATAGTAAAGGCCATATATAACAAGCCCGCAGCTAACATCATACTCAATGGTGAAAAGCTGAAAGCTTTTCCCATAAGATCATAAACAAGACAAGGATGCCTACTCTTGCTACTTTTATTACGTAGTACTGGAAGTCTAGCCAGACAAATTATGCAAGAAAAAGAAAAGGCATCCAAATCAGAAAAGAAGAAATAAAACTGTCTCTATTTGCAGATGACATGATATTAAATATAGAAAACCCTAGAGACCACCAAAAAATGGTAGAACTAATAAATGAATTCAGTGACGTTGCAGGATGCAAAATCAAGATACAAAACTCTGTTGCATTTCTATACACTAATAACAAACTATCAGAAAGAGAAATTAAGAAAACAACCCCATTTATAATTGCATCAAAGTGAATAAAATACTTTGGTATAAATTTGCCGAGGAGGTGAAAGACCCGTACACTGAAAAGTAGAAGATATGATGAAAGAAATTGAGGAAGACACAAACAAATGGAAAGATATTCATGGATTGGAAGAATGCTGTGAAAATGTCCATATTACCCAAAGCAATATACAGATTTAATGTAATCCCTATCACAATCCCAATGGCATTTTTCACAGAAATAGAACAAACAACCTGAAAATTTGTATGAAACCACAAAAGACCCTGAATAGCTAAAGCAATCTTGAGAAGGAAGAACAAAGGTGGAGGCCTCACACTTCCTGATTTTAAACTATATTACAAAGCTATAATAATCAGAACAGTGTGGTATTGGCATAAAACAGACACATAGATCAATGGAACAGAATAGAGAGCCCAGAAACAAAACCCATGCATATTTGATCAATTGATTTATGACAAAGGAGCCAAGAATACACAATGGGGAAAGGACAGTCTCTTCAATAAATGATGTTAGGATAACTGGACAGCCACATGCAAAAGAATGAAACTAGACCCCTGTCTTACACCATACAAAAAAATCAACTCGAAATGGCTTAAAGACTTGAATGTAAGAACTGAAGCAGTAAAATTCCTAGAAGAAAACACAGGTGGTAATCTCCTGACATTGGTCTTGGCAAGGATTTTTCGGATTTGACACCAAAAGCAAAGGCAACAAAAGCAAAAATGAACAAATGGCATTATATCAAACTAAAAAGCTTCTACACAGCAAAGAAAACCACTAGCAAAATGAAAAAGTTACTTAGGGAATGGGAGAAAATATTTGCGAACCACTTATCTGATAACAGGTTAATATACAAAATAAATAAATAATTTACAACTCAATAGCAAAAAATCAAACAATCTGATTACAAAATGGACAGAGGAACTGAATAGACATTTTTCCAAAGATATGCACATGGCCAACAGGTACATGCAAAGGTGCTCAACATCACTAATCATCAGGAACATGCAAATCAAAACCACCATGAGATATCAACTCTCACCTGTAAGAATGGCTGTCATCAAAAAACAAGGGACAAATGTTGGTGAGGATGCAGAGAATAGGGAACCCTTGTGTGCTCTTATTGATAATACCAACTGGTATAGCCAATGTGGAAAACATTATGGAGGTTCCTCAAAAAATTAAAACTAGAACTACCCTATGATCCAGCAATCCCACTTCTAGGTATATACCCAAAGGAAGTGAAAACAGGATATCAAAGAGATACCTACATGCCTACATTCATTATTGACAATAGTCAAGATAGGGAAACAACCTAAGTGTCTGCCAATAAATGAATGGATAAAGAAGATGTGGTGTACGGATATACAACAGCGTATTATTGAGCCACGAGAAAGAAGGAAATCCTACCATTTGTGACAACATGTGTGGACCCTGAGGGCATTATGCTAAGTGAAACAGGTCAGACAGAGAAAGACAAATACTGCATGGTATCACTTATATGTGAAATTAAAGCAAAAAAAACAGTCAAACTCACAGAAATAGGGAGTAGAAAAGTCGTCGCCAGGGGCTGGCAGGTGGGGGAAATAAGGATGAGTTGGAAAAAGGGCATCGACTTTCAGCTATAAGATGGATAAGGTGTGAGGATCTAATGTAAAACGCGGTTAGAGTTGATAACACTGTGTCATATAATTGAAATTTGCTAAGAGAAAACTTAAAATGTTCTCAATAACAACAACATAATAGATAAATAGGTGATGGATGTGTTAATTAACTAGATAGGAGAATCCTTTCACAATTTAAATAAATAAATTTAAGGATGAGAATTGTTAAATTTCTAGGAAAATGGAAATTTGGTAAAGAAATTCAAATATAGAATTTTCTAGATAACAGGTTAGAATGTGAAGTTTAATTCATTTTAACTGGCAAATAGACTATAATGTGTCCTAATATTACTGTGCATTCACAAAAAAATTCTTTTAGGTAGCAAATCTTTTCTATAATTGCACTTGTTTTTTAACATCTTTGGTGCCATTTAAATATTCCATACCAATTTCTTATTTGAAAAAGATTATTCCATGCTAAAATGTGAATATTTACAATGTTACATATTTCCAGAAAACTGATTGTTATGGACTGAATTGTTTTCCCCCAAAATTCATATGTTGAAGCCCTAATCCCCAAATGTGGCTATATTTGGAGACAGGACCTTTAAAGAGGTAATCAAGTTAAATAGAGTCATAAATGTGGGGACTTAATCCAATACGACTGATGTCCTTATAAGAGGGAGAGATACCAGGGATGCAAGTGCACAAAGAAAAGGCCGTGTGAGAAGGCAGTCATCTGCAAGCCTAGGAGAGAGGCCTCTGGAGAAACCAATCCCACCAGCACCTTGACCTTGGACTTTTAGCCTCCTGAGCTGTGAGAGAATACATGTTCTGTTGTTTAAGCCACACAGTCTGTGGTATTTTGTTAAGGCAGCACCATCTGACTAATACCTTGATAATGGAATTCATCACAAAATGACATGCATTTAAAAAGGTTCAAGTTTAGCCAGTCATATTCAATTACTGTTGGCTTTATTTTCTTAGGTGGGAATACAGTACTCCCAAACAAAAATATAAAATGTTTAAGCAATAAATGTGAATGTAATTTACTCAAAGACTGATAAAATATTGAAGTGCCTGTTTATTTTCATAAGACATTAATACTGGACACCTTAAATTGTTGTCAGAACTATCCTTTCCAAGTTCAGTCACTTGCATTTAAGGCAAACCATTTGAAATTGCAGTCCTACTCTAGTTTTCCAGAATTTGTTTTTTCAAAAAAAAGCATAATAATTTACTGTCATCTAATAATGTTTACTGAGTGCCTTCTACATTCAGGTTTCGTTCTAGGCACTGAAGACAAAGAGGTGAGGTGACTGGAATTGAAGCAGTCTCTCCTCCACTGGAGCTTATATGTAAGGAGGGAGACAGATAATAACCATTATGGTATGTCAGTTGGTGCATCGCTGCTATGAAAAAAAATAAAGTAGGAAAAAGGGAACATTTGGGGCTGGTAGTTTATATTTATGAAAGACTCCTCAGGGAAGGTAGCATCTGAGCAGAGAAATAAGTCATTTCCTTTATATGTTACCATCGCTTGAATTGCAGTATGTTTTTGTTTGTGGGGATAGTAGTGCCAGTGACTTTGTGTCAACATGACACATCAGGATATTCAATCTTCCTGGAATAGTTTTCCACATTGTGACAGAGGCTAAGCCAAGAGTTGTCAGATCCATCAATTGCTTTGCCCATTTTGCCAAGATGACTTGGAAAAAAAAAGACAGAGAGAGAGAGATCTAGATCATATGTTTTAGGTACTTAAATGTCCGGGACAGAAGATAAATGCCTTGAGGCTAAAGGTTGTATTTTCATCTTCAGTTCTGGTTTAAATTTCTTCCTCTTGAAGAGATAAGAGGGATATGATGAGAGAGAAAACAAATTAATTAGATGGATGATGAAGAACATGGTATCAATTTCTGGAACAAGTTTACTAACATTTTTTTCAATCTCATATGAATCTTGTCAGAATGTGTTTCAGAGCAAATATTTACTGGAGAAAGGGGAAAAATAATGAAGAAAAGCAGTGAGTTTGGTAAAACGAGAATTTCTACACTGGGAATGAGGTTAGGTTAGATGATTTGCAAGAGATATTCTTCCTTTAAGAGTCACTGAATCTCTTCCTCTAAATTCCACTCATTGTCAGAACTCAAGGTCAGAGGGGTCAGCAGATAGAGGCCCCCTGCTTACTCAGCCCCCTGTGGATGGGAGAGCCAGTCCCTGTGCACCACTAGTCACAGCGTGGGTCTGTGCTCCACCAGGCGCTGCCCCATTGTGGCTCTACCTTCTTAAAATACAAAAGCATGCGTGACCTTGTCATTGAGTGTCAACTATTGTGAGTTTGGCTGCCCAAAATAGTTGAAACTTCTAAGTTTCTCCACTTACAAGTCATCTGTTTAGACGTTTGGAAATGCCTAGAGATCTTTGAGAGGGCTGAGATCAATTGCTGCCCTGATGCTGCTCATCATGCACCTATGTTAGATACAAGTGTACTCTTGATTGTGCACCTAACAAAATTATAGGTATACATGTGTGTGTTTATGGAGCTCCAACATTTAAACACTGGAAGTTGAATACAATTTCTAAAAGCCAAGCATGTGTCAAAGGAAAACCAGAGCTGGATAGTAGTTAAAGCAGTAAAAACAGATTTGATTCAGGACTATAGCAATAGAGGAAAAGAAATCTCAGTATAGAACTGGGCTCAATTCTGAATACAGAATTTACAGCCAAGGAGGAGGAGGCAGGGCAGTTGGTCGGGGAAGGGGTCAGCAGATGGAGAATTACTAAGAGGAAACATCAGGGGTGAGGGGGATTCTGGCTAAACTGATTTAATAGGTTTCTTTGCTGAAGACAGACCAGGGTGATCAGACACCACTTGGAGGATAGTGGAGGGTAAGGAACACAACCAGATATCAAAAGTGGGGGCTTCTGGTTAAATGGACTTAGCAGAGCTCTTGCTAAACCTGGATTTTATAAAACAGTGCCGAGATGGGCCTAGAAGATGGGCCGAGAAGATTCAGAAGACATTAAAATTTGGTCAAAGAATCTTTGCCACATGTTAAAATGTAACATTTCAAAATATCTACAAGTTAGTTATGAAAGAAAAAATTTTATCTAATTTGCAAGTTGTGATTGTTATATTTTTAAAATAATTTGAAGAAAATAGTAATTAAATAAATATAAGATACATATCAAATTACACATTAGTATCATTAAATTTACAGAAAAATATTGAACTGAGAATTGAAGCCATACTGAAAAGTAGGAGTGTGGTTTTATATTTAGAGCCACTTGCTGGAATTTAATCATGGATGGAATTCACAGGAATGAAAGGTTCTGTTACAAAGTAACATATCCTTTGGATGTCCAGTTCCCTCTTCCACAGTATCCTTCCGTTTGCAATGTTGTAGCTGAGAAATATTACCCTAGTTCTTCCCTAATACATAAGTATTTTAGACAATACTCTTTGAAAGAAAAACACAGAAAAACAACTCAAACCAGAGAAGTGACAAAGGATAATTTCCTGAAATGTTAGAGGTATAGCCAATGGAATTAAAGGAGTTAAATACCAACACATATGATGTGTGGAAAAAGAGCTGGACTTCAAAGAAGTATTGGCTTCAGGGGGCTTGCTTACTGTCTCATCTCTGTTGTCTGTAGATCTGACTTCATTCTTTCTTGCTGCATATTTGCTTTCTCAATATCTTGGGGAATATAAGAACCAACAAGTGCCAAACTGAATCATGTAATTCCTACCATCCAGAAGGACTCGATGATACTGTTATTCACAATAAAATAATTCCAATGGAAAAAAATCTTGTTGGTTTGTTTCATTTAAAGCCCACCCAGGAGCACTGAATTGTGGGAGGCTCTATTAGCAAACACCAACAGAGATGAGGTCCATTTGTGTAGCTGGGGAAGTGATACGACCCCTTTATACCACTTGTTTGGAGCAAAGTCAAGGGTAGTTCTGAGGCGAGAAGTGCTCTTGTCAAAGGGCAACATGGATATCCTTCATAACGGCTCACGAATAACGTTTAAACCAATTCATTCCATTTTTTGGACAGTTAAAAACTTCATAAGAATAAAGTGGATCTTAATTTTAAACAAAACCTACCAATTAGTCTTAGACCTGAAATCTGGAGCTATGTCACGCAATCCTCCATTACATTACTAGTTATGTCTTCAAGCATTTGAAAATGTTTCCACATTATGCACCATAGTCCTTCATCGTTGCATTTATACCTCAATATCCTGCTTATTTTCCTCCTGAATGCTCTCTGCCTTAATACTGTATCCACTAAAAGCGACACCAAGAATTGAACAAAATCCTCTAGCTATGGAAAGTAAATATGAATTAGAATGGAAGAACGAATCTACCACTTCTGAAATAAAACTATTTCTCTTTTTGCAGCGTGATTTTTTTACTTATCTTTGTAGCCATATCAGTTTCCATTCTTAAAGTTGTGTTAAATTAGCACATATCTTCATATCAAAATATATATTTTTAAATTTCTTATACTAAATACTGTCAAGCCAAATCTACATAGTTAATTGGATATATTTTTTTCCTCAAATAAAGAATTTTGTATCAATTCAATTGAATCCATTACTCAAATCTTGAAGATTTTATATAGTCATTTATTTCTAATTTTATCCTTTCATTATTTAATCTTTACCTCTTGTCTTTTTATTTTCAAATATATGAATAAGAATTCTGTGAATTCACATCTGAGAGTGTGGCTAAGACTTATACTTCAAGTTTACATTCTTCCACATAATATTTAAGTATCAGCCATTTTACAATGAACCAAGTGCAGCTTTAATTTAACCCAATCTTATCCATTATAGCACATTAAACATTTTGAAGTATCTTGTATAATCAAGATATAAATTTATATGTATATGTATGTGTACATACATATAATTTCATAAATGTAACATTTCGTAATAGTATGTGGTAAAACTATATGTATATTTTAGTGAATCTATGTTGGATTCTAGCGATCACCTCATTTTCTAAGTATTTAAATAATATATTCATCATATATAGTTAAACATCCATCACATTGAACTATAATTTAAAGAATTTGTTATGTTCTACCCTCTGTGGAGCATTTCCTTCTTTATATTTTGGCTAGCTATGCAATACTCCTCAATTACTGATATATTACAAAGAGGCCTTGTGCAATAACGTGCAAGTTTTTGTGCACTGGAAGTGAAGTTAATTTTAATTTGGAAACGTCACTTAAAATAGTGAAGTAATATCTCACTAACTTCTTTCTTGAATACTTCTTGAATTCTTAGTTATAATCTTTTTGTCATTCTCTTCGGATTTCAAATACGTTCCCCCTATAGGATAATTGGCATTAACAACAGCTGAGAGTTTTCATAGCAGTATGTCCTTTGTGGATACAGCATGTTATTCTCAAACGTTAATTATTTATACTAACAAATTATTTTGTTGAAGGCACTGTGATATCTTTATTTCAAAAATCCAAATAAAATAATATTTTTTTTGTAGATACTACATTTTCTGATCATTCTTGTCTCTGGGTTTTCCAAAATTATACTACCATTTATGAACTCATAACAAATACTTCATATGTATAAATAATTCCTCTTTTAAACTTGTAAGCTTGTTAGCCACTTTCTTTTGCCATGATGAACTTTAAAGTTTCTAAATCTTTAAAAGATTTAGAACATCTAAATTTAATCTTTACCTACACGGTTGTATTTTTGTGAAAAGGAATCAGGTCTCCTATATCTCTTATTATTACTGCTCCTAAATTGGTTCTATAATACATTCTCTATATATACTTTTTGAATAGTTGAACAGCAAAAAAATAAAGGGCAGATCAAAAAAACAAAATTGCTATAAACATACACACACCACATGCACACATACTGTTGGATCAAATAAGATGACAAACAAAGCCCCAAAATGTCATTTTTTAAGAAGGAGATTATTAGCATCTACATGAAAAATTTTAGAAATTTCTTGGCTGTTCAAAAAATGTCATAAAACCTTTAGGACATTAAAAAGGAGAGACAATAATTTGGATTATTTTCCCCTTTGTAGTATTTCCTCTTTCTTATCTTCCAAGAATTTTTTCAAACTTTTCCAAGTTCTTTTAATCACTAATGATGTTCAGACAGTGCTGTAGTGCATTTTTACTCGCCTAATTGACTCAGCTTTTAAGCAATCTTTAAAATTCAAGTAAAATTTGCTATTCTGCTGAGTCTGGCTAAATGCCATTGCTTATATGTCAGTCAAATGCAGTTATAAATCATGTAAAAGAAAGCGCCTGCACTTCATAGTTGTTAAAGTTCCATAATTAACGATCATTTATGCTCTTATTTTAGATAATCTATCTTAAGAAGGGTTTTTGTTATATTTTAAATATTCAAGTGGGTATTTAAACTTTGATGGAGTCAAATGTATACCATTTAAGTAAAATTTACTAACTGTCGAGAAATGGCTCTATGTGAAGTGAGGAAAATAGTGTGTCTCTGCCACGACGTTATGGCAAGCCATAGAATGCCATTGTCATCCACATGGTCTGTGCAGTAAGAACTTAAAATAGATTTGATATAGGAAGGCCTACAGGCTTTTCCGTCCGAGAGACATGTATTCAAATCTTTTCTCTATCATTTGTCAGCTTTACAATATAGTTATCAATTTATATAATTGCAAAATGAAGCTGTATCTTGCTCACTAAATTCTGAGAATTAACTGAGATGTATATCAAAACCTTGGTATTTAGCATGGTTTAAATAAATCTCACTTTATTTCATATTTCCTAGATACAAATAGACAAACCATTCCCTCTATTACTCCCAGAGAAGTGAAAATTCATTTTCCTATCTGTGTTAATTTCCTAGGGCTGCCATAACAAAGTGCTACAAACTGGATGGCTTAAAACAACTGAAATTTAGTCTCTTGAAGTTCTGGAGGCTGGAAGTCCGAAATCAAGGTATTGACAGGGCCAGGTTCCCTCCAAAGCCTCTGGGGGAGACTCTGTTTCATGTCTTTCTTTTGGCTTCTATTGTTACTGGCAATCCACGGCATTCTTTGGTTTGCAGCTACATAACTCCAGTTTCTGTCTAGATCTTCATACAGCCATTTTCCTTCTGTGCCTGTGTCTGTTTTCACATGGCCCTCTCCTCTCTTACAAGGGCACCAGTTATATTAGATTAGGGTCCATACTAATGATGTCATCTTAACTGATTACATCTGCAAAGACCCTATTGTAAATGTGACCTTATTTGACAGGTACCAGGGATTGGGACCTCAAGATATTTCTTGGGAGGTGGGGACACAATTCAACCCGTTTTTACTTCAAGAAATGTATTCCTATCCCAACCAATACTGCAATTTTTCCTCTTCTCAATTTATACACTTTCTGCACTCTGATTTAAAAATCAGATAAACCTCCAAACAGTTATAGAAATGCTACATTTACCATTGTATTATCATGTGAAAAGTTTTTCTGCTTTATTCATTTTTGAAGCACACAATGTAATTACTATAGACAGGAGAAAATCTGAAAAACACGATTCCAATGCAATTAGTTTATTAAGCTGCAAAGTACCTAAGATTACTTTAAACATAACAGAGACTAAAGTTTTGGCCCTTTCCATCAGTTGTTGATGAGAAAAATAAAACATTCTTCCTGTTTTGATATATTGTGTCCTTTGAAGCAACAGTGAAGTGAACCATTAAAAAGTAAATCACCCCATTGAACTGAAAAGCAAATTCTGATTGGGAAAACTAACGCTCTAGGAAAAAGCAGGTTTTGTAATCTCTGCTTTCATGTCTCCTTGTATCTTTGATGGATGATGAAAAAAGCTAAATTCTAAACAAAAATGGCACAGTGACGGCAATACTGTTACTGTACTGTACTGTACTGTTACTGCAAGACTGTTCTTATTTTGCATATCAAGAGAAGTTTTAAAGAATGCCCCAAAATGTTGACCAAATGGAAAGTGACAGGCCTGTGAGAAAAACCACCATATCAAATTTACCATTTTATAGGTCATTTCCTAATGACAAATGAGACTTATCTATTTCACGGGTCTTCAATTTACTTGATGAAAAAAGGAAAGAAAAATTTGCTCTTGGATTGCTTATAAGTTGATTGTTTTCCAAGTTTTCAAACATAAAATTAATTTCACCACAATTCATATTTAATATACTTATCCATATTGGCTATTTGGTTTGTGCCATGTTAATAGATATTGATATGACATTCACAGAGAAAAAGGTACCTTTCTGAAGAAGGTAATTTATTAATAAAGCAAAGGAGTCCTCTTAGAGTGTGTTGGCTGAGAATAGACTCATAGCCAATCTTAATTTGAAAGGCAGATATAGCCCTAGAATATACATTTATGATCCAAAACATGTGAGTTATTTAACCATGAAATCAATAAAGAATTAGAGCAAGGTAAAAGGGAATTAGAAGTTCCAATAGGATAGGAACAGGGGAGAATGTTAAAGAAGGTAAATAAGGCAGACCTGACCATGAAGATAAAATTCGAGCAAAAGTACGAAGAAAGTTAGGCAATTGGCCAAAGGGAGATCCAAGGCAAGAGTTTCCCAGGCAGAATGACCAGCTGGAGAGTAAGTGTCCCAAAGCAGGAGTGCCTAGGACACATGAAGGAGAACAAAGAGGCTATAGGAGGAATAGTAGGGGGAGAGAAGCAGAAGAGGGTACCTGAGAGGTAATAGGCACACAGCCTTGTAGAGTCTCATAGACCCTTGGCTATAACTTTGAAAAGCCACTTCAGGGGGTTGAGGGGTAGGGATGGTAGCATACTCTGTCTCTTGCTTTAAAGGTCAATTCCAGTTAATATGATGAGAATAAATTGTAAGCAGTATGGGCAAAAAAAAAGCACAGAAACCTATTGGATGCTATCGAAATCATCCTTGAAAGTAATGATGGTTGATCGGAACACCACTGTAGGTGGTGAGAAGCAGTAAATTTCTGGTTATATTTTGAAGACAGGTTGGTATGATTTTGTGATAAATTAGATGTCAAGTGAGAGGGAGAAAACTGTGGGAGTTGAGAGGCAAGGTCAAGGATAATTCGATTCTGGAGTTTGAACCTCATCAACTGGAGAGATGAAATCATCAACTGAGAGGAGGAGGTGTGTGGGTGGATCCAATGTGAGTGCATGTATGTGATTTGGAAGAGGGAATATCAGGAGCTCAGTTTTTGGGTCTATTAAGTTGGTGTTATCTATTTGACATCCATTTAGCAGCACCAAGTGATGTTAGATGTACTTTGCACTCATCTTCTCCCCCATTACCTGACCGTGGGTGACTCAGATAGGGAAGAAGAAGTAGAGGAGTGTAAGGTGGGACAAGATTAGAAGACAGAATCAGTCTTCCCTTTCCTACTGCAGGTTGCAAGTGAGTCATCAACCCAATCTAACCTTGAGCAGAGACATAAAGCTTAAATTAGATAAGAGATGAAAGATTTAAATTGAACTGGATTACAGCTTTTCATATCCGAAAGTAACTACAGGACTTGCTTTAGGTAGTATTAACTACGGAGATGGGGGGAAACAAGCATGCCAGAGAGCAATGTGAAAATATTTTGCAGTTTACGATCCGGCAATATCAGTCAGTCACTTAAATATGTCTAGGACACGTTTATTATAGTAAAATACATAGGAGACAGGTAGTCCAGTCTATGAAAGCATGGAACCATCAAAAATGTATTTTGCCATCTAGAGTCATGGAAAGAATAGGATTTAATAATTGGACATGTGTGCAGCAAGACATAATTGAGATACATTGGAATATGTTTAAGTAAAAGTGTGCACCTTATCGGGATAACAAGCTGAATGGAAATATTAAAAATAAGGCTGAAAATATAGATTATAAGAATATTTTATGTGGATGGGTAGCAAAATGGGTTTCTTGAATGTGATAAGGAGTAGGGAGGTTTTTTTACAGTGATGGGGATCCATCCTTTTTTAACGCAGAATGTTATTTGACACCCCATTAACAAGAGACATTTTAAGATGTAGTTTTGTATGTTTTCAAAACTGAGAAATTGTGTTCGTTTTTAGTAATCTATCAGATGACACTTGCAGAGAAACGTTTTCTAGTAAAGTACACCTAAAAATACTGGATTGCATGATGATAGGGAAAATATTTTTAAGCATATGTAAAGCTTATGATAGAATAAATACTGGTCAGATACTAGATAAAGCAAAGCAAAGAAGAAGAAAGCATGATTGCTTGTGGTTGAGGGACTCTGATGCGGTGCAAGTTAGCAGCCTAAATCGAAGAATTTCACAAAGAGAAAGACACCGCTGGAGAAAAACAACATCAATGGGTAATGAAGGGAATAAAAGACAAAAACAAACCAGCAAACAAACAAACAAACCAACATCACCAACAGAAAATTGCTTGTTTGCATTGAGTATAAAGAAAAACTAAGGCTTTCCTCAGAAATCCAATTTTCAGTTCCTCTCCTTGATTTTGGGTTGCACTCAAGTTGAAGCCTAAATTAACAGGCCTATGGGGTGTCAAAAAATAATACTTTTGCATATGAAAATCCATCATAGGTTGTGCCACTAGACCCCTGGCAGAATCACGTGCAAATCGTCAAAGCAATTAATTTTGAAAAGTATCCTCAAATAAAAGCCATAGGTAAAGTTCCAAGAAATATGAACTCACATACCATTGAAAAACATTGAGAAAGCAAGCCAATGTAGGTGAAATAAAAACTTACAGAATCAGATATAGAATTTAAGTTTGTTTAATTAAAAATAAGGAATTTGGGGCTGGCCCTGTGGCTTAGCGGTTAAGTGCGCGCACTCCGCTACTAGCGGCCAGGGTTCGAATCCCGGCCGCGCACCGACGCACTGCATCTCCGGCTACGCTGAGGCCGCGTCCCACACACAGCAACTAGAAGGATGTGTAACTATAATATACAACTATCTACTGGGGCTTTGGAGAGAAAAAAAAGGAGGAGGATTGGCAATAGATGTTAGCTCAGAGCTGGTCTTCCTCAGCAAAAAGAAGAGGATTAGTGTGGATGTTAGCTCAGGGCTGATCTTCCTCACAAAAAAAAAAAAAAAAGGAGTTTAAATATGAGGGAGAAATAAGGTGAATAAAATTCACCAGGAAGATTTGGAAAGAAACAAAAAGAGTTTCTAGAATTGAATAGATGGATACACAGACACACACACACTGTGGGATGGGGTTCCAGTTGTGTTCCATTTCTGGTTATGATACAGAAGAATGTGAAAAACCTCCATTCTTACTAAAAAATAATGTGAAACAAGAAATTACCAGATAGACCACAACGTTATTTGCTAATAACGAATGTTTTCCCCCTGAATGTTTTGTCCCCCTAAATTCATATATTGAAACCTAATCCCCAATGTGATGGTATTTGGAGGTGGGACCTTTAGGAAGTGATTAGATCATGATGGTGGAGTCCTCATAAGAAAGGTTCCAGAGAGCTCCCTTGCTCCTTCTGCCATGTGAAGACACAGTGAGAAGAAGGCCATGCATGAGCCAGAGAGCAGGTCCTCACCAGACACTGAATCTGCCAGCTCCATGATCTTGGACTTCTCATCCTCCAGAACTGTGAAAAATAAATTTCTGCTGTTTATAAGCCATCCAGTTACAGTATTGTTATAGAAGCCCAGATGGACCAAGACATTACTCTTTAAAGGCAGCAAAGTGCTATGCATACAAAATGATCAAATGACTAAACTTCAGGATGCTACAGCCTTCCTAAGTGAGCAAGTTATGGAGGACACTTTACCTCCTGGTGCCAGTTGCTGAGGTCTCAGGCAGGGTCGGTAGTAGAATAAGCCTGCCAGAGAAGGACAGTCTTTGCTCAGGTGAGAAGCCATAAAGCTGTAGATAAACCTGTGTAGTGGAGCATTGAATTTTATTTTGGAGGAGACAGTCACTAAAAGAATATTTTTCAATAAGTAACTCTCTTACACAGAAATGTTGTCAAGAAAACAGATCATGGTGGGTGGGGTAGAAAGTATATTGAGAACTCACAGTCTCATAGTCTCACGAGGATAGGCTCTTATGGTCCTATGGTTTAGTTGTTTCACAGTTTCATGGCTGCAGCAGTTTGCCAGCAATGAAGTTTTGTTGTCTCATGCTTAGGCAGTCTCAAAATCTCAGTCAGGTGATCAAAACAACTCACAAAACTGCTATCTTAAAGTCCAGTAGTCTCTAGATAGAACAGCCTCAATTTCACAGAATTGAGGTCCAATGCACTCAAATGTTGGCAAGTCTGAGTTCTAGCAGGCTCAATGGTTGGTCCTCGACCATCCTAGAAAAGAAGCCCAGCTCTGTCTCCAAAGTGGTGGAATTCTGAAGGGAAATGAGTCTAAAGATAGATGGAAATAAATCTCCATTGAATTTCACTACTGATAAGATCAAAGATCTGAGCCCAATGACAGCAGAGAAAGTCGGGGCCTACGCTGAAGAGCAAACAAGCATCTGCTTAGACTCCCGATCGTTGGGTCCCAAGTCCCTATTAGAACAGTCAAGCAGAACCCAGCTACAAACCAGATTAGTCTTATTGATCAATTCTTCTCCCTGGTTGCCTGTCAGAGGAAAGGGCACATTCCTTGTCTCTGGAACAAAGGGAAGTGGTGACACAAACCTGCTTGGATTTCAGAATTGCTATGGACCAGTTATTTTGATGTGCCTCTCATTTCCCCCTTCTCTTTGTCAAATGGGAGTGTCTACTTTGATTATCCTGTCCTTTACTCACACTGTGTGTTGGGTCTATTGCTATTGTGGGAGAGGGCAGGGGAGTTGGGTAACATATATTTTTTTATTTTACAGGTATTTATATCTGAAACATTTCTCTAAGAAGCCACATCCAAGGGTCTCATTCTCACCTGGATATAATTTAGATGATGAGACCCTGAACTTCAAGCTAGAGGCAATATTACAATGAGATGAAACTTTGGGAATCTTGGAAAAACATGAGTTTTGCATGTCCCAGCAATGTCCAGTTCGTAGTAGGTGAATTATTGGGGATTTTAAATGGCAATAAGATATTTGCCACTCCTCCCTGAGTGAAATAGAGTTTCTTTCTCTTTCTCTTGAATTTTGGTTTATGAGTTTGTCCAGTAGAGTGCTAGCAACACTGTGCCAGTTCTGGATCTGGGTTTTAAGAGTCCTGGCAGTTTCTGTTTTCACCTTCTCAGACATGTGATTGACCTGTGAAGAGTGTTGGCTTCTCTAGGGGTGAGGACAAGAGGAGAAGGTGACCCAGAAGCTCCCAGGCTCTCCAGTTGAGGCAGCAGACATACCAACACGTTAACTTGGATTTTGAGTCGCAGTCAAGCTTCCAGAAGACTGTAACCACATGGTGACTCCAGCAGAATGTCTCCTTTCCTGAATCCAGGCCATAGTGCAGAATTGTGAGTAAATAAATGGCTGGGTTTTTTTTTTTTTTTTTGTGAGGGAGACCAGCCCTGATCTAACATCCAATGCCAATCTTCCTCTTTTTTGCTGAGGAAGACTGGCCCTGGGCTGATATCTGTGCCCATCTTCCTCTACTTTATGTGGGATGCTGCCACAGCATGGCTTGACAAGCAGTGCGTCGGTGCGCGCCCGAGATCCGAACCCGCGAACCCCCGGGCTGCCGTTGCTGAACGTGCGCACTTAACCACGTGCGCCACCAGGCCGCCCCGAAATGGTTGTTTTTTTAAGTCACTAATTTTGGAGGTATTTTTTTTTTTACATGTTTTTGAGCCATTTAAACCTTGCCTTTGCAGAGATATGAAAGGCTTTAGGCCCTGGACCTTTAATTTTTCAATTGCAAAAACTTTGGTGCAGCCTCGTGCATTTCTCATGCCTCTGAATTTTCCACACTGTCTTTCTAGGTTTCAAAACTCTGATTCTTTAAAGCCATAGATTTATTTCAGAAATTTTTCTTTTATTACTTAATAGATGCAATAATTACTAACAAAGTTACGTAAATTTTGCGTCTGCTAACTGATAGAGTTGGATATTTATTGTTCTAGCATCTCAGTAAACCAGAACCGAAAGTAGGTACTGTTGCTTCAAGAGAAGTCCCCATGGCATCATCAATGTCTAAGTGTTTATCAAAAGCTTGTTTTATTCTTTCAAATAGTCAACTGCTTTTTATTTCTTTTAGTTTATATATATTAATTTTAGACCCACAAATCTCTTTAAAGCATACACTTAACAAAAATTTTTTTGTGTGTGTGAGGAAGATCAGCCCTGAGCTAACATCCATGACAATCCTCCTCTTTTTGCTGAGAAAGACTGGCCCTGAGCTAACATCCATGCCGATCTTCCTCCACTTTATGTGGGATGACACCACAGTATGGCCTGACAAGTGATGCATCGGTGCGCCTGGGATCCAAACCCGGGCCACCAGTAGCGGAGCGTGTGCACTTAACCGCTAGCCACGGGCCGGCCCCAACTGAAAATCTTTTAAAAGCTCTCAGGCCAGGGTAAGAGTAGGGCTGTTTTGGGGATTGTAACTAGTCATTCTCTTGCCAAGTTTGCTGACATTGGATAATATCTATGTGCTTAAGTCAAGGGTGATCTGTCTGCAGACTTTCTTTTGAGTCTTGTAATTTTTAGTTCCACCTCAGATTTTAGAGATTTGTTTTAATCACACTTTTGAGGTATTTTGAGTTTCATATTACAAAAGTTTTATTCCCTCTGGCCAAGGAGTTTCCTTAACAGGGCCAATGCAGGTGGACTCCTGTTGACAGGATGGAAATTAGATTACGTAATGAAGGAAGCTCATCTGATGACTTAGAATGTGTGATTTGCTAAGGTATAACCCCCAGTTTTAATATCAGCACACACACAATTCCTCTGTTTAGAAATTTCTCCTTATTTCAACATAACTGGACAGTAGAGAAGAATCCAGATTATTTCAATGAAGTCCAACTCAAGTTTGACCTGGCAGAGGCTGGGATAGGATGACATTGTTCAGGCTAATTGTGAATTTACATAGTCCCTTTTTGCATGTTGGTCTTTACTGAGGGTCCAAGAGGAAAGCATACTGAGAGAATCAGCCACAGTGACATCCTAACTCCCGCAGAACATTAAATCTATGAATTTATTCTCAAGAGACGGAATTTCTTTTGAGGAGAGCTAGCAGGGCTGGCCCATGGGATCCTATTAGAAGACTTTGGAGACTCTGTTTCAGCCCACCAATAATTTTACAAGTTCCCCACGGAAGCATTATAACTCAACTTTCACGTGTAACACTAAAATCGAATTATTCTCAACTCTCAAGAATCCTTAAGCAGAGCATGCCTGGGTCTTTTTTTTTTTTTTTTAACTTCTTAATTCATGCCAGGAAAAGTACTCATTCACTCTAAATTTCTATCCATCTAATTTCCTGATTATTTTCGATCTATATGGAGGAAGTAACAATTGACTTTTTGGTCTCTTTAATTTTTCCTGTCCACCATACCCATTTATTTTACATTGTAGTGGAAAAAAGTCAATTTAAAATAAATTCAGACTAGCAGCCCCCTTCCAAAAAGCATGCTTAAAGAAAAGAATATTCTTATGTTAGTGTTGATGAAATTTATAGTCAGCATTTCGTGCAAAATTCCTTTGTTGAGAAATGTGTGGCAGGATACAAAGACATTAAATTGTGGAAAAAACTAATTTGCTTTGCACCCTCACTTTATTACTAGCAGGGCGAGGTAATGGGGATTAAGTGTAAAACTTGGAGGGAAAGTACATAAATTATACATATACATAAAAAGCTAAGCTTAAAAATACTCTAGGTTATATGCTTTCCAAAGAGGTAGAAAGTATCAAAAAGTTAGATGCATATGATGGAGGATAAGCATGTATAAAGTAACATTCTTTTTGACAATAATCATTTAGTATTCATGTAATTCTTCAAATATATTTTATAAACTTTCTGAGTTTATAGGTCAGATGCATTCCAAACAAGTAATTACTGACTTAAGTTTTTCTTAAATAATAAGCAGAGTCAGATTTAAATTTTCCTCAGACCTTTGCTTCAGCATGATTTGGTAGCTAATAAGGTCTGTGAATGTTTATTTGTTACTTGTTTAGTTGTTTGCTTTTAGGTCAGTGTGCCACAAATAATTATCTTTTTATTTATACATAAGCATATAATTGCTCCATATCTGAATAAACATATTACCTTTAGTCCAGGGAGTATTGGAAAAGCTGATTTAAGTTAATCATTCCCAGATCAGAGTGGCCATCATCAGAATTTTAGAAGAAAGAGTAAATAGTGTGAAACAAAACTACGGTTAAATCTTTCATGGGATTTGAAGGATGTAAAAATTGTTTAAATTTATTTGGGGTTACATATAGATATATACAACTACAAAAGTGACTATTAATGTAATAACCTCTAGTCGAATTAGAAATTACAAATACCTTTCAAACCAAACAAAAACCTGTTAATTTGACAAGATACAGATAGCTTCATTTAGTTAGCCATAAATGAGAAAATAGGAAAAAAGAAAGTATATACTATAGACGAAAGATTTCAAATATATAATTATAAAAATAAAATATATTCAGCTGTCTCCCCAAGAAAAGAAAGATTTTGTGTTCAATGTTTGACACAAAATGTGAAATTCAACTGCAGGCAGTCTCTATTTTGCACAGAACCACATTAACTGAAACTTGAGTATAAGGGAACTGTATCCTTCAGATATGCCCAAGTTTCAGTTGACACGATTCTATACAAAATAAAGATTGCCTGTATATTTGTTACATATAAACCACTGAATCAAGAAAAGACACATGAATTTTAAAACTAAATACTTACAAATAAATACCTTGCAAATACTTAGGTAACATTAATTAGAATGAAAACACAGGTAACAACACTAATACCATCCAAAATGGTATTTTGACCAAATGTCAAATGCAAACTCTTTAGACCCATTGGACTATTTATAGCCATAAGCATTTATTTGATAAACACTGTAGCAGCTAAATAAGCAAACCCTAAAATAAGGAAGGAAGAATTGGCAGATACAGTACCATTTGGTCTTCATCACATAATTTAAATTAAATAATCAATAATTATATACAGGAACTGAATGATATTATCAATGAGGTTGATTTAAGCGCTATCAGTAGAAATCTGCAAAGATAATGCACACTCATCAGCCAATAAAAACCTAAATTAAATTGTCATGTGAAAGACTGTTATCTTAAAAAGTCAAGAAAATCAAACCATACAGGAGTTGAATTATCAGGTTACAATATTACAAAAGGAAACTTAATTGGTAAACTTTAAAAAAAAAAAGATTAATAAGTGTAAAATATAAAACAAGATCAACAATTGTGTTAAAAAGGAAAACAAATCTTCAGAAACCTCTGGAAGATCTAAGCTCAAGTTCTGCTCAGAACTAAAAATCATGAAGTTAAATAAATTCAATATTTTAAAAGACAAGAATAATATTTAAAAAAAGCAGGCAGCTTAAGTAGTTAAAAATAAGTTATAGAATTAACTAAAATAGGGAGGAGGTTGGTATCAAGTTGACAAATAGATAAGATTAATGCATTACAAAACAACTATACTTTGTGTAATTAATAGTAAATCCAATAATGGCTTCTTAAATTAAAAAAAATCCTCAAATATAATTTTCTTCTGACAAATACAACTTATAATTTATCCTTATACAAGTTTGGGGATTAAAGGGGTGTTCTAAATTTCAAAGTTAAAGCTTTCTTAATCCTGCCTTTTGATTTTCTCACTAGCATGATTTCCATAAAATGTGTTAGACTTCTGATCAATTTATTTCTACTTAGTTCCATGGACCTATAACTACACATAAAGTTATTTCCTAGCCATAGGTCTCAATTCACTTTTGTTCCTTTGATTCCCCCTGCTCTAGACTGAATGTTTGTGCCCCCCCCAGAATTCATATGCCAAAATCTAATCCCCAATATAAAGGTGTTAGGAGGTGCAGCTTTTGTGAGGTGATTAGGTCATAATGATGGGGCCCACATGAATGGGATCAGTGTCCTTATAAAAGGAACCTCAGAGAGAGCTCACACATCACATGAGGACCCAGAGAAAAGACAGCCGTCTATGAGGACACAGAGAAAAGACAGCCGTCTATGGACTAGGAAACGGGTCCTCACCAGACGCTGAGTCTGCAGGCACCTTGATCTTGGACTTCACAGCCTCCAGAACTATGAGAAATACATCTGTTGTTTATAAGCCACCCAGTCTGTGGCATTCTATTAGAGCATCTTGAATGGACTAAAACACACTGTGCCCCTTGAACTAATGATGGCAATCTTCAAGCCATATGGATGGAATACGAAGTCTACAATCTTAAACTCATCTTTGCAGCATGGCTGAATGCAAATGGGACTCTGCCATTTAAAAGCTTTTAAAGTGGCATTTCTACTACTTGAAGTCTGAAAGAAGTAGGCTTTACCGATCCTTCTCTTCAAATTTCTTGACATCCTTTGTCATTTTTTTTTATTACAAAAAGCTAATTCTTTTTTCCTATTCTTTGGGTTCTGAAAACAATAGATGCTTTCTGTATTTTTGAGGCTCCAGATATCTTGACACACTCTATTCGCTGTCCTTTCAGTTTGCAAATAAACCAATTCTTATTGTCTGTGCTCATTTTTTTCTACTTCAGTTAAAAGCAGCCATTAATGATCAATCCATATTTCTAATATTGTTTTCCAACTCTCTTCTCAAATCTACAAACTCAATAAAACCTTAGTTGAATATTAAAAAGGGATAACTTAACCAAGTATTTTGCTACTGCATAGTATTCTATGCAGTAAATCTATTAAGATTTACATATTCCTATTCAGACAGAAAACACAGATCTCTGGACCAGAAAACACACAGTTTACAAAGCACCATGTGTTGGTTTCCCATGTACATTTCTCCACAAGGTGATGTGGTGGGGGTCAGATGTTCACCTGAGTAGGCAGTAGTGTTGCACAATCGGAGAGGGACCCCCACCTTATGAGACTTGGTACTTATACACAGCTGCTAGCACAACTGCCCATCATCCCCTCTGGAAATAGATGAAAATCTTTTGCTCTGGAAAGTAAGCAAAACTCTCTAGGAGAGAGAAAAAAGGCATCTCTGGTTTATTACTCTGGAATGTGAGCAAATGTCTCCAGAGGCAAGAGGATGAAAGCAGAGTAGGGAAGGTATAGACATTCTCTAATTTATTAGTTTGTCTATTTCCTTTCCTCAGAAGACCTAGTCAATGCAGAAACATTGAGAAATACAGGGAGAATGTTCTCCCATTAGGTTCTCCATCTCCCAGGGAATTCTGGGAAGATGGCAGCATAGGAGTTCTCTGAACTCACCTCCTTCCATGGACACAACAAATCTATAACTACCTGTGGAACAATTACCTCAGAGAGGTAACTGGAAACTGGATACAAAGAACCCTCACAACAAGAGACAACACTGAGTGGGGTGGAAGAGGCAGAAATTCACCTCTGCTGAGAAAAAAACAAAATCTTAACTGCAGCACTTCATGGCCAGAGGGAATCTGAAAGGTACGAAGCTTTTCCCAGAGGAATGGGAGGATCTGGGTGGGAGATCTGTGCCACAATATGTATCCCAGCCTTTGGATTCAGCACAACCAAAATGAGTTTCCATAATACCTGGCTTTCTTGGCTTTTAAAACCAATGGCAAATACCCCCAGAAAAACTATCAAACTTCAGAGCAAGGAAAGCCTGGTCTTAAAGGGCCCATGCACAGTCACCTGGTCCAGAACACCAGAAAGAAAGGTGCATAGTCCTTTAGTAAAAGAGACTCATTTGCTAAGCTCTGAGTGCAACTCAGAGAGGCAGAAGGGGGCTAGGCCCACCTCCCCAGAGACTAAGACATTGACAACAGCCACTGCTGTGACCTAGTACAGTCATGCTGACATGGACACTGGCAGCTGCCATTGGATTCCTTCTTCTAGCCTGTTAGTTCAGGGGTTTGCCCCACCCGCTAGAGCACAGATTTAATCTAGCATAGCCAGTGAAGGCAGCTTGCCCCAGGGACTGGCCCTGCCTAAAAGTAAACCCGCAGGGAGCTTGTGGGATCACAGAGGTGAGGTGTGTGGGTATGTGGGGTCTCCGCAGCAGGGTGAGTGGGTCTGCCTCAGCAGGGCATGAACACAGGGAGGGTCTGCACTGGCAGGGTGTGTAGGTGTGTGGGCATGTGGGCAGTGGGGTGTGTCAGCTGCAGCAAACTAATGCTGCTGGCCATCTCAAACAGCCACACAGGGGATCTGCCTCATCACCTTCCAGTGCCTGAAATGACTGTGTACTGCCACATCTGGGGCTGGCCCCGCCCATCTGCACTCCTGAGAGAGCTGACAATAGCCTTGCACCTCAGGGACCCTTGCTGAAGGCCTGCAGCAATTGTGAGCCCCCGAGTCTAGCAACCAGCCATGCTGAGGACCTGACTTACTTAACAGCAAAACAGCAGCAGTTGTGTGCTCTTAGACCTTGCAGCCAGCTGTGCAGGGGGCTCACCCTGCCCAATAAAGTGACTAAAGTGACAGCAGCAGCCACATGCAACAGAGCCTTACAACCAGCCAACCCAGGGCCAGCCTAGCCTACCCATGCACCCACAGCAAGAGCAGCCCTGCTACAACAGATGGGCACACATAGCCCACACAGGGGACACTCCTTTAACATTTGGAATAGGCAATGAAAGGGAAGCACATTGCTGGGCCTCCAATGCATCTTACGTAAGGCCACACTTCTGAGATCAGGAAATGTAGCTGATCTCCCTAGTACTAGATATAAGCACAGAGAAGTAGGCAAAATGAAGAGACAAAAGAATATATTTCAAATAAGGGAACAGGGAAAATCCTCAGATAAAAAGAACTAAATGGAACAGAGACAAAAAATCTACCCAACAAAAAGTGTGAACTAATAGTCATAAGGGTGCTCACTGATCTTGGGAGAAGAATAGATGAACACAGTGAGAACTTCAACAAAGAATTGGAAGATATAGAGAAGAACCAA
The DNA here is from genome assembly GCF_020826845.1 of Diceros bicornis minor. Taxonomy (NCBI): domain Eukaryota; kingdom Metazoa; phylum Chordata; class Mammalia; order Perissodactyla; family Rhinocerotidae; genus Diceros; species Diceros bicornis. Next base: position 24,136,077 of record NC_080766.1, read on the forward strand.
TCAATCAGAACTGAAGAATACAGTACTGGAAATGAAAAATTCACTAGAGGGAATCAACAGCAGAGTAGATGACACAGAAGAATGAATTAGTTATCCAGATGAAATAGTAGAGGAAAACACCCAAGCTGAACATAAAAAAGAATTAAAAATAATGAAGACAGTCTAAGGGACCTCTGGGACAACATCAAGCATACTAACATCCATATTATAGGTTTCCCAGAAGGAGTAGAGAGAGTCAAAGGAGCAGAGAACCTACCTGAAAAAATAATAGCTGAAAACTTCCCTAACCTGGGGAAGGAAACAGACATCCAGGTACAGAACGCACAGAGAGTACCAAACAAGATGAACCCAAAGAGGCCCAGACCAAGACACATTATAATTAAAATCTCAAGAATTAAAGAGAGAATCCTAAAAGCTGCAAGAAAAAAGCAACAAGTTACATACAAAGGAAACCCTATAAGGCTATAAGCTGACTTTTCAGCTGAAACCATATAGGCTAGAAGGCAGTGGCACAATATACTCAAAGTGCTGAAAGGAAAAAACCTACAACCAAGAATACTCTACCTGGCCAGGTTATTATTCAGAATGGAAGGAGAGAGAAAGTTTTCCAGATAAGGAACAACTACAGGAGTTTATTACCACTAAACCAGCCTTACAAGAAATGCTAAAGGGACTTATTTATGTGGAAAAGACAAGATGACAAATAGGAATTAAGAAAATTACCAGGGATTTTTTTTCTTTGATAGAGGCAAATATACAGTAAATGTAGCAGATCAACCACCTATGAAGATAACATGAAGGTCAAAAGACAAAAGTACTAAAAATATCTGTTTCAATGATAAGAGGTTAAGGGATACACACACAAAAATGAGGTTAAATATGATATCAAAAACATAAAATATAGGGGGAATGGAGTAAAATTGTAGGGCTTTTAGTAAGACGTCAAATTTAAGAGACCATCAACTTAATATAGATTGCTATTTACATAGGTTATTATATATGAACCTCATGATAATCACAAACCAGAAACCTATAATAAATACACAAAAAATAAAGAGAAAGGAACCCAAACATACTACTAAAGAAAGCCATCAAATCACAAGGGAAGAGAGCAAGAGAAGAAAGAAATAGAAGAACTACAGAAACATCCAGAAAAAAAGTAACAAAATAGCAATAAGTACATACATATCAATAGCTACTTTAAATGTCATTGGACTAAATGCTCCAATCAAAATACATAGGGTGGCTGAGTGGATAAAAAAGCAAGACCCATATATTTGCTACATACAAGAGACACACTTCAGACCTAAAGACACACACAAACTGAAAGTGAAGTGATGAAAAGTGATACTCCATGCAAATGGCAATGAAAAGAAAGCCAGGGTAGCAATAGTTATATCAGACAAAATAGACCTTAAAATGAAAACTGTAAAAGAGATAAAGAAGGGCACTATATAATGATAAAGGGAACAATGCAACAAAAGGACATAACACTTGTAAATATCTATGCACTCAACATAGGAGCAACTAAATATATAAAGCAATTATTCACAGACAAAAAAGGAGAAATTGACAGTAACACAATAACAGTAGAGAATTTTAACACTCCATTTATATCAATGGATAGATCATCCAAAAGATCAATAAGGAAACATTGGCCTTAAATGACATATTAGACCAGATGGACTTAGGGATATATACAGAACATTCCATACAAAATCCATAAAAATTTGCAGAATACACATTCTTTTCTAATGCACATGGAACATTCTCCAGGATGGATCACGTATAAGGCCACAAGACAAGTTTCAATAAATTTAAGAAGATTGAAATAATACCAAGCTTCTTTTCTGACCACACAGTGTGAAACTAGAAATCAGCTACAAGAAGACAACTGCAAAAGCCACAAAAATGTAAAGAATAAAAAAATAACTGCTACTGAACAACTATTGAGTCAACAAAGAAATCAAATGACAAATAAAAAAAGACCTGGAGACAAATAAAAATGAAAATATGATATTCCAAAATTTATAGGATATAGCAAAAGCAGTACTGAGGGAAGTTTATAGCTATATAGGCCTACCTCAAGAAACAACAAAAACCTCAAACAAACAATCTATCAGTACACCTAGAGGAAGTAGAAAAAGAAGAACAAAGCCTCAAATCAGTAGAAGGAAGGAAATAATAAAAATCAGAGTAGAAATAAACAAAATAGAGATTTAAAAAAGTAAAAAATAGAAAAAAATTCAGTGAAGCCAAAAGCTGGTTCTTTGTAAAGATAAACAAAATTGACAAACCTTAGCTAGACTCATCAAGAAAAAGAGAAGGCTCAAATAAATAAAATCAGATGAAAGAGGAGAAATTATAGTGGACACAACAGAAATACGAAGGATTACAAGAGAATACTATGAAAAGCTATACACCAACAAATTGGATAATCCAGAGGAAATGAATAAGTTCTTAGAATCATACAACCTTCCAAAACTGAATCAAGAAGAAATAGACACGGGATTCCCACCCATGTCAGCCAAGGTTGAAAACCACCAATGTACCGAAAGGGGTTGCGCTATTGGTGTCCATAAAAGGTGTGCTGTGCAACACAGCAGCCACGATCAACATGTGTTACCGAGCATCTGAAATGAGACTGTTTGAATTGAGATGTGCTGTAAGCTTTAAATACACACTGGATTTTGAAGACAGTCTGAAAAAAAAAGAATGTAAAATATCTTGTATGAGATACTTGTTGAAATGATATTTTGAATATATTGGGTTAAATAAAATGTATTATTAAAATTAAAAAAAAAAAGAAGAAATAGACAATCTGAATAGAGCAATCACTAGTAAGGAAATTGCAACAGTAATCAAAAACCTCCCAAAAAACAGAAGTCCAGGACCAGATGGCTTCCCCAGTGAATTCTATCAAACATTCAAGGAAGACTTAATACTTACCCTTCTAAAACCCTTCCAAAAAATTGAAGAGGAGGGTACACTTCCTAACTCATTCTACGAGACCAACATTACCCTGATACCAAAACCACAGAAGGACAACAAAAACAATAAAATTACAGGTCAATATCACTGATGAAAATAGGTGCAAAATCCTCAACAAAGTACAAGCAAATCGAATACGACAATACATTAAAAAGATGATACACCATGATCAAGTGGGGCTTATTTCAGGGATGCAGGGATGGTTCAACATCAGCAAAAGCAATCAACATGATACACCACATTAACAAAATGATGAAAAAGATCACATGATCATCTCAATAGATGTAGAGAAAGCATTTGACAAGATTTGCTATTTATTTATGATAAAAACTCCCAATAAAATGGGTGTAGAAGGAAAGCACCTCAACATACTAAATGCCATGTACAACAAACCCACAGCTAACGTTATACCCAATGGTGAAAAACTGAAAGCTATTCCTCCAAGAATAAGAACAAGACAGGTATGCCCACTCTTGCCATTCTTATTCAACATGGTATTGGAAGTTCTAGCCAGAGCAATTAGGCAAGAAGAAAAAATAAAATGTATCCAAATTAGAAAAAAAAGAAGTAAAACTGTCACTATTTGAGGATGACATGATTTTATATATAGAAAACCCTAAATATCCACCAAAAAACTGTTAGAAATAATAAATGAACACAGTGAAGTTGTGAAGTATAAAAATCAACATACAAAAATTAGTTGTGTTTCTATAAACTAACAATGAAATAGCAGAAAGAGAAATCAAGAATACAATCCACTTACAATTAAAACAAAATAAAATACCTAATAAATTTAACCAAAGAAGTGAAAGACTTGTACACTGAAAACTGTAAAACACTGTTGAAAGAAATCAAAGAAGACAAAGATATAGAAAGATAGTCTGTGTTCATGGATTGGAAGAATTAGCGTAAAGTGTCTATATTTCCTAAAGGAGTGTACAGATTCAATGCAATCCCTATCAAAGTCCCAATGACATTTTTCACTGAAAAAGAACAAAGAATCCTAAAATTTGTATGGAACAACAAAAGACCCCAAATAGCCAAAGGAATCCTGAGAAAAAAACAACAAAGCTGGAGGTATCACACTCCCTGATTTCAAAATATACTTGAAAACTACAGTAATCAAAACAGCATAGTACTGGCACAAAAACAGACACACAGATCAATGGAATAGAATTGAGAGTCCAGAAATAAACACACACATCTATGGACAGCTAATTTTCGACAGGGGAGCCAAGAACATACAATGGAGAAAAGTTCTCCATCTTTCCAATATTTCCTATGATTTTCCTCACTGACCGCTACCCGACCTCCAAATCAATGCCTTGCATTTCAGGTTTTATTTATGGCAACAATGTACTTCAGCGTGTCAATTTCTATGTTAGTGAAGGGAATCATAGCGCTTTTAACAGATAAAGAAAAATCTGCAGCTCAATAGAAATTCCTTGCTCATATAAATTCAAAATAGATAGGAACAGGGTAGTGACTCAATTCCATGAAGTATTCGGGCACCCCATAAGATAATAGAGTCTCTGTCATCTTCAGCACAAGGATTCCAAGATTTTCATAGGTATCTACACACAGCAGTATGTTGGGGGAAGAGAAAAAAAATCGCTAAGTAGGAGAATATTTAGTTTAGGCATGGAAATAGTGCAGAAGATATCTGTACACATACACTGAACAGAAATAAATCACATTGCCATGCCTAACTATGAGACATAGCCTGGCAAATGTGGTCGGTTTTGCTGCATTTGCGAATAACGGCTGGATTTGCTGAACATCCAGCCAGTCTCTGATGTTTTACTATCTCTGCTTCCACATTTGCCTTATTCTAAATCTATTCTTCACATCAGTTCTCATTCAAAATACAAGATCAAACTTCCGATCTCGTGATTTCTGAATATTTCTCCCAAGATCTATTATTTTTAACTTCCAACTGAGTTAGTTTCATCAAATAATAAAGCTTTTGATATATGAGGATATTGTCACATTTTTCTCCAAAATTAACCATTCTAATGGATTGTCTCTCAAGTCTGTGAATATAGTTTTTCCAGTCTCTTAGTACAATATAATTACCCTCTGTCATCGAGCTCTATTTTTTCCCAAAAAACATTAGGCTATTTTTAAAAATCTTAATACTTTTCTGTAAGATTAGAACTACATTGTATATTTTATTCCTCTCAATGACATTTTAACACTTGAATATAAAATGTGCTTAAGTGCACACAAAATACCTTTTTATCTAGGTACATATATTAAATATATTTTTAACATTTTTAACAACACAGAATAGAAGCCACAATACAGATTTCCCTAGTTTCTCAGCTACTGAAGAACCTGTACTGAATACAGAATCAATATATTTGTCATTTGTAATTCTATAATTGGAAGTTATAGCATTATTTACATGATTAACCCTTGGATTATTTGAATGAACAAACAAATGGCAGCCCAGGGGTACACGAGTTCAGATCCCGGGTGTGGACATACACACTGCTCATCAAGCCATGCTGTGGCAGCATCCCACACACAAAATAGAGGAAGATTGGCACAGATGTTAGCTCAGTGACAATCTTCCTCAAGTAAAAAGAGGAAGATTGGCAACAGATGTTAGCTCAGGGCCAATCTTCCTTGCACACAAGTGCAAAAAAAACAAATGTGGCTGCACAGGAAGCTTATCTAAGTCAGTGGCATGTTTATCCTGGGCTGGGGTGGAAAGTATAGCAAAGCAGTGTGTTCTATGCAGGGATGCCGTCCAGCCTAGATGTGCAATCTGGGCAGACACAGGTAGCTCCATCAGTCATGGAGCTACTAAATATTTTTCTGAATTACAAAACAGTGCTGCAGTTCTGTAGTGGAAATATACAAATATTTACTTGAATTGTCAAGAAGTAATGCATGTGACACCTAAACGTAATGTGGTATTCCGGATAGGATCCTGGAACAAAGAACATTAGGTAAAAACTAAGACAATCTGAATAAAATGCATACTTTAGTAAATAAGACTGCATGAATATTGGTTCATTAACTGTAACAGATGTACCATACTAATATAAGATGTTAGTAGAGGAAACTGAATGAGAGTAATATGGAAACTTTCTGTTATCTTCCCAATTTCAGCAAATTTAAAATTGTCCTAAAAAAATTAATAGACTTGTAAAAAAAAATTACACACACTTGACAAACACTTACCCATGAATCTAACCCTTAGCCAAATGTGGCACAGCAAAATTTTAAAACATTATAACCATGACTGATAACAATAGTTAGGAGGATCATCATCAATGTCATGATAGAAGTAAAACTAGTGCTAGGTCACACTTGAGAACGCAAATGAGAATAACGTATTCCCAACGCTGACTGGCCAATGGTATTTTCTACAGATTCTTCCAGAAAGAGAACTTGAATATCACCCTGATACTTCAGCATAAGAATTGTTTGCTGTTTCAAATAGAGTCCTGGGTGATAAAGACAAATCATATTTCAATATATGACGAAACTTCTTAACACTTTTTCCCAGCTTTAAGACTAACAGTTAGTTAAAACTATAGGCACCTGCATAAAAATGCTGAGGAAGCAATCCCATCAGCACTGTCTATCCTACTGCCTGCATAAGCTGATACAAAGATAGGGAGCAGATAGAGCAGGCGTGAGATGGCAGGGCAGGAACACAGTACAAATATGGATGTTCAATGTGAAGATGTTCTAGGAAAGAAAATTGCAAACTTTCACCATGGAATGCCTAGTTTCCTCATTTAACTAGTCCTTTACTAGTTCACCCCAAGTCTCAGCAATTTGCTTGTACTATAGCTGCTTAGGTAAAACAAGTCTATAAAACAATGCCTATCAGAGACCTTAGCTTTTAAGAAAATATTATAAGAAAATTAGACAGGCAGTGGTGATTTGGGGAACTATTCAGGTTTATAGATTTACTTTCTGGCATCAAGCTGTCTAGATGCGTCGTCTACAGCTCATTGGCCTATCCTCGAGTTCACCAGCAGTTTCTGCAACTAGTTCCCGTTTATGCCAAGGGCTTCCTACCTCAAGCTTGAATCTCTTTCTGAAGATGTCTCTGGTCCCGAGAGGCAGACTGTAATTTCAAGGGGGAATGTTAACACACTCTGGAGTCACCTTCAAAAATGAGAGAGAGGAGATGGAGGATAAATATTCCAGCAATACTGAGCCTCAACTGCCCATCGTAGTAACCTACTCAGTAACTAAAACTTTACTTGTTTTCTTCCTTTCCAGTTCATTTCTCTCTCATTTAGTGCTTCCCAGGATTACTGCCTAAATAAACTAATCGAACCATAATCCGTGCTTTGGGGTCTGTTCCTTATAGGACGTGAATTTAGATAAGTCTATATTCCTTAAAGGGGATAAGAAGTTTTAAACTTCTAAAAACCATTACAGTTATATGCTATAATTCTGAATATAAAGTAATTTTGTATAGGATTGACATGAGAATCATCTATCGGGAGAAAAAAGGAAACCAATGAAAAACTATGACGACATTGACAAAAATCACCTAAGACTATTAAAAGAAAATAATGAAACATTAAAACTGATTTTAAAGAGAGTATTTAAATTAGTCTATCATTAATATATACCAATTCTTCAAATTTATTCACTTATTGTTTTCTGTTTTTTTAAAACAATGAATTATTCAAAATATATGAAGACAAAAAAGAAGGCTTTAATAATAAGAATGTTCCAAGTTTTCACTATCTTTGAACAGAAGGAAAAATCCACAAAAATACATGAAATTCAAATATAATTGTGGTTATAGTCATATACCTATAGAAAAGCATATTTTATGGGAAAAAATGATAAATTGCTATTGGTCATATCTTATTTGAAGGATTATGTGAAAAAAATAGAAAACCTAAAAGTTGTATTAATAATCAATATCATAGCTGTCTCTCTTTACTTTTCTATTGTCAATGAAAACTTCCTCCAGAAAATGTTTTTATGTTTACCATCTATGGTTTGCAATTTATATATAGTTTTGGTGTGTTACATGTGGAAAATAGTCATAAGGAACTTACTTTATTGGAGGAAGACTGAAAGGTATGAAGTTAGGTTAGAAACAAAAGTAGTAATTTTCAGTAAAGCTGGACAAAATTTCTGGAAAATGATACATTTAGGAAGAGAAATATGCTGAAATTCATCAAATTTTGTATTGCTGTGTCCAAAGCAAAAAAAATAGCCCCAAACACAAAGTATGATGAAGCAGAGCTAAGGCACGGACTGAACCACCTGGAAGCTCTGACAACAGTCACTCCTCATATCAACAACAACACAGAAAATGGTTTCTAATTATCAGCTGAGCAGAGACTGGTTTATTAATACTTGTTTGAGGAAGATCTCATGAGGTGTTCATGGGAGAAATTATGACAAAGAAAAATGGTAACTTCTTATCTCATTGAATTTTGTGGTGATTCTATATAAATAATAAAATAATTTTGATCCTGTTTGCTTCACATGTGCTGACTGATGTAATTGATAAATTGAAGAGGTGGATAAGTCTGCTCATTCACTGCTGGTGGATAGATGCTAAATAACAGAAGCAGCAAGAGTTCTCATGGAAATGGAAAAAAGAAACATTTATGACATACGGTTAAAACTGCTGCATCTGATATTTTCTGTATTATTTTTCCCCTTTCCCATTTCTATTTCTTATACATTGGAATATTGTGGTTTCTGAGATATGAAGACTTAGCAATAGGACTGTAACTCATTTCCTCTTACTCACAGTGAATCCTAGAAAAAAAAGAACAACTCCAAATAAATCTTCTAGTAAGCATGCTAAAAAACAGACCTCCTCATAGACACACAAACGGGATTTATAGCATCAAGTGGAGAGCTCTTATCTATGACGTATTTTAGTGGAATAGATCTGCTCTGTCTAGGTTGCTTATTGTAACTAAACTTGGAATTTGGGGCTTTTGAGGAGTTGGAATTCTGCCTGGATAGAGAACGTGGTCAGTCATATATGCTGATTATATAATGAGGTATAAGAAAGATATTCTGGGGCCCGCCCCGTGGCTTAGCAGTTAAGTGCGCACGCTCCGATACTGGTGGCCTGGGTTCGGATCCCCGGCATGCACCAACGCACTGCTTCTCCGGCCATGCTGAGGCCGCGTCCCACATACAGCAACTAGAAGGATGTGCAACTATGACATACAACTATCTACTGGGGCTTTGGGGAAAAAAAGGAGGAGGATTGGCAATAGATGTTAGCTCAGAGCCGGTCTTCCTCAGCAAAAAGAGGAGGATTAGTGTGGAAGTTAGCTCAGTGCTGATCTTCCTCACAAAAAAAAAAAATGGCTTACACTGTACAGCAATGTCGGCACATACCTTATTTCAAGCCTGTGTCACATGTTAAGTCTGAAACCAGGACGCATCCTGACGCCATAGAGAGAGAAGCTTTAATGGGGAGCTGCACGTGAAGGTCTCAGATTTCCCCAAGTGAAACTTGGGGAACTTGCTTATATGATTAGTGAATTTCACACTAGTTACAATCATAAGCTCTATGATTCATCTGAGCCTGATTTGACAATTCAATCTGTTGTGTTATCATGTTCTAATTTTAGGAAATAATTTTCGTTTTGCTAGAGAAGAATGAGGCTCTTGGGATCTTATAATTCTTGGTCACAATAGACATCTTTTAATCATTTTGCTGATAGAAAGATCTTTGGGTGCTGGAAAATATCTAGATACTCTTCTAGGCAAAATTATAACATCATGGTATTTAAAATTAGGTAAGATAATAAACATGTAAAATAAAGCAGTGTTAGAGAGTCATGTGGGAGTAGGGAGTGCTGGCCAGGTCAAGGAAGGGCTCTCTGTAAAGTACATATTTGGCTAAAGTTCTGAATAAGCTGAAGAAATAAGCAGTGTATCTTTCTAAGCAACAGAATACTAGGCAGAGAGAAGAGAGAGTCCATCAACTGAGGTGGAAATGAGTTTGTTGTGTGTTTGAAAAATGAAAAGAATGCTAGCGTCTTAGACTGAATTTCCTTAGAAGCAAAATCTAAGATAAAGGCTTGTATTCAATAAGTTTAATTTTCGAAATGATCCTTTGGTCAAGAATGGAGGTAGGAAAGAGTGAAACAGAAAACTAATTTAAGGGTGTTATTGAGCTAATCACTGCTGTGGAAAAATGGGGTTCAATATTACTGGAGAGCCTCTCATAAGCCATGTAAAATGAATCTCAGAATTTTCCACAAAGGAACTCAGAAGAGGCAATTTAATCCACCAGCACTTATGTCATTGGTCTTCACTCCTATGTGTTAACTTATTCATATTTCTGGGTTTGCAAATTTTCAGAATGGCTAAGACTTTCTACATGGAAACAGAAGAGAAGCCTCTTAGGCAGAGAGTAAGATTTACATGTAGTAAATATTAGACATGTACTCTGGTTGAGCCTCGGTACAGATAGTCGTTGAAGCAACAGCAAGAGTGCAAAGCTGGGTTGGAAGATTGGGACAGGATGTAGGACACTCCACCCTTTTGCACTAATCAGCTTCAGTCCCTGTGTGTGTTAAGTCTGATACATTCCAAAGCCTTCAAGATAGTGGCTGGCTTCATTATATATGAAATCTTTAATGACCACAGTTGAGTGGAACAAGCTGATACAACTGGGTTCTGAGGTCATATTTAATATTCACTTCTCTCTTCCACCACCCATTTTAGAGTTCTCCTATTTGCCCAGCACTTCATCACGTCTAGATTTCCAGCACAGTGGAGCAGTTCTGCCCCTCCTAACCGAGGAGTCGGAATGTTCAGTTGTTAATGTTTAGTTATTACAATTGTCCGTTGACAATTATTACTGGTCATGAAACACTCAGGAATACCCTTGGGGATGCCTTGAGACCCTGACATACTCCTTCCTGAGCCATTGTGTAGGAACAATCTCAGTATCTTGTGAATACACTGTTAAGTCTCTTTCTTAATGGTGGGATTTTCCGGCTTTGATTTGGAAACTGGGTGATAGATCTCAATTTCTGCTATGCCAGCTGAATTAGACATATGCCCAGCAGCTCTCAATTTTTTGCTTTTGTTTTTTGTTATAGAAGTCAATGAACACTCTACTTAGCTTCCCATCTGTCTCAACATTAGAATATAATGATCTAATAGCCATGACTACAGATTTTTGTGGGTAAAGGTACCCTTTCTAATGTTGGTGCTTATTATGACAATTTCTCTCTGATTTATCCCTGATGATAAATATAAACTTCCTGGTCTCTTTAATTTCAGAATCCATCTCCAGTGGTACTAGGAAGACCATTCTCCATGGCAGCAGCTGCTAATGTCAACTTTGGTCTAGAGAAGGAAGCACCGATGAACTGTTCAGAGACATCGGTGTCTCCCTTAGTAATTTCTTATTGTTAGTGAAAAAAATATTCTGAGGTTTCCCACGGAACATACTTCAGTGGTAGATTGTTGATCTCACATATTGGATCTCTTCTCTATTGCTCATCTACCTGAGTCTTCTGACACTGTTCTGAATATTCTATTTCACTCACCATAGACCATCATTGTTTCCAAAATTTAAAAAGCAAATCTAAGCTCTGTCTCTGGGTGTCCCTGCAGAACATTAAACACCAAGTTGCATTAGAGTGCCCCCATGTCCATAACAAACTATATATTTTGTAGTCTTGGCCCAAATCCCAACTCCCAGATACACTCCAACACGTGGTCCCTAATATTTGCCAATGCTTGTTAGATATTTTAGTTATTTCAGTGTGTTTGTCTTTTTCTTCCTGGAGAAATTACCGTATTATCTTGCCTTTGCTCTGTTTTACCTGCCCCTACTTACAGATCAGGACGCAATGAGGGGATAGGGAGCCTAATATTGTACAATCCAAATATTATTTTGAAGGCACTCGAACCAGGTGAGGCATCTACTGGAACTCTTATGTGAGGAAAGGATTTAGTATAGGGGAGGGAGCTGCTTCTTCCAAAGAGGATATTTAAGGTAAATGTAGAAATGCAAAGTCCTCAGGCTTTTTTCACCTATCTGCTCACAGTCTGGGTCTCTAGGCCTTTTTTTTCTCTAAATATGGTCTCCTCTTTGGCACAGGAGACCCATAGAGACTGTTTATTCAATATCCTTTGTAGTTCAAGTACATTTATATTTAAATCCTGGGCCTGATTTTCATCAATGTCCTCCATGTTCTACCAGGAGTATTGATACCAGTCTAATTTAAACTTAACATTTGTACAGGCCCAGGAAAAAAATAATGACAACAAACGTCACCTAATTGCATGGCCCTTGATACTTTTGCTCAGATATTGATGAAGTGTGCTGTATTGTACAATCCAATGCTTCATGTTCTATCTGTACCAAATTCCAATCCACCTCTTATAAAAATATTTGTAATTATAATGCCATTACATGCCAAAAGTTATTATCATTCCACTTAACCCTGGCAGTGGGAATCTAATTAGGGTATTCTAAAATAATATCACTCACCGAAGCAAAAATTTACTGCTGTCACTAATTGTCTTAGGGAGACCCTGAAAGAAGAACTTGATAAAAAGTTTTGTATGCAGGTGGAACAGGAGTAAAGGGCTAGGAAAAGTGTAATGCTGACCCAGGGATGAAGAAGAGCCAACGCAAGGATGAGTAATTTTGTTCATCATCATAATGGGTAGTTGAGGCATAATCCCTCTAGGAACTTCTCAGAAGCTGCACAAAATATACTTCAGAATTGTCCAATAAAGGCTAAGAGAGAGGGATGTTTAATTATAAACACCAATCCCCACTGGTCAGAGGTTATAGCATGAGGTGTTAAAAACTAGCACATTTACGTGGACGCAGTGAATGACTGAGTGGGGCTCAGTGAATGACTGAGCCTCCTGTAGGCATCTGGGTGGTGGTGGAAGGGAAGTCCTAGGGTACAAAGGGAGAGATACGTAGTAAAGCTGAGACAAATAGCTGACAGATTATCCCTGCCTGCATCTAGTTACTAATGCAAGAGGGCTCCAATAGAGTGAATGTGGTTGGAACAGGCTAACCAAGCAGAGAAGTAGCAGGAAATGAGGTTAAAAGGGTCAGCATGGGTGAGATCTCATGATACTGTGGACTTTGGAACTTTTTTAAAGACATTATATTTCTAGAGCAGTTGTAGGTTAGAGGCAAAATTGAGAGTAAGGTAGAGATTTCCCGTATACCCTCTGCCCCCACACATCCATAACCTCCCCCATGATCAACATCCCCCACCAAAATGGTGTATTTGTTACAATTGATGAACATATACTGACATATCATAATGACCCAAAGTCCACAGTTTACATTATAGTTCACTGCTGGTGATGGTGTACATTCTATAAGTTTGGTCAAATATATAATGATATATATCCATGATTAGAGTGTCATTCATTGATTTTTGAATGTTGAACGAGCCTTACATCCCTGGGATGTGGGATGAATCTCACTTGGTGAGGTGCATAATTCTTTTTATACATTGTTGGATTTATCTGCTAATATTTTGAGGATTTTTACATATATGTATGTGAGAGATACTCATCTATAGTTTTTTCTTGTAATGTCTTTGTCAGATTTTGGCATTAGGTAATGCTGGATTCAGAATGAGATAGAAAGTATTTTCTCTGCTTCCATCCTCTGAAAGACATTGTATTGAATAAGTATAATATCTTCCATAAATATTTGATATAATAATTCACCAATGAAATCATCTGGGCCTGGTGCTTTCTGTTCTGGAAGGTTATTAATTACTGATTCAATTTCTTTGATATTGGCCTATTCATATAATTGATTTCTTCTTGTGTGAGTTTAGCAGATCGAGTCTTTCAAAAAATTGATCCATTTCATCTAAGTTATCAATTTGTGGGCATGGAGTTATTCATAGTACTCTTATTATCGTTTCTATGTCCTTGAGATCTGTCGTGATGTTCTCTTTCATTTCTTTCACTAGTAAATTGTGTCCTCTGTTTTTATCTTAGTTATCGTGGCTAAAGGCTTATCAATTTTTTTGGTCTTTTCAAAGAATCAGCTTTTGGTTTCCTTGATTTTCTCTATTGATTTCCTGTTTTCAACATCATGGATTTCTACTCTAATTTTTATTATTTCTTTTCTTTTGCCTATTTTTAATGTTCCATGTAGCTTGAGAAGAATGTATGAAGAATAAAGAGTGGAAATAAGGAGACCAACAGAAGGCTGCATAAGTAGTCCAGACAAGAGGATGGCTGGTGGTAACAGTGGAGCTAGTGAAGATTCACTTGATATGTTGTGAGTTTGGGAATTAGGCCCAACATGTGGTGTGGAGAGAAAGATCGTAAAGGTGACTCTGAGATTCCCCCCCTCTACCTCAACTGTGTGATTTTTGGAGTCATTTAAGGATTTATAGAAGATTGGCAGTCACATGGGAATGCTGAATTTGATTTTTTTTTTTTTTTTTTAAGATCTATGAAGGATGTTTATTTAGTTGACATCTAAGTGCAGATCTTAGGTGGCAAGCTATATTCAAAAGTAATGGCTTCAGGAGAAATGGTAGTTTGCTACATAAATTCAGGAGGAATCCATAAATAGATCTTACTTGAAGCTATGCGAATTTGAGATCACTTGGAAGGCAGTGAGTGTAGGGAGTAAAAAGAAGTTCTGAGAATAGATTCTTGAAGAATTCTAATGTTTATGGATGGGAAACAAATTCTAATATTTAGATATTGAAAAGAATGATAAGAGAAGGAGTAGTCACCAAATTCAATGGAAAACCAAGAGACTTCCATGACTCAGAAATTAAGTGAAGAAAGTGTTTAATGAGGGAGGCACCCATCAACTTATTTAAATATTGTTGAAAGGCATCAAATTTACTGTAGAATTTTTTTTTTTATTTTGTGAAGATCGGCCCTGAGCTAACATCTGCCAATCCTCCTCTTTTTCCTGAGGAAGACTGACCCTGGGCTAACATCCATGCACATCTTTTCCTCTACTTTATATGGGACACCGCCACAGCATAGCACGACAAGCGGTGCGTTGGTGCACGCCTGGGATCCAAACCGGCAAACCCCGGGCTTTCGCAGCAGAGCATGCGCACTTAACCGCTTGTGCCACCGGGCCAGGCCCTATAGAAATTTTTTAAATGGCAAGATTGACAAGAACAGTTTCACTGGTTTGGCTCTGATGAATGTTTAATTGCAGAGATCAAGAGAGAATGGTTAGTGGAAATGGTGAATATATGTGTGTGTTTCTTAGAGACAGAGACAAACATATTCCTTAAAATTTTCCTTTAATTAGAGACAATTAATGCAGCATTCACATTATTTTAGACCTGATTAATTTACCATCAAGTTATATAGTTATAGAAATGATCCAATAAAGAATTTAAATATATCATGGCAGGAGGGATAGGAGATAACTACCAAAAGAAAGATATGTATTAGGCATGATAGTATGGGATCCGGTATATAAACAGAGGAAGTGACTTTAGATGTAAGTAAGGGCAATGCATCTATTGTAACAGAAGAGAAAGAGTGAATGTGTATACAGATCCCAATGGATTGGTACACTTGGTGATAGTAAGATCAGGAATTCACTGCCAATTGTTTCTATGTTCTCAGTAAGATGATGTTAGCTTAGAGTGAGAGGGAGAGTGAAGAGATGTGGGGAGTTCTCTCACTGAGTGGCTAAGTGAATTGATCAGGAAATGTAATAGTCTTGTCAAGCAATTCTGAGGGTACAAATGAAGTTTGTGTTCATTTGTGTTCATAAATTTAAATTGAGATAAGCCCATATGATTGTGTGCACGTGTGTGTGTGCTTTAGTCCCATTCAAATGCACCAGGGTAATTACTAGTCTATAGAAAAATAGATTTATCTAGGTTTGGGGTTCACTCAGGTGAAAGATATAAGGTTGTGGTTATCTGAGAGATGTAATTATATTAATATACCACAGAATCTAAGCTGGATAATAAGGGGAGGATGAACAGTAGAAAAAGTGATAGTTAGTGGACTGAAGTTCAAGATAAGACCAATTATTTTTTAAGTGAATGAATTGAAGGGAATAAGTTGGAAATATAGAAACTATAATTCATAGCAGAGGATTATGAATCTAAATTTTTGAAGGATCGTGATAATTGGCAACGATAAATATTAAAGGAGGAGAACACTAGAGTATGGGATATAGAAGATTATTACTGATGAAAAGATCAAAAGATTGGAAGGCCAGAGAGTAGAATATATGGCATATATGTGAAAGAGACCTGATGTATTGCATTTCCTACCTTCTTTGAGGCTATTTAGTCTCACAGGAAAAAAAAATGTATTCATATTAATGCAAACAAGAGGAGGTGCTACCTTCTTTTATTTAACCTTCTATGATAGATTGCAAATGTGACCACAAATCCTTTCACTCTTATCAAGTGGAGTCTATTTCTCCAGTGATTAAATCTGTGATGGTTATGTAAGTTTCTTTGGCCAATGGGACATTAGTGAACAGGATATAAGCAGAGACTTGGCAAGTGTTTGAGCTTTGAGGTTTACCTTATCTTGCAGTGTTTTTAACCTTTCAACTACCATGTGAAGAAGCCCAGATTATCCTCCTGGATAACAAGAGACACATGACCCAGTCCACTCCAATATGCCAACAGCCTGCCAAGTACCAGTCACGTGAGCTGGTCCACCACAGACCATCCATCTCTTAGGTAACCTGCTAGCTGCCTGCTGATGCATAAGCTAGCCTAGCAGAGAACAGCTGGGCGGGCCCAGTCAGGAAACGCGTCCCTGCCAACCCACAGAATTAGGAGCCAAATATGTGATTATTGATTTAAGCCACTGACATTTGGGGGATATAAAGCAATAGATAATTAATAGAGATATTGTACTTATAAGTGTCATTGGTCTTGGGAATGAGAGGTAGTGATGACTGGAAAAAGCAGTGAACAGTTAAGTGAGGCTAGAAAAATGTGAATAATCTGTTCATGAAAGCTAGAAAAATCAATGAGGAAATAGTACCTCAAGCTGGAAAAAGGGTGACACATACTTTGCCATAGAACAGCTGGCAAAGCTACATCTGCTCTAATTTGGAAGGTTGAAGTACGTGTCTAACGTACATGTCTAGCATATCCTTGCATATGTTGTGTCTATGGGGGAAAGCGTGCAAGTAACTTGTCTCTTTAGCTCAAAAATACGTCCAAGATCGCCTTTTAGACACGATTTTAGATCACAAGATTTTAGACTTCAACCCTAGGGCAGAATTGTACGAGATATTTTGAGTTCCTCAGATAAGAGTGAGCATATCTTCCACGTGCGAGAAACGTGAATAAATTGCAACCAGAGGACGGCTGTAATTGATTACCAAATGCCCACAGATGCCTTTCTTTCTATGAATAGAATGAATAGGTGGGACATAGTGCTCCATCTCTTGAACCTGGAATGGCCACGTAACTTTCTTTGACCAGCCAACTTTACTAATAAATGTGACACAAGCAAAGGCTTAACAAGGGCTTGTACAAGGCGATAGCTTCTCTCGCAGCTTTTGTAACCATGCAATCACTATTTGAAGAAATCCAGGCTAGGTTGCTGGATTACAAACGAAACAAACTCAGGTGCCTCTATTACCCCATACAACAGCCTGCAAAATTCATACATGTACATGAGGAGACCCTTGATCATCCAGACACAAGCTGACTCACCAGTTGACAACAGCCGTGTTAGCAAGGCCAGCAGTTACCAGCTGAGCTCTCCCAGACCAGAAGAACCAGCCAGCAGACTCACAACTGTGAGCTGACTAAACGGTTAATGTTTAAACCACTAAGTTTTGCGATGCTTCCGTTAGCAATAAGAGATAAAACACCTTTTATCTCTAGGAATCACTCTGCTGACAGTAGGCTTTGAGACCACCACTGTATTTAATCCATCTATAATCATATCAGAACCCTCTCATAATGTGGTAATGGTATCAATGTCATTTTAATTTACCATGATCTTGTACATTAAAAAAACTAAACATGAAACATTATATAAATGTGAAGTTAAGCTTGTGAGAAACATAAAAGAACCAAATCCATTCCAGCCCTTTTTTGTTATAAAAGTTATGTTTTGGTTGAAGCTGTTTTAAGTAGGTATAAGCTTCTAAGATCCGATTACACACATAATAATTATGGTTTTATCTGTAGGTTTCCTTCTTACTACATTCTCAGTCTACTTTCATAGTAAAGATAAACCTTATCCAAGAAAATAATCAATACATTAAGGATTTGTGGCATCATTATGTATCATAATTAAGAAAGGCTTAAAACCATTTGAAATGATTTAAATCATTATATTTATGTATATAACTTTATCAGTACGTACAAGAAAGAGACAATGTGTTTGTTCATGTTGTTTTCTTAGGTAGATATTTTACATCTACATCCCCAAATGGTATGGGGAATAGTCCAGATATATGTTGCTTCATCATCCAAAGGATTAAAAAATCTATTTACCAGATCCACTAGAATTTACTGATTTAAATACCTAACAATTAGACTTTGAACAGCCAGGGAGAATATATTTCTTCTCCTTTTCCAGCACTATTCACAGGACATGTTATCAATTTTCTGTCACACTCTCTCCCTGGAGGAACTAGCATTATTTTGATTTTATATTGAAAATAAAAAAGGCATACTGGAAAATAAAAATGGATTTTGACTTTTTTTTCCTCTCCAGAAGAACTCAAATATTAGCAACACTAAATCGTATCAGAGCATTTCCCTGTAGAAGGCTAAAGCCTGCAATTGGTCCAGAATCTGCAAACTCTACAGCTGTAGGAAAATAAAAGACTACTAAATATTCCTTTGCTAAACCACGCATGCATTCACATGTATATCTCCCTGGATTTTAACTGACTGCAGTATAAATAAGAGATCTATAAGAGAAGTTGTTAAAAGTAAGAAACTCTTCTACTATCCTTTAAATTCCACTAAAACTATTCAACCGATTTTATTTGCTTATAGTGTTAATAAATTAGACCCCATGCTCTAGAAACCTGGCTCAAAGTGAAAACTGAGGAAAAAAAAACTGGTCATACCTTCTACCTTCTGTATATGCACTCATCCTGCACACTCTATTCTGAACTATGAAGACAAATTTGATTTTCATAACTGGCCAAGTAAAGAGTACAGTAGTCTCAGGGCCGGCCCCATGGCTTAGCAGTTAAGTGCCTGCGCTCCGCTACTGACGGCCCGGGTTCGGATCCCGGGCGCACACCGACGCACCGCTTCTCCCGCCATGCTGAGGCTGGGTCCCACATACAGCACTAGAAAAATGTGCAACTATGACATACAACTATCTAATGGGGCTTTGGGGGGGAAAAAAAAGGAGGAGGATTGGCAATAGATGTTAGCTCAGAGCCGGTCTTCCTCACAAAAAAAAAAAAGGGAAAAAAAATAATAAAGAGTACAGTAGTCTCCCCTTATCCACTGTTTCGCTTTCCACCCTTTCAGTTACCCGTGGTCAGCTGTGGTCTGGAAGCAGATGATTCTCCTTCTGACATATCATCAAAAGGTCGATAGCAACTTAACGCGACATAACAATGCCTACGTCATTTACCTCACTTCATTTCATCACGTAGGCATTTTATCATCTCATATCACCACGAGAAGTGTGAGTACAGTATGATAAGGTTTATCTCGCTTTGAGAGAGAGAGACCACATTCATATAACTTTTATTACAGTATATTGTTATAATTGTTCTATAAACAGTTATTATTGTTAATTTCTCACTGTGCCTATATATAAATAAAACTTTATCATAGGCATGTATGGAGAGGAAAAAACATAGTATATCTAGAGTTTGGTACTATTCATGGTTTCAGGCATCCACTGGGGTTCTTGGAATGTTTCCCCTGCAGATAAGGGGAAACTGCTGTACAAGGAAACTCTAATAGTGGAAGATTGTGATGAGTTTGATATTGATCAAAGAGTGTACCTATTGAATAGGCAAAGGGCACCACATTAATGTTGGCTAGCGGAAATAAAAGTTGAATTAGGAAGTTAAGTAGAAAGAGCTAGAGTAATCCAGACCTTGCCAAGGAAAGGAGACCCAACAAGAAACCTAGTATAAATTTGGAATAATTTATTCTTTTAATCACAGGAATCAATGGAACCTTATTATTCTGACTAGTCAGAGATGAGCACTGTGGTCAAAGTTGTAACTGTACACGTTCTTCTTCCAGTTTCCTGGTGTTAGGAACTTCAAATCACAGCGTTAATGTGAATGCATGTGAAATTACACATGAATTAATATGAGAAACTCAAATGACTCAGCCATCAGCACCTTGGAAGCAGGTGTGTGGAAGATTTCTGCAGTTTGCCATACAGAACAAGAATGCAACCTGGAAGGGATGGATATGACTCAGATACAAAGCAGGTGACTTAGTCTGAGTATGCAAGAGAGATTTTCTGAGCACAGCCGACCTTTCTTATCTCCAGCAAATTTAAATCAATATTAAGTAAAGTTAACTAATGCTAATGTACTCTATGTCTAGCATATGCCATTGAAATCTACTTCCAAATCTCTTGTGGATGGGCTCCAGAAAGTAGGACTGTGAAAGGAGAGATGCCCACACTTCGGATGTTTTTTCTAAGGATTCATTGAATTGGAGAGTCGATTGCTGGGTTTGTTCTCTACCTTTGCCATCATCCCAGAGGATGCTTCTAAGTGGGAAGGCCAGTAGAAACAAGCTGTCTGGTTTCTACAAAGTGATCTTTAATCCTAATTCAATTCCAATAATTATGACTTTATAATCCAATCATAAAATGTATTTTGAAAATTGAGTCCACTGTAATATCCAAGATAATTTGTTAGAACAAGAAAGTAGTATTCACCCATGGGTTATCATGATATTTTAAATTCTAGAGCAATTATAAACATTGTGGCACTGACACACACACAAAGAAATATGTAGATGAATGGGTTAGCAAAGAGGATCCAGAAATAAGATGATGCTGATAAAACAATTTGGCATAACATAAAAGAGGTTTTAAGATTAGGTTGAAGATGTAATACACAGAAACTGGAGAATAATGTCATATGTGGAAAACAAAATATAATTAGTACTTGCATCAAACAAAAAAATCATACATAATTAAAGGCTACAAAAAATCACACACACACATGCAAACTATTAGAAGAGAATTTGCTTCCCACAAGGGTTTAGAAGGATGAAAAGAATTCTCACCTATCTTAGTAGTAATAAATCTCCAGACTTATCCTAATAGACATAAACATATTTTTCTTCAAGGCCATTGAAGAGCTGCGGTCATCACAAACAAAGCTTTAAGAAATAAAACCTAATCTCTAGAATAAATTGCCCTTCCTAGGTGAGTAAAGTATACTGATGCTTACATGCCCCTTACTGGTTGCTGAGGTTCCAAGTCCTCGAAGTCGAAGAGATAGAAGAGGAAGTCTGCCAAACATGAAGTCTTTTGGAACAAAGAGAAATGAATGAACATTTGGCAAACAATGACCCGGTAGATGACATTTGATATCAGAGGAGTCCAAAATACAGACAGAGACACATTTGCTTCTATGAGATCAGTTTACATGATCATTTATTAACAATTATAAGAAAATACAACATTCTTCTGAGCCCTATACTTCAGTGATTCACACGAATATAATTGTATGTCTGTCAGATTTTACAGTAGTGAGACATTTCATGGTAGTATTCTCAGAAAACACAGTAACAAATCTCCAACCATAATTGTAAATATCGTGATTGTAAATATAAACCAAATATGTAGTTTTCGGTGCTTTGATTATTTTCATCTTGTTACTGCACATATAAAGTTATGTCCTCCCACTTCGCTGAAACTGCCTCATATGTATGATCCAAAGAGATGGGTCTGAGTACAAACTACAGATGGAAAAGTAGTTGTCCCCTCCCCAGAGCACTCTAATGTTTCTGTGCCAACTTATATATACTATTTATTGGGTAAAAACCAGAATATACAATGAGAGGTAGATTTTCTTATGGGGGAAATGAGAAGCACATAGTTTTATATTTCATCTAGGTTAGAGAGAAAATTATGAATCTTCTTGAAGAATAATCTTCTAACAATTATATCAGAAAACTCAGCAGTATGTGTGTTTATTGGGAATGATATGGGCACGTACCACTTTCTTTTTCCTATAAAAGTTAGGGCACATATGATAGGCTAAGCTGCTAATAAAGAGCCTCCAACATACACTTCTAGCTTCTTTAAGCCACTGTATCTTTCCATCATTCAGTATCACAGAGGTGAGCACTCTAAGGTTAGGTCCTACCATCCTCAATTCTTATTATCCAAGGTGAAAGGAGGTGAAACATAGCCCAGGTAAACCTCTTTCTAGAATCAACACAGAAGCCTCTCCCATCACTTCCAATCATATAATAATGGCCAGAATTTATTGGTATGGCTGCCCAAAAGTATTTAAGAGACTGAAATGTATTTTCTAGTAGTGTAGCCTCATTCTCATCAGAATTCTGGGTTGGAGGTGTTCTTTTACTAAAATAAGAATGGATACTGAAGGACAGTTAGCAATCTCTGATGCAATTAATTTTATGTATTTCTACGTCCCCCCCCCACCCCCCGCCCTGAGTAGTAATAATGGGTACTACTTGTGCTTTTATTCTTTTGTCCTTTTATTCTTAGGACAGTTTATATAAAGTCCTCAATTATCATCAAGAGAATTGCCAACCCTTGTCAGCAATTAGCTAAATAAATTTGATTACTTCAAATTTCTTCTTCAATAGCATTATAAAAAAATCTCAGTTATAAAATATCTTCCCTAAACTCATAAAATGTCAGGGTGTCTGATCATACACTGTCTGACCACGTTCCAAACCCCTTGATCATTGAGCATCTGTAACATAAGCATAACTGAGTAGAACAAATTACATAAGAAAAAATTTCTCTTAAAAGAAAGTTTTTAGTGCAAAACTAGACTTTACATTGTATTAGTATTATTTTGGAAATTATCAGGAATCAGATTAAGTCTAATCTAAATGAGCTATTCTGACTTAGTATGGGTCAGAAACATTAGACACTGTAATAGAAGACAGACCAAATTATTTTCATCATGTTGAATAAATTTGATGGTGACATGATTTATTAAAGATAGCCATTTGGGAGTTACAGCCTTCTAAATGTGGCATATATATGTATGTGGCTGTGTGTCTATGACTTTATTCAAATATATAAAACGAATTAGTGAATTACCTTTTTTTATAAGAGACTTACAAGTGAATATTTATATAACATTTGGGTGAAACAATATTTTACTAAGAAAACTAGATAATTCTATTTCTGGTTATAACTTTAGTTTATCAATGACACATTTCCTTGCAAACCCAGGATTAATTTAAACCAATATATTTCTCTGTAAACAGAAAAGGAATTGTGAAACAGTGTCACCTTGTGATGATAAGGGTATGACTACATAGAACTATGTGGACAACATGCAACTCAACTAACCTTTGTGCAATTTAATGACCCCAAATAAAGTATCCTTTCATATCCTTTGTCTCAATTTAAATACCAATTTTCACACAATATGTAAAATCTTCACTGATTATATTTTTAAATATAATTCAGTCTTATTATTCAGCTTTTAAAAAGGAGATCCTGACATTTGCAACAACATGGATGAACCTGGAGGACATAATGCTAAGTGAAATAAGCCAGACACAGAAAGAAAAATACTGCATGATCTCACTCTCATATGGATTGTGAAAAAGTCAATTACACTGAAACAGAGTAGAACAGTGGTTACCAAGGGCAGGAGGTTGGGGAAATGGAGAGATGTTGGTCCAAGGGTACCAAGTTGCAGTTATGCAGGATGAATAGGTTCAGAGATCTGATGTATATAACATGATGACTATAGTTAACAATAGTGTATCGTATGTGGGAAATTTGCTAAGAGAGTAGATCTCAGGTGCTCTCATCACACACACAAAAATATGGTAACTATGTGAGGAGATGAATATGCTAATTAGATTGACTACAGTAATAATTTCACTTTGCACAAGACATCATGTGTACAGCTTAAGTATGTTCAATTTTTATTTAACAAATTAATGATTTCTCCTTAAAAAAGAATTATTCAACTGATTTAAAAATTTGAAAGTCAAGTCTTTGATTCCTTTATACTTTATTTATTTATTTATTTTTGGTGAGGAAGATTAGTTCTGAGCTAACATCCAATGCCAATCGTCCTCTTTTTTCTGAGAAAGATTGGCCCTGGGCTAACGTCTGTGCCCATCTCCGTCTACTTTATATGTAATACCACCACAGCTTGGCTTGACAAGTGGTGCATTGGTCCACGCCTGGGATCCGAATCTGCAAACCCCAGGCCCACAAAGCAGAGTCAATTACAAATTTAACTGCTACACCCCTGGGCCAGCCCCTGTATTTTACAAATAGTAAGGTATATATAATAAATATATTGATCTGGATATATTATTTTTATTTCCTATTAACTTACTACAGATTCCCTCCCTTTTAATTGTTTTCCCATGGATGCCTTCTGATACACTGATAAAAAATTATATCAACTACCAAAAAAACCAACAATCCCACCACCCATGTTGCTTATAAACCTTTATCCTCTCCTTGATTTTTATTCTCTATTGCCTTTATCACTTGTTCACTTGTAACTCACAATAATGTAAGATCAATTAAGTCAGAGTTTTGATCTGTGTTTTTAATCCAAGTGCTGGAAATGTAGTGTATATTCAACTATTTGAGGCAATGGATAAATGAGCTTGAAAGAAATATCCAAAGTAAACTCAGAACTCTCATTACTAAAGACGTCTACATGAATACAGTTCTTTATGGAGTAATTATAAAATATTGGTGATTGAAGTACTTTACCAACAACAAAAAAAACCACATGGTAACTAGTTTAACTGTGTGGTTTGAAAAGAAACAGGTGGTCAGACATCAGCAATAAAATCTTGATTGTTTTTTAAGAGAAAGAAAACTTATATCTTAATTTTATAATAATGTCATAAAAATGTTCATTACAATACTAATAGGTCTGTGACAGCTTTGATAACTTGACATATTCTATGACTCTGGGTAAGAGGGCAACAAGCATCTCTCAACAACAATATCTTGGTCAGGATGAGAATTACAAACAACTTCCTCTGCAGAAATAAAATACAAGGCTAAGATGAAATTGGAAATATTGAAGGTGAAAAAAACTGACATTGTTCAATATAATGTAAATTTTATCTACTCTAACACATATATAAAAACATATCCTTTATCATTATTCACTGTGAGCAAGAACATTAAATTCATTCAGGAATACGTGACAAACTCCTGGTTTGAAGAAGTCTGTTCTTTTTTTCTCATTTTATTGAGGTGCATCCAGAGCAATGAAGGTCCAGAAGGAGAATCATCTAGCTAAGGCTTAGAAGAGACAATGCACAGTACTTACTATAACCCAAAGCAGAGCAAGGATATCACAGGACTATGATCTAAGTTTTCCTCCATAAGGAAAGGATACCCACAGGCAGTTATGTTCTTTTTACTAGAAGGTAAAACAAAACTCCTAGGTTTTTGAAGGTCTTAAATGTTAAGGGTGAAGAGAAGGTTAAGGGTGAATGGTCTTTCTTTACTTGCTGACAACTGCCTTGTAAGTTTTCCCTTTTCCCAGTGACTCCCATTCCTACACCCATGCCTTGTGTGACAGAGTGAAATTCATCCTGAACCCTGTTGAATAAAGGTTGTAATCCCAAAGGGAAATTCCAACAAGAACAAATAAGCTTTAGTTTAGCAACTCAAGAACACTAGACTATAAACAACAAACTTAAAGCTCATATTAAATATGATTCCAATTGAGGTAAAGATTAAGGAAGAGACAGAAAAAACTTAAACAAAATGAAACCATATAAGAAAAAAGAAAAAAACTATTTTAAAGAATTTGGAAATAACATACTACAGATTAGATTAAAAAAAAAAAGTCAATGGATATTATGAGCATAATATTGGATCTAGCCAAAAAGTTTATTCTTGAACCAGAGTTATATACCTCAGGGACTTATCCAGAAGTACGGATAAATAAATAACATAAAAAGAGTACTTTTGCTTTTGGGTAAGAAGAAACAGTATGGAGCAGAACAGCATCCTTGTTGAAATTAAATAGAAAAAGTACGTAATTTTCAAAAACGTTTGTTTAAATATATAAGGGACCCCCAGAAGTAATTGGGGCTAGAGGCTAAAATTACACAGGAGACTACCAAAGAGGAAGCAAAGATTGAAACTTCCAGGAGAAACATAACCTTACCCTGAACTTATCTCTTTCTTTTAAATAAACGATATGCTAAATTCAAAAAACAATATACTGAATCCAAGACAAAAACTTAACGACCGAAAACCAAGAGGAAAACAAGACTATAAAAACAAATAAGCAATCCAAATAGTGTACTAAGTGCACACACATCCACACACACGTAACTTGAAAAATAAGTATAACTGACGTGTGAAATAAAATCAAGAAGTCATTCTCAATAGGGGATGATTTCCCCCACATCCCTGGAGATCTTTGATAATTTTTGGATATTTTTGACTGTCATAATTGGGGAGGGGAGTTCTATTGTCATCTAGTGAGTGGAAGTTATGGATCCTGTTAAATATCCTGCAGTGCATAGGAGAGCCCCCCAAACAAAGGATCATCTATCCTAAAATATTAGTCCTGACAAACCCTGGAATAAAGGTAATAGGGAAAAAGGAGGACAGATTAAGATTTTCATGATATTATAATAAAACGAGGCACATAGAAGTTCTAAAATTGAAAATAAAAGAGCTGAAATCAAGAATTTGATAGCCAAGTTCTGTCCCTGATGAGACAGGAGAAAATGACTGAACTGAAAAAGAGGCTATTAAAATATTCAAATGAGGCAGAGAGACATTTAAATTTTGATATAAATTTAGGATCACTTCGTCAACTTTTATTTTAAAAAATCTATAGAAAATTTTGGGAGCATTACTTTGAATCCATACAGAAAATTTGGGAGAATTTTAACAATATCAAATTATCTCATCCATAAGCATCGTATACCATTTCCTTTCATAAAGTACTCTAATTTTTCTCAGCAATATTTTCTATTTTTCAATTTAGAAGTCTTACATTAGGTTTGTTCTTGAAATTTTGTTTTTTAATGCTATTCTAAAAACATTTGTTAAATTTTCCAATTGTTTGCTGCTAATATATGGAAATGTGGTAGGTTTTATATTGATCTTTTATTTTGCAAACTTTGTAAGTTTACTTACTAAATTTAACCATTTTTGTAGATTTCTTAGAATTTTGTTCATAAATCACATAATCTATATATAAAGAGTTTTATTTCTTCCACTCCAATCTTTATGGCTTGTTTATTATACCTTGCCTTTGTGAGCTGTCAAGCACTTCTTTGGAAACAAAGTATCAGATTATGTTATTCCTTTGTAAAGAGAGGCAAGATGTATCATTGAAGCCACATATGGAGGTATCTGTACGTGAAGGTTTTTAGTGAACGATATCTTTTTAATCCGTTTAAGACAATACCTAAATCAGTTTGGTTATGTTGTGTTTAAGGAATGGGTCTATTATTTCCTCTAAATTGTCAAATTTATTGGACTAAATATTTTACGTAATTTTATATTAACATTTTAATGTCTATAGAATCTTTATTGATTTATTTTTTACTCTTAAAATTGATGTTTATCTTGATTAGTTTTGCTAGGTGAATATAGTTGTTAATTTTTTCCTCCTCATATGATTCTCAGTCTGTTCATACTTTATTTTGAGTTCATGAATATATTAAAATAATTGCTTTAAAATTTGTCTACTAACTACAACCTCTTGGTCATCCTGTGTTTGGTTCCTATTAAACAGTTTTATTCTTGCCAATGGGTCATATATTTTTTGTATGCTTAGTAATTTTTGATTGTGTACTAAACATTGTTTATAATATGCTGTAGATTGTCTGATTCTGTTATCTTCCTTTTATTCTAGCAGGTAATTAACTAAACTAGATTCAAATATCAAACTGTCCCTTGAAGCTGGCAACAGTAAAAACTGCTCAAGAAGTGAGAGATAGGACGCAGAAAGCTGAAGTGATGCAAGGAAGGAATGATTAGCCAAGAAATACAATAAGCCTAGAAGAGCTGAGAAATACAAGGAAACAATTCTTCCTTTAAGCCTCTAGAAAGAATGTAGCCCTACTAACATCTTGACTTTAGACTTCTGACTTTCAGAACTGCTAAGAATTTAATTTTCGAGGGGAGTTTGGAAGATGGCAGCATAGGAGGATCTTGAACTCGCCTCCTCCCGTGGACACAACAAAACTACAGCTACCTGTAGAACAATTTCCTCAGAGATCTGGAAACTGGATAAAAAGAGCCTCTGAAACAAGGGACAACACTGAGAGAGGTGGAAGAGGCAGAGACACAGTCCTGTTGAGGAAAAAAACCACACCCTAGCCATGGCACTTCATGGCCGGGAGTGATCTCAAAGGTACAGAGCTTTTTCTGGAGGAGTGGGGGATATAAGCTCTACATTAGGCACTCCAGCCCTTAGATCCAGCACAAGAGAGAGAAGATTCCATGATACGTGGCTTTGCTGGCTTTGAAAACCAACAGGGAATATGCCCAGGAAAACTATAAAACTTCAGGGAAAGAAAAACCTGCTCTTAAAGGGCCCATGCACAGACTCATTTGATCTGGAAACCAACACAAAAACACCAGATAGAAAAGCGCATAGTCCATTGGTAAAACAGACTTAATTACTAAGCTCAAAATGCACCCTGGAGAGGCAGGAGGCAGCTGGGCCCACCCCTCAGTGACACAGACACTGGTGGCAGCCATTATTGTGACCTAGTTTGGTTGTGCTGGCACAGAGGCTGTCAGGCACTATTAGAATCCTCTGTCTGGTCTGTTAGTGCAGGGATCTGCCCCACTCACTAGAGCACCCAAGGCATTCTAGCACAGCCACCAGCAGGCAGCACATCCCAGGGACCAGCACTGCCCACTAGCAAGCCTGCAGAGGACTTATGGGCCTGTGGTGAACTTCTGCTTCTGGCCATCACAACCACCCACACAGGGGGTCTGCCCCATCTTCGAGTGCCTGAAAGGGCTTGGCACTGCCACACCTGGGGCCTGCCCCTCCTGCCAGCGCAGCATAGACAGTTCTTGCTAGAGGCCTGCCCCACTCAAACATAAGCTGACAACAATTGCACGTCATGCAGCTACTCTCACCTGAAACCTGCCCCACTCACCAACATAGAGGCAGCCGAGTAGCACACAGAGTCCCACAGAGGCCTGCAGTAACCAGCCACACTGAGCGCTCAACTCACTTACCAGCAAAACTACAGTAATTGTGTGCTACACACCTCACAGCCAGCCATACTGGGGATTGCTTCATCCAATAAAGTGCCTGTAGCATCTGCATGTGGCCAAGCTTCACAATCAACAGGCCCAGGGGCCAGCCTAGCCTACCTGGGCACCTGCCGTAATAGCAACCCCACCAAAACAGAATGGAACATGCAGCCCACACAGGGGAAACTCGTGGAGAATTTGGCAAGGTGATGAGAGAGAAGTACGTCGCAGGGCCCCATAAGGCATCTCTTGCGTAAGGTCACATTTCCAAGTTTGGGAGATGTAGCTGATTTACCTAATACATAGAATGTGTTGAAACTATTCCTCTAAGAACAAAGAACAAGGATGCCCACTCTTGCCATTCTTATTCAACATAGTATTGGAATTAGGCAAAAAATAAAAGTAAAAATGGTATTCAAAATAGAAAAGAAGAAGTAAAACTGTCGCTATTTGCAGATGATATGATTTTATGTATAGAAAGCCCTAAAGAATCCACCAAAAAACTATTAGAAATAATAAAGGAATACAGTAAAGTTTCAGAGTACAAAATCAACATACAAAAATCAGTTCTATTTCTATACAATAACAACGAAATGGCAGAAAGAGAAATCCAGGATACAATCCCATTTACACTCACAAGAAGAAGAATAAAATACCTAGGAATAAATTTAACCAAAGAGGTGAAGACCTGTACACTGAAAACTGTAAAACATTGAAGGAAATCAAAGAAGACACAAAGAAATGGAAAGATATTCCATGCTCATGGATTGGAAGAATTAATGTCTTTAAAATGACCATACTTCCTAAAGCAATCTATAGATTCAATGCAATCCCTATCAAAGTCTCAATGACATTTTTCATAGAAATAGAACAAAGAATCCTAAAATTTATGTGGAACAACAAAAGACCCCAAATACCCAAAGCACCCCTGAGAAAAAAGAACAAAGCTTTAGGTATCACACTCCCTGATTTCAAAATGTAAGACAAAACTATAGTAATCAAAACAGCATGGTACTGGCACAAAAGTAGAGACAAAGATCAATGAAACATAATTGAGAAACTATAACTAAGCCTATACATCTATGGACAGCTAATTTTCAATAAAGAAGCCAAAGACATGCAAAAGAATGAAAGTAGACCATTATTTTACACCATACACAAAAATTTACTCAAAATAGATTAAAGACTTGAATGTAAGACCTGAAAACATAAAACTCCTAGACAATATCATAGGCAGTAAGCTCTTCAACATTGGTCTTAGCAGTATCTTTTTGAATATCATGTCTCCCCAGGCAAGGGAAACAAAAGAAAAAATAAACAAATAGGACCACATCAAACTAAAAGCTTCTGCACAGCAAAGGCAACCATCAACAAAACAAAAAGACAACCTAATAATTGGGAGAAGATATTTGCAAACCATATATCCGATAAGAGGTTAACACTCAAAATATACAAAGAACTCATACAACTCAACAGAAGAACAAACAACCCAATTAAAAAATGGGCAGAGGATGTGAACATTTTTCCAAAGAAGATGGCCAGCAGGCACAGGAAAAGATGTTCAGCATCACTAATTACTAGGGAAAGGCAAATCAAGACCACAATGAAATATCACCTCATGCCTGTCCGAATGGCTATTATAAAAAAGATAATAACAAGTGTTGGAAAGGATGTGGAGAAACAAGTACCCTCATTCAGTGCTGGTGGGAATGTAAACTGGTGCAGCTACTATGGAAAATAGTATGGAGACCCCTCAAAAAATTAAGAATAGAAATACCATATGATCCAGCTATCCCACTTCTGGATATTTATCCAAAGAACATGAAAATGCTAATTCAAAAAGATGTATGCACCCCTATGTTCATTGCAGCATTATCCACAATGGCCAAGACTTGAAAATTACCTACGTGACCATCAACAGATGAATGGATAAAGAAGATCTGAGATACACACACACACACACACAAACACACACACAAAATGGAATACTTCTCAACCATAAAAAGATGAAATCTTGTCATTTGCAACAACATGGATGGCCCTTGAGGGCATTATGCTAATTGGAATGAGACAGAAAGTCAAGTACTGTATGATTTCACTCATATGTGGAAGACAAAACAAACAAACACATAGATACAGAGAATAGACTGGTGGTTACCAGAAGGGGAGGGGAGAGGGCGAAAGGAGTAAAGGGGCACATGTGTGTGGTGACGGATGGCAACTAGACTTGGGTGGTGAACACAATGTAGTCTACACAGAAATCGAAATATAATTTGAAATTTATATAATGTTATAAACCGATGTTATCTAAATAAATAAATTAAACTACTCTGTTCCTTTATTCTCCCAGCTGTTGTCATTAACTAGGATCTTGGATTCTCCTTCAAAAATACATATTACGGGGGCAAATAGTAATTTAGACGCAGCTCGTGAGCCGATTTTGCAGCTCTCCCTGTATGGTTCCCCTTTTATAGGATCTCACTTTTCATGTTCTCACTGCTCCTTTTGCCTCAAAATTTATTGTTTGACTCCTCAAGCAAATAAGACTGATTTTCTTTGAGTTCTACATACCTTATTCCGTTTAGTATCCTGTGACTGAAAGCCATGTATATGTGAATGTTATGCAATCAGTTCCCTTCTTTCAATATTGACTTCTTTGCAGTTTATGACCACATTTTATTATTGCCCTGTGCCTTAAAATCCATTTTATTATTATTATTATTATTTTTTATAATTTTATTTATTTTTTCCCCCAAAGCCCCAGTAGATAGTTGTATGTCATAGCTGCACATCCTTCTAGTTGCTGCATGTGGGACGCGGCCTCAGCATGGCGGGAGAAGCAGTGCGTTGATGTGCGCCCAGGATTGGAAACTGGGCCGCCAGCAGCGGAGCCCGTGCACTTAACTGCTAAGCCACGGGGCCGGCCCCATTTTATTATTTTATCCAGATTTTATTAACGTTTTTCAGAAAATTAGTCAAAAGTTGTTCTCCCATTGCAAGATACAAAACATTATTGTTTGACTTTTTATAGTTTTATTATCATATAAATATCAGAAATAAGCTTTAGAAATTTATGTCACCTAGGATATGTAGGTGTTAGAATAGCATTACACTAAAAAGATATACAGTTAAACTAAGAAAATATGGTATTATTTTTCTTTAAAATAAATGGTTATATAATTCATTTTTGAGGAACAAAATTGGGAACAGATGCATTCTTGATTTTATGAGAACTTTTCTAAAATCACAAAATCTGGGTTCAAATATGATTTCTTCATTTTCTGATTATATCACCTAAAGCAAGTCATTGAACTGAGTTCAATTTTCATCTCTGTAAATGAAGATAATAAATATCTGTCACCTTTGACTCATATGCTACCATGAAGGTCAAGTGACATAAGTAAAATAAAAGCTATGTGCACGTAACAACATATTAAATCTATTGGGATTTTAGTTTTGGCAGAGCTCCCAAATCAATGTGTCTACTCCTCCAAGTTTCCAAATTCAGCCACGACACCACCACAGGTGACCTGCAAAAAGATGAATGAAAGCGAATTTTCTTACTATTACACTCAACTATATAGAATGGATAAAAGAGTCCTCAGGGATAGTAACTGCAGAATCTTTTCTGGTACATGGACTGTGTGTACCCCATACTCTCTAATAAGAGTGGGTAACGATGGGGATTTTTATCCGCATCTCAGAAAATCGAGTCAGACTTCAAGGAGACAATGTGGAGAATTTTATTTGTGTCTCCTAAAGACTATGGGGGGAAAAAAAGTGTTCCAGCTCATTCTGGAGAAGACTAAATCCAAACATTGTGGATAAAAAATCCTGCCTGTGGCAGAATATCAACTGATAGCTCAGCTCAGAAAGCAAGTAAACTCCCCCCAAGAAATGATCTAAAGTTCTTTTGTCCAAGTGCCATGCCTAAGTTTTGTGAAAGATTTGGGAGATAAAGAGACTCCACAGGCTTGATTTAGCCTCAGCTACTTTGGCCTCCATGGCTTCATCAGCAATAGTCCAGAGAGGGCTCCAAGCGCTGCTTACTGTTCTTCCTTAGACTTCCCGACTTCCTCAGCCAGACTCAAGGAGGAGCCAGAGGTCTGAGTGTTCCCAGTGAAATGCCTGCCTTGGCCTCCACCTCCACCATTCCGAAAGTTAGGAATAGCCCCTCTGACTCTGCGTTCCTTCTAAGAATACTCACCGCAACCTAAATACCTGCCCATCCCTGTTTGCCTTGAAAATATCAGGATCGCTCTCTGTATGCCCGTCCCTTCGCAGTTTGTACACATCTTAGTAAACAGCAACTCCACTCTTCTAGTTGCCCGGGCCAAAAAACTTGAAGTCATACTTGACTCCTGATGTCACATCAGGGCTACTCTTCGAACATATTCAACGATTTCTCCCCACTTCTCCACTGTCAGCTTGATCCGATACCCCATCATCTCCACGTGGAACTTGGCCATAGCCACTTAACCGGTCTCACTGTTCCGTCCTTGATCCCCTAATGACTTTCATCAAAACAATACTTTAAAAATATAATTTAGATACTTTAAAATATACTTTAGGGGCCAGCCCAGTGGCGTAGCCGTTAAGTGTGTGTGCTCTGCTTTGGCGGCCGAAGAGTTTGCAGGTTCGGATCCCCAGCGCGCGCCGACGCACCGCTTGTCAAGCCATGCTGTGACCGCTTCCTATATACAGTAGAGGAAGATGGGCACGGATGTTAGCCCAGGGCCAGTCTTCCTCAGCAAAAAGAGGAGGATTGGCATCAGATGTTAGCTTAGGGCTGATCTTCCTCACACACACAAAAATATATATATACACTTGAACATATACTTTTATATCTTATAAATTTATATTATATTATAAAAATATATTTTAGATTGGATCACTTCAGTGATCTCCAATTTGCTCGGAGTAAAAATAGCTTGCAGCATCCTTCAACAGTGGTACTCAGATTTGGCTGTACAGTAAGATAACTGGGCGTTTTAGACGTTTTCAAATGCAAGATTCCATTCCCAATAAAATCAGACTCTCTGGGGGATGTGGCCAGTCACTATTTTTTTCTATGCATCCTGCATGCGATCTGACCTCAGTTACCTCTGTCATCTCACTCTGCTCCAACCATACTGGCTTCTTTGCTCTGCCTGGAACTCACAGGCATATTTTAAACTGTGGTATTTTGTACTTTATTCCATTCATTTTTTTACTGCCATCTCTCTAGACCCTAGATGCTCAAAAATGTTTTTTTAAATGAAAAGAACTACAAGGTGTTAGAGATGCGGTTCTTAAAACTCCATTAATGCTCCCACGAGAGTCATCTGTAAATATCTGCAATTCCACAGAAACCCAGTGTCCAATCAGTTCCCATGTCCAAAGTTTTTAATTTTTTTCCTGTCTTCCTACCTCCCTACCCTCTCCATGTTCCAGCATTATGGAAGTCAAAGGTTGGAGAGAGGGAAGTTGTGTTGGGGTGGGGAGCGCCTGACAAGTTAAATATGAAAGACAACACACCTTTGCAGCAGTCTGTTCAAACTGGAGAAAAGAGGGAAAATTCAAAACTTGATGAAGTTTAGAATTGTGATTACCCTAAAGTGGACATAATTATTAAACTGATTGTTTCTTGGAATTAAGTGGCTGAAGAAAGTTATATTATCTTTACGTGATAAATCTCACAGGGCCTACTATAGATTTTAGCCAATAGGTCAGAATTAGGTTATAGGAACAGTTCTAAGAAAAGGAATATTTGTTTTCTGATTCATACTCCAAGTCCCACTTGAGAATTAGAATATTTGATAGCAGTTAATATGAATTATTGATGATATTATATTTGAATATTGGGAAAAAAGAATATAAAAATAAGCATACATTATTATTTCTTTAATTAACTTACTATAAAATATTTTCACAAAGCTAATTGTTTTCTCTTTATTTATTTGCTTATGATGTGCGAAAGATATATATATTCTTGTATCTACCCAGTATAAGCCAAGATAGAGAAATTATATGTAATTGTGATGTAATTATAACCAGACATTTATGAAAAGGAAGTGAAGGTGAGTTGTTATATTTTTATAGTTTTCTAAGTAACTTTTTCCCATGATTGGTTTTTATTCTTACCTCAAATTTTTATTCTCCCACACAAAATGGTTTCTCAATTTTACTTTAATACTATAAAAGCAGTTCCTGTTGTGAAGGGTGATTTCATGGCTGAAGTTCTCATCTGCTATTAGTTTCTCCTTCCCTTCTAAATGATGAGTTCTATTTGTCCACTTAATACTTTTCTAGAAAGCAATGTACCAACTTCTTAACTGTTGTATGCATAAAGTAACTAAGGTTTCTCTACTTCAATGAGATTTTTTTTTTTTTACTTCCATTACACAACGACAACCAGACAACAAAACGACTACTTTTATACCGGTAAAAAATAATCCTTCTCATGTGTGTAATAATGTGACAAGATAATCCCACAGAATATTGGTTCAATAAACTAAGTCATGTGAAACTGCAGGAAAAAGCAAGTCAGGACTGTTCTTCCTTTATCTGATTCAGTGAGAGAAGAATTCGATTTGACCATTGAGTGTGTGTGTGCCTGTGTGTGTATGTGTATGTGAGAGAGAGAGACATGTCCAATGAGTATTATAATACCTTCCTCAACTGTTAAAGATGAGAATTGACACTAATGTCTCCCAAAGAGCTTGATAAATCTTAGTTGCCTATGACTGTTCAGCTCAGCCTACGATTTTTATTAAGTGTTCATTATGCTACAGAACCTCACCTCACAGATTTAGGTAAACACATTGCACATCTACCTGCATGATATTGGGAGCATGTTACCCTGACTCTCACTAGTATGGACAGATAAATGCCAGAGGGAGTGTAGGGCTTCATGACTAAACTGAATCTTGTTTCCCAGTGGACTCACCATTTCTATATATATTTAGAAGGGAATGTTAGAATAAATCTGCTTTTTTTCCTTAAAGTCTTATATATAAGTGAGCTAAAAATGTTTCTTCTTGTCCGGCCCTGTGGCTTAGTGGCTAGGTGCATGCTTCCCTGCTGGCAGCCCGGGTTCGGATCTCAGGCGCACACCAATGCACTGCTTTTCGGGCCAGCTGTGGCAGCGTCCCATATAAAGTGGAGGAAGATGGGTACGGATGTTGCCCTAGGGCCAATCTTCCTCAGCAAAAAAGAGGAAGATTGGCATGGATGTTAGCTCAGGGCTGATCTTCCTCACAAAAAAAAAAAAAGTTTCTTCTTGGTATTGGTCATGAATATTAAAATATGTGATGTGTCCATCATCAATTGACAAACTGTGGGTTATAAAGCTGTGTTTTCAGCCAAAATGTAAAAATATATATATCTCTATTATATGGGTCTAGGGTTTGAGATTTCTAGTCATCTGGGCAGAGTTCACATATTTGCATCGCTTCCAGTTTCCTACGGCAGGTGCATTCTTCCTTGGTTACGTTGTCTGGCAGGCAATCACGAATTTATAAATTTAACAGATGGCTCCAATCAGGAGCGTATACATTGCATAGTCAAAGATGAGTCTGGGAAGCTGATCAAAACATGGGGAATATTCAATTTTATTTCTGCCAAAAATGTAAAAATTTTAGTTTTTCCAGGAAAAGTTTGTTTTCACACCCAGATGAAAAATCCAAGTGAAATAAACACATGGAAAATTATCCCATAAATGCATTCCACTGAGAAATCTCAAAAATTTAAATTCCCATATATATTCTTTTAGTTTATTTATATTTTTACTGGTGGAATTAAAGAGAATGTTTATCTAAAAAGCATTTTACTTCCTTGCTTAAATACAGACTCCCAACACAGTCTGAGGTAATCACACTGAAAACAGCTCATTGTATCTTTATTCTTACTACAATTATATATTGTCTCCACATCACTCATACCTATGTCCCTAATGTCTGTCCTTTATTGATTTGTATGATTTTAGATTGTCCCTCAGCTGTGTCTTGGTCCCTGACTGGAACACACTGACCTTTCTCTGTGATGAGTCTTCTATACTCCCCACTTTGTCATCTTGGTTCAGACATTCTATACTTTATCACTTTGTTACTCAATCTCTCCCTGCTTGACAATTCATCTCAATTCATACATATACCTACTCATACACATACACACACACACCTCTACATAAACATACACAAATACTCAGAAATTCACATACACACAACTGGAATAATACATGTCAGTTTTAACGGATAATTAGTTTATGCTTTGTTAGGGTTTTGTTTATCACTTTTTTCTCTACTCTTAGTCAATCTTATTTAATTCTCAGACATTCCCCAACACACATACACACAGAAAAAAATAACAAAGAGAAAAAAGAAAAAACAAAATACCATGGTAACAATCTGTTTGCATTCTATTAGGATAATTTCTTACTAATATCACATACATATGACTATATAATATTGTTTGTAATAAATATAATATATCCACATACATGTGACTATGTTTGCATATAAGTGAATTTTAACATTATCCATTTTCCCATAAACCACGTTGTATAATATTTATTTGTTCCTATATTTTGCCATTATTCCTTTCAAAAAATACTAATTGAACACTTACAATGTGATAAATACCTTCCTAGGCATTGTGGACATAAACAGAATGAAAGAGACTCAAATATCTTAGCTTAAATCAATGAAAAACTCTCTAAATAGGAAGACATTCTTTAGTTGTAGATTTCTTTCTAAACTGCTCCTTTTATACTGAGGAGAAAACAGTCTTTCTTTAGTAGATTTTCTTCCAAAATATAACATCCATTTCCAGTTTTGCTTCTCTGACAGTATAATTTTCAGGTGTTTTTACATCTGGCTGGACACAAAATGAGCAAGTAGAGCCCACTAAATCCTAAAGTATATAGTTGTTGCTGCCAATGTTATACTATCATTAGCATATTAATTGCAGGATGGCAGCAAAGAAAATTCAAATGGCTTGGTTTGGCAAAAGCCCCGAAAGATCAGATGGTTTGTATTATTTCCTAAAATCTATGTTTAATTTTGTCATTTTTGTCTCAGTTCTTTAACCAAACCACCAAGTAACTTTATCTAATTAAAGGATTTTCTGTCTTTTTTTGTCACTCAAAAAAGAATGTAAAAATCACTTTTAGTATTTAGAGTTTAACTTTAGACCCAAATCTTTTTATGTATTTACTTTAGTTTTCATACTTTATTGTTGTCCATTCTGGTACACTCTGCCAAGTCTTTTCTCTGAAGTTCTTGTCAAATATATATATATTAAATAAAAAATGAAAAGTTAAATTAAGTTTGTCTTGAAAAATCATGGAGCTCCTTTTGAAAATTCAAACATCTTCAGAGTTTAACTACTACAGCCTTTCCCCATTACCTTGAGCAGCAACTTACCTATGGGTCCCTAAAAACACTCTCGTTTCCTGGTGCCTTTCAGTCACTCTGCATTTTCTAAAGTGAAATAAAAATAGAACCACTCGCAGTCTGAAAACAAAGAGTGTAGAGCCTCACGTAGATGAAACCAAAGAAAATGACTGGGAGGGCAGATGGGCTTGGCAAGGAATGAAGACATAAGTGTTTCTTGAATTCAGAGGTAAAATTTAAGGTAAACTACCCATGCAAATAGCAAACTACCTATGCTGAAAGAAAGTAATTATTATCGATTATCTCCTATATAACAGCCTTGCTAGTTACTGTTTATGCTTGAAAGTGTGCCTGATTGGCATTAATATTACCAAAAATCATGGGCTTAGGATACAAAGTGTCCACAGGAAGATCTCTAGGGTCCTGGACTGCTAGAATCTGTCAAGTATCTTTAAAAGCTCGAAAACTCTGAAAAAGCATAACATTCTCAAGAATAGTAATTCTGTTAGAAAGACTTTATAGGTTTTTAATTAGTAATTGGTTATTGGGGGAAAGCAAGGCATTATTCTAATATCACCAAAACATAGCTACATGAATTTAATTGATTTGCCTTGGGAGAGGTAAATCCCCTGATGAAATGGGGCACAAAGCATGAAAGTTTGATTGGGACTGAGGTAATTTAAGGAGAGAAGACCCAAATCAGAATATGATGTTACATAACAGGCTATTTTTATGTGAAAATGCAAATGCTGTCTTCTTCTGCTGGCACTGCAATGATAGCTATCAACGCGCCATTTATATTTACAGGTAAATTCTTATTTTTGGAATTGAATTTTTATTTGATAGTCAAAATTGAACAAATTTGAGACAAATAATGGATTAGGTGAGGAAATATGAACATTTCAAATAATGGCAATTAGAAAAGATTGATAACTATACACGAATACATGTAGCATATTTCCGTTCATTTTCTCATGTGAAGAGAACCTCATTTTGACTTTCAAAACTCTTTAGTACAGGCAGTTTAATTTGTGATTGTCTCCATTGTTAACAAAAAAGTTGATATTTATAAAATTTAGAGTAAAGTAGAAAAGGCTGAGACTCAAACTGACTCAATTTGGAGGAACTAGGACCAAGATGAGTTCAAAATTAACAGAGATTTCTAATTTCAAAGAGATTTAACTAATGTTTCCTAAAGATAATATAATTTGTCCCCATTAAAATATCTTTGGAGATATATAACCTGAAAAGCCATAATAAAGTACAGGTCAAATTTTTACCAAACATTTGAGGAAATTCCACTGATAGAAAATCTCTTGCCTTAAGTTAATAGATATGAGAAAGTGATACATATTTACCATTGAAAAAGAGAAACAAGAAAATCTGCAAGACTGAAAGAACGTAGAGTGGTGATGCTCTACACTTATTTGACTGTCTCTAACCATAATTCTATTACTTTGGTTATTTTTATTCTTTTCTATGAGTGCTATTTTTTCCCATCTCCACCCACAGTTCCTTTTTTTTTTTTGGTGAGGAAGATCAGCCCTGAGCTAACATCCATGCCAATCCTCCTCTTTTTGCTGAGGAAGACCGGCCCTGAGCTAACATCTATTGCCAATCCTCCTCCTTTGTTTCCTGAAAGCCCCAGTAGATAGCTGTATGTCATAGCTGCACATCCTTCTAGTTGCTGTATGTGGGATGCTGCCTCAGCATGGCTGGACAAATGGTGCGTTGGAGCGCCCGGGATCTGAACCCAGGCCGCCAGTAGCGGAGTGCGCTCACTTAACCGCTAAGCCACGGGTCCAGCCCCCCAGTTCCTCTTATACTACAATTCACATATAAAATAAGAACTATATGAAGTGAATCTAGGCAACAGTGGGTAGAAGTTTGGATTCTAAATCCCTTCAAACAATGTAAATCCAACAATTAATTCTGTTAAAAGAGTATAAAGAATAGAAGAGCCATGTTTAGTAGGGCAAATATTAACTGTAATTTTATAGTATGCTCTTTTTAATAAGATTACCAGAGAGGACAGCAGAAAAGTTAGAAAATATCCCACCTCAATCTACCAGAGAATCCCAGTGAATTTGCGCTGGATCCTACATATTAGGCAAAGAATTTTATAGATCAGTCTGATTTCCATCTATTGCTCTGAATATAATCCAGTGATAAAGATTAAAGCCTTCCACTATAAATATGTCTATAATCATTTGACATGAATTATTGCAGTTAATTTTTTAAAAAAGCATGTAAGAAATATATCCTTAAGATCTAAAGATCTTGAGTCAAAAAGCTATTAAATAATATAACTAAATCAAACAGCCTGGAAACAAACCACACAGACACACACACACACATACACACACACACACACACACACACACAAAATCAGCCAAAAACCACCAGAAACAGACCTATAAAAAGTTGGGTTTATTATTTAAAGAGTAAAATAATCTATAAGAAAAAAATGGCTGAAAATTTTTCAAAATTGAAGAAAACAAACCATACATCAAATATGACCAAAATTCCTCAAATAGGATAAATTAAGGGAGGAAAAAAAGGAAGGAAAGAAGGAAAAAAGAAATGATATCAAGACAGATAAAAATCAGACATAAGAAGAATCCCCTGAAAGCACTATCTTCTATAAAAAATATTAGATAGGTTTGTGCCTAGCAACAGAGCTTCAAAATGCAAAAAGAAATAATTGAGCAGTAATTATTCAAAAAGCAGAATAGATATTTTTGGATATTTCAGATCTCCTCTTAGTAATTTATAGAGCAAGTAGAGAGGAGTATCAGTAAGATTAGAAAAGATCTGGACAAAACTGTCAATAAATTGGCCTTATTGCCATTCATAACACATTTTCTCTCCAACAAAATCAGAATATTAATTGTTTTCTAATCACAAGGAGTATTCATTAAGATAGACAATATACTTCTCCTTAAAACAAATCTCAATGTATTTAAAGAATTGAAACCATACAAAGCATATGTCAGACCACAGGACTACTGTACTTGAAATAAATAAAAGATATTTAGTTCCATGTGCAAAATAAAAAAAATGCCGGAAAATGCAGAAAAATTAGTAAAGTAAGGTGCACATCCTTAAAATGCTTACAGTAGAAAGGAACAAAGGAAGGAATTAAAATAAAGAACAGCTCAAAATTAAGGAAGAATCCAACTTAAGAGTTTGAAAAAATGTAGCAGAATAAATGCAAACGGAATAAAGAAACAAATTATATAAGAAAAATTATTGAAATTAAATGCTGAAATAGAAACGAACAACATTGTAAACAATTAAAATTTCAATGGGAATAATATTACATATCTAAAAAATTAATAAATATTAGGAAAAGTTAAAAAATATATAATAGGAAACAACATAAATATATATCTACTGCTGTTGCAGTGATTAAACAATGAGAGGGTTTTTTCTAAAATTATAGCAGTAATTTTGAAAACTGAGAAGTTGTAGAAAATTGTATCACTAGCAAAACTGATCTCAGAAAATATTAGAAAATCATAGATTTATTCATTAAAGAAATTGAGTCAATAAAAGATTTTAAGGAGAAACTTTAAGAAAATTCTCATCCAGACCAGTTAGATATTAATATACTATCAAATATGCAAGGAGTAATAATGCTGATTTTATTTTAAATGTTTCTAGGGAATATAAAAAAGATACTCTCCCCAGACTAATGTATGAGTCTTAATATTCCATACTAATTTATTAATGTAACATAACTTTCTTACAAAAAGGTAAGAAAATTAAGGTCCAATGTCACACATTGATGTACACTAAATGATTCTAAATATATTACAAAAATGAATTCAGTATTTTACAGAAAGAATAACACATGAGATCAAATTGATTTATCCCTTGAATACAGGGTGGCTTTTTACTAGAAAATCCATTCATGTAATTTATCACATTAAGAGATTAAACAATGAAAAAGCATATAATTATACAAATGGATACTGTAAATGTGTTTGATATTGTCTAACATACTAATGAAAAAGCACTTTGTATATTAAGGATGAAGGGAAGTTTCTTTTATCTGATGAAAGGTTTCTAAAAAGCTATTATAAATGTTACTTTATTGTGAAATATTGAAATATCAAGGAAAAAATAGTGTCCTTAGTTATTTCACTTTGTAGTGAAAAAAGACAAATATGTACATACTTAAAAAGAATATTTAGAAATAATTATTATTTTCTACATGTAGAGTCATATCTCCCCCACCATTGACTAATAGAGGAGCAGAATTTGTAAGCTAATTTAGCAGTAGATTGAATAATACATACATTCACACATATACACACACAAACTTGATATGTAAAAGTCAATTAATTTTCTTCACATTGGCAACAGGATGTTGGAATGTGATATTAAAATTGAAACTAGCAATTAAAAACATGTAAAAGACATAGAAAGTAGTCTACAAAATATATGGAGTTCTTCACTGGAGAAAATAAACATACACTGTGTTCTTGGATAAAACAATATCAATATAATAAAGATATCAAATACTTTCTAAATTGATCCTTAGATGACCATCAACATCCTTATAAAATTTTGGGTAACTTAAGAAGCTAATTCTTTCTA
Source organism: Diceros bicornis minor (assembly GCF_020826845.1). Taxonomy (NCBI): domain Eukaryota; kingdom Metazoa; phylum Chordata; class Mammalia; order Perissodactyla; family Rhinocerotidae; genus Diceros; species Diceros bicornis. The sequence continues at coordinate 24,179,399 of NC_080766.1, forward strand.
AGAGAACGAGCACAATAATAAACAGTGTAATTGTTCATAAAGAAATAGAGTAGTCTATTGGCCTTCTCATACCAGCTAAAAGCGATATTATTGAAACTTTAGAGAAATAGAAACAAATCAATTGATCATAAGACAGAACCCAGAAACAGATCCACAAATATGGAAACGTGTGTGTGTGTGTGTGTGTGTGTGTGTGTGTGTCTGTATCCAAGCTGACATTGCAGATCAGAGGGAAATGGTCCTTTGATAGTTAATTATACACTTTCAAAAAGACATGTATCCCTACCTCACTCTGCACACGGAAATTAAATCTAGATTAATTACAAACTAGCATATTGTCTAAATTGTTAGCTCTTATTTAATATCCTCATGTTTCATAGTCAAATAATTGTTCATGATTGATTAGAGCACTGTATCTGGGTTTGCGTCTCTTTTGTTGATTTCTTCCCAGGTAGAGAAATATTTTTCTTTCAGTTTATGTGAGTGCCCGTATTCTCTTACTTGAGCTTCTAAAAATTGAGCTTAAATTCCTCTATTTTTAACATAACACATCGCTTTTCCTGCAACTTAATGAGCTCTTCTGTGTTTAAATTAGAGAGTAAATATCAAGAGTGATTTTCAATCAGTGTAATTCTCTCCTTTGGAACCAGAAATACATTCGTACTCCACCCTCTTGGGTGCAAAAGTGGAAGAAAACGCTCACTCCTACCAGTTGAGATGTTCCATGGGGTCGACTGATACCTCTAGAGCCAAAACTTCAGAAACAGCAGGAATTACACCTGGCTGCCATAGAAAACAGGCAGCCAGCTGTCGGCAGCCTCAAACTCCAGTGTGGATAGATCTCAATGCCCATTACAGAGCATAACAGCCACTGAGCATATGGCTAGATCAACATTGTCTCCTCCCAGGTTATTCTTCTCTCAACCATCTATAATGAGTTCCTCGTTTTTTTCCCCAACTACAAAGATAACACATGAATATGAAAATTCTTTTATTTGGTGAATAGCATGTCTGAGAAAGCAAAATGTGTTTTGCTGAAATACAGTCTTCATTTGGTCTAAACATTTAGATGTTAAAACGAAGTACAGATAAATCATATTATGTTGATGAAAACTTCACATAAACAGATTGATTTTAAATTATTTTTTGAATAAAGATTAGTGTTATAGTATTAAAAATAAAAATTGAAGACTTGTGTGTTACAAAGTTTTTCTTTTCCTTTAAGAAGATAAATTATATAGTGTATTGTCTCTGATGATTAGAAAAAGAGATTTACTGTATCAGTAAGTGAACCATCACATGCATTATATGCTAGTGTGGGAAAAGAACAGGGTCACAATTTATAGACTTTATTCCTAGATTTATAAATATCCAAAGATGTATCTATGGCAGAACTGAATTTTTTATTCATTAAGCTAATACATAGATGTTAAAACTTCACTACCATTCTTACATGTATTGAGCTTACTGCTAATAGTACTTGGCAATGTTGAGTTATTTGAAATATGGAAAAGTGGTATCTTAGTTTGAAACTCAATGTTTGAAATTCAGAGTTTGAAACTGATACATTGGTCCAACACCGTTTTGATAAAGCAAAATCTGAGGAATTCAGATTAGGATATCGAAATGAAACTGCAACAAAGAATTGCTTTCCTCTGATATCTAAAATTATGAGTGAACTAAAAATGAAGCAGTAATACAATATCACCACCAACTAAACAAATGAAGGGACATAATTCTATACAGTGTTCTTAGAAAATTCAAACAAACAAATGAACAGCTAGTGTGTGACTCAAAGAGGAAGGGCACAGAATAGGGAAACCTCATGCCCAACCATCACTTAACCCTCAGAACCTGGACTGGCCAGTCAGCAAGATCTTGAGAATTCTTGGTAATGTCCTCAGATTTTGTGACAATGAAACAGGCTGAGTATCTATCTTTTCTCTTTCAGATTGAGAAATAATGAGAGTGGCTTCTAGAGAAAAACCAGTGAATTAAAGAAATGAACAATACATCTGACTCCAAACAATATATGTAAAGGATCCATGATCATTCAATGAATTCAAGAAAAAATATTTAGATCTCTGGCTGTCACCTTATTAGTTTATTTCAATAATACTTTGTCAAATTTCAGAAGAGAAACAAAGACTGAATTTTCTAATAAATATAGCATATTTCCTTATTATAGTCTTCTCTCATCTATCAATGTTTCAGCACAGTCTACCAAAAAAAAAAAATACTCAGTTCTCAAACCCATCTCAGAAAAAATGTCAACAAATAACCACCATATATGAGTAAAATAAAAAACATTCAAAAGAAAAAGAGATACAGAAGAAAACATAACTCAAACGGAGGAAGTTTTTTTAAGTTGTCTTAATTTTTGAAAAACAAAATAAAAACATGAATATGGTAAAACAAAGCCATAACGGTGAAAATAATACACAAAATAATGAGACGAAAGTGAAACTACAGACCTAAAGAAATGTTTTAAAACCAAACAACATATTTAGAGAAATAATTAATCAATTTGAAACCACGATGAGGAGAATAACCGCTACTGAATATCAAAACACAGATCTATAGAAAAGGATGGTGATAATCACAGGGAAAGCAAAAAGAAATTTAAGGAGCTTGTAGCAGCTATGATACTGGGCCTGATATCAGTTCCCAGCATATATAGGGTTAAAACCAAAAGCACCTATCCCCTTTCCCTGCTTCCCTAAGTTATGTTCATATGTAAATATTGTTTCCTTTTTTTCCCAATTATTTTATTGAGATCATAATGGTTTATAACATTGTGTAAGTTCAGGTGTACATTATTATTTATTAATTTCTGTATAGACTGCATCACGTTCACCATATATATGTGCCCCTTTACCCCTTTCACCCACCCTCCAGCCCTCTTCCCCTCTGGTAACTACTAATCTGTTCTCTTTATCCATGTGTTTATCTTCCACATATGAGTGAAATCATGCAGTATTTGTCTTTCTCTGTCTGGCTTATTTTGCATAACATCATACCTTCAAGGTCCATCCATGTTGTTGCAAATGGGACAATTTTGTCTTTTTTATGGCTGAGTAGCATCCATTGTATACACATAGACCACATCTTCTTTATCTATTCATCCCTAGAAGGGCACTTGGTTGCTTCTATGTGCTATTGTGAATAATGCTGCAATGAACACAGGGGTGTGTAAATCTCTTTGGATCATTGATTTCAAGTTCTTTGGATAAATACCCAGTAGTGGGATATCTGGGTCATATGGTATTTCTATTTTCAATTTTTTGAGAAATCTCCATACTGGCTTCCATAGTGGCCGCACCAGTTTGCATTCCCACCAGCTGCGTATGAGAGTTTCCTTTTCTCCACATCCTCTCCAACATTTCTAATTTTTTGTCTTGGTAATTATAGCCATTCTGACCAGTGTAAGGTGATATCTCATTGTAGGTTTTTTGTTTTTTTTTTTTAAGAGAGAGGTGGGAGAGTTTCTTCGCTTATTCTTTTTTGTGTGTGGGTGAGGAAGGTTAGCCTTGGCCCTGCGCTAACGTCTGTTGCCAATATTCCTCTTCTTTCTTTTTTCTCCCCAAAGCCCCAGCACATGTGTGTCATGGTTGCAGAGTTGTAGCTCTTCTATGTGGGAAGCTGCCTTAGCATGGCTTGATGAGTGGTGAGTAGATCCACATCCAGGATCCAAACCGGCGAACCTTGGGCCACCGAAGTGGAACTTAACCACTACACCACCAGGCCGGCCCCTCATTGTAGTTTTGATTTGAATTTCCCTAATAATTAGTGATGTTGAACATCTTTTCATGTGTCTATTGGCCATCTGTATATCTTCTTTGGAAAAATGTCTGTTCATATCCTCCGCCCATTTTTGAGTAGGTTATTTGGTTTCTTTAACTTTTGTATCCCTGAGCTTCATAAGGCAAATAGAAGTTACAAATTACAAATTGTTAAAAGCCCAGGTGGCCTCACACATGGCTCACACTAAAGCTTTGGCTAATTATGGGTACTTGAATTTTATTACAGGGAAACTGATGTCCAGGGAATATCAAGAAGATGAAGCTTCCCAGACCCCACTTCCCTGGCTTCCTGGCTCCAAAATCCACCATCCATCATGGAGGCAGACAAGCAAGGACACCCACATGCAGATTCCCTTATCTTGCCGTTCCCCTCCCTGCAAGCAGCCTCACAAGACCAAATGCAGGCTGGTTGGGGGGTGCCCACCTGCAAGGCCATGTGCTCCCCCTCCCCTACCTAAAATCCCAAATAAAACCCCCTACCTTTTTCCTTTCGTGGAGGTGAATTTGAGTTTTAGCTCTCATCTCCTCGCCTGGCTGCCTTTCAATAATTTAAAAAAACCTTTTCCTTGCCATAAGCCTGGCATTCCAGTTTTTTATTTTTGGCCCTTCTCGTGTGGTAGGTAAAAGAAACCGTGTCTGTGTGCAGTAACAGCTACATTTAAACAAAGATAGAAAAAAGTCAAATTAATCTACCATAAAACAGCATCAAACACATATGCTTTCAATTATCTAATGTAAGAGAATTTTCTTAAAATTAAGGAAAAGTATATAAAGAACACTATGCTTCACGCTGCTTCTAGACAAAAAAAACTTAATGTCAAACGTTCAATACTCTTCAGTTTTGCATTCTTCAGTTATTTTAAAATATAATTTGAAACTATCATTTTAAAATAAGGTAATTAAATACATTTTGAATTTAAAATAGTATCTATAAAAACAATCAACTCTGGGGACGGCCCAGTGACGTAGCAGTTAAGTTTGTGAACTCCACTCTGGTGGCCTGTGGTTTGCGTGTTTGGATCCTGGGCGTAGACCTGCATACCTTTCATCAGCCATGCTGTGGCGGTGTCCCATATAGAAAAAGTAGAGGAAGATTGGCGTAGATGTTAGCTCAAGGCTAATCTTCCTCACCAAAAAAAAAACCAATCAATTCACCATAAGTAATTAACAACTCTAAATGGTTCACATCCCTAATAACATAATTTCGTAATGCAAGAAACAAAACCTGATAGAACTGCACAAAGAAATAAACAAAACCCATAAAATTAGTTGAAGATTTCAATGCAAGCTTTCAAAAATAAACAGTACAGTTAAAAATCAGCAAGGATACAGAAAAAGTGACCATAATTATCAACTAGCTAGTCCTAATTGAGACTCATAGAACATACAACTCACAACAGTTGACTACAAATTTGTTTCAAATGTATACAGAGCATTTACCAAGATAGACTATATTTTGGGCCATTAAACAAATCTCATAAATTTAACGTTACTCAAGTAATTCAAAATATGTTCTCTGTCCACATGAATTAAACTAAAAATCAGTACAAGAAATATCTCTACTCAAAGAAGAAATTAAGAGGAAAATAAGAGTATTTTGCAGTGAATAAAAATGTAAACACAATACTTTGAAATTTGTGGGGTGACAACTAACGCAGTAACTGGCAGTAAATTCATAGCAATAAACAGCCATATTCGAAAGAAGAAAGGTTGCAAATACATGACTTTAGCTTCTACCTAAAAAAACACAGGAGGAAGGGAATCTAAGGAGTTCAACTCTTTGTTAAAAATGAAAGTGTAATTTTTCGGGCCCAACCATGGACGATTACAAAGGATTTACTTGGCAGGCTTCATGGGGAAAAGCTAGTCACTGCATAGCAGTCTTGGTACACAGCCAGTGTGTTGTAGTTGCTGAAGAGATACGTAGTCAGAGACTCAGGTCCCCCAATCGGGGGTGCTCTTAGAGATAGCTGAATTCCTAGCCCAGGTGTCTTCCTTTAGAGGCCTCTTTCTCTGGAGTTTTCTGCTGAGGCCTTCCTCAGGAAGCTCTGAGGGAGACCTCTTTATAGGGGAAGGAGAGGGAAACTTGGAAGACACTTTTCTTCACTCTGACTCAGTGCTTAGTACTTTTCCACACCTAGCACTTCCCCTCCTTTCCCCCCCAACCTCCAAATCCATAAAACTGCAGCAGCCTTTTGTTTGGGGCTACCTCAGCAGTGAGATGGCCTCCACCTGTGAGCCAGTCTCCCTAACTCCCCTCCAGTAGCAGGGTACAAAAGGGGGAAGAAGGAACAGGTGTAGAGTGGAGCTGTCTGCAGTTTGGCCTCTCACTTGTATTAGAGGAGTAAGGAATCAATGCTCGACTGTCACCTGCATTTTGGTTTGTGTTAATTGGCTGCTCAGACAACTTGCAGCTCAGCTCTTTCTAACTCAGGGGAGCTCCTGGCAAAAACAGCATAATCAACACAAAGAAAGGCAGTAAAAAAGGTCAAAGTGGAAAACAAGATAAGAGAAAACATGAAAACAATACACAAAATAAATGAAACCAAAAGCTGATTCTTTGAAAAGACCCCTGAAGTTAATAAACCTCTAGCTAGAATGATCAGAGTTAAAAAAAAAAAAAAAGAAAGAAAGAAAAAGAGGAGAGACAGTGAAAAAAACCAATATCAGAAATAAGAATGGTGTTTATTGTAGATCATACAGATATCAAAAGAATAACAAAGGGAATATTATAAACAACTTTGTGCCAATGAATATGGCAGTTTATATGAAAGGAACAAATTCCTTGAAAAACAAAAACTACAAAAGCTATCTCAAGATGAAACATACAAAATGAATGGCCCTATATGTATGAAATATATTACATTTGTAGTTAAAATCCTTCTTATAAGGAAACTTCCAGGCACAGATGTCTGCACCAGTGCAGTAGTGAATTTTATAAAACATCTAAGGTAGAAATGGTGCCAATTCTACACAAACTCCTCCAGAAAATTAAAAAGGGAAAATATTTTTCAACTCATCTACGAGGCCAATATTATCCTGACACAAAAACCAGATAACAAGATTACAAAAAGTAAAAACAAACAAAACTACAGAATAATATCCCTTATGAAAATAGATGCAGATATCTGAAACATTTTAGCAAATTGAATTCAACAACATAAAAATGATAATGCATCATAATCAAGTGGAGTTTATCTAAGGAATGCAAGGTTGATTATAAAATCAATCCATGTAATTTATCAAGTTAACAAAAGAGAAAAGAAAGTGATTATTTGAATAAATTCAGACAAAGCATTTGGCAAAATTCAACATCTATTCCTTATAAAATGTTTTAGCAATTAGGAATAGAAGGAACTTCCTCAACATGGTAAAGCATCTATCAGATGTCAGTGGCTCACAACTTAAAGGTTAAAGAATTAAGGGTTTTTTGGAGGTCATCAAGAGGACATGAACACCGGTTGACCCGCAAGCTGAACCCCCGGCAATCAGAGGCTCATCACCTCCTCCCCTGTCCTTGGAATATACATTCTGCCCACCCTTCCCACAGTGGGAGCTGTTTCAAGGATGCGGCCTTGAGAGAGCAATGTGTTGTTGTGACCATCTGGACTGTATGTGTGACTGAAGCCAGTTAAGTCCTCTCTATAAACTTTTAAGATTCGGACTGGAGGGTGTGGAGATCTATTCATCTTGGGGCCGCCTAAGACAAGCTTTGTAGGTAAGTTTTCTTCCTTATTAATCCTGACACTTACCAATCTGGAACGGTTGCCATTTTCTTTGGTATCTCCTTGCTCTCTGTGCACACAGGCCAATTTCAGATTTCCATGGGGGAATCTCCAAAATTGTGAACCCACAGGGTTACTGGTAAAATGAGGAACAAGACAAGGATGCTCACTTTCACCACTTCTCCTCAACACTGCAGTGGAGATTCCAGCCAGTGAAAAAAAGACAGAAGGGAAAAAAAGGCAACCAAATTGGAATAAAAGAGCTAATCTTTCCTTAAACACACATACACATTTTTAAGATGTCAAGAATGGTAAATGATTTTCAAACAATTTTTTTTAATTTAGTTATTCAATGATGAGATGTAATTATTTAAACATAAAGGCCATCTCATGGTATCAATTATCACTTGGTGGATCTCAATCAAATTTGCAGAAAAAATATTTATAAAAAATACTGCCATTTAATCTGGTTTAAAGTACTACATAGATATCTATAATATAGTTCATTTCAAAAATAATTTTTGAGTATCTACCAAGCATGAATTCAGCACTGTGAAAGAAATAAGAAACCTGTTTTGTTTTCATATGTTTTAAATATTTATATTGTTAATATTCTGTTTTACAAATACTAATATATTATATATCATAAAAAAATAATTTCAAATATTCAATGACTTGTATTTTTCTAGCAATATTCTTTATATGTAGGTTTTATTATAAAGCAGAGTCAGTTTAGAAGCCCATCAAAGAGGAGCTATATTTAATATGAAGTATAATGTTTTATACCTTTACAGCCAGCCCTGGGGGTCTAGTGGTTAAGATTCAGTGCTGCCACCACAGTGGCCTGAGTTCGTTCACGGTCAGGGAACCACACCGCCCATCTGTTGGTTGTCATACTATGGTGGCTGCATGTTGCTGTGATGCTGAAAGCTATGCCACAGGTCTTTCAAATACCAGTAGAGTCATCCATGGTGGACACGTTTCAGTGGAGCTTCCAGACTAGACAGACTAGGAAGAAGGAGCTGGCCACCCACTTTGGAAAAAAATGGCCATGAAAACCCTATGAACAGCAGCAGAGCATTGTCTGATAGGGCACCGGAAGGTGAGAGGATGGTGCAAAAAGACTGGGCAGGGTTCCACTCTGCTGTACACAGGGTTGCTGGGAGTTGGAATCCACTCCATGACACTAACAACAAATAATGTTCTATAGTAATACATAATTTTTATATATGTTTTCAAATTTTTTGACCATAGTGTGTAATTTAAGTGTCATTCTTCAAGGAAAAAAAATAAAATCTTAAGCGAGTTAAGCATCCATTGTGCCGATAAACAGCTTTCTTTCAATTGAATCAAGATATTAACCCAAGAGTTTACAGTGCTGAATGAACCCTGTAGTAAGCAATTTCACAGAATTAACCTGGGAATATCATTATTGTATGACTGAATACTATAAAAAAGGCATTTTTTAAAATTTGGCTTAAGAACAAGATTAAGTTTTCCGATTGATTGCCTTATTATAAGATTATCCAGAATGATGGCCAGGAATGCATATAAAATAATTCACAAAAATACACAGGGACAAAACCAGCAATGATATTTTGACACTAATAAATATATTGAAAGCTAATTTCTTTATGTTTATTCCCATTTCAACTCATTTAGAAATACCGCCTCTACTTAGATTCTGAAGGTTAATGGGTCCATTTTCACACTGGCATTATCTAGTTCTTGCTGCCTGGTAACACTCAATCACAACAATGCTAGCTTTTTAGTCCAGTAATCATTACCTAATTGCGTTTACCAATTTCAACATTTTGTTTTCCTTTTCAGACGCTTTATTATCTCTGAGCATCTAAGATTTTTCTTTAAGGAGACTATACCAAAATATTGCAACCTTCATTGTTGACTTCAAAGGACTTCTTATTTTGTATACATGCCACTTTTTTTTGTCTTAGGCCAATAGAAAAAAAATGTATAAGATCAGTTAGTAGATCATTCTTCATCTGTCTTAAAATTAGCCCATAAATCTAATAATTTCCTAGCCATTTTGTCTCCTTTACTCATTGCAAACTTTGCATAGTGAAAATGGTGCCTTACATATAATATGAATGAAATATGGACCCTTCAGAATAGTTTTGATTTTATGTACCTGTAGAAGATGCTGTCAGTACCCAGTCCATATACACAGGAGGTCTCCTGCAAATATTTTCTATACACACAAATGGACTCTTGTATCTCTCTCTTGGTCTAAGGCCATCTTGGCCCCAGGGGAATTCTTTGGTCCCTATACTGGGTGGGCTGGAAGTGCAGGAGAGGCAATGACCCCAACGTGACCCACATTAATGAAGGAAAAGAGTTGGTAAGTAAATACCCCCAGCATACCCATCCCAAGGAGTCATAATTTTAAGGTATTTTCTCAGTATTCAGAAAGGTCTCAGCAGATTGAGCCCTGGTATCCTCTTGGGGATATGTACTCATGTGTGCATCCTCTACTGGCTTCCATCTCCCTTCTCACCTCCCAACTTCCCTGTCAGACCCATGTCTACTAGGATTACTTTACAAATACACTGCCTGTGTCAGGGTTGGCCTTTTGGGAAATCTATACTAAGACCATATCATGTAAAACAACACATATTTCAGAATGCCATAACTATTATAAATTTGTGATATAATTATGTTTGAATCATATTGACTATTTTGAAACACAAAGTATACAATTTTGGAATATTTTATACCATTCACTTACTCATCTATTCACAGAAATTTGTACATATTTCAAAATACAAAGTAACATATTGAAAACCCAGTCCATGTAAATGAACTAAACATTCATAAAGAATAAATCATAAACCTCACATAAGAACAATGAAACTTCACAAAAAATAAAAGAAAAATTCTCTCTTTATCATATGTCCTGTCTTATTTGTTATAATTTAGAGTAGGTACTCAGATAGAATTTTTGCAGCAATGTGTGATGACAATTTTGAGAAAAATTAAGACTTAGATTCATTGTATAAAATGAAGACCAATGGTAGCATTGAGTGCAATTCATATTGACGAAGGCTTTCTCCTTGACCAAACCCTAGTCAGGCTCCTCTGAGCCCTCTTTTCTACTAGGCCCCAACCTTGGTGTATAAAAACCACAGACTGAGCATAGGGGCTCTGCCATCATGACCTGCTTACCTCCCAAAGGCCCTACATCCAAAATACCATCACCACAGGGCTTCAGCAGAGGAATTTTAGTGGGACACAAATGTTCAGTCCATACCATGTATGATAGCACATTGCTGACCTGAGTTGCAGTGTGAGATCAGATGGGTAAGAACAGGAGATCTCTGTGATTACACATGTTTATATTTGTAGGTAGAAATCTTATACCAAGTAAAATTGTTAAATGTGTAATGGAGCCTGATATTCACCATAGGCTACAAGAAAGGTGAAACCAGTTTACAATACATTGAAATGCTTCAGTCTCTCGGCAAATAACCGCTTCATCAATCTTCTCTAAACTCCCCAGCTGACCCAGCTGCTAAGCCTCTCTCCCAGGATCTCCCAAATTTCAGTTACTAAAAGGTAAAAACTTTGCATGACAAGGATCCCAAGAGGCTGCCTTTAGCTCTACGTCTGGGACCAAGCATCTTTTCCGAGTAGAGTGACTGTGCTTTACTTACTATTAAGTAGTTTTCAATTACCCCCCAATCCCCCAGATGAAGTTTTCTTTGTTATTTTATTCTGTAACTCTTGAAGTGACTGTCCATGAACTTCTTTATTTAAATATTTCTTCTTCTAGAAAACAAGTCTTTTCTGATAAGTCTTTCTACAAAATATAACTTTCTCCAGATTGGAGTATTAGATCTGTTTTCTGAATCCTATGTTGAGGAGTTAATGGAATCGAGCCCAACACGAAAAGTCAATATATTATGCAGTTTGTTTTCTTAGTTAGAAAACTGTAAATAACAGGAGAGACCATGTCAATACTCTAGGGTCAAATTTTAACTTGATGACTAGTTTGGATAAGAAATGGTAAGGCAGTTAAAGCTCATTTAGGAGATCTCTTAATTCCACTTTATCCTCTTTTTTCTACTTCCAAAGTTTTCTAAACCTCCTATCGTTATATTATATCCTTTTGAAAAGACATGAGTTTCAGTTAATTTTCTTTTTTCTTTTTTACCTTTTGACCCACAAAATATCACTAATGAGTTTGCTGGTAGCGAGTTAATACTATATGTTTCTAAGTAATGCTTCTGTTGATTGTAATAGTAGGTTTTGGAGATGCGAAAGTCCTTTGAGCCTACATAAAGTATTGAATAGGGAATCCTATGATCTGAGAGAAACAATGAGAAACATGTTTAAAAACTAATTCTCAAATCTTTATACTTTGACACAGAAAAGGAATTCCACATAATTCCAGGCATTGGAACAACACTAAAGATGTCTCAGAGCCCCGCCTGTGAGGTTTATAGCATCTGATGAATAAGCAAAAACTTACAATACAGAGAGCCAAAGGCATTAACACTTCACCAAGCTTAGACACAAATATGATTATCTAATGGAACTTAAGATGTTATATTTGTTTTGTAAATATCTCCTGATACACTATACGTGGTTTTTTGTTTTTGTTTTTATAATTTTTAATTACCACTGGAGTTTTATTCGATGAGTTTAGTTTTCCTGAATGAGTGGGTGACAATTTCTTTTTGCTATTATTCAATACTTAATAAATCAGTACTTTGCATGAGAAGAAATAACTCAATAAAAAGATATTTCAAAGCCACCATAAATTACCTCAACATTTTTGATGTTTCAGTTAATCTAATTTTGACCTTCAAATTGTATAGAAAATTGCCTTGAAGTTTTTAAAATTTAAAATTAAACTACTAAATCCCAGCATATTTAGACATTTGTTGAGTTCTTAAAACTTAGTGTCCTTTCAAAGTGTAAAGTCAGCACAGTGTTTGAAGTTTCAGACATTTTTGTAGCCATTTCAAACATATTGTCAACCATATAAAAGGTTATGCTTTGCCCGCGGTCCATGCACATAGAATTCTGATTGATGTCAATGGGAACCATGTGAGAAGTTTGCGGGCACTGTAGTTTGAAACTTTATGATGTTTTCAGAATATCTTTGAAGTCTAGTTTCTGTGGAAAAACAAAGTTTAAAGAATAGCTCTTCAGGGCTTATTCTTATCCACTGAGAATATGTTTAGATTGTCTCTTTTAAATGCAGAGCTAGCCTAGAATTCCATAAAGGTAATATGCTTATGGGGTGGCTGATTACTGGGGATTATTTCCATTGAGTTCTATTGCTAGAATGGAGACAACAGTGGCAAACTCTATCCTGGTAACCTATTTTTCTATACATTGACAGTGGGTTTGCTTCTGCTGCACTTGTGAAAGATATACATTGCTGTTTATGTTAATGCTAAAATTAAATTCACTGCTATCATTAATTTTTTTTTTTTTTCCTGTGAGGAGATCTGCCCTGTGCTAACATCTGCCAATCCTCCTCTTTTTTTGCCGAGGAAAACTGGCCCTGGGCTAACATCCATGTCCGTCTTCCTCCACTTTGTATGCGACGCCTCCACAGCATGGCTTGCCAAGCAGTGCATTAGTGCGCGCCCGGGATCTGAACCGGCGAACCCCGGGCTGCCACAGCGGACGGAGCACACGCACTTAACCGCTTGCGCCACCAGGCCAGCCTCACTATTATCATTAATTTTATCTACAAATATGTTCAACAAAACAAGTGGAATCACCTTTGCCAAAATCCATTAGAGACTTTGATTTTTACAGTATGACTAAGGATAGATATTACTTTGTAAGAAATATTATTAATCGGAATTTATATTTATAAATATAGTCAAAAGAAAACTATTTAAGACTAAGTTAAAGAAGGATAAATTAAACCCATTTTCCTAAAAACCACAATACTTTGTCAGGCTACAGACTCTAGAGTAAAATGCATGTTTTTAGAAATAATCACAGTTTTATCATAAAAAGAAATTGTTAATGTTATTAAAATTCTCCAATATATTTTCCCATTTCAAGATACAACTGTCATTTTCCAAAATTAAATGCCCTAAATTGTATGTTTCTTAGAAAACTATGGTTTTAATTTTATAATATAATTAATTTGGGCTTAAAATTTCTGACTCTGTGAGGTTTTTCTGGAGCAATCTTTGTCATTTTAGCGCTTAAGACTTATTTGCACAGTGCAGGCTCAATATTCTTGACACTTCATTTACCACGAGCCTGATAATCTCTCTCACCACAACTGGAAGAAAGTGCTGAAACAGCACTCAAGAATTGTGATTCTCTTTGAAGGAAAACAGAACAGACAATTCTTCAAGTAGGAAATAAACCTTCATTGTGGTGGGGATTTTAGGCTCTCTAGAGTCCAATATTAAAACAATTGAAGACAAGAAAATAGGAAGAAGTTTCAATGAGGAAATAAGAAAACAGCAAAGATCTATTTTGGTTGCTTTTTGACTTTCTGTACTATAGAAAATCAGATTTTCTGCTTCCTTAATTGTGCTTTTGATTGGTTACTGATAACTGCATAACAACTAGTGCACAAGACTGCATATCTCAGTTTTCTTCGATTCTGCATGTATATTGCAAACGTTTTATAAAGCCGTTGGCTTCACTCCTGCTCCAATCACCTCCACAGGACACAGCTCTGGAATGGATCATCAGTTTCCTCAACTAATGGGAACCTTGAATTATATCAGCCCCTAAGATTCTGTTACTGTTGCTACTCATAAAGGCATTCTTTTTTTTTTTTTTTAATCTCTTTGTCCAAGACACTAATTAAAGTATATTCAAATTTGTGGGGTTTTTTTTCCTTTAAATCATTGAGAGCCATTGACTTCAAGCTATCTTTTGCTTTCTGTTCCATAAACATTCCCTGAATCAAAGAACTACAACATTCTGCTATATTCTTGCAATTTAAGAATCATTGGGGAAAACATTAAAGGGCTAAAAATTTTTATCTCAATCCATCCACATACAAAAAGGTAATTGATCAAACTCAGACATAGAGAAAAGGCTAACCTCTCTGAATTACTGATTTTGTGATATAGAAATTTCCAGTCCCATGTTGTGTTGGTAACAGGAGTTATGTTGGGAAGGGGAAAATGAACATAAGCATAAAATTTAAAAATACACAAGGCAATTCAGTATCACAGACAAAATTGTGAGCAACTGTTGTGATTTGCTACTGTTTCATTGAGTTTTCAATTGTCTAAACATTGATTCAGTCCCCCTAGACCAATCCCGTTTGTTCCAACCCTATAAAACACTCAACCACACATACCAGAGACTATCTTCACAAACGCAGTCTGACACGTATTGCCACGTAGAGTAAAAATAGCATGAGTTGTAGCATAGTCTAGACCATGATCCAAAGCAAATAAGGTCAATCAGGTTCAAAATACTATAGGCTTGTGGAAATAAACATTGACCAAACAAAGGAGAACAAACAAAGCCTATTTATTCAGAGCTTGCAGTAAGAAGTGAGTCAGCCACTATCACTTGTGTTTTGGCAGAGACTCAAAAGCAGACAGAGAAGCGGGGAAGCTTTGTAGTGGAAACGAATGAGGAGGCTTCAGGTGTGCCCTGATTGGAAGCTGTTGAAACAGAGAAGCTGTAGGTGAGCTAATTAGAAGAGCGACAGCCTATGTGATTGGTTAGGGGTACATATTTGACTTTCTCTGCTGGGTCCTAAGCTGGAAATAAGGAGAAAAATTAGGGAAGCTGTCAGTAATTAATCAAGTCTGGCCATTTGGGGCTGATTATTAAAGAGGTTATTGTTTAGCTTCCTGGACTGGTAACTGGAGATAGCAGTCTAATTTCCTACAAGTTTGACTTATAAATAGCAGACAACTTCTCAGCTTGTTGCTATAGATCATTGGTTAGTTTCTTGGGCTGGTTGCTGTAGGATGTGGGTTAGAGTTCTATATTTATACATGGCCCGGCCATTGTCTGTTTGTAGGTTCAGTCTCTCGGGATATTGACATTAATGCTGCTGTCCTATGCTTTACTGATCCTATAAATGTTTGCAAGAAAATATTGCTTTTTTTAAAAAAAAAAGGTCTGTATGGACATTCTGCCACTAAATTTGAGATCAGATTATTTTCTATGTAAAAATCTAGCTTTCACCTTCAAACACTACTAGCAGAAGAGAGGCAACCTAACCTAACAACTAAGCACATGGCTCTTGCTCCTGATTGTCACTTCTTGTGTGAGCCTCAGAAAATTATGTAACATCTAGTCTCACAGGTCCCTCATTGGCTAAATGGGAGCGACTCTACAATGTTGTTGTAAAAGGTACATGAATTAAAACCTCTAAGCATTCAGAATATTGTGTAGCACATTAGAAGAGCTCTTATTATTTACAAAGAGAAAATTTATGGCTTAGAGGAATGGACCATAAAAAGGAGTTAAAGAGATTTTTGCTGTAGTGCAAATGCTAACAAGAATTTTGTCCCCTGGAGAAATCATATAAAACTCTCAGTATTGGTTTCATCATACATAAAATAAAAAATCTTAAGTTTCTCATAGTCCTAGCATTTCAAAATTGTGAGTTTTTCTTTCTATGTCTTACTTCATGATCAGAATTCTAGACCAAAAAAACAAGAATTGAATATTTAGTATCGATAAATAGATGTAGTTACACATATAGAAATATAAATCTTTGAGATCTAGCATAAACGATTTCTAGGCAGAGCAGAATAAGTCTTAGATATATTTACAAGTGATACACTTGGTTTGTATTATTTGGTTTTGTTTGCCCAAAAAACAATGACTTAATTAGGCCAGTTGCTCTTGATCCTGTCTGAGACCCAAACTTTAAAATAAAGTTGTTAGCTGAAATTCTCTCCAAGTTTTTGGTAGTTCTTGGCTTTAGTAATTTTTCAGTTCAGTCATAAGCCAAAACAGGAAATGAAGAAGTAGGAAATCTAGGGAAATTTGCTTATAAATGGGGCACCGATTGGAGTCAAGGAGATTATGGAGGAAATTTCGAGTTTAAAATATAGACATATATATTCATATAAAAATATTTTATATGAATATAAAATATTTCAAATCCTTGAAATAAAAGGGAGGCGTACAATCATATATGGTATATTTGCAGATTAAACAGGGGATAGCTGCCTCACACGATTAATCAAAATAAACAAATAAAGACAAATGTATACCAACCTGTCTGATGACCTGCCTTCACATGAGGGAGAACATGAGTGTCTCTCTCAGATGCCTCCACTTCTATCTATATGATCATTTTCCACTATTGGATTATGAATCAGACCTAAGATAATCAGGCTTTAATAGAACACTAGAAGAATTTTTGAGTATATAAAATGATTTTAATTTCCGAACATGAATAATCACTTTGACAATT
This sequence comes from Diceros bicornis minor, assembly GCF_020826845.1. Taxonomy (NCBI): domain Eukaryota; kingdom Metazoa; phylum Chordata; class Mammalia; order Perissodactyla; family Rhinocerotidae; genus Diceros; species Diceros bicornis. Next base: position 24,196,330 of record NC_080766.1, read on the forward strand.
TTAATGTTTGTTCTGTAAGAGAAAACAGAGGTATTAGATACTGTAATGGAGAAGATTTCAGTAGAGCCCATAAAATGATATAAATCCTTCTGCTTTGACTTCTTCAGGAATTTGGAAAGAAAGTACGCTTTGGCCACCCTTTGTTCTCAAACATGTAATAATAACAGCCATTCTCAGAAACATGTAAGAATAGTTTAGCTGTATTTTAATTGGTTCATTTACAAAATCATTTAATCTCCAAATATTTTATGCCTACCATATTGCATAGTACTTGCCATATGTTTACTTCTTTTACTAACATAATTACCTGCATGCCATTTGCAATTTTTCTCATATTCTTATTTTTCTTTTCTGACTTTGTTGCTTTTAGGCAATTAGACTTCTTAAAAAAACGTATCGTAATGAACTCAATTATTTGTTTGACAATATTTTTATTTGTATGAAAATATCTGCTTTCTATAAAATATGAGTAGTGAAACCATTTTGGATTTTGATTTCTTCTTGATTTGCACATACAATTGGTTTTCTATGGGGGATTTCAATTGACACATTACAAGGCTTAACTCAACGTAAAAGCAAATACGTGCTTAGTAACCATAAATATACTTATTCACTCAAGAAGAGAACTATTCTAAATAGAGCAATGCATTCTATTGTTTCTCTTGACACTGGATACTATATCTCACCTATTTATTTATTATGTATTTATTTATTTTTTCACAAAAGGAACTAATATTTATTTGATCATGACAAGCTCTTAACGTACATAAGCTCATTTAGGTCTCATAACTACCCTTTGAGGTAAACATCTCCCTGATCCTCTTAAAAAGATTTGAGGAACTGAAGCATCCACTCTTCTAAGAATCTGCATTCTGTCATAAGAATCTGGGTTGCCCCAGTTTTTTTCCCAATAATTTCCAAAACCAAATTTTTTTTAATGTAGTGAACTTTTACAATGACCCAAGTTTCATAAACAGAGTTTAATTTTCCTGACTCAAAGAACCTCTCGTTGAGCATTTTAAAATGATAACAGGTCCATTGTTTTGTTTAGGATAGACTCTAGGAATTCAAAACAGCTGCCTCTCTAAGGAGCATCCAAGACTTGTAAGAGTTCCTAACATGGTTTCATATCAAAATCAATTTGTAACCTTTCATGAAAACAGAAGTAAAAACAGGAATGAACGCTTATAGAGTGCTTAATAAATTCCAGACACTGTGTGAAACACTTTATAAAGCTTCCTCTGTGTAATTCTCACACCCTCCTTATGAGATAAAATGGGCCTTGCTTCCGGAATGTTTAGAATAAATGAGTTTTAAAAATTAGAGAAACAAAATACATAAATGGGACAAATGTTTAATAATGGAGCAGATTAGTAAAAAACCTACAGAAAGTAAACTTAAAAAACAGCACTACTGTAGGATAAGAATCTAATTTAATTTTAAATCTAAATTTCTATGTATTTGTATCTTTTATTTCATTAACATTTTTTTTCAATGCCTTCAAAAAATTTTATTTTTTTAAATTTATTTTTCAAATTTTTTGTTTATTGCAATAACATTGGTTTACAACATTGTATAAATTTCAGGTGTACATCATTATACTCCTATTTCTGCATAGATTACATCATGTTCACCACCAAAATACTAATTACAACCCATCACCACACATATGTGCCGAATTATCCCTTTCGCCCTCCTCCCTCCCCCATTCCCCTCTGGTAACCACCAATCCAATCTCTGTTTATATGTGTTTGTCTATTGTTGTTATTATCTACTACTTAATGAAGGAAATCATACGGTATTTGACCTTCTCGCTCTGACTTATTTCACTTTGCATAATACCCTCAATGTCCATCTATGTTGTCATAAATGGCTGGATTTCATCATTTCTTATGGCTGAGTCGTATTCCATTGTGTATATATACCACATCTTCTTTATCCGTTCGTCCTTTGATGGGCACTTAGGTTGCTTCCAAATCTTGGCTATTGTGAATAACGTTGCAATGAACACAGGGTTGCATGTATCTTTACGCATTAGTGTTTTCAAGTTCTTTGGATAAATACCCAGCAGTGGAATAGCTGGATCATATGGTAGTTCTATCCTTGATTTTTTGAGGAATCTCCATAGTGTTTTCCATAGTGGCTGCACCAGTTTGCACTCCCACCAGCCGTGTATGAGAGTTCCCTTCTCTCCACATCCTCTCCAACACATGTTGTTTCCTGTCTTGTGAATGATAGCCATTCTGATGGGCGTGAGGTGATATCTCATTGTAGTTTTGATTTGCATTTCCCTGGTAATGATTTTGAACATCTTTTCATGTGTCTGTTGGCCATCTGTATATCTTCTTTGGAGAAATGTCTGTTCAGGTCTTTTGCCCATTTTTTAATTAGGTTGTTAGTTTTTTTGTTGTTGAGATGCGTGAGTTCTTTATATATTTTGGAGATTAAGCCCTTATAAGATGTATGGTTTGCAAATATCTTCTCCCAATTGTCAGGTTGTCTTTTAGTTTTGCTGATGGTTTCCTTTGCTGTGCAGAAGGTTTTTAGTTTGATGTAGTCCCATTTGTTTATTTTTTCTATTGTTTCCCTTGCCAGGTCAGACATGGTGCTTGAAAAGATGTTGCTAAGACCGATGTCAAAGAGCGTACTGCCTATGTTTTCTTCTAGAAGTTTCATAGTTTCAGGTCTTACATTCAAGTCTTTAATCCATTTGGAGTTAATTTTTGTGTATGGTGTAAGGTAAGGGTCTACTTTCATGTTTTTGCATGTGACTGTCCAGTTTTCCCAACACCATTTGTTGAAGAGGCTTTCTTTTCTCCATCGTATGTTCTTGGCTCCTTTGTCAAAGATTAGCTGTCCATAGATGTGTGGGTTTATTTCTGGCCTTTTGATTCTATTCCATTGATCTGTGTGTCTGTTTTTGTGCCAGTACCATGCTGTTTTGGTGACTATAGCTTTGTAGTATATTTTGAAATCAGGGCGTGTGATACCTCCAGCTTTGTTCTTTTTTCTCAGGATTCCTTTAGCTATTTGGGGTCTTTTGTTGTTCCATATAAATTTTAGAATTCTTTGGTCTAATTCTGTGAAAAATGTTGTTGGAACTTTGATTCAATAGGGATTGCATTGAATCTATAGATTGCTTTAGGAAGTATGGACATCTTAACTATGTTAATTCTTCCAATCCAGGAGCATGAAATATCTTTCCATTTCTTTGTGTCTTCTTCAATTTCTTTCAGCAATGTTTTATAGTTTTCGGTGTACAGATCTTTCACCTCTTTGGTTAAGTTTATTCCTAGGTATTTTATTCTTTTTGTTGTAATTTTGAATGGGATGGTATTCTTCATTTTTCTTTCTGCTACTTCATTGTTAGTGTATAGAAATGCAACTGATTTTTGTATGTTGATTTTGTATCCTGCAACTTTACCGTATTTGTTTATTACTTCTAAAAGTTTTCTGGTGGATTCTTTAGGGTTTTCTATATATAAAATCATGTCATCTGCAAATAGTGACATTTTCACTTCTTCCTTTCCAATTTGGATCCCTTTTATTTCTTTCTCTTGCCTGATTGCTCTGGCTAGGACTTCCAGTCCTATGTTAAATAGGAGTGGTGACAGTGGGCATCCTTGTCTGGTTCCTGTTCTTGGAGGGATAGGTTTCAGTTTTTCATCATTGAGGATGATATTAGCTGTGGGTTTGTCATATACGGTCTTTATTATGTTGAGGTACTTTCCTTCTATACCCATTTTATTCAGAGTTTTTATCATAAATGGATGCTGTATCTTGTCAAATACCTTCTCTGCATCTATTGAGATGATCATGTGATTTTTATTCTTCATTTTATTAATGTGGTGTATTACGTTGATTGATTTGTGAATGTTGAATCACCCCTGCATACCTGGAATAAATCCCACCTGATCACAGTGTATAATCTTTTTAATGTATTCTTGTATGCGATTTGCTAGTATTTTGTTGAGGATTTTTGCATCGACATTCATCAGTGATATTGGCCTGTAATTTTCTTCTTTTGTGCTGTCCTTGTCTGGTTTTGGTATCAGGGTAATGTCAGCTTCGTAGAATGAGTTTGGGAGCTTTTGCCCCTCCTCATTTTTTTGGAAGAGTTTGAGAAGCACAGGTATTAAGTCTTCTTTGCATGTTTGGTAGAATTCACCAGGGAAGCCGTCTGATACTGGACTTTTATTTTTGGGGAGGTTTTTGATTACTGTTTCGATCTCCTTACTGGTGATTGGTCTATTCAAATTCTCTACTTCTTCTTGATCCAGTTTTGGAAGGTTGTATGATTCTAAGAATTTATACATTTCTTCCATATTGTCGCATTGGTTAGCATGTAGCTTTTCACAATATTCTCTTATAATCTTTTGTATTTCTTAGGTGTCTGTTTTAATTTCTCCCTTTTCACTTCTGATTTTACTTATTTGCGCCTTCTCTCTTTTTTTCTTGGTGAGTCTAGCTAAAGGTTTGTCAATTTTGTTGATCTTTTCAAAGAACCAGCTCTTGGTTTTATTAATTTTTTCTATTTTTTTTTTAGTCTCTATTTGATTTATTTCTGCTCTGATTTTTATTATTTCCCTTCTTCTACTGATTTTGGGCTTTGTTTGTTCTTCTTTTTCCAGTTCCTTTACATGCATTGTTAGATTGTTTATTTGAGATTTTTCTTGTTTGTTGAGATAGACCTGTATTGCTATAAACTTCCCTCTTAGAACTGCTTTTGCTGTATCCCATAAATTCTGGCATGTCGTATTTTCATTTTCATTTGTCTCCAGGTATTTTTTGATTTCTTCGTTGACCCAGTCGTTGTTCAGTAGCATTTTGTTTAATCTCCATGTATTTGTGGCTTTTCTGATTTTCTTCCTATAGTTGACTTCTAGTTTCATACCGTTGTGGTCAGAAAAGATGCTTGGTATTATTTCAATCATCTTAAATTTATGGAGACTTGTTTTGTGGCCTAAAATGTGATCAATCTTGGAGAATGTTCCATGTGCATTTGAAAAGAACATGTATTCTTCGGTTTTTGGATGGAATGCTCAGTATATATCTACTAGGTCCATCTGTTCTAGTGTGTCATTTAAGGGCAATGTTTCCTTATTGATCTTCTGTTTGGATGCTCTATCTGTTGGTGTAAGTGGAGTGTTCAAGTTCCCTACTATTATTGTGTTTTTCTATTTCTGTTTTTATGTCTGTTAATAATTGCTTTATATATTTAAGTGCACCTACATTGGGTGCGTAGATATTTACAAGTGTTATATCCTCTTGTTGGATTGTTCCCTTGATCATTATGTAATGCCCTTCTTTGTCTTTTTTTACAGTTTTTGTTTTAAAGTCTATTTTGTCTGATATGAGTACTGCTACCCCAGCTTTCTTTTCATTGCCATTTGCATGGAGTATCTTTTTCCATCCCTTCACTTTCAGTTTGTGAGTGTCTTTAGGTCTGAAGTGTGTCTCTTGTATGCAGCATATATATGGGTCTTGTTTTTTTATCCAGTCAGCCACCCTATGCCTTTTAATTGGAGCATTTAGTCCATTGACGCTTAAAGTAGCTATTGATAAGTATGTACTTACTGCCATTTTTTAACTTTTTTTCTCAGTGTTTTAGTAGTCCTTCTCTGTTCCTTTCTCCTTCTATACAGAATTGATGATATCTTTAGTTTGACCTCTGTCTGAAAGCTCTACTCTTTAACTCCCCTCCTCCCTCATTTTATGTTTTTGATATCATATCTAACCTCTTTTTTGTGGATTTGTATCCATTACCCTCTTATCATGGAAATAAATAATTTTTCCTATTTGTGGTCTTCTCTTTTCCCCTTAAATCAGTCCCTTTAACATTTCTTGCAGCACTGGTTTCTTGGTGACAAACTCCTTTAATTTTTGCTTGTCTGGGAAATTTGTGATCTCTCCTTCATTTTTGAATGATAACCTTGTTGGGTAGAGTATTCTTTGATGTAAGTTTTTTCCTTTTAGAACTTTAAATATATCATGCCACTCTCTTCTAGCCTGTAAGATTTCTGCTGAGAAGTCAGATGATAGCCTAATGGGGTTTCCTTTGTATGTAACTTGTGTTTCTCTAGTGGCTTTTAGGATTCTCTCTTTATCTTTAGTTCTGGACATTTTGATTATGATGTGTCTTGGTGTGGGCCTCTTTGGGTTTATCTTGTTTGGGGATCTCTGTGCTTCCGGTACCTGGATGTCTGTTTCCTTCCTTAGGTTAGGGAAGTTTTCATCTATTATTTCTTGAAATAAATTCTCTGCCCCTTTGTCTCGCTCTTCTCCTTCCGGGACACCTATAACACCGAAGTTAATGTACTTGATGTTTTCCCAGAGGTCCCTTAGACTGTCCTCACTCCTTTGAATTCTTTTCTCTTTTACCTGTTCAGCTTGGGTAATTTCTTCTAGTCTTTTGTCCAGCTCACAGATCCGTTCTCCTGTATCCTCTACTCTGTTTTTGAGTCCCTCTAGTGAATTTTTCATTTCCAGTATCATATTCTTCATTTCTGATTGGTTCTTTTTTATATCTTCCATTTCTTTGCTGACATTCTCACTGAGTTCATCTATTCTTCTCCCCAGATCAGTGAGCATCCTTAACTCTCTTAGTTTGAACTCTCTGTCGGGTAGGTTGCTCATTTCTGTTTCACTTAGTTCCTTTTCTGGGGTTTTGTCCTGTTCCCTTACTTGGAATGTATTCCTTTGCCTCCTCATTTTGTCTCTTTCCCTGTGCTTGTGTCTACGTATCAGGTAGGTCAGCTATGTCTCCTGCTCTTGGATAGGTGACCTTATATTAAGTAATGCCTTAGGAGGCTTCCAGTGTGCTTCCCTCAGTTCTCAGTGTTCAAGGGGTGACCCCTATGTGGGCTATGTGTGTCCTTCTGTTGTGGCCTATTTGCTCTCCCTGTATGCGCCTAGGGAGGCCGAGTTATGCTCCTGGCCAGCTGTTGAGTGCTCAGCTATTTGTAGTTGTTGTGGGCCCTTCAGTCACTTGATCAGGTGTGGGTAGCCCCAGCACAGTTGGCTGCAAGTTCTAATACCACATTTGTGTTGCAGTATTTCTTTTAAGTGAGTAGGCCCCCACCGTGGCAGGTTGTTAGGCTCAGGGGCCTTACAATTGCTATAAGCCTCCAGCCTTTAGGTCTCTTGTCAGCTCTCTGAAGATTGCAGCTGGGTGGGGCTGGCCTCAGGCATGGAAGCACCCAGTTCTTTCAGGCTTTGCAAGGTGGGGCAAACCCCCTATGTGGGTCTTTGAGAAGCGCAAGTCTTCTGCAGCTGACAAGTCCTGCTGCCCACAGGTCCACACACACAGTCAACACAGTCCTTCCCTGTGTACATGCCCCGACCTCCTGAAGTGGACCCAGTCTCTCCATGACGGGAGCACCCCACACTCCACCACTGCCCCACACTCTCCACCAGCTCCTTGTGCGTGCCCTGCCCCACTGAAGTTGGCTCAGTTGCCAGGCTGCAGAGAGTCTAGTCACCAATCTATGCAGGCCCGCAAGTTGTCTGAGGGCTTGTTGTTGGGTGGGGCCAGTCTCTAGGGTTGGCTGCCTGCCCTGGCTGAGCTGGATTAAATCGGTGCTGTAGTGGGTGGGGCAGACCTGGGCTAGCAGGCCCCAGGGAGAACTCCAATGGCGTCTGTGTCAGCATGCCCACACCAGGCCACAACAATGGCCGCCGCCAATGTCCCAGTCCCTGAAGAGGTCTCACCTCTCACCGAGATGCACTCAGGGCCTATCAGATGAGTCTCTTTTCACCAAAGCACTATGCACCTTTCTTTCTGGTGACTTTAGGTTGCTTTCTGAAACGTGTGAGTTTGCACATGGGCCCTTTAAGAGCCGGTTTTAATTTCTTTGTGAACCAGCTTTTCTGGGGGTTCTCCCCAATGTTTTAGTAGCAGGCAAAGTCAGATATTATGCCACTTGTCTCGATTGTGCTGGGTCCACAAAATGCCCCCAGCTGGGGTGCTCCCTGGCTCAGGACCCCGCTCCTCCATGGAGGGCTGTGGACCTGGGCTGCTCCCGGGCAGCTGTGAAGCGTTGCGTCTTGTGAAGGGGGCATTTTTCCTCTCCAGAAGGGAGTTTCTGCCTCTTCCACCTCAATTAGGATTGTCCTTTGTTGCAGGAGTTCCTCTTATCCAGTTTTCAGTTCTGTCTCAGCGGTAATTTTTCCACGAGTAGTTGTAAATTGGCTGTGTCTGTGGGAGGAGGTGAGTTCAGAGTCTGCCTACACCGCCATCTTGACTTCTCTCTATCTCGTCTATTTATACAATACTCTTCTAGAGGCAAATACGTTTTAAACAGTTTCCACTTTCTCTAGGGGAGAAGAATGCAAATATGCACTACTTTACTTTTTGCTGAGTGATATTTTCTCTATATTATTAAAAAAAAATTTTAGCCATTTCTTCTTCTGGTACTTCCTGTCCCAGCTCTTAAATTTCTTATGAATTTCCTAATTTAATAATTAGTTAATAAAATTTAAAATATACAATAAGGTAAAGGATTAAGTCCTTATAAATATATCATAGTTGAAAATAATTTAGAAAAACAAAACTTGTGAAATGTCTTTAGTAAAAACTTCCAAGTATTTTACTAAACCACATCAAAAGCCTTCAATCATGCAAAAAGACTAAGTTGTTCTAGAGACATCATTTAGTGTTTGCTGTATTTCTTGTGCTGACTTTTGCATGCCAATAATCTTGATTTACATTCTTACTTCAGAAAGTGAAAGCCTTGGTTTTTAAGGTTTCCCTGGGTAAATCAATGCACCCGACCATATGTGTGTGTGTATGTTTATACAAGTATGTATATAATCTTCAGTTGTTATTTCATCAGCCTGTATGTCTGTAACTGTATAGCTCATTTAAGTTGTTATAGATATTTTTCTTATCCTCATGTACCTTAAACACCATTCGGATGCTTCTATCTTCTGCCTTTGACATCTCAGAGGGCAGGGACGCCGTCTCTTCATTTCCTTTTACAGAATTCAATATTCAATGAGTCAACATTTTGGACTAAGCACTTGTAGTTTTGATCACACATATCAATTCATCTATACTTTATTTTATAGCATATATTGTTAATTAAAAAAAAATAAGTAAACTGGGCCTTACATTTGAAAATACCTCAGTAGAAGCCAAAGGTATTATGCATTACAAAAATAGGGATGGTTATGTCTTAGTAAAATTTTTCTCTGTAACATTTTAACCTATGTTTTAACTTTCAGTCACAATGGGGAACCTGATGACCTTTTAAGCTCCAGGATCATCTAAGAAACGGTGATTTCAAATAAGTTTCATCTGTGGTCCTGCCCAGCACAACTATATGGGTAATATAAAAATTACATCCCATGATAAATCTCCCAGGAATTTCCTCTATTAAATTTGCTGACATTTCCACAGTGCACAGATGCATTTATACGAGAACTTGGTACAATAAAATGAATTAGATTAATGGAGAAGAAGAGTCCTAATTCCATATAGGCATATTTTGTTGAATCTATTTCTGTGCAAGTTCTTTTTGACAGAAAGAATTCTTCTTTAAATGTCACGCTAAAAACTGTGAAAAACAGACTTGTCCTAATTCTATGTATGCTCATAAGAATGTTATCCTCATCTGATCTTTAAAAACATTTAATGATCGATTGTGGTACATTAAATTCTATTTGTGTAATATCAAATTTAAGATGGATATTAGAAAAACACCCAAATCTATTTTATTTGTTTTGTACACTACACTGAACATGTTCCTCTTTTACTACTAAATACTTTTGTCCAAAGCCATGTTTTTTTTAGAGACTGGATACCTAATTATTACGGAAATAGTTTTCATAGATTCAGAAACTTTTAGGTGTAGGAAACATGAAAATTTCTTATGTAACTTGCATGTGGTACACAGTTAGTTATGGCAAGATTACTAAGTTGCATTTAAATTTTTATATTATTTTATTTTGTACTATTTCCTATACTTATTTATGAAAAAATAACTTTTTTGCCTCTAGTTCAATTGCATTTTAAATGTTGTATCCCTTATGACTTACACCGTTAGCCCTAAATGGTTTACTCATTTGTTTTTTTTTTTAAAGTTTTTTCATTTTTATGTAAGAAACAAAACAGATACATGTACATGTAAAATGAGGCATAGTGTCTCACCTTCTTCATCATTAAAATGAGGATACTAATAATATTTACATAAACGTTGCATATGATTTATATGAGCTAATATAAACATTCAAAAAACTGACTCATAGTAAACATTCAATAAATGCCAGCTCTAGGCTTGTATTTGTTGTTGTTATTTTTATTACTATTTGTTATAGTTATTGTTATAGAAAGAGAACTAATTTAGAAATATGATGAGCTTGATCTTAGATCCAGCTTAATTAACACTTTATTCTCTGACCTAAACGTTGTTAAACTTCTCTAAGAAGCAATTTCTCTCATCTATAACATGAAGACACTGGACTTAATGTCTCCTATGATAAATACCTTTATTTCTCCAAAGTTATTGATATTATTATTATTTTTTTTTTGGTGAGGAAGATTAGCCCTGAGCTAACATCCGATGCCAATCCTCCTCTTTTTGTTGAGAAAGATTGGCCCTGAAGTAACATCCATACCCATCTCCCTCTACTTTATATGGGACAGCACCACAGCACGGCTTGACAAGTTATGCGTCGGTGCATGCCCAGGATCTGAACCTGCAAACCCCAGGCCGCCAAAGTGGAGCGTGCAAACTTAACCACTATGCCACCTGGCTGGTCCCCACAAAAGTTATTTTTTAAACAAGTTTTCTTCATTTTTTTGTGTGTGTGTGTGAGGAGATCAGCCCTGTGCTAACATCTGCCAATCCTCCTCTTGTTTTTGCCGAGGAAGACTGGCCCTGGGCTAACATCCATGCCCATCTTCCTCCACTTTATATGGGACGCCGCCACAGCATGGCTTGACAAGCGGTGCGTCAGTGCACACCCGAGATCCGAACCAGCGAACCCCGGGCCGCCACAGAGGAGTGCAGGCACTTAACTGCTTGTGCCACTGGGCCGGCCCCTAAACAAGCTTTCTTAATGCAGTATTATTTTGAAAGTTGACATCACCCCATTAGGTACAGTTCAATGCAACCTCAAATACAAACAAATATTAAAAAATATTTTTAAAAAAAACAAACACTAGATAAATACACTAATAAATATATGCTATTAAAATCTGAGACAAAATTTCGTCAGAGAATACTTTCAGTAGTTTGACAATTAAAGCTTTTAAATCAAATAATTTGATAGCCATGTTGGACATAAGAGCAGTAAGTCCATTTTAAATTATTCTTTTGAAATTTGTCTTAATAAGATCTCCGGTCTTATATTTGAAAATGAAAGAGGAAAGCATTCCTAGCAAATAATGTTATATTTAATTCCCTGGACCATAATTTGTTATTAAGTCTATGTTTTCCAAACAGGGCACATAGTACAATGCAAATTAATTGTATCATTATTTTCATATATTATATCTTTCCTCATCGACATTCACTATTTAAGTATTACTATGTATCTGAAAAGAAAAAAAAAGTCACAAACTTCATATACTCATAAAACACAACAGAATATTTTTGGTAGGTGGAGATATATAGAAAATTTTAAAAAATAAAACCTACCTCTAGCAATTTATGCATAGTAGATGGTGGAAAGCTCTATAGATTGTATAAAACGCTTCAAAAGTAAAAAGAAAATAGTGTCCCTTTACTGCATCTATACAGACTGGTGTATTGCTAGATATTCCTGTATTTACTTTTCACTAGCTGTTAATACATGTATATGCTAAAAAACAAACATGCTATGTTTATGTCCTACAGGGAAATTTGCTCCACCACACCCATTAAAATAAGTCTTAGCCATATAATTGTGGTTATTGGTGTCTATGTATTAATGATATTCGAAAATTCTTATTTTGTTCACATATTTACTTGTTAATAATGGATTATGCTCGTGATATTTGTCTTTTCCCTATTCAGCAGAATATAAACTCTTTGGGATTGTTTCTTTCTCAGCTGTAGCCCTTGAATGTTCTACATCTATCCTCTTTACATGAGATATTCTCCTTTCTATTTCTATTTTATAAATATACTTAATGTATCAAAGCCTTTTTATCTCTGTTCAATATTTCCACCAAAAACTCTGAACAGTAAATACACAGTCTGGATATTAAAATTTAGTAACAGGAAGTTTTAGAAGCCCATGTGTTAATTAGCACATGATAGTTTTAAGTGATTCATGAGGAAATATGATCATGTACAAAAAAATCAAATAGAATATTTTTAAAAATTATTGAATTTTACTCAATTATATATAGTCTGAGAGTGACCCAAACAATTCTAGATTAGAACAGAAGGCATAAAATCAAAAAAGGCAAAAAATTGGGGGATGACTTTATTTTTTTCTTTATGATGAATTAACACTCCAGTGTATATCAGGGCATTCTTAAAAAATCTTATGCTTCTTTTTTGCTTTACTTTCTCAAGTTCTTTTCTAACATATATATAATCTGGTTCTTTTTCATGTGATAATACTTCTTTCCTCTGGAAAGGGGAAAAATTAATGTTGCATTGGGAAATCATGGGAAGCAAGGCTTGAGTCAAGATATAATTTATCTAAATATTAATTTAGTAGGAAACAAATACATTAGATGTTATCTTTCTTCTTTACATCCTTTATATCAAGAGAATTTTTTCCATTGTTTGGCAATTATAGAAATAAAATGTAATTATTTTCAATGCTGTCAGTCTTCTTGATAGGAAGAATCTCTGACCAGATTGTGTCCACAAAGCTTAAACCTGAATAGTTGAAAAATTTTTCCTAATTCTCTGATACAAAGTCACAGAAAGCAGGATACCATCAGTCCTCTTCAGCCTTCAAAAACAACTCAAAAAAGGGATCTTTTGAGTTGTTTTGAAAGGAATTTGAAACCGATATGGGTAATATATTATTAATAGTCATTATTAGATTGAGAAGAAAGGGAAAGGAAGCTGAATAAACAATTTCTGCCTCTTACAGTTTTGAGCATTGCAGTCTCTGCCTTAAAAATGAAATAAAGAGGGGCCGGCCCGGTGGCGCAAGTGGTTAGGTGTGCACGTTCCACTGTGGCAGCCCGGGGTTCGCCGGTTCGGATCCTGGGTGCGCACCGATGCACCGCTTGTTAAGCCATGCTGTGGTGGCGTCCCATATAAAGTAGAGGAAGATGGGCATGGATGTTAGCCCAGGGCCAGTCTTCCTCAGCAAAAAAGAGGAGGATTGGCATTGGATGTTAGCTCAGGGCTGGTCCTCCTCACAAAAAAAAAAAAAAAAAAAAAAAAAGAAATAAACAAACAAATTAAGAACTTAGCAAACAGCAAGGATTCTCCCCTGCTATTTGGCCAAGATTTCCCTTAAAACACAATAATAATAATACAAAAAAATCTATTGAGTAACTACTACAATATTTTGATTACATTTGATTACATTTCAAGATTAATTGTAATCATGGAAATTATCTGTTTCCTGATGGAAAATTATTATTCAGGGAAATAGAGACATAAGCTAAAGAACTTGATAATATTGCCACAATTCCTCAAATATTAAAACCATGCCCCTAGATTATTCTATAGCCTAAGGATTCAAATTTTTAAAATATTTTTACATACATAATTCATGATTACTGTAGCCAGTTCACCAAATTATGCATGATACTTTATAGTTGCATATTTATATAGCCATAGGTTCCTTTCAAAGTATATATTTTGTTCCTGGGGCAAAAAGTATAATAATTTATAAGTTGTGGATATTAAATTCTATACATTTAATTATTATTTATTCTACACAAAATTATAATTATGATATGTCATTGATCATATTTATGATTTATTTGAAAGTTATTTCTGAATAAGAAATAAAATTTTACCCAGGTAGTTTTCCTTGAGATATACAAGTACCGATATAAGGGAAGGACTGATTATCTCTTAAAGTGGCACGGGTCCCAGTGACATCAAGAAGAATGATGATGTGTAATCAACAGACAGAGTCACCTAGATACTATTCCCATTTAACTGTGGAGATGCATATTTGGGGGAAAAAAAGCATAATTAAATTATGGGTAAGGTGTACATTCTAATTGTTGCTATTTTAACTCTCTTATGTTCTTTATACCAAAAACATCATTATCCAGTTTTTAAAATTACCAAGAAAACATTGTTAGTTTACACTACAGTTGTATTCTCCCCGTCCATATCAGAAAACAGATAATAACAGAGTTATTTGGTAGTTAGCAAATTTGTATGGACAGACAAGGATCTCCATACATTTGAGGAAAATTCAAGTGAAAGAAAAGATCAAAATAAAAAGGAATGAAAGGAATTCAGAGGGAAGAGAGACAATGCAGATAACAGAAAAAAAGTCTGTAGAAAGTTAAAAAGCCATTGGATCTGTGAATCAAGAACAGAAAGCTATGAAACAACAAAGAGAAAAAGAAAATTAAGATAAAATGGGGCATTTGGCAAATTAAAAATAAGATAAATAAAAAAAATTACAGAAGATTTTGAAGTAGTTTTGTGAAAATCTCCAGAAAGCGGTACAAAATGACAGAAATGATTTTTTTAAATATATAAAATAGAGGTTCCTGTGAGGACAGCCAACATCCAACTAACAGTAGTTCTGAAAATAGAGCGCTCAAGTGAGTAAACCATTAAATAAATAAAAAGCTTATGTTGGAGAAATAATGAAAATGAGGTTTCATAGTGAATGGGGATCACTAAGATCTCATACAATTGGTGAATGAAGAGAAAAAAGGTGTATTCCCTGGCATATTATCATGAAATTTCAGACAACTGGGTTTAGAGATATGCTGATCAACACAACACCAGAATTAAAGGTAAAATGCTTTTCCACTAAGAACGCATTGCCCAGAAAAACAATCAAACAAATGAACTCTATAATAAGTGTATTTCCAGATATGCAAGAGTTCCGATGTTTTCCTCCCATGAATTTTATATCAAAAATTTACTGAAAAATGAACTAGTGAGTAAATGATTAATACTATAGAATGGGAATTGGAGTGAAGAGTCTATAGCCAGGCCTTCTGGTTAGAAACTATGCTTTCTCACTTACCAGCTGAACAATATTTGCAAACATTTCCTATCTGCAAAATAGAGGTTAAATTAAATATACATGTATAATTTATGTTTTATTTATATGTTTATATACATAATGTTTTATATATAGTATATGTAATTTATACACAGACATATATATACACATATAAAATTATATAAAATATTCCTCCTAGTCTTCTTCAAATTTACCTGTGGACATTAATTAAGGTGAAGAGAAATATTTTCAGGAAATATAATAATACTCTAACTCCTGGGGAACAAGAGTTCTATGATCCTCAAGCCAAAGTTGGGAGAGGTGACCAAGGAATGATTGTACTGATTACAGTTTATGGTAATATCCATGGGTACCAGGACCCACCCTTTGATTATTTTCCCAGCTGAAGAATGCATAGTTGGAATAGAGGTCAGTAGCTGGCAAAATCTCCATATGGATTCCCTGGCCTGTGATGCGAAAGCTGAAACCAGCAAATAGCCATTGATGATTAAACAGCTAGTAACTATGGGGGATTGGAATTTGTGAACTCAAAATATGTTTCTGCCTCAATGACATTTTGACCCCCACCCCCACTAACTGACCCAAGGAGGTTGGGATGGGATGCCTGCCCCCAGAAAAGGCCATTACTATAGATATCTCCGGGTACCTGGGTGGGTCATGCTAAGCCCATTCTTAGTTCTACTTACCCTTTATGAGAGACATTTACATTTGTAAAGAAAATCTCCATTTGTAAAGGTATCTTCTTCCCTGCACCAGGAAGAAGGCGGAGATGGCCTTACCCAGGAACTTATCAGAATGGAAGATGAAGACTGAAATTTGCGTGATAAACTTACTCATGCTTAACTGTGCTGTTTGGGCAATATGCTATCTGACTCCCACTAGTTTCCTATAGATGACATCTCCCTGGAGCCTGGGTCACCATGGTAATGGCTGTTTGAGCTATTTTTTTCAGGAACTGAACCCCTTGTCCACTTCAGGCTGGACTGAGACCATCAACCCATCAACTGGGCCCTTTTGACGGCAAGAGGTTGGAACTCCACCCTCAGGGCATGCTAATGCTGCCATTCTGTGAAGATGTGTCCTACGAAGAGACATGAAGCCTGACTACTCCTGCGCAGATCAATTATCTCATCTCTCCTCACCTCCAATCATTTCAGACCACCTTGCCTCCTTCCCCATAAATACCCCTGAGTCCCTATTTTTGGGGAGGTGGATTTGAGACTTGTTCTCCCATTTTCCTCACTGGGCTGCCTTGTGATTAAACTCTCTCTCTCTGCAATCTCGTCGTCTCAGTGATTGGCTTTCTGGGCTGCGGGCAAAAACAGACCTGGTGCGGTAACAGAGCTACTCTGCAAGAAAATAATTACCCCAAGATGCCATAAAACTGAAGGGATTGAAGAAATCAGTGCCACTATCAAAGGCATGAAAATAGCAGAGGTCCTGATTTCTGATATCTCCCCTTTCATCCTATCTACTTGATCTGTCATAAGTTCTGAGTCTCGTAGGTTCACAGAAGAACATCATATATGTACTCATGCAGTTACTGCAGAGTTACTACAGCTGTTTTTCTAGATATGGTCTCTCTATCTGACAAACCAACATATTTTCTGACAGCTAATATGCAGCATTTAATCCTGGAAATTCTTTCCTCTCTCTGTCTGCTCATAAAACCACCAGAAGCAGTTTAGGCTTTTTCTCAACTAAGAGACTCCAAGCAGCAGCTGAGTCCACAGCTGGGTCTACAATCACTCTCGCTTCCCCTGCCGTTCCTTCCTGACTGTGCTCAGGGAACAACAAGCTTCAGTAGGTGAGCCTAGGGTTCCGGCTTGATCTTGATCTTCCCTTCCTGACCCTCTGAACTTTGGACTGGCTTAGTTAGCCCCCATAATTTTCTATGCCACTCAGCTGAATAAATCTCTTATCTAAATATAAATATAAATAAATCAGGATACACACACCCATACATAACGCACAATTGTTCTACAGTCATCCCCCCTTATCCACAGGGGATGTGCTCCAAGATGCCCAGTGGCTGCGTGAAACCACAGATAGTACCCAACCCTATATATTCTCTTTTTTCTTATACATACATACCTATGTTAAAGTTAGTTTAAAAGTAAGAGATTAACAACAGTAACTAATAATAAAATAGAAGTATAACAATATATAGGAATAAAAGTTACTGTAGATCTTAGCAATCTCAGCATATTTTTTTCTTTTCTTATTAAGAATTTTCACCTTTTCACTTAACAGAAGTGCTTTCCAGCTTCTCTTTGGAGTATCTGAATTGCCAGCATCACTACTCTTGCATTTTGGGGCCATTATTGAGTATAATAAGGGTTACTTGAACACGAGCACTGAAATACAACAACAGTCAATCTGATAACAGAGGTGGCTACTAAGTGACTAATGGATACACTGGACAAAGGGATGATTCATGTCCCTGGTGGGACAGAGTAGGGTGGTGCAAGATTTCATCATGCTACTCAGAACAGCATGCAACTTAAAACTTATCAATTGTTTATTTCTGGAATTTTCCACTTAATATTTTCGAACCATGGTTGACCATGAGTAACTGAAACCACAGAAAGCGAAACTGCAAATAAGGGGAGACTACTGTACTTCTTGGGTTTAATCCTAACTGATGCAGGTTGTATGAATAAGAGATAATTCCAGCAGGTCAGGCAGAAGCATGATGTTATTACCTTTATTTGGAAGTTAATAGAAATAAAGACAATGGTATTGATGCCGAGTTACCAAACAGGTGACATATCCTGGGTTGATAGTTGTCAAATTTGAACTAAAACTACACACTTCTAGGATATCAGTTGCCTGGCAAAAGAGAAGCATGAATTCCATTTCCTGAACACCATTTTCAACAGTTCTGGGTTAGAGTTTGCCAGGGAAAGAACTTGCCTGGGATTCTGAAGGTGGATAGGTTGAGAGGCTGTTATTCTGGGAGGTTGTGGCAGTCATACAAGAAAGTGTTGCAGTCCCTCAATGTGCTGCTGTTTCGTAGCCATTTATAGATAAGTTGGACCTTCTGACTTCTTTTCAGCTCCCATTTCACAATTTTGGTGGCCAGGTAAGGTGACCTTTCAAGTATATTCTCTAACTCCTGTTTGGTGGCCATGGAAATCAAACACAATGGCTAATTGGATCACCACCTCAAAGTTCAACTTTCCAGACTCTCCCATAGCCCTGTCTTCTCCGCCCTTTCTAGTGTTCCAGGCTGAAGGGCTAAAAACTTCAGCTTTCCAGACTCACTTTTCCATCTTCTCCAACATTCATGTAAACCTCAATTCCTATATTAAACCCATATTCTTGTAGTTTGTCTATTTTTCTGGCTCAACTAGAATGATCAAATTTATTCATTCTTGCTTATTGTTAAATATTTTATATTCTGCATTTCTTCAGAATGAAGATTAAGTAGTCAAAATTATCTATCTGATTAAAAAAGCTAAAATTTTATTTTTTACTGGACACATATATAACAATATTCCACTCATCTAAATTATACAAATTCTCCAAATGTATGAAATAAACTCTTCTATTTTATCTAGGAAAATATTAATAATACCCTGTACAAAGTTTATAAAAGCTAACTAACTCTTCTTGAATCATCTGCTCACTTAAGAAATATGATTTAGAATTAGTTGAGAGTTAGCTGAACATCTGCATAGCAATCATATACACACTGCAGTTGTATATACCAATGTATGTAGTATATAATTCTCCATAAAGATAGATACTTTTTATAACTGTTACTTGATATTCTACTACTTGCCCAATGGCTTGACTAACAAGAGATAGTTTTCATATAACATTTTAATCTTTGATTCTGATCAGAAGTTGATAATGAACAATTGAGTAGTCATTAAATAGATGCTTGTTTGTTATTTATTTCTCAAGTAGCCTTTCTTCTAGGAATATAGTTTATTTTATGTACCTTCATGTAAATGTAGTCTGTTTTATCTTTTAATTTTCCTTCTAAACCTCTTAATTACATGGGTTCCTTGGAACACAACCTTAGTTCTATAGAAAATTCTCTGCAAGTTGTCACATTAAAAAAGGAGGTTGGAGTGTACGCAGTCAGAAGGGTGTGAAGACATAATCAGAAGAAAACTCTACTTTCAGATTAGAAAAACTTAAGCATTCCTGACAAATATTTCAAAATATTATTTTTTAATCAATTGGTGATTTGAGATATATTTATAATATCCATTAGAATATCCCTGGGTATACCACTTAGCTTACATTTTATTTTCTTTAAATTTGAAATATTCAATACTACCAAAATCTGTGTAAAATTATACAATATTTGAATAATACATCTAATTAACTTGTTATATGCAACCTGGAAATCTGTGGGTGCATAATTAACATATCTGTAGCCATAATCCTGTTTGTGTTAGCTACAGCCTGACACTCTCACTTTTGGTTGTCAACATAACAAACCAGAGAAGTAATTGAAAATTATAAATAAAGATATTGCTAATAACACATTCTTTATATTTTACTTTGCATTGGTGTAAATAGAAAAACTAAAATAAACACGTAAACATGTAAAATAAACATCAATTATTACAAACTACATTTTATTGTAACCACATTATTAATCACTTTTAACTCTGGGGAAAAAAAACTCCTAGGAGAAAAAATTGATTGTAGTTTATTTCCTCCCTCCATAAGTTTCTTCTCATATATGTTGGTATAGCCTCTCAAAAACTTAAACATGTTTTTCACAAGGGTAAGGAAAGAAGATAGGAAAAAGAGAAGTTTAAAGCACACCCATCACCAGCAGTTCTTATCCATTATCCATTCTCTTCCCTAGAGAGCTCTTTACATTAGATATTTTTAAATACTAGTGTTTAATAATTTTATTTGTTAAAATCAGAAACTAATAGCTGAAATAGAGTAAGAGAACTGTAAAAATTCTTGTACTAAGCAAATTGTTTAATTAAGGTAATTTACTTTGGAAAAACATTCGATGAGATGATTGCATTTCTAATTATTGTCTGGCTCCCTGTGATTTGAGAGTTACAGTTAGAATTTTTTCTTAGACTACAAATACAAATTTATACTTGCTGAGACCAGCTAACTAGTAAGAACTATAAGATTCATGGCATTCACATATACTTAATAAATTTTGCCAAGTATATTAGAAAATACTAAGACTGCAAAATACTATGTACTTTATTTTGGTGTACAGTTACTTAATCCAAAAGAAATAAGGTAAAACATAAAAACTTTGTATTGTAAGTACTGGAAAATGTTTATCTGATACTGCTGGCATTATCATCAGAAAAGAATTTTTGTGTGTGTCATCTCATGAGGTTTATTTAAAAGGATAGAAATTTAGAAACAGGTAAATACTATTGTATACAGAAGAGAACTTTTTCAATTTAGAATTTTTATCAAAAAAGATGAGTACACTGTGTAAATAAAAAGGAAAAATTGCATGTATTTACATGTGTTCAAGATATTTAAATTTTGAATTATTGAATGGTATACTATAGATATAAACCAGTGTTTATATCAAGAGATTGTGGGTGAAGGCAGATATGCAGTAATTAAGATTTCTGGGTATGAGTCTTTAATTTTGACTTATTAAAAGTTAAAGATAAGAACAAAACAAAATAAGATAGTAAAAAAATAATATTGACACAAATGACCGTTTTATTATTAACAGTAGTAATGGGGATGCACAAGAAAAATAGTCTCAACGTTTTTTAGACTGTTTTTCACTTTTGTTCAATTTAATTTGTTCTAATATTTTTTCAAAAATAGAATAATGATGAAATAGAATAAAAATAATAGAATAATTATGAAAGGGAATATTAGCCAGAATTCCTGGGATGTGTTCATCTGAGTCCTGTCAATTGAAAGATGGAGACCAATCTACCATGAGAGGAGAAGGGCAAGAAAACAACCATCAAGCTAAAAGAAAAGTGACACAAACACATTATCTGGCCAAGGGCAGTGGAGTCTAGATCCTAAATTCACTTTTAATCACACTTAATAATCCAGCATTTACTTGCTCTCACAAGAGCAATATGAGATGACATCAAACTCTAATCTTTTCCAGACAGGAATATGAAGCTGCTGGTATTTTATAACACTTTCCCTTCTCTCACCTTTACACACATTCAAATTTAGAGACTTGAAGAAAAAAGTAGTGAAAAGTACACACTGAAGAAATACCATTAAATAACATGTGATGAGATTGGGGGTGATCAGGGCGGTATGTGTGGTAAAAAGTGGATCAGGAGCAAACTGTTGAACATATGACATGCAAAGATACATCATGAACATATTACATGACATTTGTGTTTTTTTGCTGAAGAGCAGCAGCTGTGGAGGCATTAGGTTTCAGTCCAAGGGTGAAAGTGGTGTTGAAGTAGATTCTTATTGAATGACATAGAGAAAAGCCTATTAATAAAGCCATTAATTAACAAATGACTAAAATTGCCTAATGGTGAGAGGCTGAATCTGTGGGTGGGGTGACGAGTGGAGCGGAGAAAAGTAGGAGACAGAGAGCAAAATAAAGGTTAAAATAATATTAGTTACTGATTAATTAGACACGGTAGATGAGGAAGAAGATTGAGTAGAATTATAACTATATATTTTATAGCCTAGGAAATCTGGAGAAACATTGTCACGATGAAAATTAAAGAGATCATGATGAGGCTCTAGTTTAAAGAGTAATGTGATTAGGTCAGTTTCATCCCTATTAAACTCAAGCTAACACTGGATAATAAGAATGAAAACAGTCAAAGGAAAGTTGAAAAACTGAAGAAAGAGCACAGAAAGGATGTTTGGGGTAGATAGGGAAATTCTTAAGAAATATATTCAGAAGATAAATGCTGACAAAACCTTGAGAAATATTCACTTGTGAGAACAAGACTTGAGGAATAGTGAAAAGTAATACATGTAAGAAAAGAACAGCGTATTTTAATATGCCTGCAAAGAAAAGAGGAGAGAATTTCAGGAAGATAATCTTTCATTGTTCCAAATGCTCCCGACATGAGTGAAAGGAAATAAAAACACATATACCCAAAACATGAATTAAACATAATAATACATTGTACACTAGAAATAGAGTGAACAGAGGAAGGTTATATTTACCGTTATACTAAAATATTCATTTTTGAATTAGCACAAAATTACACTTTAAAAAATGCCAACTCCTTGTGAAATGTGCCATAATATAAACTATTAATCATTCCCTTGAAAAAATCTGAGAAATCACGAGGCATCATATTTACATTGCATGCCTAGGAAATTGATGCTCATTCTATTCTTAGTGTCAAATTCCCTTCTTTTTCATTTAAAACATGCAGACACATAATTAAATTGTGAATAGATTCCTATGTACATGCCAGTACCTAGGAATTACCAACATTGTACAACATTTGTTTCATCTAGTGTTACCCTCATTTTATTTTGCTAAATATGTTAAGTTTAAATACATCGTAATAGGTCTTAAAAAATGTATTTTCTTACAAAACCATATTAACTATGTCATAGCTAATAAGATTAGCAAGAATCTATCAATCTAAACATTCAATTTATTGGAATTATTTTTAATACCCATTTTTCTTAATTATTTAAACATATTTTAATGTCAATTGTTAGACATGTTATCATGGCAGAGTATAATAAATCCTCGTGTTTCACTTAACTGTAACAATTATCATCTCACTGCAAAAAATGTTTCATTTAACTATTACCCTCTTTAACATCAAATTATTTTGAAGAAAATCACACATATCCAATGTAATTAAAATTCTAAATGTTTCTGCATCAAGCCTACAAAATAAGGTCTCATGTTACATAACTACAATATTATAATATGCTTATAATAATACGCTTAAAAAATTCAATCAATACCTTCTCTAGTTCTTTATTTTACCTTGCAAGTTTTTTGTTGAGGGACATTTTTGTATAGGAAACATTTAACTCAGCAGACCTGGGTTGCTCACACCCTGCATATTCCCAGGACAGGCCTTATGACTGGTCCTGGCTTGGCTTCTGGAGGATGAGCTCTAAGCCCTTGAAATATTTGGCCTAAGTGTTTTTTTTTTTAATGCCAGAGGGCTTTGGGCACAGGACATTAATTTGATCAGATAGTTTATACTAACAATGTTATCTATGATGAATGTCTATTTTTTGGCTCTAGGGGCTTGAGTTTAACCAGCTGAGGTCAAGCATGCAGACACTGCATGAATAAGTGACTGACTCTCAATAAACGCCTTGGACACCCAGCCACAGATGAGCTTTCTTGGTTGGGAACCTTTTGCACATGTTGTCACACATCATTGCTGGGAGAATTAAGTGCACCTGGGTCTGGGCAGTTCCACTGGGAGACAATACGTGGAAGCTTGTGCTGGTTTCTCCCAGACTTTGCCCCATATGCCTTTCCAAATTGCTTATTTTAATCTGTGTACTTTCACTGTGATAATACTGTATTTATACCATGAGTATAATGGCTTCTCTGAATCCTGTGAGTTCTTCTAATAAGTCATTGAGACTGAGGGTAGTCTTGGGGGCTCCCAACAAACTGCGCCATTTTTGCTTTAAGTTTCTAGCCTATCTAGGCTACATGACTAGAGGGGCATAAAAGTCCCCAGAGGGAACGTCTGCCTCCTGAGTTGTTTCCCAGGCAAATTCATCATACAAATGTAATTGGTTTAATTTCAAGATTAGAGTCCTCCTGAGAATAAAAAGGCCCCTGGGGAGTTGTCGCTACAAGTCTCTTGGACCTCCCCAAATTTACCTGAATTCTCCTCTTGCTGTATTGCATTATTTCCTTTATTAAATCCTTATGTGAGCATACTCTGAGGAGTATTGTGAATTCTTTCACATATATGAACCTGAGTAACATTTACATCTATATTACAATATAAATGATTAAATCTGATATTAAAGCATTTGAAATAATGCTACTAAGCATTTGTGACCTAATATTGATCATATCAATAACTTCATCAAACGAACTTTGCAGAGATATTTGATCAGATGCACAAAATCAATATTCAATGAATTCTGTTGTTATCTAAATGTTTTTACTTTGGGAGAGGAAAAATTCAAATTAACCTGTGTTTGTAACCATTGATATCATGAATGGAGCAGGATACCTAGGAAAAGTCACAGCAATTAAATATATTGCAAGAAATTTAAAATTTCATTATCATATTCTTAAATTACATGCACAACAATAAAAAGCTTAAAAAATTATAAAATGAACAAGAATCTGATACAAAGTCTTGAATAATTTCATTATCACTAATGTTTTGCTAACTCATATTTTCAGCAGTGGCTGAAGAGCATAGGTAGTATCCAGTTTTGGGGATTCTTTTTTAAATTTCTTAATTAGAGTATGTTTTCTAAGATTACCCAAAGCAACTCTATGTGAAACAGAAAGTAATTAAGGGATTTCTTACTACTCCTGCCCACAGGAGATGAAAGCATCAAAAAATTAATTGAATAATACATATCACAACAGGGAAACAACATTATTCGAATATCACCATCCTTCTGGCTGGAGTCCCAGAAGCAAGTGAACTCATGGTTTGTCAAAGACTGGAAAATAAGTCATATGTTTTCTTTTAATTCTGCATGCAATGAATACAGATTTTTCTAAAATAACAGTGCTAAAATTTTGCATAATCTTTAGTCCTATAAATAAAGTGAAAGCAAACTAGCATGATTTGTATTTATGTAGCATTGCTAAGATAAAAATTCTGTGTAAGATTTTTGTAATAATGGCTATGTAGGCCAATAATAACACATATTGCACATGTTTTCATAAAATGATATTATGGTATGTATTTCTATTGCTTTGTCAGCCCATGACCATTATTATTTCTTTAGCTGGCCCAAAAGGGATGAGAACATTCTATAGATCTTATAAAAGGCGTACTGTTCATGCTCACTATTTTCCTCAGTGAAATGGATGATGTGATAGCATACTAATTTAGTTTGCAGATGCCATTTCTTTCTGAAAACAGAGACTTGAAATATCTGCTTGAAGGTGAAATCAATTAGACCTGAACAGGCCAGTACTGAGAACTAAATCATCAGAGTTAAGTTAGTAGAAATCAATATTTGGGGCACAATTATGAAATAAGAAAGATAAAATGGGCTTCTTCGTTTAGGAATGAAGTGCCTTTGGTTACTTCAAGAGAAGAGAAACCACTGCAGATCCAGCTCGTCAGATTCTATAGGATCTGGGTCCTGCTCATCTCTGTAAGCCTGACCTTAGCCGTGTTTTGTAACTTCACAACCACCTCAACCGAGCTCTTTGTTCAGCCACAAGAAATCCCTTTTTCTCTCGTTGCCCTATTGTATCCACTCAGCCTTAGATATCCCACACAGCATCGGCAACGTCAGGGCCCTCATGTTCACCCTGACGTGATCTTTACGTCATAGCTCAGAATTAGTATTTCCACAATGTGTTTATTGACTACACTTTTACCATTTCCAGTTTGTAACTCAGAGCTATTACACACTCTAATGCTTGCAATCATAGCACAAACCAAATATTTTTATATTTGCTTTTCTATTAGTCATTTTATCTTAGGATTGAAACCCTCTTGAGGAAACTAGGCATGTTAATTTTATATACTTTTGTACAACTAATGTCTAACACGATGGCTGGAATTAAGCAAGTACTCAATAATTATTGATTTATGAAAATTTTAAATATTTTTACTTTAGTTGGCAATTTATAGGATTCAATTTTTCAGAATTTTCTCCCTAAATTAGATATTATATATATGTGTATGTATAATATAATATTTTTTTCTACATGTAGGCCATAAGTTTAATATTTCTGAAATATTTATTCTAATTCCCACTTACCTAGTATAGTATGAAAATACTATTCTTACACACTTTCAGTTATTAAAATATTTTCAGACTCCCCCAATGCAACACAATAAATTATATATTATTTATATTTTTATTACTGCATATTGTCTCCCTTTCCACCTGCTTCATATTTTTCTACAAGTTTTTACGCATGATATATTGTTATAGAGCAATCCATAAAATTTACAAAAATGGGAAAGCTTTAACAAAATCCTAAAGATAACAAATAATATAAATAGTTTCATTAATGTTTTTTGCCATTCTTGATTTCCTCAGTGACCTAGGGATACAAAACCATTATTTCAAGCATCAGAATCTTGACAGTGATCTGAGGATACAAAGATCACTTTGGGAGAATATTTGAGTGACATAAATCTAAAGATCTTCTTGCTAAAATGTAGAACCTAAGGAAATTCTTTTCATTCCCTCTAGGGCCCAACCAAATTGAAAAGAGCACTACTAGAAGTAAACACAATCACTCCGGGCAAGAATAACCTCCCCTAGCATCTCTGCTTCTTCTCCATTTTGATGTTGGATTCCTCTTGGGATTGGTGTATATACCATTCTGAGTTAAAATTCTGGCAGCCAAGTAGTTCTGAAGGATCCCAGAAGCACTGCTACTCAAGTACAGGGATCTCTACATCGTGATTCCGGAAACACACTGTCCCAATGAAAAAGGATATTGCTCTATCAACTCCTATGGCCCGGACCAGGCCCAGCAAACTCTGGTTAGAAAGCCACATTATCCTCCCTGAAGCACATTTCTCAGGGAAATTTTAATTGAGTAGTAGCTGGACCTGGGAAATCAGAGGCACCTTACTCCCTCCAGTGATCGTTTTTGGCAATTGAAATGTTACAATTTGATATCAGTGAAGCATCAAGCAGCTAATCAACATAGAAATCCCTAAATGAATATATTGTCTTAGCTATTTTACAGTTGTGTGACCATAGCTATCTACCAGTGATACAATAAAATATCATGAAAATAGTCATTGTGCAAATCACAATTTTGTTGGGCAAAAATCACTGCTAAGATATGTATCAACACTGTATGCGGTTACGTTTGTTAGGGCTGAAAAAAATTCAATATATAACAACAGATATAAGAGTGCAGACTGCATGTCACGAGAGTCTGCAAAGACATCTTGTTGCTCAACTTGAAACGTGATGCTGTAAAAGACACTCAAAAAATCATACTAGAACACATTTCAATGTGAGAAACAGTTACATAATGAACATCTAGAGCCTGAAAGATTGTTGTGAGACGTAACATATTTTTTAGCTTTGGATAATTATCAAAGATTTTTCTTTAATTATACATCATTCTAATTTATACTAAATATACTACTAACAATGGCTGTTTTGGAAAAAAGGCAAAATGCAAAATTTTAAATTTTTTTGACAAAAGATGAACACAAAGGAATTTTTCACAATATACTTACATTAACCAGACAATCCAGGGTGTAGGCAAATTAATCATAGATTCGTAGACTTAAACGAATGTCAGAGGGCATTCAGTACAACATATATTTAGTATAATAAGAATTGCCTATGCTCCATTATTGAAAGCATTTTCTCACAAGATGACCCATCTCGTCGGTGATTTTTCTCATTATTGCAAAATTGTTCCTACCTTCAGCAGAATACTACTTCAACAGCTTTCTCTCCTTGGTCCTAGTAATGCTTCCAGAACAGAAGACTTCCTTCTTTCTTATGCAATAATCCTTTAAATATATGAAAATCTCTGCTGGAGGAGGTCATAAAGAGGACGCGATCTCTGGTGGACACACCAGGTCGACCTGCCTACTATTCCCATACTAGCAGCTTTTCCAAGGACATAGCCTTGAGGGAGCAAGATGTTATTGAGACCATCTGGACTGTATATGTGACTGAACCCCGTTGAGGCTTATATATAAACTTGTAAGATTCTGGCAGGCAGGTGCAAAGATCTACTCGTCTTGCAGCCACCCAAGACAAAACTCATGTAAGTTCCACGTTTATTAAACCTGCCACCTACCAATTTGGAGTGGTCTGCCTCTTTCTTCACTTTCTTCTTGCCCTCTGTGTACAGGGACCAGTTTCTAATTTCACCTGGGGAATTCCTGAGGTTGTGAACCAACAATGTCATTTAACGGTTGTAGTTTTCAGTTTTCTTTTTCCCTAGTGTCGTAGATTGTTTCATTCCACCACATCTAATTCAAAGGGCTGTAGATCTCTAATCTCTTGGATATGTTTACTTGACAATATCCGATTTTGCAAATTAGTTTCATAGAATAAGCACACAGTCTATATATGATTCCAGAGGCAAAGCTTCAATTGTTATGAATCCTAGACTTCTATTGCCCAACCTAGACTGCATTGACTTTAAGACTGCTGCTGAATTTGTGGAATGGTGAAGATGGCAGTGAACTAAGGCCCTTGGCAGCCAGTCGTGTATGGTCATTTGTTTTTGATTGAAATATGGGACCTAACCTT
Source organism: Diceros bicornis minor (assembly GCF_020826845.1). Lineage (NCBI taxonomy): Eukaryota > Metazoa > Chordata > Mammalia > Perissodactyla > Rhinocerotidae > Diceros > Diceros bicornis. The sequence continues at coordinate 24,224,803 of NC_080766.1, forward strand.
AATTCATACTAAATTTTAATTTCATTTCTTAGTACTATCATCATTGCCATCTAAACTCTTTTTAAGTCATGGTTCTGATTTATATTTTATACAATATCTCTTAGCACACACAACTCCTATATTTTATTCCATTATTATTTTTTTTTTAATTTTTATTTATTTATTTTTCCCCCAAAGCCCCAGTAGATAGTTGTATGTCATAGCTGCACATCCTTCTAGTAGCTGTGTGTGGGATGTGGCCTCAGCATGGCCAGAGAAGCAGTGCGTTGGTGCGCGCCCGGGATCCGAACCCGGGCTGCCAGCATCGGAGCGCACGCAATTAACCGCTAAGACACGGGGCCGGCCCTATTCCATTATTTTTTTAAAAAAAGGCTGAATTAAGTATTGCCTGTCAAAAAACTCCTAACTCTATTTATATTCAGAGAGAAATTTCTGAAAAGGAAAACTAAATAACACAATCGGTCATCTTTAGTTTTTGAAAGTTTTATTTTTATTTACTTTTATTTATTCTTTATTGGAACTAAACTAAAGCACTCTCCGAATGGGTAAATTTGCCATGCACTCTTCTCATTTGTGTTTTTGAAATTTTCTTGTAAGATTAGTTTTAGCACCCTGATTACCAACTCAATCATTCTTTTAATATTTTAGCTTAATAGATTTCTTGACTGAAAATTGGTCAGACAATTTACTATACACTGGGAAGATGGAAACAAGCAAACAACAACGACAAAAACCTCTCTCATTCACCATCTGCTTATTTCCTTGTAGGTTTTTCCTGTAATAGATGCTTAAGAAATGTATTCTGATTGCTTATTTCTTTGTTTAGTATATTGTTAACTTAGGTCTCTTCCATTTGGTATTTGAAAATGGGTAGTAATAGGAATGACGCATGCACAATTTAGACTTGGAGAACCTCCAATACTATCCAGTGGATAATTAAATACACCACATTGAGTTAAGGCTAACTCTAATACTTCTGATGAGAAATTAAAATTTACCCAACATCATATACAAATGTGACCTTAAGGAAGATAGCAGGGCAGTTGTGTTCTTTTTAGAGTTTTGTTTTTTTTTAAGATTACTGCTTGTACTATTACAAAGAAAATCTCATACTTTGTTGTTAAACCTTGTCACATATAAAAATTACCAGAGGGCTAGCCCCAGTGGTCTATTGGTTAAGTTCAGCATGCTCTGCTTCGGCGACTCAGTTTCGGTTCCTGGGCACGGACCTACGTGACTCGTCTGTCAGTGGCCATGCTGTGGCAGTGGCTCACATATTGGCAACAGATGTTAGCTCAGGGTGAATCTTGCTCAGCAAAAAGCAAAAAAAAAATTAAGCAGAGACACTATCTCTATTTGCTTTCTAGAACATTTGCCTTATTGATTAAAAAAAGCATAAAAATTTGGAGAAATTCACTTAGGTGAGATTTAGTTTTGAATTAATAAAAACAACAAGAAGGTCACATTATTAAAAGGGGATGGGGGCGGGGTTTATGTTTTAGGATAAGAAGCACCTCTGTGTGCTGTGAGCAAATGAAAGGACAATCACCGAGACTGGTTCTTTGATCGATTTTTTCTTCAGTCACACCCTCTCTTAAAATAGGTCATTCTTACAAATGAGACCTATGTTGGTTATTTGTCATGTAAACAGAAGGGTCAGATGTGCTGACATTAATTGGAAAAAAATACGCATGCCTTCTTCCCTAAGATTTATTTATATGTTGTCATTTCCCCAGAATAGCAACCTTAATCATCACCTACAGAAAATACTCACCTGCTAATTTCAAAAGATATATTCAACCTAAGCAGTGACTTACAGTGCTATTTTTAAAACAGGCTGTCATTTTTAGACATATTAATCATGTTTATTGATTGTAAGAAGTCAAGGTGCACTAGGGCAATTTAAGGCACGCCATTAAAACAGAACCAATTAGGATACAGCCTACACATGCCAGGCTCGGAACACTACACTGCGGCAACAGATCAGTGCGTGGTCACGGCAAACTGTGACCACACTCAAAGGCAAAGAATCACATACTTGGATTCAAGATCTCACAAATTATTTATTAATTGTGCTCATGGGATAGCATGAGGTTACTAAATATGAAGTATACATGGTTGTCTGCGTAAAGATTATATTAAATTTATAAATTCAATATAAAATTTTCTGTTACCAATTTGTATAAAGTTGGAAATATACTTATTAAATGTTACCTAGACTATATAACTATATATATTTCAGATTTTCCATTTGTCTTTGTTGTCAGTCTCTACTGTGTCTGATTCCCAAGACCTAATATTAACTTCTTAGTAGAACTGAAAAAAAGGGATTATTCATTCCCCAAAACACACAAATACACACACACACACATACACACACTCACGCACACTCCATAACAAAAGATTCTCGTCTGCATTCTATCTGTTTAATGATAGCCAGGAGGAGAGTTAAAAACTTCTTGGATTTGTAATCAGAAGTCATGATTCAGGGAATTCTAAAGTGACAGAGTCTCTTGCCCTAGGGCAGCGGTCGGCAGACGTTTTCTAATGGCCCAATAGTTAATGTTTTAGGCTTTAGGACATATGTAATCTGTCCTAACTACTCAACTCTGCTGTTGTAGTATGAAATTAGCCAGACAGTACGTAACAAATGCATGTGGCTGTGTTCCAATAAAAAGTCATTTACAGAAACAGAGGGAGGGTTGGAGCTGACTTGGGATCCTTAGTACACAGACCCTAGCACCCTAGCTCTAGACTAGAGAATCAAAACAAATGAAGAGTTTACGCCATCATGCTTACAATGAGACAATGGCCAAAGAAAAGCCTAGGCAAGGCTTTCTATTGTAAAAATTTTATTATGATAAAATTTATGATAAAAGATAATAATATGCACACATACCCTGACAGCTTTTTGGTGGAAAGTTAACTGTAATAATTCTGGTCTATGTTAATAAAAGCTCTTTTATTTGCTTCAAAATTACTGCTTCCTTTCTCTCCGTTTGTGGAAAGAACATAATAAGAATACTGAGGCACATGTATATAGGACTAAATTGTGTGTATGTTTATCAATTGTATATATTTTTATTCATTTGTTAAATGTAATTGTCATTTAGATCAAGAAAAATCTTCATTCATTGTTCCACATCTGCCTCTTTCTATTATTCATATATATGTGTATATATATGTAGGCTATTAGATATGTAATTATATATTTTCACTGTTTTTATTTCAAATTCCTAATTTTATCAAAACAATTATATAATATACTTCTGACTTGAGGCACAATAATACGTGTCATTGAATTCCTACTATTGAAACCTAGGATCTTATATACCAAGCTTTTTAAAATTCTACTTACAGTTATTTGTGTGAATATTATGTTGTCCTTATCTTCTTAATTTATTTTCCATAAGTAAGTAAGGCTGAGAAGACCAAATCTTACTATATGATCAGCACTTTTGGCTTCAAATTATCTTATCATATTGTTTTCTGTGGGAACTAGGATTATTGACAATAAAACTGTACTAAATTTTTTATTGGGACAATGAAACACTCCATTGCTCAGTGTTGTTTTATTCATAACATATTTTCTATTTCCATATGTTTTCTACAATATATTTTTCTTTTGTTACTGATAACAAACACTTTGATTATTTATGTTTGGTTAATAACAAAATTTATTCAGAATTTGAATGAATTCAAAATTATTTGTCACATCTAGTGCAAATATTTCTTAAGTCTTCTGACTTTAGTTTTACTTTCTATGATTTTATTGAATAGGAATTTTAAGTAGGTCTATACTTGCAACTGCCAATATAGCTCTGTAAGAAAATTTTATTGCTTTAAAAGGCTGTAAAGATACGATAAAATAAATGACCTATTAGTAAATTTCTGACCAGAAAAATCTGTGCTGTTAAATCTGAGATATAGGTGTGATGCAAATGATAAATTATTACATAATTGTTCTTCTTTATTATAAATATTGCTGCACTTTGGTTGATGTTATGTATTGCATATTAAATTAATTACTGATTTGGATATGTTTTTCCTCCACTTTAAAAGTGAGTTCTTTTTACAATTTACCTGTTAATTTTACTATGTATATACTATGTACATTTTATTTTAAAATGTATTAATTGTGAGTAGTTTTCAATTATATAGATTATTATTAAAAAATGGAATTCTACTATCTAGTATAGCAAAGTGGTAAAGAGTGTGGGCTTTTTAATTACACTGCCTAGGTTTGTAACTGAGCTCCAAAATTTAGTAATACGTGACCTTGTGAAAGTTAGTAAACTTCTCATGACTCAGATTCCATCCCACTAAAGTGGAAAATACAACATAACAATTTCAAGGGATCATGTGAAATTTAAATATGTTAATACATAGTAAGCACTTAGACTAATACTTGATATACAATAAATATCACTTAAAATATCTATCACAAATATTATTTGTCTTGTCCTATAGTAGTGATATTACAGTAAAACAAATTTGAATAAAATTTCCAACTTGAAAGAGAAATTTAAATGAAATATTGAACATTATATTTTAATGTTGATTAATTTAGTGAACTATATTTTCCTCTATCAAGAGTTAACCAAACAACCTCAATAAAATGACCTGATGAGCAAAAGGTTCAACTGCTTGGAATTTATTATCTAAAATGCAACAGGAATATCAATGGTAAACATTACGGCCAACTCAAGACAAAATCTTAGTTATACCAATTTGCTTGTGTGTACTAGGAAATTTTCAACATTGTGTGGCTGACACTCTTCTTAGTATATTAATAATATACAATTTATTTTATTTCTTTAATGCAAGATTTAGTGAATCTGAATAACTTACTGAGAAGTTAACTCATGTACAATCTGTAGTCTTGCATGAAAATATGTCTACAGAATTATAAACTATTGGGTAGTTTAAACATCAGTTTCCGTTTTGGAACAACCGTATCTAATCTTGGTGAGCCTTAAGGCACACATGCAGTCCTCATTGCCCTTTTATTCTGTTCCATGTAGATCGGAAGATCTGCTGCCCCTAAATGGCATGAGGGGAGCTTTATAAAACAATGGTACCCAAGTTTTGTCATAGGGATTTTGAGACGGTAGGTCTGTAATGGTACCAGAGACACTTACACTTAAAAAAAAATACCAGTGATCCAAGTGATTATGAATTAGTATTCCATGAATCACAGTTTGAGAAAAACAAGAGACAAAAGGTAAAGGAAGAGTAACAAAGATCATTTAGTTTCCGATTTGGTGAGTTTTAAAAGGGTACAACCTGTCTGCAATACTACCCAAAATATCATAATCAAGTATGCTAATTTGTTCCTTTTGGCTCCATTTTCATTCATAAATTGCTTTAGTTAAATCAACCAGCCATATCCAATCAAATAATTTAGAACATAATCACATTTCAATCTTCAAACTAGTAAAACAATATGCAAAATTTTGGATAGAAAAGGTCTGTTCTCTTGCCTTTGCCCTTTGGTTTTCATTAGTGTCATCTTAGAAAATGGATTATATTTATAAAGCAATAGTTACATAACATATATTGTACCAGAAAATGAAATGTCCATGTGTTTCATGTTTCAGCTCTGTAAGAAACCCTTCTACCTATAACTCATCTTTTTTTCTTCCTATTTTTGTTCTTTAGTTACTTAGCAACCACATCTCCCCAAAAAATCCTCTACACACAGTGGCTTATGCATATTATTTACAGATCAGTTTAAGTTTCCTTTTAATGAATTTAATTTTATTAATTGATATCTTTATATAGTCAACTCTAAATTTTAATTTTTATTTAGCAGATATTGCATTAGAAGACACAGAGTTTTGTCCTGGTTCCACTATTAGACAACTCTCTCAAACTATATAAACTTGAGTTTCCTCATTTCTAATTTGAAAGACTGAGTCTTAGGATTTCTAGGCCTCTTTTCATCCCTCAAATCCTATATAATTCTCCATCAAGCTTCTGCCTTAAGATCCCTGCATTCAAGGGGTGATAAGTTTTGAATCTGAAGAATGATTTGAGGTCCTGGCTCTAACACTTAACTAACTGTGGGGTTTTCTATAAAAAATTAATTAATGACTCTCACTCATGTGTAAAAGTGGAGCATTAGGATTTATTACTATGGATATGAATATAGTGGTAAGGTCGTCTAACCCATAGCCTGATGGATCCTGGCATTATCTATGCTAGACAGATAGCATCTGGATTATATTGTATCTGGATTACATTGTTGATTTCTGTAATGTTGTTCTCTGCTTGCATGACCCAGAGACTCCTCTTAGTATGTAGAATTTGACTTATAATATCTAAATTTCACATGGGAAAGCTGTGTACAGAAAAATGTTAATTAATTGGTAGTCAGAAACCAAAATATGTGAAGGTTATATGATTATTTCAATATCTTGCTATCATCTGGTGACTTGGTAACCCAACTGATAACTAGATAGATTTGGCTAAGACTAAAAAGAATTTGGATTATATCATATGTTGATTTCAGATTACTCATGTTTTAATTATTCCACATTTCTTCATCAAGAATTTCTCCAACCACAAAATTTGTTTGAACTTTTCCCCACTATATTTTAGGTTTGCAAAGAAAATTTTGGAATAGTATCATCCATTTGGTGGAATTCTAGGTCCTCACGATAGTGCTCTGATGTCCATTAAATTCTACATCAATTATTTTTTTCCACTATAACGCTATCTTCTCTTTAAATTTTTTCTTTCCACCTTCTTTTTATGTGCCTATTAAGTTTTTTTTTATGTCATCCTAACATAGACCTACAAGGCAAAGTTAACAAAAATTTTTTTTTACACATTTGCCATTTATCATGTAGACTGGTGCATTTAGGATTGAACATTTCTTCCACCATGAGCTGATTTTACAGTTTAACTCTCTGATGGCAATATTTTCAAATCTTTGAGGAAAAGCTTAATGTCCTTTTGAATGGTCAAAAAACACTACATATAATGGTTATGAGACAAATAAAATGAGATAATGTAAGTGACGGTGTTTTATATGTTGCAAAGCGCACTGAAAATAAAGTCTATTGTCATAACTATATGCTATAACCAAAGTTCTGAATCTGCATAATGTCTGTGAAGCAAGTTGGAACCAATTACTCTACTCACTCTTTGGTTAGTGTGATTGCCATGGCAAAACGGTAATGAACATCCTGACATCCTAATTCAGAGTATACTGCTTCAGAGTACACAGTATAAACTGTGTAACAAAAATACATATCATCTGACACAACAAAATCAAAACTTTTTAGAGTTAAACTTTCAAAAATCAATTAGCAATGTTTGCCTTTTAATGGTACATTTTGATATAATATAATAGAGCCTTTGTATTTTCACCTCACCTCCACACAATTTGACCAACTAAATCTTTTTATTTTGACTGTTACTTTTGATTGAAAGATAACATCCAATGAACTATGCATTCAGAAAATAAAGAAATATGAGTTAGGGAAAATAAGAAGGAAGGAATGGTTAGAAAAATCAGTTTGGATTAAGCAAGCCATCTGCCTCCTAATAAGCCTTCAGTAAATTGTAGGCAATTGTCACAAGAAGATGTAAATAAATAAAAGAACAAAAGAAATGTAAAACAAAACCAAAAGATCTATTCTTTGACATATAACAATTATAGAAATTACTTATATAGTGTTGCTTATAAAATAGTAAGAAATGAATATATACACACATATACATATATACAGACATATATTTTTTTTAATCCTGATAGAAACTTGATAAGGCAAATTCTACTATTATATCTATTTTGTGTGTGTGTGTGTGTGTGTGTGAGAAAGATCAGCCCTGAGCTAGCATCCATGACAATCCTCCTCTTTTTGCTGAGGAAGACCAGCCCCGAGCTAACATCTATTGCCAATCCTCTTCCTTTTTATCCTTTTTCTCCCCAAAGCCATAGTAGATAGTTGTATGTCATAGTTGCACATCCTCCTAGTTGCTGTATGTGGGACACCGCCTCAACATGGCCAGACAAGCCGTGCGTCAGTGCGCACCTGGATCGGAACCTGGGCCGCCAGTAGCTGAGCACGTGCACTTAACCGTTAAGCCATGGGGCAGGCCCGATATGACACCTATTTTATGGACAGAAAAACTAAAGTACAAAAAGATAAAGTAACTTGTCCCAGTCATACAACTAGTAATGAGCAGAGCTAAAATTTGATTCTAGGGAATTTAACTGTACTATTCATAATCTTAAATACCATTTTATAATGGTTTTCAAAACTTTCATAACAAGACCCTTTACAATCACCAGTTACCTTTCTTTCCTCAAACTCTTCATCATAGCGACTATTTGAACTGCATTGGCTTCTCCTTGCTATTTAAATATAAGGTCTTTGAAAACTAGGAGGAGATTATTTTTTTTTAATCTTCATATTCCAACTGCCTAACGTTATCTACTGACACGTAATTGTTTCTAAATAAATGTTTGTTAAGATAATGAATTCTATTTCCAAATTTGTATGTCTTTACTATACTATTCCCAACCTCATTTTAATATGTCTTTCTGGTTATTCATTAAAAGATTGGTCCAGATTTCCTTGCCAGACTCATCATTTATCAAAACCTCACCAGGTCCCACACAGTTTATCATCTTCCTCAATGTTCTCCAGGACTCTGTATACATTTCTACAGCACTGCTTTTACATTGTATTGTCTTTTATTTTTGCATATCCATATTCCCACTAGGCTGCTTCAGGGTAGGTATCATCACTTATTTATTGTTGTATCCTAATAAAGTGCTTAATATGTAATAGTTGTAACCATCTAAAGAGTTCTGCAAATCAAAGCACAGTAATTTCTCTATTTTATTTGTCTTCAATGTTAAGAGACATAAGCTAATATTGTCCTGGCTCAGACTCTATATGTTAAATAATTTAATGCACTTTAAGATACATAGTTATTTCTAATATGTAAAAAAAATATAAAGGGAACCAAAGTGAATCTCAGAATCCAGGAAGGAGAGTACATCCTTAAATAAGCTATAAGCCATTATGATTTTGGCAGGAGTTGTTGGGTAGTGGAAAGAGTAGGTCTGCAAATCATGTTTGTAATGAGACATCACTCTGCCACTTGCAAATTATGTCCTTGGTCAAGTCACCATATTGCTTAGACTTAGTTCTGCATTTTGTAGATAACTATGCAAATTTATAAGGTTGTTTTAAGGGTGAACTGAAATATATGTGAAAGAGCCTTGTAAAATGTCAGTATAGTATGTATATTTATCCAAAACTACGTCAAGTATAAGACGTCAAGCCGCCATAGCCTCAATGCATACGTTAAAACCACGGCTTTAAACATTTTTGACTATGAACTACAGTTTGCATGTGTATTATAATTTTGTATTTTAATAATATAATAAGTGCATATTTTGGACTGATATATATGTAAATATATATATAATTTCACAAAAGAATACTTTCATTTGATTACTATGAACTCTGATATATCCTATTCTACTATTTTATTCTATTCTATTCATCTTTCCCTTAAAAATGCTGCCTGAGGCACAATTAAATAATTGATTTTACTACCCACGGATGAGTCAAGTCCCAGTTTTTGAAAACCACTGTGTGACAGTCCCAGCTTACTCTGTAGATGATAACTGGTGATATGATGGGAAAGAAGGATTTCAATGATTTAGGAAAATTAGTTTGGTAGTCATTAGGAAAATTCACAAATATTCTGGTTTTCCTCTTTTTTGGACATTCATTAAAATTGAACTTACCTGCCTTATTAGTAGGTAGGAAAGGCCATGAGTCTTACTTTGATTAGAAAGTATGAGAAGTGACAGGTTTCACTTCTAGATAGAAGCACTAAGAAACTGTAAAATTTCCCACCTTCTCCTCTTTCTGCATGGTAAGTCTCTATGTTCCCTATGCTACATGAAGCTGTCAGTGTTGGTCTCAGAGTGAGAAGACATGGCCTCCCATAGAGCATATATAGTAAGAAATAAGCCTATCTTACCATGACCGATAGAGAAATTGAGGGCCATATTGTGTTGTGTTGATGTAATGTTGATGTAACAAGCCCAAGGTCATTTAGCTTGGCTGGCGAACCAAGTGGAGATAATCAAATAAACTATTATTGGATGTTGAAATAGTAGAGACTTACATTACGTAGTGGTACATAATTTTTTAAACAGTGTTACCTGCAGAAACTTGGAAGATAGATCATCTACCTATTGCACTTTCAGCACTAGGGCAAAGAGTTGGAAATTGGAATGTTTGTAGGGTGTGTTCCTTGTTGTTGCTTCATTTGCTGTTAGTTGTCTTGGAAGCAGGAATAAAAGGGAAGAAGAGAGAGAATATATAAATTCAGAAAATGCAGTGTTGCAACAGGTAACTGCTTCTCATCTCCAAAGGGAAATGGTAAGGCTGAGTAGATCTTGAACAACAATTCAATTCTGCCTTGAAACATAAATCAAAGCGAAGATGTGACTGTCAAAGCCTTTGGGAAATCTCAGAATAAAACCAACTGAGAGTATGCCACCTGTGATAGCTAAATTTATGTGTCAACTTGACTGGGCCATGAGTGCCTAGATGTTAGGTCAAACATTAGCCTGAGTGTTTCTGTGAGGGTGTTTTTGGATGAGATTAACTTTTAAATCATAGACTGAGTAAAGTAGATAGTTCTCCCTAGGGTGGATGGCTCTCATCCAATCAGTTGAAGGCGTAAATAGGACAAAAAGGCTGACCTTTCCTAGAGTGAGAGAGAGTTCTTCCTACCTGATGCCTTTGAACTGGGACATCAGTGATTTTCCTGCTTTGGGACTTGAACAGAAACAAAGACCGTCCTGGGTCTGGAATCTTCCAGCCTTCAGATGGGAATTACACCATTAACTCTCTTGGTTTTGACCTCTGGAGGTGAACTGGAACTAAACCATCAATTCTCCTGAGTCCCCAGCTTACCAACTGCAAATTCACCCGGCGGATTTTGGGACTTCCCCAAATCTTCCATAATCATGTGAGCCAATTTCTCATAATAAATCTTTCTCTCTTTCTCATATATATATGAGAACATATATATATATATATATATATATATATATATATATATATATATATATATGTTGTTAGTGCTGTCTAGTCGATTCCAATTCCTAACAACACTCTGGACAGCAGAGCGGAACCCTGCTGGTCTTTTTGAGCCATCATCTCACCTTCCAGCACTGTATTGGAAAACGCTCCACTTCTGTTCATAGGGTTTTCATGGCGAATCTTTTTGGAAGTGGGTGGCCAGATCCTTTTTCCTAGTCTGTCTTAGTCTGAAACCTATCCACCATGGGTGACCCTGCTGGTATTTGAAATACCAGTGGCATAGCTTTCAGCGGCATAGCAACATGCAGCCACCACAGTATGACAATTGCCAGACAGGTGGTGCAGTTCCCTGACCAGGAAAGGAACCGAGGCCATGGCAGTAAGAGTACCGAACCTTAATCACTAGGCCATCAGGCCTGGCTAGCCATTCTATTTACTCTGTTTCTCTGGAGAATCCTGACCAGTATACCACCCAATCACTTCAATAGAAAAAAATTCTCAAAGAGAATAGACTAAAGCTTTTCTTCCAATGCTTGATAGGTTCAAGATGCAAGCAATTTATATGAAAAGAGAAACATGGGTACAAGAAATAAACAACGGTTCTGCCTGGCACAATGGAAGTAGATAGAGAAAAACTAAATTTCAATTAGACAATCGGTCTGTTTCACCTATTCACGTCCTCCCATCCAGGAGCTGATGGTATTCTGACAGTGGGGAGAAAAAGTGAAAGAGAAAGTGTCCTGAAGGTTCCAAGTTTAAGACATGTCCTGTGTTAACACATAATGGATGAATATTCCCAATTTATCACGTGATAATCTATGCAAAATGTGGGGGAGCTGTATCAAAATGTTGGCAATTGTGTCTTCTTTGTTAATTATCTACGAGAACTTGGAAAAGATATTTGATTGTATCACACACTTTACGTGTATGACATAACAGATGTATGAAAGTAGGAAATGAGATTGTTTATGCTTCTTGCTACTGTTTTATGCATAAAGATTTTATTATTTTATTGCTGTACAGTACTCCATGCGTGAATATATCATTATTTGTTTACTCATATCCTGTTCATGAACTTTGGGGTGATTTCCGAATTTTTGTTATTATTTTATATATATATTTTAAAATATGAAATGTATATAAAATTTTATCATATTTGCTGCAGTAAGAGAGGATTCTGCATTGGCAGAGTGAGAGTATTGTTTCAAAATGGAAAATAAAGGCAGAGTATTTATAAGATTGTAGGGCCTGGGCTGGTTAATTTTAAATCAGATTTTGCAAGGTGGAAACTGAAAGGGACTACCCAAACTTGTGACATTATAGCTTTGGCATGTTGGGCAGAGTGAATTAAAAGCACTGAAGCAAGTCATGAAGAGCAAAGCTCATAAACCCACGTCTAGGTGTGTTGACTGTTTATTCCCCGCTCAAACATTAGCATAGCATGTTGATCAAGCCAAGTGTAGTTTATTAAACTGACAACAGTAAGGTGGGACATCAAATTGGCTATCTTCGTAGGGTCTGGAAATGGAAAATTAGGGCAGCGTTTTTTAGAGATTTAGGACTTGGTCTAGGTGATTTTTGAGATGGGTCTGGCAAGGCAAAGGAATGAGTATAATTGGGTGGAGTTTATGACGTCACAGTTTTGGGTTGTTTCACATACCAAGGAGAGGGCCTCGAAGCAAGTTCTGATTAACAAACTGTTATTCTTAATAAGTATGTTGTTTAGTGGATTGATTTGGATTCCTTGTGTCCCCCCAAAAGTTGTGTTGAAGTCCTGACATTCAGTACCTGTGAAAGTGACCTTATTTGGAAATAGGGTCTTTGCAGATGTAATTAGTTAAGATGAGGTCAAATTGGATTAAGGAGGGCCCTAATCTAATGGCTGGGGTCCTTATAAGAACACAGAACAGAGACACAGACACACAGGGAGAACACCACGTGATGAATGGAGAGAGAAACCGGAATGACACATCTTCAAACCAAGGAACACCAAGGATTTCCAGCAACCACCGGAAGGATGAAGAGGCAAGGAAGGATCCTCTCCTGGAGTCTTCAGAGGGAGCATGACCTTGCTTGATATCAGACTTCTGGCTTCTAGAACTTTGAGACAATAAATTTCTATTGTTTTAAGCCACGTAGTTTGTGGCAATTTATTATGGCAGCCCCAGAAGACTAATACATGAATTGACAGTCTTATCTTCTAGGATAAGCTATGTCTTGGAGCAAGCAGCTAATTTAATTTTTCTTAGTCCCAGCATTATTTTACATAAGGATAGGGAAGTATGTCAACTCTCGGTATTGTTTCATGCAGAGGAGAGTTATGTTAGTTTCATTTCTCAGTTACTTTACTGTTTATTCACAATCAAAATGTAATTTACTGACTGACAGTAGTATGTTCATAAATCAAGCACATAAGAACATGCTTACAACAAACTATATATACATATATATACACACACATTACATATATTTCATTATATTACATACTATGCGTATGTTAGCTAGATCAATCAATTTAGATTAAGTTCACTCAAAAATCAAAAATGTTCTACTTGAAATATCCATAATATTAGGGCAGGCTAGGGAAATAATATTTTACTGATTTATCTATTTTATTTTATTATTAATAAACAGATCTATTTTATTTCTATAAATAAATATAATAGTTTTTATGAAGAAAAAATAAATACATGGCCTTAGATAATATCACTGGAAAGAAAAGTATAATCCTTAATGTACATCCACCTTCTGAAACAAGTGGACAGAAGTAATATACTGACTAGTTGACAAATATTGTACCTTGGGTATTCAGTCGTGATAACAACCTATCCTTTGGATATTAAACTGGACCAGGTGTTGGTGCCTGACCCAAAGTCATTCACTCTGGTAGACTTGTAGAAAGAGTAAGTACGAAGAGAAAATAGTGTAGAGTCCAGTGAAACACAGGGGAAAAGCAGAATGAAGAAGCTATGACATAGATGGGAGGAAAGTAAATTTATGCTTCAGTGTTCCAAGAAGGAAATGTACAGGCGATAAATCATTAATTTGCTCTTAGGGAAGATCACTGGAGTAGGAAAAATGAATTGGTGCATGTCCTAAGGGGAGCAATGCAACGCAAAATTTGGAGTGCATTATTCTAGTTCCTGTATTAATGACTTAGTCTATGTGGTATAGAGAATTCATTGTTCTCTGTTCTCTTTCTCTCTGTTATATGAAGATTCAGTTAGTCAGCAAATGTGACTCCCAACAAGAACATAGCTGTAAGCAGCTGACAAAATTTGGGGAAGTGGGGAAATATATTGAATGAAGAGTGTGAATATAAATCCATGAACATGTAGTGAGTTTTAGTGACGCAAATAACGTTTTGTCAAAATTCCAAAGGTTTGATTGACCAATTACAATCGAAAACTGATTCTAAAAAACATAAACACAGTTATCCATTCGAAATAAAGGAAATACTGACTTTGCTGTGGAATTCATACTTCATATGTTTTCTTAAAGAAAACAAAACTAAGGAACACATTAAAAATCATAGGCACCTACACTTCAACTTTAAAGAAGTGATGGATGTAGAGAGAAAGAGAAAAGGTGGGAGGGGAGATGATGACAGTGTGCGATAATGTTGATGTCACTAATTTTGGTAGTTGGGAATAAATGAAGCTTGTGGCGGTAGCCTTGGCTGGAATAAGATCCAGATAAAACCACAATACACTTGAGCTTTTAAAGTGACCCATTAACTGAGCCACGGCTCTGTCTTGGCTTTTCTGTTCTCCTCACCCTGGTCCATTGTCCCTCCTTCTTCTTCACCCTCCTCTGTGTTCTGAAGGCTGACCTGTATGAACTTGATCAACAGACTGCCTTGTCTTCTGGTTTTTCGTTTGTTTTGACCAATGAGGATCCCTGACAAGAAATCAGAAGAAGGAAAGAGTGTGAGTTTGTTCCATTTTTCCTTTATTTTCTACCCTATGCTTCCACCTGGAGCTGAATGCATCTCTACCACTGTCAAGGAGGATCTTTCAACACACTCCCCTCTCAAGTTTATTAACCACTCTTTGTCTTTGGTTCTCCAGACCTAAGGATGGTAACAGATTTGTGCGGTAACTAGCCCTAGAATACTGTATTATCTGTCTCAGTTCTCCCACATTCTAGCCACATATCTATAAACTTTCCCTTTATTAATTTCTTTTCTCAAATTTATTTTTTCCCAACTTCATTGAGGAATAATTAACAAATATAGTTGTATCTATTTAAAGTGTACAGTGTGATGATATGGCATAAATATATATTGTGGAATGATTACGAAGATCAAGATAATTAACACATCAATCATCTCACATGGTTAACTCTTTTTTTCTGTGTATGTGGTGGAATGTTTCAGATCCACTCAACAACTTTCACGCATACAATATCGTATTATTCACTATAGTCACCACACTGTAAGTTAGATCATCTGAACTGATTCTTCTTAACCATCTGCTTCTTGCTGGACCCTGACTAGCACAGGGTCTTGACCCATTTACAGACGGTCCCTGAATTATGATGCTTCAACTTACCATGTTTTGACTGTATGATGATGCAAAAGCAATACGCATTCAGTAGAAACTGTACTTCAAATTTGGAATTTTGATCTTTTCTTGGGCGAGTGGTATGCAGTACGGTACTCTCTCATGATGCTGGGTAGCGGCAGCAAGCCCCAGCTCCCGGTCAGCCATGAGATCACCAGGGTAAACAACTGATACACTTAACAATCATTTTATATTCATAAACTATTCTGTTTTTCATTTTCAGTACAGTATTCACTAACTTACATGAGATCTTAAACACTTTGTTATAAAACAGGATTTGTGTTAGATGATTTTGCCCAACTTTAGGTTTAGGTAAGTGTATTGAGTACGTTTAAAGTAGGCTAGGCTAAGCTATGATGTTCAGTAGGTTAGGTGTATTAAATGCATTTTCCACTTACAATATTTTAAACTTACAATGGATTTATCAGGACGTAATCCCATCATACGTCGAGGAAGATCTGTAGTTATTGTTGCATAGAAACAATAACAGAATTTTCACTTAAAAGCATAAGAAAAAATTCAAAAGATAAAACTATTTAAGGAGACTGGGCTTTGTAGAAAAAAAGTAAGAACACTTGTGACTTCCAAGAAACATTTTTTAGTTTTAATTTTACTTGTATTATAAGTACCATTCCAAATGTAAGGATATCACTAAAGTGCACATTTTGTTTAAAAAGAGAACATTATCTTTTGTTTCCAAAAATCCTAGTCTAGTTGTCTGAAAGCCTATTCATTAATACTTACTTTCCTTCCAAACCTACTTTTCTCTTGTTTCCATCACGTTTTTCATTCACTGTCTTGTGTACTCTACAGGCACTTCTAGACCCAGCCAAGTGGTCCACACGTATTTACTCTCTACGTACCTAGATTTACCTGTATTTGCATAGCAAATACATAGTGCGATTCTCATTTCAGATATTATGGTGAGTTCATAATATAAACTACACAATATGTTCTAAAGTCAAGTACATAAGATAGCAAACAAATAAATAAATATTTGTAAACTGGGAAAAAAAGAGACAAAACAAAGATCTCTGAGAACTAGAAATGAAACAGGAGCACACAGCATTAAGTATGAGATCAACCCTCCAGTCTGCTGAGCAGTGGGCTTAAAAGAGGTCAACGTGACCAGGAATTTGACCTTAGTTGTGTGATAAGAACCAAAGTCAACCCACATGTGATAGATGACTAGAACAAGAATCACCGTGAGGCTGTGTGGTTTGTCATTGCTTAACAAGACCATGTTTTGATACTTGAAGTAAAGAACCTACTGAGAGCTGTCAGTAGTATATATATGCAACAATGGAAAGAGTAAGGAAATATGATAAAAAGATTTAAATAATTGATGCAAAATTCTCCTTTGCATTAATTTTTCAGCATTCTTTGCATAAGGAATTTGACATGATTACTTAGACCATAAAGTCATGAAATTTTAGAACTACAAAGGGCATGAATAATTATTATGTCAGACACGTAAAGAAAAATTAAATATCTTCTAAGTCTCATGGGTAATTAATGAAGATGACATGATTGTCAGCGTTTTGATACAGATTTTTTTTTGCATAGATCATCTTGTGTTTCCTTAATTAACTCTGTAAGTACAGATACTTACATGAGACATTTCCACTTCCATTTCTCACAGCACAGCTTTCTTCAGTCACTAACACTTCAATTGTGACAGGAAATTTGCCAGGCTTAAAACCTAAATTAATGATAGATTAAAGTATCAGTGGAATACATATTTCAGAAGTTTAACCAAACAAGATTTCTTTTTTTTTTTTTTGAGAATGTAGCAACTAAAATATGGGTCAGCAGAAAAATAACTTATTAAAAATTTTTACCTGTCCATTTGTCATCTACTTATTAAAAATGTGTCCAGTGGTTATTATGTGCCTGATACAGATTTAGACGCTGTTGACACACTGAAGTGGGAAATTTAAAAATAAGGTAATTTCAGACAGTGATAAGTGAACTGAAGAAATTAAAATGTTAATGGGCCTCCGCAAAACCAAAGTCAAGGGATGCTGGTTTCATCGGGTAACATGACAACTGAGCAGAGACATAATTTGTGAGATAGTCAGTAATCAGATTAAGAAAAACAAGAACAAAGGCTCTGTGATGCGTAAAAAGGAAAGTAACAACTGCAAGAATAAAAACTTACTGTGACCTGAGAATAGACGTAAAGGCACGGTGGGTGCAAGAGAATTGAGGAAAAGAGATTATTTCATGTAGGAAATTTTAGACCGTGTTAAGGTATATCGGTGTTATTCTAAGAAAAAAATGGTAAACTTTTGGAATTTTTTGTTTTATCACTTTTTAAAAATCAAGGTTGAGGAATACATGATTTGGGAGTTAAAAAGATGACTCTCTTGCTCTAATCTTGAAAAAAGTCTTTCAGACAATAGAAGAAGAGGAAACGATTCTCAAATAAATATTCTGAGGTATCCAAATGGCTGAGAAACTTATGAAAAGCTGAACAGCTGTATTATTAAGAAGATGCAATTTTTGGTGAATGTGGCATGACCTATATTCAGAAACATGGCATGTGGAAGTGTAAATTCGTACAAGTGGTGTGCAAAAACTACCAATATCCATTAGAACTGCATATTTGCATAATCTATACCTTTGCAAAATACTACTCCTGGGTTACATTCAATAGAAACAAGCACACATATACACCAGTGGACATATGCAAGAATGTTCAGAACAGCCCTATTCATAGTAGCCCCTGCCTGGAAACTATCTCAATGCCCATCAACAGAAAATAGATGACTAAATTACACTATAGTAATATAAGGAGAATGAAGAAACTGTAAGTATCCTCAGCACATTTGGATGACTCTCACATATGTAAGGTTGAGTGAAGTAAGCCAGACACAAAATGATACTGTCATTTCCATTTATGTTAAGTTCAAAAACAGGCAAAATTACTTATACTGATAGACATGGGGTGATCTTCTCGGTCATAGGACGTTAACTGTTTCTGAGGTCTTGCTATATTCTATTTCCTGACATGGGAGGCGGGTATATACAATTTGAGAAAACTCATCAGTTTGTGTACCTGTGATTTATATACTTTTTGCATGTTTTTTTTTACCTCGATGAAATGATGGAAAAGAAAAAGATCAGTATGAATTCTATGTGGTAAAAGACCATGGAGAGAGTGGAAGCAGACATGGCTGTAGTTGTTGGGAATAATGTTTGTGGCTGCACTAGAAATGGGAGGGGGTGGGGTGGTTGGATTCATCATATATTTTGGAAGAAACAATTACATTACATGTTAGACTAAATGTAATTGTAAAACTGAGTTCAGATCTTATATCTAGATATGTATAAAAGAAGTCTCAGAATAAAATAAAGGACATACAAACAGGAATTGAAGTTCACATTTTATTTATGATCTGTAAACAAAACATATCTGAATTTTGAGGAAAATATGCTTCCATCTTATCAATTATTTTTAAGGTCTTAGAAAAAAATAACTTATTGCAATTCCTAACAGGGCATATAACTTCCTAACAGTGGTTTCTTTTATTTAATAACTATTTTAAGAAGATTATAATTCTAATTCTTCCTCCCTTCTTCAATATGAGATTTTAACTTTTCTTAACATCTCCTCTCTGAATTGTCCTCCAAATAGAGGAAGTGAATATAGCTCAAAGTCCAGACTTTCCACTTTCACAACAAAAAAGTCAGGAAGAATAGATTAGGTAATAATCTAATGGCTAGATTAATAGTACAAAAACACTGGAAGGTGGCATGGTGGAGAAATGCCTGAAAGACTGCCGTGGAATTTAGCAAAGAGAAACCCAGTAGTTTCCCGTCCCTGCACTCTGTTCTTCCACACCATCCTCTACCCTATGACCATCAGCATTAAGCAGGTAAACCTCTAGTATGTCTGTGTTAGTTTTCTGTTGCTGCAATAAAAAAATTACAGTGAGTTTAGTGGCTTCAAAAAAACACAAATTTATTAACTCCAGCTGAATAAATTTCCGTGGGCAAGACGTCTAGGCACAATTTAGCTGGTTCTTTAAAGGCTGCAATCAAGGTGTACTCAGGGCTGGGTTGTAATCTCAAGGCTCTACTGGAGAGAAATTTGCTTCAAAGCTTACTCGGTTTTAGCAGCATTTGGTTCCTTGAGGCTTTAGAAGTAAGGGCTTTAGTTTCTTGCTGACCATGAGCTAGAGGCTGCTCTCAGTTCCTTGCCTTTTGGACCTTCTGGCAAGGCTGTTTAGTTCATCAAGG
This sequence comes from Diceros bicornis minor, assembly GCF_020826845.1. NCBI lineage: Eukaryota > Metazoa > Chordata > Mammalia > Perissodactyla > Rhinocerotidae > Diceros > Diceros bicornis. The sequence goes on from NC_080766.1 coordinate 24,244,703, forward strand.
CAAGCAAGGGAGTCAGAGACTCCAGCAAAATGGGTACTACAATCTTATGTAAATTAAGCACATGACCATAGAGGGCCTGTCACCTCTGACATATCCTATTGGCTAAAAGCAAGTCAGAGATCCTGTCCATACTCAGAGAGAGGGGATCACATGAGGGCATGAACACAATGGAGCTTGTATTTTGGGGGCCACTGCAGGAGACAGTCCACCATTGTCCATCCTTTAGCCTCCAATGTTTCACATCTGTCCCACATATAAAATACTCTTACCTTCTCTCTCCCAAATGCTACCAAGAGTTTTAGTTCAACACAGCATCTGCTCAAAATCCAATCCTCATCATTGAGATTGCAACTAAGTAGGTTTATAAGCCTCTTTCTTGAAAATAGAACTTGGGGTGTCTGACAGTGTCCTTCTAGTTTGTACTATTTCTGTCCCTCCCAGTCCTAACTGGCAGTGTTTCTGCTGAAATAATTTTCTCAAGAACTTTATGTGTCTCCCATGGAACTAACTGAGGTATTCTTTTACACAAAATCCATATTAAGAGGTCATTTTGAGACAAGCACTTCTCTATCTTGAGCCATGGCTAGGCTGGTTGTGGGACATGATCATGATTTGATTGAGAGGTTCTGTGAGGCACACCCTTGATCTCTTAAAAGGAAATTTTGTATGATTAAATACTTTCTCACTTTTTGATCTTTCTGAGGATTTAAAAAAAGGTTACACCATCACACTCTCAGCCTTTTCTCTCGGCATGCTTTCCTAACAGTGCTCAGAAGCCATCTCTAAATTTTAGCTTCTTTTCCCATCTGGAGGGGCTGAGAATGTCCCAACTCATCACATTCCGGTTGCTGGTGTTCTTGTTTAACAGGTCTTGCTGGAATTTATCTTACTTCTCTTGAATTTTACTGTAAGCAGCAAAAAGAAATCAGGCAACATCTTCTCCACTGGGCTTGGACATCTCCTTAGCTAGGTCACCAAATTTGTTAGTACACATTTTCCACATTACTATAGGCAACAGTGTTGCTAAGTTTCTGCAACTATGTAGTAAGGGTCCTCATTCCTTCCTGTTCCAATCGCATGTTCTTTACTTCCTTTTTAGCTCTCACCAGCAGCATGCTCCAAGTTCGGATTTCTACAGTCAGTGAGCCTTCACAGTCTGCATTCCTAGAGTACAGGATTTCTAACAATCTGTCTAAGATGATTTAGGTTTTCTCTATCGTAGTCTTCAAAATTCTTCTAACCTCCCTCCACTGCCAATTTCCAAAGTTACTCCCACATTCTCACATTTTTAGGTATTTGTTATGGCAATACCCCACTTCCACGTACCAGAATCTGTATTAATTTTATTTTTCCCAGTAACAGATTACTACATACTCAACTACTCAAAACAACACACTTTTACCATCTTATAGTTTTTGAAGGTCATGTGTCCAGACATGGCTTATCTGGGTCCTCTGCAAAGCTTTAATCAAAATGTTGGCTAGGAACAGGTCCTCATCTGGAGGCACAACCTTCATGAAAGTTTGCAAGGAAATGAGAGATTCCATCAAAATGAATGTTACACTCTTATGCAATGTAACTACATAATCAAGTACACATAATCACATGTTTTGTCCCTTTGCTATATTCAACTGGCTATAAAAAAATCATCAGTCCAATAAAAACTCAAGGAGAGGAGATCATGAACATGAGTGAATACTAGGAGCTGAGGATCATAGGCCTCACCCTATGAGTGTCTCCATCCCAAGATCTATCATCAAGATCTCTTTTGAACCCTGGTCTTGACATTTTCTTAGGGAAAAGCATTTTATATATATTATTTACTTAAGTTCTTGCAACAATGTCAAATTAGATGCATACTATTATTCTGATTTCACATATGAGAAAATGAAGGTGATTAATTTGCTAATGGTAATGTTACTGAACCAAGTGGGCCCACCTCCTGGTGAGTTAAATAAGACTCTACACCAGTGGAAGTTGTCTCACTAAGTAAAGTGTATTTGCAGCAAATAGGAGGCCATGGGGAATCATTTCCAAAGTCATGGCGTCCTCTAAGACAGGGAAGCAGGAACTTTTATTTAGGAAGGAGAACGAATATTCAAAAGGGAGAGGCGGGGGGCCGGCCCGGTGGCGCAAGCGGTTGGGTGCGCGCACTCCGCTGAGGCGGCCCGGGGTTCGCTGGTTCGGATCCCGGGCGCGCACCGAAGTACTGCTTGGTAAGCCATGCTGTGGCGGCGTCCCATATAAAGTGGAGGAAGATAGGCACCGATGTTAGCTCAGGGCCGTCTTCCTCAGCAAAAAAAGAGGAGGATTGGCGGATGTTAGCTCAGGGCTGATCTCCTCACAAAAAAAAAAAAAAAAAAAAGGGAGAGGCGGGTATTCACTTGCTCGGGCTGTTGGAAAACATGATTCCACATACACTGTGGGTTACGGCAATGATGCTCAAGTTCCTCCTGGAGAGATCTTAGCATTAAAGGTAAGGCAAAGGTTATGGGCATAGCTCTTGTGAGGCTTGGTCAGTTTCAGGATGGTTGGTGGTTACATCTCCTTAACTTGGAGAAACAGTTAATTGTTTCCAAACCTACCCTGGAGTTTCACAAGGTGCCTAGTCTGTGACAGTAACATAAAGAGTATGTGAGCACATCTAATTTTCGTCTAATGGGACATTTTTTGCAAGAATTTAAATTCATGATGTCCCTAAATTATAAAAATGAAGAAATGTATAGATAGGCTTATCTGGCGAGTCAATATACATTGCTTGTGTTATATAGTGATTATGCTATTTATGGAAAATACATGCTGCACTACCTAATTCAATTGACATTTGAAGTCTGGAGTAAGATGCCTATCACCTTTTTGCTCAGGTCTGATGCTTGCGTTGTATCTTTATGTGGATGCCGAAATGTCAAAACATGAGATGAAAATAATCATACCTTTGAACAATACAGCATTTCCCACAACACTCCTTCCTGTTGTGCCTTTACAATTTCCAAGTAACTTCTTTATCTTTCCATCTAAGAAAATGTATAGTCATCAATACATTTTGATTCCTAGGACTGTGGTTATAATCAGCTCTTGAAAGTAAGAATGCAATGCTCAAAAACTTCCCACTGCTTTTATCTTCCAAATAGCTGTGTTTCATTGATAAAAATAACAAAATTCACAAACAGCAGGCAAGCAAGATTTCTTTTAAGATAAAAATAGGGCTTAGCAGAACAGCTGATCCTAAAGATCAGGTCCTTGGCAGATGCTCTCTGTGTGCCTTCATTGATGGTGACCACTTGGGATTTTTGAACCATCCAATACTATAAATGGCTACTAGTCTGATTGCTTACAAAAGTATAATAAATTATTTTGAGTTCTTACTGATACCAATGTCTGGGTCTTTTTCTAAACTTTTTACTAAAGATAGAAAACTCATCACACAACCTAATTTTTCCTCACTTATGTGAGATGACCCATTATTATCTACTAAATATAGAGGATGCATAGCATATAAAATATTGAAATGCACTTAACAACTGGCCAACCAAAAAATAATGCTGTCTGGTATTTAAAAGGTTTAATTATATAGCTCCAAATTTCTTCCATTCAATACGTATTACTTGGGTTTCTCCTATGTGCTATGTTCCATCCTGAGGGTTCATAAATAACTGTAATATATATTATGTTATCAGACAATGTTTTAAAGAAGACATTATCTCATTCCTTGATTATTTAAAGGATACACCAACTGTTATAATTAGAGGTAAAAGTTTTGCTACAAGTGTGTCTACAACTCAAGAAGTTTGATCTTCTCCTCCATGTGTATTAGCTATGTCTCTGTACGCCCACAGTGCTTAGCAAGTTTGAGAAAAACAAGTGCTCAAAACCAACTAGCTTCTGCTTGAAGGAAAAAACGACTGCTCCATAATGAGTTCTACAAAATTATATAAATGCCTCTGAAGGACAAAAATGAAGAAAGCATAATTATACCCATATCTGTGAAGTGTTTTCTCAGAATAATGTGCGTGCAGCAAACTCATTGTCCCTTAAATATCATTCTACCTTTCTTTGGCAGTAATTGAAACTCTAGCTTTTCTGTCTGTTTGTTTTAACATGCCTACTGAGATATAATTCACAACCATAAAATCCACTCATTTAAAGAGTACAACTTGATCTTTTTTATTGCTATATTCACAGAATTTTGCAACCATCACCAGGAACTAAATTTCGAATACTTTAATCACCTCAAAAAGAAACCCCTACCTTTTAGCAGTCGCTCCCTACTCCCATCCTCCTAAATCTTAGGAAACCACTAATCTACTTTCTATCTCTATAGATTTGTCTATTCCAGATATTTTCTAAAAATAAAGCAATATAATGCGTGATCTTTAATCATTGGTTTCTTTCAGTTAGTATAAAGTTTTCAAAATTTACTCATGTTGTATCATGTATCAGTAATTCATTCCTTTTTATTGTTGAATAATATTCTCTTCTAAGGATAAACCACATTTTTTTTACCCAGCTATCAGTTGATGGGCATTTGGGTTATTTTCACTTTTGAACATAATAGTCAAAAATTCTGCTATGAACATTCATAGAGAGTTAAGGAGTTGGCTGGGAAGATTGACCCTGACTACCAGGGGGAAATTGGACTACTACTCCACAAAGGAAGTAAGGAAGAGTATGTCTAAAATGCAGGAGATCCCTTAGGGTGTCTCTTAGTATTACCACGCCCTTGTGAGCCTCCACAGACGATGTGATCCAATTCCTATAATTCTCTCTCTCTCTCTGTCCCTCTAATACATATATTTGTATATATATATATACATATTTCTCTATATATGCATATATATATAGAGAGAGAGAGAGAGAGAGAGAGAGTTCCTTTTAATCTCTGGTAAAATTTCTCTTTTAAAGTCTATTTTGTCTGATAGTATTATAGCTACTTCAGGTGTCTTACATGGTAAGACATGATAAATCCTTTTTCTATCCTTTTACTTTCAAACTATTTGTATCTTTGCATCTAATGTTTCTCTTGTAGACAACATATAGTCGGATCTTGTTTTTTTTTTTAATCCAAACTGATAATCTCTAACTTTGGATTTTATATTTTAATCTATTACTTTTCTTGTTATATTTATGTGGTTGCATTCACAGCTGTCATTTTGTATTTTTTTGTATATGTCTAATGTCTTTTTTGATCCATTTTTCCTTTATTGCTATCTTTTGTATTAAGTGAATATATTCTATTGTAACATTTTATTCAATTTTAATTATATCTGAAACATTGATTTAGTGGTTTCTCTAAGGCTTATAGTACATATAAACTTATGAAAATCAGTAATATATTAACCTAATTCCAGTAAAATATAGAAATTTTACTTATCTATAGCTCCATCCCCTCCTGTGTTGTGCCATTTTGTTATCCATGTTATATATATCCCAATACTATAATGCTATCATTTTTACTTTGTATAATTTCATGTCTTTTAAAGAACAGGATAAGAACAAGTACATCTTTGTAGAGTTTGTTATATTGTTTCTTATTGACCATTTTTGTTTCTCTTCATTTGTTCCTGTGATTTTCGGTTACCATGTTGTGTCATTTTCTCAGGAAAATACAGCTTTTTCACTCACCTGGCTTGTGTCACTTTGTCAAATATGCTACATTTTATATGTTATAAGCCCAAAAATATAAATTAAGTACCTATTGTTTGATGTAATTGCTTTGTAGTTCAGTTAAGAGAAAAAAAGAAGAAGAATTACAATTATCTACATAATTATCTTAACCAGATCTCTGCTTTTTCCTGTGTATTCAAATTACTGTCTGGTATCACTTGCTTTTTGCCCTGAAGAACTTCATGTAGAATTTCTTGTAAGGCAGGTATGCTAGTTATGAATTCTTTCAGCTTTTGTTTATCTGGGTCACACTTTCCATATTTTTTATAGGTCTCTTAATATTTGTTGAAAATTGGATATTTTGGATAACAGATTATTGCTATTCTGGATACAATTTCCTCCCCCCTAGAGGTTGATGCCGTTGTTATTATTTGCTTGGTCATTTGTTTATTTGTTTAGTGATTTGACTTAATTTGTTTTGTGAAGCACCCTGTAGAGTGCAGCCTCTGATGTCTATGCTCAGATTGTTTTCCTTGTTTTTGTCTTTAGACCAGGCTAATTAAGGGTTGCCTCTGGGTCAGTATTGAGTCAATTATTGGTCAAAGGTTACACCTATGCCCCTTTACCAGTTAAATTTTTACCCTTTACCTGTGGATATGTGTGTGGCTTTGAGGCTGATACCACAGTCAAAGAAATTATGCCTTTTCTCTATGTTCAGCCAGGGACTAGTAGCTTGGGCACATGGGTATAATGTCTAGAACTCCATCTTATAATGTGAGTGGAGGCCCGCACTTCAGGAATGGTGAAATAAAAAGCAGAAAATATCCTGAGTCTCAAAGAACTGAAATAACCTGAGATGACTCTATTTTACCTTCCATGTGATAGTTTAGTATGCTTCTTTCTTGTGTGATATGTTTTCATTTAACTGCTCAGTTTAAATTCCCCCTAACACCAATCAGATTTTCTTTTCTCAAGCAATCTGAATTACTCATTTCATTCTTTTGTTAACTTATACATGTAGAAACTCCAATGCACATTTTCATCCAGTAGTGCCCCATACATGTGATTTCAAACATCATGACTTACTAAGTCAACTCAGATTCCTATAGATCTCATTTGAATGTCCATTAGCCTCACTACACTTTTATTGTAATTATTTGTAAACATGTTAGTCACCCATATTTCCTCCCTTTGCCTCAATTAACTAATATAACTCTTGAAGTCTTACTCCCTTTTGGGTGATTACTGCAACCAGCACTTAGCTAGGTCTTAAATAAATACTAATGAAGTTTGCTGATTACTTAATAATAGGATTTATTGACCTGATATTAATGGAGGAGCAAAGTACTGAGAATACAAAAAGAAAGTACAAAAACGTCAAGTTCTACAGAAAACTATAATCTCTTTGGACAAAAGAAGACAAAAGAGATTAATGGTAATGGAAGATTTAAAAATACCATATATAGGGCCGTCCCCATGGCGTAGTGGTTAAGTTCGGTGCACTCCACTTCAGTGGCTCAGGTTCATGGGTTCAGATCCCAGGCTCAGACTTACACCACTCATCAGCCATGCTGTGGCGGCCACCCACATACAACATAGAGAAAGATTAGCATAGATGTTAGCTTAGGGCTAATCTTCCTCAAGCAAAAAAAAAAAAAAATTAAAAAGAGGAAGATTGGTAGCAGATGTTAGCTCAAGGCAAATCTTCCTCAGCCAAAAAAAATATATATATAAAAATTGAAAAGATAAATAAATAGGAATGCTCTAATGTAAAGGCGTAGAAGTAGCTCTGGAAATTCTTGTGGAAGAGACTCAAGAGAAACTTTGAATAAAGTTTAGAGCTAGAAAAGTAAAGCAGAGTGGAATGGCATTAAAAAGGAAACAGTGTGGTTTTTAAAATACTTATTATCTAATTTTGAATAATAGAATTAATATGCATTTTTTCCATCCTGCAGTCTCCCTTAGCCCCATTTATTATTTTCTCCATTTGAAAAGTAGAAGATAAGATTCAGACAAGTATCTTCTACCTCTTGCAGGGGGCTATATATCTTGGTTGATTTTATTTCCCAAAGTTGATTCCTCAACCAAATGGAATATTAAGCAGCATAATCAATACCAGGTATAAAACTGGGCTTTCTGCTGGTACCAGCTTAGAAGTTGCAGTGCCCACCCATTTAGTCTTCCCATTGTGGTCCCTATGTGTTATATTCCCAGATAAGTGTCACAATTATTGCTATAGAAAATTTCTGAACATGCACACAAATTCTCATATTTAACACACGATCTGTTACAAAGCCTATTTACTCCCCTGTGAATCAACTTCATTTTCTTATGACTAGTTACGAATACTCTTAAAGTTCTATAACAAAAGCTAATCTCTACCTAAGGTTAGGAAATAACGCTCTCATGGCTAACAGCTAAGATCTCAAGATAGCTTGTCTCTGATTTTGCAAGGTAGAAATTAATGTTCTTTTTATTGACTTCTTAATCTTTGCCATTTATTTTAATTTAAAATTTACTAACTTGGTTCCAATTCAACAGTAATATCATATTTTTTCAGTCACATAATTAACCTAACAAATTTCTCCTCAGCTCTTGCACCACTTTTCCTTCTAAACCAGGTCAACAGTCTATATATTTTCATCCAAGATAGTACACTCAAAGGACCTAAGATTTTCCTATTTGGCAAATGCACCCTCATAGGTACCAAAAAGCTTGTTCTTACTGTGTTCATGAGACTTGGAAGCAGAGGTTAATTAGAGAGCTTACCTGCTCTGGTCTAATTTTAACATTATAATTTATTGTAGTAAAAATAAAATCCAGCATACTTCTGGAATAGCCATTTATTGCCTTTTTGCTATGTGGACTGAAAACAATAGGCCATTTATTTTAGCAGATACAAAATCTATTATTTTTGAAATATTATTTATTCACTTTAAAATTCCAGAAATGTATTAAAGTAAAAAATTAATCTATAATCCACATCATCCATATATGCTCTGTAACACATATACTTTTTGTAATAAATCAAAATGTGCAGAGAGGTATAAAATAAATGTAAATTTTTCTTAACACTTATTCCAAATCTCTCTTTTCCAAATCATTCTTAGTTATCAATATATATTTTATACTAAAATAAAAATATCCTATAAGTACACCAGCATATTTACATCATATCTATATGTATATGTGTGCATATATACATGTATATATGGAATATATATGTATATTTATTTACACAGAAGAGTGTAAAATAACCAAGTTCTTTAGTGATAACGAAAATTCTGTGAGTACAGATTAAGGGAAGTTACTATTGACTTTTATAGATATTTTTTTAAAAAAAGCTTTTTAACAGCCAATGAGGTTGGTTTGCTTTTACCATCATGTTAGAAATGAAGAAATTCATCTTATTGTCATTTGTTGATGTGTTGGCATGGCTATGCCTTAAGAAAATAAAAGAATTGGTAAAACATGAGAGGAGGGCTGGGTTTAGAGCTACAATTGCATTAGAAAAAAGTCTGAACAAATATTAAGAATGAAATACATTTTCAAAATCACAGAGAAAAGAAGATGTAAAAATGTTCAATTTGTAGTTTAAGAAGATGCTAAGAAATAATATGTTTAGATGTTGGTATATTTTATTAAATCTGAAATAGTTGCATTGCCATGTAACCTTTTTTCCACAATGGAAATGAATAAAAACAGATTTTGCCTGTATTGTCACTATTATTGCTCATTGTTGCTACTTATGTATACTTTTTCAATCCGTGAAATATCTTGAAAATTTTCTTATAAATATCTTAAATAAGTTTTAAAAATAAGATTCACTTTACATCTTATTTTTTATAATGATTGTAAATGGAACTGATGGCAGCTTATTTGTACTGCATTATGAGAGAAACAGCACTTAGAATCATTCAATTTGTAGTTCAATTTTCTTATTTAAGATAGAAAAAGTGGAATTATTGATATAAATTGCTTATTTTTGTCTTTAAGACATCATAATTATTATAAATCTGGTATTTGAAATATAAACATAATATTATGTTAGACAAGTCAGGTATACTCAAATAAGTTCTAAGATATTTTACATGTAAATTCCACTTCCATGACCCATCATTTTAGTTAAGAAAAGCCAGAAGATATTAGATTTTGGATATTCGACTTTGCCTACTAACATATATAAATGTTAAATAAAGAATGAGTCCTGTGAGGAAATCACTTTGTTTCAGGTTGCTAATTCAAATACTCAAATGAAAAGCTAAACATTCCTTAATGGTGTGTTCTTGTATGTACATGAACCAACCCACAAACTATTGTTCATGTTATTTACATACAGAATTGATCTTTTCTTAGAGATTGACAAAGGTAAATTTCAAACAAGATGGCTGATGACTTAAGAAATAATAATTTATCAAGTTCTTTGATGAATTGTGTTACTTAAAGAAGACCCAAATAGGAAATAGTGTAGCTTAAATGTAGGCATGATTAAAACAAATGTTCAATAGTAAGCAGAAGATATTGGTGGGCATCCTACACATACCGTCCACCATGGTTCCTTGCGTCATTTGAAGGTAAGTATGCCTCTAAAATTGGGTGTAGCATTAGATCTTTTTTACTATGACCAAGGAATGGCAAATCCTGCTTGGATTACTTTCAAAATATATACGACATTCAACTAATTTTCTTTCGCTTTGTTACTATTATTCTTACATGAGCCTCCAAATTATTGCAACTAGATTACTGCAAAACCCTCCTAAACTGTGTTTCCTGTCTCTACAACTTTTTGCCTAAAGTTTATTCTCAACAGAGAAATCAGGGTAGTATTTTTTTGTAAATAGTTGTTAGATCATAACATTTTTCCCTCAAAGCCTTGCAAGGGGTCCTTTTTCCACGGCATCATACAAGGTCATACATCAGCCTCCCACCCCAATTATTTCTATGACCTCTTCTCCTACACTCTTACCCTCATTGACTCTATCCCAGTCACACTTGTCATCTTCTGGTTCCTTGCATACACCTGCTATGTTCTCACCTTCAGTCATTTTTACTCGCTGTTCCCTCTTCACGGAAAATTCTTCTCCAAAATATGAACAAAACTAGGGTCTTATTTTTTCAAGTCTTCGTTCAAATGTCACCTTCTCAACGAAGGCTACTCTGACATTTTATTGAAAAAAAATATTTCCTTTCTTGGCATTCCAGGTTTCTTTATCTTGCTCTATTTTGTTTACTTTTATGCATAACATTTATCATGTCACATGGTAGATAACTTACTTATTTCTTCTTTTTTTGCTTATTGTCTCTTTAACTCTGACAAAGTATAACTTCACAAGAGTAAAACTCAGTTTTACTCACTGATATTCCTTGTATATAATAAGTACCTGATAAATATATGTTTAAATAAATGGATGGATGGATGGGAGAGAAGAGAGGTGTGTATTTATGAAATATAATTGGTATTTTAAGAGGCAGTCTCCCTTTTTGCTTGAGTGTATTGTTGAGTAGATGCTAAGAAATTGCTGCCAAGTTTGCTATTTACTGCAGAGGTCGCATTTTGTTCTTGTCAATACAGAAGGTTATAATATTTGATAATTTATAAAGAGTTAAATTAAATCATAGAACCATGTAATATGACCAAGTTTCAAAAATGTGAAATTTAATACAGATGTATTATAAGATGATAGACTAAGATGAGAAAACTAGAAGATGGAAAGAAATCAAGAACTGTGTAGCTTTTTCTTTCCAACAGGACACATTTTATATCACGTTTCAAAATCTCAAAATGATATCTACGTGGATGCACACATATATATGCGTGTACAGTATATATGTAAATATACAGTATATATATATAAGTACACATACTGCAAAAGCATTTGTACATTGTGTTAATATATGTCCAATCAATGAAGCATAAAATAAAACAAATACCAATAGTAAACTTAAATCACATTTAGTGACCTAAGGATCATTTAAAAGTATAATAAAACTATGTTTACTGCCTAATGTTTGAAATTTTGTGTGTATAAATGATATCAGTTTCTTATTTAGAAATCTAGATATAAAAAATAACTATTAATTAAATCATGTCTTGAAGATAACCAAATATATGTAAATTATAGTTAGAGTCAACAAAATACATTCATTTAAATTATAGCATTATAATATTGTACAATATTAAAAGCCCTTTTAAATTCTTTTCATAACAAAATTTTATGTAATTAAATGTAAAATGCTTTTTGTAATTTTAGATAATTTGTGGAAACAAGGATTGCTTAATGAACTTTAAAAACATTGTATGGAATTTAGAAGTTTAAACCATAAGAAATTACATTTTATATAATTCAAGTATTGTAGTCACATTATATTTATACAGTTATCATATTAGAAAGATGAAAAAAAGCAGTTTTTTAAGTTAAAAAGAATTTAGACTCTAATTTGTCCAAAGTATCATCTATTAAATTGGAATATGACAAGAACTCTTTTCTAGCACAATATATAATCTTTGTATTAGTTTTAAATGTCCAAAGACTCATTAAGTGATGTATAATAGCCCTTCTTATTTTGTAGTTTAACAACCAAGATCATTTCTTCTTGATTTCTGACCTCGTAAGCAAAGTCATTATTCGAATACATAGTTGACTTTTTCCTTTGAGTTACAATCTGGGCAAGAATTTTTAAGACCCAGGCTATTTAATTAAAATCATTTTGATTTTGTTTCTGTCTTTTAATAGTTATTGAGTCTGTCTGGTTAGATAGTTCTAAATATATAGTGATAGAAAAAAATATTTAATTTTATTCAAGAGAAGGGATAAAGTGGCAGTAAGGAAGAAAAAAGAAAAAGAAGTGAAAAGGAACCAGCCACCAATAGATATGAAACGATCCCTGTAAAAGATTGAGCATCCCCCCCATAAGAAGTAGAGTAAGCATGGATCCAGGAAAATCCATTTTGACAAACAGAAGTCAAGGGTCACTACAACTAGTATACAAAATATATACATATTTTAATCCCTTGACAATTTCATCAAGACTATACCATTAAAAAACCTTCTCTCTCAGACGTATGGTAACAAAGTTGTCCCAATATTAAACAAAATGATCTTTTCTTTATAGTGACAAGACACAGAATTTCCACATGAAAGTACTTATTTGTTTCTTTTTTTCCTATCTTCACTCTGAGATCTCAGAAGTCTTGTATGGAGGCAATTTATAAGTCTAATAGTATCTGGAAGCCTCAGCATACATTAAAAAAAAATGTAGGTCCTTGGATATTTGGCATCGGATTTTCTTTGTTCAAAGGTAGATTTCAACTGAAAAATCGTGTTCATTTGTTTACATGTAAATTCCCCTAATACGTCAATTTCAAAATGTTCTTGTTTAAGTAAATCAGTTGGAAAGATAAATATATTCATTAAAATTTTAGTATGAAGAGATGAAGGACACATGTAATTGACCCAGAGTGAAAGCAGATTCAGAGCAAGTCCCATGAAAACCACAATAGTCAGTAAGAATGGTGTTTGTGCAACCATGGATCACTGGAATCTGACCAAATGCCACTGCCACCAATTGTGATCCCCCAAAACCCACATCTTTGAGCTGATGGAACTATAAAATACAGTTATTAGAGCTGGCCCCGTGGCTTAGTGATTAAGTGCACGTGCTCTGCTACTGGCGGCCTGGGTTCGGATCCCGGGCGCGCACGGACGCACTGCTTCTCTGGCCATGCTGAGGCCGTGTCCCACATACAGCAACTAGAAAAATGCGCAACTATGACATACAACTATCTACTGGGGCTTTGGGGAGAAAAAGGAAAAAAAAAGGAGGAGGATTGGCAATAGATGTTAGCTCAGAGCCGATCTTCCTCAGCAAAAAGAGGAGGATTAGCACGGATGTTAGCTCAGGGCTGATCTTCCTTACACACATACACAAAATACAGGTATTAGAGACAAAACATTAGGATAAATAAAAGTGTTTATAAGGAATGAAAAGTAATCTTAACCAAGATTTATCCTAAGTTTTTTCCAAGTATATTGCTCTGAGGTATCTTGAATTCATTAGCCATCAGGGCAAACACAAAGATGGAATCACTGTCTATGCTCATTTCTTTCCCATAGACTTCTCTCTGACGAATTTATGACACTAAACATATAGGCACTAAGAAAACAGATAGACAATAGAAGGTCTGTGTTATAAGGCTAGAAGCTACATTTTATCAAGGAATAGTAGAATCATCAGAATTCAAAGTTCTAGCAGCTAAATATAAACCTAGCACTGATAGACTGTATGGAATATTCAGATCCCAAATTCAGCAAAAAATTTACCCTTTCAGGGCAAGCTGTATAATTTGTGGGGCCCAATGCAAAATGAAAATGCAGGGACCTTTTGTTGAAAAAAGTAGGAAAACAGGGCTCTTTAAGGTACTAAAATATATCATTCTCTCTCTAGCCTTGTTATGGTATGGTTTTACTTGCTACTTCATGTCATTCTAATTAAATAGAAATTAAAACTTTAAATTATTAGCATGAATTTTACCTTTCATCTTTACATTATGCAAAGCTAGTTTTAGATACTAATATAACAGCATTTATCTTGCATGCAGAGTCACCCAATGTGGTTCATCATTCATTTTCAGAGCTAGTAGATATGAATGTTTTTAAAACAATAGTAGAGATGTTGCATAAAACTCGCTTGTATGTTCTTTATTTCACTTCTTGATATATTGATATGCACATTCTACCAACATTCTCTATTCTCTATGTTTGGCTTACCATGAGTAAGGTAAGACTGAGAGGAAAAGAATTTATGGGTTGCCTTATTTTTCCCTTTCCTTCTATGCCATCATTTTTGGTGTAAATGGCTAGCTAATACACAGAAGTGATATCAGAAAGAAAGGATATGATAGAGTTCTTTAGTCATTCATGTTTCTTACAATGCTACATTTTTCTTTCTGTGTTCAAAGAAAGTTCTACTTCAAGAAGAAAATGTGATCCCTCTAAGCTATCAACACCTCCACTTAGTCTTAGAGTTAACACATGAAAAAGGCAATTTTTCTATCAAGGACTCTGCCCTCCCTTTTCTTAGAGCACTTGGTTTAGAAAATTTCTAATTGTAATTTGTAATCTGCCCCTTTGAGATGTAAATCTTTTAAAATTTTTTTTTCCCCCCAAAGCCCCAGCAGATAGTTGTATGTCACAGTTGCACATCCTTCCAGTTGCTGTATGTGGGACGCGGCCTCAGCATGGCCTGAGAAGCGATGTGTTGGTGCGCTCCCGGGATCCGAACCCGAGCTGCCAGCAGCGGAGCGCGTGCACTTAACCGCTAAGCCACGGGGCCGGCCCTGTAAATCTTTTTGATAGCCTCTCTTTCACTTGTTGATTTTTGCTTTTGTTGCTTGTGCTTTTGGTGTCATATCCAAGAAATCATTGCCAAGTCCTACGTCAAGAAGTTTTCCCTGGACTGGCCCGGTGGCGTAGCGGTTAAGTGCGCATGGTCCGCCGCAGGCCGGAGTTCGGATCCCGGGCGCGCACCGATGCACCGCTTGTCAAGCCATGCTGTGGCTGCGTTCCACATAAAGTGGAGGAGGATGGGCACGGATGTTAGCCCAGGGCCAGTCTTCCTCAGCAAAAAGA
Source organism: Diceros bicornis minor (assembly GCF_020826845.1). Classification (NCBI taxonomy): domain Eukaryota; kingdom Metazoa; phylum Chordata; class Mammalia; order Perissodactyla; family Rhinocerotidae; genus Diceros; species Diceros bicornis. The sequence continues at coordinate 24,259,936 of NC_080766.1, forward strand.
GTATTGGGGACAGATGTTAGCTCAGGGCTAATCTTCCTCAAACACACACACAAAAAACAAGTTTTCCCCTATTTTTCTTCCAGAAGTTTTACAGTTTCAGGTCTTATACTTCAGTCTTTAATTCATTTTGAGTTTATTTTTGTGTATGGTATAAGATGGAGTCTAATTTCTTTCCTTTATGTGTGTATATTCAGTTTTACCAACACCATTTGTTGAAGAGACTATCCTTTCCCTACTGTGAGTTATTGGCATCTTTATCAAAGATAAGTTGACCATATATGTGTGGGTTTATTTCTGGGCTCTCCATCCTGTTCCATTCGTCTTTTTGTCTGTCCTTATGCTGGTACCATACTGTTTTATTTTACTATAGCTTTGTAAAATAATTAGAAATCAAGAAGTGTGATACCTCCAGCTTTATTCTTCTTTTTCAAGATTGCTTTGGCTATTCTGGGTCTTTTGTGGTTCCAAATGAATTTTAGGATTGTGTTTACCATTTCTGTAAAAAATACCACTGGGCCTTCGATGGGGATAGCATTGAATTGGTAGATTGATTGGGGTTGTAGGGACATTTTAACAATATTAAGTCTTCCAATCAATAAACACCAGATGTCTTTCCATTTATTTGCATCTGCTCTAATTTTGTTCGCAAGTGTTTTGTAGTTTTTAGTATACAAGTCTTTTACCTCTTTGGTGAAGTTCATTCCTAAGTATTCTATTTTTTGATGCTATTGTAAATAGGATTGTTTTCTTAATTTCTTTCCCAGATAAGTTGTTGTTAGTGTATAGAAATGCAACTTATTTTTGTATATTGATTTTGTGTTCTGTAAATTTACTGAATTTGTTTATTAGTCCTAACAGTTTTTTGTGGTCTTTAGGATTTTCTACATATAAGATCATGTCATCTTCAAACAGAGGTATTGTTACATCTTCCTTACTAATTTGGATGCCTTTTATTTATGCTTCTTGCCTAATTGATCTGCCTAGGACTTTGAGTACTATGTTGAATAGAAGTGGCGAGAGTGAGCATCTTTGTCTTATTTCTAAGGAAAAGCTTTCAAATTTTTGCCGTTAGGTAGTATGTTAGCACTGGCCTTTTCATATATGGCTTTTATTATGTTGAGTTAAGTACTTTCTATACCTAGTTTGTTGAGAGTTTTCATTATGAAAGAGTTTTAAATTTTATTAAATGCTTTTTCTGCATCTAGTGAGATGATCATGTGTTTTTTATCCTTCATTCTGCTAATGTGTTGTATCACATTTGTTGATTTGCATATGTTGAACCATCCTTGTATCCCACTGATAAACCCTTCTTGGTCATGGTGTATGATCCTTTCAATGAGCCACTGAATTCAGTTTGCTAGTATTTTGTTGAGGATTTTTGCATCTATGTTCATTAGGGATATTGGCCTGGAGTTTTCTTTTTCTGTAATGTTTTTATCTGGCTTTGACATGAAAGTAATGCTATGCTTATAAAATGTGTTTGAAAGTGTTTACTCTTCTTCAATTTTCTGGAATTTTAAGAAGGATTGGTGTTAATTCTTCTATAAATGTTTGGTAGTATTCACCATTGAAGCCCACTGATCTGGAGATTTTCTTTGTTGGGGGGTGGTTATAATTACTGATTCAATCTTCTTATTCATTATTGGTCTGCTTACTTTTTCTATTTCTTCGTGATTCAGTCTTGGTAGGTTGTATGTTTTTAGGAATTTACCCGTTTGTTCTAGGCTATCCATTTTGTTGGTGTACAGTTGTTCATAATATTCTCTTAGAATGCTTTTTATTTCTTGGCATTAATTGAATAAAAAGCTTCTGCACAGCAAAGGAAACAGTCAAGAGAATGAAAAAGCAGCCTACAGAATGGGAGAAAATACTTGCAAACCGTATATCTGATAATGTGTTAAAATCCAAAATTTATAAGGAACACTTACAACTCAACAGCAAGAAAACAAGTAACCCTGATTAAAAAATGGGCAAAGGACTTCAACAGACATTTCTCCAAAGAGGTACAATTTTCCAATAGTTATATGAGAAGATTCTCAACGTCACTAATCATTGCAAATCAAAACCACAGTGAGATATCACCACACACCAGTTAAGATGGCTGTTATCAAACAAACAAAAGATAACAAATATTGGCCAGAGTATGGAGAAATTGGAATCTTATACTCTGTTGATGGAAATGTAAAATGATACAGACACTAAGGAAAACACTGCAGAAGTTCCTCAAAAATACCATGTGATCCAGCAATTCCACGTCTGGGTACACACCCAAAAGAATTGAAATCAGGATCTTGAAGTTACATTTGCATTCTCCTGTTTATTGCAGCATTATTCACAAAAGCCAAGTTATGGAGAAAATACAAATATCCATGGGCAGATGAATGAATAAAGGAAATGTGGTATACACACATACAATGCAATATTATTCAGCCTTAAAACGGAAGGAAATCCTTCCATTTTCAATAAAATGGTTTAACCTGAAGGACATTATGTCAAATAAGTAAGATAAGCCAGTTGTAGGACAAATACTGTATAACTCCACTTATATAATCTACCTAAAATAATCAAACTCACGGAAGCAGAGAATAGAACAGTGGTTACCAGTGGCTGGAGGGAAGGAAAGTTTAGTTATGTAAGATGAATTAGTTCTGGAAATTTACTGTATAGCATTATGCTGTAGTCGACAATACTGTATTGTGGACTTAAAAATTTGTTAGGAGGGTAGATCTCATGTTAAGTGTTCTTACCAGAAAAAAACAAACAAACAAACAAAACCCACATATACAAACAAACAAAAGAGACACAAGGAAACTTTTTGAGGTGATAGATATGTCTATTTCCCTGATTGTGGTGATGGTTTCAAGGGTATGTGCATCTATCCAAACTCATCATATTGTGTATATTAAATATGTGCAGTTATATCAATTATGCCTTAATAAAACTGCATTAAAAAAAAAAAAGCCTCTTGCCAGTTTTGCAACCCAGGACTGCCTTTCTCAAGGACCTAGAAGCCATCCCTTTGAAATGTAATCATCAAAGAAGATAGAGCCCCTGTCTCCCGGTCTCTGTGGGAGGGTAGGAGCCTAACTTCAGTGGGCTCCTTGCTGCAAGTTGTAAAATTACCTCTATTTGTGAAGATCTGAGAAAGTTTACTTTTCCTTTGGGTAAGGCCAATTAGTAAATAAAGATGGATTAGAAAATCTTCCCCAGCTCAGCTTTTAAAAACTCACCTGCTCTTTATTTTAGCAGAGTTAATTTCAGACCACGTTCCGGTCTCTCCCCTATAGCAATAGTCTTGAATAAAGTTTTCCTTACCTGTCTAGCTTTGCCTGTTTAACTTTGCCTGGTGGCAATTTTTGCTTTGCCACACTTTTACCTTATCAACTTCTAATTGCTGAACTCTCATTAAATGCACATCGCCTAGAATTTCTCTGCTCATGGGGCTTTGTGAGTGCTATTAAATCAAGTTCCAAATAGCAGGTTCTGTCTGAGTATGAAGCCCTGTGCAATTACACAGGCCACATGCCCCTGAAGCCAGTTCTAACTTTATCATCCAAGCCCGGGTGGTCAACAGTAGGTGGACACCCAAGAGGTCTCAGTGGTGTACACTATTACCAAGTCAATAATAATCCCCAGAAGTGAGGGTCTAACCAAACCAAGGTGGAACCTCTACTTTTTTTAAAGCCCAATAATAAGACACCTGTAATAAAAGAAATTTCTATTTATTTACTTACAGCAAGGAAGAGAATACACTAAAGGAACAATGGGTCATCATGTTAAGGGAGTTAGGAGCAGCTGCTATTGGTTTGGTCATGTGTTGAGAGTGATTTTAAGGAGACTATACAGAAATTGAGGCCAGTTCTGGATTAGATGCTGTGCAATTACATGAGTGGGTATATTGGTGGAAAATCAAAGTAAAACTAGAGTTCTAATTGAAAAAGAAGTAATAGCCATTTGTATTAGTCAAAAGTGGGAGATATTTAGGTATTTTTGTCTTGGTATAATGTCCATGCATCTTTTTTCATACATAATATATGAAATGTGGAATGGATATGCCTGTGTCTTGTCCCACCAGGGTCATGTAGTGGCCTTGCCTGATTATTGTTTATATACTACCAGAGTACTTACTTTTTAGTCTAGATCATTACCTTCCAGTGCCATTTCTTACTTTTTTATACTCATGCCATGCTTCCAAGAAATTACATATATATATGTCTGATTACTTATTTTGTCTATGGTATATAGTGTATATAATTGGTTATGATTTAAACATTGCACCAAGAATGAACACATTTCTAGAACCAATGAAAATAGATCTTGGTATTTTCTGGATGTATACCTAAGTCCTGAGATAGAAAAATATTAATAAAACAACCCTAACAAGGTCGTTTAATATTTATTCATATATCCTCTGCATTATATTTGAAAACTAGGATGGCAATGATAAATTCTCCACTCTATTTTCTATTATTACAGACTACTAGAGAGCTGCCTATTTTAAATCAATGTTTACGTAGAACAAAGGTGCAAAATGATGGAACACTTGACATCTAGTCACTTCCATTAGCTACTTATGGTATTGGAGTAATCATTTTACTGTTTGCCTAACTGAAAGTTAATACTTTAAGACCATAATTTAACCATCAAATAAATTCACAATAGAAAGCTACAAAATTTATCTCTGCAAGGGAAATGTATCTGTATAAAGTAAGCAATATTGACAACGCTCAAAAGAACACTTGTAGAGGTATGATATCCTATTTCATTAAGGAATTAAGGTAGTTCTCAAAAACACTGATTGATCATTTATAAAGAGTATATCCCTTAGAATTTGTTAATGGCAGACAAGCACTTCTAAATGCAAGGACTTAAATAGTATTTTTTGGTTATTTTTATAGATACGTATGGGGAAATCTGAGTTAGGGATAGTAGGTCAGAGATTGTACTTGCATGAACTTCTAATGGGAATCCTTTGAAAAGGGATTACAATTACGTTATTAACTAATATTATAACATAGAAATTTTTTTTTTTTTTTTTTTGGTGAGGAAGGTCAGTCCTGAGCTAACATCCATGCCAATCCTCCTCTTTTTGCTGAGGAAGACTGGCCCTGGGCTAACATCCGTGCCCATCTTCCTCCACTTTACATGGGATGCTGCCACAGCATGGCCTGGCAAGCAGTGCATAGGTGCGCGCCGGGGATCCGAACCCGGGCCGCCAGCAGCAGAGCACGCGCACTTAACTGGTATGCCATGGGACTGACCCCAAAGTAGAAATTTTAAAATGATTAGCTTCAACATTTGAATAGTGTCTCAGATACATGGAGAATACACTATGGGATAATGGTTATGGTCAGCTCTTGAATAAGGCATTCAAATTTTTGTAAGTATTTCCCAGTAATAGAGCATGTGGATTAATTTGGTTAGTATAATCTATCTATTCTTGCACTCCTAAAAGTATCAGTAATCTATACAATGAACTAATCATAAATTTTATTAAGTTAAATTAACAGAAAATACTGTATAACACATACATTAAACATTCAGTAGCTAGACTTCATCTAGTCAACGAGCATTTCTAGATTACTACTGCAGTCTAAACAATCAATTAATTATGTTTTACTGATTTTCTGAGTTAAATATGAATGCTTTAAGCACCCTTGTTCAAGTAATGAGTAATTCTTTTGTCACTATATTATTTTACCTATATCAGTTGTACTAAGAACTTGGGATATATGGGATTTTTTTTCAGTTTTATTATAACATCTTATTTTATAATTCTACATTGGTGATCTTAGGTAGCAATCGTATGCTTTATTCCTTGCGTATGGATAAAACCACTTTCACCAGAACGTATGAAATGAGAAGGAGAGAAACTGGTTCTCCACAAAAAAATTAGAGCTTATCTATCACTAGAGTGTAGAATGAAATTGGAATAGCAAAAACAGCAAGATATGCTACTTCTTTTAATTGAAGAAAGGAGATCAAACGATATTATCAGAATCAATAATTACCATATTACAATAACAGAATTGTATTACATTATGTTAATAAAATTAAAGAAAAATATATGTAATAAATAATTACATAGAATTAAGAATTTAATAACCTGTTAAACTTGTTAAAAATAAGGGAAGGAGTTGCTAAAAAAAAGCAAGCATTATCTGGCTCTATTGCAATGTGTGAAAGATGAAATATGTATGTGAGAGTAAAGTGAATTTTATCTAAATGCTTTTGATCAGGTGAAGCATTAGTGAAAATGATTTTGTAGTAGAGAGAAGTGTTATTCAAAAGCTGCTGTACATACATTTTATATGATATTTTTGACATTTAAAATGATGGCAAAATTAGTATAATCAACTAAACTGGTTGGTAATATATGCTAAAATATGTTTATTAAACTACAGTCATATGCTGCATTACAACGTTTTGGTCAATGATGGGCCGCTTATATGGCAGTAGTCCCATAAGATCACTACCATATAGCCTAGGTGTGTAGTAGGCTATACCATCTAGGTTTGTGTAAGTACACTCTATGATGTTCGCACAATGACAAAATCACTGAACCACGCATTTCTCAGAACTTATCCCTGTTGTTAAGTGACATATGACTATAAAAGACACTGGGGGTCAGCCCAGTAGCATAGTGGTTAAGTTTGCATGCTCTGGTTCAGCAGCCTTGGGTTCATAGGTTTGGATCCTGGGTGCAGACTTACACACTGCCCATCAAGCCATGCTGTGGTAGCCTCCCACATACAAAAATAGAGAAGATTGGCACAGATGTTAACTCAGTGACAATCTTCCTCAAGCAAAAAGAGGAAGATTGGCAATGGATGTTAGCTCAGAGTCTATCTTCCTCATCAAAAAAATAAATAAATAATAATAATAAAAATAAATAAAAGATGCTAGTGCTGTGTCAACTCTGACAGTGCTTTAATTTTCATTGGGGTAAAAAAATCACCAATATTCAAAAGTATCCTAGTCTCAAAATTCTGTTACAAACATATACTGTTACTTTATACACTCATATTGCATACTTTCTGCCTGAAATTTATAAGGGTAGTTCTGAGACTTTGTTTACACTGAAGAAGTAGATAAGTAAATCTAGTACAATTTCCATAGAATTAGTGAAGCCATAGAATAAGTGAAGTGG